>NC_065577.1:42216250-43610000 GCF_937616625.2 Mercurialis annua
AACAGTGTTGTAAAAAGGGGTATAAATTTTAGGTTTTAATAACATGAAGGTCATAATTGAGCCTCAAAAAACATGAGCCTTCTCCCAAACATATATAAATTGTATAAGATTATATAAAGGATACTCTTTTAGCATATTCGGGATCCAGATATTTTAGAATTCCTTACTCTATGTGAATCTATGAATTGGGTCAAAATTAAAGGTTGATAAAAAGTTATCTTTGAAGGTGATACTCTTCAAATTATCCAGTCAGTTAATTCACATGATGTTCAATTAACACCTACATGGGGTATTTACAAGGATATTTGGCACAGTGACGAAGACAGTCCCAAAATTGAGGTAGGGGACACAGTTAATTTTTTTAAAAAATTAAAATATCATATCGTGAAAATAATATATTAAAAAATATAATAATTTGATTTTTTAATGTAAAATAAAATAAAAAGTAAAAAAACGCGTTAAGTTTACAATATTTGAAAATAATTAGAAAATTAAGGATGTGTTTTTTAATAGAAAAATGTTGAATATTTCAGAATTAAAACTTAATTTGAATAATGAGTGTGCAATATGAGAAATTCTTTATATTATTAGACTTTGATACACACTTTTAATCTTTAATAATTCTTCTGGTCCATAATATTATTCGCATTTGAGAAATAATTTTAGTTCATAATATTTATTATTTTAAAATATCAAAAATAGCATTAACTGCTATTTTTCTAAATTTATCCCCTATTAATTTATTTATAGAATATAATAATAAAAATAAAAATAATTATTATAAATATCAATAAGTTTCAAAATAGAGCTAAGTGTACTATTGTTTTGAGACGGAAAAAATAATAATTTTTTTTATTAAAGTCAAATACGATAAACATTATAGATAAAGATAACTTATTATAAGCTCATGTAAATTACATAGACTTTACTATATAATAATAGTTTACGAAGACAATGAATTTTCTTTATTAAGTCCAACTATTCAAATAATGTATAAAGTTCAAAGTTAAAAAGGATAAGTTAATCCATAAATTAGGTTAGTGGTAGTTTAAACTTTAAAGTAATATTTTTTTTTCTTCAAGATGATGCCAAATCAGGTTAGTAGTAGTTTAAGTAATATTGTTTTTTCCAAGGTGATACCTTACCTCCGTCTTTGATTTGGCATCTACAAGAAACCTTCACAGAATCTTTTTTTTTGTTATATTTTTCAGTCCCATAATACTTTAGTTCATAATTTAGAGCAACAGTTTAAACATTCTGTGCTTTCGCTTTAGAGTTATCTTATAATCTCGTCTGTCTACCTTTTTTGGATTAAAAAAACAAGTTATATTATATAAACACATATAAAATTTTATGTATATGATAATTAATATATTATACTTATCTTCATATAATTTGTTTAGCTGGTATGTTAATTGTTAAAGAATTTGTTTTTGTGCTTTTATTCTTGTCAATTCAATTTTGTGCATAGAAAAATTTATAATAATGTATTTTGTCTCTTAATGTAACATATACCATTCACCGAGTTTAAAATCTTGAGTATCTATCCAATGCAACAGTTGTGCCACGTCATTTTTACAACAAATAAATGAGCATTTGCGATAGAAAATCTTTACTTATTATTTATTTTTTATCATTAAATATTAGCATATGCTTCACAGTTTATTGCTTTGTTGTATGAATGATATGACACAACCGTTATATTGTATAATTATCTTAAAATCTTACATTTCTTCTAATTTAACATATACCTTTTTAATTTATATACTTTTTTGTGTTTCTTTTAATTTTATATCAAGGAATTTCATGTGGTTCGAAATTTGTCTTTTTTTTCCACCTACAGTGTATAGGATAATTGCTTAGAAAATATTCATAATGGCTTCAACATTCGCCATGCAACTTTACTCTAAATGTGAAAATTTAAGGGAAATGTAGGTATTTATCTCAAAAATAAAAATATTTACATTTTTTATCTCAACACGGAAAAGATACAAAAAATACCTCACGTTTTTTTTCAGATTTATATTTTTACTCTGGATATTAAAATTTTTATAATTTTAATCTGTTATCATCTGATTATCATAAATATTTCTTTAATTTATTTTTTTCGTAAGCTATTATACAATTATCATAACCTTATCATACTTTATTGTCATCTAATTATCATACTGCAGTGTTATGATAACAACATGATAATATAGTGATACTGACATGATAACCAGACATTGTTTTATCATAATATTATTATAGATATTATCATAATATTATCATATAGATACCATAAATATTACTATCTCGGTATCATATGATAATGTTATGATACAACATGATAATAATATGATAATCAAACATTATTTTCTGCATAATTTTTTTCTTACAATATTATAATAACTACATGATTATACAATGATACTCATATGATAATCAAACACTATTTTTTTACAAAAAACATTTTTCTCTGCAGTGTTATGATAATGATATGATATGCAGTGATATTCATACGATAATCAGATGCTGTTGTTTTTGCAGAAAATCGTTTTTTCATCATAATATCGTTTTTTATGCAGATTTTTAGATATAAAGTTGAAAAAAAATTAAAGAGTAATCTATTTAGATCTAAAAGTTAAAATAAGTATTAATCATCACGAATTAAGAAAATAAATTATTATAATCAAACATGAAAGAACGGCGAGCGACGGCAAAACGATGGCAGAGTGATGGCGGGCGAATGAAGGAACGGCGGAGAAAAAAATAATAAAAATGGAGAACAAATAAAAAAGAAGAAGAAAAAAATGACGAAGAAAAAAAAAACACAGAAACAAAAAGAAAGAGAAAAAGGGAAAGAGAAAAAAAGTGACATGTTATATAATAAAATATGATTAGAGTAAAAAAAATATAATTAGAGTAAAATAATAATAAAAAGTATGTATAATTATAATATAAACATGTCTTAAAGTAAAAAAATAACTATATTAAAAGGGTGTGATATTTTTGCTATCTTTTTTTTATTGAAATAGAAAATTATATTATTTTTAAAAAATAGGTTACTATTTCTAATGTTTTTCAAAATTTAACTTCTAAGAAAACCATATGTTCATTTCAACAAATTTTGAGGCCCATTTGCGTTGTACAACTACTAAATTGGGTATTTTTCTGGCCCAATAAAGCATACACTGCATACTGATTTCTCTTGGGCTACCAGTCAGGGCCGGACCACATTCCATGTGTTTCGAACTCTGATCTTTCATGTTCCAAGGTTGATTTAAGAGCGAAGGTTCATTCGGTCGCTGAAATTATACGTTCGGATCAATTAACTCAGTCATTGTTAGCTATTTTAATCTAGACTAATAGGCCGAAAAAACTCTAACCTTTATTTAGATTTTCAATTCCACCCTGATGTTACAATATTTTTAATTTTATCCTATTTTGCATTTTCAATTGCACCCTGAAACATTCAATTAAACTCTTTTTATTTGACTAATATTCAAAATAGATCCTTTATATTTATAAAAAAATTTAAATACTTTTTAAAATTATAAATTATACAAAAAAACCATCTTCTCAATATTTGTTGCTCCTCCTCCGGTGAGGAGCAGATCTGCTCCTCGCCCGAGGAGCTGCTCCTCAACAGCGAGGAGCACCTGCTCCTCTTCCGAGGAGCTATTGCTGCAAAAATAAAAAAAAAAAATTACGGTGGTTTCCGATGGTGGGTGATAACCGGAGCGGTGATGGTGGGTTCGATGAAAGCGGAGTGAGGTGTATTAAAAATTTATAATGAATTATAATTAAGATTTTATTATGGATTTATCTGAAACTTTTTTAAGTTTAAAGATTTATTGAATTTTTTCCATATGAAAAAAAGTATGAAATGATCCTTTAATATAATTGATTTGTATATTTTAATCCTTATAATAATAAAATTATTTATTTTTTTTATCTCAGGGTGCAATTGAAAACCAAAAATGCGAAATAGGGTAAAATTGAAACTTGCAACGTGAGGGTGGAATTGAAAATTAAAAGAAAGGTCAGGGTTGTTTCAACCTATTAACCTTTAATTTATCCATACTAAATATAAAAAATACGGATAGAGTATAGACAAATTTAGGCTTTTTAATAAACATAAAATATGCGTTTATATTATTTATCAAAATACAATCAATTTTTTTTTATATATAAATGACAAATGAGGTAAAACTATTCACATAAATTACACCTTAGAAAAAGAGTCAAACAAAAGTTTACAAATAAGAAAATAATTGTCAAATTATAGTAAACTTTTTAAAAAGGGAATAGGGTTAAATAAGCCCCTAACGTTTAGCCTATGGGTCAAATAGACCCTCAACGTTCAAAAAGGTGCAATGAGGACTCTAACGTTTTTAAATTGTATCATCTAAGCCCTTCTTATGGGTCCTCGTTGATACGATTTAACAAATGTTAGGGTCCTCGGTGACCCGTAAAGAGGGCTTAAATGATTCAATTTAAAAATGTTAAGGGCATATTTGACCCTTTCCGAACGTTGAGGGCCTACTTGACTCATAGGCTAAACGTTAAAGGCTTATTTGACCCTTTTCCCTTTTAAAAATGGAGTTAAACTCTATTCAAATGTGCTGCCCTTTGTTTGAGCAATTATAAAAAAAGTTTGTAGAGATTTAATTGATATTTTTGTTGATTTTTAATAAATATTATATTAATAAAAGCATAATTTTTTTATGTCCGTCAAAGAAATGTAAATTTACATGGTTGATATTTTGTAAATATTCACTGATATTGTGTTGATATTTCACTAATAATGTCGATCATTAGTTTTTTTTTTATCAAAGTTGGAAATCGACTCTTTAGAGTCTCATGTTAGTTGTTAGCGAGGCGTGGTTGGAACTCACAACCTCTCAATGCACTTAGAGACGCCTTAACCATTTAGGGTAGGCCCACATTGGCTCGATCATTAGTTAGACAAGACTGTTTAGTGTTCGTCCAGTTTTAACCTTCTTGATTAATCAAGGCGGATATAGTTTTCGTTGAAGTATATTTACTATGGAGTATGGAGCATTTCGGGAGAAGAAAGTTTTAAAGTGTAAATGGTGCAAGACATTTCTCAAGGTATAATCTTTTGGATTAATTTCATAAAAAGTCACGACCTTTACACGAATTTTCATTATCACGACTTTTAAAAATTGTCATATAAAACCACAACCTTTCATTATTTTTCAAATCTATCATCAAATCAATTTTTGATGTATTTATGATGACGTGGCCACCATAATCCGGCATATTTGAAAAAAATAAGGAGTAAAATTCACCGGAAAAATAGTCGGTGATAGATTTGAAAAAATGAAAGATCATGGTTTTATATGGCAATTTTTAAAAGTCGTGATTAAAATGAAAATTCGTGTAAAGGTCGTGACTTTTTATGAAATTAACCCTAATCTTTTTGATTTGTAGCGCCATTAAAGTTTCATCTTTATGTGATTTAATAGGGGAAAATATAGCCCGTACCGTCCAGATGTCTTAATTTGTGATGATGATCTGATTAAAGTATACAATTCAAAGCCTCGTTTGGATTGAATTTTTTTGAAATTGATTGATTTGACAAAATTAATGAAGTCAAAATCCATGGAATATAAAATTGATGGATTTACAAATTCTATCATTTAGATATATAGAAGTTAAAATCAATGGATTTATAAAGATAATTTTAAAATATTAAAATTTTCAACAATCCATCATGTATAAAAATGATGGATTTCAACTTTCCCACCTTCTATATGGGAAATTAAAGAAAAAATTTGGAGGATCGTGGATTGTGAAAATTTATGGATTCTCGTCACTTCCAAACGATAGATTTTGTTTAAATCCATCAATTGTGTAAATTTCATGGATTTTAATCTGAATTCTCTCGATCCAAACGGTGACTTGAATGATTCAATTGTTCGATTTGATTCAATTTCGGTTAGGTCTATAGTTATGATATTTATGGTTATGTTTCTTGGTTCGTACTAGTTGCTTAAGGATATTATTAAAATATGTATCATAATAACTTAAATTAACTTAGAGACTTTGATATGATAATCTGTTAAGGTTTGTTGTGGGACTATTTTTTATAAAGGACATCATGTGAGTATTATAGGGCATAAAATAACAAAAGGTAGATTAAGAAATAAATGTCTAGGGGCTATGGCTTGCTTGCAAATCTTTCATCAAGATACGCCAATGGAATCTACAGTTGGAACATGGTAGGATTAATTAGAGATAATATTGTTTAGTTTATTATAATAAGGATTATATTTGTGGTTTACGAGATGTTTAGATTAAACTAAGTCAATTGCTATGTCCATAGCTCAATTATTTCCTTATGAAATTAAGGGTCTCATGTTGTAGAGTGACCTTAAATAGGGACAAAATGCCAATAATTCAACTCTTAAAAAACAACAATAATAATAAAAAAATTATTCTATAAATTGTTTTTATTTTTATTTTATTAATTAACATCAAAATTCTATTTATACATGTGAGTTAATGAGCTCATTAATTATTGAGAACTTTATAAATTTATGTAATTTTAAGTTACTACTCATACAAAGGCGGAGTTTTCAAATAATTATTTTAAACAAAACCAAATGATTATTTAAAAAGATTTGAGTTAAATGAGGCGTTGTTTGATTTAAAAAAACTAATAAAAGTCAAGCAATATAAATTATACAATGTTCGATTTAAAAAATATACAGTACAGTTTTTTTAAAATCAACCAATATATTGTTTGGTTTAAAAATAGCCGAACAACATGTTGATTGATAAAAAAATGACCCATATAAACTAAATTTCTAGTTCCGCCACTATACGCCTATATACAGTTACCCCCCCACACAAACATGACTGGTTAATGAATAAATCGCCATTTTGTTCTAATCATATTTCTGGTGTTCATAATCTATTTAATTACATTAAAATTGAACCCAAATCACTGTAGCAGTAACAGTGATTTTGGGTTCCAAACTATATCATTTATTTGTCATTTATTAAAGTTGAACCCAAATCACTGTAGCAGGAACAGTGATTTTGGGTTCCAAACTATATCTTTTATTTGTCATTTATTACTAATTTGCCATTTGTATCCTTATCATACCATTTATTTTACTTCTCAATTTTGTTTTCTTCACAGGTCACAACAATTGCCTTACTTTTTTTTATTTATATTTTTTCTCTTTTATTTATTTTCTTTTTATTTCGTCAATTTATCCCTTAAATTTCAATTTTTCAATTTTTTCCTAACTGTGATTTTTTTTCGTTTGTATATCTTTTTGTTTTCTATTTTTTTTATTTTTTCATTAATTTTTATTTGTTTGAATTTTTTATGGGTCTCATATTTCAAATTAACTTCATGATTTATTCTTTACCATTGTAAAATATGTAGATAAAGAAGATATAATAAGAAAAATTTAAAAACAATAATGAAAAAAATTAGTTCTATGAGTCACGTTAGATCGAAACATTCATCTTAATTTATGCTCAGAATCTAATATTTAATATAATAAAATTATATGATCAAATATTTATTGCTACAAACGCAAGCAAGCAACCATTTAAAATTAATAGAATTAAAAGTAAATATTTAAAATTAATAGAACTAAGTTCGATTATTTATACAAACGGAAGAAAACAAGAACATACAAATATTTCTAAAACACTAATCTATAAACAAAGTTAAAGCCAGTTAACTTCACTATCCTAAACTACTGATGATGAAAATTTAAAAAATCAACAAATATGACTTTACAAATAATATGTACTCGAATTGGAAAAAAAATGATTTAGTTTGGTAAACGAAGGGGGTTGATTAGAGTTAATGGCTTATAATATGTGATCAAACGGTGTTTAATATACACACAATAAATTAGATGGTTGTGTTTGAGTAATGCAACTAGCGACTAGATATGTGTTCTTTTGGAGTAACGACTGAGATTGTTTTTTGTTTATTCAAACTGCATAAAATGGAGATGTTGCGTATAGATAGATTTATTTTTTTTGTAATACTCCTATTTATATAATACATAAAAAAATTATAACATATATTTTTAGATTAATGAATTTTTCTACTTGCATATACACGTTAACGTAAAAAAATTAATTTAAAAGATCCAATTCTTTTAGATGTTTGATATTCCTCCCCAATTCATTTTAAAGATTAAGAAAATACTAAAATGCAAAAGTAAAATATTTAAAATAAACATTTATTTAGTACTTATTATAAAATTATTATAATTTATTTATTAAATATGCATTAGTCTATTTAATAGTTATACTTTAATTTAAATAAGAAAACCGAAGCAACGCGAGAGATTCGTACTAGTATTTTATAAAAAGACATGTACATATTGCAAAATAAAATTTTAATAATATTAAATTTGCACATTTTGCCAAAATATACAATGTAAGCTAAAATTTACAATGCTAAAATAGACAACAAATATAAAATATACTTTGAATCTTTAGCTTTGATCAACATATTTTTTTATTAACTTAATTTAGTGTAAAAATATGTAAATCTTTGAATTTCTCCCTTCTCATTGTAATGAAATAATATAATTAAACAAGACATGGTCCTTGAATTTATAATTCGAATTCAAATAACTCAGTCATAATTATTTTGATCAATTAAAAATATTATTATCTATAGTTAGGTTAGTTGAAGAAAAATTGTAGAATATAAATTAGTTTAATGATTACTATGATCTGATTTTATCTTTAATTGATTTAAAAAATAAAAATACCATTTTTAATTGACTTAAAAATAGAGCGTATTGTCGTAGTTGGATCAAAACCGCTAGTGATTTATTTGATTTGGAAATTGGAATTATATAGTTAGGGACTAGAATTGACTCTTAACTCAATTAAATAAACACAAAATTATAATTGAGTATGGAGAAAAGATTTGTAATGTTTTTTTCATAGAAAAAAAGGTTAAAAGTCAATGTGATATTACATCTCAACCGATGAGACAAAACTATTTTTCTTATCAAGTAATCCTAAGAGTATGAACTGTTGACTAAATTCTCATATTTGTCAACTCCACTTGCAGGAACAGCTACCATTACTTTAACATCAGCCGTCCGATCAAACACAGGCAAAATCAGACAGTATCTATCACAGCAAGTAGGTCCCACATGAATTGGTCTTCCTATACCAAAGTCAACTCTCTCTAACCCTAATCTTGACCATTGTGATATTATCAAAACACCAACTGAGTCGGGACTCGTTCTTGACACTGATTCAATCACTGATCTTATGTACTCATTATCTACCCTTTCTTTTGCTTTCTTTATCAGTAATGCTGCATGCCCTAATCCTTTCTCTGTTAATTCTTTAACGGTTGTCTGTGCACATCCGAGCACGAATGCATTGCCGTAGTAACCGTCGGGGAGACTCGGTTTGACTCGGTTACGGACATTTATGCTGAAGAGAAGCTTTAAGATTTGGTTTGATGGTAAGTTTAATGCCCCAGCCCAACTTCTCCATACATGAGCTGATATCACTTCAAAAGAAGTGAATGTTGACTCGTGATGAGTTGATGACATAGCGAGTTTTTTCAACTCATTTTGTCTTCTTTTATCAATTATAATAGTAGTGGGACTGAGTTTTTCATTTGTAAACCGAGTCAAGAACCCACAAAGATCGGGAACTCGGTTAAACTCGGGATGACTCTGTGATGAAAAAGATGGATAACTTACTGGATCAAGAAGATGTCGATCCCAAACGGGTTTAGGTTTTAAACCAGTGATAACTCGTTCTTGATCTTGACTCATAGCAAGAGAAGCAAACGAGTTAAGAAACTCAGCACTACCAATCCCATCACACACACAATGATTAAAACAAACACCCAACGTGGCACCACCATCATTAAGCCACGTAAGCTGGACTACAAGAAGTGGGGCCCCTTGAAGGACATCTGCCACGTGGAAGGACAAAAGTTTTTTCCATTGTTCAACGTAACTCGGAGCTTTATCAAAATCATTGATAGTAATATTATCAGAAATAGCTTCAATAAAAAGTGCACCTTGGGCTCGACATATTACTTCAAGACTCGAGCCATCTGGTTTAGCCCTAACTCGACCGGCTAGCGGATAATAGGGCACCAAGATATTAGCCAATGCCGATTTGACTCGAGCCGTGATCGAGCCATGGTCTAGCCCTGGGCTAGGTTTGTAAACGAAGAGATATTCTATGGTGAAACGTAGAAAAAGCTGAGAATCAAGAGCTGAGAGAGTTAAGAAACGAGTTGGAGTTGAGTTTGATGGCTTAATAACGGTAACTTCTTTCACATGAATTGCCATTATTTTGGTTTTGGGAGTTATGCAAGAAGAAGAAAGGGTTTTGGTTGTTTATATATAGGCACAAGTACAAGAAAACAAATAGGTTACTATCATTGTTTTAATAACCAAATCCGACCGTCCGGTTGGACCACAAAATCAAAAGTTAGTTCGATTCGGTTCTTCTTTAAAAAAACTTAATCTCTTACACCAAAAATACTGTAAAAATAAAAAACTATTAAACTGATATAAACCATATAAATCTTCTTGTGTTTTATTTAGTTGTTAGGTGTGAATTATTTATTAATTTTTCATTCATTTACTATCTAAACTTTTTTATATTTAAATCAAAGACAAAATGATTTCATATATTCAAAATTTTGATCATTTGAATAAATATATTTTTGACAAAATTTGAACAATATATTCCGTCAATTTATAAGATAGGATAGTTATATTTAAATTACAGCTCAATTAAAATATGAAATTTTTGCTCATTATAGAAAGACTAATCGAATAAATCTACATAAACAATTCACGTCAGATCAAATACGTATTGATATATTTGACCATATATATTGATTCAACCACCGCGGTTTGATTTAAAATATTGATTACTATTATTGGCTTGTTAATGAATTGGTTTTAATTATTAATTTTAGGCAAAGAGACCATGTGAAGGTGTAATATAATAGAAATAGGTAGATAGATTGATAGATGTATCCTTCTTTTTTCTGCCTAATATCAATGTAAAAGATTTGTGCCAAGATTCTCCGGGCATCACTTTATGGAAAAATTAATATCAAAACAAAATGTTAACAGCTTGGCTTGCTTTCTGTCTCTTTGGCAAGATTTATAGCCATGATTGGGCGGAGCAAAAGTACAGGATGGACGGTCGCTCCTAATAACCGGTGGTTACCGATTATTTTTTGATATATTTATTTTTTAATTATTTTATTTCATCGCTCTTATAATTAATTAGTAAATATCTTTATTTTTTTTATTTTTATTCTACCATCGATAATAATTTTAGAAAAAAATAGATTGTCAGATAATATATATATATATATATATATAAATATAAATATTTGGATTATTTGTATATAAAATTTCAATATCTCATATTTTGGCATCTTTTAGCATCGTTTTTTTTATTAAATGATGTTGTTTTGAGGATTTTAATGACCGTAACAACATCATTTTAATGATTTTGGAATGTAAAATGCTAAAAAGAACAAAAAAAAAGCTTTTTCTATTACTAAGTTTTACATGATGTGTCCAAACCGCTACAAATGTAAAAAGTCAAAGTTTTGTATGAAAGACATCCTAATATATTTTCTTTTTTTCTTTTCTATAAAAATGGTATTATGCACTATACTATCAATGATTTATATATTTTCAAGATAGAGAGAAAAATAATATTTAATGTGGAAAAATAAAAATTAATAAAAGAATTTTTAAATTAAATCAAATTATTAATCAAAACTTCTTCTTTTTTAAATTTTTTCTTTCAAATTTACTATAAGAGTTGAATGAGTTTGATGGACATGTATGGGGATACCTTTTTAATTCTTGTCTTTGCTTTAGTATCAATCTTAGCTAAAAAGAGGAAAATTGATTGATAAATAATACTTTAATCAACAACATAATTATTAGCTATATTATTGTTTTTTAAATCTTTTAATCGGGTTAATTTATAATTACAGTGCATACATAGTGTATCAAGAAGATGAGAACCTTTTGGGGGTTGGGTAGGGCATACATATATTTGTAATGTTTCCTTTTAGGAATTCTTATAATCAATAATTAATAATTATTGTTTTGTTAATTTGACATTTAGTGGACCCAAATATTTAGAAAGACAAAAGTTGATTTGTTATTATTTAGATCATGAAGATGCGTAGTCCTTTATTTGTTGGTTTCATAACACCAAAAAAGCGCTTAATTCATCACAACGCTTTTATACTACTAATATTTTTTATTTCATTTTAGTGTTTGATAAATAATTATATTTAAATAACTTTTTAAGTAATTATTTTAAATATTTATAATCTTTATGTGGGTAATTATAAAAAAACACATGTTTGACATAAAACAACAGTATTTTATGTTTAAAAAGATTTTATATGTACAAATAAATAATTAAATGACTATCTAAATACTAACTATTTATAAAGTCAAATGAAACAAAAATATTAGATAAAAACGGTTAATGTTACCATATATTATAATTTTTTGCTTTTTTCCGATTTAAACACAAACTATAAAATGTCTCAACTAATAATATCATATTCATTTTATGGCATATATAGAATAAATGTCTAAAACGATGTTGTTTTGGTCCAAAAATGATGTCATTTTAATGAAAAACAAAACATATATTGCATACCAAATTATAGGATAAAAAATTTAAAATTTGTGT
This sequence comes from Mercurialis annua, assembly GCF_937616625.2. Taxonomy (NCBI): domain Eukaryota; kingdom Viridiplantae; phylum Streptophyta; class Magnoliopsida; order Malpighiales; family Euphorbiaceae; genus Mercurialis; species Mercurialis annua. Next base: position 42,228,974 of record NC_065577.1, read on the forward strand.
TAGTAGATGAGACTTAATTATCATAATTAATTTGTGCTTAAACTGAAAAATAATAATAATACAAAAGTGTTTAGCTAAAAGAAAGTGGACCCTTTTTGGATCCATAATTCGGTTGAACCATTAATTACGGTTGGCTCTTCTTCTGTCTTTATTTTAGACTATTTGATCGGTATAGTTGGCCACATAGTATTATGTTAAATTTAAATATATAAATAAGTTTTAGTATTGTCAATTTTGGAAGTTATCCAAACCATCTCAATTTGACTAACTTACTAAAAATCTATTTAACTTTTTAAAATTAATCTAACGGCTAAAAATAATCATCCACACTATTCACATGATTCCGTCTCTAAAATTTAGAAGAATGTATGTTCATATATTCTCCATATGATTTTGTTTTGAACATATAATATTATATATGATTACAATAATACCTTTTATAAAATAATCATCAATGTTTTACTTATTAACTTCTAATAATTAATTGTTTTTTCTATCTATCAGCTACATAAACAATTATTAAATAAATTAATTAGATAATTTCAAGTTGTTGGAAAAAAATAGAAATTCAATTATAAATATAACAAATAAAATATCAGTGATTGTTTTATTAAGAATATATTTAGCTGTTTTTCAAATTCAAACTTTTATATATTTTATCAATTACGATTAAATTTTTCAATTTTTATAAAAATAAGACTATTTTTTTATATAAACTAAATTTTAGTCATAGTTGCAACAAATTTTTTTCAAAGGTCATGATGTAAAAATTAAAAATGTAATCATAATTGATAAAAATTAAAAAATTAGTTTTAAAAAATAATTTATAATTTAGTTATTACAACCAATGAGTTATTATTTAAATGATATACGCACTGGACAATAAATTGTTAGATAGTGAGTTTAAATTCTGCTAAAAGCACTTTTCCTCGTCAATTATATATATTGTATATATAAAAAAATTAGTTATTGCAATTTTTTAAACCCTATATATGATACATATACAAATTTATAATTACTAATTTCATTTGCTCATCTTTTTTGACATTAACAACTATTCGTCAGCATTATGAACCTTGTTGATTCTTGTTGTAGGTCTATATATTCTTGGAAAACATATAAATTATATCTTGTTGATTCGCCTAACCATTTGACTCATTTATAGTATTTCATTTCTAGGCAGATATGTTTTGTGATGTATATATAGTGAAAAAGGGTTTGATGATAATTTATAGAATTAATTAGGCCATTGTAATAGATTTTGATAATTTGATCTGGAATTTTCATTAACTTTATTAATCATTGTGTTTTACAATTTATACTAAGAAATCAATGACACTTGTCATCTTCTTACTTGATACAAAGAAATAAAGTAACAGCTGAAGGCAACGGCTATATTCATTAACAATCTGTTAACTAACTTATAACCAATTAACCCTTTCTATTCTTCTTCTTCTTAATGAATCTGAACTTCATTTAATACCCCCCTCAAGCTGGAAAATATATATCATGTATTCCCAGCTTGGAAAGAAAACTGAGAAAAGTAGAAATGGGTAAAGGCTTTGTAAAAATATCTGCTAACTGTTGAGAGGAAGAAACTGGGAATAGATGAATCAAACCACTCTGTATCTTCTGTCTGACAAGGTGACAATCCACTTCTATGTGTTTAGTTCGTTCATGGAATACAGGGTTGTGGGCTATGTGACAAGCTGACTGGTTATCACAATAGACTAAGGCTGGTGTAGCTTCTGTTATTTTAAAATCTGTAAGTAAGTAGCTCAGCCATTGAATTTCACAGGAAACATTTGCAAGAGCCCTGTATTCTGCCTCTGAACTTGACTTTGAAACAGTCACTTGTTTCTTTGTTTTCCATGAAACCAAAGAGTCCCCAATAAAAACACAGAAACCAGTTATAGACCTTCTTGTGTCTGGGCAAGTTGCCCAATCTGAATCAGAAAATGCCTTCATCTTTAAGGTAGTTTCTGCTGGAAAAAATAGACCCTGGCCTGGAGACTTTTTCAAGTACCTTAAGACTCTTCCAATTGCAGCATAATGAACTTGAGATGGACAATCCAAAAATTGTGATAGTTGCTGGACTGGAAAAGATATATCAGGCCTTGTGCTACATAAGTAAATTAGTTTTCCCACTAGTCTCCTGTAAGCTGTAACATCTTTGTAAGGATTTGTTGAGTCTTTTACTAATCTGGTTTCAGCAGTCATTGGTGTTGAAGCAGGTTTAGCTCCCAAAAAATCTGTTTCCTTGAGTAAATCCATTATGTATTTTCTTTGACACAAATTGATCCCCTTCCTTGATCTTGCTACTTCAAGTCCTAAGAAATATTTTAAATTTCCAAGGTCTTTTATCTTGAACTCTTTATCTAAGTATGCTTTTACTGCTTCAATCTCAATGATATCATCTCCTGTCAATATAACATCATCTACATATACTAATAAAGCTGTAAAAGACTTGTTAGTTTGTTTTGTAAATAAAGATGAATCTGAACTTGACTGAATAAAATCCTGAGAAAGCAATGCATCAGTTAATTTCACATTCCATTGCCTACTAGTCTGTTTTAGGCCATATAATGATTTTGTCAATCTACAAACTAAACTAGGATCAGAAACAGAAAGACCTAGTGGAAGTTTCATGTAAACTTCCTCATGTAAGTCACCATGTAAAAAAGCATTATTTATGTCTAATTGTTTTAAAAACCAATTTTTAGCAGAAGCAATAGTTAACAAAACTCTAATTGTAGTCATTTTTGCTACTGGTGAGAAGGTGTCCATGTAATCTATGCCATTTTGTTGTGTATATCCTTTTGCAACTAACCTAGCCTTATGTCTTTCCACTGTTCCATTGCTATTATATTTTGTCTTAAAAACCCATTTGCAGCCTATTGGTATTTTCCCTTCTGGTAAAGCGGTTAAATACCAAGTATTATTCATTTCTAAGGCATCTAACTCTTTTTGCATGGCTTCTTTCCAACAAGAATGCTGAACAGCATCATTATAAGTTTGAGGTTCTACATTCTGGTCCAAATTTAAAACAAAAGCCTTATGCAAACTATTTATACTATCAAAACTAGATACTTTAGAAATAACATGAGGTGTTGATTTACCAGAAACTTTAACTGATTGACAAACATAATCTTTGAAATGAACAGGTTCAGTAATTACTCTTGTTGACCTTCTTAAAGGAATAGTTGATACATCAGATACTATTGCTACATCAGACTCTAATCTAGATACATTAGTTTCTGAATTTCCTGAGTTCACATCAGAACCTAAATTGGACAAATTAGTTTCATGATTCATATGCACAGTATCTAAGTCAATATTATAATCTTCACTAGGAACATCAATTGTTGTTGGTAAAACAACTTGACTAGACTGATTATGTAAAACAGATGTATCAAGATAAGGAAACAATAACTCATAAAACCTCACATGTCTAGATATGAAAACTTTTTTAGTTTGTAAATCAAATAACCTATAACCTTTAGTGTTTGCAGGAAATCCTAAAAAAATACATTGAATAGCTCTAGGTGAAAATTTATGTCTCTCATGATTAAGAGTTGATGCATATGCTAAGCAACCAAAAACCCTCAAATTACTAAAATCAGGCAATTTATTCATTAAAACTTCATATGGTGTTTTATCTTCAATAACAGGAGAAGGAACTCTATTAATAAGATACACAGCATGAGAAACACAATCTGACCAAAAACATATAGGCAAAGAAGCCTGAAATTTTAAAGCCCTAGCAACATTAAGAATATGCTGATGTTTCCTTTCAACTACAGCATTCTGTTCAGGTGTATATATACATGTTGTTTGATGAATAATACCTTTTGATTGATAAAAATCTGGCATACAAAATTCTAGACCATTATCAGACCTAATACATTTAACCTTAGATGCAAACTGAGTATCTACATAAGTAACAAAATTCTGCACAATAAATCTTGCCTCTGATTTTAATTTTAACAAGAACAACCAAGTATACCTGCTTTTGTCATCCACTATAGTCAAAAAATATTTATGACCATACATAGATATTATTCTAGATGGACCCCATATATCAATATGTATAAGGTCAAAGCAAGCATTCACAACAGAAGTACTGAGATTAAAAGGTATCTTTTTCTGCTTAGCCATATGACAAATTCCACAATGATCATTAAGTGGCAGCTTAATAGAAGAATCAATTGACTGTAAACATTTCAGTCTTGAATTTGCCAAATGACCTAATCTATAATGCCAAGTAAAATCACTACTAACAGTCTTAGTACAAGGTTTATCAATACAAAAATTGACAAATTTACTACTAGCAGCAGTTTGTGAGCAATCAGACAAGCAATCAGATTTAGTAAGTTGATAGAGTCCTTGCACCTTTTTAGCTAATCCAATCGTCTTCCAATTGATGTGATCCTGAATTATGCAAACATCTCTATGAAGAATTACACAATACTGATAATATGTTGTTAGCTTACTGGTTGATATTAGATTGAAAAAGAAATTAGGCACAAATAAAACATCATGCAGTATAAATTTTTTACTAAAAATAACAGTTCCTATATGTGTTACCTTTATCTTTTGTGAATTTGGCAATGTAACAAATATATCATTTACAGATTTATAAGAACTAAAATTATCCAATGAACAGGTTATATGATCAGTAGCACCTGAATCTACTATCCATTTTTCATTTATTAAACTTTTAACCATTGAACAAGCAGAAAAATGCAAACCTGAGTCTTCTGTTGCATTCTGTTGAGAAAAATTAGTAGACACTATATTCACTTTTGGTGAAGAGGAAGAAGCATTTTGTTGCAAGAGATTCATTAAAAGTTTATACTGATCTTGAGTAATAACTTTCTCACTGTCTTTCACTTCTTTGTTTTCCCTTTCATTTGCTTCAGCAACTCCATTATACATTTGCACATTATTCTCATAAGAACCATTATACTGCTGATCATTATAAGCCTGTAATCCATAATTCTGCTCATTTTGATTTCCAAAAACAACCTGATTACCAATCTGATCATTCTGATTTGTATTACTATTCGGAATTCCAAAATCATAACAGTCTTCTTGTGAATAATCAGCCATATATTCCCCCACTTGATTAACAAATGACTGTGGTCTCACTCTAGGCCTAAAACCTGGTGGATATCCATGCTTTTTGAAACAGATATCTATAGTATGTCCACTAGCACCACAAAAACTACACATTGGCTTATCATTAGCTGATGAATAAAACCTCTTTTGACCTGCCTGAGGACGAAAATTAGAATTCATAGGTGGCCTATTCCCATTATAAAAAGGTCTAACTGGATTGTAATTATTATAACCAGCCACTCTCCTCTGAAAACCAGCATTTGTCTGAGCAGCAAAAACTGTAGGTTCTATATTCTGTGCATTATTCAGTCCTAATCCTAGTTGTCTTTCTTGTTGTAAAACTTTAGAAAAAACCTTATTGATATTAGGCAATGGCTCCATCATCAAGATTTGAGTCCTAGTAACTGAATAACTATCATTTAACCCCTTAAGAAACCTGATAACATGATCATTATCTTGATGACTCTTAACTACTTTTAAAGCATCACAAGAACATTGAGGAACACAAGAACAAACAGGTATAACTCTCAGATTCATAAACTCATCCCACAAAATTTTCAATTGAGTAAAATAATCCGTGACTGATAAATTGTTTTGTTTAAAAGCATACATCTCTTCTTGCAAATCTGAAATCCTACATACATCACCTTGAGAAAACCTGTCATACAGATCTTTCCACACATCAAGCGCATTATCCATCCACAAGACACTCTGTGCAATCGAAGGAGATAAGGATCGCAAAATCCATGATAACACCATTGTATTACACCTCTCCCAAATTGGATAAATCTGATCTAATTTTGAAGGTACAGAAATAGTGCCATCAACAAATTTCAATTTGTTTTTAGAAAGAAGACACATTCTCATTGATCTAAACCATGAGCTATAGTTTTGACCATTCATCAATGGAGAAACCAAAACTAAAGAAGGATTTTCATTTGGATGCAAGTAATAAGGACTGGAAGTATCATTTTCAACAGTTACAAACGCCATTGTTGAGAAATGTTAAAGAAATTAGGGTTTTCAGAGAACAGAGAATAAGAAAATGAAGGAATAATCAAGAACAAGAATGATAGAAAAAATTTAGGAAGAAAGAGAAATATAGATTGATTGATAAGATTTTATAACTGAGAATTTTAACTTTGTATTAGAAGATTATTGCGGAAGCTTTTCTTTGAAGATTAAAATGAAGAAGAAACGAGCTGTTTCTTTATGAATAATGTTGTTGCTTTGATACCATAATAGATTTTGATAATTTGATCTGGAATTTTCATTAACTTTATTAATCATTGTGTTTTACAATTTATACTAAGAAATCAATGACACTTGTCATCTTCTTACTTGATACAAAGAAATAAAGTAACAGCTGAAGGCAACGGCTATATTCATTAACAATCTGTTAACTAACTTATAACCAATTAACCCTTTCTATTCTTCTTCTTTTTAATGAATCTGAACTTCATTTAATACATTGGCTAATGTTTTGTGTTTTTAACGAGGGCAACTCCTAAGTACTTTTATTTCTTTTGTAGATATGGACTATATATGTCCCTCAAAAAAGAACCTGGTATAGATGGATTTGAAAATTTAAGTTCAAAATTATTCTCTTAATAGCACAAATTCTATTAACCCCACTCGGATTTAAATTTTCAACTTAAAAAACAAACATTTTAGAAATTTTTGTGGTTGTTTAATATGTTCTATGATGTTTGTATTTTATTAGATCTAATATATTTAAACATAAGACTTCAAGAGTTTGAAGCTTTAAAGATTGAGTGGTTTCAAGACCGTCTTTTCAATATGTGAATATAATTGTATAGGATGACCCATTTGGTGGTTTAATAAGCTTTTATCGATGACTGTTTTTTGCAGTTCTCATCATTTTATGGAATAGTTCACTTAGATGTGTTAAGGAACTGTTCATCTATGTATTTTTCGTTAATTTAATGAATTCTTTTAGCATATTATAAAAAAAGTTGCTGGATCATCAATATACAGAGCATTTATTGCAGACTCAACGTGGGGTTGGTTTTCGTCGATCACATAGTTGGTCTTTTTATATAAATTTATTTATTGATTTTTTTTGTTGAAAAAAATAAGGATTTTAGGGATTTTAAATAATTGTATATGTGGGTGAATGTTTATATTTAATATGAACATGCATTAAAAAATACTATCGACGTCCCATTCTATTTGAACATATTTTTTATTTTGGGTGTCTCATTTTAATTGACAATTTCTATTTATGGAACACTTTTCACACAATGTTTTTTTATCCTCTTCAACTAATGCATTTAGAAAACATATTTTTGAAAAGTTGTGATGCATTTAATGTATGTGAGGATATAAAAGTAAAAATATTTTATTTTTTTAAATAATGTGTAATTGGAATTTTTTCAATCAGTATGGGAGGAAAAGAGTACTATAAGATTAATGAAGAAAAACATAGGAAGTATTCATAATCTTTAAGATTGGAATCAAATGCATTTGCATTTATATCATATTCATGCATTTCTCCGCCTTTAGATTTCTTAAGGACAGTCTGGATCATTACTTTGTCTAACAACTTTCATAAAGACATACTAATATTATACTAAAATAGCCAACATCATATATTATAGGCCTAATGTCTTAAAAAAACCCCGACCTTTTAGCCCCTTTTCAATCATACCCCGACGTTGCAAATTTGTCAATTTTACCCTATTTTGCATTTTTGTGTTTCAATTGCACCCTGAAAAATTAAATTAACGTCTTTTGCGTTTGAAAATTTATTTAAAACATTCTACATGTCTCGCATATACTAATTGTATATTTTTAAAATTTATTTAAATTTAGTTAAATTAATTAAGAATTTAAATTAGTGTTAATTTGATTATGGTTTTTAGTTAGTTTTTAAAAATAAAGGACTTATTTGTACTTTTTTGAATAAAAAAGAATTTAATTTCATGTTTAGAATTAATTAATTGAATGATTTCATCATTTAAGTAAAAAAATTAACAAAAATTAAAATATTGGGGTACAATCGAAAACGGAAAATTTAAAAGTGGGTAAAATTGACAAATTTTCAACGTCGGGGTAGAATTGAAAAAAAGTTTAAAGGTGAGGGGTTTTTGAGTGATTAGGCCTATATTATATGAATAATATTTTAATTAAAATAGCCAACATCATATATTATACTAATACCATTTTAAATAGAAATAGCCAACATCATATATATGGTTGTTACAAGCATCGATCACCTACATGTAAAGAATCATACGGATTGGACCATAACAATTCAGCTAATAAAAATCCTAGGAAAAAAAGTATATTTAATAAAAAAAAGTTGAACAACCTTTTAGTTCATATATATAATTGAAAAAAATTATGAATTAAATAATAACAATTGTCGGTTGCATAAACTCCCAATGTAATTTAAATTGCAAATCTTATCAGTTTTAAAGATCAGATGGTTTGTGTGCATATAATAGCTATGTATAACAGTACAAGAGGTGCATTATGTGGATATTAAATTGAGATCCAATCGTCTAAAAATATTTCATCGTTTTGATTTTTTTTTATTAATTTTTTAAATTTTAATTGTCAATTTTACTCGGTTTCTATTTTTAATTTTAGTTATACTATCTTTTTATATTGGTATCTTCCAATTTGAACAAAGTTCAAACATAGTATCATTTATTTTGACAGTCTAATTACGTCATTGATATTTTAAAAAATTTAAAACTTGAGACCAGTATCAAATATAAAGAACACATTCAATCATTTTTTACGTGAAAAATAGTCAATTCTAAAAAATGATAGAATTAAAATTAAAAAGTATAAAATAAAATAAAATTAGTAATTTAAAAAATTTGAAATATAAACTATAAAAGTTAAAAAATATTTTTTTTACACGATTAAACTTTTAACTAATCTTGTCTACCACACTCTTGATATGAACCCCCCCACCGTAGAGAAGAAATCTATAATCAAAATCACCTTTTTTTTTTGAATCTGAACATGCGAGCTTAACTTCTCCAAGCGAACCAATCTTTTATATTTCAAAAAACAAAGAAACTAATCTTGCTTAATTCAAGATAAAAATTTAAATTAAGTATTTTCTATTATCAAAATGATATCAGAGAAATTAAATTAATAATATCATTAAATATGTGTTTTGAAATAGGGTGAACAATAGTCGGTTCGGTGATTAATGCCATAGTCATTTAATACTTCCACTAAAGTGAAATTTAACATACCGAAACAAAGAAAAAAAATTAATGTCATTAATTGATATCGATTAGCTAGCTAAATATTAGATTTGCACTGTATATAATGTAAAAAAATAGAGAAAATTACATAAAAATTAAAAAAATGACAAAAATGACAAAAATATGTATTTCCAAAAAATAATTCCCAATTGTTTTTTAAAAATACGTAATAGATTTTTACTTTTTATATACTGTATCAGAGATGTATATACCGTATTAGAGATGTATCGATAATGTATCAAATATGTATTAAAAATATATTTTTATAGTAAAATGTGTCAATATTTTTATGTAAAAATGAATTTTTTTAATTTAATACATATTCATAAAAATTAAATAATTTTTTAAATAGTTTTTTAATTACCCCAAAAAATTATATGCTAGTAGCATTAATAACATCCCATAGTATTATATAGATAATGACCGAATGACATAACACTAGATATTCCTCTTGTCAAATAAATTCCTCATCCTATCACCGCCCTAATATTAATTCGCTTACCCCATAACCAAAAATAAAAAAATCCTTGCTCTATTTGCATTCCAAATTATGTAATACAAATTGATATATCACCCGTGAGTCCTGATTTTTTGGGTCCATAGTCACTAATAGGGGTGTGCACGGTTCGGTTCGGTTCGGTTTGGAGTGCAATCTGCCATAACCGAACCAAACCATCCCTATTTAATGGAAACCAAACCACCTATTTCGGTGAACGGTTTTGTCGGTTCGGTACACCGAAATTTCGGTTTTAACCGACCGAACCGAGTCATTTAAACCGAAATTTCAAAAGCAGATCAAAGATCCAGAAAAAAATTCTCAGCAAACCTTCTACATCACTCAAAAATGGTTTTGTATGACAAGCTTATTTCTCTTTCAAAACAAAAATCTGAAATCAACAATATAATTAAGTAATAAATTCAATACAAACACTTAACGATTACAAATAGCTTCAAAAATTCAAAACAAACTTTCTATATCTACTAAAAAATTCAGAGAGAAATCGACAATCTTCTCTCTGTCAACGGCCGATCTCCACCCTACCGTCATCATCCGATCTCGCTTGGTCTTCATCCAGATACACGGGTACACAAAATCCATAAGAGGACCGGCGCCGAATAAATGAAATAGTAGGGTTTAGAGTTGATTTAGAGTAATAACAGAAGGAAAAGGGAGGATGAAGACTTAGAGTTTTGGTGAGGGTGTGCGGCTGGGTAATGAAGATTAGGGTTTGGGACTAAAAAAGTATATATAGTATCACATGTAAATGGCTAAAATAACCTTCCTTATTATTTCGGTTTTTTCGGTTCGGTTCGGTGACCGAACACTAAAACCAAACCGAAACCGAAAACCGCAAATTTTATAAATCTTAAACCAAACCAAACCGTTTTAACCACTTATTTTTCGGTTCGGTGTATTTTGGTTCGGTTTGACTCGGTTTTTCGGTTCGACTCGGTTTTTGCTCACCCCTAGTCACTAAACTCCGATCGCTAAATTTCCTTATCATAATGACGGTGCTCATTAAATTCTTTAAGACTAAAACTCGACAATTTTTTTTACAAAATAATGAAATGGCAGCAATTTTTTATGTTAGAGTCAACAAAACTCTACTTCCATTTCAGATGTCAGCGGAAAACTCAAAATATCCAAAATATTCCAATATTCAGTTTAAAAAAATTAAAAAATTAAAAAAAACCCAACTCAATTAAAGCCAACCTAATTAAATTAAACCCAACCACTCCATCCCTAACCGCCACCCACTGATGCCACCATTCTTCGGGCCGCTGTCACTCCTTTCCGCCCACCACCACCACACCGTCGCTTTAATGGCGAGTTTTTTTCCGGTCGTCTTTCTCGTTATATTCTTCGAAGGAAGAATAGATTCATTCTTCATTCGAAGACAAATTAATGTCTGTTATTCATAAGAATAAATCACCACAAGTCTGTTTTTGATGAAGAACAGACATCAATCTGTTCTTCCTTCGAAGAACAAATCAAAGAAGACGGCCAAAAAAAATTCGACCGTTCAGGCGACCGTGGTCGGAGAGCGGTGGCGGCAGTTAGGGGTGGAGTGGTTAGGTTGGATGTTTTTAATTTTTCAATTAAATTTTAGAGTATTTTGAATTTGTGCTGAGGTGTCAGCTGACATCTAACATGAGAGTAGGTTTTTGTTGGTTCTAATAAGAAACAATCACTACCACGTCATCATTTATAAAAAAAATCGCCAATTTTTAATTTTTTTTAGTAATCGTTTATAAATATCAGAGTGTTTAGTGGTCACATAATTAAAAATCAGAAGACATGTGTAATTATTAGCCCAAATATACACTATAAAATGACATTGTGTTAGCTAATTATACATCTCTTTATACTCAAAAGAGAGATATGAAACCCATTTTAATTTTTCCTTTAAGAAAACTGACTTTGCTTTACGTGCTATGAACATGATTTGTAATATAATTCGTCAATTTATTATTAAATTAATATAACTCGTTAATTAATTATATATCAATTAAATTTATTATAAATGTATTAATTTTTTTTATTTAAAATCAATATCGAACTAGTTAACTATATATGTTTGATTGGAAAATATTAATTTAGTTAGAATTTTTGTTGGATTTAAAATATTTTATGAATATTTATTACATTAATTAAATTATTATTTTTTATGTTAAGTTAGTTAGATTTTTTATTGGATTAAGACTATTAATTATATTTAAGATTAAAGTAATAATAAGAGTACTAACATAAACATGTGTCACTCTATCCGTCAATATTTTTATATATTATAATATAGATGAAAAACATAACATCACTTAAATAATAATATTGATCAAATCCATAATTATAATTTTACAAAAAATAACTTAATTAAATAATTATTACTCAAAATCAACTTTACAGTTCTTTGCTACTCTTTTAATGGAACTAGTTTCGTATTATGTGCTATGCACGTGGCGCGTAACATAACTCGTCAATGAATATATTAATAAATTTATTATAATTATATCAATTTTTTATTTATAATTTATATTAAATTAGTTAAGAATTTTTGTAAAAGTAAATATAATATATTCGATTACTTATTTTTTTCCATACTGAATTTATTCTTCTTTTGATTTATAATAACCATAATTAAATAATTAATTTTATTTTATTAATAATATCTTTAAAAATAATAAGATATAAATTTCAATAATAGTAGATTGACCAAATACAGTATTTTAATTTTGTAGTTCAATCAAATTAAAAGATAGGTATTCCTACTAATTTGGAGACAATTTAGTTATTTTTTACATACTAAAAACTAAATTGGAGATAATTTAGCTACCTATTCTAATTAGGATTTTAATTATAATAGTGATTAATTAAATAACTAATTAGTTAATTACTATAAAACCTTTATTTAGTAGTAAATTGAAAAGGATTATTCAGTAAATTTGCCTGCCCCCTGCCCCTTCCCCATCCGTGCTTTTATATATAATATAAATATAGATAGATATGTTGATGGTACGAACGTCTAATTTAAATTTAAATATTTTAAATTTTTAAATTAATAGGTTATTGGGACCAAAAGATGATACATATCTCTACATAGAAAAGTTCTGTAAAGATTGCACCTTTAAAAATGCAAAGGATGAGATAAGAAGATGTAGTAAATAGGGGATTCAACCTTTTCTTTTTGATGGATATGATATGATGATTAGTTATCTACCTTATGCTGCTTTTTCTTAGTAATTATATCAATATATAGCTTCTTTTTATCAAATCAGTTAGTATTAAAAGTGATTAATGATAAAAATTGATTGGGGATATTTTAAATTTTATTTCTGTAAGTATACATATATGAGATTAGTTGATTTAAGTTTCTAAATTCATCAACTGATTAGTTAAAAATAATAATATATCCATTAAATTAATAATTTTGAAGTTCATAACTTTTGACAAGAAAAAACACATATGTGTAGTGTAGTTATAGCTTATATGGAGACCATATTTACTTGCAAGATATTCTAATTTAATAATCTAGTATATGATTAGGTTTGTACGTAACATTAATTATGTGTGGTTTGATATACTACAAGTACCACAAAAATTTGATATAGTCTTGGGATTAATTAGTTTTGATTCAAATTCTGTAGATATTGTTGGCCACATTTCTGATCATATTATAGTCAAGTCTTAATTATTAGAGTAATCAATTTTTAGAATAAAAATTATTGAAAGTAGTCCACAAATAAAATCATTATATTTAATTTAATTATTTTTTATTCAATTTTTATTTTCAAATTAATAAATGCTAATAAAATGATCAATAGAAGGATAATTAAATAAAAATATAACGTGTATTTTTACTTATCTCAAATTTCATTAAGTTTAGGGATAAATTATCTTTAAAATTGAAATCCATATATAATTAGGGGAACGAATTTATGCATAAAAAAACTTATCCTAAACTATATAAAGCATATGGGTCCAGAAATATGACCGGAGATTTACCAAAATTCAAAATTACAAGGTGCATTATTAATTAATTATTATATATAGTCAAATAAAAAGTGATTATGTTTTCTTCTCAATCGGTGGGGTTTGAAGTTTGAAATTGAACAACTTTGTCAAATTATAACGACCTCAAGACATCGTTTTTGTGTCGCTAGTCAAATGACTTTCTGCGAAATAAAGTGATCGTGATCTTGGGAGATAATATTTTGGATAATAGGAAAATTTGAAGCACATTTCACTCACATTTATATATATATATATAAATTAACTACATATAAAATTACCATCTTTTACACGAAATTTCATAAATAATACGACCTTTAAAACGTGGCAATTCAGAGTACTTACCTTTCATTTCTTTTCAAAAACAACAGAGGCATATTTTTAATGCGTTTTTGCTGACGTGGCATGACATGAGGCACTCCCATCGGGTGTCCAAGGTAGTAAAATTTTACCTAAAAATATATGGCCATGTTATTTTTGAAAAGAAATAAAAGATGATGTCCTCAATTGACACGTTGTATAGGTTGTGTTATTTTTATAATTTCGTATAAAATTGGTAATTTATATGTAATTAACTCATATATATATACATATATATATATATATATATATATATATATATATATATATATATATGTATCGAAACTATAAAACTATCATCCTCCATAAAAACTCTATATATTTTTTCAAGTTTGGAAGTAATTAATTTTGGAAGTTATTAACTTTTTTTTTAGTTATTGATCTTCAATTTATTTTATCTTAGTGATGACATATAATTCTATAAGTCATACCATAAACCATCTAATTCAAAGAAAGTCACACGACGTAGAAAATATTGTTTTTAAAAAAAATTAAAGAAATAAGATTTCCCCCGAAAATATTAGTGTTCTTCGAAGATTTAGCAAAATTTTATATTATATAGAATATAATTTTCATACTAAAAGAGTAATACCTGAAACCTAATAATACATCAAAATCACAACACTTTAAAGATAAATCTAATAAGATTAAAATAATGAAAAGTCAAATTTTCACATAAAAGTATCAATATTGATATCTCTTAGCGAATTAGCAAAAAAAAATCGCTTTTATAATCAAATATTTCCGTGTTGTACGAGTCATGCAGCAAGCATTCCGATACATTAAAAAACATATGATATTGAATATATTTCTTTCTGGATTACGAAAAATTAGAATTTGAATCAAATTCCTAATGGCACCACACTTGAATAAATAAATTTATTTTGAGTTTGATTTGAATGTTATAACTTATAACCTTTTGCAAAGTAGTTTAGTTTGCAAACTAGATTTACGATATGCTTATTCCAATTTGCATTGAATTTACATTGTTTACAGGCCGACCCAATGATAACAAGAAAGGTATTATACATGTTTAATAGATTAATAGTTAGCTTCTGAAAAAAATCAGGTCTGGGTCTGAAGCAAAGCCGGTTAGTTGGGATCTTCTTCCTATAGATCAATTCTGATAGAGCAGACCATTCTCCAACAAACAAAGCAGCTTCCGGTGGTCTAGCGCGCAACAACAATGTGGTCTGGTTGTTTGGCTATAGCCGATACTTATGCAGATGTTCGGTTATGCAAGTGTAGCTTTGGGTGTTTTTTTTTTTTTGGATAAATGATGATTTATTAAG
This sequence comes from Mercurialis annua, assembly GCF_937616625.2. Classification (NCBI taxonomy): domain Eukaryota; kingdom Viridiplantae; phylum Streptophyta; class Magnoliopsida; order Malpighiales; family Euphorbiaceae; genus Mercurialis; species Mercurialis annua. The sequence goes on from NC_065577.1 coordinate 42,244,504, forward strand.
CACTACCACAAGAAGTGGAAGGCAAACGATCTAAAAAGATCAATCAAAACGAGGCTACAAAAATATCCAAAGATCTAAAAACATCATTTCCTTTATATGGAAAATGAGGATGAAAAGAAGAGTAAAAGAAAACCGCCTTGCTAATACACATAAAAGCTAGAGACTCATGTGAACTCTCTTGACTATTAAACACTCTATTATTCCGAGCTTTCCACAACTCCCAAATACCGAAAAACCAAATTAAACGCCAAATTTCCTTAAAAGATGAGTGCGAGAAGGAAGACCATAAGCTGAAAAAATGGTAGATCGTAGGAGGCGAGACCCATAATATATCACACTTAGCCAAAAGATATCACCAAAAATTCCAAGCAAAACGGCAATAGCAAATAATGTGCATACTAGATTCCTCCAAATTACACACTATACAACCAATAAGTTCCGGGTTTAAGATACCTCTAGCCACCAAAATTTTGTTCGAGAAAATTCTGTCATGAATAAGAAGCCAGGAGAAAAATTTAATGCGAGGAGGTAAATTCCATTTCTAAATACCTGAGAAGAAAAAAGAGTCGCCCAAGCTGAGCTGCTCTACGTTAAGTAAATTCTGCTGCATGGAAAATGAGATGTCCCTTGACTTGAACAAATTGTGTTTCCCTTTCCAGCAAATTAAATCATTACTATTGGCATTATAAGGCACTAAGGAAGCTTCCATGAGCAAAGATTGGAGCTGGGTCTGCTCACCAATTCTCAAACGCCTGTTCCAAGAAAACCGAGAAGGAGACAGCTGCTGGACCTGAGTTCCAAGAATAGTGGAAAATTGATCTTGAACTGAAATAAATTTAGATCTTGATAAAGCAAACAGACCCGGATACCTAACAACGAAGGAAGAAGAGCCAGACCAGGAATCTAACCAGAAGGACGTAGCCGAACCGTTACCGAGAATCATTGATACTCCCTCATTAAAGAAAGACCAAACAACATGATTAGAAGCACACATCTTGAAAATGCCTTTCCATAGGTGAGAAAGGTGGTTAATATTGCAATTAATAAAATCATGCCAAGAATGAATAGCACAACTATTAATCACCACATAAAACCAAAGAGAATTACCTCCCACCCGAAGCTTCCAAAGCCATTTGCAAAGAAGACTTTGATTCTTAACCCGAAAAGGAATCAAATTTAAGCCCCCTTGGTCATACGAAGACAAACTTTATTCCACGAAATCTTGCAGATACCTTTGCCCTCGGGGTTGCCACACCAAAGAAAGCGTTTCATGCAACGGTCCAAATCATAAATAATTGACTGCGGAATAACTAGAGAGCCCATATAGTAAACTGGAAAACTATGCAGAACCGCCTTAATCAAAATCAATCTGCCTGCATGAGATAGTAAATTGCCCTTCCAGAGAGCCAGTTGATCTGAAAACCTCGAGACAACAGGCTTCCATAAAGAAGCTTTAACTGGCTTAATCGAAAGCGGAAGCCCCAAATAAGTAATAGGAAACCGATCAATAGAACAATTAAGAATACCTGAAGCAGTAGCAAGAGACTCATCATCAACATTAATACCAAGAATGGAGCTCTTCTGGTAATTAATAGAAAGCCCTGAAATAATCTCGAAACATCTAAGAACTCGCAGCAAGTTCTTGATCATATCAAAGTCTCGAGGAATGAAAAGCAAAGTGTCATCCGCAAATTGAAGAATAGAAATCATGTCAGCATATCCCTCAATTCTAACTCCCTCCATCAAATTAAGCGAAATTGCTTTATTAATCATAGCCTTCAGACCCTCCACAGCTAAAACAAACAGCATATGAGATAACGGATCACCCTGTCTCACACCTTTCCCCATAGAAAAATTCTTTGTTGGGCTCCCATTGACAAGAACTGAAAGCTGAGAGGAATCAAAAAAGTCGAAATCCAATTCAACCAACAAGCATCAAAATTCATTCTCGCCATCATCTTTAGAATAAAATCCCAAGAAATACTATCAAAAGCCTTACGAAAATCAAGCTTCAGAACAAAAAGCTTCTCCTTACGTCTAAAAGCGATGTGAATAATTTCTGAAGCTATCATATGACAATCATGAATGCTCCTACCTCTAATGAAACCAAATTGATTTTCTGAGATGAGCTTGGGAAGCAAAGGAGAAAGCCTATTGGCTAACACCTTAGAAATCAATTTAAATATACCATTGATTAAGCTAATTGGCCTGAAGTCTGAGATATTAGTGGCACCTTTAACTTTCGGAATTAGAACAAGAAAAGCAATATTAATACCTGGCGGAAAGGTGCCAGAACTGTGCAAAGAATGAAAAATCTCAAGGATGTCAGCTTTAAGAATAGACCAGGCTTTCTTATAAAAATAGAAATTAAAACCATCAGGACCAGGAGCTTTATTGTCATCACAACTTAATAAAGTCCGAAAAATTTCTTCCTCAGTAAATGGAGCAGACAAATCCGTGGAATCTGAGTCAGACAAACGGTTTAACACCAAACCGTCAAGAGAGAAAGGAACACTGGAATCCCTTCTAAAAAGATCCTTATAAAACGCACAAATCTGATCCTTCACATCACAAGGCCGAACAAAGGTAGAATCATTCACCACAATCTCAGACAATAAATTACTCCTAGAATGAACTGAAGCAACCGTGTGAAAAAATTTGGTATTCCTGTCCCCAGAAAGATTCCAAGTTACTCTTGATTTTTGATGCCAAAGGGATTCTAGCTGCTTGGAAGCACAATAACTCTCAACATGGAGAGAGGAAAGACAATCTCTATCTGCAACCGATAACTCAGAGAAATCAGCGGATGACTCTAAAGAATGAATAGACCGCTGAATGCCATCCAATTTACTGTTAAGATTTCCAAAAACATTAAGATTCCAATTCTTAATCAAAGTTCGAAGATCACGCAACCTGCAAACAAAATCCCCATTGTTTGAAGCTTTAATAAGCTCCCAAGAACTCGCAACAAAAGATTTGAAATCTTTATGCTCCCACCAAGCATTAATAGACCTAAAAGGTTTAGGACCCCAGTCTATATTTACATCTGACCGAAACAAAAGCGGGATGTGATCCGAAAAATTCCTCGGCAAAGCTGATAGAAAACAATTTGGCCAAGTAGCCATGGCATCCACTGAGATAAAACACCTGTCAATTTTCGATCTAGAAGAAGAATTCTGCCAAGTAAAGAATCTACCTTGCAGAGGTGATTCAATTAGATTCGAACCCTGGACAAAATCAGCAAAAAGTTGCATAGAAGGAGAAAAAGAAGTACAGTTAAATCTCTCAGCAGGCGAGAGAACCTCATTAAAGTCGCCAATAAGAATGCAAATCTGATCTGACACTATTTTATCCATAATAAGAGGCCAAAAAGCAGCTCGCTCCTGTGAGCAATTACTCGCATATAAACAAATAAGTCTAACAGGCAAAGAATCCCATAAGAAATCCAAAACAATCCATCTATCTCCTATAGAAATAGAGACAGGGAATAATACCTGTTTATCCCAAATGCAAATGATACCTCCTGAAGCTCCATTCGATGGAGCAAAGCAATAGTCAAAATCCATGTTAGGCCAAAGCCTACGAACTAAAAAATCATCAAACTCCTCCTTTTTAGTTTCGATAAGACATATAAGAGATAAAGCATTCTTAATAACCAAAGAACGGATAGCACGTTGCTTTCTAGAAAAAGACAGACCTCCACGGCAATTCCACGAAATGCAATTAAATGTGTTCGACATAAGAAATAAATAATTCCTGGAAGAGCTGAATCCTTAAGAAGCATTCTTCGGATCTTTAAAGAATCTGTCAACAACAAACGATGTAATTTTAGATTTCTTTGCCTCTGAAAAAATCCCCATATTGAGACCAATGTTCCATGTTTTTTCCAGCTCATCTGCAAAATCTTCATGCACTGCCTTAGCTTGAATTTGAGCTGAGATAATTCTATTGCGATTAGCAATGCATTCGGTATCAAATGATGAAGAATTGTCTCTTATTAAAGAATCTGCTGACATCATAGCCTTATCATTAGAAGGTCTGTACTTTTTCCGCTGTGTAATACCCGGATGATTCAATGGGAAATCTGTAATCTGATCACTAACTACCGGTGAAGTAGTTTCTGGGATAACTTCTCTCGAGTCCACTGTAGCAGGAGTGTCACCGAACTGATCTGCAGATGAGTGCACAATCTCCAAAACTGGAGCTGAATGGAAATTGGCTGCCAAAGGTAAAATCGAGCTGCTTACCTTTGACTCCTGGGAGGATGAGAAATCTCCGCTGTTGGTGGATTCAGAATCCTCAGCAAAGGCATCTTGGTAGTCTGACATGAGAACCGGAGAGTCTGTTTCAATGATGAAAACGGGATAAGAAGTGTCTCCTATTATGATAGGAATGGAACAATCAATTCTCTCGAAACCTGCGGATATAAGAACATAAGCGGCATCCATCCTCTCCATCGAGTTGACGAAAGGGTGAACCGTAACGAAGTTCCCCAAACGATTTCCAATACATTCAAAGAAGGGTTCATTCCAAGTAACCATAGGGACCCCCATAATCTTCAGCCATACAAATCTCTCCTTTGCTACAAAATCTGGATTCCAGGAACATGAAGACTCAAGAAAATCCGAGCAATCCAAATTTAGAAAGCTCAATTTTTCTTCGTTTGAAACAAAATTAATCATAATATGATGACCACCCAGAAAAGAAGAGGATGCAAACTGGATACCTTTTCCGGTTAGGTATTTGCATGCATGAAGTATCTTGTTTATATGCTTTACACGAACAATCACAGAGTTATCAAAAGAATGTTGCACCAACGAAGCAGGTGAAATAGAGATTGGTTCAAGGTTGACAATCTGAGCGTATGATCGAGCATCTCTTATCGAGGAATGAAACGTCTTGATTGCAGAATTCTGAATGGCAGCTGGAGGAGAAGACTTTGTTGCAATTGGTCGCTGAACCTTAGGAGGAGCTGCAATGAAAGGATACCTTGATTTAAATGCCCTAATAGCATATGAACCAATATTAACTGTATTCATCTTGGCCAATGAATCTTTAAATCGAGAAGGATCTTCAATATTCAAAAACCCAAATCTGCGATTAGCCTTGTTCAATCTGCGAGCTGTTGTTACTTTTCCGTAAATCCCATATTTTGCAAAAGCTTTCTGAAGATCCGAGAATTTCCAGAATTGAGGAAAATTCTCAAAGTAAATCACCACCGGACGAGAGTCTGGAGCTTGAGAGCGGGTTAGGTTTGGTAGTTGACGAGCATGGCTATGGAAGGAAGAAGGATTTTGGCTAGGGTTAAGGTTAGGGTTTTGGTGAGGTGTTTTTGACGGTCTTGAGTTTGTGTGCAACTGAGGATATGCGAATGTTATTCTCGAGATGGATAGTAAATTGGCAGTAAAACCGCTCTTAAATAGTACTATCAAAATTAATACAAATATTAGCCTGTTGTGTGCAATTTAGAATTTTTTTTAGAGGACGGTGGAATGTGTGTATTCATCATACATATAGAGAAGGTAACCGGTGTTATTTCACATTAATTTCAAAAATCAAAAAAATAAAATTATTATACATGCTAATTTTGCTAATTTCAAAACAATGCGTGTATTCGTCATGCATGCTAATTTAGCTAATATTCAAAAATCAGGGAGGGCCAAAGCCATCTCCGGCCTACTTCTCCTTCCATCATTGGGTGTAAGGAATAATTATATCAGCAGGATTAAGGTAGTAGTTAAATTTTCAGGTAGTAGTTAAATTTTCAATTATTCTAAAAATTACATTAGACTTTGTTTTAATGGGTGAAATTATTGGTTAATAGTGTAAGTAGTGGCAGACTCATAAACTTTTAATAAGGTGGACAAGTGTCCCTTATAAATTCTTCTTAAGTCTCCCTTAAATGCAAGTAAGGTGAATTAGGTTGATAGATTTTACGATTTCGACTCAATTAAAGTTCAAATATTCAAAAAATAAATAAATTTTATTTTTCAGTTTGTACACAATTTGAGGAGATTTTAGATTTTTTTTCGAATTTAACTTAAATTTTTAGTATATGTTTTAACATTTAAAATAAATAGATAAATTTAACTTGAATATAAATTCCTTTATCTCATAATAATTTTAAAATGTAAGCATACAAAAAAAAATAGCTTAATTAGTTTTGCGGATTTTAGAGTGAAATCCATTCGATTACCTCCTCAAATTACTAAGGCACTGTTTACATTAAGCAAAATTTTATATAAATTGTAAATGTAAATAAAAGTGAACATTTAATAGAATACAAAATTATAAAAATTCATATACTTTTTAAAAAATTATCGTCTAAAATTTATCATTTGAATTTTCAACTCCTGATTTTTTTATTTCTAAAAATAATAAACTATTTAAAATCTTATAATTTCAAAAACATTTAAGAATCTTATGTTCATTTGAATAATAAAATTTATAAGTTTATGGATTTTAAATTCATAATTTTCGAAAGAAAAATTCAATACAAATAGTTCCTAGAATTAATTTTATTAATATAGATCAAACTAATTTTTTTTTAAACGAATACCTAAACATTTCTCCGAACCAAACAACCACAAATATGGGAGAAATGACGTCACCGCCGGTCACAGTGCACGGCCAATTATCCATTACCTTACACACTCCTCTCGTCTTTTTTCCTTTCCACTTATACCCCTCCCTCCATCTCTCTCCCCTTCCTCATGGAAGCCACCAATAAGAGCGGCGGCAGCAGCGGCGGAGGCGGCCGAGAAGAGTGTTGGAGCGAAGGCGCGACGGCGACGTTAATCGAAGCCTGGGGAGACCGTTACGTGTCTCTAAACAGAGGAAATCTCCGTCAAAAAGACTGGAAAGACGTCGCCGACGCCGTTAACTATCGTGAAGACGGTGTTAAATCAAAGAAAACAGACATCCAATGCAAGAATCGAGTGGACACGTTAAAGAAGAAGCACAAAATCGAAAAAGCTAAACCGCCGCCGTCGAAATGGCCGTTTTATTACCGTTTAGATTCACTCATCGGCGTTAAGACAACAAATAAAAGAAAACCTAACGCCGTTAAATCAAACGTGAATTCGACGGAAACGACGTCGTTTGACTACAATGAAGACGAGGATGTAGGGTTTGATGAGAGAGTGATAAAGAAAGAGCATAGAATGGAGGATGTAGATTGTTCAGATGGAGCTGCGTGTAGGGAATTAGCGAGGGCAATTTTGAGATTTGGGGAGATTTATGAGAGAATTGAGAGTTCAAAACAGCAGCAAATGGTGGAGTTGGAGAAGCAGAGAATGGAGTTTACTAAAGAAGTTGAGTTTGAGAAGTTGAATATGTTAATGGATGCTCAATTAGAGCTTGAAAAGCAAGCTTTTAGAGCTAAATTTGCATCTTCTGGTAGCTCAGGTTAGGTCAATTTCTGCTTAATTTTGCTAAATGTTTATGTTTTTCTATTTTGATGTCATGTTTTTCAGCTAGGTGGCACGGACATTTCATTCAATTAACGTGTCCTAAAAAGTTTCGGAACTTCGGACACTTCACTTTTTGGATACAGAACTTCCCGTTCCGCCGTGTCCAAGTGTCCAGTTTTTCCGTGTCCGTGTTTGTACTTGCTAGGTTTTGAGTATTGAATTTGGTTTATGTGTGAAATTTTGATGTGTGTATTTTACTTGTAATTTAAAGATCATATCTTTGATGTGAATAATAATTTGGATAATAAAATTTTGATATGGTTTGGTATTTTTGATAGGTTCTTTGTTTCTAGGGTAATTAGTGTATAATGGCTATTTTTGTTAAGTTGTAGATATGGTCTGTTTTCTCCAAGTGAATTCGAGTTGTATTGCGCAGTAAGATGAAGTTGGCTTTCTTAAGAATGGAATTGTGCTGATGGCTAATTTATGTGTGCGTTTGGAGGTGCAAGTGAATGAAGGAACTAAAAAAATTGGGGATTTCAATTTTTTGAGAACATGATTTGAAACTTATGAAGGTCCGAGTGTTTTTCCTTATTGGGACTTGAGGGACTAATAAGGTTGAACTAAAATGGTGCAAGTACGCGGGTGTCCAATGTTTATTCCTTAAGATTTTACGATGAGGTTATGCCTACCTCTGCTCATGGTTGACTGCAACTTAGACTTATCCGCATAGCCTTGGCTCGGAAGACTGTAAAAACAACTTATAGTTTATTTTGCATATTTCTGGTTTACAAACATTGCAATGTGAGATGCGGTTGGGAATGGACTTTTGCTGATGGATCATGTATGTGTGCATTTGGAGGTGTAAGTGAAGGAAGGAACAAATCTTTGGGACATTTCCATTATTTGATGTAGTGACTTTTGTGTTAATTTGAATATAGATGTAGTTTGAAGCAGGATAGGTGCATCTTATGATTGTCCGCATTCTTATTTTACTTGCTTTTGGGGAAATTCGAGAATGTAATGGTGCAAGTACGCCGGTGTTGAATGTTTATATACAGGATAAAATGATGATATTATGCATACTGTTGCTCATGGTTGACCGAAACTTAGACTTATCTACATAGCCATGGCTCGGCAGACTGTAAATACAACTTGGAGTTGTGGTTTGCATGTTTCTCGTTTACACCTACTGTATCATGAGATGCGGTTGGGTTTACAGTGAGAAAATTCCGCTCCTCTGTTGTTGGTGTTTTATTTCTAATTGCCTAAAAAATGTCACAGCTGATCTTATTCGTGAGAAGTTCTCCTAGGGGATGATTCTTAAGAGCTTAAGAATCACATTCATTACTTCTCTATTTTCCAAACTGTAGACAATCACATAAGTAATGTGGCTAGTTTACTTTTGTTTTTAAAAACACCTTAGTGAGGGAGAGAGCTCAGACCAGGCTAAGAGAGTTAAATGTTTGTGATGTGTTAATCTTTTGTTTTTAGGGCCAGGATATTTGTTGTCATCGGTGATGCATCATTCCTGTGAAGTTAAATAATTTGAAAATCATTGATCTCAGATCTTGTGTGATCTAAGAGTTATGCTTTAAGTCGGAAGACAGTTGCATTTCGAGAGTGATTTGTTTGTGAACACATATCAAATCATTCTTGAGCACAATTTTTGTGGTTTCATAAGATAAAACCATTAAAGGTTCATTTCGCCCTTTCAACTTGGTACAAAATATCAAAAGTGTCCAAGTTCGTGTCTTTGGTCTAAAACACCCACAATTTATCAATTTTTGATTAGTTTACACCTTTGACCATCATGACTGACGTCAAACTAGGGTATAAACTGACCCAAAACTAAGAAGTTGTGGTTTTTTTGGTCCAAAACTACAAACTTGAACTCTTTTAATCCTTTGTGCCGAGTTAGAGGGACGGAATGATCCTTTGTTGAAGATTGAACATATGACTTAGTTGCACATTCCTTCTCTTTCTTTAAGCTGCACATGCTTTTCTCATCACATAGCCATGCGTGTGCATATGGGTCGCTGCATATATGCTGTATCGTTTAAGTTATGGACTTGTCATTATCCCTAGTCCAGTATTATAATTGAATCTTGAACAATGGCGCGATTGCTATTCATGTAATGCCTGTAAAGTTATTGTTGCAATCTTTAGTTTGCATTTCCAGTCGAAGTCGAATACGCGCTTAATGAATATTGTTTGCTTTGAACAGGGAAGAAATTATAGCTGAGATCAAACATTCAAGCCAATTCCGAAGGTGTTCTCCTCTACACAGATCTCTGCAAACGCCCTGTTCTTGTCACTAACTCGAGAACGGAAGTTTTCTGTCACATCATCTGGAGACTGTTACGCCGTCAACAGCTTCAGATGTGAAGCTTTTGCAGATGATTAGTGTGCAGTGTATGAACTGTTGTAGAATTGTTCAATGTAAATTATCAAATTCCTCCACAAATTGTGTACTTCCTGATATTGTAGAACAGTAACGCATGCTCTTACTTTCTTAGGCATCTTATAGTTATCCCCAGGTTAGAAACTGATGAATGTTATAAAGTTGGATCTCCTTTCCGATTAGGAGTGCAAAAATTAAATCAAACCAAATAATCGAATTGAACTGAGAAATTAAGTTTGTTTTCTGGTTTGACATTTTAAAAAATTGATTTTCCGGTTCAGTTCGCTTTTGAAAGTATGAATTAAGTTCTAGTACACTTAAAACTGAAAAAATTAATCTGTTTTTTACTTTTTTATTGAAATATTTTAAAATCTTCTACTTTGGTTTGATTTGGTTTATAAGGAATCAATATTGTTTTTGTTTGGTGGAGTTGAATGTACATGTTTTATTTCTGAGTGATGTTTGTAAGTTAGCATTTGTACAGATTCAAATGAACAAAGTAATTCGACTTTTTACTCCGACTTTCTATTTATTTGGCTAGTTGCAACCAGAAACCTTTAACAGACTTTTCAGGTCGACAGACAAGTTAGGGTTCAGATTAACACAGAAGTTTAGGGTAGGGGTGTAAGCGAGTCAAGACTCACGAGCTGTTCGAAATTCGACTCGATAAAATTGACCCGAGTTTGATTTTTTGAAGCTTGTTAGCAAACGAGTCAAAGAGAATTGATAAATTCAGTTTGGTTTGAATTAAAAAAAAAATAGTTTGTGTTCGATTTGATTTTATGAATAAGAAAATTCAAATTATTGTTGATACAAATCAAATCGAAAGAAATCAAACTAACCAGAATTGACTCGTTCCATTTATTCTAAAATTTAAACTTTTTCAACGGAATTAGTTCGGTTTTGTTTTGGAGTTGAAAACAAAATTATGATTCAGTTCGGTTCGATTTGAATCAAAAGCACACCCTAAGGAACTTTGTATGGATACACTCGGCCACTGAACTACTATACTAATGATGATCATATTCACTTGGAACAAGACAAGGTAGTGCTTTAGGGTTGACAAAGCCTTATGAAATTGTATTATAAGTAATTGGATTCTCGTTGGACTAAAATAAAAGGGAATTGTTATCATTAACCAAATGCTCTTATTGCAAGGTACTGCATTTATAGATGTGCAAGGTAGGATTTGGTTTGGTAAAATCTAACCCAAAATCATTTTACAAGTAATAAAATAAAAATCAAATCATGCTATATATTCATGTAAAATTTTGCTTCAATTAATCAAAATCTATAAAAGAAATTTGTTACTATTTAGGCCAAATTACATATGATACTAAATTATTACATGTTAATATACGTATATCAAAGGCCAAATGTCGTAAAAAGGTCAGACTTTTCATAAAAGTTTCATAAAAATCCTGACCTTTCAATTTTGTCGATTTTGGCCAAAAACAGATTATTTGGTTTCAATTGTGGCTAGCTCTCAATTTGATTTCAATTTGCCTACGTGGCGCCTACGTGGCATGCACATATATTAAGAGGTCAGGATTTTTGTGAAACCAAATAATCCATTTTTGGCCAGAATCGACAAAATTGAAAGGTCATGACTTTTGTGAAACCAAACAATCAACTTTTGGCCAAAATCGACAAAATTAAAAGGTCATGACTTTTATGAAACTTTTGTAAAAGGTTTGGCCTTTTTACGACATTTGGCCTATATCAAAAGTACATTCTCTTGATGTCGGATTTTTGACCGATTTGGTAAACCAATTATAAAATTAAAACTAAATTTTTCTACTCATTCACAACCATACCGATTTTTTTAGTCTTTTTCAATGAATCATAATTAATTTCAATTAACTTAAAAAATAGTTTAATTGGGGAAGAACGGTCATTATCACTTTGCTAACTGAACTTTCATTTTTACAATAACATGAAATTAATATAACACTTTCGGTCAAAAATTACTTATATGACAACATACATGTTAGATACCGTACAGTTTTTATTGTCATTTAAATAATATTTGGCATGAATTGCTATAATAACCTTCCGTGGATATTAACAAATGATACGATGATAATCGACAATTTGTAAAAAGAATATTGTTCATTAACTTTAACAAATTTTAACCCTTCCTCTCCCATTAAACAAGCTTAATGATATATCACCAAAACAAGAAGCAATTCTAGTGGGCTATAGAACATGGAAAAATAATTTCCATAACATGAACTAGACTGAAGAAACTTCAATCATTCAGCTCTATCTACACATAAAAACATCAATTATTCAACTAATTTCCCAAAAATACTATAAAACATAAACCAGATTCCAAGTCCTTAATATCATAATTAACATTAGAGATAGACAAGAGAAAAACAAAGAGTATTTATTTAACACTTAATCATAAACTAAAACCATCAAATTAAATATGGAAAATTACTAAAATCACCAATAATTCCATCTTGGCTAAGCTCAGATGAACTAGGACTAAAACTGTCAATAACCAATCCACCACAAGCAGGAAACTCATTCAAAACAGCAGAATTCAAACTCGAACTCAAACTCAAACCCGAATTCGAATTATTCGGAGTATTATACCGAGCAAGACGAGCTTTAGCAATGGCGAGATCAATCTGCAAATCAACCATTTTCCTCTGCAACAAAACTATAGCACCAATACATCCGTAAACAGGGTCTTTAAGCCGCGCTTCGGCTTCATAAGCTAGAGAATTTACAGTGTCTTCACGTTGTTCTTCAGGAACTTCGATCAAAATCTTGCTTACATTGCTTGCGCCGAAAACTTTGTGAACTTTGGCGAATTTTTTGGGCTCATCGGACCGGAAATACGGTGCGAATATACAGTTTGGTATGCATCTTCTTTTTAGGAATTTGCAGGCTGCACATGATGAGCTTGAACGAGGTTCATTGCTTCTCATTTTTGGTTATCTAGTTAGCTTGTTTTTGTGTTGTTTATATTTCTTTTCTGTCTAATCACCTTGTATAAATAGGTGAAGAGTAAAGGGTTATTTTGATCCTTGAATTTATAGACCGAGTTTATATAGATTAAAATTGGTAATTTATGCTATTTCCGAGCTATCTTATGGTGTTATTTCACACGGTTACTATCAATTTTAATGACTTGACATGCCATTTAATTAGAGTTCTATTCATATAGATTTTAAAATTCCAGAATCTTCTGCGCCGTGTAGTAAATTTTGATGTTTATATAACACTCTAGTTGGCACGCCATATCAATAAAATTAGCAAACATAGCGCGTGGAAAACATATAGGTTGATCTTGTCTATTGCTTTTCCTTTGTGCCTACTTCGCCTTGGGGAGTTGATTTACCGGTACTACCTTTGTAATGTCATGGTATTTTCATGGATTGGCTACAATGACAACCAAAATAATGGTTAAATAAAAATTTAAAAACAATTGACATACAAATTAAAAATTAAGGAAAGTTTGAAAAGAAATGATAGTTTTGGAGCAAGTAAAATAAATTACTCAATACTCTCCAAAATAAGATTGATTTATCAACTCCTATATTTTTAAAGCAAATAGAAAGTAACCGTGAAGATATTTTTACTTAATGTTTTATATCAGTTTTAACATACTTATAACTTTTATGTTAATTTTAATATGTTTGTGTTTAATATCTTAACTGTTGTTTTGATGCGTTCTAAAAATACATAATTAGTCTTATCGAAGAATAATCGATTAGATTATGAAACTATATTAAATTTAATTTATATAAATCTTATTTCATATCAGGTCATTACAAATGATTATATCATTTCTAAATTCTTATACATATAATTATTCATTATTATTAATGAAAGATTATTTGATTATGAAAAAAAAATCTATGAGTCTCTTTCATAAACTCAAGGGTTGAAGTAACACTATGCCCAGTCGGTAAAATGTGAATAATTACTATCAAGGATTGAGTGCGTATTGGCCTATTAGCTCAGCTGGTTAGAGCGTCGTGCTAATAACGCGAAGGTCGCAGGTTCGAGACCTGCATGGGCCATTCATTTTTGTTTTTCTTGATATGCAGGTATTTCGATTATGCTGTTTTTCTTTTTTGGCTTAATTATTTAAAAAGCCCCATCTTCAATTTTTTTTCATTTATACTCCGACTTTAAAAAACAGTTATTTATACCTAATTTTGTGTTTTTATGTCCCCACCCAAAAATATTAAATTTGTCGTGAAAAAAAGTTTAAGATACTCCTTCAATTTATATTTATATACTAATTAGACGTAATGATATAACCTTTTATTTAATTATTTTTAAATTTTTTATTTTTTTTAATTTATTAAATTGTCAATTATATTCTTGTATTGGATAGAAATGAAACCTAAAAATCCAAAATTGGGTACAAATGACTTTTTTACAAAATCAGGGTATAATCGGAAAAAAAATTCAAGATGAGTTTCTTTAAATAATTAAGACTTCTTTTTTTAATTTTATATCATTTAAATTCTCTTATAGGGGATATCAGATATTGCATACTTTGATATCATGGCAAACTTTTATTATTAGAAAACATAGAGAAAATAATAACTTCAACCTAATATTGTAGGAACAACTTTCACTCATTTGCTTGATAAACTTTCACTACAAGAACTTGAAGTGTAGATATTTTGAGTTGATTGCCACTAAATATGATTATATGAGCAACATTGGGATTTCTAAAATTTTAGAAGACGGAGTAGAATTTGATTCATTCTCCCGTCATTAATTTGACCAACTAGTACTAGTTATAAGCAAATTATGTACCAATTTTAAACTAAGCAATGAGAAATCAAGATAATTAAAGAAAAATATATACTTACAATTAAAAGAATTAGAATTTTTTGTTTATTATTATTTGTAATAGAAAACCTCACCTTTTTTTATATCTATTTTCGCACTTTTAGCTTCACATATGAAAGTTACTAAATAATAATGACTAAATCCATATAGAGGTGCCTGTACTTTACACTTTTTTCCAAAGATTGTATTTCTTTTTTTGTATTAGCTGGTCCCTCTATTTACCAATTTTTTGTTTTTCAGGTTCTTTTTGAATTTTTTCCTGTCTTTTTGTGTGTCTTGAGGAAAAAAATTGTAAGTAAAGGGACCGGAAAAAATTTAAAAAGGATCTGAAAATCAAAAATAGGCAAATAGAGGGACCAGATAATACAAAAATAAAGTATAAGGATCTAGGAAAAAAGTGTAAAGTACATGGATCTCTAAATGGGTTAAGCCAATAATAATCCAACTTCTCATTTTTTTCCCGACAATTTCTAGCCAAAATCAATTTTTTTTATCATCAGACGATGTCGTTTTTGGCAGATTTACCATACGCCGGGCTAGAATTTACAAATAAAATGAAAAATTATTTACACGTGGAGTTTAAAACGCTAAAATAGATAAAAGTGGAGTTTTTTTTATACAAATAAATCTTTTAATTTCCAATGGAGGAAATAAGGGATGGGTCCAAATAATTGACCATGTGGACAACACTAAATGCATTGGTGATTTTCAGACGAGACATGAGAGTTCATCAATAAAAAAGGATGGGATATTTCATTACACTTCATTGAAAAGAAACTTCACAAGAAAAAGCAAAACAAAGCCCCTTCAAGAGAGTTGATCCCTATCCACAAACTTGAAATTGGAAGGTGAAAATTTAATATATTAAAAGAAATTGAAAAGACTACATCAATTAATGGAGGGCTTAATACATAATTTGATCCCTGAACTTGTGCCCTTTTACTCATCTAACCCTTAAATTTAACGTCTCACCTATCGAACCTCTGAAGTTGTTAAATAATCCGATTTAACCCCTGAACTTGATAAATATGTAAGTATTGAACCCTTCATGTCCACCTGTCACTTGAAACGTTCTAGAAGAAATTGTGTACGGAGGGGTTAAATGTTTACGTATTTATCAAGTTTGGGGGTCAAATCGGGTTATTTAACAAGTTCAGGGGTTCGATAGGTGAGATGTTAAGTTCGGAGGTTAGATGGATAAAAGGGTACAAGTTTAGGGGTCAAACTATGTATTCAGCCATTAATGGAGCTACTCATAAATCATAACACTATCCTTCAATTGGGTTGTTTCTTTCTCATTCCCTCTACAAGAGATTTAACTTTTTTGTGGAATGTAGCATAATTTTTCCAATTTCCATCCAATTATATGTGCATTCTTTTAATGTCTAATCAATTTTAAAATCTAGCCCTAATTAGGGAACTTTGCTTTTAAAATGGATTGCTAAATAACCAATTATATACTCAAGTCAAGTTAAGATACTGTTAAAAAATTCGACTTGAATTTGATAAAACTAGAATTTTAGAGCTCAAACTCTATTTCAACATAACAAAAAGATACTCATATGCAACTCAGTTGGATTCTGTTAAATTTATTTTATTCTTAAACTCAAACAGTAAATTTTAAATACATATCAATATTAATGATAAATTACTAAATTATCTTAAAATTAATTAATCTTCCAAAACTAACAAATTAACTCGAATAGTTCGAGATCAAACTCACCTATATTAACAAGTTGGATTAAAGTAATTTCAATTCAAACTCGACTAGATCACGAGTTCTCTCGACTTGATTACACCCCTTAAACCATATATTTCTTCTTCAAATAATTAAGCCTATAGTAGCACTATAAAACAATGAAGTGAAAAAACCGTTTGATATGCCTAGTCCATCTCAAACCCAATCTAAGTTTTTGACATTTTATGATTGAATTGTTCTTACAAATCGTCTTAATGAACTAATCATTTTGAAAAGTGGATTAGGGTTTTAGTTAAAAGTAATAAACTGAGATAGTCAAATTAAATAAGTTTATAATCTAATAGGATTAGGTGGGTCTTTGATATTAAATTCTGATTTTTTTTTATCTATCAAATCAAAGAAAATGGTCACTTCAAACATTTTCTGTGGAAGGGAGTGGCTAAGGACAGTGATGATAATGCTTCAAATTGGTCCTTGAAAAGGTCCACTTGTTTTAAATGCGCCATCGTTTTCCCATTATTAAAACACCATCCTCCAAAGGGTGCAAGTTTGAAAAAGTATGAACAATGGTGAAACTAGAATTTAATTGCTTAATTGAACTATAAATTCAATTCTAGATAAATCAAGTCGAATCGAGTTAGAATAGAATACTAAATTTTCGTATTCGATTTATATTGTATTTTTAGTGAGCTCAATTTAAGCTCTAATTGAAATGAAAATCTAAAGAAAATCTTGGTGTTACTAATTCAATTTGTTGTATTGTTTGTACGATATGGTTAATTGTAAACTAAACTATGAATTTTAGTGTATTTTACGATTATAATACGTATATTAAATTTTAATGATGCCAGACATGAATTATTGAAAATAACGACCAATTATATGATGAAAAACTGCTTATGTAAATGCCAGAGTATATATTTTGATGTCCATATTGATATTTTTATCCAAATAATATTCAATGTTTTGAATCGTAAAAATTTAAGTATATATATATATATATATATGATATTATTAAAATTTAAAGTTCGTATTATAATAAAAAACTATACTAAATTTTATGATTTAGTTTATATTTACTTCCTATGAATATGATGTTGTTTATTCACTAAAGCTTGACTTTGATAATACTAAAAACAGAGATGATGGAAACCCCAAGACGTAGATGAGTTGGTAAGGCGCTCTTCTAGCTTAAGTGAGGTCGCGGGTTTGAACCGTAATCATGTATGCAGC
The DNA here is from genome assembly GCF_937616625.2 of Mercurialis annua. NCBI lineage: Eukaryota > Viridiplantae > Streptophyta > Magnoliopsida > Malpighiales > Euphorbiaceae > Mercurialis > Mercurialis annua. Next base: position 42,262,079 of record NC_065577.1, read on the forward strand.
CGTTTAAAACTTGAGGCCAGAATTTGCCTCCCCCAAGAGACCTACACGGCTCGAGTGGAATTAGTCTGAATGTGAAAGGCTTAAAGGTGCCGTTTCATAATTGAGACCCGTTCAGAAAATCTCATGGACCCTGTATCCAAAAAAAACAGAGATGATGGATAAATAATTTTTTTTTTCATAAAGTGAGAAAAATATATAAAGTAAAAAATAAAAATAAAACATTTTATTGTAATTCTATGAAAACAAAACCTAAGAAGATTTAGTATAGATAAAATAAAATTATTAAATAATATTTTAATAAAAATATTTATAAATTAAAGGTTTTTTTATAGAAAAATTAAAGTTATAAAGTGAATAATCAACCATACACTTTATGTAAGTCCCTCGTACATGATTAAAACATCCCACCATGCTTCTCCATTTAAAGAAATATATTTACACGTTTCAAAATTTAACTTGTGAAGAGTTGCAAGTTTTTTGTTTTTTGTTTTTGAAAAGAAGAGTTTCTTATATTGAAATCTTTTATAACATGTTAACGTATGATCAATCTTATTCTAAAAAAGTGAATTCTTACAAAAACAAACAAAAAATTTACAGTTTCGAGGCTAAAAACCATCCATCTACCCCTTTTATTTAATTATTAATCAATAGAAATTTTAGTTAATAAAGTTTTTTTTTTATATAATTTTTTTCTATATTTATGCATATTGAAGTTAAGGTCTTTTGATTTCCATGTAAATAATTTCTAGCTTCATCAATTTTTTTGAGGCAGTAAAAATTGTAACAGGCGTGCCCGACGCTATTTTTATAATAGGATCGCCTTTGGTAGAGTTATTATGCGGAAGTGCTAGTGTAGGACAATCCACTTTGACTCGTTTTTATAGTTTACATACTTTATCACAAGTAAGATCGGTTCAGGATCATGGGATCCTTTTCTATCAGATAGGACGGGCTGTTGCACAAAATGTATTTTTTTTGAATTATATGTTGAAATTTTTTTTGACTGGCCTATATTATAAAGTTAATGATAAAATTATTTTGATATTTAAATAAATGTTTGGTTGTTTTATCTTAAAGAGATTTATTGCTAATTTGTTCCGATGAATATGAATCTATAACGGATCAAGTTCCACAGTGGTTTTGTTGAGTGAGATTAGTAATTAACTTTCTCGCTCCAACAGAACTTTATTCATGGGTGGCCTCCTAGGTAGCACGGAAACGGAAACGGGAAACGGAAACGATACGAAACGGACACGGGGAAACGAAATTTTTTCAAAATGAAGGACACGAAACGTGGGGGAAACGTGTAAATAAAAAAATATAGGGATATTTATAAAAATATTATCTAAATATTTATCATAATTAACAAAATAATTCATTTTAATATACTAAATATTTAAAAATTTATAAATATATATAAAAAATATAATATAATTCAACACAAATAAGTATATTTTATGTATTGTGGGCAATACGAATGTAAAATTTATGGGTAACTAGTTAGATTTTTTTTATTTGTGGGTAATAATTTTAATTTTTTTTATAAATTTTTAATTTTTATTATTTACGGAAACGGCCCGAAACGTTTCGTACGGGTGTTCAAGAGTTTCCGGTTTCCAAAACGTTTCCGAAACGGAAAACGCAAATTTGTCGAAATTTCCGTGCTTCTTAGGTGGCCTCTTATGGTATTTCGTGAGATCCACACAATAAATCAAGTTATGGATCTCAATTATGAGCGGATCAAAACTTTTGCAAAACCAGAAGCTAATTGGTTAAATTTTAATGGAAGTTCAAAAAAGTTAATCCAAATCCGTATAAATTAACATATTGACTAAATTTAAATAGTAAACACTAAATTTGAACCGAGTTTGAACTCAAATTTTTTAAAAATCAAATTAAATTAGACCTGATCTGAATCCGCCCAAATTCAGCTCATGGACAATTTATTCGCCAATTATTTTTGTTTTATTTTGCATTTTTTTCTTTGATTTTTTGATTTCTCCATGGATTATCCATAATAGGAGTTTGAAATTACATTTTAAAAAATTAAATTAAATTAGACCCGATCCAAATTCGCCCAAACTCAGCGTATGAACAGTTTTATTTGTCAACCATTTTTGTTTTATCTCACATTTTCTTAATTTGATTTTTTGATTTTCTTATTTGGCCATGGAACAAATAATAGGAGCTACCACATAAAATTGACCTTAAAAAAATGTGGGAAGCCAAATTCCAGAATCTATCTCTTTCTCAATGTTGTTTATGAACCGGTAAAATTACAAATTGCATTATTATAATATGAAATAGTTTTAAATTATCATTATATATTTATATATTTATTTCAAGTTTTCTGTCCTTTTGGGAATGTTGGTTTATACATATTGTCTTACATATTATCACCTACTCCTAATTTAGATTTGTAGTTTGAAATTTTCAATTTATTAAGTAGTTGTGGAGGCTAGATAAACTACTTAATTTATTTACATATATTTGTATCTTACACCAATGTTATACAAAGAAAAAGTCAATAATTTGTATCATCTCATAATACATATATTTCATCGAATGAGCTACTTTTTAGACCTAATAGATACAAAAATTTAAATCTTTTGAACTTTTTGGCAACTTTAAACCAAAATTATTAATTGTAACCCAATTTTAAGAGTTGATAGCATTAATATAGTTCATTTTCAAAAATTATTTAATTAGTATGTGACATGATATCTTAAAAAAATTAATTCAAGAATGTGTATAAATACAAAAATAAACTGAAACTTTTTAAAATATATCTATACAATTTTTTTTAATTCATCATTTTATATATTTGTTTGGCTTTTGAAAATATCCATTTCGCTCTTATATTAATGTCAAGAGTCCCATACCATGTTGGTGGCGTTGCACTACTCAGCATAATGCAATGAAAAATTATTGCACACAACCGTTGCGCCATGTCATTCGTGCAACAAACCAATTGTGCGTTAGCCATGTGGAAAATTGAATGATAAAAAAAATAAGTATTAATTAAAAGATTCCCTATCGCAAATGCTCATTGGCTTGATGTAAAAATGACGTGGCGCAACGGTTGCATGGGATAAACACTCTAATGCAAAACTTCCAACTTCTAATATACTAATTTAGCTCATGTTTAGTTAAAGTATTTATTATTTGGATTCGTAAATTAATGTTGTAGTACATTTAATTTGCTCAATTAGTACTCAAACACATTATAAATTTAAATCAAATAAATTTAATTTTTCAAATTCAAGATTAAATATTCAAATTGAAATGAAATAATAAAAGAAATTGAATTTATTTAACATAAAATTATAAAATCTTATCTTAATAGATGAAACTAAACTTAATTAAAACACACAATTTTATGGATCAAAACGACCTTTCATTCATTTCCAATTTTTTTGGTTAAATGACATTTCCAAATAGTTGAATTAAGTCTTTTTATCTAACCATCATAAATGGACAAAATTATTTTAATTTTATAGCCACAGAAGACACCCTCATTTGATCTGTTAATTAAGACAACAACATAAACGCACCCGTGCAAACAATCCAGCATTCAATTCAATTTTTTTGATTCTATTAGATAATCAAAAAATACAATAAGATTTTCACACCATTTCACCAAATTGAATATGATTCTTCTTGTAAAGCTGGAATACATGTAGAGTAGGAAAAACAAAAACAAATTCACCAATACTTTTTTTTTCTTCCAAAGATAGATTATAGTAAGATAGATAGTGAGATATATTGTAAACCCATTGATCTTGAAAAAAAAAAACCAAATAATTAATGTATTTGAGAAAACAAAACAACAAATTGAAATTTTCAAATAATATTTTAACGTTTATGGATATATTTATCAAGTGACACGAATTTTCTGACACCATTTATATTTTCAAAATTTCATCATATTTTCAGTACCCAAATAGTTTTAAAAAATCTACTAATGAGACTATATTATAAATTGGATCAACTCACTTTGTTGGCTTGTTCAAAGCAACTTAACCTCATTTGGAAAAGTCCCATTTTCAATATAAAGAAACATATAAAAAAAAGCTTAGAACATAAACTATAAACCCATAGAATCAGCAAATTCCTCCAAATGGCAGAATGTCATGAAGTCCTCAGTATTATTTTCACATATTATCTTCTTGTCTTTTAGGATAACTATCCAATAGGAAAGAGTCAAATTTCCATGCAAATAAATTATTAATTATAAATAAATTATTAATTTATCAAGCCCTAACAAATTAAACTTAGACTTGTTAAGAACCAAATTAACAGAAACAAACTCAATACAGTAACCTGAAAAAATAAACATGAATATCATGATTTCTTCATCTTCTTCAGGTATTTTGCCAATTGGGTCCTTATTAGAGTCACTAATTCAATTATTCAATGAAGTTTCATCAATGGATAACAAAATTCCATTATTACAAGTAAGAAATATTTCAACAATCATAAGAAGAATAAAGCTTTTATCTTCTTTATTTGATGATTTACAAGAAACAAATACAATTTCTCTACCTCCATCTTCAATTTTATGTCTTACTGAGCTTCTTTCTGTAATTAAAGGAGTGAAAATTTTAATTCAAGGGTGTAAAAATGGAAGTTTTCTTTGGAATTTGATGCAAACTGAAATTATTTCAAATCAATTTTATGTTCTTGTTAAAGAAATGGGGAGAGCTCTTGATATTTTGCCTTTAAGTTTGCTTAATTTAACAGCTGATACTAGAGAACAAGTTGAGTTACTTCACAAGCAAGCAAAGAGAGTTGAGTTGTTGATTGATCCTCAAGAGCTTCAAAAAAGAGACGAGCTTTTAAAAATTATGGCTTATAAAAATGAAAAGATCAGCAAGAGTAAAGGGTTTATTGATGTTGGTAGAGTGAAAGAAGTTTTTAGCAGCATTGGATTGCGAAATTCGGCTGATTATGATGAAGAAATCTCGAAGCTTGAAGCCGAAGCAATAAAGCAGGCCGGAACTGGAGGGTTAATTGTCGTTTCGAATATAAACAATATTATATCAATTCTTAAACATTCCAAGTCAATGATTTTCAGCCCTGAAGAGAATAGAAAGATCAAAGAAGATTCCAGACCTCAGTCGACTGCGTCAGCGGATATCCGAAACATAGAAGTTTCTTCGATCTCTCAGTCGATGATTATGAGCGTTCCTGATGAATTTCGCTGCCCAATTTCTTTAGACCTGATGAAAGATCCGGTGATAGTAGCATCCGGGCATAGTTATGACCGGAATTCAATTGCGCAATGGATCAATGCCGGTCATCATACTTGTCCGAAAAGCGGGCAGAGATTAATTCATATGGCATTGATACCTAATTACGCACTAAAGAGTTTAGTGCAGCAATGGCGTGAAGATAATAATATTCCATTAGTTGACGAGTGTTCTTCTTCATCGACTACGGAACAATTACAGAGAAGTAACAGCAAGAAGAAACCGTATGATAAAGCTATCGATCACATCTCCGCTACAAAAGCTGCTTCGGATGCTGTTAAAATGACAGCAGAGTTTTTAGTCGGAAAACTGGCGATGGGGTCTCCGGAAATTCAAAGGCAGGCAGCATATGAGCTCCGGTTACTGGCGAAAACCGGCATGGATAATCGCAGGATTATAGCGGAGGCAGGAGCGTTACCATTTCTAGTAACGTTACTGAGTTCGAAAGATCCGAGGATTCAAGAAAATTCCGTCACTGCCTTACTTAACCTTTCGATATTCGACAACAACAAGATTCTGATAATGGCAGCCGGAGCAATCGACAGCATCGTCAACGTCCTGGAAACGGGAAAAACAATGGAAGCAAGAGAAAATGCAGCAGCAGCAATCTTCAGCCTATCAATAATTAACGACAGTAAGGCGACTATCGGAAGTCGCCCGCGAGCAATTCCAGCCTTGGTCGGATTACTAAGAGAAGGGACAACAGCAGGGAAACGAGATGCTGCAAGTGCACTATTCAATCTAGCAGTCTATAATGCTAATAAAGAGAGTGTAGTACTTGCCGGAGCAATTCCACTGCTGATCCAGTTGCTGATGGACGACAAGGCAGGCATAACAGACGACGCCTTAGCCGTTCTGTCGCTGTTGTTGGGTTGCTCGGAAGGACTCGAAGAGATACGGAAGAGTAGAGTTCTGGTACCTCTTCTTATTGATCTCTTAAGATTCGGATCTGCCAAGGGGAAGGAAAATTCTATAACTCTTCTGCTGGGTCTGTGTAAAGATGGAGATGAAGTTGCTCGACGTCTGTTGATTAATCCGAGGAGTATTCCTTCGCTACAGAGCTTGTCTGCTGATGGATCGTTGAAAGCCAGACGAAAAGCCGATGCCTTACTTAAATTGCTCAATAGATGCTGCTCACAGTCCCATAATCCTGTTAGATAACAAAATAGCAGGAAAATGTACAATTGTGGAAATAATTTAAATATCAATTTACCCTTTAAACTTCCACGCCATGAGCAATTTCCACCAAAATTGTGTTTTTTTACCAACTAGTCCCATTAACTTGTTAGTTTTTATCAATTTGCCCACGATTAACTCCCTATAGAAAGGTCTAATCAATAAGAATTAGTTTTTAATTGATAAAAAAAAGTTAAATATATTGCTGGTTACCGATAGCATGGAAATTCAAGGACCAAATTGATATTTGAGAAAATTAACTTAAATGATACTGTGTAATTTGATAATTAACAAAATACTTCAGAATAAGTAAATCTTTACATGAAAACTGTTGATGAAGTTCACATCTATGTTACTTTGTTCATCGACTGGAGCTCCGGATGGTCCCAAGTGTAATCTGATTCCTGCAATATATCAGTAGAAATAATTAAAAAAGACCAATCAGTAGCTTTAATTAAAAGAGAACTATGCTTATAACTTTTAAGAATAGACAAATCAAATAGCTTAAGAAACAAATTGAAATGGCAAATTTTATTGCTTCCGACACTTTACAAATGTTTCGATACTGGATTTACATAGACAGCTCCAAAAAGAAAAAGGATAAGTTACAAGAACTAGCCGTAATCATAGCCATTCTACGAGGCTCTAACTGAACATATTTAGTACAGGTAAATAATGAATCTAGATGTATATGGTTTAACTTATGTTACAACCAATTATACTACAGAGATGAGCATGAGATCTTAATATGTGAACCATGATTCACATAGTGAAGTTTATAAGTCAATGTTTCACAACTCGTTCAGTTCCAACTGAATGTGTGTGCCGTTAATCTTGTAGTTCCAGAACCAGCTTCCGCTATCCATCATGTTTGGTTCTATGGGGTTGAGCTGGATATCCAAGCCTGTTCAAATGTGAAGAACGCCGAGTTAGCAATGATGTTTCATTCAGCATATCATCAAGGATGCATTCGCAAATACAAGGTACAACTATTAGGGGTGTGTAAAAATGGAAACAAACCGAGCGGTTTGGTTAGTTTGGTTTTGGACTTAAACTTCTTTTAGTAAAGTTATAATACAAACCGAACCAAAATAACTGAAATGAACCGAACAAATTGACTGAACCAACTAGATCAGTGTGGTTCAGTTTGAAAATTTTGGTTTGTTTGAAAAATACCAAATTTTTGGTTCGGTTTAGTTTTGTTTGAACCAAATGCACACCCCTAGCAACTTTTACATATATGTTTACGATGTAACAGAAACGTGAAGCCATTGGAATGCATGCTTACATTATACATATACTATATTTGGAGATCAATAACAGCATACCTAAATGTCCTGAAGTGATCTTCATTTTGTAACCATCTGGAACTTCAAATACTTGATTACCCTGACCAAAAATAAAATAAAGATAAATTCATTAAAAGGTTTTAATAAGCTAGCCAAATATCATAATAACCAGATGAAGAATAACAAATATTTCCGGAATGAGGAAGAAGGTTCATGGTTAATCATCTGATTTCTCTGAGAAAAAAAATTCATTTGGACAAGCACTTTAGTGAGCGATGCTAGAGTAGTGTAGCCACGAGCGCAAGAATTGAGATTTTGGTTTGGTTTGGTTTGGTTGGGTTAGTTTACACCCCTAAATTCTAGGTTGCAATGATTCCTGACTGAGCATCTAGGTAATTCCTTTCCAGCAAAATTAATAATTCAATTTAAGTTGTGCAGAATAATTGTTCATTTTGCCAATCTAACCTCCAAAATAACGTTGTTGGCCTCAAATTCAGCATTTCCATGCAGGATAACTTTAACTGCCTCAAACCGCTGTACATGGTGCTTCCAGTAGACATTTTCTCCAGAACTCCAGTCAATCCCTTGATTGAGAACTTTGACATTCTGCAGTTTACATCTTCCACACCTATGCAAACAAACTGTTATCAGAACTTAATGTATTAATCAAAACAGTTCAGGAATTTGAAAGAACATGATTATTTTGCACCTGTGCCCATACTGCAATATGGCTTCTCCATTTGAATTAATCATGGTTGAGCCGATGGCATTTTCAGCAATAATAATTAAGCTCCCATGTAGCTGGAACCAGAAAACAATATAAGCATAGAAGAGCAATAATATGCATTCCTTAATTGACTACAAACCCAAGTGTTATAACCTCAACGTTCCTCCACAAGAACTCGGCGACCTCAACCTGTAGCTCAGAGCCCTTGGAAATGGATCCTCCACTAAACTGTAAAGCAGAAATTTTTTAATTACATTAGTTTTTTTTTTTGTGTGTGAAAATCCAATAAACATTTGTTTGAGAGGGATATTTTGATAAAGAAAAAATTCTATTCAGCTAAACGAATGCTTAAAAAAGACACTTTAGCATGGTGAAAGACTAAGAGCCAAACTGCTTCTGAGGAATTATACGACAGAAAAACCTACAAGCTTTAAAAGACAATGAATTGTGTCGAATGACTAGTACACAAAAATCAACAATGAAATTGAACATCAATTTACTTGCAATCAAACTACGGAATGCAAATCACTCATAGCAAGATTACCTTCTGTCTTGTGACTTCCCAAAGTGGGCCAAGAGCAGGATGCAGAATGATTAGAAATGGAGGTCCAGAATCAACATATCTGTCATTACCTTCAATCTTAAAATAATAGATAGAAACTATTAATAAATCACATCATAAAAATATTGAGAGATAATGCAGTGCTTGCAAATGAACATAAAAGAATAACATCAGCAATATTGATATGAAATATAAATCAATATTAATCACAATCATAAGAGACAAATTTGGTAATGATATTGTGCGTGACCAGAGAAAAAATACCTCCGGAAGTTCAACATCACAATGGGAAAGAAGATCATAGGCATTCCGCAAGATATCCAACAGTGAACCATCTGGAGTCTACACATGAATCCAAAGTTAAATTTAACATCAGAGAAAATTGTCGATACTAATCAGACAATTACTAGTGCTGTATACTGGTAGCTTCAAGTTAGGTTGCAGTCTAAGTCCCATTGCAGAAATTCTGGATGAAATTTTACATTCAAACAGTAACAGAATTTTTGGTGCTTTGAACTCTAAATTTCAGTTATTCAATTCAAATGTAATAAAACCCCAACCCACAAGGATGTTCAAACAGTCAACCAAAGGTATAACAATTTTGAGAAACCATCTAATGAAACTAACAGTGATTCTGAAGTTTAAATGCCTGAGGCAGAAAAGCCTATAAACTGGGAAAATATGGTGATGGACATGGTGAAAAATGACCAAATTAAGATCTAAACTTAAAAAAAATACATATCAGAATGTATTACTTTTGGTCCTGGTATAAGGGTTTTACAGAAAATTATTACCTGGTGCAATGAGTTATCCCCTTGTTTTCTTTTCTTTTTAGCTGATGATGTAACCTTTCTTCGTTCATTATAAACAATGAAGGTATCCAGATTATCTGAAGACATAGGCAGGCATATAATTGTATCAACGTGATGGATGTTACAAGCATTGACTATGATGCAAACAAGACAATGCTTTACCTTCTACTTCCTGGTAACATCTGGATCTATATGTATTTAAAAAATTATCGGCAATATTTTGCATAGTGCATTCCAGGCGACCACCAAAGACACTGCCAAGTTAAATAGAATATTGTCAGTGTAAATACATCTATGGAAATCAACTGCCAAGTAACACAAGATTGAAAGAAAAATCAACACATGATAGATGGTAATCATTAATGTTACACTGTCAGTCCAAATGAAACAGACAAGTCAAAACAACTTTTCATTCCTGCCTTTCCATCTCCTGGTCCTCAAATGGATAGACATGTGCGTAAACATAAGCACCGACATTAAATTTCTAAGCAGCAAATAATACCTTTAGACTAAATATGTAAAGGAAAAGGCCTTAAAACTCATAATTCTGTTTGGCTATTATCCCAATTGCCAAAAATCAAAATCATATTGCATTACTGCCTTTAAATAAGAAATTCTAACACAATGTACCTACATAAAATATTCCCCTAAATTTCCTCCTTGTCCATAATGTATATGCCCACTAAGTCAAATTGCTGCACTTAAAACTGAAAGCCAAATAATGATGACTTAAATGATACACTATTTCCTTTTTCTCACTTGTGTATATACACAGAAAATTACTGATAAGAAAGTTGAAATTTAACAAATTATCTTCAGTAATATTTAATTCACTTTATGTGAATACAGATGTCCCATGCAGGACATGCATTTAGGTCATTGAATATGGATAGTACAGCATTTACGTGGATGAAAAGTAGGAAAATAGAAATAATAAATCCCTGACTAAGCAAAACCATATACCTGTGTTGGTTCCCAAAATGATCCATATACACAACTGGTTTTTTTGTGTTCAATACCATCCCTGGTAAACTCTTTCCATTCTTACTTGATGCAATTGACTCCACAGAAGGTAAATCCACATACATAATGTTAGTATTGGCAGGGAAGTCTGCCTGCAAACTTTAAAGGAAAAAACCTGTTATATGGCACATTTATGAAACCTTGCAATATAAACACAGCTTTTTGACTTGCAAGCTAAAAGTAAAAGAGATGTCTGGGAAGGCACTAAATTCATTGAAGTACTTCACAAAAATAGTGTGGTCCTCCAAGTAGTTCCTTATCGTACGTAAATGAGCATTGCAATTTATGGATAATATGTGTAATAGCAGCTAATGAAACATGTTAAATTTGTAAATATCAAGTTTGAGCCAGTTTTGCTCTTTCAAAACACCTGATTCCAAACAGTCATTAAGATCCAAGAGTATGTAGAGCCATGAGTAATTCAAAATATAAAGAAACTTTAAGATAAAATTTTCAAAGAAATATGAATATTTACCTGTTAGAAGAACATGGTCCACTTGGGATTCCAAACTTATCAAACTCTGTGTACTCAATGCATGAAAAACCATAAGCCCACTTCCCATCAAGAGTCCTCTTCTCAACAAGGACATTGATTCCTTCTGTAGCCCCTGAGTTACGCTTACAAGATGCAAACCCCAGTTTCTGTTGCATGCACAATTGTAATATGACTTAGCAAAGTTGAGAAATTTAGGGGTCTATATAAAACTACATGATATTTTTTCCATTTCTTAAAAATAATCCTTTAATCAATGTCAATAGGAGATACAACCAGCAGTCCACATACAACTTACATAAATGACAACAAAGAAAAAGAAAAAAAATATCTTCTTTTGTTCTACAGTCTACTTGGGAAGTTTTGGCTTCTAGTATGCTGAGTAGCAGGACATGAGTTAGGTAAAATAATATTTGGCATGGTGACATATAACAGGAGCCACAGTACACATTATACAAAAATAGGTCTCTTATGACAGAAGGTCAAGAAGCAAAGTAATGTTAGATCCCTCAATTTGAAATTGCCTATTATTGTTAATATACCAAGAAGCATTCTTTGTGGTGGCAATCCCGTGCATGTCATTAAGGGTGGAAGAGAGGGACAGAGAGCAACAATGCATTGTCAAATATGAAAAATGAATAATTAAAATTTTCAATCTTAAAATTACCTTTCCACAGCGTAAACCAATCCCTGCCAATGCCAAAAGGGTCAAGTCCGTAGCTGCCACAACATTACTGCAGAATGACCAGTTCAATATAAAGATAAATATACAATGCTTACTATAGGAAAGATAGAACTTCAAGCTGCAAGATTGTAGCTAACCTCACTTGTCGGACAGTTGCACCTTTTCTTCCATGATGATAAAACCACTCAAAGATGCCTTTGTCATAAGCAAGCTTCCAGATAACACCATGTCCACCAGGCTTAGAAACAGGAGCAAATGGTTTTGTGATCAACCATTGTCCATCTTCCGCATCAACAGCAGGAACAAGTGGCTGGAAATTGATAAATTTTGCTCTCAAAAAAACAACTAACTAACAACGAAAGAATCGAGCACACAACATATCCTGATTTAAACCTGCTCAAATAGCTGGAAACTGGAACGGCTCCTTCCAAACCAGCTGAGTCTTTCACAAAGAGAAGTTATATGATTATGATTATTCTTAGCGGAACTTGTCATGATGGCAACAGGGGTGATGCATTGTTTTCCATACAACTTAAAGTACAAGAACTCCCTAGCCTTGCAATCACAAAAACAAAGATGGATTTCAGTGTACAGCACACATTTAACATCATTTTCCATTACAAGACATATAACGCTGGCTTCCTCTCTTTGACAAAGATTGACAACAAACACTTCCATAATTTGTAAATAGAAATATTGTACCTGAAGATCTCTTACAAGACCTTCCAGTAAGGTCTTTCCACAATAAGGAAGCATAGCAGCAGGAAGACATTCACCTGTGTCTGGATCAACTAAACCAAGCCGGTCTGCCGAACCACCTAGAGGATATATTTCTCCTAAATCTGGCAAGCCCTAAAAGGATAAGATCTTATTATTCTAGAAAAATTCAAGTATGTGTAGCTCAATAACGGATGATAAATTTTAGGAACTGACCTCGATTCCCCAGAGAGCCGCTTGAGATGCATAGTCTGTATTTTTTGAGAGGTCAACTACATTAGGCGTATGAATTTCCAAGAACTGGCAATCCATTGATTCTTTTAGATGTTGAGACCAATTTGTAGTTTGTTTCTCATAAGTTGACTGGGAAAGAAGCTCCAGCACCATTATCTGATATCTACACGAAGTATCTCCATTTCAATATTTATGTATTATAATACTTACACAGCCGCAGTTTATCTTTCAAGTTTCAAGAAGCAAAAATTAGGATGAATGGACAAATGCAAACTATTTTGAAGGCTTAATAAGAGGCATGTCATCTAAGAGCTCAAGTAACTTTTTTAGGACCTTAGAAATAACAACATATAATCTTAAAGAATTTTTGGCAGATCTGCAACTACTCATCCCCATAACTGGGATCCCCCATTTATGGACATTGTCTAATGAACTTGTCCATTCATGGTAATGTATCTAATCTGATGCTACAATCACTTCATTTGGCAAAAAATAACTCAAATACTCATCAAAATCCAAACCCTATACTCAGAATTACAAACAACAAGTTACAGCTCTATTCCAATTATTACAATTTATCAATTCTTCAACGGTTCAACTATTACAAAAATCACAGATAATTGTATTTCTTGAGCAATCCCTTCTAATGTGCATTATTTTTCAAAAGTTCAAAGAATTAAATCCTATCAAGTTATCTTTCTTAACATAAGAACTGACTAAACAGAGTCCAATTTTTTTATATTTCTAGCATTTTCAGACTTTCCAGAAGCTATCTAATCCAGGAATAATTATTACAAATTCAGCAATTAAAAAACTTAAATTCAATAATAAAACTAAAAAATAACAGTAACTCACCCAATAATACCTCCAATGCAGTCATAAAACTGTTCAATCTCATCTAAAATCCTCAACAGCTTCCTCAAATCCTCAATTTCATCTTCTCTCAAACCTAAACCATCACTATTAGTATTACTATAAACATTAGTTTCACTTCCACTAAAATCAAACCTCTCAATCATCTCCACCAATGCATAAAGCGCACTCTTCACATTACTCCTCGTCGACATCTTCGTCGTTGTTTCACCTTCATTAAACTCAAACCCTAACCTAATCACGTGCTCTTGACCAGCAGCAACTAAACATTTAAGCAAGAACAACTCACCTGACTCCAATTTCAGCGAATTTAAAACCTTAGAATTGAAAAATAACTTAACTCGAGAATCGGAGTTAATCACTGTTAGCTTCTGACTCAGCGTACTACAGTCAACGAGGTTTGACCGGAGTGATTTAAGGCGGGAGATTTCTTTACTGAATGTATTATTATCATTATTATTATTAGAGTCGGGCGGAGGTAGCGCGTAGTCTAACGGAGCGGTGGTTACGCGCGTCGAAGTGAGAAACGATGACCGGTAAGGAGAGGGAATGAGAAGAAGCGGTTTGTTGAAGGCAAAACGCAGCGTTTTGGAAGTGAAAGAACAGAGCAATGTATTACTATTATTAGTGTTGAAGTGAGGAGATGAGAGATTGCTTGGAGAAGAAGGAAGTGTGATTGAGTTAGCCATTGATGACATTTTGAGAAAGAAATTGAAAATTTTAGAGAGAGAAAGTGGGAGGTGGTTCTAGAGAGAGAAAATGGAGTTTGATTTTAAGGGAGAGGAGATGCTTGGAGTATATACCAAAGCACCTCATCTTTGGAAATGGCTATCAAAATTGAGAGTTTGGATTGGTTGTTTTGAATTTTATGTTGTTTTTTGGATGGATTTTTGTGGAGGGTGTCAATTCATAGAGACACAAGAAAACATTACGGCCTATTTTTTTACCTTCTAATAAAAATAAAAATCTATTTATTTATTTTAACTAATGTAATTAACTATATATATAAATTACTGATGAGTTATAGTTCAAGTAATATAAACACTCGACAACATTCTACTATAATTGTAGGTTCACTTTTTTCTCCAAGCGCTCTCCTTATCCGAATGATAAAGAAACTATAAATAAATTAGTTTAGACACATTTTTTTGCATCTTATTTAAATATTTTATTTTTAAAAATATTATAAAATAAAATTACTATTTTTTACTTTTTATTATATTTTTTAAATAAAATTAGTATTATTTTAAATATTAATTATAAGATAATTATTATTAAAATATATATATATATATATATATATAAAAACTTTTTTTAATATGCAAATATATTAAAAAAAAATTAAAATATGACTAGAGTATTAAAAATATTAGAGTAGTTATTATGAAGATGTATAACTATAAGTGAATAAAACATTAAAATTCAGATATAAAAATACATATTTGGTAACTTTTAGTATTATTATTATTATGTGTTGAGATATTTAAATTTATGTTCTTTTCGTTCTATTTGAGTTGTCTTATTTTAATTTATATATAATTTAAGAAGACATAAATTTATATTACATGTTTATTTTTATTAATTGTCGGAATTCTACTTGATAATTAATTATTTTATAAATTATGTTCAAACATTAAAATAAGAAAATGAATAAAAAAAATAAGTTAAAAATGTAATATAAATTTTATAGGTGAGATGTTTGTAAAAAAAATGAGACTATTTAAATGAGATGATTTACTAAAAGAATAATGGGATGAATGAAAAAAAAAAACTTAAATTTAAATTATATTGAATTTACCATAGTTGTATAGTATCATCATGTCTCCAACACATAATTTAATGGTAATACAACATGAATTTGTATTTTTGGACTTTGTAGAAAATTGAGATGGGCTTGTATTTGACATGGATTTGGATGATGACATTCTTGTTTATCTTATTGGAACTACTTGGGGTTTGTTTGTCAACAAGATTTTGAAGGCCAGAACCATCTCAAAGCCCTGGACTTTAATTTATTTTTCAAATTTTACCTTTATATTTTTTTTTCGGTCAAAAATAACATACTCTAATTATTAGCGGAGGTTAGCGGGAGTTAATGCTAGACATTTTTTAAACTGCCCGTGAGTGTTGAGGGCCGAATCCTCAACCTCATACACATATTATTAGAAGTTAGCCAACTGGACTAAGCCTTGAAGTGTAATTTTACTTTTATATAGTCTATGTGTTTAATTTATTTTTAAGTTTGAAGTTTTGTTTGGAGGGAAAAGAGTGGGCATCACATTCATCATAAAACACACGTGGAATCGAATATTATTGTCCATCTAACTCGACATGCTGAATGGGACACAACATCATATTTAAAGAGAGATCAAATAAATAAAAAATTAAAATGTACATGGACCTATTAAATTAAAAAAAATCAATTAAATAAAAAATTTAAGATATAAGGATCTTTTATATTCATAAAAAAGGATCTTTTATCATTTTCTATGTAAAAATTATTATTTACTTGACGGCAACTAAATGACACGTTTGCGACTTTCATCTATAAAAGGAATTTTTAATTAAAAATAA
Organism: Mercurialis annua; assembly: GCF_937616625.2. Lineage (NCBI taxonomy): Eukaryota > Viridiplantae > Streptophyta > Magnoliopsida > Malpighiales > Euphorbiaceae > Mercurialis > Mercurialis annua. The sequence continues at coordinate 42,278,496 of NC_065577.1, forward strand.
CAAACAATATAAAGACTTGTTGGATAACAAATTTTTATAAGATGCCAACTTATAGCATATAATTTCCTTGTACAATTGTTCCTATTATATTGTTACTAAATGAATCAAATAAGATGATTAAACTATAATTAGTTTCCTTTAAAATTGTTACTATTTATTTGTACATTCAAAATAGATGCACGATAGTTAATGAAATTTATAATTTAATCATCTTTTTAATGTCATGCATGACCTTTTTTAATTTCATGTAATTTCGTACAATCTGTGTCTAATGTGGCCAATCACCACTACATATACTATGTACACAGCTTCTTCTCTGATTAAATACATTAATTTCGTATGGCATGATTGCATGACAATGTAAATCGAAAGGCCATGCATGAAATTATAAAAAGAAAAAATTAGCCCCTTTACTGTGTTGAACAAACTTAATTTAAAATTTACAGTCACCAAGTATGTTTTAGATTTTTATTGTTATCAATTTTTTCTTTTAAATAACAACTTTTCAATTACACAAATACATTTTTTAAATTAAACAAAAACTATGCCGTTATTTTTGGTAACTCCTACAATCTACATGCATATCTCTTTTCAAATATATCTTTCCTAAATTCTCTCTCTCAATCTTTAACTCCTATCATTAAGAAAATATTCCCAATTTGAATAGAAATTAGGTTGCATTTTCCTCTAAAAAATGGCGAAAACAAGGGCTGCTAAACACACAACCACCGACCGAGAAATCTCCAATAAAGAAAAACATATGATGGCGGTCGCGGAAGAGCTGGAAGATTCGATGACGGACGTGGAGGTCGGCGGGAGGTCGTGGCGGTGGTGGGTTATTTTTCTTCTTCTACAATTTAATTTTAAAGTTTTTGAATCGTCTTCATTTTTTTATATTGAAGTTCATGTAGAAGAAGAAGGGAGTGACAATGATTTCGAGAATTTCTCTGTCAATATCGTGAAAAAGAACAAACTGATTGCTCCTCCCCCCGTTAATGTTGAGGTAATTGTTCTAAAAATTCCTTATATGTTATTGTTTTTAGAGTTCAGAATTCTGCATCGTCTTTAATTAAAATTCATTTGATCTCATCTTATAGTAAACAACAATCTTCAACGTTATCAGAGCCGGCCTTAGAAAAAGCGAGGTCCTAGGCGGTAATATATATAAATTATATATTAATTTTTATGATAATTAATAATATATTTCATTACGAATAATAAAATTGCATAATGTAAAATTATACATTACCTTTTTGAATTTTTTTTATTAATTAGCTTATAGAAATAATTTATAACATGCTAAATTAATAATTAAAAAATAAAAATAATGAATAACTAGAAACAATGGTTTGGAAAAAAGATAATAAATCTAGAGAAAAATTATGAGACTTTAAAACATTTAAGAAATATTGTAATTTGTCAGATAAAAAGAATTTATAGAATATTTTTGAAAAGTTATTAAGATAATTTTAGTTTGAATACTTAAAAAAATTTGTTGCTCAAAATCAAATGATTTGGCAAAAAATTTAGGTAAATAAAAAAATTTTGGTTTAATTGAGAGTTTGTTAATATTATTGTATATGAAGATTGGTTGAATAATATTTTATTTTACTTTTCTAATTAGTATCGTTGACTCTTTAATATTAGTGCAGTATAATCAATAGTTTCAAACTAAGGAATACATCTAGGAAAAAAAACCTAAGGAATACGTAGTTAAAATATTTTGAGGCCCTCATATTTCTGAAGCCCTAGGCCTAGGCCTTAGTGGCCTAGGCCTAGGACCGGGCCTGAACGTTATCATTTCTGTATTTTAAAAAAATAATTACTGTCAGTATCCATGTTAGTTAACCATTAGGTAACTATTAGTACACAATTAGTTAACTTAACAGAAACTTTAATTCTGCATGCATTTCTAAATTTTTTGAATCGTCTTTGTTGTTTTTTATATTGCAGTTTTTTTCTGTCAAACTGATGAAAAAAACGAGCAGATCTGCTCGCTTCCCATGGAAGACGAGTAGACTCGTCTTCCCGAGGAAGACGAGTCTGCTCGTCTTCCCCATGGAGGACGAGCAACAACTCGTCTTCCATGGGGTAGACAAGCAGCTCGTCCTCCCATGGAGGACGAGCGACGGTAGGTTGACAGTGGGTGGTGGCGGGATGAGAAAGATGACGGGTTGAGCGGGTGGGTCGGATACGTTTAGGTATTTTCTTATTTAGTGGAAAAGATGGTATATTTGAATATGTTTTAAATTAAAGGGATTCTTTAAATTTGTCCATACAATAAAAAGTATAATATAGCCCTTAATTTTAGTTGTTTTAAATAATTTCATCCTTATAATAATGAAATTGTTTAATTTTTTCAATTTAGGGTGCTATTAAAATGAAATACAAAAAAGGGTGCTATTGAACTTTTTGCAAGGTCAGAATGCTATTGAATTTTTTTTGAAAGGTAAGTAATTTTTGAGTCTATTTACCTTTAATTTTTGTATCAATGTTTTTTTTATAAATTTACATATCAAACCAGCGTTATTAACAATTTTTCGGTCATAAATGTGCTAAAAAAATAACTTTATTTTTTTATCTAAAATTATGTGTCATATCAGTAAAAAATATGACTATTGTGTATGCAATAATACACTATATATGTAATCAAAATGGTAATTTATATCAGCAAATTTAAATATTATTGCTGGCTTTGTTAGTAGTATGGTAATAAACAAATGAATAAAAATAGTCATTTGATATATTTTTAAAAGTTGAAAAGCTAATACGAAAGAAATAAAAGTTCAAACATCAAAATAGAAGATTTGGAAACGTCCATACGCCGTTGGTGTTATTTCTCCTTTTATTATTAACAATTACTACAAATTATCCTGAAAATTAGACATTTGAGTCGTGATTAAATTCAAAATCTTGATAGAAACAAAATCTCTACTTTGCATATAAAACATATAATTAAATTGCCATAAATTCATAAAAGTTACCTTCTTAATCACGATTCACTATTCTATTAATTTGTTCTTTAATCAAAATAGCTAAAATCACATATGTAAATGAAAATAATTCTCCTAATCTAGTAAAATTATTACCTATATCGAATTTATATATACATTATTTATTGGATAACTAATATAATTTTTGTACTATATGTAAATTATTACCATCAATATACTACTTAATAGACGATTAAATATTCAATAAAATAATATTATATAGTAGTTTCATTTCATTATAACACAAACATCTATGTTCACACTACATATTATTTATTTATTTTGTGTAAAATATCATAAAATTTTACGTAATCATAAACATGAACTCTAATAAACCCCTAACTTGCATCTTCAGCATTCTCTTCTCCATTGTTATCTTCGTTTCTTTACCATCTTTAATCACCGCTTCATCATCGGTAACGGCAGTTTTTGCTTTCGGAGACTCGACAATCGATGCAGGCAACAACAACGGCCTCCCGACGCTTTTTCGCAGCGATCATGCCCCATATGGCAAAGATTTTCCAAACCAACTCGCTACGGGGAGATTTAGTAACGGAAAATTATCGACGGATTTTATGGTATCATCATTAGGTCTAAAAGATCAATTACCCGCTTATTTTAACCCTAATATCACCGATTCCGACTTATTAACGGGTGTTACTTTTGCGTCCGCCGGTTGCGGATTAGATGATATTACGGTAAATTTGGCAGAAGTGTTTTCTATGTCAAGGCAATTAGATTATTTTGATGAAGCTGTGATGAGGATAATGAAATTAGTTGGTGAAGAAAAGGGTAAGATTATAGTGGAAAATTCTATTTATGTTATTAGTGTTGGTACTAATGATATGGTGGATAATTTTTATGAGTTGCCAACGAGAAGATTACAATTTTCTCTTTCGGATTATCAAGATTTTCTGCTTCATCAACTCGAATCTGTTGTGCAGGTATATCATTCGATGTCAACTATATCAACTAATTTATTATATATATAAATATACAATATATTAAATAATTAGATTTTTTTTTATTTTTAATAGTTAAACTGTTCATATTTATTTATAATGTAAATATAATTGATATACATCTCTTTCTTTTGGACCAAATTGATATAAATTTTATTTTGATCATAATTATATTTTCGTGTATGAATATAATTAAGTCAAGTCAACTCACGAGCTACACCGAATTGACTCTAAAAATACTTAACATTGACTTGTTATTAATCGACTCGAGCTACTCGAGTTAATTACTGAGGCGAGTATAGTCATCAAAATATTCAATTCATACTCAAATCAATAAGCTTGCAATTTTAATGGAGCTTTAGTTAATTTATTTTTGATAATTATGTATATTTACAATATTATCTTTATTTTTGAATTAAAACTTAATTTAAAAATATTTCTATAATTATTAGTTCGAGTCTCACTTATTAGTTCGCATTTGGAATTTAATTATTTTTACCGAGTTGGAGTTCAAGTTTCTAAAATGAAACTCGGTCGAACTCTATTCGAGTTTCTAACTTTACATTTTACCATCCAATTAAATTTTCCAGCTTTTTAACTCGGCTCGATTATATTCTTATTTTTTATATCAATTTCTTTACTATATGTTTGTTTTTGCTCATATTGAAAAAAGAAAATAGAAAAAATCTTTTGAGTTATTTTACATTATTGCAGAGATTATACAAAGCAGGAGGCCGGAAGTTTATATTTGTAGGTCTACCGCCGATAGGGTGCTTGCCAGTGCAAGTGACACTTGGCAGTATTGTACCGAGCGGACATATGTTTCAAAGGGTGTGTGTGGAGCAGCAGAATACTGACTCCATTGCTTACAACATGAAGCTTCAAACCCTAGCCACAGGATTGGAAACTAGCAATGATCTCAAGGGTGCCAAAGTTGCTTATTTGAATGTTTATGATTCCATGATGGACATGATTAATAATCCAGCTAAATATGGTAAATATATATTTCTATTTCAAATATTATTTTCTATTGATTTGAAATTGATTTATAGGATGTGGATACTGAAAGTTTGGTGTCGTCAACCAATATTAGGATATAATATAATTTTGGATTAAAAATAAAATATTTATTATACTACTAAAAACAAAACTAAAAATATTTTGAGATTTTAGATCGTAATTATTATTTCTTTCCAATTTATTAATATCTATGTTACCTAATTATGTTAGTTGATTTGGCTAAAGAATATAATTATAAAAAAATATTTAGATATTTTTTTATTTTAATTTTTATCAAATTCATTATAACCTCATTCTTTAGTTGATTTGGCTACAAGATCTTATTGCCAAAAATCAATTTTAGTTTAATCCCTAAACTTTTTTTCCCAATAAAATTAATAAATTCAAAATTAAAATCTCCAATGTGAAAGTGTTTTTTCACTTGAGTCGAGTGTTTTTTATAAGGTGTATATATTTCTAAAAGAAATTAATTAAAATGAAATTTGTATTGGCTTATTTCAGTTTGAATATTTAATTTTAATATATTTCATTTATAATCAGATCAAAATTATTAGAAGGTAATATAACTGTTTTCCTTCCTTTCTATGTTTTTTCATTCTCGTTACTTAACAATCTTAATTTTTATTCTAATAATGTGTAATATTAATTATAAATTTAATACAATCAAGCTAAAATTAATTGGTATTTTTTTGGTGATTTTGTTTTTGAAGGATTGACTCGGACGCTTGAAGGTTGCTGTGGATCGGGAGTAGTGGAAATGGGGCCATTGTGCAATTCTATGGAAGCAATTTGTGGTGATGCATCCAAATATATGTTTTGGGATGCTGTTCATCCTACACAACCTGCTTATTATGTTATTTCCCAACTAGCTATTCAAACTGTTTTCCCACACCTCCTTGCTTAAATTAAATTAATTCAAATGAATTAGCATAATTTAATAATTGTGAAATATTTTTTTAATTTGTTTAATTGATTTTGAAGATTATCGTACTTATTTTGAATTAGTGATTGTATTTTAGTTTGTTTCGACTTGGTTACTATTATCTACGATTTCAATGACATAGGATATTTTTAATTGATTTTTGGTGAAATTATATATATGTATACGTCAATTTTTTTTTCATACCTTATATTTTATGTACACGTTTAATCAACAAAAAAATACTCGATAAATTTTGTTTGGTGACTGAAAATTCTTGTCAAAATAAAATCATAATTTAGTCATCAAAATAAAACAAACAAAAAAGGTAACTAAAACGAAAAACAAGATAATTAGACTGATTCCATAATCAATTACCCATAGACTTATTGATACTGTCTTTTTCGGGACGAATCTGAGCATTAATTTAAGATTCAAGTTCGGCGAGTTCGGAACATTTATAAGGATTTAGTATGTATATTACTAATATTGACTTTCTCTAAAAATCTTCAAAGGTTTTTTAGTTATGGATTAGTTAACTAATCCATAACTAAAAATAAATACTTTATTTGTACTCCAAAACTCTATCCAAAACTTTAATTAAACCCTAAAACTTCAAATCATAAATTTTAAATTCTAAGCCATTTTTTTATCATAAAAATTAAATTACAACACATTTTAAACCCCTATTCTTATCGAGAAAAGAAACGAGAAAAATCGAAATCCTCCTAAAAAAATCATGTGTATATTCTACATCATAAAAAAATGAGAAGCAATATAGTTTGTTGGGTTATAACTTATAAAGCATGTTACTTTTTTTTATCAATCAAACCGTATAACTAAAATATATGGCAAAATGCTAATAATATATTCTAGCTGAAATATTTATATGTTACCTTTTAAAATTAATTTGCATATGTAGCTTTGTCTTTTCGTACACATTTGTGCACTATGAGTTAGGCAGATTGACATTCGTTGCATCAAATTTTAGGTAGGGGGACCTTAGTAGCTAATTAGATTTCGATACACCCTAGAATAAGATGTGGTTGAAATAAATTCTACCAAATTTAGTGAAAAAATTATAAAAAAGTATAAATCAAACTATAGAATAAAAGTTAGTCTTAAATTTGAATTGAGCTAAATTTAATTAATTTATATATTAAAAATAATAGAACATTCCACTATTTAAAAATTAAAACCAAATAAGTTAAAAGGTAAACCCCTCAGAGGAAGTAAGATTAGGAACTAGGTGAAAAGGCCTAACCCCCTAATTATTTAATGTGTATATGCAACTTTTCTATATATATTTTAAATTATATTCAATTGTAATAAATATAATTTTAAAATATCTTGTTTCAATTGACAATTTTTTTTATTTATGATATATTTTAAATTAATTTAATATCTTTACCATCTTTAGTTAATTTTTCAATGAAATGTGAAGTATTTGATGGATAAACGAGTATGAAAACAAAAATATATTTCATTTATTGCATTATAGTAATAATATATGAATATTTTTATCAGTTATAATAGGAAACATACATGTATTAATTTTTGTACTTTAATTTGTTTCATTTTTATAATTAAACTATAAAGTTTTTTTATCAATAAGAATGATTTTTTAGTAATTAAAAAAATATTAGTTGATATTTGATTGATTTTGTGCATATAATTTAGTAAAAAAAAAAAAATCAAAAACGCATTGCCATATACACGTAATTTAACCGGAAATCACGTATTCGTGTAATCGTAGTTCAATAATCAACTAAAACGAATTAACAAAATATCACCGTACTAATTTAAAATAAGTGAAAAACTATAAAAAAATGGGAGCACAAGACACCATTGATCAAATTATCGATGGAGCCTAAAATTAACATCAATATCCTTCACCTATTTCTCTCTATTTCCTTCTTCATACTCTCGTCATCAGCTTCAATAATTATCAATCCTTCTCATTCAAATATAACCGCCATTTTCGGTTTCGGAGACTCAACGATCGATACAGGCAACAACAACTATCTAAACACAACTTCCCGTTCCAACCGTCCGCCTTACGGGAGAGATTTTCCTTTCGGTATAGCTACCGGAAGATTCAGTAATGGAAAATTACCCATTGACTTTATCATAGAAAATTTACGGCTCAAAAAGCTCCTACCACCGTATCTTAAGCCACAAGTAACCGCTTTTGAGTTGCTAACCGGAGTCAGCTTCGGTTCGGCCAGCGCCGGATTAGATAATTTGACTTCACAATCGGCTAATGTTCTTACTGTGGCTGATCAGATAAAATTGTTTGATCAAGCAGTGGTTAGGATTAGAAGATTAGTTGGTGAAGAAAGGGCTAAATTTATAGTGAAAAATGCATTGTTTTTCTTTAGTATTGGCACTAATGATATCACTAATTATTATGATATAGGTCAAAGGGCCAATGAGTTTGATATTTCAGGTTATCAAGATTTTATATTACAGAAATATGAAGAAGCCATTCGGGTGAGTAATTGGAGAATCATGAAAATTTATAAGGCATATAATCATAAAAAAATTAAATATGTTTAGTTTTTGTTAATTTTAATTTTTTAGTGTAATTAAATTTGAAATATTTTATTCTATATGTAGTCATATGCATCAAACGAGTCTGGATTTTTTTACGTGATATCCGTTGGATGATTGTCATTTATAGTCAAGCTCATCCAATTAAATCAAGAGAAAAAAATAATAGAAGAGACTCAATAGTTGCTATATGTGGAATATTTTATATTAGATTTTCACGGTCACTAAATTTTTGTGTTATTTTATTTTGGTCATGAAATATGAATCTATTTCAATTTAGACACCGAATTTTATATTTACAAGCAACAAAATGTTTTGGGTGATTTTAGTCCAAATTGAGTCTATATGGCATTCAGGTCTTGCTCCAAGTTTCTTTATATCAATAATGATTATTAAATTTCCACAGCCAATAATCTTGTTTTGTTTAAATTTTTATTGTTCTTGTGTCAAAATATGTTTGCACCAGTATAGATTGACATGAATTACTATGAGACTTTTTGTTGCTATAATAATTTTAAAATTTAATCTCTAAATTAACATTATTAACATTTTTTTTAAGATAAAAAAAAAAAGCAATACAAAGATTTAGCAATTCGGAAAATTTAACATCCGAGCAAAATCATTAGTCAATTGTTTTAGTCAAGCGAAGTAATAAAATTGAAAATATAAAATTCTTAAATGTCATATTATAACTATCGAAATTAACATATTTAAGTTATATTGATAAATAAAGCAAATATTTATATTTTTGAAGGGTTAAAATTATTACACATCCATTTTGATTGTTTTTCAGATTTTATATTTTAAAGGAGCCCGGAAATTTACGGCGACAAGCTTATCGTCCGTCGGGTGCTTACCGATACAAATAACAATAAACAACATTACAAATCCACGACGGTGTGTTGAGCAGCAAAGCATTGACACCATGGCTTATAATGTAAAGCTTCAACAATTAGTCACAAAATTGGAATCTCAGCTCCAAGGCGTCAGAATTGCATATTATGATGTTTATGATACCTTGTTGGACTTGATCAATAATCCAGCTAAGTATGGTAAGTAGTTCATTAATCTACAATTTTGAATACAAGCTCGAAACTTATTAGGGTCGGTTCTGATCTAATATATACTATCGTAGTTTCACCTAAATCTAATATATACTATCGACTTAATGCTTGAGAGTCTATCATGCAGATCAGATTATAATTCGATCTTATCCTTGCTAGAGTCAACGAACCCACAAATCTTATCGAGGCTAAGAATCAATATTCATAATTAATTAAAAATAAAAATTCAAGTCCGAATATAAAAATGAAGTATCTAATATTCAATTAAAATTATCAAAACTAAAAATATATAGCTAATTTATAACAAATAAAAAAAGGATTTTTTTTGTATCTATTATTTAAGTTCTTATTTGTTGTGATTAAATTGAAGGATTTGAAGAGACGCTTAAAGGATGTTGCGGAACGGGTTTATTTGAATTTGGACCGACGTGTACTCCGACTACGCCAACGTGTCCTGATGCCTCAAAATATGTATTCTGGGATGCTGTACACCCAAGTCTAGCCTCGTATAAAGTTTTCGCGGATTTAGCTATACGAACTGTAATTCCATATGTTACTTCTTAATTTGCCATTACAAATTAGGATACATAATATGCAAAATGGATGGATCAAAACATCATATACCATATATAATAATTACTACTTGTTTACACTGGCCCAAAAAGAGCTTATATGGGCTAACTCGGGTTTTTGAGCCCAAAAGCCATCAATTATCTTTTTATGCTTATCTTAGTTTAGTAGTTATCTTTTTTAGTCATTATCTTATTTTTAGTCATTATCTTATTGTTCGCAGGAAAAATTTCCATACTCAAATCTTTGAATTTATAGATGGGTACTGTGTGGATCGATGCTTTAACCGGTTCGGTCCGAAAAGTTGAACAGGGTTTGATTTATCTAAATTAAAACATTAATCTGGAGGTTAAGAAACCCAGGCGAGATTATCGTTTGAACTACTCCTACTCCTAAGTTAACCAACCGCGGAGGTTGAGGATAGAAAAGCGCAGGGCTTTAAAGTTGTATTTGTTGATTGATTTGAGTTGTGGCTAATACAAACCTAAAACTAGCTATTTATAGAGGACAAACCCTAAAATAGAAAACCTAGTCTAATGAGATACAATCTCTTATTTAGATAAATACTAAACTAAATAAATAAGATAATGACTAAAAATAAGATAATGACTAAAAAAGATAACTACTAAACTAAGATAAGCATAAAAAGATAATTGATGGCTTTTGGGCTCAAAAACCCGAGTTAGCCCATATAAGCTCTTTTTGGGCCAGTGTAAACAATGCCCCCCACGTCTTTTTAGCTGGATGTCAAGAAAGGTGAAAAGACGTAATTTTATCGTGTGTCAAAAATCATTTGATAATCGGTCACTTAGACCGAAAAATTTAATATTCGACATTTATTTTGGGTGATCAAATTTTTTATAACAGTATGTATAATTGATCGGCCTCTGAGTTATAAAATTTGAGAATAATAAATATTTGGCCGATCAAAATATTTGTTAACCAGCACATAAAATTGATCGGCCCCAATTATTATAAAACTTCGGCCGATCATAGGTGCAAGCCACGCCATTGTCTAATTATACTGCTCACCCATTAATTCTTTGCCTTCTTATTCATGATGACCCGCTCTTTTTTTTTTTTTTCAATCCTTCCATGTACAAATGCACATTACTCCATACTTCTACTTTATTCAACCATTTGGAGGGCCACACGTTGTGTGATGGAGCTTTTAATAAATTCGCCCACCAACCATACAAAAATCTACAAGCACCGATCAAAATATTTTACCAACTGTTTTATATGATCGCCATACTAACTGCTTGTCCACCTTAATCGGACATGATATTGTTCATGAAAGTTCCGAAATTTTAATAAATCCCGCTTGGAAAACATGTCTTCATCCATCTGATTCATCGCAATGATCAATAACCGCCGATTTTTCTGGGCTACCTCATTACGCATGGTTATGAAATCGGCACGTGATAGAGGCGAGTGGGAGGTAGGTTGCAGACAATCATTCGTCTCATCCTCATATACTTGGTTCGGATTTTTGACGCTGAAGTCGACGGTCGTTTTTCCAGCGGAGGGTACGTCGGTCCCTTTTTGCAGCTGTAACTCGACGGTCATTGTCCCAGCGGAGGGTGCGTAGATCCCTTTTGCAGCTGTAACCCTGACTTGTCGCCCATTGTCGTGATCGTCTTCAAGTCTGAGTCTGAATCGCCTAACGATGTGCAACCTACTTCGGATTGGGCTCGGCTACGTGAATGAGTGCACCTGTAACTTTTCTTCGTCGTTCCGGTTTTTGTGCTCACCATAAACAAACGTGTCTCGCGAGGCGAACGTGTCTCGCGAGGCGAACGTGTTCCGCGAGGCGAACGTGTGCCGCGAGGCGAACCTGTTCCGCGAGACGAACCTGTTCCGCGAGACGAACATGTTCCGCGAGGGAACCTGTTCCGCAAACGTGTTCCGCAAACGGAACAAAAGTAACCAGCTAAACTAAATCTAACAGTATCGATCCGGAGGTTAAGGAACCTAAGCGGGATTGATGTCCATCTTTAATTGAGATTGTTGTGAGCATAATCTTGTTGAACGATCAGCCAAACAAGAGTGTTTTGTGCAAAGATCGACATCTTTAATTAAGATTGTTGTGAGCATAATCTTGTTGATCGATCGGCGGCCGATGGGTACTGTGTGGATCGATGCTTTAACCGGTTCGGTCCGAAAAAGTTGAACAGGGTTTGATTTATCTAAATTAAAACATTAATCTGGAGGGGGGGGGGCATTGTTTACACCAGCCCAAAAATAGACTTTAAGACGATGGACTGTCAGTTAGAATGGAGCATAGCGGGCTGAATTGGGATTGGGCCCATAATAGCCATTTTTATTATTGTTTTTTTATTTAGCCGAGTCAAAGACGTTTAGTCTTATCAGGTTAGAATTAAGTTAAGTCATTGAGTCTTAGTTATTTTCTTTTTCCTATTATTAGGGGATTTGTCCCTATAAATAGTTATTTTTTCAGATTAATAAAGGCACTACACAAATCAATCAACAAAAACACAACTTCAAAGCCCTGTGCTTTTCTATCCCCAACCCCTGCGGTTGGTTAATTTAGGAGTAGATGGACATCAATCCCGCTTAGGTTCCTTAACCTCCGGATCGATACTGTTAGATTTAGTTTAGCTGGTTACTTTTGTTCCGTTTGCGGAACACGTTTGCGGAACAGGTTCCCTCGCGGAACATGTTCGTCTCGCGGAACAGGTTCGTCTCGCGGAACAGGTTCGCCTCGCGGCACACGTTCGCCTCGCGGAACACGTTCGCCTCGCGAGACACGTTCGCCTCGCGAGACACGTTTGTTTGCGAGACATGTTCGCCTCGCGAGACACGTTTGTTTGCGAGACATGTTCGCCTCGCGAGACACGTTTGTTTGCGAGACATGTTTGTTTGCGAGACAAGTTTGCAAACATCGGAGGAGATCAGCTCATCGAGCCATTTGGCCGATCGGCGGATCATGACAAGTTTGCAAGACCTGTTTTGCGAGACTTGATCGACTTGACCGATTAAAGCATCAAACCAAAACAGATCCCAATCATAAATTCAAAGATTCGAGTGGCGGATTATTTCCACGCGAACATCTTTTGGCGACTCCACTGGGGACATGTTTATGGTTAGCACAAAAATCGGTACTAAAGAGCTAAAAGATATACACGCTCAATGAGTCGATCAAGCTTATTCGAAGGAAGCGAGACGCCATGAGATTTAGACTCTGATTTGGAAGCGATCATGACCAAGAGAGACAAGAACCAACTGTCGCACGAGGGAACTACTATACCTCCCACAGAAGGGAAATCGGTCGATATTAGAGTCAAAAATTTCAACCAATTCGAAGATGACGATTCGAGTGACGATAATCGTTTCCTATCCCCAAATCCTTCAACATTATCAATGGCCGATTCCATAACCATGAGGAATAAGATCACGCATGAAAATCGGCCAAGATATTATGAAGGAGACCAATTAGCGAGAGCCATGAAGACCGTACTTGACAAAAAAATGACTGTTCAAAGAGAGATAAGGTCGAACATAGGAAGAAGCCTATTAAGAATAAACGATATTATGTCAAAAGTCATGGCTCGACAAAACATCGCCGAGACTACCATCAAGATGGTTGATCTTGGCTACACACCAGCACGGATCGGCTCGCAAAGAGGGACTGCCGATCAGACGCAACCGATCAATCAATCTGGTATGAAGTACGATGCTGCAGATCACAGAAATGATGTGAGACACATGGAGTATTGTGTGGCCAATCACAATAATGCTTCAAGCCATATACATAATGGTGCAGTTGATCACAATAATGCTTCAAAACACATGAAGTATGGTGTGGCCGATCATTTGGTGGATCAAATCCAAACACCGAAAGAGATCAGCTCATCGAGCCATTTGGCCGATCTGATCCAAATGTCGGAGGAGATCACCTCGCCGAATCATTCGGTCGATCTGATCAAAAAGCCGGAGGAAATCATCTATATGAATCATTTGGTCGATGTGATCAAAACACTGGAGATCACCTCGTCGAGGTGTTTGGCCGATCTAATCCAAAACGGAGAAGGAGATCAGCATTCGGGTTCATTGGCGGGACGACTTCTTGAAGATCGGTCCGATATAATGGTGATCATCTTTACAAAGGAGATCAGATTATCAAGTATATTTTGTCGCGCCTTTATGTGAGATCAGATTGTCAAAAAGGCGATAAGGCATATGACTCATTTTTAAGAACGAATCAAGACGCTGGGGGGGCAAGGCCGACTTGGTGTATATGGATGTCAAGGAACAAGTAATTTGATATCGCCGATCGAAAAGATGAAGAATTGAGTAAGCTCATTCGGCGTTCTACTAGTGAGACATGATCATTTTAGTTCGCTAGTGAGACTTGATCACTTTGTTCCGCTAGTAAGGTATTTGATTATTTCGGAAACATGGTGTTCAAGATTATGGTTTTTCACAAAATCACAATATGACGGTATTCTTGTCGATCATATACTTTTTGCCGAGTCCAATCCGAAGTAGCCGAGTCCAATCCGAAGTAGGCTGCACATCGTCACGCGATTCATACACAGACTTGGAATAGATCATGACAAAAGGCGACAAGTCAGGGTTACAACCGCAAAAGGGGACCGACGTACCCTCCGTTGTAACAACGACCGTCGAGTTTCAGCTGCAAAAGGGGATCGACGCACCCCCGCTGGGACGACGACCGCATAGTCAAGCATCCGAACCAAGTGCATGGAAGGAGACAAATGATTATGTCTGCAACCTACCTCCCACTCGCCTCACACTATCACGTGTTGATTTCCTAACTGTACATGATTTGGCCTAAGAAAACTCCGGTTGAAGATCAGCCTAAGAAAGCTCTGGTTCTCAGAAAAAACACACATGCCATGGTCGCACACAAGGTTACACCTACTGCGATCTTCAAAAATGGTACGACGACCATGATCGCCAACAATGGTTTACCCATCACGGATGTCAAGAACGGTAAATACAGGAGAACAGTGTTTGAGAGAATTTATGAAGTACGTTGCCCAATGTGCAAAACATGCTTCAAGACGGAGCAATATGTGTGCCGTCAACATTCGAAAACTTTCAAGCCAAAATCTGATCCGCCAGTGACAGTCACACTCGGGGGCAAGAGTCGATCATCCATAATGCAAAAATCCGATGATTAGTAAATACAAGTCGATCAGGGAGAAAGTTTGCATACTTCCCGAAAATGGTGCGATACGATCAACGAAATGCATTTACGAGCAAGACCCTACATGAGTGTTTCGTGGAAAGATCGGCATATTTACTTAAGAGTGTTGTCAGCATAATCTTGTTGATCGATCGGCGGCCAATCATTGGTTGTTCACACTTGTGATAAAACGCAATGATCGACCAAACAAGAGTGTTTTGTGCAAAGATCGACATCTTTAATTAAGATTGTTGTGAGCATAATCTTGTTGAACGATCAGCCAAACAAGAGTGTTTTGTGCAAAGATCGACATCTTTAATTAAGATTGTTGTGAGCATAATCTTGTTGATCGATCGGCGGCCGATCATTGGTTGTTCACACTTGTGATAAAAAGCAATGATCGGCCAAATAAGAGTGTTTTGTGCAAAGATCGACATTTTTAATTAAGATTGTTGTGAGTATAATCTTGTTGATCGATCGGCGGCCGATCATTGGTTGTTCACACTTGTGATAAAACGCAATGATCGACCAAACAAGAGTGTTTTGTGCAAAGATCGACATCTTTAATTGAGATTGTTGTGAGCATAATCTTGTTGAACGATCAGCCAAACAAGAGTGTTTTGTGCAAAGATCGACATCTTTAATTAAGATTGTTGTGAGCATAATCTTGTTGATCGATCGGCGGCCGATCATTGGTTGTTCACACTTGTGATAAAAAGCAATGATCGGCCAAATAAGAGTGTTTTGTGCAAAGATCGACATCTTTAATTAAGATTGTTGTGAGTATAATCTTGTTGATCGATCGGTGGCCGATCATTGGTTGTTCATACTTGTGATAAAACGCAATGATCGGCCAAACAAGAGTGTTTCGTGCAAAGATTGACATCTTTACTTAAGATTGCTGTGAGCAAAATCTTGTTACTAGCTGTTTTGAACAAGAAAATTAAACAAACTTCGGCAAAATATGTCGATCAAAAAAGCAAAAATAGATGTTTATGCCGATCCACATGCCATAAAATAAGCCCAAACATGCCGATCTTGTCGAGAAATAAAAATGTCTCACTAAAAATTACGTCTCTTCATCTTACTTGACATTCAACTAAAAAGACGTGGGGGACATTGTTTACACCAGCCCAAAAATAGACTTTAAGACGATGGACTGTCAGTTAGAATGGAGCATAGCGGGCTGAATTGGGATTGGGCCCATAATAGCCATTTTTATTATTGTTTTTTTATTTAGCCGAGTCAAAGACGTTTAGTCTTATCAGGTTAGAATTAAGTTAAGTCATTGAGTCTTAGTTATTTTCTTTTTCCTATTATTAGGGGATTTGTCCCTATAAATAGTTATTTTTTCAGATTAATAAAGGCACTACACAAATCAATCAACAAAAACACAACTTCAAAGCCCTGTGCTTTTCTATCCCCAACCCCTGCGGTTGGTTAATTTAGGAGTAGATGGACATCAATCCCGCTTAGGTTCCTTAACCTCCGGATCGATACTGTTAGATTTAGTTTAGCTGGTTACTTTTGTTCCGTTTGCGGAACACGTTTGCGGAACAGGTTCCCTCGCGGAACATGTTCGTCTCGCGGAACAGGTTCGTCTCGCGGAACAGGTTCGCCTCGCGGCACACGTTCGCCTCGCGGAACACGTTCGCCTCGCGAGACACGTTCGCCTCGCGAGACACGTTTGTTTGCGAGACATGTTCGCCTCGCGAGACACGTTTGTTTGCGAGACATGTTCGCCTCGCGAGACACGTTTGTTTGCGAGACATGTTTGTTTGCGAGACAAGTTTGCAAACATCGGAGGAGATCAGCTCATCGAGCCATTTGGCCGATCGGCGGATCATGACAAGTTTGCAAGACCTGTTTTGCGAGACTTGATCGACTTGACCGATTAAAGCATCAAACCAAAACAGATCCCAATCATAAATTCAAAGATTCGAGTGGCGGATTATTTCCACGCGAACATCTTTTAAAAGATGTTCGCAGGAAAAACTTCCAAACTCAAATCTTTGAATTTGATAATGGGAACTGTTTCGGTTTGATGCTTTAATCGAAACTCGAATTTCGACCAGGTCACGCAAAAGAACAATAGTAACAAACTAAACTAAAATTATCAGTATCGCTCCGGAGGTTAAGGAACCTAAGCGGGATTGATTTCCAACTACTCCTAAGTTAAGGGTTTAATCCGGAGATTAAGATAGAAAAGCCTGAGCTTTGATTTGTGTTTTTTGATAAATTGTGTAGACTTTATTAATTTGATAGCAATCACTATTTATAGGGACAAATCCCCTAATAATAGGAAGAAGAAGCGAATTAAAACTAAAACACTTAATTAAACCCTAATCTGATAAGACTAAAATAAAAAAAGACAATAAAAAATAGCTAATATGGGCCCGGTCCCATTGCAGCCCATTATGCTCTCTTCCTTGGCAGCCCATCACTTGATAGTCATATTTTGGGCCGATGTCAACAATGCCCCCAACAAGCCTATATTGTTTAAATTGTAGGCTTGTTCTCAAAAGAGGCCCATGTCCAAATACTTCTTTCCTCTTATGATTCTCCATCACTCTCATTTTTGGTTATAAAAGGAAACTTCTAACTCTTTGCATTCTTCAAACCCTAAACTCAATAAACAAATGATGATTGCCGATTTGCAATTACCTCACACCCGCCGATTCTTTCGCCGCCGATCTTGAAATCTCGCCGCACCAAAACCTTGCCGATCGCCCCGTTCACTTGCCGATCACCGTACTACAGCCTTGCCGATCTTGAAATCTCGCCGAGCTAGGAGCCTCTGCCGATCTGGAAAATCTTGCCGTCTTGTCACCACTTGCCGATCACCGCACCAGAGCCTCACGCCTTGCCCACTCGACCGAGCCAACTTGTCGCCGATCTGGTTAGCTTTGCCGAGCCGGAACATCGTCGCCGATCTTGTTTAGTACTCCGAGCCAATTCGTTGCTGCCGATCTTGTCCATTCTGCCGATCACCATCTTTGCCGCAACCATCATCATGCCGATCTTCCTTTTACCGAGCTAACTCGTCATTGCCGATCTTCCTTTTCGGTTTTGTACGTTACTGCCGATCACATCTCTTTCTCCGTATCAAACCGTCGCCGAGCCTCCACCCGTTGTGTAAGTAACTCCGATCTTCTCATGTGTTTTGTAGATTATAACTTGAACTATTCGGTCTATTTGTTGATCAAATTTGAAGTCGGTTTGTGAACGTGTTTCGTGATGGCTTGATTGAGAGTTTTATCTAAACCTGCCACGAGCCAATTATCATACCTGCCGATCCTCTTGTCTTTTTTGCAGATCTTCATCGAAACGAGTTTTCACTCCTTGCAAGCCATCGCCGGCGCCGATCTTCAAGTGCTGGCTTTCTTATTTCCCAGGATGGCTCGTGTCGATCCGAACATCACCGCAAAGATTCATGACAAGATCTCTCGCTATCGTGAAGAAGCATCAACCGCCATCGCAGAGGTATTAATCCTATCCGAAAACCGTAAAACTTATGTTGGTCCTTTACTTACACAACCATCTCGACTGTGTGAAATTGCTCTCCCATTCCATGACCACTGTCCGTCACGCCTTGCCGTCGATCATCATGCCTCCGTTTGGATTGGTGAACAATTTAGAAATTGGCCGAACCCTTCTTCGGATTTCAAACTTTGGGTAGCTAGATTGAAACCTTTTTATGAAGCCTCTTGGATTACTGCTGGCATCGCTGATCTTATTGCACTCGCACAGATAGATATGCCGTGCTATAGGCATTATTTGCTGGGGTCAGCCTTGTTTTGGTCTCGATCAATAAACGGATTTGCTTTCAAGTTTGGTCCGATGTCGATCACTTTGCTAGACATTTCATGTATGCTCAACGTGCCTATCTCCGGTCACAGGATTACTCCAGAACTCTCTCCCACTGCTTCTACACTTGACACGGGTCCGGCACGGTCGTCTCTGAACTTTGGTAGATTTTTGAAAGATCGCCAACAAACCACCCCTGTTCCGGATCGCGAAGAACATATTGCTTTTCTTACTTACTTTCTGTGCAAATTCGTGGTATGTTCTACAGCTTACAAAGTAACCAAAGAATACCAACGGATCGCTGTTGCCCTTGCCGACGGAGTAAAACTGAATCTTGGGGAGTATATACTAGCTTTGATCTACCGTGGCTTGCACGAGATGATTCCATGTGCCGATCCGAGCTCGCATAAAGCTCCAAGTGGTCCAATTTGGGTACTTCAGATGTGGTTAACTATGTATTTTCCTGAATTGATGCAACTTACCGACCGTGTTGAGGGTTCATGTCACGGATTTACCTTGCTACAATGTCGACCACTCATGTCTACCGTCGATCAAGTCATCAGTTTCTTTTCTACCACGGATAGCCGATCTCCAGAACTGTTCTGCCCGTTATTGACACTTCCTCCTTTGTGGCTCGGATATGGGTTTAGAACCGACCTTCGAGTAGTGAATCAAGAGAAAAAGAATTCTTGGTGGGTCAACTGGATGAGCGCATTCCGAGCCAGGAATTTGTTTCTGGGACTTACGTATTTGTCTAGCGGTTGCGAAGGATATTTTGCTCACTATTATGCTCGCCAGTTCGGTCGGCCTCAAGGCTTGCCTTGCCCATTCCAAATAGATTGGAATCAACGAGATGGTTCTAGACCGAGATTGGCAAGTATGACCGATATACAAGAATTGTTTCTGTTGAACAAACAATACCTTGTTCAGTGCAAGACTATCCCGTATCCCGAGAGTCACCCCGTAGCCGATCCATCATTTGATTCCTGGTGGAAAGATTTCGTTAACCGACATTTCATCCATTCGGTTGCAGAAGTGTTGGCTCGCCATGATTTTTATCTTCCCCCCATTAAAGGCAAAGCTTCTCACGAAGATGTTTTTCTTTTGCAGGGCGATCCATCCAAGCAAGCGAAAGGTAATGATGTTGATCGAGGTAAATTCCGTTATTTGATTTTTATAAACTTGTTCAACTTTTACTTATGATCAAAAAATGTATATGCAGCTATCGAGACTGTTAAGAACAAATCTCTCGCGACGAGATCGACCTCGGAAGCAACCTCACAATCCAAGAAGCGTCCAATTCACACTGGTGGTAAACCAAAGAAAGCGGCCGTGAAGCCGAAAGCTCTCAAGACCGTTGCTAATGACACTCCTCATTTGATCGACGAAGACGAGATGCCATTTGATTTCAGCCCTCCTCTTGACCATCCAAACGTCCCAACTCCCGTTGTGCGCAACTTGGTTGAGGAAGAGGACTTGCTGCCGATCGACGACTCGTCTCCCATCCGTCCTGCTTCTGAACCGCAGCAACAAAAGAGCAATCGGACCAAGATCACCATTCGCACTCATACTTCGTCGTCGACCAAGACTATCAACCGATCTCCCACTGTGCCGATCATCCCGAGTCATCCTTCATCTGCTGCTTCGGCGCAAGTGGTATGTTTTTATGTTTACATTTCTAATATTGCAATCCTTTGTATTAAGCACTTCGCTTGACAATTGTTTGGATTTTTCGTTCTTGCAGAAGACAGCTCTTGAAGAGTTGGATGATATCCTAAATTCTGACGTTGAGAAAGAAACTTCTTTGCAAGAAGACGACCTCACTTCTGATTGTAGTGATCAATCCGGTGAGCGTGATGACTCTCTCCTTCTACTTGATGCCAAGATTGAAGTGATCCGCCGTTTGAAGCCAAAAGGATTGAAGGTTTTTGAGAATGATCAAGACATGGAGGAATTGCGATCGGCGGTCTCTCTCTTAGCCAAATTTCCGAACACCGATCTCATCAACCCCAATGGTCATTCGGCCATAGCTGTTGCTAACAGCGACTTTTCGGCTATCAAAGAAACACTTGAGTCTTGCGGGTCGATACGCCGCTCTTATGAGAGCAAGAAAAAGAAGAAGGAGGAAGCAGATACGAAGATCGACCGTCTGCGTGAAGAGGCGAAGAAAATGGCTCCTGAAGTTGATGCTTCGACTCAGGCGATACAGGAGTTGCGCAACAAGATTGAAGAACTTCAAAGAGAGCTAGCAATCAAGGAAGAACTTCATCTACCAGTGAAAGCCAAGTTCACATCGACTGTAGCCGAGGCGAAACAACTCATTGCGCGCCGATCTTCTATTAAGGATGAGCTGAAGGCCGATCAAGCCACGTATGACGATGCTTGCAAGGGATATAGTGAGATGAGGAACTTGGTCGGTGATCTTTTTAACGCCGTGTGATCGGCGTTGTATGAGTTTGATATCATTTCTGTTTTTTGCGTCGTAACAAAAAATGTTTATTTTGCCATAGTTTGAACAAGTGTTGTCCTGGATTTTGACAAACCATGTGTTTTAGCGTTTGTAAACTAGATCGGCCTATGATGTTTAATTTCGTTTTATTCAACTGCTCAAGACAGCGAAAAACTAAAAAGAAACATATTGACTTTTCGATTGCCAATAAGGTCGATCAATAAGGCCGATCTGTACAAAAACTTTTTTGGCCGATGGTTTTTATAAAAACTGATTTTCTATCGGCCAATCAACAGGATTATATTCAAGATCTTTGGTGCAAAAGAATAATAATTTGCCGAACAATAAATAATTTTATTCATTTCTTTTTGTTTACATCTTTTATTCGGCTGGATTTCCGAAACATAGATAGTGATTGTTCGGCATTTAAAAGGTTTCCAACTGTCGCATCAGGTTTAATCGGCCATCCAAGAACTTGTAAAATATCGTTTCGGCCGATCAAAAAACCTTATATCGTTTTGACCGTAAGGGGATCACTCCATATCATCTCGGAAGGTTTCCTTATTTATACCCTCCCAGCAACTAGGAACGTATTTTTTGAGGTATTGACCATTAATTGACCTGTTATGCACCTCTCCATCTATATCTGTCAAGACATAAGCGCCACTTAACAAGACTTGTATTACTTGAAATGGTCCTTCCCAATTCGGGCTCCATTTTCCAAGACGTCGATCTTTATGCCCCAGTGGTAAAATCGCTTTCCATACCAAATCTCCAATCTTGAAAATTTTACCCTTGACTCGTTTATTGTACGATCTTTCGACTCGCCTTTTTTGCGCTTCTAGATGGTCAAGTGCTTCTAATCTTTCTTCATCGAGATCTAACGCTTCTAAGATCATTTTATCGGCATAATCATCTTTTAAGATCGTATGTTGTCTCTTTCGTCGTACAGAATGTACAGCAAGCTCCATAGGCAACATTGCGTCATATCCATACACCAAACGGAATGGAGATGTGCCGGTGGCCGATTTCTGGGATATTCTGTTCCCCCAAACGACTTCGGACAAAATTCTATGCCATTGGCTTGGATTCTCTTCGATCATTTTGGACAGACAGTTCTTTATAGATTTGTTTGTAGCTTCTGCTTGTCCATTCGCTTGGGCATAATACGGTGTAGAATGTATCATTTTAAAACCGTACTCTTTCGAGAAAGCTATAGTGTCCGATCCAGTAAACATAGTTCCTTGATCGGTCGTAATAGTTTCTGGAAGGCCATGTCGATGAATCAAACATTCTTTGAAAAATTTGATTACTTCGTCTTGTGTTGGCGATTTCAATGGCTTGACTTCTACCCACTTCGTGAAATAATCTGTCGCGACGATCACGAAAGTATGTCCTTTCGCCGATGGTGGGTAAATCTTGCCGATCAAATCTACTGCCCATCCTCTAAATGGCCATGGCTTGATGATTGAGTGCAATACGTCTGCTGGAACGTGTTGAACCGGTCCAAATTTCTGACAAGCTTCACATCCTCTGGCGTATCGGATACAATCTTGTTCCATTTTCGGCCAATAAAAGCCGTATTTGTGTATTAACCACCTCATTCTTGGTCCAGCTTGATGTGCCCCCGAGATTCCTTCATGAACTTCAGCCATGACCAACATAGCTTCTTTTGGTCCTACACATCTGAACAATAAACCTTCACGACATCGTTTATACAATTCGTCAGCTAGAATCACATAATTGGTGGCCAACATTTTGATTCGCCGATTCGCCGGGTCTGGATGTGTAAACCAGTCGATCAATTCTTTCCTCCAATCGGCTGTCGTGTCCAAGTGATATGCCGATCTGCAGTCATCTGGTATTATGCCCCCAGTATGAAGACAAGGCGTTGTTCTCTCAATAACCTCAAAACCTGCCATGATTTTGTATCCACTTCCATGCTGGGCTAAGTCGTTCGCCTCTTCATTTTCTGCTCTTTCCGCGAACTCTATCCATGTTTCAGAGAAACCATCCATGAGGTGTTTGGCTTTGTTGCAGTACTTAATCAAGACGTCTGATTCGCATTTGAATTCGCCAATAACTTGCTTAATAATTAACAAGGAGTCCCCTTTTACTTCAATTGCTTTAGCTCCCAGCTCGGCCAGGATTTCCAATCCAATGATCAGCGCTTCGTACTCCGCTTGATTATTGGTGCATTGGAATGTTAACGAAAAAGACATTCGAAAAACCAAGCCTTGCGGCGAGATAATTAATATCCCTGCACCTGCCCCTTTATTAGTTTTAGATCCGTCGAACCAAAGCTTCCACGGAGTTGGCTCGAAGCAAGCTACTTCCTTGATCGGGATGTTGGGATGATCGGCTAAAAAATCTGCTAGTGCTTGTCCCTTAACGGCTTTTTGTGGAACATATACTAAAGTGAATTCTGACATTGCAATAGCCCATTTTCCAAGCCGATTTCTCAGATAAGGTCGAGACAGAATGTATTTGATCACGTCCGTTTGAGATAAAACATATACCACTACCGGAAGCATGTAATATCTTAATTTACAGCATGTAAAATAAAGACACAGACATAGCTTCTCGATAGTGGAATATCGAATTTCTGTGTCAGTTAGGCTTTTACTCAGATAATAAACCGATCTTTCGACTCCTTGATCTTCCTGTGCCAACATGCATCCTAACGATTCGTGGGCTGCCGAGATATATAACAATAACGGCTGTCCCTGCTTAGGAGGCATCATGACTGGAGGCTTGACTAAATAAGTCTTGATCTCGTCAAAGACTTTTTGCTGCTCTTCTGTCCAAAGGAACTGAGATGTTTCTCCGGCCTTCAGTAATGTTCTCCAACTTCTTAATCGGCCCGCTGTGTTTGAAATGAATCGTCTTAAAAAATTAATTTGGCCGATCAATCTCTGAAGTTGCTTCTTAGTTTTAGGAGGTTCAGCATTTATGATCGCCTGTGCTTTGTTTTTATCAACTTCTACCCCCCTTTGGTGAACTAGAAAACCTAGGAAGTTACCAGCTGATACACCGAATGCGCATTTTAAAGGATTCATCTTCAAGCCATTTTCTCTCATTCTGACAAAGGTTTCTCTCAGGTTGGCCAAATGTTGTTCGCTGGTTTGTGACTTGATGACCACATCATCTATATAAATTTCCAGACAATCCAAACCTGCAAACATTTTATTCATTGCTCTCTGATAAGTAGCCCCAGCATTCTTTAGGCCGAAAGGCATAACAACCCATTCGTAAGCGCCGATCGGCCCTGGACAACGAAATGCTGTTTTGGATACATCTTTTTCATTGATCGGGACTTGATTGTAACCAGAGTGTGCATCGAGGAAACTTAAAATGGTGTGCCCGGCCGCGCCGTCAACCATCATATCTGCAATGGGCATTGGATACTCGTCTTTCGGCGTGGCTAAATTTAAGTTCCTGAAATCGACACAAACTCTCAATTTACCATTCTTTTTCATGACTGGTACAATGTTAGACAACCATTCTGTATATTTGGCTTCTCTGATAAATCCGGCTGCTTCGAGCCGTCTAATTTCGTCATGAACTAGTGTTTCCACTTCTTTTGACATACGTCTCGGAGGCTGCCGAAACGGCTTGAAACCAGCCTTTAGTGGTAACTTATGTTCAACAACGGATCGGTCTAATCCTGGCATTTCTTCATATGACCACGCGAAACAATCTTTGAATTCTCGCAATAAAGCGATTAGTCTATCAACCGTCCCTTTATCAAACTGATCACTGATAAACATAGGCTTGGTTTGTACTCCGGATCCCATGTCAATTTCTATCAGCGTGTCTTGCACCTGAGCAGGATCGTCATCCAATTTGCCCGACGCTATTTGTAAATCGACAATTTGAAGAGCCCTTGTCGGATCTTGTCCTTCATCTTCGTAGATACATTCCGCCGATCGCGCCGCATAATTTTCGGAAAGCATGCGAACTTTCTCTCTAATTAACTCATGTTTGCTAATCATTGGACTTATGTATTATTGACGATCGGCCTTTGCCCCCGAGTGCGACTGTCATAGGCCGATCCGAATTTAAGACGATCCGTGGGGTGGTGTTGTGTTTCGCACTCAATGATTGTATGTCTTTCACTTGATCATCATACAACAGTGCCTCTAAACAATTAGAGTCTTCTCCGAACGGGTTCGGGTCGCCTTGCACAACTTCTGCTATTCCATCTTCGCGCCACATTATCAACATTTGGTGCATTGTTGACGGAATGCACATATTGGAGTGGATCCAATCTCGTCCGAGTAAAATGTTGTAATTACTCCTTGCGTTGACAACAAAGAATCCTTCTTCGGTCTCGACTCGGCCGATCCTAGTTTTCAAGGTTATGTAACCCTCTGCTGGCGTCTCGCCTCCCGCGAAATCGGTCATATAAACATCAGTTGGCTCCAACTCATCGCGATTGATACCTAATTTTTTAAGCATTTTGGCGGGCAATATGTTAACTCCAGCTCCATTGTCAATGAGTACTCTATTGACTGGGATGCTATTAACATCGGCCTTTATATACAAGGGCCGAATATGTCTTGTCATCCGTTGTGGCGGTTTGCTGAGAGACACAACGGCTGATTTTCCAGCTCCGCTTTCTTCGGGCACAACCACATCCCCATCTAGGATCCCTTTCTGTCCGGGCTTGCACCGAAATGACTCAGGCAAAGTAATGACATGAACCTCATGTGGCATTTCCCTAACACCCCTGGCTCGCAATTGACCATCAGTTGTTGAAATGACCACGTCTTTGTATGACAGCTTGGTTTTTTTAGGTTCATCGGCGATCACCAACTCGTCGGTCGTCATTTGTTGCTGCTCGATAGGCTTCGTAGACTTTTTCTCTACCCAGATCTTTCTGATCTTCTTCACTGGAGACATAGGAACATTAACAGCTGGCTCGCAATGATCTATGGTACTATCTTTGCGATTCAGCGCGTTGTGATCGCTCGTGCGACCAGCTGATTCGTTTGGGAACGTCAGTCGCCTTTTAACCGGTAAGAAGTCTCCAGCTGTTGGCGATCCTTGCTTCACTTTTGAATCGGCTAACTTTCGGGAATCTTGCCTCATCCTTTGCATACGCCGTTTCTGAGTCTTGCTCAAATGAGGTTGTTCCTCTGTTGGCCGAAACATTCTTCTGAACACCGTGACTCCTTCTTCCCTTTTGGGTTCATGCTTCTTCCATTCTCTCGTTGGAGCCCTTGGTTTAAATGTCTTAGGATTGGCTCGACACACATTGTGTTCCGCTTTGAAACAGGTCTTGCATGAAGGGCATTGGACTTCAGATATTCGCTCAAACACGCTCTTATTGGATGTCTCATTCTTGAGGCGCGGTTTCCACACTTGTTTTTCTTCTACCCGAAACTTTGGTTTCTTCGGGTCCCATTTTTCCAACACACGTCCGCTCCCCAATGCTCGCTCGAAATTTGGCCGAATCGTATTAATGGTAATACATTTCGCTTCGGCCTCCTTTTTGGTTGGAAATAAAAGTTTGCCTTCGGTTATTGCTTTTTGAATCACATTTCGGAAGATAACACAGTTATTTGTGCTATGTCTCCAAGAGTTGTGATATTTGCAATACTCCTTTCCAACCCTTTGGTCTGCTGCAGGAATTACATGACCTTCTCCCAGAATTATCTGATCGTCTTTGAGCAAAGCATCAAATATTTCATCCGCCTTTGTTAGATCGAAGGAATAATCTTTCTGAATGGCGGCGCTTTTATTCTTCTTCTGAAATCCTGGCTTTCTCAAAGCCGAGCACTCTTGTGGTTTTTTCGCTAGGAATTCAGCCATGCAAACATCTTCATCGGACTCGCAATCGCTATCGTCTGTGACGACGGCCACATCGAGTTGATCTCTATAGTAAGTTCCTTTTGACGAACCTCTTCTCTGCTCTTTCTCCACCAAGAGCCTTTCATAGCTGGTCACTCGATTAGTGAGCTCAAACAAATCTCTGAAACGATGTCCCTCGAAATGCTCCCTCATTGCGAAGTCCATTCCTTTGATCACCATGGGAACGCAATCCGATTCGGCAATGCTGGTTTGGCAGCGAGTTCTCAAATTGCGGAACCTTGATATGTATTTTTCCATGGACTCGTTTGGCAGTTGAGAAATGCGAGCTAGATCGGCCAACGTGACATCGGGTGGGGCACGATAAAACTCTTCATGGAATTTCTCCTCGAGATCTTTCCATGTGCCGATCGAACCTGGCGTTAGATGTGAATACCAAGTGAACGCCATTTTTGTTAGTGAACTGGCGAACAGCCTCAACTTCCAAAAGTCATGTGCTCCCGCCTCTCCACATTGCGCGGAAAACCTGGCAATGTGCTCGACTGTTGATTGCCCTTTTTCCTCTCCAGAGAAGAGACTGAACTCTGGGACCTTATATCCTCTTGGGAATGGATACAATTTGTCGATCCAATCAGGGTATGGCTTGACATATGATGGCCGAGGTATCGGCCTGCAATCAACGCCCAATCTTTCCAGTTCGTCTAAAAGTTGGGCTCGATCATATACTCCATCCTCCCCCTTTGCTGATATGTAGGAAGAGTTTTCCTTCACGGGGTTCTGCAAATTTATCAGAGGCTCGCTCGCCGCTTCTTTACCAGGTCTCTGTGAAACATGTTCACTTGCGAGACTTGTTTCAATATCGTCTCGTGACAAGATCTTCACCGATCCATAATGCATTCCCGATCTAGCCGACGACTGGGTTGGATCGGCCTGTGGGTTTTGTGAATTGGCTCGGATCGGCGGTTGAATGAGATCAACCCTTCGGTTGGTCGTCTCCGCAATGTGTTGTCCAGTCATGATTTTGGCCATGCTTTCTATTGCGTTTGACATGGATTTGACATCTGCTCTGATCTCTCGCTGCAAGACTGCATGATCGGTCATCATTGTCTTGATCACCGACGCCATTTGATTCATAACTCCGTCGAACATGAGCCGATTTTCTCCAGCAATTTCATTTCGCATAGAGGTAAAATCGGCATGTGTGAGAGACGGACGACTTGGTGGTAGGTCTCGTGAATAATCGGCCGAATCATCTTCTTGTCTCGAAGAAGGATCTTTGGCCGAATTTTCAGATACGGTCTCTGGCGAGATCGTAGTTTTTTGAGTAGTCGCGGTCGTTTTATCTTTGGCCATTATTTCTTCAATATCTGAATCGTAATTGCCGATCAACCGTTTTCTCTCTTGTAACTCTCGGGTAACCGATCTAGTGTATCTCTGATCGTCTTTCAGTGTTCCGATTTTTGTGCTAACCATAAACGTGTCCCCAGTGGAGTCGCCAAAAGATGTTCGCAGGAAAAATTTCCATACTCAAATCTTTGAATTTATAGATGGGTACTGTGTGGATCGATGCTTTAACCGGTTCGGTCCGAAAAGTTGAGAAATGCGAGCTAGATCGGCCAACGTGACATCGGGTGGGGCACGATAAAACTCTTCATGGAATTTCTCCTCGAGATCTTTCCATGTGCCGATCGAACCTGGCGTTAGATGTGAATACCAAGTGAACGCCATTTTTGTTAGTGAACTGGCGAACAGCCTCAACTTCCAAAAGTCATGTGCTCCCGCCTCTCCACATTGCGCGGAAAACCTGGCAATGTGCTCGACTGTTGATTGCCCTTTTTCCTCTCCAGAGAAGAGACTGAACTCTGGGACCTTATATCCTCTTGGGAATGGATACAATTTGTCGATCCAATCAGGGTATGGCTTGACATATGATGGCCGAGGTATCGGCCTGCAATCAACGCCCAATCTTTCCAGTTCGTCTAAAAGTTGGGCTCGATCATATACTCCATCCTCCCCCTTTGCTGATATGTAGGAAGAGTTTTCCTTCACGGGGTTCTGCAAATTTATCAGAGGCTCGCTCGCCGCTTCTTTACCAGGTCTCTGTGAAACATGTTCACTTGCGAGACTTGTTTCAATATCGTCTCGTGACAAGATCTTCACCGATCCATAATGCATTCCCGATCTAGCCGACGACTGGGTTGGATCGGCCTGTGGGTTTTGTGAATTGGCTCGGATCGGCGGTTGAATGAGATCAACCCTTCGGTTGGTCGTCTCCGCAATGTGTTGTCCAGTCATGATTTTGGCCATGCTTTCTATTGCGTTTGACATGGATTTGACATCTGCTCTGATCTCTCGCTGCAAGACTGCATGATCGGTCATCATTGTCTTGATCACCGACGCCATTTGATTCATAACTCCGTCGAACATGAGCCGATTTTCTCCAGCAATTTCATTTCGCATAGAGGTAAAATCGGCATGTGTGAGAGACGGACGACTTGGTGGTAGGTCTCGTGAATAATCGGCCGAATCATCTTCTTGTCTCGAAGAAGGATCTTTGGCCGAATTTTCAGATACGGTCTCTGGCGAGATCGTAGTTTTTTGAGTAGTCGCGGTCGTTTTATCTTTGGCCATTATTTCTTCAATATCTGAATCGTAATTGCCGATCAACCGTTTTCTCTCTTGTAACTCTCGGGTAACCGATCTAGTGTATCTCTGATCGTCTTTCAGTGTTCCGATTTTTGTGCTAACCATAAACGTGTCCCCAGTGGAGTCGCCAAAAGATGTTCGCAGGAAAAATTTCCATACTCAAATCTTTGAATTTATAGATGGGTACTGTGTGGATCGATGCTTTAACCGGTTCGGTCCGAAAAGTTGAACAGGGTTTGATTTATCTAAATTAAAACATTAATCTGGAGGTTAAGAAACCCAGGCGAGATTATCGTTTGAACTACTCCTACTCCTAAGTTAACCAACCGCGGAGGTTGAGGATAGAAAAGCGCAGGGCTTTAAAGTTGTATTTGTTGATTGATTTGAGTTGTGGCTAATACAAACCTAAAACTAGCTATTTATAGAGGACAAACCCTAAAATAGAAAACCTAGTCTAATGAGATACAATCTCTTATTTAGATAAATACTAAACTAAATAAATAAGATAATGACTAAAAATAAGATAATGACTAAAAAAGATAACTACTAAACTAAGATAAGCATAAAAAGATAATTGATGGCTTTTGGGCTCAAAAACCCGAATTAGCCCATATAAGCTCTTTTTGGGCCAGTGTAAACACTTATTTATTTAGTTTAGTATTTATCTAAATAAGAGATTGTATCTCATTAGACTAGGTTTTCTATTTTAGGGTTTGTCCTCTATAAATAGCTAGTTTTAGGTTTGTATTAGCCACAACTCAAATCAATCAACAAATACAACTTTAAAGCCCTGCGCTTTTCTATCCTCAACCTCCGCGGTTGGTTAACTTAGGAGTAGGAGTAGTTCAAACGATAATCTCGCCTGGGTTTCTTAACCTCCAGATTAATGTTTTAATTTAGATAAATCAAACCCTGTTCAACTTTTCGGACCGAACCGGTTAAAGCATCGATCCACACAGTACCCATCTATAAATTCAAAGATTTGAGTATGGAAATTTTTCCTGCGAACATCTTTTGGCGACTCCACTGGGGACGCGTTTATGGTGAGCACAAAAACCGGAACGACGAAGAAAAGTTACAGGTGCACTCATTCACGTAGCCGAGCCCAATCCGAAGTAGGTTGCACATCGTTAGGCGATTCAGACTCAGACTTGAAGACGATCACGACAATGGGCGACAAGTCAGGGTTACAGCTGCAAAAGGGATCTACGCACCCTCCGCTGGGACAATGACCGTCGAGTTACAGCTGCAAAAAGGGACCGACGTACCCTCCGCTGGAAAAACGACCGTCGACTTCAGCGTCAAAAATCCGAACCAAGTATATGAGGATGAGACGAATGATTGTCTGCAACCTACCTCCCACTCGCCTCTATCACGTGCCGATTTCATAACCATGCGTAATGAGGTAGCCCAGAAAAATCGGCGGTTATTGATCATTGCGATGAATCAGATGGATGAAGACATGTTTTCCAAGCGGGATTTATTAAAATTTCGGAACTTTCATGAACAATATCATGTCCGATTAAGGTGGACAAGCAGTTAGTATGGCGATCATATAAAACAGTTGGTAAAATATTTTGATCGGTGCTTGTAGATTTTTGTATGGTTGGTGGGCGAATTTATTAAAAGCTCCATCACACAACGTGTGGCCCTCCAAATGGTTGAATAAAGTAGAAGTATGGAGTAATGTGCATTTGTACATGGAAGGATTGAAAAAAAAAGAAGAAGAGCGGGTCATCATGAATAAGAAGGCAAAGAATTAATGGGTGAGCAGTATAATTAGACAATGGCGTGGCTTGCACCTATGATCGGCCGAAGTTTTATAATAATTGGGGCCGATCAATTTTATGTGCTGGTTAACAAATATTTTGATCGGCCAAATATTTATTATTCTCAAATTTTATAACTCAGAGGCCGATCAATTATACATACTGTTATAAAAAATTTGATCACCCAAAATAAATGTCGAATATTAAATTTTTCGGTCTAAGTGACCGATTATCAAATGATTTTTGACACACGATAAAATTACGTCTTTTCACCTTTCTTGACATCCAGCTAAAAAGACGTGGGGGGCATTGTTTACACTGGCCCAAAAAGAGCTTATATGGGCTAACTCGGGTTTTTGAGCCCAAAAGCCATCAATTATCTTTTTATGCTTATCTTAGTTTAGTAGTTATCTTTTTTAGTCATTATCTTATTTTTAGTCATTATCTTATTTATTTAGTTTAGTATTTATCTAAATAAGAGATTGTATCTCATTAGACTAGGTTTTCTATTTTAGGGTTTGTCCTCTATAAATAGCTAGTTTTAGGTTTGTATTAGCCACAACTCAAATCAATCAACAAATACAACTTTAAAGCCCTGCGCTTTTCTATCCTCAACCTCCGCGGTTGGTTAACTTAGGAGTAGGAGTAGTTCAAACGATAATCTCGCCTGGGTTTCTTAACCTCCAGATTAATGTTTTAATTTAGATAAATCAAACCCTGTTCAACTTTTCGGACCGAACCGGTTAAAGCATCGATCCACACAGTACCCATCTATAAATTCAAAGATTTGAGTATGGAAATTTTTCCTGCGAACACTACTCTATATCATCAATAAGATTATGTTAAAAATAATGTATTTCTTTAAGAAAGAAGTCTCTGTATTAAATCGTAGTTTCGAGTGTGTCATTTTGTGTGCGAATAATCTCTATCAGTCCCAGAGCCTAACGCTCTAGCAGGCACATGAACCGTCAAGTTTGCTAATCGTCTAAGAAATACTACGGAACTTCGATAAGCTGAAAAAACGAACTCCTACATTCTAAAACAACGCCACTGATGTAAGATCGATCTTCTGCCTGGTTTACAATAGCTTCAACAAGAAGTGAATTACACTTAAAAAAACATCATGATTCATATACATTTTCAACCAATACAAAACCTCTTTAAGACTAAGAGCGGATTTTGAGAGTCGTTTATGTTCAAACTATGCATTCTGATAATTTTATCTTAACGATCCCGAACTGTTCAACGGAAACTCAAGTTATCAGAATCCTCAAAGAGCATTGCATCCGTAGTTCATTTCAGTTTACCCAGCGAAGGATTCTGCCAGAACACTGGTGGCAGAACATGGGTCATTGAACTGAATTAGTCAGTAATTTTTTTTTAAAAAATTGAATCAATGGAATTAGTCGGTAAATTTAACTAAACTCATAAAAAATTTGAATATTTATAATATTTGATTAATTTGGTTAAGAAAAGACAAAAAAAAAAAGAATGCATTCGCTTAACATAATTTTTAAACTTTTAAACCATAATCGAAGCAAATTTTTTAATGTTCGAGCAAACTTAATTAAATAGATCGATTGAACCAATTAATCACCAGTCACTCCATGGAAAACTCAAGGTGGATCGTGAATAATTATATAAACAAAAAAGAAGTGTTCATGATTAATTAAAATAACACTATATCCCAAATGATATAGATTAAAAAAACAAATCAAAGAGATCAAACAACTTCACGCATCTATTTGTCACCTCTAAAAAACAGAACTAAGTTAAGTTTGGATTCCTGGTAGCTACTCAGAAATCAGATTCAGGGTAAAAGATACCAAAATTAAGACTAATATTTCCGACGGAATCCAAAAGACGTTCTAATGCATGCTCTAATTTCTCCATATTACGAACATGTTCCATGGAGTACCCGAGAATCAAGTCCTCGAGCACAGGTGAATTATCCACCAGAAATTCGAGAAACTCCATCTCGTGATCTTCATCATATAATGACCCTACTACTTGTAGAAATTAGAGCAGAGCATGAAAAACAGAGAAGATTTTTCTTAAAGCTGGAGTTCTCTAGAGTATTCTCTCAGCTTCTATATTTCTTATATTCAAAATATATTAACTTGTTTCTTACAAGGGAAGATTACATTTTGGCTCTAATATTAAATTCAAACTTCTGACATAAGCCATCATTACACAAAATATTAGTTTCCCTCCAAAAACTATTACATTAGAAAGTAACTAAACATAAACTAAGTTTCCAGCAACAATCTCATTAGTTCCAACACTCCTTCTTGAGATTGATGTTGGACACTCCAAGTTGATTCTTCAAAAAATCAATTCTGGGCCTTGATAAGGACTTGGTTAACAGATCAGCAAGTTGTGACTCTGAAGAGCAGTGCTTAACCTTGATCTGCAAATTCTTTTCAGCATCTCTGACAGAATGAAACTTCACATTGATATGCTTGGTTCTCCCATGATGTACTGGGTTTTCTGTTATGGCAATTGCAGATTTATTATCGCAGAAAATTGTAGTTGCCTTCTTCAACTCAACACCAAGATCTGCTAACAATTTCCTTAGCCATATAGCTTGATTTGATGCCGCTGCAATCGAAATATATTCCGCTTCAGCTGTTGATTGAGCTACAACCTCTTGCTTCTTCGAATTCCAACATATGGCACCTGTACCAAGTGTGAAAATATAGCCTGAAGTGCTCTTCATATCATCAACACTTCCTGCCCAATCACTATCGGCGTATCCTTCCAACTCAATTTCTTTAGAACTTAAATACCAAATTCCATCACTTGAAGTGCCCTTAAGAAATTTCAGCACTCTCTTAGCAACTCCTAGATGGATATTGCTAGGTGAACTCATGAACCTTGAAAGGAGACTAGCTGGATACATCAAGTCTGGTCTTGTTGTTGTTAGATAAAGCAAACTCCCAATTATACTTCTGTAAATAGTTGGATCTTCAAGCTTTTCTCCATCACTCTTCGACAGCTTCTCATTTTGAGCTAGAGGAGCTGCAACTTCCTTACAAGCTTCAAGCTTAAATTTCTTTAAAACATCAAGTGCATACTTCCTTTGTGAGATAAATATCCCCGATGAGCATTGATAAATTTCTATGCCGAGGAAGTAATTCACCAAACCCAAATCTGACATCTCAAAAACATTCTTCATCTGCTTCTTAAAATCAGCCACAACCTTTTCGTCGTTGCCGGTAACAAGGAGGTCGTCGACATATAAAGACAATACCAGCTTTAAATCATTATCTTCATGCTTTAAGTATAAGGTAGGCTCATTTTCGCTCCTCCTAAATCCTTGTTGGATTAGGTGCGCATCTATTTTCTGATACCAGGCCCTTGGAGCCTGCTTAAGGCCATACAATGCTTTCTTGAGCCTATAAACTTTGTCCTCCATATAATGTACTTCGAAACCTTCAGGCTGACATACATAAATCTCCTCTTGAAGTTCTCCATTCAAGAATGCAGACTTTACATCTAAGTGGAACACTTTCCAACTCTTTTGGGCAGCAAATGACAATAGCAACTTGATTGTATCATGTCTTGCCACGGGAGCAAATGTGTCTCCGTAATCAATACCAGCAACTTGAGAATACCCTTTCACAACCAATCTCGCCTTGTACTTGTGTATTGAGCCATCCGGATTAAATTTGGTCCGATAAACCCACTTAACACCAATAGCATGCTTATTTTGCGGCAGATCAACAAGCTGCCAGGTTTGGTTTTTCTCAATCATCTCAATTTCATCTTTCATAGCTGCAATCCACTCTGGATTCTTGGAAGCTTCAGCAAAACTGCTTGGTTCGGCAAAGACAAAGTTGCATCTTTCATACACTTCAGCTAAAGGTCTGCTTCTTATGACTGCAGAATCGGTAGTGCTTTGCACGTCAAATAATTCATCCTCATCTTCATCTTGAGGGCTGACATCAGAAATGGACAAGGAAGTAAACTCATGTTTTTGAATTTCATGTGTCTCCCAATTCCAAAATGAGTTCTCATCAAAGTTGACATCCCTACTTAACTCAACTTTTTTGCTTTTAAGATCATATATTTTGTACACCTTTGACTCATTTGAATAACCAATAAATATGCCCTTTGCTGCTCTTTCATCAAGCTTTGTTCTTTTAACTGAAGGAATATGAAAGTAGCAAATTGAGCCAAAAACTTTAAGATGATTAACCGAAGGCTTGAGACCTGTCCAAGCTTCATAAGGAGTTTTATCCTCAACTGCCTTTGTAGCTATTCTGTTCAGCAAATAAACTGAAGTCGCTACAGCTTCTGCCCAAAACAATCTTGGCATTTTCTTCTCAAACAACATACACCTTGCCATATTCATCACTGTTCTGTTCTTTCTTTCCGAAACCCCATTTTGTTGAGGAGAATAAGGAATTGTAAACTGATGCAATACTCCTTCTTGTTGACAAAAGGACTTGAATTCCGAGGACGTGTATTCTCCCCCGTTGTCAGTTCTTAACACCTTCAACACACAACCACTTTGAGTTTCCACAAGCTTCTTAAAATTTTTAAATATTGAAAATACTGATGACTTGGTTTTCATGAAGTAAACCCATGTCATTCTTGTGAAGTCATCGATGAAAAGAGCAAAATATGTGCTGCCACTAATAGAGGGTGTCTGCATTGGGCCACAAATATCCGAGTGGACCAACTCAAGCTTTTGAGTAGCTCTAATGACTCCACCCTGTGGAAAAGGTGTTCTATGGGATTTGCCAAGTTTACAACCTTCACATTCAGTCTCACATGCTGTAATTTCAGGCAGATCAGAAACTAACTCTTTTTCATGCATCTGCTTCAAAGTTCTGAAATTATAATGACCCAACCGTCTATGCCATTTCATGCTATCATCTTCTTTTGCACTAAATGCGCGTGAACTAACAGCATCGAGTTTCAAATAAAAGCCATTATCATGCATTTTCACTTTTGCAACCTCAAAACCACAAGCATCTACTATGTAGCAGCATGAATTTTTAAAATAAACACAATAGCCTTTTTTAATCATTTGAGGCACACTTAGCAAGTTTTGATCAAGTTGTGGAATGTAAAGAACATCTGAAATAATCTTGGTACCTTGCTTAGTGTTGATTGAAATTGAGCCTCTTCCTCTTGCCTGTACAATTGAGCCATTTCCTAGCTTCACCCTTGTCTTGATAGACTGATCAAGGCTGGTGAAAATTGTTGCATCCGGTGTCATGTGACTTGTACAACCACTGTCAATGAGCCAAGTAAAATTCTGAGATGCCTTCATTGCTTGAGAAACCACAAATAAATGCTCCCCTTAATGCTGCTGCTCCTCCTCAATAACATTGGCCTGCTGTTGAAATTGTTGTTGAGGTTGCTGACCCTTTTTGGCTCTGCAAAACTTCTCTGTGTGACCAAATTTTTTTACAGAAATTGCATTTGAAATTTGGCTTTTCTTTGTTCTTGAACCAACAGTCACCCTCAGCATGATTCTTTCTTTTGCAATGTGAGCAAGGAGGAAACTTGCCTTGATTTGTTTTACTTGAGTCATCTAGATCTTTGTTCTTGTTGCCTTTCCCTTTTCTTTTCTTGATGTACTGCTTCTTTCCTTTGTGAAAAACAGAAAAAGCACCTTCTGTACATTCTTCAGATCTGAGAGAGGATCTTTGTTCTTGAGCTTGTAGCTTGCTCGTAAGCTCCGCAATAGTCATCTTTTCCAGATCACAAGACTCCTCAATAGCAGAAATTTTGGCCTCAAATTTTTGTGGAACACTGATCATAATCTTCTCCACAGCCTTCTGGTCAGATAAAGTCTCACCATAAAGTCTGATTTGGTTGACTAAATCCATGATTCTTGCCGAATAATCCTTAATCTGCTCATCATCTTTCATCTTGAGGAGTTCAAACTCTCTCTTAAGAGACAAAAGCTTGATCGCCTTGACTCGATCTGTGCCTTCATATGTTTCTTTAAGCTTGTCCCAGACAGCTTTTGGTGATTCTAAATCCATGATTCCAGTGAAAACATGATCTGCTAAACCCGAGTGCATACAGGTCAAGGCTTTATCTTTCTTGAGCAACTCATCTTCATGAGCTCTAATTTGAGCAATGGTTGGATTTCCTCTAAGAGCTGGTGGATCTTCATCTGTCTCAACCACTCTCCAAAGCCCTTGTGATTTGAGATAAGTTTTCATCTTTACAGACCATAAATGATAGTGAACTCCCGTAAAGATCGGAACTCCAGGAGTTGATGAACTTGTAGAGGCCATCTTTGCCCACAAATCTCTCAATCTCTCAAACCCCAAGTGTTTCTCTCCCTCACGTGTTTTACTCTCAAAGAAAACTCTTTCTAAAAACTCACAGCCCGTAGGAAATAAGCTCCGATACCACTGTAGAAATTAGAGCAGAGCATGAAAAACAGAGAAGATTTTTCTTAAAGCTGGAGTTCTCTAGAGTATTCTCTCAGCTTCTATATTTCTTATATTCAAAATATATTAACTTGTTTCTTACAAGGGAAGATTACATTTTGGCTCTAATATTAAATTCAAACTTCTGACATAAGCCATCATTACACAAAATATTAGTTTCCCTCCAAAAACTATTACATTAGAAAGTAACTAAACATAAACTAAGTTTCCAGCAACAATCTCATTAGTTCCAACACCTTCTGCAACCGGTTAAACGACCACGAATAATTGACTTGGTCGTGCCAAAATTCGATAACTGTATAAGGTACAGTTTCATCACCCCAATTGCACGCTTGCAGCTAAGGAAATGAGATTATCAACAAGTTTAGATGACGATTCAGACTTCTTACAAAATCAACTTTGGCCATTTTAATACTCACAGTTATATCAAGTGTTTCAAGTTTACGGCGCTTTCCATCAAAGAAAGGAGACCCGAGATATGGTAAAGCTTCTCAAAACAAAATTCGGTTAGTTTGAGAGTCTTGAGATGCTTGAAAGAAGTCAAAACTTGAGTGAAAATATTCCCCCCTGCAGTCTCGAACTAAAAGCAAAAGTAGAAACCAACAAAATTAGTCTACATAAGATGTGGCGGAACAAAATTTACAAAGCTGTATTTACCTTCTGAAGTTGGCATCGCAAAGAAAGCTTCTTTATTGCAAGTGGAAAAACACGGAATTCGAATCTTTGATCAAACTGATCATTCTCAGAGTCGATCCAATCTAACGCGATAGACAATACCTCAAGAAGTGGAGTGTTGAAAGAAATAGATTTGAGTTCTCCGTCAAACGAAAAACACTTGAGACTCGCTACATTTATATAAATATGTTCGGTACACCTCAGGTTTTTAACTTTCAATTGTTCAAGCTGCAGGCACTTAGCAATAAGCTTATTAAATTCGGAAGGTGTTATGTTGACTTCGATTAACTCAAGCCTAACAAGATTACCGAATCCTTCGAACGAAATAGGTAGTTGATCTGTTGAACCTTCAAATTATGGAGAATCAACTTCCTCAGCTGCTGACAAGAAAACAAATCAGATGGCACTTCATTGCAGGGACCGCTCCGGATTATGAGAGCTAATTCCTGAATGGACTTCTGTGATAGCCTACACATCCACAACTTCAAGTTGAAACGGTCTTCTACTTGCTCCACGGACACAGAAAATTTATCTATTTTCCCTTGATGTCGAGTAAGAATATAACCGATAATGCCCTCCATAATTTTTTGATATTGTTCGTCGAAAAAACTGCTATTGACTATAATTTGAGGCATGTACCATTGTTTCTTCCACTTCTTTGACAGGACACTGGTCAGTGGTCCTTACACCATCTTTTAAGGATAAACCTGACAGGATGCGAGCTATCACATTGTCAGGGAGGTCGCTGATTCTGTCAGAATCAGAACCAGCACAAATTCCTTCCATGATAGTTTTCAGGATCTAATTCAAGCCTGCAATCGGAAAACCAAATCTTAAGTAAACCAATTCTGCAAGAACTCAATATTTAGCACTCAATATCGGAAATCAAGTGCATAAGCAGGGGCGGAACTAGAAATTCTATTACGGGATGGCTAATTTGGACAATTGTATAAAAACTAAAATTAAGTAATCATACTTTTTTAAAAAATTAAATTTTGAAAGAATATTTTTGCAAAAAAATAAAATTTGCAGGGGCGGTCGCTACCTCATCCAAAGGGCTGGTTTTGTCCCCGGGCATAAAAAAAGGTACCTGTACGATGATCTTTTGCAGGAGAAAGATGGTTGCTGCTTTTCCAAGTTTTATTGTGAAGCCTTTTATAAAGACTTGAAGGCAAAATAATGAAGCTGACGTGAATGGTAAGATTGCCGAAAATCTGGTAATTACAAATAGTAATAAATAATAATATTTCAAATCATTCAAGAAATTCTCAAGAACTAACTATAAGGAAATTGCCTAATTTAAGGACTCTTCACGAATAGTTTAACTAGATTTCCTTTTGTGGAATCAGAATTTCTTTTAAAGGGGGCAAAATCTTTTTGATCGAAAAATTTGGTGTTGATTTTATTTTTCAACTCAAATTCAATGTTATTCAACTAATTTTTTTTTAATTAAACAATAAATTATTTAGTTTAATATTAATTAAAAAATTAGTTTTTACTATTTAAAAATTAATCGTATAATAATGTTTTTCTATTAATTTTAAATTAGGGATACATATGATGTGGCATAAAAAAGCGGGACTAAATTTATTTTTTATTTTAAATTATGCATTTTTAAAGAAAGTAAGACAAATAAAAATTAAGCAAATAAGGAGAGTTGAAATGACAATATATTAATGACGTGTCATGTGATAGGCTTATTCCACGGATGACGTGGTAGACTAAGTCTATCTAAAAATTTCTCAATAGAAATAGAAGGTTAAAATGTATTTTTCCTTTGAGGTATACGTTGTTTAAAGTTTTAGTTGCATAAGATTTATGTGTTTTCACTTTTCATTTTATATCCGATTTAGGATTTTTGTTTTATTATTCAAACAACTTTATGAGTTCTAGGATTTCAGTTTATGTTGTCTTGAGCATTTTGACTATTTTTTAAATTTCGGTATTCAATTGAATCAATTAACTTTTGATGCCTAATTTTCAGAATTCAGGTTATAAATCAATATGTTTTAGAAATTTATTTACTAGTATTATCTGTAATCAATTAAATTAACAGGTTCTTAGTTGTGACTTCAGCTTTTGACCTTAATCATGTGCTTATAGTTAACTTTTGTTTGTAGTTTGCTTCAATAATTTTCAACCTCCTTTTTATATATTTTCTTCATTTCAATTCAACTTCCCCGTTGCTATCAATCTTTCTTTGTGTTGGAAAGCTATGACTTCCACAGTATTATATTGGTTAATTGATCAAATATATACTAATATCCCCTTATAATACTGAATAATTACAGTTGACTTTACTTATGAAGTTTTGGTGGTTTCTTCTATTTATATATTTTCTTGATTTATACTTCCTCATTTCCATTCAATCATTCTTATTTTTCCATTCTTATTATCTTCGCTCTCAATCAAAATATCAAAACAGAAATGAAAAAAATCATATATGGCATATGGAATATTTTTACTTCCTGGCTCTTTGTATTCTTCAAGAACCTACTTATAAACTATGTTATTGTCCCCATCACAAAACATTTCATTTACCCCTTCACTTATAGGAGCAACGTTGCGGAACTCGGAGTTTTGACCGAACAGTTGAACAACAGAACTCTCAGGTTGCAGGACTCCGTCGGTGTTGCCGATGATAATGTCGAAGCTGTCTATGATAATGTTAAAATAAATCTGTCCGAATCCGAGAAAGCCATCAAAGAGGCTCAGTTGGTGCTTGTCGATGCCAAAGACGAAGCAGCCAAATATTTCCTCGGATGGTTTCCGAATTTCAAGACACGCTACGATCTTAGCAAGAAGGCTGAGGAAAAAGCTTTCGCAATCAATCTGCTGATTCGTCGGGAAGAGAGTGTCCTTACAATTTCCCACCGTCCTCGACGTCAGCAGCATGTCGGTATGTTAACAAAGAATAATATAGTAAAGACATAACTTGCTTGATACCATGTTAACAAAGATAACATAGTAAAGACACAAGATGAGAATGATTTTCGGATGATCTTCTTGGGCAACAGCCCTGTATTTATATTGTACAAAGTCAATAATAAGCAATAAATATTGCATACTCACCGCAGCTAATATATACATTAACATAGCAATCTCTTTAATCTGACAATTCCTTTAACTTCTGTTCTTTCCTTTCACAGGTCCGTCCGTTTTTTATCTCGAAAAACTTGACTCGAGGTTGTCCATTCGGAAGCAAGTTATGGATGCGCTAAAGGATCCTAATATCAACAGGGTCGGAGTGTATGGAATGAGCGGTGTGGGGAAATCCACACTAGCAAAGGAGGTTCACGGCCTCGCTTTAACAGAGAAGTGGTTCCACGATTCGGTTCTCATTGACGTATCAGAAGGACCCGACCATATAGGAGAAATTCAACAAAATATCGCCGATGTCCTGGGAGTGAACTTCGCTGTGGAGGATAGGCATGTTCGAGCAAGACATCTCTTTGACAGAATCAAAGATAAGAAGATTCTTATAATTCTTTATAATATCTGGCAAAAAATTGATTTACATCAGATAGGAATACCGACCGGTACTTATGGCAAAAGTTGTAAAATACTGCTGACCTCAACGAACAAACGTGTACTAGAGAACGAGATGGGCGCAGAAGAAGTATTCATGCTCCGAATTCTAAATGATCAAGAGGCTCGCAAAATGTTTGAAAACACTGTCCCTCGTGCTAAAGATTCGGTGTTCAATGTCATCGCCTTTGAAATCGTCAAAAACTGTTCAGGGCTTCCGTTGCTGATTGAACTTGTCGCAGGGTACCTGAAGAAATGTGAGGAGTTAGGCATTTGGAAGGAGAAGCTGCTACAATTAGTCAACTTCGAGGACAAAGAGATAGAATCGAAAGTGTGCGTCTCCTTAAAGTCGAGCTACATGCGAATGAGCGAAAAAATCAAATCATTTATCTTGCTTTGTGCTCTGAGTGAACAATCCAACATTCAGATCCAGTACTTGCTGAGGTATTCTGTCGGTCTGGGTTTGATTGGGGAAAGTGAGCCTACTGATACAACAACAAGTGTGCACCCTTCGTATAACGCAAGTATACAATTTTTCATCAATGAACTTCAAAATTGTTGCTTGTTAATGAAGGGTGACACAGATGGATATGTCAAAATGCACGACATTGTTCGGAAAGCTACTCTCTCTATCGCACGTAATGAGAAACTTGCTTTTACCAAACAAAGTGGTGCTAGATTGACGAGATTGCCGGACAGTGACTACACTAAAATATTTTTGTCATTTTTGAATCTTCAAGAATTGACTGGTCAGTTTGAGTTAGAAGATTTCATATTTAAATGCCCAAATGCAGATCTGTTGTTGCTGCTCACTGAAGATATTTCTTTGAAAGTCTCCGAGAAATTTTTCGATGGAATTAAAGAGCTCAAAGTGTTGAATTTCACAGGAATGCGTTTCGGGTGTCTTCCTTCATCCATCATACTCCTGAAAAACCTGCAAACTTTGTGTTTAGATCGTTGCCAATTGGATAACTTATCTCCCATTGGAGATCTTAAGCAACTAAAGGTCCTGAGTTTCGTTGACGCTGATATAGTCGAGCTGCCCGAGAAACTAGAAGAATTGACTCAGCTAAAGATACTCGATTTGACTAATTGCTTCAAGCTGAAGGTTATTTCTGCTGGTGTCCTCTCAAACCTTACTACATTAGAAGAGTTGTATATGAGCAACAGCTTTGTAGAGTGGGAGACCGAAGGTAATGCAAGCCTTAAAGAATTCAAGCATTTGTCTCGCCTGACAACTCTGGAAATAAAAGTTCCGAACTCCGACATGATGCCAAAGTCTTTGTTCTTCAGTTTCAGAAGGTTTGAAAACTACAAGATAATCGTAGGAGATGTACGCGGGTGGAACGTGAATAATGAATCCTCGAGAATGTTGAAGCTCAAGTTCAATAGAAGCACTCGTTTAGAGCCATGGGTACGAAAGTTTTTAAGGGAAACTGATGATCTATGTCTAGATGAAGTAAATGAAAATGTGCTG
The DNA here is from genome assembly GCF_937616625.2 of Mercurialis annua. Lineage (NCBI taxonomy): Eukaryota > Viridiplantae > Streptophyta > Magnoliopsida > Malpighiales > Euphorbiaceae > Mercurialis > Mercurialis annua. Next base: position 42,322,340 of record NC_065577.1, read on the forward strand.
TATGATTCTGACAGGGATGGTCCTTGGCAAATGAAGCATCTTCATGTCCAGAATAATGGTATGATTCAACATATTGTTAATTCAACAAATTTGCCTCAATGCCCGGCATTTCCCATTCTACAGTCGTTGTTTTTGGATAATCTAATAAGCTTGAAGAATCTTTATAATGGCTCCTTTGTAGAGGAGTCTTTCAGCACATTGAAAGGTTTAGAAGTCAGAAATTGTGAGAAATTGGAAACTCTGTTTTTGTTGTTCCGCGATAATCAGGACGACATTGTTAAAGTTGAGTTGAACGAGTTATGCTCCTTGATGCTGGTCAATCTACCACTGCTTCGAAGCTTTTGCAACGAAAGGGAGGCGCCACTAGAATCTTCTCCGAGAGACGAGCAATTGACAAACGATAATCCAACAGTTCCTGAAGATGTATCATTAAACAATGAGCCAAGGTCACATTTCAACGAGCTGGCGGATCTATGGACTAAGGCGACATTATGGTTATCCGCTAAGCTCCCAATACTGTTCAGAAGCCTTTTCAACACAAGGGAGGTCCCATCAGAATGTTCTCCAAGACACGAGCAAGAATTAGCGGATAATTCAACAAGTCAAGATGGCGCGTCCTCATAGGGTGAGCCGTTATCAATATTCAACGAACTGGTATGTCTACGCACTAAACTCTTAACATTTTCAGTTTGCAACTTGTTGATTGATCTTCTTGATCAGCTTAAGTTCATTAAGCTAATATATTACTTCAGTAAATCCCCTTTTAAATTCTAGACGTAATAATTTGAGATATCGGCAAAACAAATCCTAACGGTTTCAACTTTGTAGCAATTTAATCTCAATGTTCAAAACGTTACACAACAAATCCTAATTTTCCTTCCTATTTGCAGGTCTCTCTTTCTAAATTAGAGAATCTTACAATAAGTTCTCTGTCTTGCAAAAAGATATGACCACCTTTCTATAACATCTTTAAATTTAACAAGCTTGATAGTTTATAAATGCCATAATTTGCAAAATTTATTCACATCCTCAATGGTTACAAGTCTTCCACAACTGAAAAAAATTCAAGTAAGGAACTGTGAGTTTCTTAAAGAGATAATTTTCACTGAGGAACATGTAGAAGAAACAGAGATACTATTCCCTAATCTCGAAAGGTTGGTGCTCGAAGGTCTTCCGAAGCTGAGCAGATTCTGTATTGGGCATCGAATTAAATTTCGGTCTCTTAAACGATTGCATATCAAAGATTGCGATGCTTTGAATACCTTGGTCGCCTATAATCAACAAGTTAACTCTGAGACAGAATTTCTCTTTAATGGAATGGTAACTCTTTTTCTTTCATGTCTTTTTTTCCGGATAATTGATTTTCAGAGTATCCAAACTATCGTTTTACTTCATTTTGATAATTGATTTGTTTTATTTTGATTTTCAAATTTTAATTTCTTTAACGGGGGGGGGGGGGGGGGGGGGGTTTCGGCCAAAAATAAATCTGTGGTAACCGATTTGTACTTATTTTTTGTTCGAACGTTATCACGCATGCATAATTTGGTTTAAAAATTTCATGCTGAAATGAAATTTTGCATACGTGACAAATTGTCATGCATGCATTTGTCGCTTAAAAACCTCCCGTTTTTATAATATTAAAATGATAGTACATGTATTTTGAAAATCAATTACCCTTCTCTTTACAGTTATTTCTGGTACTAATTGGAACTAGCATTTCAGGTTGGTTTTCCTGAGTTGGAGGAATTGCGTCTCTCCAAAATGGACAACTTGACAAATATATGGCACGGTCAGCTCATGTCTCGTTCCTTCTGCCAACTAAAAGTCTTGATAATCCAAGATTGTCGCAATTTATCGATGGTTTTTCCACCCGAAGAATTGCTCAGATTCAATACACTGGAGAGATTGCACATCAGGCGTTGTAATTCACTGCAAGAAATATTCCAATTCGAAGAAATGAATGCTAATGCTGCAGTAGCATTTAAACTGAGAGAATTGATCGTTTTCTCACTCGAAAACTTGAGAACGATATGGAGTCAGGGTCCTCAAACAAGTTTTATTTTTAAAGAATTGCAGTCCGTGGAAGCTGTTGGTTGTAAGCTTTTGAAAAATATATTTCCAACCTCCGTAGCCACCGGTCTTTCTCAGCTTGCAAGTTTAACAATACGAAGATGCGGAGTGGATGAAATTGTAGCAAAAGATGAATGTGAAGCATCAAACCCTGAATTTAAATTTCCAAAACTCACCTCTCTTATACTTGAGAGACTATTCAAACTAAAGTGTTTTTATCCTGGGAAGAATAGTGTCGAGTGGCCAAAGTTGAAATGTTTGGAGTTCATTCAATGTGACAGTGAAATCATGTTTGGTTCAGAAATTACGAACCATTATCGAGAAGGAGGAGGAGGTTCAGAAATTACGAATTATCGAGGAGGAGGAGGAGGTGGTTTAGAGATTACCAACTATTATCGAGGAGGAGGTCAAAATAATATCTCCTCTCAACCCTTTTTTATGTTTGAAAAGGTAACGACTTTTTTCTATTAATTAATATATATATCTATATCTATATACTTATAAAAATCTCTCTCTTTTAAAAAAATCTCTCAAACTCAAACCTTAGTAAGTTTTCTTCTTCTTGTTCATTTGGGGTGGTTTTTGGCCATTTTTGGCCAAAAATCACCTCACCAATCTCTCAAATTTAGTTTTTTCATAGTTTTTATCTTTAGTTTTCGAATAAAGTTTCTACCATAGTCTTTTAATTGAGATTAGATCTAATCTAATCGAAATTAAGAGTAGTTTTTTTCATCTTTAGAGATGAAATTGTTTTTTGCGGTGCAAACGACTTGGATCTCTGAAACAATTATAGGCAGCATCTTACGACAGATTTCATCAAGTACAGGTATGTTTTGCGTCAATATCGATGATGTTTTTAATTTTCAAGAGAACAGATGTATCACAGAAGATGTGATCAGTCGTGCATTCGAAGTTAGACTTCTTTAGAACGTTAATAAATCTAGATTTTATTATTAGATCTAGTTTTAGTTTACAAATTTGGATGACCCTTGGTGGTTAGTTTAGCCCTAGTCGATGACTGTATTTTTACAGCTCTCATCATATTTTCTAGAATAGTTGACTCAGTATGTTGAGAAACCGTTTATGTAATTTTCGTTATTATTAATGGAAATTTTAGCCTTTGTTAAAAAAAAAAATATATATATATATACTTATATAATTGAGAGGACCAACGGAGGTCTCTCATTGATTCTCACTAAACGAAGGCCTCTCATTAATTCTCACCAAATAAATTTTTCTTATTAATTCTTATCAAATAAAAAATTCTTATCAGTTCCCACTTATTTTAAACTACTAATTTAAATTATTGTTTATCTCTAAGTGACCTCTTCATAATTAAAAACATATCATCTCTCATTCATATATATCGTGATATATTATTCAAAGAACACCCATATAACCAAAATATTTGCTAATTTCTTTGTTTCTCGATTGCCTATGTGATGATATTGTTTTGGTTAGCAAAACAGTTATATACAATCTAAAGATGGTATGGATATATTTTTCTTAGCAGGTTTGATCTCTAATTTTTTTTCTCAATATTATATGTGTTCATCAGATATTAAATTGGACAACAAAAAATAATCTGAAGTAAATTGTAATGTATATTCAGTCATGAGTCCACTCCTATATGAAAACTCCTAATTATAAAAACAAAGATAGTTTTTTCAATCTTTTTGTGCATGCAGTGGTATCATATTCTCTCCATCAATCCGTCCATCTATGCTGCATTTGTTGCATTATTAGTTATTATATTTGCTGAAATTATTAACACCTTTTGATATGGCTTTGAATTATTTTATTACTTTTTTAGTTTTCTCAAGATTGAATTATGACTCTGAATTTTATAATTGTAGTCTTTATATTGATTTAAAAGTACAATGTTTGTGAGGTTTTAAATCTGAAGATCTATCAAAAAAATTAATAAGAGTCAATCTATATCTATATCTATATCTATATATTATATAATTGAGAGACCAACGGAGCCCTTTAATTGATTTTCAACAATTAGAGTGTTTTGGTAGTCTCCAATTTTTTTGAACTACTTATTTTATTTTTAATTAATTTAATAATTTATTATACTTATCTTGAAAGCTAATAGTTATTTAAGTTTTATCCCCTTTAATTTAGGATTATTACGTTGGCAATACGTATTTATTTTCTAATGAACTACTTAACCATTGTTTATCTAGAATACAAACTTCTATTTATTGTGAGTCAATACAAGATTAGCAGTTGAGTTTAGTATATTATTTGTATGATTCTTCGTATTTGATCTGTTGCACCATCCTATTTTTATTTGCAGAAGATAGTGGTAGTTTTGTCTTTGAGAATTGGACCCATTCCAAGGGTTACAATGTCTGAGGTATTGTTATTTTATCACACGCAATATTTATTTATACCCCTAAATATAACCAAACTATTGAAATGCAATATATTTAATTGTTTTTCTTCTTTGTTTTAGTTCAAATACAAGTATGCATTTGAAGCCTATATTGCACAGAGAATGTTTCATGGGATATCACTTAAATCTTATAATGTGAATGCAGTTTGATGATCCCATAGATTATCTGATAGAAAAACTCAATTCAGAATTTTTCACTTTTTGCGGAAACAAATATTTGTTAGATATTCATCATGTAATGGAGATGTCCTTCTTTGGTAATTTGGACCAAAGGTTGTTTGTATTGAGCGACAAGCATCCGAGAACAACGTTCTATCAAATATTTGCAGGAATGGCAAAGTAGATGTAGGTTCTACAAGGGATTGGATCTTTAACATTAATTGTTTATTTGTATGCGTTATCTCTTTTTCTGATTTTAATTATTATAAATATTATTTTCTCTTTTTAATCCTAATACCCGATTGCATCGGATTGATCTGTCTAAGAGATATATGAGGAGTAGTGGGTAACCCTCAAGTAGTCAATCAGTTGATGATCATTAATCCTACTCATGAAAATAATATCATTAAAACATTTTTCATATACTTGTGTTAATAATTTATAATGTAAGATTGTAAGCAAATTTTTAAATATTTTTATTGCATAATTGATTGTTTAATTTTATTATAGATCGTGTATAAAAATATAACAATAATAAAAATAAATAATATATTATACATTTTAAATATATATTTTAATATATGATTTAATTATTTAAATAAATATTAATGGATGAAATAAGCAATTTATAAAATAAAAAATCTATATATATTATATAATTGAGAGGACCAACGGAGGCCTCTCATTGATTCTCACCAAATAAAGCATTCTCATGAGTTCCCACTCATTTAAAACTACTTATTTAAACTTATTTGTTTAATAAATTTTTAATTTATATTAATTTCTCATTTGTTAAATAGATAATTAAGTTTAGTCTTGAGATTTATCTGTAAGTTTCCACCTTTTTAAAATTTTAAAGAGTTTGCAATTGATGTAAATTTATCAATCTATAAAATAGATGAGCATTCACAGTTTTTTTTATTCATAGTTGATTTCTTAAACTCTCATATATGTATTTTTAATTGATTTTGATTGTTGTTTATGTATTATTGTTGCATCAGAGATTGCGGTAGAGGTCAATTCTTAAAAAAACGACATGCATATTTCCTTTTCGTTCCAAGACATAGTGAGTTTTTTTTATTATCTTTCTTTATCAGAGTTTATTTTTCTTAATATGGGCTGTTTAATTGATTGACTTTGGTCACATGATCGATTAACATTTGATGAGTTTGATTTTTCATTAATACCTTATAGTTGCAGATTTAATTGTATTGGGTGTTTATATTTAGTCATTAGTAATGATAATTTTGATTGATTCTTACAGTTTAATAACTAAGGTAAATTCTTCATCAGATATTTACTCACTTTCTTCTTTTGTTTTGTATATTTATTTGTAGAACTTAAATTATGACCTTGTGATTTTCTCATGGTGTATCAATCGTATCAAATACAATGAAGTGCAGACCCTATTTCCTTCATAAAATGCAGACCCTATTTCAAGCCTACACAGCCACGATGTCAATCATGTTCTTGATCCTAACCATGAATAAAATGTGCTTTATCAGTTCATAACAAATCTACCAGGTAAATTTTTTTAAGTATTATTAATTTTACAAATTTGACGATCTTTGCTTGCTAAGGCAATTGCATGGAGTATATTATGGTCCATGATTGATTTTTGCTGTTTATTTTTTGTAATAGGAAATTGGATTACTTTCCACATTAAATTTAAATTTGTCCCACGATAAACTAACATATCTATCTTTTTTGAGAGAGGACCAAAGGAGTCTCCTCATTAATTTCTACTTTTTTTAAAACACTTATTTTATTTTAATTAAATTATTATCATAATTTTTAATTTAAATCATTATCAAATTTTAGAAATTCAGTTTTAGTTTACATCAAATTCTAATTGATAGAGCCTGGAACAAAAAGATAAAGTCAATTAGTTAAACTTCCTAATTGATATCAACCTCTTAAATTCAAAAGAGAGAGAAAACCTGATTTTTTTTTAATTTCAATTATGCAATATATAACTGCTTTCAACTTACACTATTGTTTTTGTTTTCTGATCCCTGTCCAATTAATTGTTGCGAGAAATAAAAAAATGACATAAATAATTTAGTTCATTAGAACATTTTACCCAGATACAAATAGTCTACTATTTGTCTATATGGGTCTTTAGTTTAATTGCCTAAAATAATTAATGAAATTATCCATAGTATGACTGCAATTAAACTAATAATAAATTGTGTTTGGTTTGCATTTACAGAAATAGAACTTTATTATGAGAAGAAGTAAAAAAATTGAAATTGACAGCCATGGAAATTTATAAGAAGTTGGAATATATTTTTATATATATTGAGGTTATTTAGTGTGTTGCATTGCTAGAGTGACTATTTGATAATTTCAAAATTAATACATGTTTTTTTTACAATAATAAAAATTAAATTAATGGAAAAAAGAATTCTACTTGATCAAAGATTAAGTAAGTTAATCTATTCAAGCGATATAATAACAGAACATCAAAATAACAAAAAAAATATATCTACATAAAGTTATCATAAACCACAAAATCGACGTTTCGGTCTTTAAATGAGTCTACTTAAGAGAAAAATAAAAATAAAATTTCCACTAAAATCACTTTAGATTTGTTGTATATAGATATTTTCATTAAAAAAATAACAATAACCTATAAACGATATATGAACCAAAACTCCATTAAAGAAAACAAAACATGAAAGAAAAAAAATTCATAAAAAAAGAAGAAAAAACCAACAGATTTTAAATATGTGGTTGTTACTGCAAAAACAAACTAAATATTAAAACTAAAGAAAATGGGTATTGCTATTCGCCGCCCCCTTTTGCTTACCACCGCACAGGCAAAAGACATTTTCTGCCCTTTTAGAAAAATTTGCAAAAAAAAAAAACCAAGATTCTCTCAACTTATTCGAACACATTCGGAAAAATATGTAAAAAGCCGAGTAAAATGACGGATAACGAGTATAATTCGTCGGGAAACGAGTATCGGCATTCGGAAACAAGTTTTTCCGGCTTTTCTGGGGTAATAATTAAATTTTTTAAATATTTTTTTAAATTTTTTCAAGGGGGACGATTGGATTTCACGTTCCCTCCAGAGGAGGGGACGTGAAATTCCACGTCCTCTCCTCTAGAGGGGACGCCAATTTTGGGCGTCCCCTCTTCTAGAGAGGACGCTCGCGTCCTCTCTAGAAGAGGGGACGCCGGACGCCCACGTCTCCTCCGGAAGGGGGGACGCCGTTTCCGGCGTCCCCTCTTCCGGAGGGGACGCCGTTCGTCCCCTCCGGAAGGGGGGACGCCGAAAACGGCGTCCTCCCTTCCGGAGGGGACGCCGCACGTTCCCTCCGGAAGAGGGAACGTGGGAAATCCACGTTCCCTCTTCCGGAGGGAACGTGGGATTTCACGTCCCCTCCGGAAGAGGGGACGCCGGTTTCCGGCGTCCCCTCCTCCGGAGGGGACGTGAAATCCCGTTTTCTATTTTTTAAATTGTTTTTTTAAAAAAAAAAACCGAAATTAATAAAAAAAAATACTTACCGGAGGTTGTCGATTTCTATCTCGTTCCAAATCCGACATTTTCGTAAAATATGAATTTGTGAAAAGTTGAATGAGTTGAGAGGATTTAGTTTTTTTTTTTATGAATTGGTTATCTATTGAAAATGTGAAAAGGGTAAAATTGTCCTTCGCCTGTGCGGTGGTAAGCAAAAGGGGGCGGCGAATAGCAATCCAGAAGAAAATTAGAGGGCAACCACTCTTTAATTTCAAGATTTTAGTACATGTATATGTATATAGAATCTTAATTCGTTGTCTAATGTATTTTATGTTGATTGTAAAATTTTGATTCGTTATTTAACATAAAGTTGCAATCTACAAATTACGTTATACTAATAAATCTTATAGAACTATTTCCAGAGATTAAAATTTTTATGTTATTGTCGGACTACTTTCGGTACATGATAAAACAACATGTATTATATATTAGTAAAAGTTAATTCATAATGATATAACTGGAAACTTTACCAATATAGATCATATGAACAAAATATAGATTGTGATTTTCTCAAGTTCATTTTGAACTTGAGTAGGTTATATTCACGATCTATACTGTTCATCACAAAATAAACAGTATAGATAAAAAAAATTAATTATTAAAATTTTATCATTATTTATATAATTTATTTGAAAATATTTAGTATATTAGTTTAATTAATTATATTCCGCGCAAATGCGCGGGTACACGACTAGTATTATATAATTTAGAGGACCAACGGAGCTCTCTCATTGATTCTCACCGAATAGAGCATTCTCATAGTTTCCAACCTTATTAAACTACTTCAATTATATTTAATTTTTAAATTAGAAACTGAAACTAATTGATAAGTCACATTAGTTTCCACTTTTTTTAAAATACTTATTTGAATTAAATTTATTGTGACTTTTAACATCCTAATCAATGTAAACCACCTGATTTATCAATATAAATACAACATATATTCATTTTCTTTTCCCGGGTGTGATTTCTAGCAACTAGGGTTTTATTTTTGCTCAAAATTAAAAGTTTAGCATCGAGTTGGAGGGTTTTATTTTTGCTCAAAATTAAAAGTTTAGCATCGAGTTGGACTATGATTATGTAAGTTTTTGGAGTGTCGATTGTTGAAGAAGACGGTCATATAGAGAGTAAAGAAATAAAAGACAAGAAACAAAACTATTGATGAAGAGAAAAAGAAAATATGTGAGCTTTAAATTGAAACAGAGATACAAATGTGTGGCGGAGTTTATTATTTTTTTTTGCTGGTTATTTAAATTGGGTATTCTGTAGTATATAATAATACATAGTACTGTTTTTTGGTGGAAGATTATTGAAAATTGTACATATTATTTTGTATATGAACTATAATTTGAATGAGGAGTTAGGTTTTTATTATTTTTAATGGACTTTTAATAGACATGCTTATTTTTATTGTTAATGGTTCATCCTAAACTATGTCTGTAGTACTTAATTTTCATAAGCTACGTCTCTTTATACATTTAGTGTTGTTATTTATTTTAATTTTATTATTTAAAGAATTTACACTGAGTCGAAATCAAATGATTATAACTCAACACATCCATACCTGAATTCCCCCTAGAATAACAGCTTATATTATCACTTCTTGAGTTGCAACTCGATATATGCAACCGGCTTACACAATTATTTGATTAACTTCTTTACTAAATACTAACGCATAGAAATTTCTAATCTCATTTATTTTTTCCTTCTATTTTGTTTCTCCTTTTCTATTGTTTTTTACTTGGCACTAATTTAGAAAATTGTCTAATTTCTTAACTATATTTTGTATTTTTGATATTTGAAAATTTATTTACAGAGATAGCTTTATAATTTTGGTATATTGTTTTTTGGTTGATGTGTCTTTAAATCACTTGGTGAGCTTCATCAATCTTTATGTCCCGAAAAAAATAAAATATAGGAATTAAAGTCTGCGACAATTAATAAGTAACTTTAATTTTCTTCACCCTTAAAATTTTATTGCGTTAGTATTTATTTTATAATATTATATTTATATCAATTTTAGCATATTATCTATAAACATCCAGAAATATTGTATTCGACCATTTTAATAATGTTATCATTGAATGGTGATTGTGGAATACAATAACATTTGTAAGAGTTGTAGGAATTGTTATACTCTAATTTTATATACATCAACAACTATAATGAGCAAAGTTATTGAGAAAAAACTTAAACTCTATAGGTCAACAACTGTAGTTATCTTAACACATTAATTATACAAAAAAAATTAAAAAGTTACTAAAAATGTAGCATTGTTGAGGGAAAAAATGATGAATGCTTAAAAAAAGAGCTAATGTCATAAAAATTCACCAACTTTACACGTTTTCTCATTTTAATCGCGTAATTTAAATTTTCTCATTTTCATACACGAACTACCACTTTTTCTCATATTCATGCACGGTGCTGAGATGTCACAGCTCCATTAGTGTTACTTTGCTGAGGTGGAGGTCATTTTACACCAATGAATTGCCACCTCAGCACCGTGCATGAATATGAGAAAAAGTGGTAGTTCGTGTATGAAAATGAGAAAATTTAAACTGCGTGATTAAAATGAGAAAACACATAAAATTCGTGATTTCTATTGTTTATATTAACATTACATTAAGAAAAATTATATTGTTTTACACACAATTTAAGAAGATATAAATTCATTTTTAGTTCCTCTTTTATTTTTTATAATGGTTTTATAATTCTATTTAATTATTAATTATTCTATAAATTGTATTTAACCTTTAAGATCAAAAAAATAAGACAAATTTAAAAAACTTTAGTTGAACTTTATAAATAGAAGGTTTAATTGCGTAAAAAAATCACAAACTTTAGCGTGTTTTGCAAATTTAACAAAAACTTTCAATTTTGGCAAATTAATACACAAACTTTTGATTTTTTGCAATTTTAGCACCGATTAATTTTTCGTGAAAAAAATGCTGATGTATACATCGGAATAACCACTATTCCGGCGTCCACATCAACATATTTCTCTATTTTTTTTGAAGGAAAATTTATCGGTGCTAAAATTGCAAAAAATCAAAAGTTTGTGTATTAATTTGCCAAAATTAAAAATTTATGTTAAATTTGCAAAACACGCTAAAGTTTATAATTTTTTACGCCATTAAGCCTAAATAGAATAAAGAGAATATTATTCTTGAAAGTCTTTGGAGCTAAGCATGAAATATTTACAAAATTATGGGCTAATGTAAATATAAATTAAATAAATTTTATAATATTAAAAAATTATGAATATTCGATATTTTAAAATAATTAATTATTATAATTAATATAAAAAAATTAGTTTACTTAGTTTTATTAGTTTATAGACTACAAATTTAATTTTGACATTTTTTTATATCAAAGTTTTTTTAATAAAAATATTATTAATATTGATTCCGCGCAAATGCGCGGGATTACGACTAGTATATATATAAGTCTAATCATCCAAAAATAACTTCACCTTTTCGACTTTTTTGTTTAGATTCCAAACATTCAAAATCATCAATTTTACCTTTATTTCTTCAATTTTCAATTTTAATTGTAACTATTTTTTTTAAAAGGTTCAAATATGTCCATATATAGCATTTTTTAAATAATCCCTTAATATTTTAAAAAGTACTAAAAATTTAGACTATGTTTTAAATACGAAAGATATATTTGAAACTTTTTTATAGTGGAAAAACTCTAATATGAAAATATGAGCACAATTAAAATTGAAAATTGAAAAATGAAGATAAAATTGACGATTTTGAATGTTTGGAATCTAAACAAAAAAAGCTACAAAAGATGAAATATTTTTAGATAAATAAACTATAAATCATTTCATACTAATTAGATGTATATATATAACTTAAACTTTTAAGTACATTAGACATTTATTGATATTTATTTATTAAAATTTTGATCTCTTGGCTCATGCAGTACTATCACGACTTGGAGGAGTTGACACTGGATCACAATGATCTAAAAAAATTAATACATATTTATCAATCTCCTGCAAGTTGCTTTTCCAATGTGATAGTATTTCGACTGCTATCCTTAGGGCCCCGATCGTCCATTGCTCTGTTCGATTTCCTCGAAACACTATACAGTCTGGAGAGCCTTATTTTTTACCAATGTGCATCCATGGTACTATTCTCAGATGAAAATTATGTGCCTCCGAAACATGTGAGCATATACAATTCCTTTTTTCTAAATTATATATGGAAGAAAGACGCGAGATCGGAAATAGTTACTGAAAATCTTGAGACTCTGACAATTGGAAATTGTGGAAGATTAATCAAAATAGTGAATTCGGGAGCATCCTTCAAGAGTCTAACGACTCTAAAAGTGGGCAGTTGTCCGCGGTTGGACTTCTTATTAACCGTCTCGACTGCAAAAACTATGGTAAACCTCGTCGAAATGAGCGTATATGGTGTCGTTAGGATGACTGTAGTGGTGGCAGGTGATGGAAATAAGAAAGATCAGGGTGAGGTGGTTTTTAAGAAACTGAAAACTTTGCAACTTAAGGATGCACGTCGTCTCAAAAGCTTTCACGGATTGACACAAAATGCCTTTAATTTTCCAATGTTGGAAGAAGTATGTATTGATGGATGCCCTCGGATGCAGAGTTTCTCATTCGGAGTCTTGACAACACCGAAGCTACGGTCAGTTATAGTCTCCAAATATTCACCAAATAAACAATTTTGGGACGGAGACCTTAACGCCACCATTGCATATCTGTTTCGAGAGCGTATGTGGTCAACTTCACTAAATAAAGTGGTGGTAAACGAAGGAGATTAGGCGCTCAGGCGAACGGGAGTCTGTTGAGTTTGTGAGATCTACTTGGAATTTTTGCTTATAAAGTTTGCTTAAGCATCATTATTGTTATTATTCTGTTTTTTATACGCTCAAATAAACAATTCAAACCTTTCAATTTTTCTCTCTAATAGATCATTTTTTTCACCATTTTTTATAATTTGAATCAAAGATGTTGTTATAATAATTTATTTTTTTAAAATATAATGCAGCTGCGGAGATAGATTTTGAGTTTATGAAAAAAAAAAAGCGCGAAATGGCCTAGTGGTAGTTCTGTAATTCTGCCAAAGTTGGAGGTGTGCAATTTGGGCAGTTCCCAATAACTTCATTGGCAACGGCCAATGGTCGATACTATGAGTTTTGCTCATGAACAACGTTGCTTTCGGGCCGAATTCCATCATCTCGGCCTCCAAAATGACTTTTTTGTGATTTTAGCAATTTTTTTAGACTCCTTTATTTTATTTCCTTTTATACCCAATTTAGGGTTTTCGTTTTGCTTTATTATTTAAACAACTTTATGAGTTGTAGGATGTCAGTTTATATTGTTTTGAGACATTTTGCCTATTTTCTAAATTTCGGTATTCAATTGTTACAACGAACATTTGATGCCTAATTTCTAGAATTCTGGTTATTGAATCAATATGTTTTAAATATTTATTTAGTGGTATTATGTATAATTAACAATTTTTAAATTACTCAGTTCTTAGTTGTGACTCCCGCTATATCAAAATAGATAATTATGTGCTAACAGTTAACTTTTGTTTGTAGTTTGCTTCAATAATTTTCAACCTGCTACCACCTTCTCCTTTTTATATGTTTTCTTCATTTCAATTCAACTTCCTGTTGCTATCAATCTATCTTAGTTTTGGAATCTATGACTTCCACAATAATTGATCAACTATTTTAAATGGTTATAAAAGATTATACTAATCTCCCCTTGTAATACTGAATAATTATAGTTGACTTTACTATGAAGTTTTGATCATTAATGGTTTCTTCTAATTATATTTTTTCTTGATTTATACTTCCTCATTTCCATTGAATCTTTCTTATTTTCCATTCTTATTATCCTTCGTCTCAATCAAAATATATATGAAAACAGAAATGAAAAAACTCATATGTGGCATATGGAATATTTTTACTTCCTGGCTCTTTGTATTCTTCAAGGACCTACTTGTAAACTATGTTATTGTCCCCATCACAAAGCATTTCATATACCCCTTCACTTACAGGACCAACGTTGCGAAACTCGGAGTTTTGACCGAACAGTTGAACAACAGAACTCTCAGGTTGCAGGACTCTGTTGGTGTTGCTGATGATAATGTGGAAGCTGTCTATCAGAATGTTAGAAATTTTCTGTCCGAATCAGAAACAGTCATCGAAGAGGCTCGGTTGGTGCTTGCCACTGCCGAAGCCGAAACAAAATATTTCTTCGGGTTGCTTCCAAATCTGAAGACACGTTACTTGCTTAGCAAGAAAGCTGAGTTGAAAGCTTTTGCAATCAATCTTCTGCTTGGAAAGGAAGTGAATGTCCTTACAATTTCCCACCGTCGCCGACGCCAGCAGCATGTCGGTCCGTCTGTTTTTGACCTCGAAAAACTTGATTCGAGGCTGTCTATTCGGAAGCAAGTTATGGATGCTCTAAAGGATCCTAATCTTAGCAGGATCGGAGTGTACGGAATGAGCGGTGTGGGGAAATCCACGCTAGCAAAGGAGGTTCACCGCCTCGCTTTAACAGAGAAGTTGTTCGACGATGTGGTTTTCGTTGCCGTATCTGGAGAGCACGATCAGACAGGAGCAATTCAAAGAATAATTGCTGATGTCCTCGGTGTGAACTTTGCTGTGGAGAATAGGGAGGTCCGAGCATCTCATCTCATTGAGAGAATTAAAGATAAGAAGATTCTTATAATTCTCGACAATATCCAGCAAAAAATTGATTTAGATGATATAGGAATACCGACCGGAGCTAAAGGCGAAGGTTGTAAAGTACTGCTGACCTCGTGGAAGAATGATATGGGCGCGGAAAAAGAATTCATGCTTCAAATTCTAAACGATCAAGAGGCTCGCAAAATGTTTGAAAAAATTGTCCCTCATGCTAATGACTCACAGTTTGATAACATTACCTCTGAAATCGTCAAAAAATGTTCCGGACATCCGATGCTGATTAAACTTGTTGCCGGGTACCTACAGAAATGTGAGGAGTTAGGAAGTTGGAAGGAGAAGCTACGGCAGTTATCCAACTTTGAAGACAGAGAGATAGAATCGAAAGTGTGCGTTTCTTTAAAGTCGAGCTACAATCTGATGCACGATAATGTCAAATCATTTTTCTTGCTTTGTGCTCTAAGCCAAGAGTCCGACATTCGGATTCAATACTTGCTGAGGTATTCTATCGGTCTTGGTTTGATTGGAGAAAGTGTGGCTACTGATACAACAAGTATGCACCCTTCGTACAACGAAAGTATACAATTTTTCATCAATGAACTTCAAAATTGTTGCTTGTTAATGAAGGGAGACATGGATGGATATGTCAAAATGCACGACATTGTTCGAAAAGCTACTCTCTCTATCGCACGTAATGAGAGACTTGCTTTTACCAGTCAAAGTGGTGTTAGATTAACGAGATTGCCGGATAGTGACTGCTCTAAAATTTCTTTGTCGTTTTCGAATCATCAAGAACTAACCGGTCAGTTTGAGGTAAAAGATTTCAAATTCAAATGCCCGAATGCAGATCTGTTGCTGCTCTTCACCGAAGATATTTCTTTGAAAGTCTCCCAATCATTTTTCGACGGAATTCAGGAACTCAAAGTGTTGAATTTTACAGGAATGCGTTTCAGGTATCTCCCTTCATCCATCATAAAACTAAAAAACCTGCAAACCTTGTGTTTACATTGTTGCCATTTGGATAACTTATTTCTCATTAGACATCTTAAGCAACTAAAGATCTTGAGTTTTGTTGACTCCTGCATAGTTAAGTTGCCCAAGGAAATAGAGGAATTGACTCACTTAAAGATACTAGATTTGACTAATTGCTCGAAACTTAATGTTATTCCCGCTAATGTCTTCTCGAAACTTAAGATGTTAGAAGAGTTGTATATGAGCAACAGCTTCGTAGAGTGGGAGGCTAAAGGTAATGCAAGCCTTAAAGAATTCAAGCATTTGTCTCACCTCACAACTCTGGAAATGAAAGTTCTGAATTGTGACGCGATGCGATGGTCTTTGTTCACCAATTTAAAAAGTTTGAAAAACTACAAAATAGTCATAGGAGATGTAAGTGAGACGAGATTGAATAATGAATCAGCAAGAATGCTGAAGCTCAAGTTCAAGAAAAGCATTTTTTCGGAACCTGGGGTACGGAAATTTTTAAAGGAAACCGATGATTTATATGTAGATGAAGTACATGAAAATGTGTTGCATGATCCTGGAAGGGATGGTCATTGGAATTTGAAGCATCTTATTGTCCAGAATGATCGTGCGATTCAACATATTGTCAATTCAACTAGTGTGTTTTCAGACCCGGCATTTCCCATCCTACAGTCGTTGTTTCTAGATAATCTAATAAGCTTGGAGAACCTTTGTAATGACTCCTATGTAAGAGATTCTTTCAACAAACTGAAAAGTTTAGAAGTCAGAAATTGTGAGAAATTGGAAACTCTGTTTTTGTTGTTCTGCGATGATCGTCAAGACACTGTTAAAGTTAACTTGACCGAGTTATCCTCCTTGACATTGGTCAATCTACCACTGGTCAAAAGCTTTTGCATCGAAAGGGAGGAGCCACTAGAATCTTCTTCGATAGACGAGGAATTGACAGCCAACGACCCAGCATTTCAGGAAGGTATATTATCAGAGAATCAGCCAAAATCAGATTACATAGAGCCGGTAAGTCTATGGACTAAGGCGACACTATGGCTATGCGCTAAGCTCTCGACACTATGGCTACTCGCTAAGCTCTCGACACAGTTCAGAAGCTTTTGCAACACAAGGGAGGTCCCACCAGAATCAATTATCGGAAGCTTTAGCAACACAAAGGAGGTCTCACCAGAATCAACTTTCAATGGACTGGTATGTCTACGCACTAAGCTCTTAGCATTTTCAATTGGTAACTTAGACGCTCATTTAGTAATACTAATGTCGCTTTACGTGTTTCACATCTGTGCATGTCCCCTTTATCCGTGCTTTTATATATAGTATCGACAGAGCCTAAGGATTACTAATTTTCCATCCTATTTGCAGGTCTCTCTTCCAAATTTGGAGAATCTTACAATAAGTTCACTTTCTTGCAAAAGGATATGGCAAGACCACCTCTGCGTAACATCTTCAAACTTAACAAGCTTGACCGTTCATAGGTGCCGTAATTTACAAGGTTTGTTTACATCTTCAACAGTTAGAAGTCTTTTGCAACTCAAAAACATTGAGATAAAGAATTGTAAGCTTTTTGAAGAGATAATTCTCACCGAGGAATCTGTAAAAGAAACAAAGGGGACAACAGAGATACTATTCCCTAAACTGGAAAGTTTGAGGCTTAAAGGTCTTCCGAAGTTGAATAGATTTTGTGTTGGGCATCAAATTAAATTTCAGTCTCTTAAACAATTGCATATTAAAAATTGTGCTGCTCTGACTACCTTGGTTGCCGATAACCGACAAGCTAACTCTCAAACGCGATTTCTCTTCAATGGAATGGTAACTCTTTTTCGTTTTCTTTAATGTCTCTTTTTAGGGATAATGGATTCTTAGTGTACTCAAACCATCTTCTTGCTTTATTTTGGTGACCAAATTTTTATTCGTTTTATTATAGTTATTAACTGGAATTAGCATTTCAGGTTGAGTTTCCTAAGTTAAAGGAATTGCGTCTTTCCAAAATGAAGAACTTGGAAAATATATGGCCGAGTCAGCTCCCTAATTCCTTCAGCAGACTAAAAATCTTGATAATTCAAGATTGTCAAAAGCTATCAATGATTTTTCCATCAGGAAATTCATCTATATTCAAAAGACTGGGTTTTTTGAACATCAAGCGTTGTCATTCACTGCAAGAAACATTTCCATTCCAAGAACCAGCGAGAGAAATGAGCAATTACTCACCTGAAGAATTCGAAAATATATTGAGTATGGTCGAGCCTCAAACAAGTTTTACTTTTGAAGATGTGCAGTTGGTGGAGGTTGCTGATCATGGACATTCGAAAAATATATTTTCAAGCCCTACAGCCACAAACTTTTCTCAGCTTGAAAGCTTAACAATACGAAGATATAAGTCGAAGGAATTGTAGCGAAAGATGAAAGTGAAGGATTGAACCCTAATTTTAAATTTTCTGAACTCAGTTCTCTTACACTTGTCTATTCAAACTGTTTGTACCAGCGGGAATGGACAGTCATGTGCTGATATAAACATTAAAAAAAAGTTTATACAATGGTTTAAGACAATTTCTAAAACATAATTTGCGACTTTTTTCTAAAAATAGTGTCCAACAGATTCAAACAATTTCTATAAAATAAATTTCAAACAGTTTCTATAAAATAAGTTTCAAACAGTTTCAAATGTTTCAGACAGTTTCCAATACCTTCTAAATAATATTATTAAATAGTTTATAGAAACAGTTATAAAATGATTGCTAAAAATAATTTCCAATGGTTTCAAGTGATTCTAAACGGTTTCTAAAAAGACTCGTTTCAAACGGTTTCCAAAAGTTGCAATAGTTTTCAATAGTTTTTAAATAATATTTTTTAATAGTTTTATAAAAACAGTTACAAAACGGTTGCTAAAATATAGTTTTTATGGTTTCTAATGGTTTCAAATAGTTTGACAGATTTCTAGAAAAAAGTTACAAACAGTTTCAAACAATTTCACACTTATAAAACCGTAAAAATAATGAATCCATCAATTTTTTTTTTTTGAAAAAAAAACTTGAAAAAACATCAATAATTTTAGAAAACACTACTAAATCAATACAAAATAATATTATAATCATAAAAAATGGACGACTCCACAGAATTTTAAACAAAAAATTATGAATAAAACCGTATAATTGACAATTTACAGGTAAAAACAAAAAAAGAAGTAGAATAATAAGATCCATAAAAAAAAGATGTTGAACCGGATGTGAAAAAAAGATCCATAAGAAATACAGATCATATGAAAAGAAGATCCAGAAAAATATGATTGTTTAAGTACTCTATTGCCATTCTCTATTCTTTAATTCCTTATTCTTTGTATCTCTATCTTTTCCAACATAACACACTGACTTGACCCTCAGAACCAACAACCAGAGACCTCCTCTAGTGTTCCTTCGAAATTTGTCGTCTCTTTGTAGGACTCTAATCGACCTTGACAGACTAAGCTTTACTTTGACCGAACAATGCCTCTTTAGCTACCGACTCTGTATATATATATTCACCTTAGTGCCTCATTTTGTCACTAAATTTTAACAGAACAAGTTGGCAAAGCATACTTTTTTTAGAGCTTTAGCAGTTGAAAGTTGAAACAACCAAAACAATTTACAGACTAGTGATTGATGACACATTTTAGCCACAAAATTAGAGACCAGAAGAGAATCTAATTATTGACATTTTCATCGAGCGCCCTTAAATGAAGGGACTAAGTTAATTTTCTTTATATCAAATTATTCCCTCAGTTTGTACCTCTTGAAATTCCAGACTCAATTCAGTTTCAACTCAAAATTACATTGGAACGGAAAAAAAATTGAAGGTAGTCATGACATACCCTCAGCAATGTCAAACATACACGAGTACTAAAGTACCTGAAATGAAATCCTGTGTGTCGAAGAAGTCTTCCAGCCATTATTGTGTGATAAATAGAATCCACATGCTATGAAGGTGTAGAGAAGCTGACTCGGAACCCAGACTTCCCTCGGTCATACTCAAATTTCTTCAACATGTAGCAGTAATTTAACTGTCGAAGAAATAAATCTAATTAGTCAATAACTATCGGGCAAAAATCATGTAACATCACACACAGCGAGAAATTTTCATTCATTTGTTTAACAAGAAATTCAGTAAACATTGTCAAAAGCCAGATTGCCGTTTCTTTGTTTAGATTTAAACTGAAAATAAAACAGATTACTAACCTCCAGGCGGAACAGCATCGTAGGGACAACAATCCCAACACCCACAGTGCTTCGACATGATTCCACAAACTTCCGCAGGGAAAAACTTTGGTATGCTTTTTCGGTTAGTTTATCAACATTGCCAGCAGAAGCAAACAAATGTCCATGGATTCCTTTTGCTTGAAACCACCTGGATGGAAAATCAAAAGAAAGATCTGCAAAAGCAGTAACGCCCAGGTCTCCTCCAAGATGATCTCTACCAGGGTCAGCACTATCATCAGTTGGATTATTCTGCGTTTGTCTTCGAGGTTCGGAAGGGCCCAATCCCCTTGTTCTGAATCCATACAACGCTATTGGACCTCCCAAAGTACAGATTGGAGACAAATTGCCGCCCATAAAAAATCTCTCTGGCAGGGGTGAAGGCATATTAGAAAACCCAGTTCCCCATGGGAACACAACACCAGCAGAGATCCCAAGATTGAGTGCAGAACGTAAAAATCCAAGAGGGATTGCATAACGAAGGTCAAGTTCCTGTTTTAAAACATTAAAAAGAAAGATTAGCGTTTAAATTATGTAAATGTTTAACAAATGAAGGCATAAGGACAAAAGAAGGGTATCAACACAATCAATAATCTAAAAGCTATACAAGATCAAACAACGGCTCCCAACAAATGCAAACCAATAGTGAGTCTGAAAGAAAAAAAAACTTGTAGCAAATAGCCAATATATCATGAACAAGAAAACTGAACAAAAATAATGATCTCAGGCTCTTGAACTCTTACTAAAAGTACAGCACAGTTATGCGTGAGACAATTGTCAAAGGCTCAAGAAACATGTTGATAGACATTAAACTTCATCTACGTAATAATTGATTGCCAAAAAATCCTAAATTTATCAAATAAACCAAGCAAAGTACGAGTTACTGTTACATAATATCCTTTAGACTATTCACTGATAAGTTCCCTGTTCGTATTTAGCATAGTAGTATTGCATTCATAAAAGAGGAAGGTTCACAATTGGCGGGAAAATGTCCTTATTTTTCATACCCCTTGTAGAGTTGTACCCCATTTTACATCTTTATTACTGAAACGAGCACGAGTGCTACTAATAAATTAGATAGAATGTAGACTTGTCCCAACTAGAGAAGCAAAAATAAAAATTGATCAAAAGAGCTTCCTCATAAACCAAAATGGTCATTCATCAGCACACAACTAAAGGAATTTAAAATATCATTGTCTAATCTTATAACCTATTATTAGAACTGCCAATTAACTATTTTGGTACAATTAAAAGTTAACTAAATTTGTGAAGTTCAAAGTAGAATGCCAAATAAAGAGACAGTTACGGGAGCAACCAGAATTCAAATCAGAATGAAAAATAAAGAGAATTTTAAATCAGAACCACAGAATATAGTCAGATAGAATTTCTACAAGGAAGAGCATAACATCGAGTAATATGAGGAATACCAACCTGGCGCAGAAAACACAAGCTCCGACTATCAGGTGCAAGGCCAGCAACCTGAGTGGTAGAAACAAACGCATATCCACGTGTTGGCCTCAGAGGAGAATTTCTCTGGTCTACCTTAAAGGTGTATTTCAAAGATGAAAGTAAACCATGACCAAGCTGCCTCCTTATTGACCTGGATGCCATTTGTGATGGATCTGTCAAGGTACGCCATGCAAGATTGTATACCAAGTCATGATTTCTGCTAGAAACCAAGCCAAGAGAAAGGCCCAATGATCGCTCTTTATAAGAAGAAAATTTAAGCCAATCTTGAGATAATAGGAACACCCTTGCTGTCAGAGGAGTCACAAGTCCTTTGAATCTTGGCACATAAACACCAGCACTTACCTCAGTCATATGGTCCCCGCCATAAGCCATAGAGGCATCCCAAAGATCCCCATAACCACATACATTTTTATACTTAAGAGTTCCTTCAACTGTTGAAGATCTAGCCTACAAGACCACATCAAACCTCAGACCAACGAACTACACATAAATCACTAACAAATGTTCTATACTATATAAATTTGAACAGAACTCCAAATCTCAACGCAGTTATTCTCATATAATAGTATATGCAAATTTAAAATATTTAAGACCCTATAAGTTACCAATGGGATTATAAAATTACCCGCATGTCATTAAAGAGCCACATCAACCATGAAAAAACTAAATGTCACCAAGACTCCAAGCTCATAGTTCAGGTTTTGGCTAAAGCATATGTTTAATATAACACATAAGCAATATAACATTTCCCAATTTTAGAAACAAACTACCAAATCAAAAAATACAAAACCAGTGGTTCCGTTCGGTTCGGTTAACCTAAAATTCAATTCCATTCATTACAAACCATTATTCAACCTAAACTCATAACCTTATTCTAAATTCACAAAAATGAAGAGTAACTTCTATACCTCGCCTTTAGTATACGCGCCAATTTCGCCGGAAATCGGACTCGTAGTCTCAACAACTTCCACAACCACATTCGCAGTACCGGCAAGTTCGGGCGGACCGGAATCAAGCGTGATTCTCACCGAATCAAACACTTCAAGAGCTTGTAACCTAAAATTAACCAATTTTGACGCCTCTAACAGTTCCTGCATTGACGTTACTTCTTTAAGTAACGCCGTTTCCGCTTCTAGAAACGAATCCTTAGTTTTAGTATTTCCTTTGATTATCACGTCGTGTACTCGAAGCGGCACCGTTTCTGTTTGTATTCTTTGAACGAAACTCGCCATTTTCGCCCGTTCTATTCCTGCTTGTTCCTTTCGGGTTCGGGGCGGGTCAGGTTGGAGGTCCGACTCTTCTTCTTCGACGAATTCTTCAAACTCGTCGTCATCGGAGTCCTCTTCCTCTGTTTCTTCGACATTGTTAGGGTTTTGAGGGATCGGGTCGGGTTTTGACATTGAACGGAGAGTTGAAAAACGGCGAATTGGTAGTTACAGAGAAATGAGTTTTCTAATGGCGTCTAGTTCAGTGTGCGAGACGGTAATCAGGCGTGAGTGGTATTTACTTATGGGCCTTTTCATGGGCTTTCTCTATGTACGGGCTGGATTTAGGTCATTGTAATGGTGCAGTCATAGAGTTAAGACCCATGGTTTAAATTTAGGTTTAATCATCTAAAGATGCCTCACTTTTATGATTGTTTTCTATTTATACTTCAAATTTTAGAAAACGTCAATTTTTATTTTATTTTTTAATTTGAAATTTCAAATATGCTCATTTAGAAAAAATCACTTGAAAATAATTTAAATATATCCTTCATATTTGACATGTAGTTGCAATTTTTAGTGTAACAGCTTATTTAGATTACGGGCATTAATATGAAAGCAATAGTTGAACTTCTTTTAGAATAAAATAACTCAAATTTGAAAAAATATGTACAATTGAAAGTGAAAATCAAAAAAATAAAAAATAAAAAAGTCTAAAATATATAATGTGTTTAATGTGTATGGATTCGGTAGTAATCGAGTTGGTCGGTAAGATATAGAATATAAAATGTAATTTTTGGTTGAAATATAAAAATTCAAAATTAGTTTCGATTCGTAAAATATGAAACTAATTTAAAGTTGATGGGTTACCGGTTCTTGACCTTAATTTGGCTGGTTTTCGATTAAACCAACTTCTAATTGATTTTAATAAGACTAATCAATTTAATTTGTTACTCGAACCGACTCATGACCACCTCTAGTTGCCGGAGTCTTGGAGTGTTATTAAGAATAATATTGATAATTTGTTTTCAATTTAGGAAAACTTCTATCAAATAAATAATTTAGAATTTGTTTCCAAAAAGAAGTTATGAAGGCTTATCTATACTTTTACTAAAATCAGGGACATATTTGCTTATTTTCCCACTAAACAAATCAAGGAAAAAAAATCCCCCTCCCTTCCAAATTCAAAAAAATAGAATGACCAAAGCTTCCACTCTTCTTCAAATCCATTTCACCATTTTTGAACTGAACAACTAAACCTAAAAAAATTATTAAATTAATTAAAAAATGACAACAAACCCTAAATCACTTCAAAACGATCGATTCTTCACTTCATTAATCTCAGACATTAAATCTTACAGCGGCAAAGACCCTCTTCTCCCTTGGCTCCGGTTTGGTTTCTCTACATTCCGATCATCTTTGCTATTAATTTTTAATTTGAAAAAAAAAATGATCTGTTTATGTTTTTTTTGTTTTCAGGGGAATCAAGAAAATGAAGGAGACATTGGCGTCAAATGTGTTGAAAGAAAAGTTGCCACGATTTTTACAGAAATGTACTCAAACATTTGAGTCTGATCGTTGTTATCGGAATGATTTGCGTTATATTCGTGTTTGGTTACAGCTGGTAATTAAATTTTTCATTTGGGTTTTTAAGAAATAAAATAAAATTGGTTTATAGGTAGTTGAGTTTTTGCTTAATTTTATTGAATTCAGAATTGGGTTGTGTAGTTATTTGTTTCCTCTTAAATTTCTGAGCTTTTGTTGTAATCCTGAGACATTTTTACGCTAAGTAGCACGGACACTTCATTCAATCAAGGTTTTGTGTTTCAGAAATATTTCCAACACTTGATGTTTTGGACACAAAAACTTCATTTTTAACATAGGAAACCTTATCGTTTTGCCATGTTCGAGTTCAAATTTCCTGTGTTTCTGTCCGTGCTACCTAGCTTCTATGTGGTTATAGTTTAGAAATAGCTGGAAATGAACTAATTTGATATTGCCAAGTAAGAATTGTTTTTACCATAGTTTCAATTACTTGTTTCTTGCTGAGATTTGACATTATGTGAAGAAAAGAAAAATCAAAGATGGAACCTTTGCTTTTTATTTGTTATTATAAGTTAATCTTGGAAATAGCTAGGGTTTTCATTGTATATCATTTTGATTGATTTGTTAATTGTTGAACTCGGATTTGCATAGATGGATTTTGTAGATGAGCCAAAAGCATTATTGAGGACGATGGAAATGAATTCTATAGGCATAAAGAGATCATTGTTCTACCAGGCTTATGCTCTTTACTATGAGAAGATGAAGAAATTTGAAGAGGCGGAGAAAATGTACCATTTAGGTGTGCAAAAGTAAGTTTCTTTAATTCTATTTTCTTTGTTTGTGAGGCGGAGGATCTTTATTTACTAATTTTAATGCTTGGTGACTGGGAAATACTTGTTTGCATCCCTCAGCTAAAGAATGCGTTAGTTGCTTGATTGAATTGTTAATGCTTTAGTTGCTCTGATCGGTTAACGATTGGGAATAGTAGAAGCTGCGATATGGTTTCCCATTTTATAAAATCCAAACTAAACAGTGTTTTGAAACTGACAGTCATGGAAATCTTAGGCCAACTATCTAAACTTCTATTAAGCTTTGTCATTTAGGGAATTATAGTTTAGTGAAAAAGGAGATGTTATCTATTCTCATAGATGATGTAATTTAGCTGTTGAATAGCTATGCGTTCTGTATAGTGTTTTCTAATTTTCTTTTGCTTAAGTATTAAATTTCTTGAATAAATGTTGAACAGCCTTGCGGAGCCTGTTGACGAGTTACAGAAATCCTATGACCAGTTCCTCCATCGTGTTGAAAGACACAGGAACAAGAAAGTCAAGGTAGTCTTATGTAGATTTTGCAGGTTTATCTTGTCACCAATTCTTTTACGACTTCATCATCTAATATTTCAAAGTTCTCCGCAGCTCCGGGAACTTAGGACAGGCAGAAAACCTTTGTCGGTCAGGAAGATTGTACAGAACGATGAGAATGTATGTAATTTTGAGGGTAGGCCTAAAGAGATTATGAACACAGGCTCTCAGATTGTGAAGCAACCTGTAGAATCTACAAGGGTTTCGGCGAATTCATGTAAAGCTGGAGATAAAATTGCACAAATAACGACAGGAAGACAGTTGGAAAAATCCAGGATGTTTTGTGGTGATGATACAGTAGTCGTAAGGTTTGTAGATACTGCAATAATTGGTAAGCCTGAAGCAGAAGATGCCTGTCATCATGGACTGGTGGATCCAACCATAAATATGAAGGAAGCAATGAATGCAATCAATAGCATGTTTCGGGAGCCATTGGAGACCGGTCCTGTCAGTAAAAGGTCACAAAGTAGCCAACATAATTTGAACAACAGATTCAATGTCTTCGTTGATGAAAATTTGTCTAACAGAACCGAATCATCACATCGAACAGAAGAAAAGGCTGACAACGAACCATTTCAGATATTCATTGATGATGACGAAAATGGCGAGAATCGAGACGAAACAGATGAGAATGACCAGTTTGATCCGTGCGAGGGTGGAAATTCTGCAGAAGGCTCTCGCTCATCTAATGAACATCAGGATACTTTTGTATTCTGCTGTCCGAAAGATCCTGAAAACTCCAATGACATTAGTGCAGAAAATTCACCGCGTGTAAAGCTTAGAGAAGATACAGTTGTCCGTAGGTTTGTCGGGTCTACCATTTTAGATGAGCCGGCAGTAGAGAATGCATGTCACCATGGCTTAGTAGATCCTACAGTCAACCTGAAGGAGGCTATGGATGATATAAATAACATGTTTGGTAAGCCAATAGATTTCGTAAGGAAGAGGAGAGCAAAACAGCAGGAAAAAGCACCAGCTCCGAAAGAAGATCTCGGTGGCTTTTCTATACTTGCAGATGACGATTTAGAGCATAAAAATGGTCCGCCACTGCGGAAAACAAGATCATCTGGTGTAAGAGATGCAGACTTGTTTGAGCCTACTGTATTTACCAAAGAAGCATTGGATGATATAAATAAAATGTTTGGAATGCCATTGGACTTCTAGGAAATTGGTAAGTTGATATGTTGTAGCTTACTGTTCTGTGATTCTGTTTCTTGTATCATTCACTGTTTTGGAAAAGTTAATGCATCACATTGTGTTTTGAATCCATTCAATTATCTAGTTTATTTATGTGATTAATTTGCTCCAATTGGCAGGGTATGCACTCGGTTTGAGCCGAACCAAACCAAACTGAAATTTTGAATTTTTTTCGTAATCAAACCGAATTTACAAGTTTAGTTTGATTTTATTGGTTCCATTTGAACCAAAAATGAAAAGAAAATTTTTAACTTCTCAAACTGTATCGAACCGAATTTGTCAGTTCATTTTAGTTATTCGATTTGGTTCGATTTTGTGCCATGACACGCGAACATGATTCGCCTAATATCCAACTTTTTAACTTCTCAAACTCAAAGCTTAGAGCCCTTAAAATGTAGCATTCAACTGCAGTAACATTTCATTCAAATCACAAAATCAACAACATAGTTAAATACAGTTAAGATCAACAAAAACAGACTTCAAAAACACATCAAAATCAAAATGTAGAAACATCAAACATGAGATTCAGGAGGGCAATTGGCAGGACGAAAAGCCAACGGACCAGCAGCGTAAACGGCAACATCGTAACGATTTCTCCGAAGAATCTTGCTTTCAAATCGAAGAGGAGCGCCATCAATTCCGTAGTTTACATTCGAAAGAAGACTACAATGAGCAATTGAAGACGAAACAAGCTTAACTTTACAAGATTGAAGAGGATGATCTAAAATATTACTTCCAATCTTGAATCCATCAAGCTGTGCATAGAAATAGCCATTTTTATCAGTTTGATATGCCTTATAAAAACTAACTTGTTTCAAGTAGTTTTTGCAAATTACACTAATTTTAGCGGAAGGGATCGGTTCGGCTTTAGTTAAAGACCATGAACCGAAATGATCACAGCTTTGGCAGTACACTTTACCTTCTACAACTACATCAACTCGGTTCAATCCCGGTTTGATTGAACCAGTTTCATAAGCTGATGTTGAAGGGAAATATGATAACTTGAGCAGCAAGAAAGCAAAAATGGTGATGGTAAGGTGGCTGTTTGCCATTTTCTGAGTGAGTTTTGTGGATGTTAATGAAATTAGAGAGAATGGAGAGGTAATAGTTTGGATCAAAAGGGTATTTATAGAGTTGATAATTGTGATTAATTATTTGATTGACTTGAGTTTTAGATTGACGTGAGGACTACTAAGTTGCATGTCAACAATTATTGTTTTTTTGAATTGGTGTTTACGTGAGTGCCACCTTTTATATTTTGAACTGGTTCATAGAGGTGTGCAAAAATCGAACTAAAACAGACTTTGGGTTGGTTCGGTTTAATTGGAAATATAAACAAATTTGACTTTTGTTTCGGTTTCATTTTGAAAGTATCACTTCACAAATTGATATAGGTCCAAATGAAAAATCGAACTAACCAGTTCAATTCAGTTTGAGCTAAATGCAGACCCTTATAGGAGCGAGCAAACGGTCAGCTCGGTTAAAAACCGATTGATTTAGCCAAAATGAATTAGCCAAATTATTTTATATGTTTATCTGAACCGACTGAATTTTTAAATTTAAACAAAACCTATTAAATTGAATTAATCAAAATCTTGAAAACTTAAGACCGAACTGACCAAATTAGTCGGTTAGTTCAGTAATATAAAGAGCAGTAAATAAATATAAACATAAAGCGCAATATATTTGGTTATTTCGGTTAACCAAATTCTTAAACATTTTAACCTTAACCGAACCAAAAAAATTTATTGATCATACCGATTTAACTAAAAAAAAATATCAAACTTGACCGAAATACATCGGTTAAACCAACGGTTTGCTTACGCATACACCCTTATAAATGAATGTGGTGGGCGAAATGTTCTTAAAAGGCAAATAAAATTTTAATCTTGTGATTCACATGTTTTGATCACAAGTACTCAAAGTTAATTTTTGGATTATTCTATCTTTGGAAGGAAAAAGAGTTAATTCTTGGATGAGTAAATTATAGTTCTTGATAGTAAATAGACTTGCACTACAAACATTAGGCAATTTGTGACTGGCCGGAAATTCCGTCACAAATAATAATTTTCACGATAAATTTTGTGATAGAAAATCCGTCATAAAATTCATCGCAATTTTACAATCCATCATAAATTTATGACGGATTTTTTTCAACATGATTTTCCTTGGCAATTTGATTGTTTTTTGTTTTGAAAGTTGTACAACTTCTGTTGCTTTGTATATATCTACATATTGACCAATACAATTTTATTCTGGCAGCTGTAGTGCATTGAATTTGTGGATTTGAAAGAGTCTCAATATACAATTAGGTTACAGACAAATTTGAATTAGTTTTTTATGCTAATCCAACATTCATTCGAACCTGATGCAGTCAAATCTATGATGATGTTGATGAGATAGAGAGCTAATAAGGAATTTGGTCAATTCTTTCAAAAAAATTTAACTTGAAACTTACTCTAATCGAATTTTTTCTATTCCGATATTAAAAATATAATTACAAAGAGATGAACAGCTTAATTGAGTGATCTACTCTCGAATTCGAATCTGTACACAATCAAATAAACTCTCTTTTATATAAGAATTTATCACATTTTTTAGATGTTAAATAATAAAGGCCTAATCACTCAAAAACCCCTCACCTTTAAACTTTTTTTCAATTCTACCCCGACGTTGAAAATTTGTCAATTTTACCCACTTTTAAATTTTCCGTTTTCAATTATACCCCAATATTTTAATTTTTGTTAATTTTTTTACTTAAATGATGAAATCATTCAATTAATTAAGTCTAAACATGAAATTAAATTCTTTTTATTCAAAAAAGTACAAATAAGTCCTTTATTTTTAAAAACTAACTAAAAACCATAATCAATTTAACACTAATTTAAATTCTTAATTAATTTAACTAAATTTAAATAAATTTTAAAAATATACAATTAATATATGCGAGACATGTAGAATGTTTTAAACAAATTTCCAAACGCAAAAGACGTTAATTTAATTTTTCAGGGTACAATTGAAACACAAAAATGCAAAATAGGGTAAAATTAACAAATTTGCAACGTCAGGGTATGATTGAAAAGGGGCTAAAAGGTCGGGGTTTTTTAAGACATTAGGCCAATAATAAATAAACTCTCTATTATGTAACTCATAAAGCTCATTACACCTTCAATTTGGAGTGTGCATTCAATCAAAATGAAACCAAAATTTAGCATTTCTTTTTTGAAAAAAATTGAACCTATTTTCAAGGAACTAAAATATTTCGAACTAATTTGAATTAATCAAATTATTTTTCCGGTTCAGTTCGGTTTGTACTAAAACTTAATTGTTATGTCTAGAATAGATCCGAACTAAAAAAAATCCAAACTGAACAGAACCGAACCAAGATCCAGTTCGATTTTTTGCACACCCGTCTTCCATGGATAAAAAAACAAAATATATGATGGGAGAGAATATGAACAACATGATATGTAAATGTGCTTTTTTCTGGTGCCTTTCAGAATCAAATTCCAAACCAAAAAAATAAACAAAAAGGAGTAAAAAGGATTTGCTAGATTTTCACCCTTTCTCTAGATCATACAACAAAGTTCATTTCACCCCCTCAAACTTGACATAAAGATAAAAACATATCTAAATTGGTAGTTTTGGACAAATAAACCCACAACTTGGTAAAGTTGGATCATTTTCCCGAAATAACAGCGAGCACGTGAGTTTACAAATGAGGGACTAAATGATCCAATTTTACCAAGTTTGAGTTAATTCGTCCAAAACCATCAATTCCGTTACTTTTGATCTTTTGTGCCGAGTTGGAGGGGCGAAAGGAACCTTCATTGCTAGATTATATATACAAGCAACTTTAAATTTTGCCTATGACAGATACACAAGTAGTATAAACTTATAGGCAACAACTAACTTCTTCACATTCATTGTAAACAATGAGAAACATGGGCTAGCTCATACTTACAATTATGTCTTCATATTCAGTATATACTTTAGACAGCATCTGTCGACAAAATTTCAAGCTCTGCCCACCAAAGAGGAGATAGTTTCGGGATCACTGCGTCATGGTTTAGTCCTGTAATCTCCTTTAATCTTGCACTGACTTCTCCCATTAGTGGTCTATGTTTTGGGTCCGGTTTCACGCAAGATTTTATCAAATTGCCAATACTCTCGAGCTTCTCGTCTTCGAAGGAGTCGAGCGTAGGATCAACCATGTCTTTAAGGGGTTGATCTCCTCTCAAATAGTCTGCTGCCCAATCTTCAAGTGAGTTATTGTCTACCGAGTACGGTAGTCGACCTGTTACCATTTCGAATAATAGCACTCCGAAGCTATAGACGTTACTTTCTGGAAGTGCTGTCGGAGCATCTAAGAACTTGCTTGTTCCCTCCATTTCAGTTGCAGTTATGACGTTCGAAAAACTGAAATCTGATATTTTCGACGCGTAATCTTCGGTGAGAGAGACAGCTGAAGATGTCAGATTGTTGTGAGTTATTGGAGGGTCTAGCTGGTGCATATGCTCGAGGCAGTATGCCATGCCCATTGCAATCCTTAGCCGCATTCCCCAGTCGAGATGCTCCGATTCTTTAACTGCAAGACATGTCAATGTTAAAGATCAGCAACTGCAAGATGGGTCAATGTTAAAGATACCAAATGTTAAGAAATAAGAACTCACTGTGTAAATGCTCGAAAAGTGTCCCATTTGGAGCATATTCAAAAACCAGCATTCTCGTAAAAGGCTCATTCTCTTCACAGTATCCAATAAGGTTGATGAAATTCTTGTGGTTCACTTTTGATAATGTCTCAATCTGAAACATAAACACGGAAAAATTATGAAATGCCAGATTGCATCGCAGACCGATTTGGTAAATGGAGAATAGTTCATGGAGTACCTTCTTTCTGAAGTGAACTTCTAAGTTCTTTGGCCAATCCTTGGAAGATGTTACTGCAACAGAGGCTACAGCTATTTCTACTCCACTGGACAATGTTCCTTTATACAGTGTTCCAATAGGTGACGAACCAATTACGTTACTAAAATCTTCACAACCGGCTTCAAGCTCTGACCTCTTGAGCTTTGGTACACCTGGAATGAACTCTAAGTCATATAACTAGTTAATGGTTTTTTAACCGAACCAAACCGAACCGACTTAATAATTCGGTTCAGTGTCGGGCTCGGTCTGAACCTGCATTTTGATTCAGTTTGGATGATATCAGTCGATTCCAAACCGAATCAAACCAAACCGACCAATGCACAGCCCTAACTAGAATAGTAGTTTTAAAAGAATACTAGTATTTTAATGAACCTTACCGGTTATAAATGCTTTCTGAAGCTGTCCACTCAATCCTGTGGCCCAAGGTTTGACAGTAGCCTTATTAAATTTACAGTAGTAGATGCCACCAATGGCAAAGACGAGAAATAAGGCGCCTCCTATGGCTCCACCAATTTTTGCACCATGATTTGATGATGATGATTTTTTAGGACTATTTGTGGACAATGGAGGAGGTGGAACTAATAACGGATTTGAAGTAGAAGCATTTGGAGAAGGAGAG
Source organism: Mercurialis annua (assembly GCF_937616625.2). Taxonomy (NCBI): domain Eukaryota; kingdom Viridiplantae; phylum Streptophyta; class Magnoliopsida; order Malpighiales; family Euphorbiaceae; genus Mercurialis; species Mercurialis annua. Next base: position 42,354,728 of record NC_065577.1, read on the forward strand.
GAGGCATTTGGCTGGTGTTGAGGTGATGGAAGAGTAGCATTTACATCAGAGTTTGAAGGTGAAGGTGCAGCTGGTGACGGTACAACTATAGGTGGCTCATTTAGAGATGGAGGTGGTGGTTGAGCTATCGGTGGATCATTTATAAATTCAGAAGGTGATGGTACCGGAAGGAAAAAACGGCCTCGTAAGTACGGTGACTCGTGACGGGCACTTACTTGTTGCAGCTGTCGCCTGGAAATTGTACTTTCCGTTTGCGCATCATTCCTGTCAAAAATTGCAGTAGGAAAAATCAAAATCTAGTAAAATCAAGAAACATGATCCGAGCTTTCAGAAACAAAACTAGATACGAAAACTACATGGAAAAATCGACGAGAACTTACTAGATAAGGATCCTCTCAAATTCTTTTGAACATGAGGGGTCATGTTTGGTGAATCTATATCATTCCTTCCAAATAAAAGGCGTAGATCAAAAGAACATATATGGATTTGAGTTTGAGTTGAACTAGACCTTTCATTTTGAAAGAATGGTGTCGATTCACTAAACATGACCTCTCGTGTTCGAATAATCTTGAGAGGATCTTAATCCAAACTTAGAAGGTCAAAAACAGTAGGGGAACAACTCTGCTTTCGACATAATTTAATGTGAATGTGTTCGAGAACATAAGTCAATTGACAGTCACATACCATGTAAAAGATCCCATATTGCGAGAGGATCCTTTAGCTGCATTAGAAAGATGGTTTTCATCTGCTTGAAATTCAGAAAGTGTCTTCAGTTGATGAATTTCAGGTGACAAGTCAACTAGAAGCCTATTGTTGTCCAGCAGACTAAAACAAAGATAAAAAAAAAACGAATCGAGTTAATAAACTCAAATAAGCAGAATATAACCTCAATGACAACAGAACAGTTCGGCCTGATCAACCCACAGTATTGTTAAAGACAGATTATCGACAAGATCGTGTGGCAGCGGGGCGTTGAAGTTGTTGTGGCCAAAATCTAGCATCTCCAACTCCTTCATTTCTCCAATGCCTTCCGGAATAATACCCGTAAAAGAATTGTTCCGCAGAATACTGCAGCGAACAATGAATTATTAGGACCAAAATTATGAATTTCAAGAAAATTGCTTCAAATAGTGATTCCATTGTTGGGTACTTACATAGACTTTATATGCACAAGGTTTCTTAGATCGGATGCTAGTGTTCCTCCAAGACAAAGATCTTTTAAGTTCCTGCACATCACATTTTACTTTAATCTTATGCGTAAGAACTATAAGAAATTCCTTTTTTGGTAATTGAAATACCATAAAAAAAAGGAATCAAATATTTTTTCCAAAGAAAATCTCAACTGAAGATACCTAAACAAAGCTTAAAATCAATAAAGAAAAACAACTAAAACTAGATACTACGAACACTTCATTCAATCAACGTCTTCCGTTCGTAAACGTGTCGGAAACTTGACGTTTTGGACACGAAAAAATCATTTTTGACATAGGAAACCTTAAAATAACACCTTTCCGCCGTGTCTTTGTCCAAATGTCCCGTTTCTGCATAATCGTGTCTGTGCTACCTAGATTAACCAGATTTGAAATTGCTTTCGCAAATTTTTTATAGTTGACTTACTTAATTACCTTCCAGATTCACAATTTTAACAAGAAAACCCCATTTTAACAAAAACTACTACATTTCAAGTCTCAAATTTTTTGATTCCCCTAGATTTTCTTAGCTACCAAACAGTAAAAGAATCAAAAAAAATGATCTAAAGAGAGAAAAAACATACAACATAATAACTTTGCCTTCAGAACATTCAACTCCAAACCAAGAACAATGATCCAAGACTCCATCTTTATCATTTTTCCAGTTCTTTAAACCACCAAAAGGATCACTCTTTATTTTCTCTTTAAACTTCAACAAAGCTAACCCTGCAAATAGCCAAACCAAAATTTCACTTCCAAACTTTCCCGAGAAACAAACAGAAAATTTAAGAAAAAACTAAAATCTGTATATACCTTCATCATGCAGAGAGTAACATAAAATCAAGTTCTGGCAGAGCAAGAACAGTATCAGAACTCCAAATCTACTAAATTTCCAGTTCTTTTTTTCCATGGAGATTGATTTCTAAGCTGAAATTTTAAATCTTTTAAGATTTTGAGTAGATGGGTATGGTTGAAAATTAAAAAGAAGATTGAAATGTACAAAATTGAAAAAACTATATAGTAAATAAAATATGAAGAAGATGATAAGTAATTTTCAAAAACTGTGTTCTTGTGTTAGAGAGTTGATTTATTGGACTTGACGACGATGATAAAAATTTACTAGATTTTTAAAAATTAAAAAAAAAAAACGCGTAGTCACACCTTTCAAATTTCCGTGAAAAATCATGTTAATAATTTAAAAATAATACTAATGTTTATTTTTTGATTAATTATAGAGGGAAAAAGATGAAACTTCTTGCTTGGTGGTATTTATGCTACAACTAGAAAGTTTTTATAATTTGAAACTTTTTATAGTTTTGGAAATTTGTGTTATCAATTAATAGTTTAATTTCACATTCATATAATCTTTTATAGGTTTAAAATTATATGTAGACTCCGTCACCACGTCACCTGCGATTTTGTTTTTGATAATTAGTGAAAAAAGGGAGCATTTATAAGAGAAATCGATCCTACAACTTAGCAGATTGCTGCCACGCACTTATACCGTATTACAAAATTATCATCATTTTAATGACATGTCATGATATAAGAGTATTAGTTCACAGATGACGTGGTGAATTGTGACTACTTAAAATTTTATCTAAAATATATTAATAAATAATTTTAATATATAAAAAATTATACTTTTAAATTCATTTTATTTTTTTAATTTTTATTTATCTTATCTTTCATTGAATTTAGTTTGAATTCATAAATTTTATTTTTGGATAAAAAAGAACACTTACAATGAAATGCACATGAAACTGAATTTGAACATCTATCGAATTTAATATTTTAGCAAAATAACTATATCGGCAAAATGACATTGTCCTTTTATAAAAACGAATAATATATGGACTTATAGAATAATAAATTTTAAAAAGAGTTCGAATAAAATAAAAAATTAAAAGCATAAGGGCTTTGTTAATTAGAGCAACTTAGCGACACGCTCACATCTTGTGTTTATTACGTAATTTTTTAAAAAGTAAATCATTTACGAATTTATTGAATAATGAACTTTTCAAAAAGACTAAATATATAGACTTTTTTTTATAAGTAAAGCCTGATATATATAGAAAAATTAAAAAATTAAAAAATTAAATTAAATATATAAATTAAAATAATTAGAATTCTGCTCTATAAAATTCTTTCTAAACCATTTATGTATTTACTATATGTGACTTTTTTTATAAATAGTATCTATAAAAATTATTTTTCATGTTTTTCTAGCTATTAAATTAATGAAATAATACATTTTCGTTCATAATTTCATCTTCTGATCAAAATATATATATATATATATATATATATATATATATATATATATATATATATATATATATATATGTGTGTGTGTGTGTGTGTGTGAATTTTTAAAAATTGATTAATCTATTAATTTATTTTATTAAAGAAAATTTTAAATTAAAAAATTTATATATTTTGATAGATAAAAAATATCTTAGATAAATTAATAATAAAATTATGTAATTTTTTATTATAATTGAGAAGGGCAGAGTGTTTGTGAGAGAATTAAATCCACGACTTTAACAATTTGTTGTCTAGCGTTTATACTATTGAAACTATAACTCGTTGGTAAAATTATGTAATTTAAACTTAAATGTTCATGTATTTACATTTTTATACTAATTAAAAAATAAATAGTCGGAAGAGACTTATTTTAATGGGTATTGTTTAAATTTATGTATTTCTTTAATGTTAAAACAATGAAAATAAATAGTCATGGAAGTGTACAAGTGCAAGTGAAGGACGCACAAAATAATATGACTTGGTCATCTATTTATCCTTCAAGGGTCCACTGAGGGCCTTAGACATCTTGACAATTTTATTATTATTTGATGACGGTGGACGCTATAGTTATTAGAACAAATTATTTTAAAACCCCTCAAATTTAACATAATTCATAATTTTATACTTTTTATTTGAAAATCAAACGATTTTGTATCTTACGTTCAATTCCGTCGATAATTAGGGGCTTCTGTTAGTTTTGTTAATAATTTAGTATTCACTTTCAAACAATTTGATACCTCATTTTTAATTATATTAACGATTTGATACCGTATTTTCAATTATGTTAACAATTTGATATATCATTTTCAAATGATTTGGTACCTCACATTTAATTCCCTTATTGATTTGTTACCTATATTTAACAGAAGGTTGTAAGTGTTTGCAAAATTAAAATTGAGATACCAAATCGTTTGATTTTTAAATAAGAAGTATCAAACTGTGAATTATGATATACATGTGAAGTTTTAGAGTAGTTTGCTCTAGTTATTATTTAATTTATTGTTGTTTTTACCCATTTGACTAAAACATTTAAGTAAATATTATTTTTATTATTTCTAACTGAAATTTTAATTTCATTTAGTATAGAATTAGATAAGATAATTTGTAGTCATTAAATGAGATTCATCAAAATTAAGTTATCTAAATGTATACGAAATTTATAGAAGAAAAGTTATGTAGTAAATTCTATATGTGTAAAGTTAATTTTAATTAATTTAATTGAGTGGATGTATATATGTTCATAATAAAAATATATTATATTATGAAAACAGTAAATATTTGAATTTCTTTAAAGCATTGTACTTTTTTTCGTAGGTTGAAAAAATCTATGTTATATTTTGTTTTTTGTAATTAAATCTAGTTGGGTAATATAGGTTGCTTTTTGATGTTTGCATTAAATTAGGGTTATATTAACTATTAGTATATCCATATTTAAGATTGATTTATGTCCTACTCCATGACATTAATTTTTATATTTTTTTATCTAAACAAGTTGAAAAATTAATAGTGTACATATATATATCATTGCATCTATGCTAACACGCGCTAGTTATTCATAATAATAAATGGTTATTTAAGATTGATTTATGTCCTACTCCATGACATTAATTTTTATATTTTTTTATCTAAACAAGTTGAAAAATTAATAGTGTACATATATATATCATTGCATCTATGCTAACACGCGCTAGTTATTCATAATAATAAATGGTTGCTCATCTAAACTTCTAGTATTATACGTCTTTTATCATTTGTTTAGATTTCATATTATTTTTTCAATTTGAAAGGGTTTGTCGCATTTAAACCTTTACGAATTTAAGTTGAACAATTATTTTAACATTTAGACATTTATATTTTTTGAAAACTTGATCGTAATTAATAAAAAAAATTGAATATTTAGATTTGAAACATGATTTGGTTCGGAATGAAGATAATTTTAACAAATTTTATAAGTTATAACATAATTATAAATTAAAAAGTATGGTGCTAGGGTTTTTGCAAATCCTTTAAATTGCTTAAGAAAAACACAAACTCCCACTACATTTGGCCTACAATACAATGCATTTGCTTCTCTTTAAATTGAAGGAAAAACAATTTTTTTAATTTGACAATGATGACGGCCAAGAATTTTAAAATCACTATAAGAATCTTAGTGTGTATTAGATATCTTAATTACTATTTGTGTGTGTGATTTAATGTATGTAATAAGTATTTTTATGCAATTAATATATATGAGTATATATACTTAACCAATAATTTCATGGAATAAAAATGAGCCGAAAATATTTTTGACCTAATGTCCACATGGGCTCTCACATGGCTATTATATGTATTATATGTTTGCCGTCTTCTAGGGTTTTCATTTATTTGACTTATATATACATGCACAATGCCCTGATTGGAATTATTCATTTAATTTATTATTTTATAATAAAAATATTTATAATAAATATTATCTCAATTCTATGATTTATTTTACATGTTATTTAATTATTATTTTTCAGTAATTATCTTATTTTTATTTGTATATTAATTTAATATAATTTGTTACAATTATATTACTTTTATTAAAAATTATTAAGTTTATTATTAATATAATATTTCAATCTCAATACTATAGTATTAGTATAATTATAAATTTACTTCTATTATGAAACAGTAAAATATAGATTATTAAAGTAACATTTTAATAGAAATTATTAGAAATACTATATGTTATTTATTGATCAATTACTAAATATTTATTTATAATTTACATTGAAATTTAGCTTTTTATAATTATATTTATTTGATTAAAGTTTTTTAATTTATACTGATGATTTTAGATAATACAACATAAAATTGAATAGTAAAATGGATCAAATATCTATCTTTTTAGTAATATAAATTAACTCACGCGATATATATTAGTCAAGGACAGTCCGTAAAAATATATTAATATATTAATTTAATAATAAAAATATTATTAAAAATATAAATACATGGAAAATATGCTTTTTTTTATATAATAATCTTGATAGAGAAGGAGAAACTCATTCTTCAATAAATTTACAAAAAAATACTATAAATGCTTTGCATACTATAACAAACAATGAAAATTGTAATAAAATCGTATATTAAAGCTAATTTAAAAATTAATGTTCCTTAGATTAGCCTATAATTGACTATCCTGAAAAGTAAATTTATCATCAAGAAATTAAATGAAATATAATGCATTTCAAATAGATTTAAATTTTTGTTTTTCGGTATCTCATAGTTATTTTTCGATGCAGCGTTTAAAACTCATTATTTTTGTGTTATGGTTACTACATCAAACTATTCAACATATAAATAGATAATAATTGCAGAAAATAAAAAAGAATTACATGCAAAGTAAAATATAAATTTTAGAAAAATCAATAAATATAATATAAATTTAAGATTTGATAAAATCGGACATCAATTTTCATATTTTGACAAATTAAAATACGAAAATGATTATTCGTTGAAAAAACTATGTTATAGATGCCAGAAAATGCATCGTCTCATCAATCATATCAGCGTTTTTCCAATATAAAATATACAGGTATTTCAATTTGTCAAAAATAAAAAAAATTAGTGATTAATTTTATCAAGTTGTAAAGTCTGTAATATAATTAAAACACACAGTAAATTTTATAATTTATTTTGTAATTAATTCAATAATATGCAATGATTATTATTGCACTTCTATAGATTTAAAATTGTGAATTAGACAAATTTTTTACTTAGTTGATGAAAAAACAAATTAGTAATGGAGGAGAGGATGAAATAGAATTAATAGAGTATGTCTACATCAAATTGGTCCTTATCAAAGCTCAATAATTGTGCCACCCAAAACTCATAAAACACACAAAATTGGGATGAATTTTTAGGATATTGTTTTGTGGTTCATCAAAAGAAATAGAAAGGAGTGGAGTACAATTTGGGTAATCTATGATCTGCCCAGGTGAGGAGCCATGTCTTAATTACCTCTGTTGCAAGCTATGATGAGTTTTCATTTAGATATAGTAGTGTTAACACCTTTGCTTATAATTAACTAATTAAACTAATAGAGATTATAAGTTAACATTAATTTGATTTTGCTCAAATTACATGTATGAAAAATTATTGGATACAACTGTTACGTTATGTCATTCGTACTATAAACCAATTGTGCGTTAGTCATGTGGAATTGTACGATTGAATATTAATTAAAAAAATTCCTATCAGAATTGCTCATTGGCTTATTGTAAATATGGCATGGGACAACCGTTGCATGGGATAAATACTTTGTATGTATTGTATCATGATCGAAAGAACAAATTAAAATTTTAAGTATCATTATGTTGATATTGATTTAGTTGTTGTTAGTAGTTAATAGTTGTTATTGATAGGTGATATAAATCTTAATTAGCCGTCTATGTTTATATCTTAATATAATACATTATAATTATTATTTAATATTTAATATTTTTATTTTTATAATATAAAATATAAATGGATTAAGTTACAAATGATCATACAAAATTTTAATAATAAATGATATATATATAATATATATAAATTAAAAAAATAGCTAAAAAATTATAATTATTACATCATAATTATTTATTTTATATACTTTTATAAATCATAAAAAAGTTATAATTATAAAAAAAAACATATTTATTATGAAAAATAGTTTATTTTGTGATAGATTATTTTTCATTTAAATACTTAATAAAGTTATATCAACTATTAGTTATTGAATAAATATTAAAATTATCTTTTCATATATCAATATTTGCTTGATGTTTATAAAACTAACAACTATTTATTATATTAATTTATTAAATATATAAAATTAATTGTTAGGGCTCGACCTATTTTTATAAGATCTCAAAATGGCTCACTTGTTATTATTAAGTGATCATATTTTTTATATTATTCTCACTTTATTTAATAATGTTCTAGCCTTTAATAAAAAAGATAATGTTATATGTCTTTTTTTTAATCCATTTAACGTGATATTTAAAGAGTGGATGAGTAAAAAAAAATTATTGAAGATATATATTTTTAAAATGAAATTCCACAAATGAAATACTATAATGTAAGAAAAGTCAAAAAATAGTGAATTATAAAATATATTTCGATATAAAAATATCTAAATAAACCAAATTAATGTGAGTCAGTATAAATCATAGCGGCAATTGACAGTCTTAATCTTTTATAATAAAACAAACAGAAAAGGAAAGAAATGAATAGTCATTATCTCATATCTTGAACCAGTCCAAGTATAAAGTTCCATACATTTTAATTTTGTATCATTTGGAGAAATTTAATTTTTTTTGAACCAATCAATTTCATAAACATTTGAGAGATAAGGTCACCATTTGGAAGTCTATCATTTTTGTTTGGTTCTTAATGTTAGTATTAGATATGTATATAAATATAGTTTCTTAAAAAGATATATAAATATGTTTATAATTCAAATCCTATAACTGTTTGTGGGATATTTTAAATACTTGCATGTAATTAAAATTTGAATAGATTAATTTGTGTTACTTTAGTTCATTTGATACTTGAAGATATATCGAAGTTCTAAATATCATTATTATATATTTAAAAAAAATCATTGTAATGTCAATTAAATAATTAAATTAACTTTTTATTTTTTTAAGAAGCAAATATTATAAATCTACATGCATATTTAGTTTTTTTTTTTTTTTTTGGAGAAATCGAATAATTTGATTTTTGAATGCATGGAGACGGTTTCTTCATTTTTCGTTATTTTATTTAAAAAATTATAAACACATAAAGTCAAATAATTTAAATAATTTTGAGTATTTATAGTTCTACTCAAATCTTTTATATTTAATTTTTCTATTGCAATTGTTGATCTAGTTGTGACGAGTATTGCCATGTTAAATAAAACTAAATTAAAATTATACATGACTCATACATTACTTACAATAGTTAGGTCAACAATCGCATGTGAGTCTAAATCAATTGAGCAATTAGAGTTTTATTATGAATAAAAAATTAAATTTAGATAAAATAATTAAAATTTAGAATAAAAACACAAATTTACTTAATAATTTGATTTTTTTTTTTTGACATTTAGCCTTTATTGAATCATATATGATGGAATAATCCAACTCAATAATTTAGATTTGGTTCCCTTAGTATAGGAAATGGAAGTATTATTGCTCATGGTCGGACCCAAATGTCATTTGCATTTGCTTCTTCATATTGGAAATGGTGGGATCTCAATTTTGTACAAAAAGTTTCTTCAATTGTGGATTTTTTATTAAATAAGTTTCTTATATGTTTAACCAGTAAAAAAGATTAAACGGATATAATAAACACTAATAAAAAAATTCAATATGATAGAACTACAAATATCATTATATTATATATGAGTAGAGGGGAAGTAGATATCATTGTTAGGCCGATATCCATCCAAGTCCGGCCCATTTGGATCGAAGTTTGGCATTAATTTTTGTGTTTTTTGTGTGCATTTGAATTTTTATAATTTAAATTTTAATATAAGTCGATAACATTTTGTATAAATGCAATAAATGAACCGAAATTGAGTTGTAAATATAAGGGATGAACATGGTCGGGACCATGCTTGGGTTTAGATTTAAAAAAGAATCAAGCCCAAGTAGGTCCGATCCGAATCTTTTTGAGCTATTAAGATGTATTTATTTCATCTGTTATTTTCTCCTATTTTGGAAAAGGTTGCATGAAGCCCACAGGCAAGCCCAAGATTTGAAGGGGACCCTTCATCTTAGGTTGAGAATAAGTAGGCTAGGCCTTAGGCCTGTTTAAGAAGAAATATTTGAATCTCAAACAAGTCATTTGAAATTTGTACTTATATAAATTTAATCAAATTAAATTTTGCCACTTGAGTTTAACATACTTTGATATCTATAATATTTTATGTAAAGAAAGACAAAAATCTAAGTAATATATCATACTATTTTTTTGACAATTTTTTCTTATTATTTGAGAAAGGGAAATGTTCGGCGTTTATGGAAAAATTTAATTCATGACATCATGTAAACTCTAGCTTACTTATATACTATTTTTAACAATTAGTATTCAAATCAATTTAGTAATTTTTAAATAATTATAGTTTAGCTATCATGTAATAACTTATCAAATCATATTGTAACAATTGCACTAATAAATTATAACTCATGATAATATAACTTATCAAAAAAAAACTCATATAATATAAGCGTTGAACAACATTTTACTAAGATCGTTGGTTCAATTCCTCACATGATCGTTCTTCTCCAAACGATAAAAAAGGCAACTATTGCACTTTGATTAATGATGCAAAGTAGAGTAGTATAAATCTTGTCAATATTAAAAAGTATATTAAACTTTAATTATTAAGGTTAATTAATTGTATTTAAATATTTAGGTTTTAAAAGATAAGAATCTAAATGACATGAAATTATTAGATAATCAAAGTGAAAACAAATGATATATACGTTTGAATGGGGCTAATGATTGTTTATTTGAAATTAAAAAATTTAACGGTTATATTATTATCTATCTTTCATTTTTGGAATTTTATTAGTTAACTTTCTATTGGCAATGAGTTGTAAAAATAAGCAAATCTGAACACATAAGGGAAGGGAAGTAATGTGAATATGAGTTGTCGTTTTGGATAAGAAAGACCAGCCTCATTCTTATTTGGCATTCAAAAGTTTAGCTTAAATATTACTAGTACAAATTTACTACTATAATGTTTTTCTTAAGTAAAAGGCTGCAGTCGAGAAATTAGATTTCTCGCTGCCAAATATTATTACAATAAAAATAAAATATTTGATACAAAAATAAACTAAACAATTCAATAATGAATAAAAAAACTAAAATTAAAGAAAATCTCAACTTCGGATGATTGTTCGAAAATAGGATCTTCTCGCTCTTCATAAATTTAGCTTTATTGGTTTTTTGGAGATTCTATTAGAGATATTTACTTTGATTTTTTTTGATACGCCGAATTTTTCCTTTGCAGTAGTCAACTATAATGTTTTATTAAAACTTGTTTCTTTGTAAATTATCTTACATTTTTTATTAGATTTTTTGAAATATAACGGTTAAGGAGAAATTCAAAATATTTGCATAATATACATTGATATTATTATTAAACCTATAATTTGCTTCTTGAGATAAAGCTTGAAAAGCTGAATAATAAAATAAAGTAAAAAGAATTCAAAGGTACATTGCATATATCTTGTTGCCGTTTTCATTTTTTTCATGGTGCAGGAATGAAGAAATAAATAATAACTCTCATTAGGGTAATTTTTACCGATAATTCTTAAATTTTTCTCTCCTTTTCTTTTTACAATCGCAAAAACCATAATTTTTGAATGATATAACAAATAAAATTTACCATCAAAGTTGTACTAGAGATTGTCATGATGTAGATGATACAAATGAACTGCTACCAAAAAGCTTCTTGAATATTTTAATTTCAACGATATATTTTTCATATAAACTTAAATTATCGAATAATATTGTTCAAAAATATAAATGTCGTTTATTAATGGGTTAATTGCGAATTTATACACGAACTTTACCCTAATTTGCAATTACAACATAAACTTTAAAACTTGGCAATGTTAGTAACCAACTTTAGAAAAACACTAACGTGGACATTGTAATATACTGCCATGTGTCGTTGCGTGATTGGTCGGTGTACCAATTTGCCAAAAAATAAAAGTTGGTTACTGACATTGCCAAGTTTCAAAGTTTATGTTGTTATTGCAAATTAGGATAAAGTTCGTGTATGCATTTGCAATTAACCCTTTATTAATTGTGTAATCGAACAAGACAAGCAAAACGTCTAGAGAAATATAATACATGTACAGATAATTGTCGGTCTAACATAAATAAAAACAAAATTTGGTACCAAATATATATCTTTTGCTGGCAGAAAATGAAGGATGTTCATGTCATTTTAAAAGAATAATTTAGGATACAAATATACTTACAATAGCGATGTATAAGACACGATCACAAAAAATACTAAATGTGAAAGTTCCATTGCAACAAGATAAATTATCGCATGCACAACTAAATTCAAAAAATAAAAACTATATGTATCATTATTAAAAGGAGTTTCAACATGAGTGACAAAATACGGGTGAAAACAAATAAGTCTATGTATAAATATATGATATCCAAAGACTAGGCCAAAAAAAAAAGGAATGTTTTTTAAAAAATTACAAAAAATAATAATTAATCAATCAATTATTTATATTGTAATATTTAAATTAAATTTTTGACAACGAGCTAGTGTACTAATGCACATTTTTTTTTTAAAATGATAGAAGATGTAGAACAATTTGCTTTTATATTAAATATATAATTTTGAAACAGTATTAACGCCCATTTTGCGAATTTCAAATTTATATGAGCTCTTATTAATTTCATCATCCTTGTAGATTTAAAATTTATTTAGACTCTTTATTTAATTTAATTTTTTTTTATAATAACTACAAATAATGAATGTTTTCTTAAGTTCTTAATTACAAAAAAAATATTATTTCTAAAAATACTAAACCTTCTCATGAGTTTTCAATTTATAACAACCTTTTAATTAATTTTTTGGTAATAAAATCAAAATTGATAAATTATTTTAAACAAAGTCAAAATTTAGCATACTTTATTTAAAATGCTAATCCATACTATGAAGCTAAAGAGTAATTCTAATTATTTAATATGTTATCCTATGATATTCTAACAAATTTGAATTTCATTAATAATTTTTGTTTTTTGACTAATTAAAGTCTTCTAAGTTCCAACCCATATTTCCTTAAGATTCAATCAATTTTTACCAAGTTTCACAATAAATATATTGAATTTTAAATAAACAAAAAAACAAAAAACCTCAAGAAACATATTTCTGAGTTGTCTGCTACCAATTTTGTCATATAATTGAATGTTTCCCTATGAACACATTAATTATTTATAGGAAACCTATCATTTAGAGCCCACAAATTCAATCAAAAATGCATAATAAAAAGCACAATTGACAATACAATACTTTGCCACAACTTTAGAAGACATGTATATATATAATTTTTTTCATTTAGTCCGAATCTATACGTTATTTATGGACCCAATCAATAAAAATATCAAAAATCAACATATATGTATTTATTTTAACTTTTTTTTTAATAAAAAGAGAAGCGCTTGCGAGAAAATTGAACCTACAACCTTAGCAGAATGTTGCTCGACGCTTATATCATTTGATCTATAACTCGTTGGTTATTTTTACTTTTCATTTGATCTATGAAATAAAATATGAACTCGGTATAAGTAAGAACTTTCCGTGTATATATACATGGAACCAAAATAAATAAATTTCGCAAATTAATAGTCAATAAACCATTAACCATAACACTAATTAAAATATGTGTTGTTGGCAAGTTAAAAAATCCTAAACAACATTTCCAATATACAAAAACTCAAAAATTTAAAACACCTAAATAAATAAATCCCATTTCCATAAGCACAACTAACAATTAAATCCATAATGGGATTTATCATTTATCCCTAATTTTCTATAATTCCACACCAAATGTTTCAAAAAAGAAAAAAACTATTCTAATTTTAATAATTATTTTTAGCTCTTCTAAGCTAAGTCGAAGTCCGTCGCCGGTACACCGGAAAACACAACGGACATCTAATCAAACCGTTAACATTACAAGAAGTACAGCTTCTAAACCCATATTTCTCCATATAGATCTTATGGCTACCATTACACTGTTCACACAGAATAAATCTCAGCCCTCCACAAAGATCACAATTATTATTAGTATTACTATTATTATCATTAATTAAAGATAATGACCCACTAATCATTTTTTTCAGATCACCATTTTCATTTAATTCTCTAACCTCATCAACTCCACCAATAAATTTCCCTCCAATAAAAACTAATGGCAAATTAACTTTTTTGGACCCAGTAATCACCTGTAACTCATCTAAATACTTGCTGTCCATCGACAAATCTCGTTCGTCGATCGGGATCCGGCATCCACGTAAGATTGATCTGACGGTCCTGCAATCTTCAAACGTTTTCCGTACAATGCGGAGTGAAGTGAAGTACAGGATTATCTGAAGGTCATCTATGTTAGGCGGCGGCGGTGAAATGATTGGTAATTTTGAGCTGTTGAGGGTATTTTCGTAATTTTGCTGGCGGTGGTTACGGAGGAGGGAGGTGGCGATCCGTACGCGGTGGAAAATCGACGGTTTCCGAGGGGAATTGGGCGGGTTTTGTTGGCGGTGGTGGAGGGAGATGGATCCGTATTTGTTGTCGGGTTGGTCTTCTAAGAGAAGGGTATGGATGTCTTTAAAAGATGAGCAGGAAAAGTATTTTGGCGGTGGTGAAGTTGTTCTCGGCGGTGGATGCGCCGCCGCTTGCGGTGGTTGTCTCGGTGACCTGCTCGGTGATCTCAGCCAGTCGGGCCACATTCTTGAGAGGAAGAGGAAAATGGTAAACTTACTAAGTTAGGGTTATAAAACTGAGAGTGAAGGCTGTTGGTTTATATATACAGAGAAGAGATTAGTACTTAAGCATATATTTTTAATAATTATTTTTAAAATTAGAGCCTACATTTTATATTTTTTTAATTTGTTTAAGGTAATTACTATGGGTTTTTAATTTTAATTATAAATATTTTGTATTTTTGCAGGAAATTTGGAGCTAGTTTGAGCTAAAATGGCAAGTATACGATATTAATCATTTTCTTTATTTGTTTATTCCCCTGCTTTAGGGATGTTTAGAAATATTTGACTTATGGGATGTACACTGAGATTTGCATCCTGAAAAATATTTATAATATATATGGGTTAATTTTATAAAAAAAATATAACTTTTATATAAAATTTTATTTTAATCACGATTTTTAAAAATTATCATATAAAACTATAAACTTTTATTTTTTTGAAATCTATTATCAAATTAATTTTAAGTGTATTTTTATTGACGTGGCCACCAGAATACAGTGAATTTGAAAAAAAATTAAAGGTAAAAATACACCGGAGTATAATCGGTGATAAATTGAAAAAAATGAGAGTTCATAGATTTATAAGTCAACTTTTAAAAGTCGTGATTAAACTGAAATTTAGTGTAAAGTTCGTGAATTTTCATGGAATTTACACTATAAATATTGATAATTTTTCATCAATAATATCTGTTCTTTTATTTTTAGGATTATATTTTAATTTTTATTTATTACCTTTGTATATTTTATTTATACATAATTTTATAATAATATATTAACTCTCGTAAACAAATTTCTATTTCTATCAAAATGGATTCATTCTGTAGTACAAGATATTATATTGAATTCCACGTGACGAGATATTATATTGAATTCCACGTGACGACATATATGACCCAACCTGAATGCCACGTACCTCACGTGGCATTTCATCTCCCCCTAAAAGGTATAAAAATCGCATAATATGATTAATTTTCTTTTTTTGCTAAGTATATCTGTGTAACTGCGTCAGTTTATTCTGATGAATATAGAGATTTATTAATAGAAAATTTTTACGGTTGCAAAATTATAACTCACTTATTTTAGTTATAAATTAAAATTTTAGTATCACACCCTGAACAAAGAAGAAAATTCAAATATTATTGGTAAATATTAGAAAGAAGGGTCAACCCGACTTTCAGATTCGTATTTCGATGTAAAATAAATCACATTTAACTTTTGTAATCAATCAAATTTTAAAATTTGTATCTCGAAATCAAATAAATCATTTTTAATTTTTTAGTCAATTTTCTAAATGTATGTCTCGGAATCAAATAAATCACACATTTGAAGTATATAGATGAGTACTTATTTGACCTTAAGACATAAATTTTGAGATGTAAAAGTTAAAAGTTTATTTGATCATGAAATATAAATTTTGAGTTCTAATTAACTAAGCAAAGTTAAAAATGATTTATTGAATCTCGAGACATAAGTTCGAAAGCCAAATTGATCCTTTGCTCGTAAATATTTTCTCCATTATTTTTATGCAAGTAAGAGGTACTGTTCTTTTCTTTTTACATATCCAGAAAAAGAAAAAGTAACATTGTACTGGAAGAATGGCAGAAATTCTGTTTTCCACTATGGGGCTTAAGTGTTCTTCACTATATCTGTGGCCAAGGCATGTGCATTTCACAGGCACATCTAAAAAATCATTATAAAAAAGTTGAAATTATTTATTGTTAGGATATGAGTTGTTTATGCTGCAAATTAATATTTTTCTATTAGTTTATAGGTTTATCAGGGGATAATTGCAAGCCAATTTGAGTTAAAAAATCTGAGCTTTTTTATATAAAAAAATAAGGGCAAAAATGTCTATCAGGTCACAATGGTTTCTATTTCTACTATCTACCTGTGATACCATATTTGCTCTTGATCTAATCAAGCCAATATTTGCTCTTACCCATGGGTGTGGAAAAACCAACCAAATCAAATTGTAATATAACCGAATCAATAAATTTAGTTTGAAATTATATAAAGAAATTCAATTCAGACAAATTATTATGCCTTCGATATCAATTGCAAGCAAGAGCAGAGCTAGAAATACAAGAGAAGAGGGGCTAAATTTTATTTCTTAACATATAAAAGAGAAGAATTATTTATAATTATTAATGGGTGAAAAAATATTGGTTAAGAAAATTATTTAATTATAAAAACTATCTAATGAGGAGCTATATCAGCAAAAAAAGAAGCAAGATAAGTAGTGAGAGGGAAATACTCGTAGTGCACGGAGAGCGCCTACAAGAAAAGATCTTACTATTTACTTTTAGTACAGCCGGATTAAAAACTAAACTAAACTAATTGATTTTGTTTGGTCCGGTTTAAAATATTTAATTTTTTATATATTGTCTAATTTGATTTTAAAAATTAAATTTGAATTCAATTTTGTACGGTCAAACTGAATGGACGCCCTACTATTAACCTTAACCCAGACTCAAAATCAGAGAAGGTTTTTTTTTTCTATCTTTGTTTTTATGGTTTTTACCAATTCTCATCATTTCATGAATTAAATGTTTATCACAGTAGAAGCAATGCACAAAATTAACAAAGAATTATAAGTCCTTCCTTTCATTGGCAAAATAGGGAAACTTTACAATTAGAACTCAATAAAATCACAAAATGCAATCATAGAATGACATATTATATCCACTCCTCGATGACAATTTAACTAACTCTTGAAAGATCATTGAAAAAGGGACCTTTCAACAAGTAATTTTAGTACTCAACACCTTTCTATAAGACTTATCTATGTCGTAAGGAGAAAGGAAATAATGAATAGTAACCAACAACAAAGAAATTTCTATCACCAATTAATATTCTGAATACAAACTGTAGGTCGTAATCGAAAAAAATAATATTTTCTGAACTATATGAAGTCCGTAAGCAAACAGCAAATATGTGGGTATATAAAGGCATACATCAGTAAATGCCCTAAAGAACTAGAGATAATGTCTTCTTGATCTAATAATTTTTGCTACTTTGATAATTCAGCATTTTAAGTTCTGGTATGTACTTAAAATTATAAGCTGTAACATGAAAAAAAAAACAATTGGAAATTAACCGTGTGATAAAAAAAAGAATGCAAAATGAAAATGCTGAAAAATATTTGCATATACATTAGTACTGACCTTATATCACAACATTTTTCCTTTAGATATTAGAATCTCCCCATATGGAACTTTTTGCTCAACTTTTAGGCAACCCCGAGAAGCAAGTACTGCACACAAATAAGTAGGGGGTGAGCAAATGGATGGTCGGTTCGGTTAAAAGCCGATCTATTTAGCTAACAGTGAATTAACCGCATACTTAATTGAACCAACCGAAGTATCAATTTTAATCAAAATAGTCAAAATCTAAAAAAACGCAAAACCAAAATGACTGAATTAGTTAGTTAATTAAGTTAATTTGGTTAAACCGATAAAAATATAAAAAATAATAATTAAAAATAAATAAAGTTTCCAGTTAATTTGATTAACCGAATTTGAAACAAATTTTTTATTGACCAAACCAAATTAATCGAATTAAGCGACTTGACAATTTTTTTAAACCAAAATAGGTTGATTAACGTATCAAATGATCACGCCTACAAATAAGCCACCCGTCCATATTTAAATTAAACAAAGAGTCATCGCTGTCTTTAAACTTGTACTTTAGGATCAATTAACTCACACTTAACAATTTTAATCAATTAGGAACAGTACTATTCAATTTTAGGTCAATTATCCCCAAACTTATACAAAATAAAAGCACTCAGCTGCGATGACCCAATTTGGGGGTTAACCAATGACCCTTTGTTATATTTAAATTTGTTCGAAATGCAGTTATCAAACAAATTAATAGACACCAGTGATACTGTAGGGAACATGGAGAGAGCTTGTATTTATGCATACCACAAGTTTGGTAAAAGAGTGTAGCTGCTTGTTTTCGAAGCATTCCAGAAGCTAATTTGTCCAAAGATTCTACTTCAGGGGCTCCTGGCGTTTCAAAGTGTGACTTCAGCTGCCTGTAAAAAAATTATGTCCAAGTAACACAAGTTAACACATCATACAATAAAATTTAGAATGTAAGAACACTTAGTAAAATCTTAAAAGAACTGTACATTCGGATGGTTTCAGTAATCTTGTCGACTGGTGGATTGATGATTCGAGGTTGAGTTTGGGTGAGTCCAGTTTCTACCAATAGGTCTGGGAAACAAAAGGAGAAATAAAGAACTCAATTAGGAGTTTTAATAAAATGATGGAAAAAGTCACCATTAGAACAGAAACAGTTGATACAACTAGGGGTGAGTAAAAATTAACCGAATCCAAATTAAACGATCTATCTCAATTAGTCTGGATGAAGGTTTTCGGTAATTCGTTCGCATTATGAAAAATTTCAGTTCGATTACGGTTAAGAGTTTTAAAATTTCAATTAACCGAATAAATTAAATTTAGTAAATACAACTAATCTTTTACTTTTATTGGTTTAACCGAATTAACCAACTTATTCAGTTTTGACTTTTTAAAACTTCTATAATTAGGTTAACTGGCAGGTTCGTTTAAAGAGATAAAATAATTATGTAGGAATAATTCAGTTCGGTTATAACAGAACCGACCAACCGCTAGATCCAACAAAAGGAAATATGACCCTGCTATCCATTTACCTGTATCAGTTAGGTCATACTCAGTTAACCTGGATAGCTCGAAATTTGCATCAGTGTACTGCCTCTCTTCTTCTACAGCTTCAAGGCTACTACCGCTGTGCTTAGATCCCGAAAAAAGCCTTTTCCTGCTTGATAAGTAAGTTTCAGAATAAATCATCTCCGCATGTATTGTACATAAGTTTCAGCATTCTCAATTTGCAAAGCCAATTGGTTCAAATTTCAGACAAGACATCACTTAGTTCAAATTGAATTTACAGACATATATTCTACTAACCTTCCTGAAAGGACTTCTGGTAGATGAAATGGCATTCCGTGTCCTGATCCCGAGCTTGGAATGGATCTTACTTTATCTCCTGTAATTTTATGCAAGTATCATTATAGTCCTCTAATTATCTCAGAACTCTCTCTAAACAAGTGAAGCATAAGGTATAGGAAAAAGAGATGGAAGAACTTACCAGAGCTTCCAGAATTTTCCAAATTGGGCGCAGTTGCCTTGCTATTGTTCATAAGTTTGCTTCTGCCTATGAGGATTTCCGGAGGCTTCTCTTCGTTGAATATGGTATGGCGGAGTTCTTCTCTGGCGTCCACCGACTGAGAGCCGGCTTTACTGTGAAAATCTTCGAAGGGCTTCATACCCACGAAGTCGATCAGGTAGGGTATAGTATTTCTCCTCCGAAAAAAAATAAGAGATGGTTGTTGGAATGACTTACATATTCTGGTGGATCTTGATAATCCGCTCTCCCTGGCGGAGACGAGGATGATGGTTCTGGGGGCAGAGGTACTGAAGTTCTTGCTGCTTACAGTCACGAATGTAAGAAACTCATCCGTTGTATTTCTTATGATATTAATCTCATAAGAAATGTTTTGTAGATTCATACCAGAAGGTGAATCATGAGGAGGTTGGGTGCTTCTCATCCAAAGCTCCAAAAGAGGTGCTGGATAATATATTTCTTTCCCTCCGTTTGTAGATAGATCATCAATAAGCACCAGAGGTGGTAGCCTCATCATGTCAGCGACCTTCATCGTAGACATGATATCCCTGCGTACCTGAAAAGCATGCCGCATAATTCCCAGGGTAAATTAGTTTTTCATTTTATATTTTGTTATTCAGACAGTATCCGGAAGCAAGTTGATTTACTTTTTATACAATTACAGACAGTATCACATTCCTAACTAGCCTATCTAAAATTGCCTTGAAATACAGGAGGACGGAAAGAGTAGCGCATACCTTCCTTTTTTTCCCTCTTCCCGAGACAGTATCAGAAGCATCTTGAAGCCAGGCCTGGTAAGTAGGACCTGGAATAATGGTCTGTTCAAAATCCATAGCAAAGGTGGCATGTTTTCTTGTTCTCTTTGTAGTTGGTCTTTGCCTCTGTTGATCCTGTTTCATCATAGGTAGTTAAAATTCTATTGTTTCTCTTATTAGTTACTCATGATCATCCCTTAAGTTGCTGGGCATAATTTACCTGCATGACTACCTTGCATTCATCTGCTTGAGAACTGATTTGTGTCTGGTTGTCTTGGATGCCATTTGCTGCATTCGGTAATGTTAACAGATATAAGCAGTTATATGGTTTCTCATGCAAATGTTTCTCAAAATAAAATGAAAAAAGCATTCTATTAGCTGATAATAAGGGCTTCATTGACAGCTTAAGCAATGTCTTGCTATTTTGAGATAGAGAAATTAAATAAATCGAAATTACTGACCTCTTGGAGCTTCTTCCTGTTTGGTTGGAGAGGGTATAAGACTCGTTGGGATTTCTATATGCTCTGCTGAGGTGAAGTTAATCTGCGTTTCATCCTCTTGAATATCGAATCTGCCAAGATTATATAAGCAGAATCAGACTGCAGACTGACAAATTTCATAATTCTGAATTACATAGTTTTTTCTTATATGCAACCATATCATTCAGTAGTAATCTTGCAAATTTAGACATGAACATTTAAATATAAGACTTAGAATACCTTTCATAGCGATTGAACATTTCTGTGTGCGACTCGCATAAATCAAAGCGTTCATATAATTTAATATTTTCAGGATCAGCTGAAAGAAAAGCAGTAATTAGCTAATGAAATGAACAATTACATTACTAGTTTTCTGTATCTTAGAGATTGGAGTAAGCAGCAAAGCTGAAGAGCTCTATATAATACAAAAACAAAAAACCTTGATGTAATTGCTGGGATACATCTTCCTCCCTGGATTCATTGTTAATAAAGGGCTCATCCAAATCATCAAGTTGCTGCATACGAATATCATTATACGGAGATTAGCTCCATAGAGCAATGCAAAATGCTTTTAGCAGACACCATTTGCAGGCAATTTATTAAATAGAAACTTAAATGGCATTACCATCTATGACTATGATCTGGTCCCCCGTTTACTCATGCATTTTACCAAACTAAAAGCCGGTATGAATTAACACAATTACACAAAAGGGGCAAAAGCTAATAGGGTTGTCTGAGCAACAGATCAGGATGCATCCACAAACCAGAAAATAAATTGAAAGTAAAGATTTCCATTTATGTACATTTCATTTTGTGGTTAGAGAGGTGAATCAAATGAACAAGGGAGAAGTGAACTTAAGTATACAGGGAAAACAGGAAAAATTATGTGATGGACGTTCAATTTAGCTGAATAAGTCAATGTAGATCGGAGAAATCCAATCATAGACCTGCATCCCTCAAGCGGATGGTTTATTTCCTACCTTAACCAGAATTAAGTATACAATCACAGATTCACATTCCATTACTTATTCTAATGGCTTTTGGGTAAAGGACTAAATTAATGGCAATATATAAACCTATAGATATCAATCAAAGGCCTCTTTTATGCTTTCATAGATTAACTGAGTTCATTTATCAAACACCTAGCGATCAAGAAAAATGAGCTCATAATTGATCATTATGTTAATCCAACATTATTGAAGGCTCGACATATGATTTACCATTGCAAAATAGGCGGTTCTTTGAAACTCCATTGCTGTATTAGCATTGGAGAAATTAACAGATTGCTCAATATCTCCCGCATCAACATTATGATTCTCAGGCAAAGTCACTGCTTCTTTCCTGTGTATGAGCACAATACACAATTAACCAAAAAAATATAATTCCCACTTAACATCAATAACCACTAGCAAAAACTTCTTAATTGAAATGAGAGAATCATAACAGACTTGGCCTGTGATTTCCCTTTAGGAAGAACAGTAGGGTCTCGAGGAGCAGATTTTACTTTCCATGCTTCATTTATTTCAACCTGAGAAAACGACAAATTATCCACAATAACAAACCCACAAAGAAAAAAGACAAAAAAGTAGAGTGAGAAACAGATGGGTTTTATTTTATTTTAAATTTATTGAGGTTAGTGAAAGGTACCAGAAAACGAGTGACATCATCTGCAAGAAACACCCACAATAAAAAACTGTTAACCTAGTAATTAAATTTAAAATCTGTAAAAAGGTGAAATAGAGATTAGAATTTTACCATAAAGAAGCTTCACTTTTCGTTCATAAACAATCACAACTCCACCTGAGAAAAAATTACAGATAGTTTAAGTAATTTAAAATTCAAATGAATATTGATTCAGTAATAGAAGGTACCCATTAGAATTCCTGAGAGTCGAAGTGCCATTGGTACGGAGGGATTTAAAATCTCTTCACTGTAAACAAAATGAACTGAGAAGTCAAAACATATTTAACAGATTAAAACAAATTTAAATAGAAGTCAAAATTGGAGAAAGAGGAATTTCAACCAGATTTTAATGATGTTCAGCTTGTCCAGCTTCTTTCGATTGATTTTTGCGTGCATAGTAGCGGCCATCCTTTGTCATTGTAAATTAGTCGAGAAAGTACAATACAGAGATTCATGTTAGTTTCAAAAAAGTTTTGAATACGGAGCTCCTACTCAAGAGGAACAGCTTAAAAACAGCTACCGATTTTAACATAAATTACGATTCAAAGACAAATTTAAATAAGAAAAAAATTCTAACAAAAACAGCAAATAAGTGAACTAATATTAAAAAAAAAAAAATCAAAAACTCAGAAACTATAGAGATTGTTTTAGTAGTAACTCAGATTATGAGCTTATATTCATTAAAAAAACACACACTTAAAATCTCTTACAAAATTAAAGTAATTAACTACTACTAATAATCAATTTAATGGCGCTACCTATTTTAACAGAAATTTAGGTTCAAGTTTGTTTACAAAAACAACAATCAAAACATTCTTCAAAAAATAACTTAAAAACTCTATAAAATCTAAAACGAAAGAATAAGAACAGAGAGAATAATATAGCTGGCTTGTTTTATAAAAACCTGATAAAAAAATCCAAACGCACTTTTAGACAAACGATACACTAAAAATTTGAAAAATCGCTTAAAGCAAAAAAAAAAAAAAAGTCACGGAGCCTATATCAAATCAAACGCGGACGTTTTACAGAGACAGTGAAAACAAAACAAACTGAGCTTATTTCAAATGAAACGTCGACAAATTTTACACATAAAACAAAGAAGAAGCAAAAAAAAGCTCTAAAAACACGATAAACTAAAAATTTGAAAAAACGCAGAAAGAATCAAACAGTCGAACACAGTGAAAACAGAGCAAACTAAGCTTATATCAAATCAAATGTCGACGTATTATAGGCACAAAAACATAGAAGGAGCAGAAAAACAAGCTAAACACTAAAAAAATTCGGAAAATCACTGAAATCAACAAATAATAGAACACAGTGAAAACAGAGTAAACTAATGCAGCTAATATCAAGCCAAACGGCGACGTTTTTACAGACAAAAAAATAACAAAGAGAACCAGAAAATCAAGCTCAAAAGACACAATACACTAAAAAAATCGCAGAAAGCATCAGACAGTCAAACACAGTGAAAACAGAGCAAACTAAGCTTATATCAAATCAAACGTCGACGTATTATAGACATGAAAACAAAGAAGAAGCTGAAAAACAAGTTAAAGAAGAGAATGCATATTACCATATCTGACCAAGCGGAGCTTTGCGAGCTAAAAGCTGATGAGAGTAAAACATTCTTCCTTACTTAACGTCTCTGTACTTTTTTTTCTTTGAGGTATTAAAACAAATACAGATTTCTGAAAAAATCAGCGAAAAACAAAATATCGACTATGGCAAGAAGAAGAAGAACAAGAAGAATGAAAAAACAAACAGAAAATAAAATCAATAATAAGAAGAAGATGAAGGTATAGCATAAGTAGCAAACGATGGATTTTATTATGTATTTCACTATAAACGACTCAATGCTCATTCGAAATGACTCACTGAGTCGAAACTCGAGACGGTAACAGATTATAAAAGGTGACGATCCATCCCCGCCATGGTAAAGAGTGCGTGTTTTTTGGGTGATAAAGTTACCTCAGTAGCAGGGAGATGTTGTTAGTGTTTTCGCTTGGTGTTGACAGATGGAGAGAGGTTAGTGGCTGTTTTGTGACGGTCAGGTGAGGTTAGTGTGGCAGAAATTGTTTAAAGGTAACGACTTTGAGTTTGTTGTAGGCTAAACTTATCTTTATGCCCTTATAGTTTCAAAATTTTATTTATAGGTCCTTTCCCAAACTTTTATCTTCATTTAGTTCTTATACTTAATTTATTTTGAATTTTAGATTCTTTTTTGACGGAAAAAAAGCTTGCACTATACTCGTGTTTAAAATACGCATGAAGTAGAACTAGACTGCCAAACTAAATTGACACGTTGGTGAAATATATCACCAACGTGTCAATTTAGTTTGGCAGTCTAGTTCTACTTCATGCGTGTTTTTAAACAAATAAAAATTTATAAGTACAATTGAATACAAAAATTAAAAAGAAACTAGATAAACATAAATTTTTAAATGTAGAAAACTTTTAACATTTCCGACTTGAAAATTATTAATCACTTAACTTCCATTCATAAAGAGACCTATTAAATAAAAAAAACAAATAATAAAAGGACTTATTGAATAACAAATTTTCAATAGGGACCGAATAAATAAAAAACTGGAAGTACAAGGGTCTTTTATATTGAGCTGCAAACCTATAGAATTAGCTGCTTCCTCTGCAATCTTTTTGGACTCCTTTTGTGTGTTTTTCGTGGTGTTGGGCTGTTGGTAATTTGTGTAGAGATGAATTGAGTCACTTGAAATATTTTAAGTAAGTAGTTGATTTCTAACTATGTTACTAAACAAATTGATTAGGAGACATGAAATATTTGAAAGGTATGGATATTCATAGCCTCATAGGTTATTCAGCACTGTAGCTCATGAAACAGTGGGGGCGAAAAAGTGATCATAGTGTCATTGCCTAATACTAATATGTACACAAAATGAATTTATCTATCTATAATATAATTCATTTGCTAAAATACTATCAAATTTACTCGTAGCTCGTTTCAAGTGCGGTTTTGCATCCATGTATTTTCATTTTACATGTCATTGTGCAATATTCGACAAAATGAATCAAAATAAACTTAGCAATACATGAAAAATGCCAGTGCATAATGTAAATTTTAAAGATTGTGGTATTTATAGTAAATGGCTATTAATTATTGATAGATAAATTCATTTTGTCATATATTTACCACTTTTTGGCCAAATTCATTATTTGAACATAAAAAATGATAATGTTTTCTGTTTTTTTTAATCTTTAATAAGTAGATATTTGATGGGTAGAGAATTAAATTCTTGCTGCTTAAGTCACAAATACAGTATCAAAATTGAAAATGTACTGAGACTGTTTACATTTAACTTTCTATAATACCAAAAACACACAAAAAGAACAACTATATGCAGTCTCATTGATCAGAAGGTGACTCATCGGCCAAAAGCTCTAAAAGATTTCTAGCCCTGCGTTGGATAGTGAGAACGAGAGCATGTACCCATGAGAATTCAGAGCTTTTAAGTGAAAATAGTACTGTGAGATTTGAAATCTCTTCGCCACTGTAAATAAAACAAATTCAAAAGTTAGATCAACAGACTAATTATATTAACAAAAATTGGAACAGATTAACTTGAACTTGAAGGACAAATTTCTACCAAATCTTGATATTGATAATCTTGCCAAGGTTCTTTGGACGGATTTTCTCGTGCATAATGGCGGTCGTCCTTTATCGTGCGTAACATATATACAGAGAAAGCAAAAGATTAACCAAGGTTTTACAAATTGAACTGCGAAAATGGAGATCAAGTAATCAATAATCAAAACAACGTTGTAGAATTTGTAACAGAGTCGTTAATTCGTTATCATAAGATATCAGAACAATAAAGATCAAGAACAAGCAAAAAAAAAAAATAGCATTATGAACACAAAAAGACGGTACAAATTTCTAATAGAAACTGAGATTCCAAAAATTGTTAAATATGAAGTAAATATACAGAGAAATCAATATTTTCCAAAAAAGCAACAAAAAACAGAGATCGCAAGCGATAGATTTAAACAGAGGAAAACAAATTCAAGATCGTATACAAAAACAAGATTCAAAGTACACAATTACTCAAGAACCAATGACACTAATAAAAAACAGACGATCCTCATTCCTAATTAATCAATGTATCACGCAAAACGTCGACGTATTACCGAAATCAAACAAAGAAAAAGCAAAAAAAAACAAGTTGAAAGAAAAGAGAATACCCATACCATATCTGATCAAGCGGAGCCTTGCGAGCTAAAATCTGACGAGAGGAAAACATTCTAACTTATTAAAAACCTGTCTACTTTTGTGATGAACTTGAAACTACTGAAGAAATGAGAACAAAAAAGAGAACAAGATATCGAAAATGGCAACAAAAATAACGACAAAAAGAAGACAAAAAACAGATGGAAGAAGGAAGAAGACACAGAAACAGTATAAGAAGAAGGCGACGATCCTTGTTATGAATTTCTCTATATCTTGGAGAATTCTCATTTGAAATGACGACGTTTTTAGACTTTTTTTGTCACTGTGTTGAAACTGGTAACAGATTATAAAGAGTGACGACCCCCGCCACGGTAGAGTGCGCGCGAGAGTTACTTGGGCTGTGACTAAATATTGGTGACTGTAGTGACAGATGGGTGAGATCTTGTAGTCTGTGTTATGACTGTGAGGTGAGATTAGCGGGAAAAACTTATTATAACGAACGTCGAGTTTGTTATTTATGTGGGTCTACAGAATCTGCTGCGTTTTTGTGTTTCTTTTGTTCTTTTTGTGTCCCCTTGTTCCTCGTGGGGTATCAACCCCGCTGACGTGGCTATGGTAACAAAATGCGGAATTTATCTATTGCATCTTTAAGGGAAAAAAATGTGATCCAAAATCTAAATATTTTGGTAATCCATTAAAAAGGCTCACGTAATTTTATGTTTTTATTTATTTAATTTCTTTTTAAGTTTATTATTCTATAGGAGCTTATAATATTCATTTTCTATAAACAGAATGGGGGCATATACTTCAAGTGATTAATAATTTTCACATTAAAAAGCAAAAACCCTTTATACTTTCAAACATTTAGTTGTATAGTCCTTTTTTAAAGTTTTAATTATGCAATAAACTCTTGTACTTTTCAATTTTATTGATTTTATGTTTCTAAAAATCTAACGATATTATACGTTTTGCTACTATATGAAATTAGTTTCACACGCATTTGTAATTATTGTACTACACTCTTTTTACGTCCAAAAAATAAAAAAATAATAATAATTCCATTAGGCCTATTTAAAATGATTTTTTTTAATTTGAAGCACAATAAACAATATTATCCTAATTTTTATTTTATTTAATATTAATTGTTTTCAATTATTTTTGGAAAGTCTATAATGTTTTATTGTCTTCTATATACCGTAAGTCTTAAGACAAGAAAATAAATAAATCAATAAAACCATTTTATATTTTACTACTAATTTTTTAGATATTATTAAATTAAATAAATTTTAAAATATATTGTACTTTTGAGAATGTTTCTGACTAAAAATTCCTCAAACCGCCCCACTTTGTCGTTTTACTCAATTCTCATGTCGTTATCACTATCTTCCCCAGCTCACCGCTCACGAACAACTTGAATCAACCGACCCCACACCATCACATGCATAAATCATCTCCATAACCAAACACTCCACAGTCCACACCATATTATCTATCATCAGCTTATCATCTTCCCTCTCCAAATCCGCCATTAATCTCTGCTAATGGAAGAAAAACCACTCATAGAACTCTCAGACTCAGAAATTCGCTTAAATTTCAAACTCAACTCAAAATGCAGGGCAAATATTACCATAAAGTCCCTCTCCTCAACAACTCCAATAGCTTTCAAAGTCCAAACGTCATCGCCGCACAAGTTCTTAGTCAATCCGCCGACCGGGGTAATTCCGCCGTTATCAGTCACCGTAATTCAAATCATTCTTAAACCTCAGACTCATCTCCCGCCCACTTTCCCCCGCTCTCGCTCCGACCGTTTCTTGATCAGAACAGCGTCGTTTAATCCTCATTATAACTCTGATAATGATAATATTAATTCTCTCCACTCTTTTTTCTCTACAATTTCTCATAGTTTAGTGTCCAGTTTTAAGCTGAAAGTTGCTTTTGTCGGACCGTTTCTTCTCCGGCAAGCTGTTGTTTCCGGCGATGTTGACTCGGTGAAGAATATTATCAAACGACAACGGTCAATTCTTGCTGAGTTTGCTCCGATTGAAGCTGAGTCACTTCTCCGACTTGCAACCGAGTTGGATGACCCGGAGAATATGGTGAACTTACTGCTTGAAGCTGGTTTAAAAATTGACTCACGAGTTGGAGTTGATAACGGTAGAAGTAACAATAATGTGGGGTTTTATGAGAAGTGGGAATCTAAGGGCTGGAGTGAGCTACACGTAGCGGTGGCGTTTGATCGGACGGGTGAGGTGTTGAATTTGGTGGAGAGACTTGGGACGTTGGATTTAAGAGATAAGGAGGGAAGGACACCGTTGCATTTGGCGGTAAGTAGGGGAAATGTAAGGTGTGCTAAGGTGTTGATAGAATACGGTGGGGATAAAGATGCTAAGAGTAAAGATGGGAGAACTGTGTTGTATAGAGCAGCGGCTAATGGTGACCGTAAGATGGCTGAAATGTTAATTGAGATGGGGGCTGACCCCACTGTTTGTGATGATCGTGGCCGTTCAGCATTTGATGTTGCACGTGATAAGGGACATGTAAGTAGAAGTAAAACTATTTACTTTTTAGTTTTTACTTTCATTGCTTGAGGTAATTTTATTTGGAGTAAAGTGAAATTTTGGTCCCTTAATTTATGAGTCTAGATCAATTAAGTCATTTAGTAATTTTAATCAATTAAATACTCTACTTCGATAATTAAGGATTAGATTCTATAAAATAAAAAAAATTCAGGGATATATTTTATTTTTAATTGACTTAAAATAAAAGTTATTATTCTTAATTGATCTAAAATTAAAGAATTCAATATTTAATTAAATGATTAGATATGAGTTAATTGACACTGATAGATTAGTTCAAACACAAATGACTCGTCAGTTGTATTGAGGGCTTAGCCTAATGGCTAAACCTCTCATTTGTACGCCTGCGGTTAGGGGTTCGGCCTCTCGCAGTCGTGGTTTGCCTGGTTTGAAATGGTTAACAATAATAATTCCCGCTAACTCATGCTAATAGCGAATATATATTAGTTCTATGTCTGATTAAAAAAACTAGATAATTGATAGAAACATTCAATTTTTTATAATTCAAAATATTGATCGAATTTTCGATACACTTTTGGTTATATTACTTACTAAAGTTTGGGATTTAATTTTTAAGTAACTCCTAATTTGATTTATCTATGGCTAACGATCAAATTAATACAAACGTTTGACGATAATTACAATTCTATTTTAAATTTTCAATTTGTTAATTATAGTCTATTTGATTTATTTCGTTCCAATTATAGCTAAGGTTGTTAACGTCTTGATTTATTTTGTTTCAATAAATTAATATGAAATAATTTAATATTAGCTATAATTGACAAACTTGAAATTATCGTCAAGCGTTTGTATATCTTTGGTCATTAAACCTCTATTTGTTGATATTATATGACATTTTAGTGATTGTTCTTAATAAATTTGCAGGAGGAGATTGTGGAGATTATGGAACAAGGAGAACTTGTACTAATGGCAGCTAGAAAAGGAGACTCCAAGCTCCTTCAATCATTACTCCACAAAGGTGCAAATGCAACTTACACTGATCAATACGGTCTAACACCTTTACATGCAGGGGCAATCAAAGGGCACAAGAAAATAGTATCAACCCTAATTGAATCAGGGGTAAATGTGGAAATTCAAGACAATGAAGGACATGTTCCACTTCATTTAGCAGTAGAAGGTGGGAGTTTAGAGACAGTTGAGGTACTGGTAAATAAAGGAGCTAACTTAAATGCTAGGACTAACCATGGAGCCACACCAGTCTACTTGGCTAAAGCCATGGGCTGTGACGACATATTGGAGTTTCTTGTGAACAGGGGAGCCTCTTTTTCTCATTCTCCTTCGCCAATCGCTCATTCATTATGATCTTGTGGATAATTTTTTTTTTTTTTGATAATTGGTGAGGGGGAGCGCTTGTGGGAGGGGGGAGCGCTTGAGTTTGTTGTTTTCTTTGTATAAATAAAAATTCTTTTTTTGAACATTATACTTTTTGATCGTTTTATTAGGTCACACGTTTTAAATTCTAGTCTAAAGACTACTTGTACGTTTTAGAAATCTAACTACTTATAATTCATGAAAAAACTAATTTTATTATTTTCTTCATCGATAGATTGATATAGCAAAGACCTGAATTATTATTAATAAAAATTGGACTTATTTAAAGATACAATAATCACTTTATATTTTAGTAAATGAATCGACGATTAAGGGTTTTTGACATTTTTGTGTCCCTAAGACACAAAAATTCCATTTTTGTGCCTCCCAGGCACAAAATTCTCATTTTGTGCCTGGGCCCACGCAGCCTGCTATCTCAAATAGCGGGCTACACACCAGCCCGCCATATGAGATGGCGGGCTGGTAGTTAATTAGGGTGATTAGCTTAATCACCCTAATTAATACTAGCCCGCCATCTCATATGGTGGGCTGGTCCCCCCAATGATTGGGGAGAGAGTAATTAACTCTCTCCCCAATCATTTGAGGCAGATAATGATTGGGCAATAATTGCCCAATCAGTTTTTTTTAAAAAAAAACTCTTATTTAAACAATAAATTGTAATTTAAGTTAATTATTTTCGGGTTATTGTTTTATGAACTGTGTAAATGCATCTAGAAAGATCAAGAAAATAGGGAAGTTGATATATGAAAAGTAAAATTTTATCAAAAGAATTTGGTTAAATCAGTTGCTTAACACACCCTATAATTAACATTTCTACGTACAGATAAGCAGACTCAAGATTCCAATAGAATATTATTTCGTTAAAGTGTAAGGTAAAATTGAATTGAATTGAATTGAAATAAGGGTTCAATTCAAATTCATCAGATATTAAAGATGAGTTTGTCTGAGTTATATTCTTTTGTCATAGGTTTTAGTGACGCTGCTGGGATTGCTGATAAGTTATTTCTTTTTTCATGTTCATGCCTTTAATTCAGCCCTTTTTTTTAATGAAGCTCAGCTATTTACGTATTATTGGTAATTTTAATATTGCTGATGTTGTTGGAAGATTGCTAAATTTTGTGTGAAATTCTTATAGTTTTTGTTGCATGTTTGCGAATTGAATTGTCTGAACCAAAAATTTCATCTTTTTTGTTGGATTTTGTTTAAAAATGATGAATCGTAGATATAAAATACTCGAAAGGGAATGTAAAACTCTAAACATTTCAAATTTTACAAAATAACGCTCGGAATTGTCCGAAAATCACCTGAAAATAGTTAGCCTAAATTACAATTTATTGCTTAAATAAGAGTTTTTTTTAAAAAAAAACAAACTGATTGGGCAATAATTGCCCAATCATTATCTGCCTCACAAATGATTGGGGAGAGAGTTAATTACTCTCTCCCCAATAATTGGGGGGACCAGCCCGCCATCTCATATGGCGGGCTGGTGAGCAGCCCGCTATCTGAGATAGCGGGCTGTGTGGGCCCAGACACAATAGGAGACATAAAAACGGATTTTTTGTGTGTTAGGGACACAAAAATGTCAAAAATCCGACGATTAGTACAATCAAAAAGCTCTACTAAAGGGATCAAATTAACATTTTTATTATTCGATTGAGATTTTTATTGATTAACCCTAATTTTTGATTTTTAAAGATTAACCCTAATTTCTATTCCTCATTGACTCATTATAATGTCCTAATTGATAATTGATTTAATTTCAATTAAATAATAATAATAATATGGAACAACAACTACTAGGTAGGCTGTAGCTAGCTACCAAATACTCTTCATTACCAAATAGAAAACATGAAAAAACCTTCCTCATCACTCCTCCTCCTCCATCTCCTCCTTTTCATAACCACCTCACTCCCCCTTCAAATTTCCTCATCTCCAGACCATTACATAAGAAAATCCTCTTCCACGTCATCATCACCAAATCCTCTCCAATACCGAAAATACTTCGAGTTAATTCACCCCTTACCGTCCGATCACTCATCTCCATCATGCACTCTCCACGTCATCCGCCACACATTCGGAAACACAATCAACCAACCACCGTACTCCATCCCCTACTCTCCGCCTTCCAACTGCTCCTCCACCTGGCGCCACGTCACTCTCGAGCTCCGCACCAGCTCAATCGGTAACCAGTACGATCGCATCTCCGCCTTATGGCTCGGCGGCGCTGAGCTTCTCCGTACAAGCACCGCTGAACCAACCGAAGACGGCGTTTACTGATCGGTGAGAAAAGATATCACTCGTTACTCTTCTCTTCTTAAACAGAATGACCTCAACTTCACTCTCATGCTTGAGAATATCGTTAACGACGTCTTCACCGCTGTTTACCGCGTCGACGTCACGCTCTTCTTCTACGAAACAGTTAGTCTTCCGCCTCCGTTGCTACTTAATAATCATTTAGCTCTTCCTAATGCTTTACCGTTTAAGTCTAAAGTAGACTATGAAACACCGTCGGATCTGATAATTCCGATATCGGCGTTTCGAAACGAGAGAGGTCACTGGTTTAGAATAGAAGACGAGTCAGATGTTCATTATACGAAACTTAGAATCCCTAGAAACACATACAAAGTCGTTTTGGAGCTGTACGTGTCGTTTCATGGAAACGATGAGTTTTGGTATTCGAATCCGTCGAATGCTTACATTAGAATGAATAATCTAACTACTACACGAGGAAATGGTGCGTTTAGAGAGGTTTTTGTCACGATCGACGGAATGTTTGTCGATTCCGAAATTCCGTTTCCGGTGATCTTCACCGGCGGAATTAATCCGTTATTTTGGGAGCCAACGGTTGCTATAGGTGCGTTTGATTTACCGACTTATGATTTTGATTTAACTCCGTTTCTAGGTATGTTATTAGACGGTAAGGATCATGTGATCGGTTTAGGTGTTGGTAGTAGCATTTCGTATTGGCTTGTTGATGGAAATTTGCATCTCTGGTTAGATAAATCTGCTGCTAGGGTTACTTCTAAGTCTGTCATTTATCAGAACCCTGGCTCGTCGATTAAACAACAAGAGAGTTTCAGAATGTTAGATGGTTCGTTAGCCATTAAAGGTAGAAGACAGATGAAACTACTCGGTTGGGTTAAATCCGGCAAGGGAAATGTAACGGTTTCCGTTAGCCATAGCTATAAGTTTAAGAATTTCATAAGATTTACGAAACAGGGTACTTTTAAGCAAGTGAAACAAACAGTAACGTCGAGCCGAGAAGTTCGGATTTTGGATGAGTTAGGTTTTTTACTCAGTCTTGTTACTGTTAAAAGAAGGTATCCTCTTAAGGTGGATACTCTGGCTCTGCCTGGAGTAAAAGACGATATGTACAGGCTTTATACTAATGTTAGTCATGCTATGGTTGATAAGATTAGAGTTGGAACAGTATCGAGCTCTGTTAATAATAAACAGATTTGTAGTGGTTGGATGGATGTTAAGGATCATGATGTTCTCTCGGGGAAAGCATGGACGAACCAGACATTGACGACTGTTGATGACTTCGGCTGTTATGTTCGAAGTATTGTGGTGATCGATGGTAGTCTCTTGAAAGATAATTCAACTGATATCTGTCCCTCAGTTGTGTAACACTTGTGTAAACAAATTGGTAATGGTTGGATGGATTTTAGGGTCACAATGTTATTAGAGGGGAAGCATGAACGAATCAGACGTTTATGACTCTGGTGTTTACGTTCGGAGTGTTGTAGTGGTTGATGGTAGTCTCTTGAAAGATAATTCAACCGATAGTTGCCCCCCCCCCCCCCCCCCCCCATTTGTGTAACAGATTGCTAACGGTTGGGTGCTGTTAAGGGTCACAATGTTATCTCGGGGAAAGCCCGGATAAAGCTGACGTTAACAACTGTGGATAACTCGCGTTGTTATGTTTGAAGTGATTGATGGTAATCTCTGGAAAGATAATTTAATTGATATTTCTTCCTCATTTGTGTAACATTTGTTGTTTGTTGATTTAATTGTAGACTGTTCTTAAACTCAGTAGCAGTAGCAGTAGTGTTTGTTGCCATTCTTTTGTTGCAGTAATTCTTTTTTTTAAGATTGTGTAGTCTTCTTTGAGAATTGAGATTATAGTATTATTGGGCGTTTGTTTTGGTTAAGTGTCTTAGCTTTCAGACCATAGATGGAGTTGCAGAATTGTGCAGGATCTATAACTATCATACAGAAGAGTTTGATGAGTTATTAGAAGCGTGCATTCCGTTATAATCAATTTGATTTTTTAATTTGTTTCATTAGTATTCAAATTTAACTGAAAGCTCTCGTATACAAAGAAAACCGAACTGAAATATCAATTTTTATATTATCGAATTATATCAAACTGAACTTATCGATTCAAATTGGTTATCCAGTTTAATTCCGTTTTTGCACACTCCTTACTTCCCCAATGGGAGAACCAATGAAGGCCCCCCAACTTTTAATAATTGGCTAATAATATAAGAAATTAATATATATTGCGATTTAGCCTCTCCAACTTTCAAAAATTTCTCTTGACATATAATGCATAATGCAATTTAACCCCAATATAGAAATCATGTCTCCCTCATTAGGGAGAGTGAAATTAGGAGGATGAGGTAAATTGGCCGACAAAGTTTACCTTACCACATTGAGATAAGGCCAATAATATGTCCTCTATATACGAAGCTTCACTGAAATTGAATGTTTTCCTTACAAGTCTTGTATAGCTGAATCAAGCTGTATAAAATCATTCTTGTTCCTATTATAATCTTCACTTGTAGGTCTATTTAAGGATTTACACTAACAAATTGAGAGAATAGACATACATATAGATTTTTGGGGTGGTTACAAACAAATCGTGAACTTTAGCTTATTTTACAATTTTAATACGAGCTTTCAATTTTAATAATTTAAAACACAAATTTTTATTTTGCAAAACAAAACACTGATCAATTTTTTGTTGAAAAAATCTTGATATAGACGCTGGAATGCTATTTATTCCGGTGTCCACGTCAATATATTTTCACAAAAAAGTATCGTGTTTCGAATTGCAAAAAGCATAATAATTTGCGTTTTACATAGCCAAAGTTGAAAGTCCATCTTAAATTGCAAAACACGTTAAAGTTCACGATTTATTTTCCTCATCTCGAGATCCATCGAGTCATTTTTGACTTTCTTCCTCCTCTACCCAAGCCAGAGCAAGTCAGAATACATATGCCTGTCAGCTGGGTCGCCAGAAGCCTTTCCGGCCGATGAGAAATTGCCCTTGATAGAGAGTAGTTGACCAATGTAGAGTATTCAATATAGAAGTAATATTGTGAATCATTTCCATAGTATCTTGAATCAGAAGATGTCCTCCAGGTCTCACTAGTCGATCAATCTCAGCAACTACCTCTATAATGTCACACCTAAACAATTGCAAATTGCAAATTGCAAAATAAGAAGCCACCACTAGGAGTAGGGGTGATAAAATAACCGATTCGGTAAAAGGGACCGATTCAAAATTAAGTTAATCGAATTACTTTATCTCTTTAATTGAACCGGCTGAATTAACCAAACTAATCAAAGTTTTAAAAATACAAAATCAAAACGACCATTAGTAAATAAAAAAGAAAAACAAAGAACATTAGGTTAATTCGGTTATTTCAGTTAATCAAATGTTTAAAATCTTACCCATAATCCAATCAATTTTTTTATTACCTGAAAACTAACTAACAAAATTAACTGAAAACTTTTAACCGAATGAACCAAAATAGATCGGTTTATTACTTTTAACCACATTTGTTCTCACATCTAACAAGAAGTGTGCAAAAACCGAACCAAATCGAAATAGATTGGTTAATTCAATTAAGATGGTTTAACCACATTTGTTCTCACCGTTAACTAGGAGTATGTAAAAACCAAACCAGATTGAATAACCAAACCAAAAGAATGGTTCAGTTCAGTTTGTAATTTTAGAAAAGAAAATTGGTTTTCAGGTCAGTTTGGTTTTTAGAGTAAAATAATTTCACTTCAATTTTGATACAAACCAAATAAAAAAAACAAACCAAACCGACTGGCTTCATTTTGAAATATTTTAAATTATTTTTCAGTTTGGTTTGAAATATATAAGATTCCTAAAAGATTAGCCACCACAGCTTAGAAGCATAATAAATAGACCCTTTATAGGTTTTGGCACCATACCTTTGTGTTAGTTCTTTGAAGAGAAAGCTGGAATGCAGTAAATCATATGTTCTAGGGTAGGTACTCAACGATTCACACCAATCGTGATACATTCCGATCAACCCTCTGTCGAAAATACCAGACAGCGTGTCTTGAGTGTGAACCGGAACAATATTCATCACCCAGTAAGGAAGATCAACAAGTGCTGCTGCAAATCTGCACAAGAGGATTAATCAACTCCAGTCTACAAAACATCTTAGAGAGAGCAAGCATTACATAGAATACAATCAAACCACATCATCTATGTCGCAAGGAAACGGATAAGCGAACCGACTTTTTTCAAAATATAAGAAACGATAAGTATGAGATAAATGTATGAACTATAATGATATAGGCATATATTTATAAAAATATTAAAAATTAAATAATTAAATAATTTAAAATTGCATTTATATAAAAAAATTCATACAAATTAATTAGTATATATATGTATATATATATATATATATATATATATATATATGATAATTAAATAAATTAGTTCAAAATAATAATTTATTTGCTAACGTCATAATATTATTTGAAATCAATACTTCATAGTTAAAATAAATATTTAAAAAGCTCCATTTCATAATTATAATAAAAAAAATTATAATTCAATAAAACTAAGAAGATAAATTTTCTTTGTGGATAACTCTTTAGATTTATTTTTATTATAGGAAACGGAATTCCTATTAAGAAACGGGTGTCTGATTTTTATTATTGACCGAAACAGCTCCAAAATGTGTCATATAAGTTTCGGAGAGTTTCGTAAAAGGCAACGGAGAAACAAAGTTTTCTCAAGGTTTCCATTCATCATAGCATATCATATTTGCTTCAATGAAGCCAATCTTGTTTTATAAGCTTACCCTCCATAGCCAGCATTCATATCCATTATATTCCGTACGCTTGACCAGTTTAAAGCAGGTGCATTTAGATAAACATCAGATACGAGCACCGACCAGTGTCTGCTATCCTCATAAAAAATTTCTACAGCATCTGGTCCGGCTAATAAGCTCGGAGGCACAGTGTTAAGCCTGTCGGGCCATGCTGCAGGCCAGCTCATCGCACCACCTTGGCTATCAACTGGAAGTCTCGAAAGACATCTATTCAGAGGCGCATACCTGCAAAACAGAATAATTAGTAATTAATTAATAATTGTTAAAATAACCAAGTTATAAAGTGCCATTGAACACTTTTGATCAAATTAACGACGACACGAGAATGTAAGTCAAATCCAATTAATTGTCCGACTCTCACTTTCAGACACTCACCAAGAAACATTTTGTGTATCTTTCTGATCGCACAAAGGAGGATCATTTTTCTGGCGCTTCTCATAGCATGATGGCAAGACGGGCTTCTGAAAAATTACAAGTCCAATCCCGGACGAATCCATAGTCTTAGTCACATTCCTCCAGCACATAGAATTTGTTAAAGCTACCATAGCTGCATATAACATAGAAATTTAGATCCTCTTCAAATGCAATCACACCTTGGCTCTAAAGTCTCTATTACTGAGATTATTGTTTTAACCAAAGACATGGATAAACAACATGAAAGCCAAACACGGGACAGCCAAATGAAACTATGCATGCAAGTAAACGTATTCTAAGGGCTTTTGGAAATATGGAGGGCGGGAAACTTATCGAGTGCTACATGTTGATGTTTCGTTTTTGTTTCTGAAAATCTTTCTGAAATTCCCAAAACTTTATATTTTTAACTATTTTTTCTAAGAATATACAGCTTCACCAGTATTTCGGTTTCTGTCAAACATAGGATAAAAGAAGAAACAGGAAGATGAAAATAGAAAGAATATCAGCTCACAATTCCAAACTTTGCGATCTCTATTGTCATTGCGATACACTGGTGTAGCAGACCATACAAAGAAACCTCCAGGTCTGAGTATCCTGTTGAGCTCAATTAGAGGTTTTCCACCTGAATCAACAAAAAGTGTCATAAAAATCTCGAAACTCATACAATTAGCGGATGAAGGGAAGTGAAAGAAAGAAGATAACAACTTGCTTTCCGCTCTTCTAAGTAATAACATAAATCAGAAGTCAATGAAATAAATAAAGAAGTACCATCTGCATCCCAGTGAACCCTGCATCGTGCACAATGAATCATGTCAAATGCATTATCAGGGTATGTTAACTTTTGTGTGCCAATGACTGATAGTGTAGCAGGAATTCCTCGCTCAAGAGCAAGCTGTATCTGAGCCTCGTGTTCATCCTTTGGAGCAAATGACATGGTAATAACTCCTTTATCTAGCAAATAGCCGCCAAAGCTAGCAACTCCACAACCAACATCTAAAACCACCCTCGTACGCCTTCCCCATTGGATAGGAGGAAAAATCTGCAGCAGTATAAAGAAAAAATCAATAAAAGGTAATTACTCAAGCATGCTGATTGGAAGCAGATTTTGGGATAGCAAAATTCTTATTTATACCTTTTGAATGAAATTGATATAGTTAGTAACTCCATCCTTGAACTGAGTACCGCCTCCCGGAAAAACAAGGTATTCACCTTCCTTACGCATCCAGTTTTGATCTTTCTTATATTCAACAAGCTTAGAATGAGGGACATTGTCATACCAAATCTGAAATTTACAAGTAAATATCATATCATCAGCATTATCATATCCTAACAAGTATAAATGTATATCATATTATACTAGCAACAAATAAATGTATATCATATTATACTAGCAACAACTTGAGCTGTAGCCCAGTTAGTTTACCATCCAACAAACTGAAAGAAAAAGTAAATAATCTTTGAATGTATACCATATCTACAATTGGTAATCTATGTTATATGAAAATTCAGATTTTTATTTCCATTTATAGAAACACCTCTAAAACTCCAAAACTTTACATTTGTAACATGTTTTTAAAAAAAAATACTAAAAGCAGAAATTTTTAAATAAAAATCATATTATCGGCATTATCTTAAATATTATACAAACAACAACTAGAGTTGTAGCACAGTTAGCTCAGCATCCAAAAAAAACTGAAAGATGAAGTTAATAATCTTCAAATATATATTATATCTACAATTGGTAATCTATGTTACACGTAAAACTCAGATTTCATTTCCACTTATAAAAATCCTATGGAACTCTGAAACTCTAAATTTGTAAGATATTTAGTAAACTCTTAAACTCTATATTAATAACATATTTTTGTAAAAAAATAAGTAGCATTATTCCATTTCTCATTTGAGCATTTCCCGTTTCGGTATTTCTGTGCTGCATAGTTGGTAACTGCATCACATAAAAGAAGAAAGAAAAGGAAAACATTCATTCCACTTAAAACAAAAATATGGAACACAATTAGAAATAGAGAATACTAGTAATACCATCCTATGTAGCACAGACACGGAATCAGGACACTTTGACACAAACATGGAAAACAATGTTATTTTAAGGTTTCTATGCCAAAAATGAAGTTCCCCATTTCAAGCGCCAAATTTCCGACATGTTTCTAAAACGGGAACCTTGATCTAATGAAGTATTCGTGCTATTACCATCTCTAAATTGGCTTTTCTAGCTCCCACATTAAGTAGCTTCACTTACACCAAACATTATACAAATAATCCAATTCTAAACTAGCATCAACTAAACCATTTTTCCATTAAAAAACAAAAAAAACACCAATTAAATCACCTCAATACTTCCAACACAAAAAACAATCAAAACCCAATAAAAAACCAACAAAATCTTACCAAAAAAACAAAAATAACCT
Organism: Mercurialis annua; assembly: GCF_937616625.2. Lineage (NCBI taxonomy): Eukaryota > Viridiplantae > Streptophyta > Magnoliopsida > Malpighiales > Euphorbiaceae > Mercurialis > Mercurialis annua. Next base: position 42,395,906 of record NC_065577.1, read on the forward strand.
CACCATATCCCTACTTTTCGGCCAAGAAATCGGACTCTTATACCCTTTCGGAAGCGGAACCAAACATCTCGGACTCGGCTTCGGACAATGCCGCTCTCTATGCTCCATATGCCTCCTTGATTCCAACTCCTTAACAGCCTTAGCATTATCCAAACACGGTATAAAATCCACCGCCACGTCACCCTTACACAACCGCCACGGAATCTCAAAACCCCCATTAACGTTACCACTGACATTATCACTAACCGTCTTATTACTGCTTGGGGGCGGAACGACGGCGTTTAGCGGCGGGTTTGGGTTTGGGATCGGCGACGGCGACGGATTTGATTGTTTTTGAAGATCGGCGAGTGAGAAGTAAGGGAATTTTGTGTTGTTTGTTGATAAGAAGACAGTGGCGCATATTAGTAATACGAAGAATGTGAAAATGAATGGGAATTTTTTTTCTTTGATTAGATTTGGTACTGTTAACGCCATTTTTGTTTTCAAAAAGCTTGAGATTATGATTAAAAAAAATTAGAGAAATTTTATGTAATGTGGTGATCTGAATTGAATAGTTTTAATGGAGTCTGTGAGTTGTTTGAGCAGAAAATGAATGATTTTGGCGCATTATTGTTACGTATTGATTGAGATGGGTTGGTTGACAAATTTTGGGGTGTGTGTAAAGTTTGAGGACTAAAAGTGGCTTTTGTTTGTTTTGCTTTTTTTGACTTTGGTAGATTTCGTTAATGATTAATGTGTTTTATGGACCGACAGAAACACATTAATAATAACTAATCTTTATTTTTAATCTGCTTAACTCCAGGAAAAGTTTCTGTACTTTATTTATTTAGTCTTTTTTTAAAAAAATTGTTTTTTTAATGGAAAATAATTTCAATAAATCAAATCGGAATCAATTACAGAGGTCGGAAACTAAAAAAAGTGACAAAACCACCCTTAAGAACCTAAAATATAACTGGCATTTTGCGTCAAAACATGCGCAAAATAAAATTGTGAGACTACTCGTCAATTCCACACAATCTTCAACTAATAATTCTGGTTCGACAGGAGCTCAAAAAGGACAAAAACTACATCCAAAACATCCGATAATATTGTCGTGACCTTTCAACCAACTCAAAACTTCACTTATGCCCATGATTCCTGCCCAAAAGAATAAGAAAGACTAAATAAACATGTATATTATTATTGAATCCGATGATAATCAATTATTTAGTCTTTCTTATTATTTATAAATGATGATGATGGAGAAATAATAAAGTTAATCGAAGCTACCCATTAATTATAAAACGTATATTAAATATAAATACTAGTGTTTATAGATATTTAAAAACAGCCTATTACATAAAACAAAGATTTAAAAATCTATAGCTATGGAGAAGCCGTTGTTGATATAGCACGAGCAGCAAACCTAGGTTATGTTGGTTGGTGCAAAGAGACTATCTCTTCAATCATTCTTTCAGAGTTCAAGACTATCCTCCTTTTCACCTGGTATATAGTCGAAGAATCTCGTCTATAGGAGTAGACGTAGATGAAAAATGTCGAGGATAAAAGATCAATTTGTTCGCAGATGTCATCCGGGTCCTGTTGTTGCTTCTCGTGTAGGAAAGTAGAAAGAAACGATTGATCAGATGCATAGCAAAACCATATACATACTCGTTTACCGATCAGAGCTTGCAGCACGCAAACAAACAGCAGAAAAACGACGAAGAAGTGTTATTATCCGAATTTGCATATGAATTCATTCGAAGTTTATTTTACAAGCGCAGGGAATGAGCAACAATATGCCTAGCCGTTGATTGCGCTGATAATAACATTGTAAGAATAATAATTGAAATTCGAATAATTTCGAAGATCAATTCATCTATTGAGCAACACTAAACTTTCTACATAACTAGTAATAAAAGTACAACTTTTTCCTGATAAAAAATCATGGCACCTAACTTGCCCATTTACTAAGTTGATCCCAAAAATAATATTTTCAGGGTCTCTACTATAGAACAATTCCTGCCCAAACCATCCTATCAGCGTCGACACTCCAATACGTGACCACGGATATAGGCGTCTCCCGATACCTGCCATAGTGAAAACCTTTATCCACGAACTCGACACACCATAATCTTTCATTATCCATAAGTGATTAAGCACATCATTACGCTGCCTTTCTCTGAAGACGATACCGACTGTTGAATCATTATATGCCAATACATCTAACGCCAACGGATCAATTGACGGGGAAGTCAAATCTTCCGGCATATCAATTTCCTGAAAAGTCTCATCGGTCACATTGAACCCCAATAACATATTACATTTATCTTTGCGAAAATGCCAATGAATAATCCCATTAACAATAGCCTGGCTACCCGGAACATAGCAAATCTCGCAATGTGGGATGCTCCGAGAATCCATAATCTTCCATGAGCCGGAATTGAGCGAAAAAACTTCAGCTACCGATCTGAAACCTGCAGAGTCATAAAAATTGATCATCTTCAATAACTTGTAGTCGTCGCTGCGGGAATCGTATCCAAATCCAACAAGGCAGCGAGTATGGAACAATAAATTAGGGTTTGGAAGAATCATAGATTTTTGAATCGATGGATTCCAGAGGATCAAAGTTTGGGGACGAGACAGCTCATCGGATTTCTCTTCGTAATCGTCACCAACAACGCAAAGTAAGCCATTGACGGAACCAGTGAGCCAGAAGTGTTCGCTGTAATGCGCGAGAGGAAAATCCTGGATTCGGCAGATCTCGGGATCTGGGTTGTTGAGGGAGACGTAGTGAGTGTCTGATTGGTTTACTCTGAGCTCGTAGTTGAAATAATGGCGGAAACAAAGGGCTAAGGGAGCATGGCTGCGAGTGATTTTCGATTGATTGCGGATAAAGGCGGAGTCTTTTATGAGAAAATTCCATGGCTTGCAGACGGAGGTGCAACGTACTAGGGTTTTTACCGGCAGCTTTTCGAAAATTTCAGCTTTTAATTCTTCATGGAGGAATTCAAACATGTTCATGTCATCTCTTCTTTTCATATTTAACTTCAAAGCCAGAGTTCAGCTAAATTTGTCGGAGATACCAGAAGTACTTACTCTTATGGAGTTTAGTTTTACACGACTCAAAAACGAAAAAAAGGGTCATTTACACCCCTCAATTTGATTAACAATATCAATTTATCGCTTTCCTTGATAAATGAATCCAGATTTTGTCATTTTTTAATCAATTTGAATAGGCTATGAATTATCCATGACTCCTGATTTTCGGGGTCCCATCATAAAACTTCATGATGTTTAAAAAAGATCATTAAAACCCTAATGTTTGTGACGGTGCTCATTAAATCCAAAATTGGCGATTTTCCAATAAAAAAAGTGACGTGGGCGACTTATTAATGTCAGAAACAACAAAAATCTGACTCCATGTCGATTTTTTGGTCTCAGAGGATTTAGTAAGCGTCGCCATAAATATTGGAAGATTTAATGCTCGTTTGTAAACATCAATTTTGTGATCGGACGCCAAAAATTCTAAAGCCAGTGTTATTAGCTATTTAAATAGGGCATGATTACTAGTGTAAATGAATCGCTATAAAACTAAACCCTTTTAGAAACTTTAAAAGTGTATTTGAACGAAATTTTCAGAAAGAACACATTTATTCTTCAAATAAACATTAAAAATATAAACTCTAAACCCTAAATTTAAAAAAAAAATCAGAAACAGTAATTAAAATTATATACTTTTATTATTTTATAGAATAAGAGTAAAATAAATATTTAACAAGAATAATTATAAAAGTTTAGTTTTATTTTTTATAAATTTTTATACACAAATAATAATTGATATTTTTATCTAAAAAATTACTTTACACTTTTATAAATTTTATAATAGTTAATAATTATAGGAAATTCATTTGATGGTCAAATAACATAACTTTTAATTATTTAGGGTGAAAATAATTTTATTAATTTCTAAATTAAGTTATTTTTTTATTTTAAACTCACACTTCATAATATAAATATACCATAAATTCTAAATTACAAACTCTAACCCTTAAATTTTAAAATCTTAATATTAAGTTACAAACCGTAAATTCTAAATCTTAGACCCTAAATTCAAAACTGAAAATTTTAAATCTTAAATTTCAAACACTAAATCTCGCATCATAGTTACTAGAAAAATAAAATATAATGAAAATTGGAATTGGAATTAGAATTAGAATTAGAAAAACCCACAAAGCAAATCGTCACTAATGACCCTCTGAACTGATGAAAACAATTAAAAAAATGCAAATAAAACCCTAAAAAGTGAATAAGAAAGATTGAAAATTGGTTTCGAACTCTGGCGTCAATTACCAGTAAGCTACGGCAGTAATTGATATTAAACGGAATTAAAATGAATTTGTAAACGAGTCCCAAACATCACCGTCAAACTTTTGGTTTTCCACCCCTATCCTCGCTGCATATTGGGCCATCGTTTCAATGGGCTGGTTCAACAGAGTGCCCTCTGATTGGGCTTGGTCCATAACCACCGCCAATTTATCTATTTCATCACCGCCCGGGATTCCAAGAACCTCCGCCATTTCATCTATTTCATCACCGCCCGGTACTGCAAGAAACTCTGTCAATTCATCTTTTTCATCGCCGCCCGCCGGCATTTCATCTTTTGCAAGAACCTCCGTCAATTCATCTTTTTCATCACCTCCCGCCGGCATTTCATCTTTTTCATCACCGCCCGGCACTGCAAGAACCTCCGTCAATTCATCTTTTTCATCACCGCCCGCCAGCATTTCATCTTTTTCACCACCGCCCGGTACTGCAAGAACCTCCGTCAATTCATCTTTTTCATCACCGCCCGCCGGCATTTCATCTTTTTCATCACCGCCCGCCGGCATTTCATCTTTTTCATCACCGCCCGGAATTGGAATAATCGCCGGATTTTCGTCTTGTTCATCATCGTCCGAAAAATCAAGAACCAAAAGAATTCCATCTTGTCGATTACCGGCGGGCAATCCAAGAACCACCGGCCTTTCAAGAAATATGGAATCTCCGTATTCTAATGCCCGTCTTTCCGGAGAAGACAATTGCCGAATGTTCATTAGTCTTCTTTGATCATATTTTCCCTTCACTAGAACATTTAGTTCATTCTTTTGAACTCTACTCAGATTTCGAAAATGTAACAAATCCGTAGTCAAGAACTCTATTTCGGCATGCACAGAGGTGTTTAGCTTATGCGAGAGAGTTTGAAAATCATCGTTTAGGTTAATAACTCTGAAATTCATGGTTTACGTTAATAGGGACTGATTCAGATCAGTCTATATTTATACTAACTGATGTAGTATTTCTTATGGCTAAAGGGCTGAAAAACCCCTAACTTTTGTTTTCTTTTTCACGTTATAATATTTTCAGATTTATCCTATTTTAAATTTTTGCTTTTTAATTGCACCCTTGATTAGAAAAACTAAATAATTTTATTATTTTAAGAATTAAGATATATAAAACAACTACATTTTGTTCTTTTTTCTATTTGAACAAATTTAAACAACTCCTTAAACATAAAACAAGATTCAAATAAATTCTAATAAAACATTAATTATTAAATTTCAAAATCTCTCACTCCGCTTTCATAGGATTCTCCATCGTCGGACCCATCGATCAAACTCCACTTGTCACATATCATCGCCCGAACAATCCACCGCCGCACCCAACCGGAAACAACCAAAACAATTTCTTTTGGTCGGAGCTTATGGAGGAGGAGGAGCTGCTCCTCCTCCGAAAAATTTTAAAAATTATTTTTATGTAATTAATTTAAATTTATTATTATTTTTATTTAATGAAGAAGATGATTTTTTGGGTTAAGTTATAATATTAAAGAATATTTAGAGTAATTGATTAATATGGAGGGTTTATTTTGAATGTTATTCAAATGAAAAGAGTTCAATTTATTGCTTTAGGGTGCAATTAAAAACAAAATTTAAAATAGGACAAAATTAAAAAAATTGCAACGTCGGGGTCAAATTAAAAACCAAAACAAATGTTAGGATTTTTTTAGCCCTTTAGCCACTTCTTATTTATAATTTTATCCAAATTATAATTTTCATTTAAAATAACATATCCATTTTATATTATTATTTTTTGTTCAATCTTTCCTAAACTTACACTTTTACTTCAACGTTTTAATTTTATTTAATACTACTTTAATCAATATTTGATATTTTCATTTTCATAATTCAAATTTCTTATGAAACTTAATACATATAGAAAATGTTGTAAACTTATTATGTTTTAAAATTGTTGTTTATAAAAAGTTAGTAAAATCTATAAACTAGTTAAAAATTATATACGTAAGAAACTAATATTTTGTTAAAATTTAGTTAAAATTTAATTCACGAATATTAATTTTGTTATCTATAGTATCATTTTATACTCCCTCCGTTATTTTTTAGTTGTCCATTTAGCCAACATCGCACATACCAAAATAGTGCTCCTTTTGTTTAATTTATAAAGAAAAATACTAATATAGCCCTATTAGTTAATAAATATCTTTCAAATTAAAATATAAAGGCATTTATTAGGGATGGGTAAATTTGGAAGATAATAGCTAAAATCACATTGAAATTCTAAATCGACAACTAATCAGAAATAAATGTATTTTGCTAAATGGACAATTAAAAAAGATCGGAAGGAGTATATCCTTATTGTATAAAAAATTCTAAAGATTATAATTGAATAAAAGCGAAAATGCATGTTTAGTCCATATACTTCCACTCGTTATTTTTGAACCCTCAACTATTATAACTAAGGCATAAGGTACAAAAAAATTATGAACTTTTCAAAAAAATACAAGACAACCATTTAACATATTTTTAGTATAAAAACGACCCTCTAACTTTTAAAATCAAACAAAATAACTCTTTTGTCCATAACTTTGACTAAAAGACGTTAAGTTGCTGACGTGGCGGTAGGAAAAAGTTCAAACACACCCTTAATATTTAAGATACTTACCAATTTCATATTTATAATTTTTTTAAATATTATTTCACCATTTTTATTTCTAATTAATTTTTTTATTAAGCTCAATTAAAACATAATTAAACCAATTAAATTTAATTAAGCCATCGTCGCCTAACCTTCCCGGAACAAACGGCCCCCGACCATCCCGAAACAGAAGACCCTCGACATACTGAATTAACTTCTTTCCTTTTAATTAAAAAAATAACTCTCTGTTGTAGCCGGAGAACATACATGGTATGTTCTCCGGCGAGAACAGAGTGGACCTGGGTTTGTCCCCGTCGAAGAACAGACACAGATCGCATCTATTCTCGGAGAATATACTAGGGTCTGTTCTAAAGCGGAGAACACACATGTGTCTGTTCTCAGGCGAGAACATTGTTCTCATCTCATCAGAACATACCAATGTTCTCTGGCGAGATAACGAAGGTCGTTTTTTTATAATATTTAATTAAAAAATTTAATTTGGTATGTCGGTGGTCTTTGTTCTGGGAGGATCATGTGATGGTGGTTTAATTTTTCAATTAAAATATAATTAGATAAAAATTGTGTAATAAGATTTAGTTGATTTATTTGATTAGGTTTAATTAAATTCTGATAGATTTAATTGAATTTTCATATCAGACCGCCGGAGGAGAAATCTTTCAACTTTTTTTAAAAAATTGTTCTTGGTTTCGACGTGTTTATTAGATTTGGATTGGTTTGATCGGGTTTCGATTGGTTTTATGTTGTTTTAATTAGTTTTGATTTGTAATTTTATTTAATTATATACATTCGAATGAAAAAAAGAGTGAAAATGGATAAAATACTAATCTATCTATATACTTATATAATTGAGAGGACCAACAGAGCTCTCTTATTAATTCTCATCAAATAGAATTTTTTCATTAATTCTTATCAAATAGAATTTTCTCATTAATTCTCAACAAATAAAATTTTCTCATGAGTTCCCATCCTTTTTAAACTATTTATAAGTTTTTACTTTTTAAAATTACTATTATTTTACCAAACAGTAGTTGTATTCTAAATGAATTCAAAATTGATTAAATCTAAATAATATTAGTCATACTAAACTATTTAATAGAAAACGTGCAAAGTAAGAAAAAAAAAAGTAACTTGGTCCATAGTAAAGTTATAGTAACTTTATTCATACTAAATGAGCTTTTTTTTAATGAAGTGGTAACTGATCTTATATGCATACTATTAATACTACTAAAATAAATAAATTAATTAATTATTGGTAAAAAAACTACCTAAAATTTTGGAATTAGATAAATTATGGTCTAGACAAATAAAACAATTATGCTCGAACATCTCAATTTTACTAAATATAAATTTTATTTATATAATTAAGAGGATCAAATGAGATCTCTCATAAATTTCTATTTTTTTTAAACTACCTATTTTAATATTATTATATTATCTAAATTTTAATCAAAAGAAGTATAATCCATTTGAAATACTAATTATATGGAATAACAATTCAATTAAAAAAAAATTATAATCTATTTAAAAGAAAACAAAGCCGCTTAAATTATAATTTGTTTAAAAGAAAACGGCTTAATACATTTTTTGACCCCTAAACTATACTATTTTATTCTATGCGATCTCTAAACTAATTTTGTGTTCTTTTGAACCTCTTAACTTTTTTTTATTCTATTTAACCCCTCATTCAGAATGTGCACACCACGCGCGATGACGTGGATGAAATTGCTGACATGGCTTTGCTGACATAGGGCTAAATAGAATAAAAAAAATAGTTAAGAGGTCCAATGAAACACTAAAATAGTTTAGAGGTCATAGGGAATAAAAGGATAAAGTTTAGGGGTCAAAAAATATATTAAACCAAGATATTTTTTTTATTTTAAAATAAAAATTGATATACTTTACATATTATTTGAAAAAAATCATTTAAGCCTTTAAAAATCATGAAATTTAGCGTGTTTTCTAATTTTAACACAAATTTTAAAAATTCAGAATTGATTTGAAAAGTTTGAAATTGCAAAAATTGAAAGATGGTATATTAAAATTATTAAAATTAGAAATTCATGAAACACACTAAAAATTATAATTTTTTAAAAATTTAGTCTTTTTTTAATATAATCACAGTATAGTAAAATTATATATTTTATAATATCATTAAAAACAGACAAACTTCATTTATCATTACTGAAATGTAAACAAATATTTACATGTACAAAAAGTTATATTATGTAATTATTTGACTAAACTTCAATATTTTTTATTTTTTTAGAAAATTAAATGAATAAAAATTAAATAATTGTATCTTCAAGAAGTTTAAATGGGTAAAAATTAAAATTTTAAAGGTGCAATAGAAAAACAAAATAAGTTCAGGGTCAAATAGAATAAAATAATGTAGTTCGGCGATTCAATAGCACAATTTATGCATTTTAATTATCATTCACGCGTTTTTGTCACGTTGGAGGAAAAAAGTCAAATCGACAAAAAAATTTTAGTTGACAGGTTAAATAAAAAAAATAAAGTTAAGAGGTCTAATAAAATATTAGATTAGTTTAAGAGTTTTATAAAATAAAAGTATATAATTTGGAGGTCAAATGATGTATTAAACCAAAAGAAAATAAAGTCGTTTTCGCGTTAACCATCAAAATTAATGTATTTAAATGTCAACGAAGTTTCAGATAGTATTTGAGCACAACAAAAGTTTGATAGATGTTGGTGCAGAGCCCCTTTTTTTATTAAATTTAAGAGCAAATTACTCTAAGACACCTCACGTTTGTTATAATTCACAGTTTGTTATCTCTTGTTTGAAAATCAAACGATTTGGTACATCAGTTTTGATTTTATAAACTATAAGGCCCTTCTGTTAAATATAGGTAGCAAATCGTTAACGGAATGAAACGTGAGGTACCAAATCGTTTGCAAAACGTTTGAAAATGAGGTACCAAATCGTTAAAATAATTAAATGTGAGGTACCAAATCGTTTACATAATTGAAACCGGGGTACCAAATTGTTTGAAAGTAAATATCAAATTATTAACGGAACTAACAGAATGGCCTTACAGTTTAAAAAATCAAAACTGAGGTACCAAATCGTTTGACTTTCAAATAAGAGGTACCAAACTGTGCATTATGACAAACGTGAGGAGCCTTAAAGTAATTTGCTCTAAATTTAAATAGCTCAAATCTGATTTCAATAAATTTTATATATAATAATCTAAACAGCTAAACCTTTTTTTAATAATTCTTATTTTAATATTTAATATTAAAATGTATTTAAATCTGAATAGCAAAAATAAAAATTGTTTTGATAAATATTAGTACTAATTTGTGACTAGTTTGTATTTTAATATTTTAGATTTCTGTTGTAAATATAATTTTTAGTTAGGATAAATTTAATTATTGATTAATAGATGTAATAATCACATATGAACTTAATTAAAAATAAAAATTGTTTTGATAGATATAAGTGCCAATTTGTGACTAATTTGTATTTTAATATTTTAGATTTCTGTTGTAAATATAATTTTTAGTTAGGTGGTGTCTATAATTGATACGTTTTAAAGGTAATAATATTTTTAAAACTTGGAGCAAAGACCATAATTTTATATGCAATTAACCCTAAATTCAATTATTGATTAATAGATGTAATAATCACATACGAACTTAATTAAGTGTTGTGTTTCTATAATCAGAATCCAACAAAAATGTCAATACTAATACACTGTTTGGATAGAGGGAATTTAAATGATCAAAATCCATGAATTTTATATTTATGGATTTAAATAAAATTCATTGTTTTCTATGATAAAAAATGACGAGAATCTATAAATTGTCACATGCACCATCCTCCAAAAAATTTCATTTGATTTTCCATTTATGAGGTGGGACAGTTGAAATCGTTTATTTTTTATACATAATATATTATTAGAATATTTAGTATTATTCCTATACACCCATTGATTTCAGGTTTTATTCAAACGAGTAGATTTTTAAATTTGGAGTACTTGACTTTCGAATGGATGCTCATTATGAATTTTTATAATGCAATATTTCTATAAATCTATTTTGAATAATTTTTATATTTATTTTTAAAAAATTGAACAAGTTTGTATAGATCTCATTTTATAATCAATTTTCAATCTTTGTGGGCTGTTAAAATATATAAAATTACTTTTAAAATATAAATAATAGATATCAATTTCTAAAATTGTTTTCAATAATATTATATTTGAATTAATTTAAAAATATAAGTATTATTATTTATTATTAAATATTTTAATTAGAGTCAAATACTTGCTTATATAAATGAGAGGATTAAAAGAGCATTCTCATGAGTCGCCAACTTAAATAAAACTTACTTAATTATTAAAAGTTGTTGTTAATAGACAAATTCTCATTAATTTTCCGAGTTGAACAAAATACATACACAAATAGCATTTTTATAAAATTCAAATTTAAATAAAACACTTATTTAATTTCTAAAAAAATATTATTAATAGATAATTCTCATCAGTTTTTAAATAAAATAAAAATAGTTATTTATTATTTTATAATTATGAAAAAATTTAGTCATTATTTATAAATAATTATTAATTAGATTCCGTGCAAATGCACGGGCTTACGACTAGTAAACTTAAAATTGGTAAGTTCTTTTTAAGCATTACAGTTGTTTTGAACCTTTTCCATACGTGCCACGTCGTACTGTTTGATTATATATTTTGGATTTTAAAATATAATCGAACTCAAAGTTAACAACATCTCGATTACATTTTAGTAGGGTAATTATGTATTTGAAAAAAATTTGAAAAATATGAAGATATATGGCAACATAATGTCAGAGGAGAAATAAAAATCGTCGACAGCAGGATTCGAACCTGCGCAGGCATAGCCCAACAGATTTCGAGTCTGTCTCCTTAACCACTCGGACATATCGACATATGCCTTTCATTAGAACATTATATTATTTTTATCCTACATAATAAAGTAATAAAAACAAAAACAACGCCCACCGAGGGGCTCGAACCCTCGACCACAAGGTTAAGAGCCTTGCGCTCTACCAACTGAGCTAGACGGGCTTTGTTTGTGATATACAAAAGAAATTATAAAGACCAATTATTTTGTCTGCCTTTTAATGTCAATTCTTCCAAACCGAACATCATCTGTTTAACCAATCGTGTCAAATTCAAACATAAAAAACTTATTAAACGGATTATTAACACTTATCGAACTTTCTAACACATTTACTAAAATAAGTTATAATAAATCAAAATATTTAACCTGTTAAACAAATTTATTAATAACTTGTTCAACTCATTTAAAATATATTTTAATTAAATAAGTACAATCAAATAATAAACCTCAAAAAATAATAAATTTTGATACTACAAATAAAAATTAATCAATTATTTTATATGAATATATTTAGCCGCATATAATAATTGAATTAGTAAATAGGTCTAAACATGCCTTAATATTCTTAAATGGATTATGCGGATTTCACCGTATCATAAATGGATTGACCCATTTATGACCTAATCCTATAAGCTCAACCTGAACAGTTTAACTTTGTGTCATATAAATGGACCGTGTCGGAAATTGTCATCCCTAACTTCAAGTAACAACGAACTCAAAATAGTACTAATTATAGTACTTGCCCCCCTGTTAATTGCAAAATTTTAATTTTTAATGTTCCATTCTAATTGACAAATTTTATTTATATTATATTTTTAACTATAATATTCTTTTCTATCCTCTTTCATTATTTAATTTTAAAAATAAGATATTTAATGTAAAAATAAAGTACTTAACGCGACAAGATTATTTAAAAATAAAATCATACTATATTTAATACATTATCTTAAACAATGTGTATAAAAATTTGTCACAATTAGAATAAGACTGAAGCAGCTCTATGTAAGCCAATAAAATATTCAACCTTCGATTGTGAGACTTTAAATCCCTAGTAAAAGAGCAACTTTTGGCACCTCACTTAGAGCGGAATTCGCTTTGCCAGAAATACCGTGTTCACCGGATTGTTTGCAAAACGAGACCCAATTAAGAACTCCGAGGTTTCATGAAACATACTTCTTATTGTTGTTCGGTAAGTAGCCAACCCACACTTAGTCACAGACAAGTTCAAAGTTGAGATTAATCGATATTTAAAGTCGGAATGTTCAAAAACTTGTTATTTGAACAAGAGTTAGCAATTGGAAGCTTTAATGAAAGCGCATTAGTGGTTCAATTCCAAGTTCTAACAGCACTGTAAACAAGATCAGAACAGGGAGCGGAGTCTTCAAAATCCAAGGAGCATTGTAAGAATTCGGAGCACAAAAAATCCGGCGAACTCTGCTAAAGGGATGAGCTGGCTTTGGCTGAAAATCGTAGACATAATGAGGCGCCGCCAAGGAAAAATAGCTAGTCGGAATGGGTCTGTCTGCGTTTCTTGAATACCAAACTATAATTCATTTTTGGAGGGCTGTGTATCGTCTCTCCCCAGCGAGAAGAGCCAATGAAACAGTTGCGATAACTTACTAGTTTCAGGCTTCTTCTCTACTTTCTCCGAGTTACTGTCACATAGTGCATAAAACTCGTGCTTAATGTGAGGAGCAACTATCTTTTCCTGTTAAGAGAAACAAAAAACGCATCTAGAAGTGAATATCAAACAGAATGGGCATGAGGAGGGGTGTGCATTTGCTTCAAACCAAACAAAACCAAAATTTAAAAGAAATAAGAAATTTCAAAAAAAAAACAAAGTTTTTTAAAATATCAAATGAACTGAAACAAAATTGTCTGTTCGGTTCAGTTCGGTTCGGCTTTTGAACACCCCTGGGCATGGGAGATAATTATGCAAGTGGGACTCTTTTAATAAAAATCAAAATACCTTGAACACTTCAAATGGACAGAATTCAGAATTATTGCAACCCTATTCACGCAAACAAAAATCATTAGTATACAAAATTGACATTTATGGATACGCATGAAATGGAAAGGCAATTTTAAGTCAAACTCATTTGATGAAGTGAAGCAGAAACACATACCGGCATTGGAATTGGATGTTCATTATGGAGTACTTGGACAAGATACTTGCTTGAAGAATCAGCTGGACAACTATGCAAGACCAGCATGTTGTTCCCAGCAAACGGCGCCACGATGCTGCCCCACCAATTTCTATTATGAGGCGGCCTCGGAGGAAGCTCCAAAGGTTGATCCCTCTGTATTTTTTGGAATTCTGAAAAGATTCCGAAAATTACTACGAGTTCATATATCTACTCTAGTATAATTGATTTTTCTAAATGGGGTGTTGTTACTCTATGGCTCACATGTCCATGACTTACCGATATAATTATGAAAACTGAAAAGGCAGAACACATATTTGGGGCCATGCACTTGTCCCCTTTTGGCAATCCTTATACTTTTATTTGTCAACATTGAGTCGCTGCGCTTTTAATTTTGAAGAGTATAGGTCCTCCGTCACAAAAATCAAGCGCGTGTACTTTACGCGTTGTTAGTGAGGCTAAGATAAAAAACAAATTGTTTAATTACTTCAATTTTATTTAAATTTAGTTACCATTTTTATTTTTGTTGACATTAAACCCTAAAGTGGGTTTTTCCGGTTTGAATTGACACCGTTAACATTTTTTATGACGGAGAGGCCCAATGTCTATAAAATTAAAAGTATAAGAACTCGATGTTAACAAGTAGAAGTGGATCCGATGCCAAGAACATGACAAAATATGCGTTATGCCTTAAGAAAATGCTGCATCCTACTACGATCTGCAAATAACATGGGAAATCGAAGGGCAGAATTGCTTACCAGATTCATCAAGGAATAGGCCTAGCAGACATGAAAAAGGAATTAGAGTCTCTGCATGAGCAAACCGTAGTCTTGCCTTTTCATAACTTCCGGGAGCATGTTTTTCTAAAAGGACAAAAAAATAAATAAATTGTGTGGGACTGGAAAATTATCTCCTTTTGAAAGAAACTAATCATTAATAGATAAAGAGAGGATTCATCATTGCGTCCCCTACTTTGAACAGTATCAATGTAAAAGTCTGACCAATTCTCAGAAGATGTAAATCACATAGACATTAGAAAAATACGAGTTGCTAATTGCAGAGATGAGAACTGTGATATAGATTTTGACAGAAAAATGGCATTTTCTTTTTCCTCAAGATTGGTAAAATTAATAACTGATTGCATTCCTAAGAAACGAAAAACATCGTTTAGATGTTTGGCTAAGTCTAGGAGTTTTAGACTCCCGTTGAGATCTAATATGCTAAAATGACCATGAATAAAGATAAATGTGATGGCGGAGATGCTGTCCATTGAAGTTTCTATTAGTTTCCTCCTCATGGACCATTATTCTTACTGAACTCCACTTAAGTTTAAGCCTTCATCATCCATAAAAGGTATCCAACAGTATGACTAAAGAAAATGGAAATAAGAATATATAGAAATGAACTAAAGATAAAAATGGAGGGATATTTTCACAGCCTATATTACCCTCATGTGCCTTAATAGCTTGCTCCATAGAATGAAACACATCTTTAAGCAGCGGCACTCCCATATGATAGTTTATTGATTTACCATAACCCTTTAATAAGAACACCTCCAAGTCATCTGTCCACCCCAGCAAAGCAACCTAAACGTGTGAATATTTAAAACTTAATACACATGCTCAAAGAATTCAAAGTAATAAACAAACTAAAACACTCCTAATACTTTAGGATGAGTGGATGACCATTGCAAAGACAGCCATAAAACTTGCTATATACCTCGGAAGAATTGAAAAGGCTACAAGCTTGATTTGTCATATTTAAGAGGGATGCCTCCTGCCAAATTAAAAATTAAAGGGGACGTAGAAAAGTCAAATAGAAAGCCAAAACTTATAATTTCAATAAAAGAATATTCTAGATGATGAAAATTGCATATCATAGAAGAAGTAATTTAATCACCTGTTTGCAAAGAAACCAGAGAGAAGAAGTATCCTTCCTTGTAAAACTAAGTCCATAACGGCTCACCAAGGCAGCGGTTATTTCATCTAAGATAGGTTCTTTAAGCTTATCAACAGCTGGCTCTTGGCTTTTCCTAAAAGCCTGCAAACACACAGGAAAAAGTTTAGAGAAATCAACCAGCTCTTAAATGCTCCAGGCATGCATAGCTATGAATTTCCCAGAATATCTCACTTCAACGTTTAGAAACTATTTTAAAAACAACATTTCAGAAGCATCTAACAAAGGAAAGATGGCTCAAAAGAACCTTCCTGAACGGGGGAAAAAAACAGCAAGTAAATGAAAGAACTAACGCCTAGTTTTAGAAATCCAGTGGCTATATCAGCCATTTTGTAAAAATTCTTTAACACTTCTGCAGAAGAACAATTGTTGTGGACTTGTGGCTGTATAAAAAAAAGCAATGAAAATAATCATTTAAGATATCCACATAATCCTAATAAATTAAGTAATGATATTAACAACAGGAAGAATCCCCAAATCCAAGTTGAATGATCCATAAAGGCCAAGAATGGACAAAAAGGTAAGAGCACTTGGTCAGGAAGTTAGTACTTGCCAACTAAATATCTATGTTGTAGGACAGTGTAGGTTATATGTGGATATGGCTACAGTTCGTAGCTGGACTCATATTATCTTTCTCCCCTGACCAATTCGTTTGATAGCCTTAATAGAACGCAAGTTAAGCAAATGGTTTTGGCCTTAGAATATGGGAAAACAGAGGAGGTCATGAAAATTGAATCAGCAAAATGGTTATTCTCTTCTTTGTATATGTGAGAAATTAGGAAGTTAGTGGTTACAGATAACAAAAAAGTTCCAGTACTTATAAATCCAAACACAATCAACAATAAGAACTAAAAAGCAAACCCACACACATACCTTATAGTTCTCACAGCAATCATGAAACCTAAGCATTATGTCACTTGCACGGCTTTCGCTGATAACAGAAAAAGCTCGATGATTGCCTGGTCCAAGACTTCCCTTATCACTAAAGAGCCCAATTCCAAATGCAACAGCACTAGCTGACGCTCGAGCAACCTATCAAATTGTAGGACAAGGGAATGAATGAATTATTGCCTTAAAGAAACAAAAAACAAAAACAAAACTCAAGTAACATGACAATAGAAATGTTGCTCCAAAGCATTAGTGAGGTTTGCTCCAAAGCATTAGTGAGGTTGATGTGTAATCAACTCAGAAGGATGCCCATACATCAAAGTACAACCCCAATTAAAGATGACACAAACAGTTCTCTAATTCTATGATAAATAAACTGCAAAGGCATTTCATATACCTAAAAAGAAAAAAAATAGAGCACCTGAGTCGCCTTTATTGGATATACATCAGGGTGATATTCTTGTTTGAACAAATTTGGAAATCTTTCTCTTGTCCTGATTCCAAGATCATATAATTCTTTTTCTCCCTTGCTAATCAACTCTCCACCTTTCAACTTCCCCTTCCAAGGAGATTGCCAACCCCTTAACCAGGCAGGAAGTTTCGGCAAAGACAGCTGATGATCTTCGGCATCTCTTATAAGTTCTTCCAAATGAGATGCCAACTGGTCTAACTCCTTTATCCGTTTTTTGGTAGGAGAACGAGTCCCATGCCTTGCCTGGAAGTCAAAAACAGATTAAAGTCTATTTTTGTTCATAAGTTAACTCTTGTCATACAAGTAATCCTATCAGACATTGAAAAACTTATCATACCAAAAGTGAAGGAAAGATAATTAGAAAATTAAATTTCGGAAAGAAAGCATCCCAAAATCGTGGTTCAATTGAAGTCTAAATAGCCAAGTTTCTGATTTCTCAAAAACTTCATAGTTGCTATCAATTCTTTAAACTTTAGAAGACATAAGGCGTTTCGAAAGAAATGAAATCATGCCCAAACTTAATTTCTAAATTGAATTCTCACACACCACATAATTCATCCCCAAAAGTACCGCAGGAAAATCAAACAGCAAAGAAACTGCTTACAAATTTAAGACTCTTAAGTCTTAACTACAATACTGAAACTACTTCAGAAATTTCCAAAAAAATGAAAAAAAAAAAACAATAGTTCATTGCTTCACCTGCACAAGGTATCACGGACACGGAAAAAACGGGACACTTGGACACAGTCACGATGAAACTGCGTTATTTTAAGGTTTCCTATGTAAAAAGTGAAGTTGTGTCCAACACGTTTCCGGAACGGGACATTTTGATTGAATGAAGTGTCTGTGCTAAAAGCACAATGATTAATACATGATAACATTCAATTAAACTAAGATTACAAGCAATAATTCACCTAACAATAAGAATAAAGTACACATTGTTGTAAATTATTTATCCACTCAACTGAATTAGTAAGTAATTCAAACAAAATTAAAATAAAGGAAGCGAAATTAATACACTGATCTGAAATTCACAGAAACAATTTTATAATATTAGTAATAATTACCACAAGATTTAAATGTATAGGAACACATCCCTCAGCCAAATTAGACTCCTCTACCGAATTAGTAACCACGTCTTTAACGGCACCGTATCTGCAGCCACAGAAAAAACACATATATGACCAAAACAAGCAACAAGAAAACAACACAAAACGCGAAATTTTGAAGTCGTATTGAAGAGATGGAGATAAGAACGGACGTTGATACAGTAGAGAGGTGCTGGCGGAGGTTAAAGCTTTGATCGGCGACGGAATGAGCTACGACAGATAACCACAAAATAACGGAAGTAATTGCAGCGGCGGTTATGGTGATCTTCGTTTTCATTTTTAATTTTGATTCCTAGAAACAAAAAGAATTTTTTTTCAGTTAACAACGGCGACAATGAGTAGCAGCAAGGACGACGAAGTTGAGGAACCGTGACAACGGCGACGGATTGCGGAAACAGTGAAGGCGATCACTTAAGGAGCTGATACTTCACTGCTAAGTCAATTAAATATATTAATTTATTTCAAAAAAAAAAATATTTTATCTATACTATATATAAAACACGGATAAATAAATTTACTGAATAGTTCTTTTTAATTTACTAATAAATAAAGGTTTTATAGTTATCACTTATCAACTAATTAGTTATTTAAATAATCACTATTATAATTAAAGTTCTGATTAAAATAGGTAGCTAAATTATATCCAATTTAGTTTTTAATATGTAAAAAATAACTAAATTATCTCCAAATTAGTAGAAATACATATCTTTTAGTTTGATTAAACTATAAAATTAAAATATTATATTTGGTTAATATATTATTATTTAAATTTTTATCTTATTATTTTTAAAGATAGAAATTAAATAAAATTAAGTTAATTATGGTTATTATAAAATTAAAAAAAAAAATCAGTATGAAAAAAAATATAATAACCGAATATATTATATTTAATTTTACAAAAATTCATAACTAATTTAATATTAATTATAAATAAAAAATTGATATAATTATACTAAATTTACTAATATGTTCATTGTCAAGTTACGTTACGAGCCACATGCATAACACATAATGCAAAACTAGTAACATTAAAAGTGAAAAATTTATAATTAATTTTTTTAAATTACTTAAGTAAAATTACATAGTACACTATTAATTCTAAAACTATTGAAAATTATTAATTTTTTAAATTACTTAACTATAATTATATGGAGTATTTGATAATTTGATGTTAGATTAAAAAAGTAAAATATAAATCTCTTTTCTATTCTAATTATATACGAAATTATAGTTTCACTTCATATGGAGTAAGTTTTTTATAAACAAATCAATTTAACTTATAAAGTTATAATATAATTCTATTAAATAATATGTTATTAATATTAATTAAGCTATGACAGATAATCAATTTTAAAAAAATGAGTAACTTTTTAATAATGATTGATAATTTCAATTTATTATTTTTGTAAATTTAAAGTAATTAATTTTGCAGTTTTGTTGATACTTAATTAAAAATAATTTATAAACTAATAAATTATATAAATTAATTACTATAATAGCTATATATTCAAAAATTATAGAGGATAATTTTTCTAAATAAGATGAAGCATTGTTTGGATTAAGGGTTGTCCACATGACACGCTAGTCCAATTCACCAAACACGTAAAATTGACATATATATATATATATATATATATATATATATATATATATATATATATATATATATATTGAGTTTTAGCAGGTTTATATTGAAAACGTGTCACTTCGCTAATAACACGAAATAAATGGTTGTGTTGCAGACTGACACACCAACCCGTCTAACTCGTTTACAAATCGGATTGGAATTCACTCAAAATCAAATGAACTTGATAGGTCATGTTCACTAATTTAAACCATTCGTTATAAAATAAATGGTATAGATATATAACTCTTTTTTGTTGAACATGATCCGTAGGGTTCATTTGAATTTAAGAGAATCACAATCCTTACAAATCATATAATTTTTACTAATACAAAAAAAATTAATAATATATAAATTTAATTTAATTATATTAATTATATAACTATATTATAATGTTTGATTTCAATTAGAGGTTAAAATTATATTTTATATATTTTAAAAACATATGAATTAATTGATCGAGTATGCTCTGTCAATTGTGTTATTTATTTTTCTAAACATGTTAATCATATCATCTCATGTTGTCTACTTTAAATATGTGTCATGTTAAGATTGAAATTTTTGACACTATGGATCGTATTTATGTTGATCCTACTTATGCCAATGGAATGGACCGATACAACAAGCATACTACCAATCCATTTACAGCTGCGATTAGATTGGTGTCAAACCAATAACTGAAATCAATTTTAAATCTCTAAATTCAATTTGAAACCCTAATTTTTAATCCCCAAATTCAATCTGAACCCCTAATTTTAAATCCCAAAATTCAATCAGAAACCCTAATTTTAAATCCCTAAATTCAATCTGAAACCCTAATTTTGAATTCCCACCCTAATTATGAACCACAATTTTATTTTCAAACCCTAATTTTAAAACCTCAAAATCATATATCTTACACTAATAAACCCTAAAATTTAATTAAATTTCGTTAACCCAAACGAGAAATTCAAGAAGAAGAAGATGAAGATACTACGGAAATTAAATTTATAGACAACTAACCTTAGGCTTTGAACATCTGAAGAACCGCCGTCATGGATTCTTTTCCATCCAAGCCACCATTAGTCTTGCCTGAACTCCACAAAGAAATGATCGTGAAAAACCCTAAAGCTATAACATCAGCTTTAGGGACTGTTTAAGCCCAAACTGAAGTTTAAGGACCTTTTAAACAAAAACATGATAGTTAAAGGACCTAATAATGGGTTAATCCTTATTTTTATTTAGTTATTTGACCATGTAATATTCATAAATATTGCAATTTTTTTGAATTTAAAACTCAATTGTTTTTTTTTTTTTTTTTTTGTCATAGGCAAACTTCACCAGGTAAAGTGTGAAATAGTACTATATACATATGAACGATTTTTCATCAACAATAAGTCAACCGTTCAAAGATTTAATGATGATAGTAAAGCGTGCTTTTTCCATATCAAATAGGAATGTCTAGATTAGAGTAAAAGTCACCTAAAAAACGTAAAAAAACAAAAATTCAATAAAGCGTGCTTTTTCCATCTTCCAAGGCGAGCCAAGGCGAGCACTTAAGCAAATAAAGCGCTCGCCTTACTGAAGGCGCCTCGACTGGAAGGTCTGGAGGCGCCATCAGTCTGTGGCGCCTCGCCTGAGCGCTTTAGGCGCTCAGGCGAGCGCTTTTAATAACACTGGATGATACTGTCAAGCAGTCATCTATTAGGGCTTTTTAACCACCAGAAGGGCCACCCAATACACTTAAAAGTGTATAAATAATAATTAAAATTTTTAAAAACCGAAAAATTAGGCTAAAAAAATTTACTTCATCAAAAAAGAAAGTTTTGTATTTATGTCAATATAGTGACTTTCTTTGAAGATGAAATGAAAATGTATATGTATATCTAAATTTTCGGTGCCCTTGCCATAATTAAAAATGCCAAGTCTAGTCAAAATAAAGTAAAATAATATTATCATCAAGTAAAGTCTATGGTAACTTTGTTTATAGATTTTATATTTTATCCATTTATTATTATTGAATGAATTATTAAAATTTATCCAATAATAGAATAGATAAAATAGACTATAACAAAGTAACCATAGAAGAAGCCATCAAATATATACAAGTTCATGATGTGTGATAAGGTGTTCTCTGTTTATCAGACAGTTTTAATCTTTTTGAACTAAATTAAGAGTTTCTAAAATATTTAACTATTTTGGAAAGCAACTACATCACTTTAATCAAATCAGTAAAAATAAATCTTCTTTATGATTACACAAGATTAAATAATCTTTTCTCTGCAGAAAATAGTTTAGGAAACGTAAAGAAAGGAATTTAGTGAGATTTTTTCAACAGGAATTATATTAAGAAAATAACCCAACATCACAGCCTAAATAGCAAGACTTGAAGTGAATACAATGGCCAAGCAAACCTATATATGAATGTTTACATTTCTGTACTATTGAATGTGCCAAAGTATTGCAACTTCGTGCAATCCAACAAACCTGTGATTCTCAAATTTAGTAGATAAACAATTACTTTAAAACACTATATGATAGCAGAAATACACCAAATTATACTACTAGATACGAGTTTCAGTGTTGTTTTTTTTCTTTTTTACAATGTTTCAGTGTTAAACACCATCAATATTGCCAACTCACTTGCCTTTTTTTACTGGACCTAAAGAAACCCAACACCCCATGCAAACCTTGTAAAAATCAGTAACCACACAAAGTAATGATATTTGATTTACATTATTTACTATGATCAAATCATCACCTTTCAATTATATGGTTTTATTGTTAATTGTTTGGTTTGGTGAAGTTGAATTTGTTCGTTAAAGAGGAAAGTGCCATTTGGGTTATCAAAAAGAGTATATACTTTGTCAAGATTAAAAACTTCATCCTTTTAAAGGAGAAGTGCCAAGAGTGATATACATCACGCCAATTTCAGAAGACAGTTACCTGTGATGCACGTTCATCTCTATAACACCATTATCTTCAACGAACAGACGTGGCCACGTTCCAACGGGTTGATTCTGCCGTTGGATCTTCTCAGTGTTTGATTTTGCCGCTGGATCTTGCTCTTCCGTAACTGCCTAATCTCGCCACCGCTTGCTTTTCGGTAACTGCCTAATCTGACCGCCGCTTGGTCTTCGGTAATCGCCTAGGCGCCTAATCTCATCACCGCTCGCTCTTCGGTAACCGCCTAGGCTCCTAATCTCACCACCGCTCGCTCTTCGGTAACCGCCTTGTTTAAAATCTTGAACAAGTTAAAAATGGAGAAAAGGATGGAATTTTTCTATGATGGGGGCGGTACTGTAAAAAAAACTCAATTGTTTAGTATGCTAAAAATGATGAAAATTCGTCAATTTTAAAAAGGGTGAACTGTAAATAAATTTGTAGTTTTTAAATGGAATTATAATCCTGTCACATCTTTTAAAAAATGACTATTATTTACCAACAATTTTTTGTTTTATTTTATCACCATTTTAAAATTTATGATAAAATTAATTTTTCACATAGAAAATACACGAAAAAATATAATTTTATGTATTTTCTACTCTTTTTTTTCTTCAAAATCTATCACATTGACAAAATTCTACCTATTGATGCTTCCATTTGAACTATAGCTACTTGGTTAATGTTATGTATTAAATAATAAATATGTATTTATTGCAGTAACACTCTGATGGCGACTTCAATTGAAAAAATTATTTTTAAAAAATCAAGAGCTTAACAAAATTTCATATCCAAAAAAATTATTGTGGATTAACATACATACAAACCTTGTAAAAATCAGTTGAACCATATACGGGTCATTCAGCTGGTTCAACCAGTCTCCCAGTTCTTTGATTGAACCAGCCAGGCTAGGTTTGAAACCTGTAAATAGGACATCTTTGGGGCCACAGATTTTGCCTAAAATGCTCAATGAAGATACAATTGAAGAACTAGCAACAACAATTTTATCATAAATTTCTTGGACCATAGCCATACCAATTGGTCCAAGATTGGGAAACCGAGCCAACCAGTGAAATTGACCCACCATTCATACCTCCATCAACATCCAAATGGTACAGCAATATCTATGATTTTTTTATTTTCAGAACTAGCTTAACAAAAACGCAAAATATTAGGAATAAATGGCATCCATATATATGTCAACTACTTTAGCTAAAAGAGTACTAAATCCATTTAAAAACCTCTAGCATTTATCAACAATATCTAATGTCTAACCACACCCCAAAATTTCTGATCAAACCCTACCGACTCAAAACGACAGCATTCGAGTTTTCGACAAACTTATAAAAACCATACTTAAACAGCACATAGAGCATCTCAGTCATTATGCAGCAACCGCCTCTTCCCCGTCGAGGAGCATCTGGTCGAAGTGCCATACTCCTGGTCATTAACGGAAACAATTAGGTTCAACACAGAAGGAAAATATGCACGAACGTAAAGAGCAATGATGAATCTACAGAGTTGATTATCTATGATTCGATTAAGAGAAACTTTGTTGAGATAAAGATTTTGGATTCGTACCGTGTCCTTTGCCGACTCTTCGCAGCTGAGCAACATATTCAGAGATCTTCTTAATGGCTTCCACCTGCAAGGAATCAGTCGAAATGCCAAAATCAAATTCTGTAACGCAACAAGCAGCAACGAAGAATCTCTAAGTTATGAACCCTAATGAACTAGTGAAATTCGTTATAGTTAAACCATACCTGTTCTGTTAAGAACTCGCTTTCGACAAAATCGGTCAGCTGGACATCGTGGTTCTTCTCAGCTACCTGTTTGTCAAAGTTAGGATTAAAATATGAAGCTGTGGCATTATTTCGTTAATTATCGACACTGACAGCAAAGATGACACGTTCCATAGGCCACCACAATGTTTGAACTGAACTAGTGATTGAAGTATAACTCAAGAAACAACACCAAGTAGCCAAAATTACTCACACTGTGCAAGTGCAATAGCTTTTCGTTTACCAACTTTTCCAGTGACAAAGCAAGTTCCATTGCTGAAACAAGACATCAAGAAACTTATTACCAACTAGCATAGCGCGAAAATAATATAACAAGCACCACAAATTTAACACATCGACCTATTTGTCACGTAAAACAACATAATACAAAGAAAGACATATATAATATAAACATCTTCGAGACATCACAAATATTATACCACGATACACATTCACAAGAGATCAAAGATGAGGAAAGCTACAAAATGATTCAAAAGTATTTCTAAATAGTAAGGATGCAACATCAATTGCTTTACAAAAATCTAATATAAAATCACAGAACACCTTCCTATCCATCAGAAAGTAGTCTTTCCAGTCATTTTTCATTAATTGCACACATGAAAAGAACTTAATTTAGTATCTTCTAGTATGCCCTGAAGTAAAATATGGACCTATTCAAGAAATCACATATATAATACCAAGATACACATTCGCACCAGATCAAAGATGACGAGAGCCACAAAACGATGCAAAAGTAGTTCTAAAGACGAAAAATGCAAAATCGATAGCTTGACAAAAATTTATTATAAAGTCGCAGAACATCTTTCTATCCACCAGAAATTTAAAAACCACATTACGAGCCACAAACTACTGAACTAAAACACCAAGCAAGAATTCAAAAAAATCAAAATTTATTGGACTTTCTACAGCATTACATCACCAAGAAATCGCAGAAACTCACCATACAACGCATCTCCCTTTTCGACATGATCAAACTCAGAAAGAGGCATCAATATAGACTGCAGCTTCACTTTTCCTCCACGTTTGTTCTAAAAGATTATTCAAAAATCAAAATTCAGCTCTGTTCTACTATTAAACTATTGAATCTACAACACAAATCACAAATCACTAATAAATATCAAACTTCTAATCACCTGGTATTCCATAAATTTCTCAGCATGCTCTCTTTCTTCAACACTTGATTCCTTGAAAAACCTATTTGATTGAACAAAATCAAAAACAAACATTACACACCAAAATTAAAGAACTACTCATAAGGCTCAAGAATTTAAAAAAGAAACTCACTTGGCAAGACCCTTGAGCGCCACGTTATCTCTGTCAAAATACGCAAACAAAGCATGATACACATACGAGACATTGTATTCCACACTGTAAAATCCAAAATAAACAATTAAGTTAAGAATAAACAAATACAAAATAATCAAATAAATAATTGAAATTATGATCACATTATAAAACAAATAAAAAGCATAGAAATCCAATCTTTATAATTAAAAACAAAACTCATGGTTATAATTAATAACAAAACCCATCAAGAAAACTCAAAAAATACACAATCTTTACAACAAAAACTCAAAGAATTCAAGATTAACCAAAAACAGAAAATTTAATAACTTAATTAAAGAAACAAGCCCATGATTATATCTATAACTAAAAACAAAACCCATCAAGAGAACTCAAAAAAGACAAAATCTTTACAACAAAAAACTCAAAGAAATTCAAGATCAACTAAAAAAGATTCAAAATTACGAACTTAATCTGTTCATTTAAAGCAGCTTCACACTCATCAGTATATTTTTGTCTAGCAAGAGAAGCCTGAGGAACATTAGGAACTAAATTAAGTTCCTTCTTCACTTCTTCAAACGGCTCAAAAACGACGCCGGTTAAAGGCTTATTATTAGCGCTTTTTGATGCACAAACAACAAACCCAGTTCCATTTTTTCCCTTACTGGAAAATGAAGAACAACCCATCAATATATTGTCTCCATGATGAGTATTTAACAGGGACAAAGCTGGTGATGCCTTCAGTAACATGATTTTTTTAAAACCCTAAATTGAAAACCCTAAACTGGAAGTGGAAATTTGAAATTGAAATTGAAATTGGGAATTTAAAATTGAAATGATAAGAACAGTGAGTGAGTTTGTTGGGAGTGTGGAGAGGAGGTGATATAGAAGGAAATGATGGAGGGGGAATATGGGCCGTTGGATTGGATGGGACACGTGGAGAGTGGAGATTGAGAGGTGGAGGTGGGGAGTGTGGCAGGCTCGTGGCTATGGTTATTCCTGAGAGATTTCTGGATATCACGTGGAGCTGAATCTGGCAGACTTTTGTTTTGAGTTCCCCAAAAAAATTGGGTTTCTTTTTGTTTGTTGAAAATAAAAAATCTTTTTAGTTTCTGATATTTTGGTCTTTTTGTTTTTAGCAACATTTTAAAATTTAAAATGTACATCACACTTAATTAATTTTATTAATTTTTTTATGAATTTTCATATTAAAGAGAAAATTTAATTTTTATAAAGAAAAAAAGTTGAACCGGACTGACATGTAAATTTATTTTTCTTGTGATCTTTTCAATTTTAAAAATTAAATTAAAATTTTGATTCTAATCTTATTTATATTTACGATCAAAACAATAAAATAATCATTCATTATAAAATCGTAGTAATTATAGAATTTATTAATAATAACATTCATTTTTAGTGCATATTTCGTATAAATCAATTTAAATTGTTTACTATTTATATTTGAATAACGTTATATAATTCATTTTTTTTTAATTTTTTTTTTGTACCGTCTGGTGTGGAAATCAAAGAGTGAATTAGATATATTATTTTTTAAGACATATACTTTTGGATGAAAATTGGATGAACAAAATCTTATCACAGTAAGGAGGGTTATAGAAAATGGATTAAATAAATTGGTTAAAATCATTTTTCTTTTACATGCTCAAAAGTTATATATCTTTATGAGCATAAATTGAACGATCTTTAGGTTAAAAAGATATTAATTCTAAGATAAAAAAAATTACAGCAAAGAATCAATATAATCTCTTAAATTGTGACTGAAGGTCAAATAACTCATTTTAAATTATTTTAATTGAGAATTTCTGTAAAAAAATTGAATCAATTAAAGATAGTAATACAATATGAATAAGTTTAAAAGTTGAAATGATCTAATTTTATTATTAATTGATATGAAAATAGAAAATATTGTTCTTAACTTATCCAAAATTTAATTATTATCTTTAATTGATTAAAATAATTAAAAGTGGATCATTTCATCCGTAATTACAAGTTCAGAATCAAAATTGACTCTTTTTAAAAATGTTTCTTAAAAAAATTAGGTAAAAAGATTAGAATGGGTTGGAATATTTGGTAATGTCCATTAGTTTTACCTGTTTTGGAACAAAAAGTTGGTTTACCTTGATGATGATAAGATTAAAATACAGGATGAAAACGACAATAAAGTTGGAATATGATTGAATGTGGACCACTTTGATGGAATATATTTTCCAGAAATACATTCATTAACAATCTTTATATGCTTGAATTTCAAAAAGTTGGTTCAATCAATCATTCAAATGACCAATTTGATAAAGAATATTTCACCATCCATCATGACACAGGTGGCAATCTTCAACTGATTAAAAGGTTAAGATCATAATTAAGAATATTAATCAATATGAAATTTTTATCATTTTTTGTAAATAAAAATAGTTTATTTAACATAAATAATTTTTTAGTTTTTTCAAAAATATAGAAAATGTAATTATATTTACTTATAAATACATTTCTCAAAATTTAATAGAAGTTTTTTTTAACTAACCCAAGGGCTTTTTTTAGCAGGCTTATTGTTATGAGCCTAAATACACTCTCATTAGTAGTTCAGCCCAACTTATTTGATGTAGTTTAGCCCGAGATCTGGGTAATTTACACAAATCACTCAAAAGTGCTATTGTGTTATGTTTTTACCTCACAATTTTAATTTTGACAATAATCTCCCAAAAAAATGAAAAACTTTTCACATATCCCTCATAACCCAAAATAAGCTGCTTTTAACATAAAATAAGACGATAATGCCCCCTTCTTCTTCATATAACAATCGTCATTGGCCATATATCAATTACCACTTCTCTGAAAAGAACTCTCTAATCAGTTTCTATCTCTCAAACAGAATCTTCACATGAAATCCGACGCTTTAAAACAGAAACTCCAGACATTGCCAACGATCATCCTGACAGCGAGGTAGATAACGGTGACAAATTGTTGGAGATTCTGAAATTATTTTGTTTGAAGATGAAATCAGTTGACTTTGGGAAGTTTATCACGATGAGGAAGAAAATAATCGAGGTTTTATGAAGTCAGATTTCATTAGCGTTATCGGAATGTGTTGATCCTTGTAGATTCGTGTTACAAGCTATATGAGAGGTTTTTCCGGTGGAAAAAAGGTGCTATAAGAGCATAAATGATTTAGGCTGGGCTTGTGGTTTGACTCTGGAGAATTTGATTCCGGTTGTTGTTGACCCGGTGATTGGAAAATCAAGACTATCAATGACGCCGAATGTTAAGCGGAGGCATTTGATTACTTTTGGTATTGTTAATAAGAAGGATGTTGATTTGTATATAAAGCTTGCTGTTGGTTCTTCTTGGCATAAACAGATGCCTAAACTTGCTGTTTCTCTTGGTTTGTGTTCTAGAGTTTGTTCTCAATTTTTGAATAATAAATGATAGATTAATTATATATGAGTTTTTGTTGGTAGTTTCATTGGTACTTGCATGAATTAATGTAAATATTGAAAAGAGATGAATAATAATAACAACAGGGCTTCTACCAAAAATCCCCATTTTGTGCTTTTAATCTATGGCAATTGGACTTGAAAAAGAGAAAATAGGTTTTTGTTGTTCATCAATGAGTAAGCAGTACGTATTTATAGAAAATAACAATAGGACGAAGAACCATATTCATAGGGACCAATTTTAATAGGGATGTGGACATTATGAAAGACTTGTTTTGATCATATTGGTAGAGTTCATTCACCACTTGCAGAAATAAAGATCATTTAGAAACTTCAACTTTGCACAATATAACTAAATCCTTTCTAACATTTACCATTAAATCAATTAAAATTGCTTGAGACTATCAAATAAATTGTTTTTAGTTTATGTGAAGAGTTGACATTAAGCTTTGTTGAGTTTAAATTAAATTGATATAGGTTCATATAAGGTTCACATCAGGTTGATTTTTAATTTTATAAACTATCGAATACATTTTATTTAAAAAAGATATTCAATTTATATATATACTAAATCTCAAAATTTTATCTATATAAAATATATGTTAAGATTATAAAGACCAGTAAGACAAATTTATAAAAAAAATGAATTAAAATAGTTCAGTTGATATAGCTTCACATTCGGTTAACATCAAGTAGATTTTCGGTTTTATAAACTGTCAAATACAATACACTTAAAAGAGATATTCATATATTACGCTAAATTTCAAAATTCTCTCTATATAAAATGTCATTTAAAATTATAAAGAACAGCAAGACAAATTTTATTAAAAATTAAATTAAACTAGTTCAGTTGATATACGTTCACATCCGGTTCATATCAGGTTACTTTTCTGTTTTATAGACTATCATTACATTTCACTTAAAAATAGTTATTCATTTCTTATAATAGACTATATCTTAAAATTCTCTCTATATAAAATATCAGATAAGATTGTAAGAACAACAAGACAAATTTTATAAAAAAATGAATTAAGATAGTTCAGTTGATATAGGTTCATATCAAGTTCACATCGAGTTGATATTTTGTTTTATAGACTATCAAATACATTTCACTTAAATGAGATATTCAATTTGTATTTCACACTAAATCTCAAAATTTATCTATATAAAATGTCATTTAAGATTGTAAAGAGCAGGTAGACAGATTTTATTTAAAATTAAATTAAGGCAGTTCAGTTGATATAGGTTGACATCTGTTTCACATCAGGTTGATTTTTTATTTGTATTTTATCAAACAATATATTCAGTTTGTATATTATACCAAATCTTAAAATTATCTCAATATAAAATGTCAGTTAAGATTGTGAAAAACAGTAAGACAAATTTTATTAAAAATTGAATTAAGGTAGTTTAGTTGATAGGTTCACATCAGGTTCACATCAGGTTGATTTTTAATTTTATAAACCGTCAAATACATTTCACTTAAAAGAGATATTCGATTTGTATATTACACTAAATATTAAAATTCTCTCAATATAAAATATCAGTTAAGATTGTAAAGAGCAGCAAGACAATTTTCACTAAAAAATGCATTAAGGTAGTTCAATTGATATAGCTTCACATCAAGTTAACATCAGGTTTGATTTTCAGTTCTATACAATGTCAAATAAAATACACTTAAAAGAGATATTGAATTTGAAAATTACACTAAATTTCAAAATTCTCTATATATAAAATATCATTTAAAATTGTACAGAGCAACAAGACAAAATTTATTAAAAATTGAATTCAACTAGTTCAGTTGATATAAGTTCACATCTGGTTCACATCAGGTTGATTTTCAGTTTTATACACTATTAATTACATTTCACTTAAAAATAATTATTCAATTCTTCTATAGACTATATCTAAATATTCTCTCTATATAAAAATATCAGATAAAATTGTAAAGAGCAGTAAGACAAATTTTATAAAATAAATAAATTAAGATAGTTCAGCTAATATAGGTTCATATCAGGTTCACATTAGGCTGATACTTGGTTTTATAAACTATCAAATACATCAATGAAGTAAGGCATTTAGACATCTATTTTGTCTCTAATTTATACATGATAGACAATATTAAATTTATATTAAATTGATATTAATTTTATATTAAATTCGCATTAAGCCGACATTAGGCTGATATTAAGTTAACATTAAGTTGATATAAAGTTAACATTAACTTGATATTAAGTTTATAATAAGTTCACATTAAATTGACATTAGATTTACATTAAATCGACATCAGGTCGATATTAAATTTATCGGATAAATAAAATTTACAGTGTATTAATTTTGTTTCTGGTTATAAAAAGGGTAATAAACATCAAATAGTAGAAAGTGGTATCCAATCACATACTACCGTTGAATTTAGTGGTAAATTTGCAGGCAAATATGCAATTGTCATCTTCCTACATCACATGCATCCATTCTTCAAGAGAATAGTTTATGTTCATATGGAAGAGATAAATGATGTTAGTCTTCCATCATGAAGGTATTAAAACAATCAAAAAGTGGAAGATATATCATTATAGACAAATAGCAGACAATTTTACACATAAATAATATGAGCTTAATAAAGACAATTTGATATATATTAAATTTAGAAAATTGATAATAACTGCTTCAACTATGTCCTTCAGTTTATTCAAATCATCATTAAATCATTAATAAACTCCAAAAACTCCTCGCTTGAGATTTAACAGCTACTATCAATAGCGATAGGGACTTCAAGACCTCATCTGCATTTTCTTTTTCCTCTCAATGCCTAAATTTTAGAACTTCAAGCAAAATAACAGAACACAAATCTTTCAATTTATTGTAATTAATTTCAAATCTTTCACTACCAATAAACAAGAAATTTCAATTCAATTAAAAATCAACAGCAAATGGATCTTCCCACTAGCAATTGGGTCCTTGGTTCATTTCTTATTAACCACTCTTTCTTTTTTCTCGTCAGATGGTAATCCTTCACTTCCATTATATTGTTCTTCTTTTTCTTGATTCAGTTCTTGATTTGTGGAAATCAAACTTCATTCAATTCCGACCATGTTTCTCCCATCTCCTTCTAAATCCGCTTACTTAATCTATGGATCCTCCGACCACCGGAGGTCCGACCAATGGAGAATAGTTCAAAAGCACCGATAGAGAAGAAACTCAATAATAAAAAAAGATACTATCCAACGAGGGAGGGAGCAGCACAAGAGATCTGACAATCGGCAACAACAATTGAAAGCGGCGATGAAGGGAAGGGAGCATCACCGGAGATTCGACGGTAGATAATAGAAATAACTGTTTGAGAGAAATGGAGAAGAAGAAGTGGGGTGTAATGATTCAGTATGACAAATACACAATAGTCTATATGTACAATAGGGTTAAAATAGGAATGTAAAATATAAAAAGGTAGGCATGAAAAGATGTTTTAAATTTTGAGAGATTTCTGCAAAAAGTTAAAACATGGGTCACTAACATAAACTTTTCAATATTTGAGGGATTCCATGTAATTTTCTCTTTATAAATTTTCTAAGGTAAACAAATTTTGGTTTATGGTGTCTTGAAGCTAGGGGGTGTAAACGGGCCGGGCAGATTCCGAATTAAACCAAATTCGAGTTCAAGAATATTATACATGCTCGACCTCTAACTCGAATGGACCTTAATTTTTAAGTTCGAACTCAAACAATATCCGAACTATTTGAATTCGAACTCGACTATAATTTTAAGTAAAATAAAAATAAAAATAATTATTAAAAAACAAGTACATTAGATGTATGTTAAACTTTTATCACTATAAAATATATAGTATCACCAATTAATGTGATACACCTCTAAATTTAGAGATATCATAAAAAAGTATTTAAATTTTATATACATAAGAGGTATGTTTAGGCTCAAAAAGTCTTACAGGCCTCTATATGTGATATTCGAGCTTGGTTCGAGAAGCTACTATGGCTAGAGCACATCATAGCATATAAATATATTTAAATTAATTCATCAAAAAAATTTATATTTAAATTACAAAATTGATTTATATTTTAATTTTTTTATAACTATTACATATTTGTGACTGATTTAATAACTGAACACTAACAAAATTGGAATAGTTATGCCCCTCTGTCTAAAGGGCATGATTCCCCCTACTTTCATCCATTGGTTATAATTAGACCTGGTAATTTAGACACGATACAATACGAAGTTAAACAAATTTAGATTTGATATAAGTAGATTTGGGTAAACAAGTCAATCCATTCATGACACGATTAATTTTATGTCTAAATGGGTTATACGCATAACATGTTAGACATATTCCAACACGATTAATTAGTTTTAATTAAAAATAATTTATTTTATAATTTTAATATTGTTATTTTTTAATTATATTTTTTTTATAGAATATGTAACTACAATAGTACTTATCTCTATTTATCAAAAGAATTCTATATTTTTTCAAATAAATGTTGATAATATTTAAATAATTAAATGAATTTAAACGTGTCATTTTTACTTGGAATATGTAACACGTTTAGTTAAATGTGTTTATATGTGTCGTGTAATCCGTATAATATATGTGTCGTGTTTGACTTTTGATCAAATCCAATCATTAAACATGTTATATTCGTGTTTAGATAAATCGTGTTTGTATCTAAACATATATTATTCGTTCTGAATTGACAGGTCTAACTTAGTAGTTAGTTGTGTGTAATGTAAATACAGAGATAAAAATTTAGAGTTCCCTTAATGAGTAAGAAGGAAACGAATGGGCTTGTTTTGGAAAGCTCATAGTAAAAACGTATTTGCATTCACAATAACTATTGTTCTTTTCTTCTTATATAATTGAAAGTGTAACCCTTCATTATTATTAAAATAATGTTATACTCTCAAAATTAAATTTACTAAATTATTAGATTTTCATAGGAGGAGAATATACATTATACAAGCTTTTTAGGTAACAAAATTAGAAATCATCATTAACGTTATATATTTTTTATTTTAGAAAATAATAATAATGACAAATTATACACATTGAAACATACGTCATTTGATTTAAACAAAGCAAAAATTATTAATTAAAATTAAATTTCTTCCAATTCCAATAATTTTTTTAATTTTGTCGTTAATTGTTATATTATGTACTAGTGTATACATATTATGTTGAGAAATTTAGTCCGCGGTCTAAGAGATTATCATCAAGTGTTTTTACTATTTGAGATATAAATTATTAGTTTTTCAAATATGTTAAAATAAGAAAAGTGTATTATTTGCCTATCGGGATTAAAGTGCAGGATTGGATTAAGAAAAATAGAATGCTGATATTGATAGGTTATTTGTAATACTCGGTAATTAGATGTTGATATATATATATATATATATATATATTAAGAAAATAATATATTTTTTTGAAAAAGATAATAAATTTATATTTTAAACAAATTAAACTATAATTAATAGAAAATAATTAATAGTGTTTTTGCAAGAAAAATTAATGAAAAACGTATTACACATAAATCAATAAAGAGCAAATTACTTAGAGGTTGCTGATGTATACCATAATTAACAGTTTGATACTTCTTATTTCAAAAGTCTATTTAATGATCCTTCAGTTTTAATTTCGTTAACTGAGAGATCCTTCTGTTAATTTGAGAGACTAAATCGTTTAATGGATTGAAACTCGGGTACTAAATCGTTAAAAAGTGAGGGACCAAATCGTTTAATAAAATTAAAAGTAAGAGACCAAATCGTTTAATAAAATTAAAAGTAACGGATTGAAACTCGAAAGCAACGCATGTCCAAGGGGGGGCACACAATTTTATGTAAAATGTGGTCCTTAAGTTTAAATTTTTGTATAATTAGCCCCTTTAATTTTCTTTTATTATATATATGGTCATTCAATTTTAATTTTTATATGATTGGCGTCTTCTAGTATCTAATTCTGCTCCGCCCATGTATATAACTATATACACATAAAATTATAATTATAAAATAGAGAGAGCCTAAAGATCATATGATCAAAAATTGACACATAACATAACATAGCATTGAGATAATCAACATTTAAAAGAATTAAACAATAATAAAAACAAGACAATTAGTAGTATAATAATATTGTGATGATATAAGTTGCTAAAGAAAACCATGCATCTCGAAAATGAATCTTGAAATAAAATTTGCATGCACGATGCTCATTTAATGCATTGCCTTGGAGCTCTCATGTTTTTCTTAATCTTTTATTAAGGTGGTGAAGATGTCTGTTTTTTTCTTGTAATTTATTTGGTCGACTCAAACTTCCAAAAATTCTCAGAATCCAAACCACTTTCTAATTTTTCTTTCAGTAATTTTGGTCTCTATCTCATCTTCCTAGACCTTATTAGGGTTTTGAAATTTATATAGAATCCAAAATTTTCCATAAAATTGACAAAAATATAAAGTGACTAGTATATTTTATTACTATAATTTTACAGAGAATTAATGAAACAATAAATTTAAGCCAAGGAAATTCTTACTACTAAGTCCATATCAATAATATTTTTTAAAAATTCAAATTAATGAAGTTGCTAAATAATTATATTTGACGTTGGAGATCGATGACCAATTTAATAATATAAAATAAAAAAGTTGATCATTTTTCTACTTGAGTATCAATTAAAATTTGAAATCATTTTGTACTTTAATGATAAATTAAGTGATCATATTATTGATGATAATTTGTAGCTATATTTTTAATTAAATGACAATTTGATAGTCTACTTAGTTCATACCCATAAAGATGTAGATA
Organism: Mercurialis annua; assembly: GCF_937616625.2. Classification (NCBI taxonomy): domain Eukaryota; kingdom Viridiplantae; phylum Streptophyta; class Magnoliopsida; order Malpighiales; family Euphorbiaceae; genus Mercurialis; species Mercurialis annua. The sequence continues at coordinate 42,432,250 of NC_065577.1, forward strand.
TTTTATGGGTTGTTAGAGTAAATGCAAATCAAATCACGCATTTTAACGTGATTTGCAAATAAAATATAAAATTTGACAAAATTAATAACGCATTTTTATATTCTAGCAAATCGAAATACTAAACTACTTTTCATTGAAAAACAATGATGTGACCATCAGATCATACATTGTTCCGACAATCATATCATCGTTTTTAACAAAAAACAAGTCGGTGTTTCTATAAGCCAAAAAAATAAAATTTTGTGATCAATTTTCTCTAATTTTAAAGTTCATATTTTATTAGTAATAATATTAAACTTTATGATTTATTTTACAATTAAACCATAATAATATATCTTACACAAAACCAATTAATTTACATCAAATATTACCAACTTGCTACTCATGATGAGTAATATTGAAAGAAACTCAAACTTCCAAATTATCTACTAGAGTACCCAAAGTTTCAATCAAAACAAAAATGGTACCCAACAAAGTATATACCCTTATAAATTAAACTAAAAACAAACAAAATAGTTTAAAATTAAGAATTGATAAATCTATGATAAAAGACCAACATACAACGAAATTAGTGCTGTTTTATTTTGAAAGACAAGAAAAGAAGAGTTGAATCATGTGAGGTTCATTAAATGCAATAGGTAATAGAGACTACTTAGGGTTCTACAAAACTAATTTTAATTTCTTACAAGTTTCAATATTAATCTTAGCCCTAGAATTGGTTTTTATTTTAATAATCCTCTATATCTTAAGTTTATGTCAGGCTCATTAATTTCTTGGTGGGTTGTGTTCTATCTTTATTTATTTTTTAATTATATCATGGTTTATTTTATAATTTATGTTTTGAGTAAGATTGGAATTCATATGATCATGACCAATAATAATTATTATTATTTCCAAGTAATAATTAAAATTTGCTACATAATTATGATAAAGAAGTCTTAATTCTTGTTGTTATAGTACATTTCTTCATGTGGGGGTGACGCGTTCTTGCCACACGATATTGTTATATGGCAGCTAATCGTTGGTTGTAAATTTATATGTGATTAAAATATTTTTGCTATAAAAAACCTATAATTTTTTTATTTATAGGCTAATTTGTTATAAAAATAACTCAAGATGTTAAATTATATCTCATTTTATTAATCAGATCATTCAACTTTTAATCTGTTTTTATTAATATAATTAACTTATGAAGTAAAATTGTTGATCTAAAATTTCAAATGTTTTTATTCAAATTATATTTATCAATTTTATCATATTTGAGAATATATGAATTCGTTTCACACACATATACTATATGAAAATTAAGTTTTTAATCATGTAACGTGGGACAATTAAATTCTAATATTACCTCTCATGATAATTGAATATTAGGAATAATTTATTTAATTACCCTATAGTTTCTATTATTGAAACAAATTTTATAAAATATTTAGCATCACAGATAGTCATGTTAATCAAATTTTTAATTATTTAATAAGTCAAAATAATAATAAAAAAATAATTATCGTATTTGTATATATTTATTTATATTTGGACTAGTAAAAACTAAAAACAACTTACACTCTTAAATTTATTTACTTAATCAATAAAATTAACTTCACTATAAGATGTATTTGGATATTTTTTGGCTAAGAATTCATTTTACACGACTTTCCATAATATCAAAAATTTCAAGAAAAATCTTTTTATTAAAAGTTGAAATTACATGATAAGCAACTGCCCACAGTAGTCTTTCCGTGACTGAGAATTCTTTTTATTAATATATATGGAGTTGTATGCAGAGACTTGTTGTATTAATTGAATTTGAAATTAATTAAATGTGATTAAAAAAGATTAGCTCATCACGAGACCAGTTTGTGGTCACCTACTAAGAAGAAGTTGACACACTTCTAGCAATTTTCTTATTAGTTTCTAATCAATTTTGTCGATATGAAAGATCTATCTCATAAGGGACTCAAGTTTAGTCTAAGTATCAATTAGGGAAATGTTTAATAATGAAATATTTACTCATAAAACAAAATCATTCTACTATATTGATTTTTAAAATCTTTCTTGTTTGACATGTATCAAATTAGAAATTTAGCATACATCAATATATAATTTTTTTTTGAGAATAGCAATATATTAATATTAAGAATGATGATTTATTAATGTAATAATAACATGATTAGCTATGTACGTCGTTATTAATCAGATATCAACTCAAATGAGACAAGCAATGTATCTCATATTTGATGTTTATGTAATGGTGTTAGGAAAAATAATATACAGACAAAAATAATAATTAATTGATAAAACAAACAATAAACAAATTCAATAAATTAGATTGAAAAATAGAAAATACAAATCGAATTGAATCGAATCCTGAGTATTATGCGTTTTTCTTAAAATGGATTTACTCTTATAATAAGTGAATTGCAACAATTTTTCAGAATAAAAGAGATCTCAATTATATTGTAGCGTTGCTCTTAGCGAATCAAATGAAATTATTGTTTTTATTAAAGCTATAATCAATTTAATATAGTCGACTACAACTAACAATCCAATTAAAGATATTTCAGATTTCTCTAGATAATACTTTTAAAATGTAGCTTTAATGGTATAAGTGCTGGCACCAAATGTTAAAGTCGTGGTTTCAAATCCTCCCACAAACGCTTCTCCCTCTTCAATTATAAAAAAAATAAAAATTTGGGACACATAAAATAAAAATAAGTCTATCTTTTATGGGCAGAGCGAGAAAGAATTTTTTTATCTTTTCGAGAAATATGGAGATTCAAAATAGGTGAACGTCCACGCCACTATCACATAATTACATTTTCGATGAGTCTTTAAACGAATCTAATCGTTAATATACTAAACTCAAATTCTTCTTAAATTTTAGGAAGGAAGATAAAAACACTTCCATTCAAGTCCAATTTTTAAATTTCTTTAAACTAGTGAATGTTAGGTTTGAGTTGAACTAGAAACACTATTGCCAATGAACTACACGAATGGCTCTTTTTAGGTCAAGCTAATTAAGCTACACATTTAAAGAGAGAGTATAGATTTTTAAGTTGAATTTGAGAGCTTTCACACATGAATGTTTGTTAAAACACACAAACATTCACGTAGTATAGAGTCTCTTTTGCTAGGGTTTTGCAAAGAAAAAAAACACACAAAAATTTGAAATTATTTTTCTAGTGCTTATAACCCAATTTAATGCTAGCCCTAATCTCCACAACTCCACACACTTTCTCAAATTAAATTAATTTTTTTAAAATATTTTATAGTATTACTCCATATAAGAAGAGACAAAATAAAACGTGGAAACCTTACCTTATAGTCTTATACACAAAAACACACTCTCTTTTGGTAGTGGTCAACCAGAACCGTTGGCCACCTATAAAGTATTTTCATATAGGGCCCAACAAATTTCTAATTGGAATTGTATAACTCAATTCTTCTTCTTTTTGTTATATTTGTCTTAAATGATTATTTAAATGTAATGATTATACAAAATGGGTCCTTTACATATTACTATAGTTTGATTAGTTATTGTAATGATTATTCAAAATGGTTCATTTTCATATAGTTTGATTTTTTTTAATGTAATGATTATACAAAATGGGTACTTCACATATAGTTTGAATCATTTATGTAATATGTTACATGATTAATTAATGTGTACATGTCATGTATATAAGAGACACACAATTTTGTCTTATGTGCGAAATAGTACTATTTCATTTCTTGACGAAACTATTCAATTCAGTATTATATATAATCTATAATTTTATCACTTTATTTTATCTTTTTTTAATTCTTTAATTTTTTTTGGAAAATGTCAAAAAAAATCACGAACTTTACACATTTTCTCATTTTAATCACGCGGTTTAAATTTTAGCTTAGCCCATGTAGAGGTCCTTGTACATTACACTTTTTTTTCTATAGGTCCTTATATTTCATTTTTGTATTATCTGGTCCTTCTACTTACATAATTTGATTTTCAGGTCATTTTTGAGTTTTTTTCAGTCCCTATACTTACAATCTTTTTTTCCTCCAGTCGCATAAAAGGACTGGAAAAAACTTAAAAAGGATCTGAAAATAAAAAATAGGTAAGTAAAGGGACCTGATAATACAAAAATGAAGTATAAGGACCTACGGAAAAAAAAGTGTAAAGTACAGGGGCCTCTACATGGGTTTGGCCTTAAATTTTCTCATTTTCATGCACGAACTACCACTTTTTCTCAAATTCATGCACGGTGCTGAGGTGGCACTCATTCATTGGTGTAAAATGACCTCCACCTCAGCAAATTATATCAATAAAACGGTGCAAATATAAATTATTTTAATTTGTAGTGAAAGACTAGAGGAGTGCTCCATATTTCGTTTTTATGCTGGTTAGTCAAAAATAAGATTATGTGATTTAAAATAATAAGAAATGATAAACTTAATTATCATGTGATAACTTGGAAAAATTGAGGAAGTGTGTTTTCTAGGTCTAGAAGGCGTTAGAGTTAATTGTTCCTAGGTTATATGATGATAATTCCCATTGTTTTCTTATACAGCTTTCAAATTTAGTGTGTTAAATTGACTTTGACCTAATATCCTAACTTAATATATTTTTATACATTTTTAGCAATATTTATTTTTATATATTTTTAGCCTATAGACAGGTGCATCAGGTCATTAGAAATATTTTAATCTCTTACAATTATAACTGCTATCGAATTAAGATAATAAATCATGAATGTTATTTTGAAAAAAAAATTAACATTAGGACTTATTTGGCTTAAAATAGTAGTTATACATTTCAAGAAGTAAGTTATCCATGAAATTACTATTTGGATAGTTGTTTTGCTCGGTTAGTTGGAAGTTATCAAGTGTTAAAAATTATAATATCCTCATAAAATAAGTGGACTACTAAATAACGCCTCTATATTACTAGCCACCGTTCCTATTATTACCTAAATATCCTTAACCCTATTTCAAATTCGAAAAAAAAAAAACAAATCCTCTCAACTCATTCAAAACCCAACGGACGAATATAACGATTTGTAATAAAAAAAGTCGGAATCTAGCGGAAATAGAGAAGGGGAACTTCTGGAATCGATTTTGCATTATTAATTTCTTTTTCGATTTTTTAATTTTTTTTTAAAAAATTTGGGCCGACATCCTGGGGATGGCGCTGGCCCAAAAGCAAAACATCCCAGGCCCATCTGGACAAACGTTCCAGAGGGACATTTGTCCAGAAGCAAGGTCGTCCCTCTGGGATGACTGTCTTCTGGGCCGCCGCCAGCCCAGAACACCGGCCCTTTAAAAAAAATTAAAAGGTCAAAAAATAAAAAATTTACATCGAAAAATCCGGGTACGCTCGTTTGGGATTGTCGATATTCGTTTCCCGACGAATCGTAACAGTTATCCGTCATTTTAATCGATGTATTCGATTAAATTTGAGAGAAGAATTTTATTTTTTTAGTTAAGAATTTATTTTTTAGTCAAGATAAAATGATAATTTTTAAGGGCGGTGGCTGGTAAATTGGGACGGAGAATAGTAAAATCCTAAAATAATTAAGGTAGTTAACTTTCCAAATATTATTGCTTTGTAATTATTTTATTAAGAAAGTAAAAAGTACCTAAACTTTTTCATGAAAATTATAGTCTAACTAAAATAAAGTTGAATCCTCCACTTTTTAGAAAATAAAATATAAAAACGAATAAAAAAGTATTACTTTCCTAATTCTACTTACCCCAATCAAACAAGTCCTTAACAAAACCTCAAATAGAAGCTCAATTTTTTAAAATGATAAAAAAAATTAAATATAAATTAAATCATAAATTTTATCGTATTTTACAATTACCACATGAACTCTTATTTTATGAAAAATCAATGTTTTTTACTATTTTATACACTAAGCAAATAAATATCGTTGACAATAATATTCTGAAAAAATAATACAAACGCTAAAAGGGTATTAACTTAGTTGAGATGTTTAAGTACGTTTTCCAATTTATCGACTCCATTTTTTATTTAAAAAATAATATATAATATTTTGAAATCCAAATGAATATAGTTCGTGTCTGATATTATAAAAGTTTAAAATTCGTGTTGTAATTATAAAATATGCTAAAGTATATAATTTGTTTAGCATCTAATCTTTTAAAAATAATGCACCGTTAGAATTTATTAAATTAATATAAATTAATTCATAAGATAGCACATTGGATTGATCTAGTGAGAACCCTTACAATTTTAAAAATAAAAATATGCAAGTACCATTTTCTCATAAGAAATAAATATATCATATATTAATTACATATTCGATGAATTTATTTAATAATTAAAAACCCTAAACAGTGTGTGCAATTAATCTACATGTACACGTTCATTGCCATTATAAATATTCACACTTCTCTTCTCATTCTCTCCCAACTTTCTCTTTTGTTTTCATATATACACATTAAATTAATTACTCTTCATCTTCTTCTTCTTCTTCTTCGTGGTCTTCGTCTTTTTCGTCTCCGGTCACCTGAAAAGTTCTTTCTGAAACACTGAAAAAAATGGGTGGAACTTCTCCATGTGCTTCGTGTAAGTTACTTCGACGCCGGTGCGCTAAGGACTGTATTTTCGCTCCGTTTTTCCCGTCCGATGATCCTCACAAGTTTGCCATTGTTCATAAGGTTTTTGGTGCTAGCAATGTCAGCAAAATGTTGCAGGTTTCTTCTTCTTTCTCTCATTTTTGCATTTCTTAGCTATTATATAAGCGGTGGAAAAGGGATCAATTTAACCCTTCAATTTAGCACACAAGACCAAAAAAATTATTCTCTATGGAAACAGATAAAAGAACCCACACTTTGTATATTGTAGCTCGGTGGTTGTTTTATCAGCACGGTTTAAATGAGCCGAGGGGTTTAAACGAGCTACAATGAATAAACTATGGGTTTTCTTTATCTGTTTTCGTTAAAAATGTTGACATTTTCTTTATCTTATGTGGAAAATTTAAAGGAGTAAATTGACTTTTTATTCTATAAATGGCTAATTATAACATTGCCTTAGATTTATTGTAATTACTAATGCAAGTACAACTTTAACTTTTCATTTTAATTTTACATAAGATATGCAACAGTTTTAAAACTATTATTAAGTTGATGTGTCCATTATGACCAATAAGTAATAATGGACGGTTATTCAGCATAGTATCAAAAATTTTACGCAAAAAGTTTAGAGTTAACTCGGTATAATATATAAATTCATCATTGGAGTCGCACTTAATTAATATAGTTTAAACTTTTGGGTTGAATCGTTATTCGATAGCCAGTGTTGGGCCTATTTTAGATGGTTAAGGCGTTTTCAATTGTGCATCAAATGATGTCATGGGTTCGTATCCTGCCTCCGTAACTAACAACTAACAAAACAAGACTCCAAAAGTCGTAAGCTATCTTTGACAAAAAAAAAATCATTATTCGATAACGCTAACGAGTTTCGTATGATCAAACAGGAGCTACCGATACAGCAACGGGCGGACGCGGTGAGCAGTTTGGTGTATGAAGCAAATGCTAGGGTTAGAGATCCAGTTTATGGGTGTGTGGGAGCAATTTCTTACCTTCAAAATCAAGTTTCACAACTTCAAATGCAGCTAGCAGTGGCTCAGGCAGAGATCTTATGCATTCAGATGCAGAATGAGCCTGCTGTAGTTATGCCAACTCAGCTACACAATATTGATGAGTCAGATCATGATCATGACAAGTCAGCATTTCTCTATCATCATCAGAATAATAGTCTGTCTCATCATCATCATCATTACCTTAATTTTGCATCTTCTAGCAATGTAATTCATGACTCTCTTAAAAGAGAGAGCATTTTTGGTGATATTATTTCTTAATCAATGATATAATTTTATTTCTATGCTTTTTAGCTATTAAATATTAATTTTTTGAGTAATTAATTCTCAGAGTTAGTAAAGTATTTCTTAATTTCATATTGGTGACTAAATCTTAATTTATTTCATTTTAATTACTAAATTGTCATAATTTTATTTCAACCGAAAATTTTAAGGCAAAAAAATTGTATATTTGGCAATCGGTTTTCGGCAGTTTTTGCCTGAAAACTTGTATGTATGCATAAACTAGTAAGAAACAACAAAAAATGGGTTATCACGTGACAAAAAAAAAAAAAAAAACTGAATGCCATGTATCCTGTTGAAATAAAATTAAAATTAAATAAAATATATTTAAGTGTGGTTATTAATATGAAATAAGACGATAGTTTAATTACTCTAAGAATCAATTTTTCTCATTTTTATTCATCAATTTTTTTTTCTCATTTTATCTCTTAAACAAAAATTATTTTTTCTATTACCAAATCTTTTGAACTAATTGTCAATTTTAATCGATAGACCAAATATATCAATTTTAAAAACAACTATATATAGGGAGCTAATTAGCCAAAATTTTGGATTAATTGGTCCAATATTGATAAGTTCATGAGATTAATTGACAACAAAAGTAATTTTGGTATTAATTGTTCATCACATATAAATTTAGGGGGCATATTGATATATATATTTTTTAATTATTCTTTAAACCACTATTTTTTTTTCATCTAGCTAAAGACATAAACTATATTATATAATAAGGAAAATTAATTGAAGGCAACAGAAGTTATATGATGTTCCTTAGAACAATGGTAAGTGTTGAGGTCAACTCTAGCACATGTGATCAATGAAGTGAACTTGAACCTTCTTTAATTAATTAATTAATAAGTTATCAATAACTTCTTAATTAAATAAATCAAGTATTTAATTTAATTAAACGCGGTCGGTGGCTTCTCAAATAATCTCAGACATAAATTCTTATTTAGCTTCAACCAACTGTTCATATTGGTAAATAATGCAATTTTCTTGAAATTGCATTAGTGTGAATGGTAATTGGACAAGGATTTATGTTAATCAAATTTAGCATAATTTAAGAATTCAGTTCATGTTTTTTAAAATAAAATCAATTACATCCACTTATATATGTATCTCTAGCACGTGTGAAAAACAACCGTAAAAACATTAGATATAAAGATATTAAAATTCATATAAAATATTAAATGAAAAATACATATATATTAAAATTGGTATAAAATATTTTTATTGTCATTTTTCATGCGCTCGGATTTTTGACCAGCCTTTTCTTACTTAGACAAACCATTATAAGAGTCAAGTCTCAACTTTTTAAAAAGCATAAAAAGCAAGAAAAAGAAAGGAAATGATTGATCTTATCATAGGAAATGCAAAATAGTTCTGTACTGTATAATTTTCACTATATCTCTAAACAAATTGACAATCATATTTAAACCTAAATTCAATCAAATTTATCGAGTTTATCTTTTCTAACTGACCTAATAAAACAAAATTCATACAAGCAATTCACGTCGAAACAAACACGTCCTGAATATAACCGTTGTAATTTATAAAATTGATATATTTGTCAAAATTGTCAAAGTTATGGATAAAATAAAATTATTTTGCCGAAAATTATAGACTAGCTTATGAAAATTTGCCAAGTTTAATATATATTAACCCGACCCACTAATTCAAGGACCGGGATGAACATTTACTCAATAGTATTTTGATAGGTTAAATTATGATAAAGACTTAAAGTACAAATCAAGAAATCAATCAAGAAAATGTAGCTTTCATGATATTCAAACTATAGACAAGATTGAAAAATCAAAATTGGCAACATGCCATGATCTGTAGATAGATCACATATTATTCTGTTCTATAGTATTTCTATATTTATTCACGTGAAGAGCAGTTCAAAGAAATGGTCACTTCATGGCAAGCATGCAATGAGAAGACAATTATCAAAAATTAAAATTAAAAAGATTATATTAATAGTGTGTGAACTTTTATACCGCTATATGAAGTTTTATATTTTTAAATTAATATTTTAGTTTTTAAAAATATATCAAATAAGTATTTTTTTAATTGGTTTTCAGTCACCTGTGTGATGAAAATATATTTACGTGTCTCACATTTTCTAGAGTTTCCATGTCATATTAAGTAAAAATAATAGTAGTATATGTAAATGACCCATTTATCTATATAAAATTAAAAAGGTTACCGGTATAAAAAATTCCCACTTTTCACATTTTTTGTGATTTAAAATATGATATCTCACATTACATCTCAACTTTTTCAAACTTTTCATCCTATATATTTGAATTCCATTTCAAACGTTTTTTCCGCAAAAAATGAAATCGTTTTGGCTATTTTGAATGACTAAAACGACATTAGATATAAGACATTAAACAATAAAATGTTAAAAAGAAAATAAAAGGTTAGACATTTTCATAAAAAAATGAAAGGTTGGAACTTTTATGTGAATTTTTAAATACTGTGTTAAATTAATTACAAAAGTTACTAAAGGTTGAATTTTTATATACAAATAATTCAGATTAAAATAGCAAACTGTATTAGCAAATTTAAAATGTATTTCTAACATTATCAACAGTCCGTTGATTGAAAAATAATAAAAGTACACGTTCGATAAGTTTTTACAAATTTGAAATAATAAATAAAAAAAATCAGATATTAAAAGTAGTATATTTAGAAAAATCCAGACACCATTGATATAGGTTTTTAAAAACTTAATTATGGAATTTCACCGTCTATATATACGATTATGGTACATATCCGTGAGGTTTTCTGAGCGGATCTCAACGATAAATTTAAACCTTCTACATTTAGATTATTCTCCATTAGAGTAATACAGTTTCTTTGCGGGAGATAGACTCTGACCCTAAATTTTAAACGGCTGTATATATAAGTACAATCGCCTGCAACTTCAGTTAAGTAATATTTTAGAATAGGAAAAGGAACTTAATAATAATACTATTAATTAAAAAAAGAGACAACAGGCAACAACTGACTTAAGAAAGATTCCTGAAGAGTTTAGTTTAATGTGGAAGCATTTTTTTTGTTCTAAGTCAAACTTCTAATGTTCCAAACTTATCTTCTTATAAAAATCCACCTCTCATTTGTAGCTGTAAATAAATTAATGAGAAATTAGCTATTTATCAAACTTTTATGACTAAACTCAAAGCTTCTACAGGGATCATGTCTGCTAATTTTTATAATTTTTTCCAACACATGTAGCACCCCTAATTTGGCTGCTAGTGAGTAACACCAGTTGAATTTAACTACATTAATAATTTGATTTACGCGGGCGGAAGCATGAGGAAGGGCGGACCGCCACTCTCTAACCGTCAGTCATATCTAAATAAAATAAATTTTTATATATATATTTGACCAAAATGATAAAAAAAATTGAAATTTTTTATAATGATTTAATCAGTCAATTTTATAATATATAATAGTTATATTTAATTTTCAATTTAAATTTACTTTTAAATTTCATTTTTGTACACATATACGAGGTATTGTTAGTCTTATGAACTAGTGAGTTGATTCGTGGGGTCAAGCGAAGTGACATGTAATTAAACTATGGCCATGTTTGGTTCATGGAATAGGTGCGGAATGGAATAGCAATTCCGTATAGAATGAAAATTCTTTGCTTTGGTTCATGGAATAGGTATTCCACGGAATTGCTATTCCATGATTTTGTGGAATAAGTACTCCTCTCAAAAACTAAAGAATGGCTATTCCATTTTTTATGGAATAACTATTCTATTCCATGCTATTCCATTCCATGAACCAAACATGGCCTATGTAGTATATGATTTCGGTGTAATGAATATGAAAATTAGACCAGATGATTCATTAATAGTAATATTTTTCTAGAAAATTGATGGGATAACTATAGATGTAGTAGATATTTTAATTAGTTTTGTAATCAAACATGAGAATTAATTTTAGTATGTGTTTCTCTGTCTATCATATCGAGTTCGATTTTTCACACTCAATAGCGGAGATAGGGAAACCGACGAAAAAAACAATTAAGATTTTAGATTTGATCTTCTAAAACTTTAAGATTTTCACATATTAAATAGTTTATTACTCTTCATATTTTAAAAATATTTATAAACATTCAGTATCGACTCGCTTATATAATGTTTTTGATTCCGCCACCGTAATTAGTAAAAAATGTAGATAGAGAATAAGATTATTCAAGAAGATGAGTCAATAGAAGAATACACACAACTAGATAGATACTGTCAAAATTTTAAAATGGAAGAGTCTAGTCTATGTTGAAAATTGAGTGAAATGCATACTAGAAAGAAAAAATTAATTGAGTGAAATGACAAAAGAAAAAGAGCAGGGAGCAAAGGATATTTTTTGAATAAAAATGGTGACCTTAAATTGGTGAATTACTTGGAAGGGAACAGAATCCAATATCATAATAATTGTTATGTCAATGTCATAATCAATTTTTTAATGAAGTGATGGTATTGGTAGATTATTAAAGAAAAATCTGGAAAGTTAATAGTTGCATAATCTGATTTACGAACATTTAATCTAGATTAGTAAAGAAACATTTTAATAATAAAGTATATAATACAACATTATTTTATTTGTTGAAGCAAAGTGGGGTAAAAATATCAAACTAGTGAATTAGACAAGAGAGAAGAGAATAGAAGAATCTTGCACAATCATATATAACTAATAGAATGCCAAAAATGCTGTAATCTAACATTATTATTATTTCGTAAATATTTGCGAAAATTAAGTTCGAGTCTGCATACGACCATATATTTAAAAGGTAACTCCGTACCAAAAAATAGCAAATTTGGAAGCGCTAATCATTTCGGCTATTACCTTACTATGTTCTCATATGCAGGAGTATCCCGTTAGCATGATCTTATAGTAATGAAATGAAGGCTTAATAGTGTTAAAAAGTCAAACTTTTCGACTTTTTGTATATAAATCTAAAGCTTTTAAAGTTTGCAAATCCCTCCAAATTTATCATAAAAGTTTAGCTTTTCGTAACCGTTAGGCGACTTCATAATTATAGTTTATGGTTGATCAGCCTCCAATGTATTGAACATAAACTAGAAGGATGGGTGATAAAGGACTGAAATTAAACCACTCTTCTTTTAGGAGGCATTATTATAATTATTATATCATCGAGCCCTCAAAAGAAAAGTGATGAAACTTCTACTATTTTATCAATCTTCTCTTGTCTCCAAAAAGAGCCAAAATTCGAGGTTAAATGGAGCAACTTCATTTGTCTTGTTGTATGTTACCTTTCTTTAATTTTGCTTATTTTCAACATTTGATTTGAAATTTTGAGTATTTTCTAATTCAAGTGTGATAAGTCGCTATATTTGTTATACAAAAACTTGTCGAGTTAAGCGTTTTGATAAGAAGTATCACTTTTGTCTAATAGTTATGAGCAGAAAACAAGTTGGCAACAAGTTTAATATGATCAACGGTGTGCAAAAATCAAACCGAATCGTACATATAAATTTATTTTCATTTGATATTATGAAAAAGTTTAGTTTTTCAGTTTAGGTTTGGTTTGGACATGAATTTTTTTTGTTAAGTTCTAATGACCAAATCAACTATTTCAGTTTGATTTGATTTTTTCTACATCCTTATAATTTTGATTTTGAAAATAATTAAAAGTTCGGTTCGAACCGAATGCACAACCATGTTCTTTCAAAAGGATTTTATAACTGTAACAATCTTAAACTTCCCTACAATGCAAGATTATAAAATCTCCCTTTAGCTGCCCTGCTTTACAGTGCATGAACACAAAGAAATTTTATTATATTGACATCAAGAACAATTCCACTGATCAAAGCATATCATCAGAATATATTTATTGTCATGATACAACATTAACAAGAATATATAAGCAATGATACATAAGCAATAGAATTTACTGACCTTCGAAATCGAGTCGAAAATTTGGAGAATCGTCTAGCTTTTGGCAAGTCCCGTCAAGATCACACGCTTGAACAATGAATTTGAGACTATAAGTAGCAGCAGTAGTATAAAGATCAGAAACATAAAACATTGGAACTTGTGCAACTCCAAGATACTTAAAAGCGCCTTTTACTCGTTTGTTCGACTTTTCGTCAACTTGTTTTTCCAGTTCCTCTACATAGATATTGTACTTTGGGAATGCGAAATCATTTCCATTTTTCAATTTCCAAATAATATTCAAGCTAACAAGCCTTGATTCCTGAGAATCGAAACTGAACTTGATATTTTGACCTTCAACCAGCCATGAACGGGACGGAAAAAAGCACGAGTTCCTCGCGAGATCTTTAATTACAATGTGACCAAGAACGGAAAAATACTCTGCCAGTGTCCTAACTAATGGGTCTTCTTGGAGATCTGTATCGGATTCTAATCTTAATTTACTATGCTCAGGCTTCAGTCTGTAGCATACAGCATGAATCTCGGATAATGTGCGATCATTCATTGCAATGCTACCTTCATATATGACCCACCCTGGATCTATTTCTGGTTTTTTTACTTGATCTGCAATGATCACTTCTGTGAATTTATGAGATATATGGTTAATATTCGAGGATGCAATCAGTAAAGATGTCTTCTCGTTATTGTTAGACGAGAACTGAAATGAAAGCCCCAGAACTGAATTTCCCTCGGATTTTACCTGCATTATTCCATGTGTCACAAACGAACTAGACGGGAGCAGAAGAGATGCATGCCAAAACAATAATGTTACTTAATAACAATATATTTATGATAGGACAGATAATGCTTTATTTACGTTTTATCTACTAATTGAGACGAAAAGAGGGACGACTCACAGAATATTGAAGCTGGAGAGATTGATATCCCAAAATAAGCTTCCCCTGAAAGATCTTTTTAGTGAAATGGGCATCATCATCGAGAAATCCTCGAAATGTGATATTTCCACCTCCATCATAAGATGCTTCTTTGACACTACCGATGCAAATGTATGTTTAAACCGGTGAAAATAATAATGGCGAGCAAAAAAAGTTGTCTTAAACACAGACTATGCCGCAGTATCAAGTAACAAAAGCTATTAGGGGTGTGAAACTTACTCCACAAGGACTCGAATAGGTTCAGGAGTTGGTCCATCAATGAACTCGAGGAAAGGCTGCAAAAAAGATAGGACTAAACACTAGTCAAGTTTCAGAGGCATTTGTGATGGCGTGCTTATTTAGTAATACAAATTGATTCAAGTATTCCAGGTGGAGCACAAGCACATCACATTTCTCTAGTCAACTTACATTCTATCCCTTATACATGAGCGGAGAAAAGCATATGAAAGAAACACAGAACAATAACATGAATTGTTAGCTGCATAACTACATTTGTGAACTTCGTATTGTCTAGAGTCCAAATTAAAGCTTAATTTTGACAATTTTAATTACAAATCTACATCTGTTTCGTATCTCGTAATGACTACTGTACACCACTTTTCATGAGAAAACATGACAAATCGTACATTCCCCATGAAATGCAATAAATTCTTTTTTGTACATTTAGAAGTAGAATGAGATCATAAATTAATTTTGCGGTAATAAGAGGGTTATATTTAGCGCAATTAGTAAGACAAATAGCATATGGAGAAACTGCAATATGTAGGATGAAATGAGTTCACATGAAATAATTTAAGGAATGATAGTGTTGATTGTTAGATTCCATCTTAAAACCAATTGATATTACGTGGAGGTGCCCAACTAATATATAAACACAAGTCCATTCACACACACAATCAATGTGGGATTTCCCACTTCAACACTCCCCCTCACGCGTAGCGTGTACGGGCCGAGCAACAAAGTCCCCCCTCACGCACATCTTACGTGGGCCGGGCCAAACTCAAATTGTGTGAATGGACAAGGCTCCGATACCATGTTAGATTCCATCTTAAAACCAATTGATATTAAGTGGAGGTGCCCAACTAATATATAAACACAAGTCCATTCACAAACACAATCAATGTGGGATTTCCCACTTCAACACTGATTGCTGAATATATGATCATACCATAATCATGGAAAACACATTAAAGCAAAAAGATAATAAAGAGCGTAAATGGAAACAAAAATATCTTAAAATCTATATAAACAAAAATGACAGCGCAATTAGCGCCCACCTGAAACCCTTGGCAAGATAAGTTGTTCCAAGGACCTTCTGTCACTTGGTTACCCTCAATTGATATATGATTACCATAACCCTGAAAAATATGAAAAAAGCCTAACATTACTTCATTATAAGCATTTTTTATACTTTGAAAGAAAATAAATTGCAGTAAACGAAAAATGATTACCCTAGAGAAGTCACAAAACAATATTCTCAATCAATTCGAGCAAACATTAAAGCCGGGTATGGTAAATACCTGATCAAAATTTGAATAAAATGGTAGTGTTATAAGATGATTCTTCATCATTCCCCATGACTGTTCAACAAGTTCCCACCAACTGTTGAAAAAAAAGATACTTCTCAAAGCCTGAAGAAATCTCAAGAAGAGAACCCCAAAATTGTGGAATCACATAATTGTAGTAAAACATGCCCATTCAGATAACGCACCAGAAAAATATAAATAGTACGTAATGATATTCATAATGAATTAGTATATGAAACACTTTTCATTAGTTGAATTCTTTTAAGAGATTTAAGCAGTCTTAACGTAATGGAAAGAAACTTATATCATTCGAGTAGTATTTAAGAAGTAACAAATGCAATACCGATTTTGAGCTGTGCGAAAATCAGGTGGTTGATTAGTCTCATAAACCCAGCCAGGAGCAAATATTGCAGCAGAAACACTTTCTTTCTTTAGCACCTCAAGTGCAACTTTTGTCTGTTGTCCACACAGCTCTATAGTTGATTAAATGAATAAGAGGCGAAAACAGAACAAGTTTTGCATGTAAGCATATATGAAGCCAAATGCAGTAATGTAAAGCTACACATAAGAATTTATTTTCTCCGCTTATAAGAGTGGAGAAGAAACCAATACAAACTTCGAAAAAAAATGAATCAAATTATAGGTCGTAAAGATTAAAAAAAATCTGGTTGATAATAGCCATTAATATTATTTGCAACGTATCCACTAATCAAGACATGCATGTAAAAGAAGTACATAATTTTGTCTACGAAAACGTAAGAATCATAAAACGATTAGAAAACTCCAAATTGGGTAATACTCCCTCCGGTCCATAATATTTGTCGCATTTGGCTTTGGTACAACAACTTAGAAAACAATTAATATGTCTTAATTTGTAAACACTTTTACTAAGTTAACCATACATTGAAACTTGTTTACATTTATGACTACCATTTTCATTTGTTTATTGTATTATTTCAATAAATTAATGGGGGGCAAATATGGAAAAATAGCAATTAATGCTCTCTTGATATTATAACATTACAAATTTTATGGACCAATTTTTTTTTTCAAATGCGACAAATATTATGGACCGGAGGGAGTAAAGTGCAGCTTATAGTAATAAGAATTGTATAGTAAATATGACTGAAATGGCACATACATTCCATTGTCCCCCGCCATAAGTATTCCTCCCGAATATGTCTATTCCTGTGTAGACATCAAACTTTCTGTCACTAGCAAGAGCAGCTGAAATAGCCGGATAGTTTTTCTGCACAATATATTTATAAACCGGCATGCAAGAATTATTGAACAGATAATAAATATAAGATGGAAGACAAGGAGAAGCCAGTACCTTCCATGTATAGTTTACGAATATGCCATCACAAATATCAAAGAAAGGCTTATTGTTTTCATTTAGTTGGTCCTGCCAATCGAGTTTTCCATGGACCGTAACAGCATCATACCTGCAAATCAGAGGAGAATTCTCACATAATTCAAGAATACTTCATAATTTGAGAAATGCAGTACTTCTAATACGCACCAAATTACTAAAGATCCAGGCATTGATGAATGCATAATCTTGGTTAGATGACTGACAAATTCCTTCAAATTAGGAATTTGCTCTACATCCAAATTAATCTCCATATTGATCTGCAAACAGCTATGCCTTAATTACAACTGCTTATATTGTATGCAATAGATAAGACTCCCATAAACTAGATAGAAAGGAAAAAAAAATTATAAATCACATCTCTCCCACTTTTCCTGAGAAAAAGCTTCCGTGATGCAACTGATTCCAAATACTCTACACATTATATAATGTGTGTTGCATTATCAGCTATATAGCACAGAAATAGAAATGTTGAAACAGGACATGCCGAAACGATAAACAGCATAATTAAATTATTTTTTACACTAATAAGTTATAGACAGAGAGTTTCAAAAGCGTATCTAGAAGCAGTTGGTGTCAATACAGATTATGAACATTCAGTCAGAGAAAAGTACATACCAGCCATCCATCAAATCCCAAAGCTATAGCGAGTTCAGACAGTCGCTCAGCATACATTCGAGCAGACTCCTCTGTTTCAAGCAGTTTATTGCAAACAAGTCTCCCTTCCTCCCATTCTGTGAGAAAAGTCCCCAACACCTTACATTCAGCCACAAAGATTAACGCTATTTTCATTTCCTTTAAACCACAAACCAAAAAACGAGTTCACATCATACAATTTCTGCTCACATATACATATCATATAAACATCAATTACACAACTCATCATCACCAATAAAATTCATAAGCTTTTCCCTCCAAACCACCAAACAAATTCCTTATTTCAAGACTTAAACTCAAAATCAATCTCATTTTAGACACCCACAATTGCAAACATCAAACAAATAAGACGAGTTATTTACAAATAAATTCACCATTTATACACGTTTCTGCAATTTAATAACCACACCATTCTAATAACGCGAATAATTGGGCCAACTATAGCTTACACATCATCAATTTTCACCAAATTTTCAATTAGTGTACCGATTTCATACATTTACGAACTCCTATAAAACGCGATTAAATTGCAAAAACATGTAAAGTTCGTGAATTTATACTAAATAAAGATGAGGATATGTAGTAACAATAACCCTTTTAATAATGCGAATAACATGGCCAACTGCGGCTTACACATCATCATTTTTCGCCAAATTTTCAATTAGTATCTCGACTTTTCAACAAACATTAGTTAGTGAACATATCTACCAACTCCTATAAAACGTAATTGAATTGCAAAAACGTGTAAAGTTTGTGAATTTATACATAAATACCCAAAAAGAAAAAGAATTTCTACCTTGACACCATGTTTATGAGCTGCATTAGTCCAACAAGGAGGAGGCAAATTAACCAAAGCATGAGAAAAATAAACAAAAACATCAATCAAATGCCAATGCCAAACACCATAAGCATCACCATTAAACCCTCCTTGAACCCATTTATCATCACCATAGCCACCCTGCAAATCATGGCAAACCAGAAGCCTAGGCCTGTGAGGCAACTCAACAGCTGAAAATGGAAGCAAAACAGAAGCTTTATTAAATGGGTAGTGAAAAGATTCAAAGTAAGCTCTAGAGTTGAGTTCTTCAAGAGTTTTGATTGGGTATGAGATTGGCTTTGAGGGCTTTTGTGGATCAAATGGGGAAATTTGATGGGGTTGAGACATGGGTGTAAATAGACATAAAGATTGAATCTTTTTGTGAATTGAAGTGAAGAAATTGTGGAGAAAGATTAGAACTTTACGGTTTATATGGGCGCGTAGTAGAGATGTAATGAAATTGAAAAGCATTTTAAAGAGATTGAATTTAGTTGATGATTATTCTCATTTTAGACTCAACATGAATCATTCAAGATTAGTTATGTAATTTTAAAATTTTATTTATTTAGCCAATTTTTAATTTTTTTTTATCTAGATGTGGTCTATGTATTTAATTTATTTTAGGTATTAATCTATTTGTTTATCTGGTTTCTAAACTTCAATTTGGTATTATTCGGTCCTTTAATTTTATATTTTTATATATTTATCTGGTTTATGAATTTTTATTTTGTTTTTTTTTGTGTTCCTGAAATTTGATTTTTCGCTTTCTCGGAACCTCAAAAATGTAAAGTTAAAAGAATCATATATATAAAAAAAATAAAAAGTTGAAAAATTAGATAAACAAATAAAGTTAAGAGATCATACGAGAGCAAATGAAAATTGAAAAACCGAATAAATAAATAAGACGAGTGCCAATTTCATATGAGAGCTCGAGAGTTGAGCTCTTCAAAGTGAGGAAATTGAAAAGCATTTTAAAGAAATTGTATTTAGTTGATGATTTATTCTCATTTTAGACTGATCATGAATCAAAATTAGTTCTGTAATTTTAAATTTTTTTTTATTTAGTCATTTTTTTTATCTATATGTGGTCTATATACTTAATTTATTTTACGTATTTATCTATTTATGGTTTTTAATTTTATGACTTTTGCTAATCTGAACTTCCATTTAGTGTTATTCGATCCTTTAATTTCATTTTTTTATATATTTATTTGGTCCTCAAAGATAGGGGTGAGCAAAAACCGAACCAAACTATTAATCCTATCCAAACCAACCCGAAATTAATTTTGGTTTGGTTAAAATGGTTTGATTTGGTTTCAAATTATAAAAAAGTATGGTTTTTGGTGTTGGTTTTGTTTCAACTAGTGGTTAACCGAACCGACCAAAAAACCAAAGTTTACAATAATATTATTTTTATTAATATTTATATATGTTTAAATAAATATAAAATTTATTTATTGAAATATTTATATAAAAATATAATATGTGTGTATAGATACATATATGAAAATAAAACATATAAACTAATACACACATATAAGTAAAAATTATTATGCATAATTATAATTATTACGTATAATTATATATAATTTTTATCTAAATCTATATTAACCAAACCGAACCAAATTGAACCGAAACCGATGCTAAAGTTTGGTTAACCGAACCGAAATTTTATATAAATATTTGGCGTGGTTTGGTTTTTATATTTTCCCTTAAAATATGGTTTGGTTTTGGAGTTTACTAAACCAAACCGAACAGAACCGAACCATGCTCACCCCTACTCAAAAATGTAAAGTTAGGGGATCATATAATATATAAATTCGAAAAACCAGATAAAGAAACAATGTAAAGTTAAGGGACTAGATGAGACTACATAAAAGTTCAGGGACCGAATAAAGAGAAAAACGTAAAGTCAAGAGACGAGATAAGACCAAATAAACTTTAAAGATCATATAAACAAAAGTCGTATAGTTAATAAACTTTAAAATGGGTTAATCCTTTATTTTAAATGTTAAATCTATCATATGTATTAACTTTTAAAATGGGTTAATCCTTTGTTTAGAGTTACTGAGAGAGCCTCTTCAATCTTTTCTACTTCTTCATTACTAATTGCATGACAAACCTTTAAAAAAAAATTAAAAAAAATTATTATTCATTTTTGTTATTCATTTTCACTCTGAATAAATCAAATCCATTAGGATCAGAAATTGTTCAATGTTTGTCTTTTAAGACTTTACTAAAGAGTAGTCCTTTTCACTCACACAATGTAGAGAGATCATTTTCACAAAGTATACATTCACAAAGCAAATTTAATAAACTGCATTGCCACAGCACAAATTAATTAATTAGTTCCATCATCAATTAATGTGAGCAATCAAATTGTATTCCAGAAATGAAAGCAAAATCTGATTCTATCAGAGGCTATTTCAAAGAATATTCAAGCGTGGTACCGAAAAATCGGTTTAAATTCTTGGAAACAATACGCCTCATAATAAATGATTCTCATCATCTTTACCTGGAATCAACATCAATCCAACAATCCAATACAATCATCACTCAAATGAATATTATTTTCATTGATGACGTTTTTCAAACACCTAACGAGCCTTGTTTACACAAATACTCGTACGGCTTGTTTCCATTGCTAGATCATCAACAACGTCTCGAAACAAATTAAACATTTCCTTTTATTGCTATCAATTCCACACTTGCTGACTTTGATTCTGTTTCCAGTTCCATAATTCAGACCTTCACACGGGATTCCACGTGCCCCATGCTACTCGGGTCAGAGCGTAAGCTAGTGATGCCTCACAACAATTGCACACCATTTCATATTTTCAGAGATCGATTTAAGAATTAGAAACTGATACGAGAAATGAAAATCAGATAATAAGAGAATTGATATCAATCAATAAAAATCAAACAAAGACATCAAAATATAAAGATGCAGAAAAAACTAACAAATCTAGTAATAAATTCAAGACCTTATAACAAAATTTACAATAACATTATAACAAAAATCATCAGTAAACCACATTATCGTTGGCAATATCGTGGTATGAAGAGTTGGAATGACAGGATACCTACAGCATATGGCCACAGATTATTTTTGCATACTCAGTTTAAGTAAACCGAGAACCAAACCAGACCGAAAAAGTAAACCAAATCAACTAATTCAGACTGGTTTGAAATTTTTTACATCCCCTTCTGCTACCCTGCTTTACAGTGCATGAACACAAACAAATTTGGTTCTGCCATTATTATATTAATGAATTTGAATATATTTATTGTCATGATACAACATTGATAAATATATAAGCAATGGCCAATTCTAAACTAAATCGAACCATAATCATATGCCTAAGAGTCAACATTCAACAACTTGAATATCATAAGCTAAATAAAATTATTCGTTTACCCATCTCTTAAATCCAACAAAACAAACACAGCATTTCATCATAACACATAAGTTGAACTTAATAGAATGAACCTGATTTACGAAAATAAACAAAATTAACCGAAGCTGAAGTAGGGAATATGAGAAATCTTATCCCACTCAGAGCCACTCTTCTTCTTGCAACTTTCCATAAGATATGCAGAACAATTATAAATCCCAACACGTCTCAATTTGGAGAGGCGTTTCATTGCTGCTGCTGTCGGTAGACTCTTCAGATTGGAACATTTATAAATAAAAAGGGACTGAAGAGAGGAAATATTGCCCAACCACTCTGGCAAAGCTTCCAATTTATCAAAATCATGTATAGTGAAATGGTTGAGGGAAGCGAGCCATTGAATTTGATGTGGCAGAGACTTCAGATTTTTCCCAAATATTGATAATCCTTCAAGAGAAGCAATGTTTTGGATTGAGTTCATATAAGAGCCATCTTCCAACTTCTCTGAGAAATTTCCAACTGTCAATTTCTTCAATCCGGTGAGACCGCCTAAAATCTTCTCAGAAAAATTACTCAAACTTTTACAATTTTGAATTGTCAAAGAGATGAGAGAATTCAATCTCCCCATGTCATCGGGGATAGATGTCAGACCAATACAATCACTGATAGTCAGTTCCTCCAATGACGCGAAGGATTGCAGCGCGCTTGGAAGACGAGTTACTTTACTGCATCCAAACATTGTCAAACTTTGAAGACAAGTGAATGATTGGATTTCGTCAAATAAATAACTCAACTGATCACACCCTTCAATTTTCAGTTTTAGGAGGGATAGAGGAAGACTTTGCATTGGGATGTTTGTCAATTTTGAACAACGTTCGATGCTCAACTCTTCGAGGCAAGGAAAAACAACAGCTGCCTTACTGTCACCTAGCTCCGGTGCCCTCCATTCAACTAGATTATATAAACAACTTAACTCGATACTTTTTAATGCAGGAAACAGTCTCTGCCCATTGCTTGTGCCACCACCAATATCAATGCCATAAAATTCATTGCCTATAATTGTTATTTTCTCCATCCACCTTATCTCGAGATATTTAAGACTTTGAAGATAACCAAGGCTTGGGATTTGTTCACATTTACTGCACAAATTTAATCTCAGCTCCACCAAGTTATTAAATAGCGTGAAACTACCACCTTCACAGGGAACTTGCATCAATAACAACCACATTGGAAATTTGTCACCCGAATAATACCTGATCTCTATTCTCTCAATGTTTGGATGAGGCTCCAGTGCTTCCAACACGTCTTCATTGCTGCTATTTTCTACACAAGTCCATTCAAATATCAACGATGTTATCTTCTGCTTCTTCTTTAGATTTGCTTTCTCGGCTTCTTCCTTATCTCTAACATTCTCGAGATGGTTTAATGTCAATTCCCCTCTTAGTTCATTTAAGCTTTCTAGTTCTTTAATGCTCCCTCCCAAATTACTACCCACAGCAAAAAATGGCAAGCTTTCAAGGCAAGTTAACCTCCCCAATCCACTCGGCATCTGCTCATCCTTGGAAAATTGAAGATTCTTCAAGCTCACTAGATTCCTCATTTTATCTCTAGGAAGCTCCGTTAGTGACCGACAATAAAGGAATCTCAAAGTTTGCAAACCATAAAGAGTGGTGATAGACTCAGGCAACGCTTTAATTTTAGTGTTTGAGACATCGAGATATCTCAAGAGCTTACAATCGCCAATTCGAGATGGCAACTCTTCAATCACAGCGCCTCTCAAGTTTAGAGCCCGCAAGTTTTTCAACTTCCACCATGACTCAACAAGGACCATATCCTTCAATAAGAAGACGGTGCGTAATTTTCGAGCATGAACCGCACTTGAATTTAATGCCTTTTGACTTTCTAAATTAAAACGGCGAATGCAAGACAAATCATCTCTCGATGAAAAGTTATCTGAAGTCAATACTTCCAGCTTAGAAAGAGACATTGCAAGATCGTGCACAAGATCATGCATCTTGCAGCGTATTATTTTCTCGTATTTATTCCTTTCCACATCTTGAAAGAAAGAGTTACAGAGTAAGGCATTAAAATACTTGTTGCCCACATCTGTATTACATGGCTGAACAAAACCTTCAGCCATCCAAAGCTGAATTAATTCTTCTTTTTCAAGCAAATGATCTTTAGGAAAAATTGAACAGTATGCAAAGCATTGTTTCAAATATGAAGGTAAATGATCAAAACTTAGTTTTAGTATTGACTTCACATTATCCTTACGATCAGATGCATCCAAAACAGTGCTATTATTAATCGACTCCCAAGCTTCTTTTTCCCTCTCAAGACCACCTAATGTCCCCCCTAAAACTTTTGCAGCTAAGGGTACTCCTCCACATTTTCTTGCAATCTCCTTCCCAATCACCTCCAAATCTGAAGAAATGCACATTTCTCCATTCGCTTTCACTCTTTCCTCAATAATAGACCAGCAATCATCATCAGTCAACAAATTCAAATTATGCCTAAGCTCACAAGAAGACTCCACCAAAGACGCCACTTCCTCACTACGAGTGGTTACAATAATGGCATTTCCCTTATCGCGACTGATTCTCAACAAACGCGTCTTCAAACTATCCCACCAAGTAGATACATCCTCCCACACATCATCAAGAATGAGAAGAAATCTTTTCCTCTCCAATTCCTTTTCAAGCTGCTGAAGTATTGCCTCTTTGTTAGTTAACCCGCCCCTGTCTCCATTAAGAGTTTGCAGCATCTCCCCCAGAATTTTCTGGTCGTTAGCATTATCAGAAACACACACCCAAATCTTTACATCAAACAAATTCCCCATTACCTTCTCGCAAATGGATTGAGCTAACGTAGTCTTTCCAAGACCGCCCATTCCCACAATGGGAATGACAGCAAGAACTTCCTCATCACAAACGCCAGTCAACGAGTTAACAATTTTGGACACATCACCATCCCTTCCAAGAATAGGATTTTCAGGTACAGAGTCAGTAACTCGGTTAAAGTCGATTTGTGATCTTTCTCTAGTGATTACATGAAGTCCAAAGGCACTGGCATTTATAATCTTATCCAACAACTCATTCACACACCTGATTTTATGAGCTATTTTCGTGCGAAAAATAGTTTTTTTAGTAAAACGAGTGATCTTGGGGAGTGGATTAAAATGGGATACCTTAGTTGCTTGGTTTTGGCTCTCTACTTTTCGACGAAGATCCTCATAGATTACAGCTTCAAGAACATCTTCAGCATCATAAGCAGCATCTTTGAGCTGATGCAGCCAACGATTCACACTCTTGAGTTTAAGTTTCGCCTGTTTGGCTTGATCAGCAAGTAACAGTATGTCACGAACTTCGTCCAGTGAGTTTCTGAGGCGATCCAGCTCGTCACCGACATGCCGGAAAAGCTCGATTTCGTTGGAGACAAGAGCCAGGATTCTATCAAGAGTTTGTTCCACAACGTAACTTAGAATAATCTCAGCCATTTTTGAATTCTTTTGGTTCTGCTCAGAATTTTGGCAAACACTCTCTCAGAGATGAAGAGATAAGAAATTTATTTCGTATGATTTCTATGCATCTGTTCTTCAAAAGGTCAACGAGTTAAGTACAATCTAACCCCATCAAGAGTTAAGCACGACATTTGAAAAAAAAATATTATTAAAAGACCCAGTAGTTGCGTTGCGTGACAGATTATCCTTAATATTCTATTAAAACACTTAACCTAATAGTTCTGTGACAGATTATATTAATGAACAAAAATTTCCTGCTGCCTGAACAAAAATTTCCTGCAGCAGGAAACTCCTACAACATGGCATGTGGCAGCCTTTTATTGGCTGCTACACATGCCTCCTCCTTTTCCATAGAATGTTTAATTAGCCCATTTAATATTGGTTAATTAACTATTTTAGACCTTACAATTTATTTGTTTTATTATTTAACTAATTCAAATATTTTTTATGTTTTGTAAAATTTAGAAAGTTTTTTCCTTCTTTTCCCACTGCTACTGCATAGGCATGTAAATCATTCAAACATTGGAATACAAAACTTATAGAAGGCTCTACTATATGTATAATATAATTGATGTTAATGATATTTTTCTATGATGTTTTCCTAATTTTAGTGTACAATATAATTTATGTGAATTATACAAAAAGAACAAAAAGCATAATAGATAAATATATCTGGTTATATTTTATTATTGTTAAAAAAATTATAATATATAAATTTTGAATTAACAAAATTACAAAATAATTTATTATACTTCCTTTGTTTTTTTACTACCTAATCAAAAAAAAATATTTATCTATAAATATTTGTCCTTTTAAAATTTAAAGATGATTTTAACAAATATCTTTTAAATTTGCCCTTTATGATACTTCCTTTGTTCCAAAATGATAGGCTGGAAGAAAATACAGTTATCAGGAAAAAAATATTAAATTGGTTAAAATTTGTTAGTTTATCTATTTTTTCAATTTTGTACTTTGATAATTTTTTAGATATATAAATAATACATTAATGATCAATTTTTTTATTATTGGTGTAAAATTCTATGTTGGAATATGGGTCAATTAATTTATAGGAATAATTATGCATATTTATTAGAGAATAAAGAAGACTTTTAATTTTAAAATTGTTTACTAATTAAAACTAAACGTTAATATGTAATTTTAAACGCCAAAAATAATAAGGTAGCCTATCAATTCGGGACGGAGGAATTAAATAATTTCATGATTTAATTTATATAACATCCATTAACTAATAATTTAATTAATAAGATTATATCAATCTTTGTATTTATAAGTTAAAGCAAAAGTAACACTTATTAGTATATATAATTTTAACTGAATGAATAAAAATAGAGGATGTAATAGTTAAAATAGTTAATTAACACGCATTAAACCATCTAATTAACCATTTAATTAGAGAGGCAAGAAGGCATGTGCAGCAGCCAATAAGAGGCTGCCACATGCCAAGTTGCAGGAATTCCTACTGCCTAGACAGTAGGAAATTTTTGTTCTATATTAATTAAACACTATATTAAGCTGAATAATGACATTTAATTATAGGATATGAATTATGATACCGTTTCATGTGGATGATGACATTTAATAATGTACAATATTGGAAGACTAGGTAATACTTTCACATAGATACTACTTTTACTCCGACTAAAAAACCATGTCAATTTGCTCTCTTGTTCTACCGTCTTCTTTAAAAAAATTATTGGAAAATTATTCATGAAATTAATTTAAAAAACAAATCAACAAATCATTACAGCAATGTATATCTATAATAAGATAATATTTGTAACCATGTATTATCAAAAATAAGTATTTTTTTCAATCACTATAGCAATATGGATTAATTCATTTTAAAGTCTTTTGTAAGTAAAATATCAAAGAGATAAAAGAGCTGAAAACTGAGTTTATTTCTTGATTAAAGATTGATACATTAACAGTACCGTTTACAGCTTTTAAATAGAGAAAATACTCCTAATAAATCTCAACAATAATATCAAGCTCCTAACTAATAGGAAGACTTATCTAAACAGAATTCAACAACAACTAGACTTATTCAGCAAATACTAATTCAACATAAAAGCCACTAAATTATAGGAGAAGTGACCACGTACAGTAAGTTTCACTAAATTGCAACACTCCCCCTTAGTGCAAACTTACTGTCAACAATACCAAGTTTACTTCTAAACTCTTCAAACTTAACTTTGCCAAGAGCTTTTGTGAATATATCAGCTACCTGCTCATCACTTTGAATTTTCTCCAACTGAATATCAAGAGTCAGCACCTTCTCTCGGACAAAATGATAATGTGTTTCAATGTGTTTTGTACGAGCATGAAACACAGGATTTCCAGCAAGCTTGATTGCACTTTCATTGTCACAGTGAATGGAAATTGGGTATGTTGGAGCAGTAAACATTTCTTGAACAAGTCTTTTAAGCCAAATACATTCTTGAGTGGCCATAGTTGCAGCTACATATTCAGCCTCACAACTAGAAAGAGCGACAGTTGATTGCTTTTTACTACACCAGGAAATAGCTGCCGATCCTGTGTTAAAACAATACCCTGTTATAGAGCGCCTATCATTCAAATCACCAGCCCAATCTGCATCAACAAAACCAGACAAAGAAAACTTTGTTTGATGCTTATAAAACAAGCCAAAATTCAGAGTTCCTTTCACATAGCGTAAAATCCTCTTAGCTGCGATCGAATGACTTTCTCGAGGCACATCCATAAATTGAGAAACAACTCCCACCGAGTATGAAATATCAGGTCGTGTGATAGTTAAGTAGAATAAACTACCAACAAGTTGTCGAAAAGGGGTTGCATCTTTCAAGATTTTTCCTTCATCTCTAGCTAACTTCAAATAAGGTTCCATAGGAGTAGTCATTATTTTTGATTCCTCCATATGAAACTTATTTAGTAGACTTGCTGCATATCCTTTTTGAGATAAAAAATACCCATTTGAACTTTCAACCTCTAGCCCAAGAAAACAACTAGCTTCACCCAAACTCTTCATCTCAAAACGAAGAGCTAAGGCATCTTGTAAACAAGTTATTTCAGCATTGTCATCACCAGTTATAATCATATCGTCAACATAAAGAAGAAGCATAGTGTATGTTGAGGATGTTTTCTTTACAAACAAACTCTGGTCAGCACTAGAAGATTTAAAACCACAAAAATCAAGGTATTGAGCAATTTTACCGTACCAAGCCCGAGGAGCTTGTTTGAGGCCGTACAAAGCTTTCTTGAGTCGACATACATAATCCGGAGAATCTTTAGAGATAAAACCAGGTGGTTGTTGCATAAAGATATCACGGTCTAGTTCGCCATATAGGAATGCGTTCTTCACATCCAACTGCCATAATCTCCAGCCTTTGCAAGCTGCCAATGAAATAATTGCTCGAATCGTTACCATTTTAGCAACTGGACTGAAAGTCTCCTCGTAATCGAGACCGTATTGCTGTGAAAATCCGCGAGCCACCAGACGAGCCTTGTACTTGTCAATGGTTCCATCAGCCCTCTTCTTTAACTTGTAAACCCATTTACAGGAAACTAACTCCACTTCTTTTGGTTGTGGAACTAGTTCCCATGTACAATTTTTGTGTAAGGCTGACATCTCCTCCTGCATTGCTTCTTCCCATTGAGGAATTCCTTTAGCTTCACAATATGTTTTGGGCTCATTTTCATACGCATCTCCTGTAAGAAAGCAAGACACAACAGAAAAATGATTTAACTGAATTTCGTAATCAGTTAAATATTCAGGTTGCTTTCTTTGCCGGGAAGACCTCCGAATCTCAGACCGTATAGGGTCATCTGGTTCAATATTTTCTCTAGGAGGAGTAATATTGCAATTGCTCCGCTTATCGTTGGATTCATCATTGCCATAAAAGGGAAAAAGATCAATCACTTCTTCATCAATTTGTGCAGTAATTTGAGGGGATGAAACTTCGTCAAACACTACATCACGAGAAACAACAACTTTCTTTGTTTCTAAGTCCATACATCGCCATCCTTTCCTATGAGAGTCATAACCAACAAAAATACAACGTCTCGCCTTTGGGTCAAGCTTAGTCCGATTAGTTTTCAAGATATGGACATAACAAATTGAGCCAAAAACTCGAAAATAACTCACATTTGGTTTATGATGATATAAAGCTTCAAAAGGAGAAGGTTCCGTTCCTGGCCATGAGGGCAATCGATTTATGACATGACATGCAGATTGAATAGCTGCTGCCCATAGCTCTCTAGAAAGGTTCTTTGAATGCAGCCATGACAAACACATGGACGTGAGATGTGCTAGCTTGCGCTCAGCAACTCCGTTTTGTTGTGGAGTGTCTGGACAAGTCATTTGGCGATTAATACCAAATTCTTTGCAATAATCTATGAATTTGCTAGACATGTACTCCCCTCCATTATCAGTGCGTAGACACTTTATTTTCAGCCCAAATTCATTCTCCACCTGCTGCTTAAACTGAGTAAATTTTGAGAATGCCTCACTTTTATTTTCCAAGAAATACACCCACGTGAAGCGCGAAAAATCATCTACCATCACCATTGTATAGCGGAAACCTGAATAACTCGGTGTCCTTGTTGGACCCATCAAATCAGAATGGATTAACTGTAGAGCTGCTGAGACTCTATTTGTTGAGTTTGGAAAAGGAAGCCGATGTGATTTTCCATATTGACAGCCTGGACAAATCACATCCTGATGCATTTCTTTAAAAGGAGGAACACCATCGAGAAGTTTCTTCGTGGAGATCTTCTGCAGCAATTGATAACCAACATGGCCTAGTCGAGCATGCCAAAGTGTTCTACTATCATTCTGACCTGTCTTTTCAACATAAGCATCACTCGCAGACAAAACATAAAGTGATTCTTTTCTTTTTCCAGTAAATAAAACATCAGCATCAAGTTGTTTTATATTGGAAATAATTTTCACATCTTCTGGACCAAAAATCACGTACCTCCCCGAATCAACAATTTGAGAAACAGAAGCAAGATTTTTCCTTAAGCCAGGAACATGATAAACATCTTGGAGTGAAACACCTTCAACATTTGAAATATCTTTCTTCACAGTGAAATGTCCTTCCTCTATTACAGGGTGTAATGAATTATCAGCTGTTACAATAGCTCGTTTTCCACGATGTGGATGAACATCAGAGAGTAAGGAAACATTTCCTGTTGCATGATGAGAACAACCAGAGTCAACAATCCAATCATTACTATAGTCGATTGAAATGTTACCATTTGAATTTGCATTTGTTTGTTGAACAACAGAGGTCGCATCAACAGGTTCTTCAATAACTTCAATGGATAGGCATTGCTCCCATTCATGCGCAACATTTGTATCTGCTTGTTCCAGCTTGACACGACAATTCTGCTTAATATGGCCTTTTCGTCCGCACCGGCTACACTCCACCTTTACGCGACAATCTCGTTTCAAGTGTCCCGACTTCCCGCATCTCCAACATGATGAATTTGCTCTTAACTGTTCGTCATTTTTGGATTGTTTGTTACCACCTGAAAAATACAAGCAATAATTTCCTTCCTTGTCTTTAGTGTAAAGAGCCTCCTCCATTTGAGATGAAAAATGTTGAGCTGTAGCCATTTGCTTCACCATTGCTTCTTGGTTTGTGAGCAAGTTCTCCAAGTCAATAATAGAGGGCTGAGTTGCCCAGCCTTGTATCGAAGCGATAAAAGGCATAAATTCCTTTCGCAGTCCACGAATAAGGTAACGACGCAGACGTGCATTACTTACTGGCTCTTCCGAATCCAACTCTGAAATTTCAGAACACAAATTTTTAACTTTTAGAAAATATTCTGAAACTGAAAGAGTACCTTGAGTTATCCCAGAAAGTTCATTCTCCAAAAACTGCAGCCTCATCGTGTTCTTTTGACTGAACAACCTTTCAAGTGTCTCCCACACTAGCTTAGGTGAATTTACATCACGAACATGCTCAATGTACTCTTTACTGATGGAAGTTCGCAAAGCAAATAAAGCTTTTCCGCACTTAATCTTCCATTTTCTCCGCAATTCAGCATTCTGCGGTATATCGTCTGGAATTACAGTATCATCACCAGAGATAAGATCCCACAGATCTTGCCCTTGTAGATAAGCTTCCATGCATAGCTTCCAGTAGCTATAATTGTTCCCAACAAGCCTGTCTACAGAGGGACTACTTCCATTATTCATCATAAAAAAATAGGATCAAGAGACAAGCTTTGATACCATGTAAGTAAAATATCAAAGAGATAAAAGAGCTGAAAACTGAGTTTATTTCTTGATTAAAGATTGATACATTAACAGTACCGTTTACAGCTTTTAAATAGAGAAAATACTCCTAATAAATCTCAACAATAATATCAAGCTCCTAACTAATAGGAAGACTTATCTAAACAGAATTCAACAACAACTAGACTTATTCAGCAAATACTAATTCAACATAAAAGCCACTAAATTATAGGAGAAGTGGCCACGTACAGTAAGTTTCACTAAATTGCAACATCTTTGGACTTTACAATTTTTGTTTATCTGAATTTAAATTTTTTGTTGGATCTTAACTGGTCCCTGAATTTTAATAATGTCTTAACTGATTTTTCAATTTTGATTTTTCAATTTTTAAGGTCCTCAAATGGATGCACACACATTATATCTCACGGAATTGTATTATTGTTTTTTCATACGTGAATTTAGTTTTATTGGCTTTAATTTGTTAACTTCACGGAGCATGTACAATGCAATAAATGCAATAGATGAGCATTGAGGACACCACGAAGTAAAAAAATTAAAATTTAGAAACTGAATAAATAAAAAATATAAAATTAAGAGACTGTAAATAAAAATTTAGAGACCAGATAAATAAAACACCTAATGATGACAAATTTTAAAATGGACTGATTCATAAGCAATCTATAAGTGTTTTTTTTACTATTTAGCCACCTGGTTTCTATGTAAATAGGTTGACACTTAGGCAGCTCTTTGAAAAGTTCTATTATACCTTTTCCTTGCTTGTACACTTGACAATTAAAATAAAACTTCATCCGTCTCAATAGAATTGTCCACTTTGTCTTTATCACACAGTTTAAGAAATGTAATTATTATTTATGAATTTTATAAAAAAAAATTTACTTTTCTTATTATACCCCTATTTAATATTAGGTCCATTTGCAATTTATTTTCAATTTATTCATTAGTAGATTTTAAATAGTGGTGATATAGGAAAAATAAGTGTAAAAATTAGTTACTTTTTAATAGTGGACAAGAGTTTTGGGACAAAAAAATTTCTTAAAATGGACAACTCTTTTGAGACGGAGGGAGTAATTAAAAGAGATATTTATAAAAATATCAAAAAATATTTAAAATATTTAATAGTATGTCTCACACTTTATTTTTTGATACCAACGCGTTTCAAAGTTACTAACGGTTTTTCAAAATATAACTTGCAACCGTTCTTTAAAAACCGTATCTTAAATAATTTTTGAAAGGGTTTCAGATTCACGACTTCTAAAAACACATGTTAAAGCCGTTTCTAAACAATTTCTAAATTAGTTTCTAAAAAAAAATGGAATAATACCAAATGTTTATAATATAAAAAAAATATTTTAAAAAAAATGAAGGAAATGAAATTTTAAAATTTGATTTCTTTTACAAATAAAATTAAAAAAGGTGTACTTTCCATAATTACAATTCTAAGGGCCCCATTAATGGAAATTAGCCTTTTTTTTTTATTCATCAACTTCTATTACATCGAATATAAAACAATTATATTTGTAAAAAAAATGGAAAATTTAGGTATTTACTCCAAAAATAAAAATATTTGCACTTTTTACCTCAAACGGAAAAATCAAAGAAAATACCTCATATTTTTTCAAGATTTGTGCTTTTACTCTGGGTATTAAAATATTTATGATTTTACTCTGTTATCATCTGGTTATCATAAATTCTTCTGTAATTTTTTTTTCTTCGTAGGTTATCATACAATTATCATAACCTTATCATACTTCATTATTATATAGTTATCATACTGCAATGTTATGATAACGACATGATAATGTAGTGATATTGACATGATAATCAGACACACACACCCAAATCTTTACGTCAAACAAATTCCCCATTACCTTCTCGCAAATGGATTGAGCTAATGCAGTCTTTCCAAGACCGCCCATTCCCACAATGGGAATGACTGCAAGAACTTCCTCATCACAAACGCTAGTCAACGACTCAACAATTTTGGACACGTCGCCCTCTCTCCCAAGGATAGGGTTATCAAGAACGGAGTCAGTAACTCGGCTCAAGTCAGTCTGCGACACAATTCTTTCTCTAGTGACGACTTGAAGCCCAAAAGCACTGGCATTTTTAATCTTATCCATCAAATCATTCACATCCCTAATTTTATGAGCAATGTTCGAGCGAAAAATAGTTTTTTTAGTAAAACGAGTGATCCTGGGGAGTGGATTACAATGGGATACCTTGTTTTCTTGGTTTTGATTCTCTACTTTTCGACGAAGATCCTCATAAATGACAGCTTCAAGAACATCTTCAGCATCATAAGCAGCATCTTTGAGCTGATTCAGCCAACGATTCACACTCTTTAGTTTATGTTTCGCTTGATCAGCAAGTAACAGCATGTCACGAACCTCGTCGAGTGAGTTTCTGAGGCGGTCCAGCTCATCGTGGACATGCCGGAAAAGTTTGATTTCGTTGGAGACAAGAGCAAGGATCCTGTCAAGAGTTTGTTCCACAGCATAACTTAGAATCATGTCAGCCATTTTTGAATTCTTCTGGTTCTGCTTGACAAATACTCTCTCAGAGTTAGAGATGAAGAGATAAGATAATACTGAAGAAGGCAGACCCCATGCATATGTTTTATTTGCTTTTGTAATAAATGAGTTGACACCTTGGCAGCTCTCTCTTTTTACACTTGAAAATTCAAATTATAATTACATAACAGTTGACACCTTGGGGGCTCTTTGGAAAGTTATAACTATTTTTGTATTTGAACAAAGGATCTTTTTACTCCCTCATGTTGGCATGAAGTATCAAAACGTTATAATTACGGAAAAGGTATAAAAAAAATTCATAGATATGGCAAACCGTATAAAAAAACCTTGCCCATCTTCCTCGAGGGTCGAGGACGAGCGGTGCCGAGGGCAAGCGTTGACGGATTCGAGGGAGACGGTGGCGAATTTGGAGTCGGAGTTTTTGAAATGTCGGTGTTTGATTTATTAATTTAAAAAAAAATATTAATTTGTTATATATATCTAATTAATTTTTTATTTATGACTTATTTGAATATATATTTTTTGATAATTGGGGGAGGGGGAGCGCTTGTGACAGAATTTAAAAGTGACTAATTAAATAAAAATATAAAATATATAAATTTAAAAGTATGTGGATTTTTATTAATTATGATATAAAAATTAATAATCATTAGCGGTGATTGAGCTACACGCTCATAAAACTTATCAAACAAAAAACAAATAAAATAGATAAAATATCCGGCCTGACGGAGTTTTGGAAGATGATAATTGAAGAGATTCTGCTTCATTCAGTGATTTTGTTTCTGCTCGGACTTCAACCCTCACAGGATTCCTCTCAGTCCAGCTTTAGATAACTCTTCAACTGCCTCCGTTTGAGTAGCTGAGAAATGACCAGTCCTTCGAAGCTTAAGCAAGCGGGATATAATAGAAGTAATCCTGCTTTCGGAAGCCGGTCAGCTTCTTCAAGAATTAAAACCTAATCCACCAATGAACATGAAAACAAATAAGCTTAACTCTCATTACTTTGATATACAAAAAACCTCTGTTCTTGTTAAAATTCCTTCAAGACTATTATGATATCTAGATTTGCAGTCTAAAACGACATATAATCTGCTATACGGCACTGATCAAATGAGTTCACTCTTAAAGTCCAATTGTGGTTATTTTCACAGCACGAACAAATTCGAGGCAGATTTCTTCTATGCTATTTATTTTTATTATGTTGCAGCATATGTTAATACTCTTTCTCCATTAAGCTACAATTAAATAATTTAAAGGCCATTTTTTAGGCAACTACTAAAGGTGCTCTCATTTTGCTGAACTGTTAAAAAAAAAGACATAATTTCTTCATCTCAAATCTCTTGTAAAATCATAATAACTAAGAAAGTAAAAACAAAGCTTTAACAAAAGTTAACTCCAACACATCCTGATATATGTTCTCGATTTCAAAATAACAAAAATAACCGACAAGCTAAAGTTTAATAGATCCAATCCGATGTTGAATCCTTAACGGTTAGCCTTGGCAACTCTTTCAATCTCATCCTTTTTCTTGATAGCATAACTGCGATATAGGAAAATAACAACAGTTAAGTAGTATGAACAAACCAGTAAAAGGATGAAGCAAGTGAACAAAAAGAAATGGGACCAACCTGTTGGAAGAGCCCTTGGCGGCATTGATAAGCTCATCAGCCAAACATTCAGCAATAGTCTTAATGTTCCGAAATGCAGCTTCACGAGCTCCAGTTGTAAGGAGATATATGGCCTGGTTAACGCGTCTCAAAGGAGAAATATCAACAGCTTGACGCCTAACAACACCGGCAGAGCCGATACGGGTAGCATCTTCTCGTGGTCCACTATAGTAATAGAAGAAAGAAATATTCAAAGTTAAAAACTCGTCCCAAAAAGGAATCCAGCAGAAAGCAAAGGGCAATCTAAAATTTAAAAGCGACCTGTTAACAACAGCATCTACAATGACTTGAATAGGGTTCTGATCAGTCAAAAGGTGGATGATTTCCATGGCATGTTTAATAATTCTAACAGCCATCAATTTTTTGCCATTGTTTCTACCGTGCATCATAAGAGAGTTTGTAAGCCTCTCTACAATTGGGCACTGCGCCTTCCTGAAACGCTTAGCGGAGTACCTTCCAGCAGTGTGGGGAACATAAGTGGCATGCTTGGCTGGTTGCACACCAACATAGTCACTCAAGGAAATATCATTGACCTAAGCCACAACAAAACAGTCAACATAACAATATCAAATCAATAAAAACAGCTAATGAACATAAATATACAAGTCCCAAATAAAAATATTTAACTGAGTAAAAGCACATTATAGTACTGTATAGTTTAAAAGAAATCTACATTTTCTAGCTTTATCAGCAGATCATTGCATACGCATAATTTATCAGCCATCGCTTACACTGTACTAGAGTAATACAACAGGGCAACAACAAACATAACCGAAGAGAAGAGCTAGAGAAATTACATAAATCGATCTGCAATCGAATCTGTATTCGGCACAAATAATATCTATGATATAATCTAAATCGAAAAGAGATTATTTGTTTGGCTATCCAAAACCTAACCACTTAAAGTCAAAAATTACAACAAATACAAATAATCTGACTATCTGAAACTTAAAATCACAACAACACTTGAGAACATTTAAATCAAAAATGCAAATAATTTGAGTATCCAAAAGCTAACATCATAATATCAGTTAACAGCATTTAAATCAAAAATAGACATGAAATAAACCCTAAAAAGAATAAGTACCGAAACATCCTCGAAAGTCCAGCGATTGAAGAGCTTGACTTCCGTATACGGCTGAGTAGGCTCAGCATTGACCGGAATTGCAACCGGCGCCGCCACCGCTGCTGCTGCTGCCATATTTGCACCTAGCTACTCTTTTCTTCAAAAAAAAAACACAGTTCAATTTCAATTCCAAAGAGAGAGCAGTAATACAAGAACAGGAATCCATTAACCTACCTTTACCTTGCTTCACACGATTAGAGAGAGAAGCGGCTCAGACTCAGAAGCTTTTTTTAGGGTTAGGGTTTGTTGTTGCTATTTTATTTTCATTTCATGCTTCTTATTTGGGCCTTGGGCCGCTTCCTGGGCTTTCATCACGTAACCCTTTCCTAGCTCCCTATGTTTTAATTTTGTTTTACTTTAAGTCCTTACACTTTTATTTCTACACATACACTAATTCTTTTCTTTTTTTTGTATTTCCTAACTCTATTCGTTTAAAATTACAACACAATTATATCTCAAAAATATGAATAAAACACGTCACGTGAGTCATGATGCAGTTACCTGTCTAAGTCATCACATATGTAAAACAAATTCCAAAAATCGAACCCTTACTCATAGTATATCGACTATCAACAAATGAAACTACCAGAAAAACGACTAAAAAATTTAAAATGCAATTAGAAACGGTTAATTTTTTTAAAAATGCTATTTAACCCACCATTTTGTACCACCTTCATTGTCCCTCCTTATGTGGCAGAATTTAATTCGTCAAATCCACCTCTAAAATTACTCTAAATTTTTTATTGTAGAGCAATTATATATAACTAAAGGCTAATTGTACATATTGGACCCTCACGTTTTGTTCGGTTTTAAATTTGGACTCTTATGAACTTTTTTTCGATAGAGATATTTAACGTTATAAAAAAATTTACATTGGATAAAGAAAGTAAGGCGTGAACTGCATTGTTACAAATTAATTAGTGTAAGCAATCAAATTGTATTCTAGAAATGAAAGCAAACCCTGCCTTTATTTCAAAGAATATTGAAGTGTGGTAGCGAGAAATAATTAAATATTTAATGCATTACATAAACTCATTCTAGTAAATGTTGAAAATCGGATTACTAGCGACATCGATAAAATTGCATTTCTACAACTACAAAAATGTCTGTTGTGTATACTACATTAGTAACAACTACCATCAAATATACAATTCAATTGTTATGGTGTTTTTGTCCAAATGAATAGCGATAAAAATGTCAAAAAACAAACTTCGCATAAAAACAATGCAGATCTTCAAAACTTGCTTCCAGATTTCGAAACCTTTACGGTCAGGTCCGAGCAGAAGGCTGAACATGTCAATACACAAACAAACGATTGCTTACCATGCACGCTATAATAAATCTTCTGTTCCTGTTAACTTTGCAAACTCATTTTCATCAATAGCCCCCTTCTTTAGCTTTTTCAGTAACCGATATTCTCGAGCCATATCGTCTTCATCTTCAGCTGTTTGGGCAGCTTGTCTTTGCTTACCTGTTCTTTTCCTCGTAACCGTCGAGGCAGCATTAAGGTTCTTTTTCGGCTTTTGGGCCTTTGGTTCTTGCTGTTTCTTTTCTTTCTTTATTAGCAAATTCTTTTTCCGTTGTTTCTCCCGTGATTTATCCCTGATTAAACATTCATCAGCAATCACAACTATTTATCATTGTCTCGTTCAGAAAAATCAATTAAACTTCATATATTTCACAAACAAGCACAAAAATGTGCACAAGGAAACTGAAACATTCATCAATGCGACAGAATTTATTTTGAAAAGTAGCCAAACATGTTGGGGTGGGCATTAGGTTCAGTTAACTGAAATTTGTTGATGTCCAAAACCTAAACCCAACCAAAAAAACTGATATTTTTAGTATCAAACCAAACTGAATCAATTTTTTTGTTCAGTTAAACGGTGTGTTGGTTTTTTTTATAAAATACACCAACATGAAATGAAAATATACATCTTGGTAAAAACACGAGAACTCTTTACAGGCAAGTTCACTCAAACCTTCCACCCCATAATATTACTAAATGAGATACAAAAGGGGTTAGCTAAAATACAAATCGGAAAAAGATACGATATTTCAAAGGTTAAAAGATTATAGTTCTTACTTGAACTTGATCTCCTCCCATTTGATGTCTTCAGCTGGAGTAAAACCAACAGTTGAGAGTGAGTAGTGCTTTACCTCTGGCATTGCAGGGAGCTGCAATAAACCATGTCCCATGCCCAACTTCCCAATTTCAAGTTCTTTCCATCTACAGAGAACATAGTACAAATAAAACATCAGTGCCATCCCACTGAAGAATGTAGGGGTTTGCAGAAACCGATCGAAACTGAAAAACCGAACTAAACAGACAGATTTGGTTCGGTCAGATATTATAAACTTAATTCGGATTTTTAGTTTGTTCGGTTTCATACATAACAAATCCGTAACGTTTTAACATAAACCGAAACGAAATAACCGAACAGAACCAAAAAAAATCCGGCTGAATCGACAGGTTTAGTTTGGTTTGAAAAATCACACTTCCACAAAATTTAAATTTGTTTTGGAAAAGAGGCAATTATGATTTAGTTTGGTTCGGTTTGAACCGAATGCACACCCATAGAATCCTATGAAGGAAGTGAGAGAAGGTCAGAAGAGTAAAGTAAATTCAGGCAGTAAGTGCAATTTTCACCTGAAAATGTAAGAGCAATGATGCTCTTTATAGGCACGGATAAATGATACAAATGCTCTAAGTCCTTTCTCCATGACATCACGATCCTTCTTGGCAGCAGATCTTATCTACAAATATTGAGACAGCATTTGTTGAACCAAAGAAAAGAAAGAGTAGAAAAGAAATGACAGCCACGGAAGTGATAATTAAAGAATAACCCCAAAATAAGCCAGTGATCAAAATATATACCGGCTATTAAGATAAAACATTGGCACCAAAGAATCAAATAAAGAAGATTTTGGCATTGAAAATACCATAAAAAAGAGATGCGAGATCTAGAGATAATTGCGAGTGAGGTTTGTTTTCTCCAATTTTTAGGGATACGCAGCTAATAATCTAAAGATCAAATTACATTAACAGTGACATCTAATTGAAAAGTAGTAAAACAACACTTTGTTGATTCATACTCCCTCCGTCCCATGTTGTTTGTCCAGTTTTTTTGGTTACTTTTTAATATCCCAATAATAATGTCCCTTTTGTATTATTGACACATATTTTTCTCTCTTACCCTTAACATTAATGAATTTAATACATGAATTGATAAAATTAAATGATTAATTGCGTTCGACTTTACCATATTTTCAACGCAATTGCCGGTGCATGTTAAATTTGTGAATCTTGGCAGTTTTAAATGGAAAGTTTCTTTCCTCAAAAAAAAATGGAAAGTATCTTATCAAAACTTAAACACTTTAAATAGCTCTATTGTTGATAAATGTTAAATGTTTACTTTTTGATAACCAAGAAACATAATTGGGAGTATAAAAGGAAACGTATCTATATTCTACAATGTTAATCATATTCTTAATGTGTGAAAATAAAAAAGGAAAAAACAAAGGGGATGGATGGAGTATTCACTATGGTTGATTAGGATAATTTATTGCTGATTAAGTTACAGTATATTGCTGATTAAGTTACAGTTTCACATCACATTCATGCTTACCTCGGGAACAACATCAGGAGCATCATCTGCAATTTTCCTCTCTTGAAGAGGAATTCTTCTTATGCGCAGAAATTCAACATAAGCTTCCTCCTGCATAAAGAGAGCCCAACTATTCATATTTTGTAAATACAGATTCAGCAATAATGATATGAACACTAAACATAAAGCAGTTAAGTAACATCTCAAACGACTTTTTGACAGAAAACAAACATCTCAAACGACTGATAATCATCACACATAAAGAGAAACTGAACCTTTGGCAACAGGAAAACGATAGCACTTCCTTCTCTACCCAACCGAGCAGTTCGGCCAACTCTGTGAACAAAAACATTGGGATCCTGAGGAGGGTCATACTGCAATAGAAAAGACATGAAGAATTTTAAATATTCAAATAAGTAACAAGGAAAAAAAACCCTTAGAATTTATTAAAAGTAGAAGACTGCAGAATCTAAGTAGTTATCATGATACCTGCACAATACAATCAACACCTGGAATATCAAGCCCACGAGCTGCAACATCCGTACATAGAAGAATGCCATTTGTTAGAGATGTAAATAAAGCCAACGCTTTCTCTCTAGCGCTCTATAAGCAAAAAAAATACAATAATGTCAGAAAGAATGATTAGTTCATGGCTTAGATATAACCATTCCTCAAACTATAGTCATCTCCCAAAACTTACCTGCTTCATTTTTCCATGGAGAGGAATCAAAGAAAAGCCCTTTAAAGCAGAAAGACGAGGAAGAACAACTCCCCAGTAATCAACACAAGCACATGTCATGAAATATCTGCAAATGCAAAAGACATTTTTGAGTAAATCACATAGCGTGTATTTCTCATGCAGTAGAATCAGAGGCAACAACTCACATTATAATCTTTTTGGTTTTGTTCTTAATAAGGAGATCGACAAGTTGAGATGGTTTCTTGTCTGCTTCACATTCCAAATACTGTATCGAGAAAGGAAGAGAAAGGAGAAAACAAGAGAGACTCATTAGCCAACAAAAACCATAAATGCATTGTGAAAAAATATCACATGTTTGTTACTAAGAGAAGAAGACGTAATTTGAGCTATACAACTATACAAGGGTTTAATGCTTTTATGTCCCAAAAATTGTCAAATTATTTATCTTTACAAGTAGGGGAGGACGAAAATCGTTACTGTATCTTATATAAAAGCAACATAATAAATAGGATGGCATGAAATCAACATGGAAGAATTTGAAATCTACTTCTCCAATTCTTAAGACCAGAACCTCTAACTGATGATCCCATCAAACACACAAATTATAAGCATTTTTTTCTCTTTTGAACTTAAATTCTTAAAAACACTGGCATTCACATTTGTAAAAACCATCACCAACACAGTCTGTATCTCAAACAAAAAGTAATAAACTAAAATGAAAATCTTACTAGTGTAACTCAGAACTGATAAAATTTCCGTCAAAGTAAGTACATACCTCAAGTTGAAGGCCTGACGGAGTTTTTGAAGATGATAATTGAAGAGATTCTGCTTCATTCAGTGATTTTGTTTCTGCTCGGACTTCAACCCTCACAGGATTCCTCAGTCCAGCTTTAGATAACTCTTCAACTGCCTCAGTTTGAGTAGCTGAGAAAAGACCAGTCCTGCGAAGCTTAGGCAAGCGGGATATAATGGAAGTAATCTGCTTTTGGAAGCCCATATCCAAGAGCCTATCAGCTTCATCAAGAATTAAAACCTAATCCACCAATGAACATGAAAACCAATAAGCTTAACTCTCATTACTTTGATTTACATAAAACCACTGTTCTCGTTAAAATTCCTTTAAGACTATTACAATTTCAACAAATGGACATCTAGGTTTGCAGTCTAAAACGCCATATAATAGTATGCATGACATCTTTAATTTATGGTCATGGTTGCTTTGTGTGAAAATATGTTAAGCAAAACTGTAAATATCAAATAAAAATATTATCCTTCTATCCTGAAAGGAATGTTTTGTTTTTCGGTACTTTTAAATTTAATAATTTAATGGATGACTAACCAATTTCTTAAAATGAAAAAAAGTGAGGGATTCCAACAAAAAACTCATTTTCTATTAACTATAACCATAAAAGTTTTGGATTTCAAATCTATTCACATCTAATTTCATTGCGGAAATAGGATAATCTCTTCCATGAATTCTTATTGTAACCCGTTGAATTCGCATTTTACCCGAGTTATAGTCGCTACATAAAGTTTCCTATGCGTCAAATAATTACGATTCCTACCTCAAGGTTTCGAAAGTCCAAGACATCCACGCGTTCCATGATGTCAAATAACCTTCCAGGAGTTCCA
The DNA here is from genome assembly GCF_937616625.2 of Mercurialis annua. Taxonomy (NCBI): domain Eukaryota; kingdom Viridiplantae; phylum Streptophyta; class Magnoliopsida; order Malpighiales; family Euphorbiaceae; genus Mercurialis; species Mercurialis annua. The sequence continues at coordinate 42,475,815 of NC_065577.1, forward strand.
ATCAATAAATTTGCTCCTTCCTCTTCTATTTTCTTCACATCAGCTTTGACATCCACACCTCCAACAAGAAGCATGGAACTGACGTTTGATAATGTTTCGATGAAAGGTTGAGCAACATTATAAATCTGTGAAGAAAGCTCCCTAGTAGGAGATAGAATTATCCCCATCACCTATATAACACAAACAGAAATACAAATTCAAAGCTTAATAATGCAAAATCATTTCTTCTAACAGATAAAAAGAAAATTAGTAGCTAATAACAGGTACGAAGAACTGAGACCAAGATTAGCCCTAACACCAATAAACTGAGAAATTACCTATTAAACTGAACTTGACTCAACTTTCCAGTCACACTTGTAGGAAAATAAAGTACCATTTTATTGTTGTAAAACAAGCAGAAACTGAAGCTTCCACCAAAGCTCAACATTAACCAACTAGACTGTTAAAATTCCATAGTTACGTTCTAAATTGGGCTTCACTCAACTTTACATATTATTTAGAAAACTTACTTGTGAAAAGCTTTAACAAATGTTACAAATGTAAGTTTTTTTTTCCCGTAACCATGTTAAACCGTAACATTTTAAACCAGAAGCTCAAAACCAATAAACTAATACCATCAAATTTGAGTTATCAGATACTAAACTCAGCTTTAGTTCAAATTAACATAAGCTAGCTAGGTCAGACCCTTCATTCAATCAACATGTTCCCTTTCTTAAACTTTTCAGACACTTGACGGACACGAGTTCATCTTTTACATAAGAAACCTTAAAATAACACCGTTTCTTCGTGTCCGAATGTCTCATTTCCTCGTGTCCGTGTCCGTGCTACCATAAGTCATACTAACAAAACTACTACTAATTGTGCAACACTAAAATGCTTAAAGATAAAACTAATCAACTAGCTACACCACTAACTTCACATAACCAATTAAATTATCAAACAAAAACTCAGTAAAAATTAAGATATTCACTTCAATTTATTTAGTTACTAAACCTGGTGAGGTTTAGGAGGAGAGGAAGCTCGCCGGAGAATTTCCACAAGCGGAACCACAAAAGCTAGGGTTTTGCCCGAGCCGGTGGCGGCGTCGACGGTGACATCTTTGTAACTGCATAGTAAGGGAATTGTAGCGGCTTGAACCGGCGTGCAGTAATCGAAACCGGAGTTAGTTAAAGCCTCGAGAACCGGCTCCGATAGGTTCGGGTTCAAATCGGAGAATCGGGTGTCTGTTAAGGCTCTGTTTGGGTTCATTTTTTATGGGTTTTCGGGTACCCGCCGCGGGTCGTGTTTGGTTCTCTATATGAATTAGGAAGAAGAGGAGGGAAATGTTCAGTTGTGGTACTTGAATTTATTTCTCTCTTCCTGTCTAATACTTATAGTTTAATTCATAATTTAAATTCATAAAAATTATAATTTTATAACAGTAAAATATCTTTTCTTCATAAATTCCAATTTTAATAAAAAACTTAAATAAGCAGTAGGTACTATAATAAAAATATACACTTAAATTTAATTATTACATACCAAAAATAGCATTGTATACAGTCACATAATACCTAAAATGTATGACTATAACATGTCAAATAACATAACACGTGATAATAATTTTATGTGTGAAAAAGTAATATTTATTCAATTTAAATTCAATTTTTTTTTATTTTTTTAATTTGTGCCAAATAAGTTAAATTTTATCTCGTTTTACATTTTATTAATTTAAGATTTGAACAAGACAAGATTCACCGACACAAAAGCTAAAATATAGATAATTTTAAATTTTAATATATATTTAGCTTAATTAACGATAAATAAAATTTAAATGGTTTCGTCTAACTAATATACTATTTTATTGATTAAGTCGAGTACAAATACATTTAAACTCGTTTCAAGAGTTGATTTTATAATATGACATGAAAGCTTAAGTTGTATAATAAATTGATCAAAAAATAAATTGAGTTCGATCTTTTGATATAATTGGACAAAATTCAAGCTAAATTTAAAGCTAGATAAACACAAAGCCATATAATCATGCAGTCAAAATCTTTATTTCTCTAGTAATTATTTGCTTTAATTGGACGAATTCGAGGTACATTTAAAACTAGCTAAACAACAAAACCATTTAATAAGTTAAAATAATATTTTTTATTTTAAAGATTAATTAAATCTTAAATTATACAATAAAACGAGTTTAAATGTAAGGACTCAATTTAAGAGTTAATTGATCTAAAAATAAATATTGTTGTTCCTAATTAATATTAAAAAAAATAGTACAGTCCTCAATTGATTAAAAAAGTTAAAATTTTAGTTAATTTGTCCTTAATTGATTAAGAAAGTTAAAGTTTTACTTATGGGTTTTGCTATTCGCCGCCCCTTTTTACTTAGCACCGCACAGGCGAAAGACATTTTTACCCTTTTAGCAAAATTTCAAAAAAAAAGTTCTCTCAACTCATTCGAACACACTCGAACAACTACGTAAAAAGTCGAGTAAAATGACGGATAACGAGTATAATTCGTCGGGAAACGAGTACCGACAGTCGGAAACAATATGTTCCGGCTTTTTCGAAATAAAAAATAATTTTTAATTTTTTTTTTCTGTTTTTCCGGCGTCCCCTCCGCCTGAAAAGGGGACGTCCGGCGTCCACTCCAGAGGAGAGGACGCCGGAAAGCGGCGTCCTCTCCTCTGGAGAGGACGTGGATTTCCCACGTCGTCTCCTGAAGAGGGGACGAACGACGTCCTCTCTTCAGGAGAGGACGTGGAAAATCCACGTCCTCTCCAGAGGAGGGGACGTGGATTTCCCACGTCCTCTCCTGAGGAGGGGACGAACGACGTCCCCTCTTCAGGAGAGGACGTGGGAAATCCACGTCCTCTCCAGAGGAGGGGACGCCGCTTTCCGGCGTCCACTCCTCTGGAGGGGACGTGAAATGTAAACGTCCCTCCTTAAAAAAATTTAAAAAAATTATTTATTTCGAGTTTTTTTAAAAAAATATATTTATCGGGGGTTGTTTCCGAACGTCGATACTCGTTATCCGATGAATTGTACTCGTTGTTCGTCATTTTAATCGATTTTTTACGTATTTGTTCGAATGTATTCGAATGAGTTGAGAGAACTTTTTTTTCAAAATTTTGCTAAAAGGGCAGAAATGTCTTTTGCCTGTGCGGTGGTAAGTAAAACCGGGCGGTGTTTAGCAATCCAGTTTATTTTTTAGCTCACACTCGTCTCCACCATCTCTGCAACAAGAGAATCCAAATAAATTCAGTCTACTCAACATGATCCGCAATTTAGCAGCTCAATTTTACACTGTAATTATCTCATCTACTCACTCCTTAATCCATTTTTAAATCTCTCACTTATTTTTAATTTCTTCTAATTATTATCTTATTTTTACAATTTGCAGTATCTATCAAGAATCAAATCACCATCCCGCAATTTCTTGGTTTCCAATAAGCCAAAGGGTATCTCATTCTCTCGAAAGATTAAATTTTTTTATCCGGGTTTTGTTTAATTTGTGATTTTGTTTGATTAATAAGTCTGATTAATTGGGATTTGAATAACTTTGTAGATGAGCTTACTATTGAAGAAGATGCTGAGAGAAAAATTGGATGGTTGTTGAAATTCTTTTTTGCTGGAACTGCTGTTTTTGTGGGCTCTCAGTTTTTTCCTTATATGGGTAATCTTTCACTTTGATTGTTTTCTGTTAAGTTTTGGATTTTTTTTTTGTCTATAGATAGAATCTAATTACGTTAGTTGTTAGCGGGGTTAACAGGAATTAATTAAGTTTTAGATTTTAGATTTGAGTTAGGTAGCACGGACACGGACACGGCGAAACTGTGTTATTTTTAAGTTTCTTATGTGAAAATGAAGTTTTGGGTCCGAAATGTCAAGTGTCCGACAAGTTTCTGAAACGGAACAGGATGATTGAATGAAGTTTCCGTGCTATATTGATTTTAAAGAACTGTTAAATAATGTAGTTTCTTTTTGTTTAAATTGCAGGAGATAATTTGGTTCAGCAGTCTATTTCACTATTGCAAGTTAAAGATCCCTTCTTTAAAAGAACTGGTGCTTCGAGACTAACCAGTTTTGCTGTCAATGGTATTCATTGTAGCTGTAATCAATTAGATTCATTAGTATAAGAGTGTTGTTTGTGTGCTGAGTTAGTGACACAAAATGTTACCTTTTTATGATTAAGTTGTAATTATCTGAATCATATATTGAACTGTTGTCAAAATTCTCGTATGTAAGTTTTGCATTATCTTTGTTTCTAGATGAAAAAAGAATGAAAGTTGTGGAATTGGGTGGAGCTCAAGAATTGGTAAGCATGTTGGAGGCTGCCGCGGATGAAAAAACTCAGGTAGCAGCTCTAAAGGCTCTTGCTGCTCTTTCACAATCCGGTAAGTTTTATGTCTGCTTTCTGTTATTTGTGCCAAATATCCGTTATGGAATATGTTATTACGGCTCTACATGAATGCAACTTGAGAACGTGTAATAAGATTGAAGTGTGTATGAGGTTTCCGAATCTTAAACCTAAAGACAAGTTGTTTGGTGTTTCACTGGACGTTGGTTAGCTCTGAATTTAAATTTTGATTTTTGTTGCTAATTCCTATATATACTGCAGATGAGGCTGTAGGAGCTTTACATCATGCCGGGGCTGTCTCTGTCATTAAGGCTACCCCTGATTCCCTTGAAGAAGCAGAAATCAAGAATTACAAATCTAGCTTGCTCAAGAGATTCCAAGAACTGAGATATGATAGTTGATTTTCACTGGCAACTAAGGTACGACCCTTACCATTTTGGGTCGGAAATACAGTTAGGTCAAACAGTTATTGGTATTGTAAAATTAACTCCAAATTTATTTAGGAAGTTTTTTGTTCAATGTATTAGAAAGAACCTCAAATTTTGCATCATAAAGTTAGTTTTTTTTAAACAAATTTTTATCTAAATTTTCCCCTTCCCGTTATCTTGCACTTTGCCTCGATGAAGGAACTTACTCTCTAATATAATCGATGTTTGCTCAAATGTTTTGTGATTGATCACATTAACATTTTGTTGAAGCTTTATGTTCACCCTCTTTGAAACTAATGCTAATCCTGTTCCATTTATTGTGTGTGACTGTTCTTGAGCGGAATAGGGCGAGTTCATAACAGTACTGTAAATACATCTTGTTGCCTTCTTTTGAGTCAAAGTGTTGCTGGAAGAACTTTCATATTTAGTGCAGCTTAAAGAAAATACATTGATATTGTTCCGAGTTAGGTTGAATTGTCATAATACCATATTTTCTGTCAGCATCTTAACCGTAAATCGTATTTACTTTGTCTATTAATTTGGTGCACTAGTTCTTAACATTTTGTCGCACATTTTTTATAGTTTGATTGTCATTCATGTTTTCTGATTAATTTAAGATTGGAATTTTGAAGTTGATTGGTGCTGATATTAAGGATTTGCCAAATTCAATTGGCAAATTGAAACATTTGAGACATCTTGATATCTCATATACTGAAATCAAACTGTTTCCTAAATCTTTCACCAAGCTTCACAATTTGCAAACTCTGATGCTAGAGGGGTGTATGCTTTATTTTTTGTAAAAACATTGTCGTTTTTGGCCATGTGAACGACCAAAACGACGTCATATAAGACATTTAGACTATATATGTCACGTGATGAAAAGTTGGGACATATAGTGCCACGTTTTCTAGATTATGAAAGGTGATGATATATGGTAAAAATAATCCTAGAAACAATCATATAGATAAATATTGCATCATATAAAATTCATGTAAAATAGACTAAAGTCATTCTAGGTTCGATTCCGAACAGTTAAAGAACAGTGCATTTGGTTGATGGTTTTACATTTGCATGAGCAACTCTTGTTTCGACGATTCTTAATTCATGTTCAATTTCAATAAAGGTGATGAAACTGCAGCTTGTTATTCTAATGTGCTAGCTGCGATTCGTGCTGTGTTATCAAAGGATTGAGAAGATAGAATCAACCATATTTATAGAAAAGCAAATTTTGCAGCGGATCATTTGACTTTTTTAAATGATGATAATGTCATTAGGTTTATTAATCACGATACTCCTCTTAGTAGTTTAGTTCCTTAGATCATTCACGACATGCAGGAAATTTCTTATGGCCGAAAGGTTCAGATTAAGCGATAGTTAAGGCGTTTGCCTCTCCTATCAAAAAAACTATATCAATAATAACAGTTAATTAGATCGCACCAAACAATCATTATGCATCAACAACAGCTAACAACTATTAGTTATCAGTAACAGCCGAATTAAACAAACTCTAAATGCACTTAAGAATTGAGCAAAGAGCCATTTAGATTCGTTACTTGTAGTACAATTCGTATAAGTCAAACTTGGTTTATTTAATAAGTTAGTCCATAAACTTTCAAAATAAGATCAATCTCATTCATTTGTGTATTTTAAAAACGCGTGAAAACACAACTACAAAGATAGTAAACACAAATGTGTTAAAATTGATATAAAATACAAACAGATTGGAATTGATATGAGATATAAAAAGTTCAGATATTAAAATTGTTGATTTTAAAAAGTTAGATACTACTAGTATAATTTTTTCAACATAATATATATCACTCACATTTCAACCTTCATTAGCTAGCAAGTAGCAAGCAACAAGTTGACATTTCTCTTAAAAAGAAAAAAATAAATATAAATATACTGACAAAATTAAAAATATATGTTAGGTAGTTGAATATAGGATGTTTGTAATCGGCCTTTGGGAATTAATAAAATGTATCACAAAGTAAACGAATACTAACTTAAACTTCCTCAATTAGCATTTAAATAATGATTCCAAGGGATGGTATATATCTCACTTTCTTATATATTTTAAACTATTTAACAGTTATTGGCAAATAGTTTCCTTATCTCCCACTTTTTTTAGCAAATAAACTATTTAAGAGTTGTATATTTTTTATAATAAATCTTTGCTGTTACATGTACAATGGCACATATATAAATATCAATACGCGCCGTTGACATTATTAGCTCAATACGAACACAGCTCATTTATTAATTGTGTCAATACGAACACGGCATATAAATTAAATTAGTTATGCATGTCAACCCATATAACCCAACTAATCCATTGGGTCGATTATAGATCATAAAAATACGACACATTTAATTTAGGGCTTTTTATATAAAATACTGTTTTTTCTCCAACATTTACTTTTTTACCATCCCTTCTAAATCTTTACATTTCATACCAACTTTTTTTTCTTTTATACTACTTTTTGAAAACAACTTTACTTTTTAGATTAACTCCCATTTTTCAACATTTTTTTTCATCATTTTTGATTTTTTTTTTCACCATTATATTCCTGCATTTAATATTTTTCACATATTTTAATTTTAATTTTTTTTAATTTTTTTAATTTTTTTGATTTTTTTTGGATTTTGACTTTTTTTTACTGTTAATGTTTTTCGCCAGTTTTAATATCAACATGAAATCAACACGAAATCAACATATGTAATAAACTAACTAATTTAAATTTTTCAATCTTCTTTTACACTAATTTTTATTTTTTTAATATTTTTTCAATTTCTTTTATTTTATTTCACATATAATGTGTTCTTTTTCGTTAATGATAAAATCAACTAAATATTAACATAATATCAACACAATACCAACATAAGATCAACATTATAACATTGCATATCATTATTTTCTTCTTCACCAATACTAAAATCAACAAAATATCAACCGAAAATCAACACAATGTCAACACTGTAAAATTACAATAATTCAACTTCATTATTTGTCTTCTTCCCCGATACTATCATATCATTATCTAGTCTCAATTTAATTTAATTTAATTTTTTAGTTTGTTTCACAGACAATATTATCTTTTTTGCCAAAGTTAAAATAAAAAAAAACGGTTGATATCAACATAATATCAACACAAAATCAACATAAAATCTACAACACTGTGACATTACAATAATTCAGCAATCAATCATCATCAACAAATCGTTCTGCAGAATATAAAAAAACGCAGAAACACAAGAAAAATGCAGAAATAACAGAATTTTATTCCATAAAATCGCAAAATTATTCTACATAACATGAAATGAGTATTAAATTCTTTAAAGATACTCTTTATACATGTTTAATGGTGAAAAAACAGTAAAAAATTAACAAATTACAGATCTGAAAATGAAAAAATTAACAAAAAATTCCAGATCTGAAATCAAAACGATAAAAGAAAGATGACAGCGAGACGAAGAAGGAACGGCGGAACGACGGAGGTGGAAAATGGAAGAGAAACGATGAAAATGGAACGACGGAGGCGGATTGGTGTGAAGAACAAAAGGTGAGTTGAGAGAGAGAAATGAGAGAGAAATTTGAGGAGAGAGAAAATTATTTGGTTTATGAGGTTCTGACTTTAGAGCAGTATATATATGATCCGTAAAAAAGTAATAATCTTCAGCGTTCATGGTAGTTTTCATATTGAAAATTGTGACCCGTATAAAAGTTATATTTTTACAAAAGATATATGTTTATGTAAAAAGCCCTTTAATTTAATTATTATAAATGGATCGAATATGAATCATACCAACATGATACATTCAATTCATTTATTTAAATCAGTCGAATATGGGTAACACTAACACAATATGACACAAAATAATATATTTTAAGTCTTATCAAATATGGATAACACCAACGCGACATGACACAATTTAGTTCATTCATTTTTTAAATCGGTCAAATATTCATCCTTTACTCATTTATTTAGCCGATTCAAATATGAATATCACCAACACGATACAAACACGTTTCAAGCCTATTTTGGCATCCCTACATAAGTGGCTTCTATAGGTAGTTAAAACTCAAAAAAAAAACACACAAAGAAATGGCTGAAATTGTGCTTAGTTTTGTAGTGGAGGAAGCAATTTGTAGGGTGATTTCACTTATAACAGAAGAAATTAAAATAGCATGGGGTCTTAGGGAAGAACTTAGTGAACTTCAAGAGTCATTAAACATGATCCGTGATGTGTTGCAAGATGCACAAGAGCAACAAATCACAAACATGAGTGTTAGGTTTTGGCTAAACAAGTTTAAAGATGTAGCCTATCAAGTTGGAGATGTTCTTGATGAGGCTGCCTATGAACTTCTTCGTCGGCAAGTCGAGATCGATAACTTGGGTGGTAAGGTATGTAAATTGTATTTGACCACCTGATTAGATTCTACTTCAGTCGATCTATATTCTCTATTGTAAGAGTTCGGAGTAATAGAATTTGAAATTGGCCTTTAATCATTGAAAAATATCTTGCCTTTTTGAAAAATCTTGCCTTTAATCATTGAAAATATTTTGCCTTTTTGTAAGCCGTAAAAACCGACCGAGACCAAACCGAATCGACAAATTTGGTTCGCTTTGGTTTAAGATTGTAAAGAAATTTTGGTTGGTCGGTTCGGTTTTGAGTATAAATATTTTTAGGCAGTTTACAATATAAATCAAACCGAAAACCAAACCAAAATGAAGCAAACCGACTGGTTCAATTTTCAAAAAAAGAAAAAATTTAATTTGGTTCGGTTTGAATCAATTTCACGCACCTATATACGGCTTAAACTTTTAAAATTATCAATTTTAGCCTATTTTTTAATTTTTTGTTTCAATTTCAGTCATTTGTTTAAATCGAAATGGAAAAAAGGTTTTAATATGTCTTTCATATTTGGAATTTTTGATGATAGAAAGATAAATTTGAATAATATGAAGCAATATGAAGGGTATATTTGAACTTTTTTCTACTCTAATTTGAACAAATGACTACAATTAAAACTGAAAATTTAAAATGACTTAAAATTGATGATTTTAAAAGTTTAAGCTGTAAACGAAAAAAGTAAAAGAAAATGGTGTGTTTTTGGATGTTAAGCCTTTATTAATAATAAATATATGCATTATTCACTTTGTAATAAAGAGTATTGACTGATAAACATATTAACGTCAGATTATAATTTCTAAGATCTATTGATTTTTAAAGAACACTAAGAATTAGACATTTAATGTTGATTAAAAGAAATTTTGAATTTGAGGAAAAAAGAGAAAATGCTCTTTATTGAAATTTTTTAAATCAAAAAACTTCCTTTTAAAGTTTTAAGGCTGAAAATAATGAAATTTTAATTTTATACCGGAAAAAAAAATTCTAGACGAAATTAATAAAATTAATTAAAAAACTTAAAATGTAATTTTGAAGGACTAAAATAACATAACATTGTTGCTACTGCTAGTAGCTTGTAGCTAGTAGTTGATATCAATTACTTTAGCAGGTGTTACATGCAGTTTGCTGCCCTAGCGTTTACACCGTTTGAGCTATAGTTCATTGGTATTTCCCGGAAGACATTCTAATTATGAGTTCGGTTTATTTTCTTACAGTTTTCATTATCAGAAATATCTAGGAAGACAACATTTCATATAAAAATGGGACACAAGGTTAAGAGTGTGAACCAATCTCTTGAGAGCATTAAGAATGAAGCCTTGAGTTTTGGACTTAAAGTCATGTCTGTAGACAGACAAATCAGTTTGAAACATGTCACAGATTCAATAATTGATCATCCAATAGTAGGAAGGGATTCCTATGTCACTGAAATACTCAGCCTGTTGGCTACCTCATGTGATCAAAACCTCACAATTGTTCCTATAGTAGGCATGGCTGGGCTTGGAAAAACAGCAATAGCTAAACTGGTGTGTCAAGAAGCTGTTGCTAGAAAGCTTTTTGATGTCAAAATGTGGGTTTGTGTTTCGAATCACTTCGATGATCAGAAGATTCTAGGAGAAATGTTGCAGACGTTGAGCGAAAATGCCGGAGGGATAACTAATAAAGACGCGATATTTCAACATCTCGAGGAAGTAAGAAGTTCCTTCTTGTGCTCGACGATATGTGGAGTCGGGATTATGAAGTATGGAATTGTTTGACAAGACGTCTGGCGGATGTTAGCACGAGTAATGGGAATGTTGTTGTTGTTACAACCCGTAGCGAAGAAGTAGCAACAATGACTATGCCTCAAAATATGCGAAAACCTGATCTCCTGTCCGACGATGAATGCTGGTCTATTATCAAAGAAAGAGTTTGTGGTATGCAAAGAGGAGTGCAACTTAGTGCAGAGCTAGAGGTGATTGGGAAAGAGATAGCAGAGAAGTGCAGAGGTATACCGCTAGTTGCGAGAGTTCTAGGTGGAACTATGGGCCGCGACATTGGGATAAAACAATGGTTATCAATTAAGAATGAAAGCGTTTTGAATGCCTCAGGAAATGAGATTAGCATCGATGCTGTCCTAAGATCAAGTTTCAATCGTTTGCCTTTTTATTTGAAACCATGCTTTGCATATTGTTCCATTTTTCGCATAAGTAGTTCGATTTTTAAAGAAGAGTTGGTTCAGCTTTGGATGGCTGAAGGGCTTCTTGGATCGGACGAGGACCGTGATGATGTCGAAGAGAAAGGTAACAGGTATTTTAATGAATTGCTTGTTGATTCATTTTTTCAGGATGTGGTGAGGGATGAATATGGGAATATCACAAGTGTCAAGATGCATGATCTAGTGCATGAGCTTGCATTGTCTATTACAAAGTTTGAGACATCGACTTCAGAGACTTGTTTAACTAACGGGCGCGAAAAATCTCATATTCGTCATGTAAACCTCGTTTCTGATGGGAACCGAGCTCTAGCGCGATCTTATCCGGAACGTAACGCTAAGACTCTGCATTCTCTGTTCATAATGGATGTTGGCCTTTACAAATCATGGAAGTTCAAAAGCTTGAGAATTTTAAAGCTGGTTGGTGCTGATATTAAGGATTTGCCAAGTTCAATTGGCAAACTGAAACATTTGAGACATCTTGATGTCTCAGATACTGAAATCAAACTGTTGCCTAAATCTTTCAGCAAGCTTTACAATTTGCAAACTATGGTGCTAAAGGGTTGCAAATTACTTGAAAAGCTTCCTCACAATTTTACAAATTTGTTGAGCTTGAGACATCTTTATTTTTCTTATGAGAACCAAATGCCGGCTGAAGTTGGGCGTCTAGTTCATCTTCGAACACTTCCCCTTTTCGTTGTCGGTCCTAATCTGGGAGGTAGCATCCAAGAATTAGAGTGCTTGAAGGAACTAAGAGGAGAATTAGCAATAACAAATCTTGAAAATGTGAGAGACAGAATGGAAGCTGAGAAAGCAAACCTGCATGAGAAAATTAAAATATACGCGTTGCGGTTTAGATGGACTCCAAGAAGAGAGAGCGGCAGCAGCAATGATGCAGATGTGTTGGAAGGTCTGCAGCCCCACGCCGAGATAAAAAGCTTAGAGATAAATAATTATTCGGGTGAAAAACTCCCATCATGGTTGTTTAGGATGATAAAAAATTGTGATTATGATGGTAATTCTTTTTCATCCAACAACTTAGTGAAGCTGAAACTGAAAGGTTGCAATAGATGTCAACTCCCCACACTTGGACTTCTTCCGCATCTTCGGTACCTTCTCATAGCTGCAATGAATAGTGTCAAATGTCTCGGAAACGATCTTTTTGGTAGCAATGGTGGATGCTCGAGTAGCAGCGAAAGGAGAATTCTGTTTCCAGCATTAAAATCATTTGGAATACTAGTGATGGATTGTTTATCAGAATGGGAGGTACCTACGGACACAGTTGTATTTCCTTGCCTTGAAATCTTGTCGATAATGCACTGTCCTCAGCTGAAAAATATCCCAATCATTCATTTCTCTTCGCTCGTCAAATTGGCAATCCATAACTGTAAAAATCTCTTTCACTTGCCATTTGATGAAGAACATCCTTTACCATCTCTTGAATCTGTAGAGATAATAAATTGTTTCGGTTTGGTAGTCATCGGAAGCATACAAGGCCTTACTTGTCTTCGAAGATTATGGATCCAAGATTGTTCCAATTTACATTTTCTTCCAGCAGGATTACAATCCTGCAGATCCCTGCAAGGCTTGTACTTGTCGAATTGCTACAGTCTGACATCAGATCTTCATGAACTACGCGAACTGCCTTCTCTTGTTAACTTAGCAATATTCGAATGTCCATCCGTGAGAATTTTCCAGGGAGATATTTGCTACGACCTCAATCAATTGAAGGTATTAGGATTCGGTCCTGCGTCTCAAGATTTGAGTTCAATCAAACACCTCGGAAGTCTTACTACTCTACGCATAAAAGGTCGCGGTGAAGACTACTCATTGCCTGATCAACTTCAATACCTGACTACACTCAGGGATTTATACATCACCAACTACCATTTTTTGACAGTTTTGCCAGAATGGTTCGGAAAATTTTCTTCGCTTGAGCACCTTAATGTATCAGACTGTTGGTTATTGGGACGTTTACCGACAGCTTCAACCGTGCAACGTCTCTCCAGATTACGGAGGCTGGTGATTTCTGAATGTCCAGTTCTTAGCAAAAATTGCACAAAGAGAAGTGGCTCTGAATGGTTAAAAATCTCTCATGTTCCTGAAATCATTATCAACAAAGTCAATGTGCAAACAAATGTGAGTTTTGTTTCTTCAATCTCAAGTAATCTCTTGAATTTTTCCAGTTCTTGTGATAAAGAATCTGATAGTACCTAACCTTTTTCTTTCTTACTTCAATTTTGTAGGTCTCCTAAATTTTTGTTTATGACAGTTTGCTGTCCAGCGCTTATACCATTTGAGCTACAGCTCGGTGGCAGGTCTCCTAAAATTATAACAGAGCAGGAATAGAAATTTGAGTATGCAGTTGGTTTTATTTGCTGTTCAGCTTTAGTTTGACTGATCATCTACTCCTCAGTACATTGATTTTATCATACAGTAAATAAATAAATACTCAAAATTATATTGAAAATCTATTAAAATCATTTTAGTTTCGATTCGGAACGGTTAAAGAACAGTGCATATAGTTGATGATTTTACATTTGCATGAACAACTCTTGTTTTGACAATTCTTGATTCATGTTTAATGTCAATGATTTCAAGATATCATTAGATTTTTTAACATTAATCAAAAATCAAAAATCAAAAATTAATCAATTTTTTTTAAGGCTTAACCCATTATTAGGTCTTTAAGTTTTAAACTATACGTCTTTTGATTAACCAGTCCCTAAATTAAAATTTGTCCCTTTTGGTCCTTAAACTCAAGAAAAACGTGCATCCAAGTCCTTCGATCTAGTTATATGGCATTTTCTTAACAAGCAACTCGCCATTTTGGAGCGTGAATCGCACAATCTTAACGGAATAACCGAAAGACACGTTTTTTATAAGATCGGAGACCAGAATAAGACAAAATTTTGTTCAGAAACCAATTAATCAAACGACGTATTATTTAAGGACCTAATAACGAGTTTATCCTTCTTTTAAAACTGCAATATTGTAAGTAATAAGAAAGACAAAAGCTGATATTTCACTGCAATTAGATCTTCTCATAAAAAAAAGGTGACGTCATGTGTTCTTTCTCTTCATCATCTTCATCGCCAAAATTACCATTATCTGCTGAGTTTTAAATTAATAAATTGCAGTGCATTTTTTTTTATATATTTTTATACATAGATTGTACTATTTGTAGAACTTTTTTATTTTATATATATCAATTAAATATAACTTCTAATCATTCAATCCATTTTATACGTTAAACTGCCTGCATAAAGTTGTAATCTTTCTCTAAAATTTCTTTAAATTTTCAAAAAGATCCAATCTTTTTTTTCTCTTACACTCGGTCTTATGTCTCATACAAATGAAAAATCCTCAAGCGTTGACTTTGCCCCATTTGATCCATTACAGCCATCAAAACCAATCTCATACCCAATCAAAACTCTTGAAGAGCTTCACTCTAGAGCTTACTTTGAATCTTTTCACTGCCCATTTAATAAAGCTTCTGTTTTGCTTCCATTTTCAGCTGTTGAGTTGCCTCACAGGCCTAGACTGCTTGTTTGCCATGATTTGCAGGGTGGCTATGGTGATGATCAATGGGTTCAAGGAGGGTCCAATGGTGATGCTTATGCTATTTGGCATTGGCATTTGATTGATGTTTTTGTTTATTTCTCTCATTCTTTGGTTACTTTGCCTCCTCCTTGCTGGATTAATACTGCTCATAAACATGGTGTTAAGGTATGTTTTGTTTCTATCTTATTTGTTTGTTTGGTGTTTGCTATTATGTGTATCTAAAATGAGAGTTGATTTTGAGTTTAGATATTGAGTTGAGGAATTTGTGTAGTGGTTTGGTGGAAAAATATGAATTCTATTGGTGATCCTGAGGTAGGGGTGAGCATTCGGACAGTTCGGTTGGATGACTCCAATATCGGATTAACCGATTGACGGAATGCTCGAAACTAAACCAAACCGGCCGCAAAATTGAAAAACCGAACTGAATAAGTTGGTAATTTGGTCGATTCGGTTAAAACCAACAAAAATACAAGGAATAATTATAAGAAAATTAGAAATAGAAAATATTCGGTTTATTCGGCTGGTTCGGGTGATTTGAATAATCCAAATCTCAAACCGATAATGGAAAACTAAAATTTTAAAATCTTTAAACCAAACCGAATTAATCTAAATTTATCACCGAATTGAACCAACCGAAAGTCGGTTAATTTGGTCGGTCAGACATTTTGCTCCCCTATGCTGAGGTATTATTAATGTTTTTTACAACAACATCAATAGCCTTAATTCCAAGTTAATTGAGACTGGCTATATGGATTCTTTTTTTTTCTATTCAGTACGATTGATATCTATATAATATATGTATGTGAACAAAAATTATTTGATTTGAACTGGTTATTGCTAATAATGTTGTTTCTCATGCCAATTCAATGTAAGGTGTTGGGGACTTTCATCACAGAATGGGATGAAGGGAGACTTATTAGCAATAAATTGCTTGAAACAGAGGAGTCGGCTCGAATGTATGCGGAGCGGTTGTCCGAGCTCGCTGTTGCTTTGGGGTTTGATGGATGGCTGGTATGTATTTTTCTCTGATTGCATGATGTTCCTTTCAATTTATAGTTTATGGAGTCTTATCTATTGCACAAACTATAAGCAGTTAAGTAGCACAAACACTTCATCCAATCAACGTTTCTATATCGGAAACTTGACGTTTTGGACATAATACTTCATTTTCAACATAGAAAACCTTAAAATAACTCCGTTTCACCGCGTCCCTGTCCAAGTGTTTCGTCTTTCCGTATGTGTATATGTGTAGGTGCTACATATAAGCAGTTGTATTAAAGGCATAGTTGTTTGCAGATCAATATGGAGATTAAATTGGATGAGGAGCAAATTCCTAATTTGACGGAATTGGTCAGTCATCTAACCAAGACTATGCATTCCTCACTCCCTGGATCTTTAGTAATCTGGTGAGTTTTAAAAGTACCACATTTCACAAATATGAAGTATTCTGAAATCAAATAGGAAATTTCTTGATAGCTGCTGGTTTGCAGGTATGATGCTATTACGATCCATGGAAAACTCGATTGGCAGGACCAACTAAATGAAAAAAATAAACCGTTCTTTGATGTTTGTGATGGCATATTTGTAAACTATACATGGAAGGTACTGGCTTATCATTGTCTTCCATCTTATATTAATTTATCTGTTCCATATTTCTTGTATGCCAGTTTATGAATGTGCTGTGCAGAAAAACTATCCGGCTATATCAGCTGCTGTTGCTGGTAATAGAAAGTTTGATGTCTACATGGGAGTAGATGTATTTGGAAGGAATACTTATGGCGGTGGACAATGGAATGTATGTGCCATTTCAATCATATTTACTCAATAATTTTTATGTAATTTTGGATTTTATAATCATCACATGATTATTCATGCATGTCTTGTTCGCAATGCAAATGGAAGTACATTGCAATTACAGGATAGTATCAACCATAATTATCTTTGAGTAAAGGGTCATCTTGATCCTTGAACAGTTAAACTTATCGACCAGGTTCATATAAGCTGAACTTAATTTATTTTGACAACTTAATTCATCATTCAGACCAATTATATCCGTTCTTGTGTTTTCAGAGCACATGAAAAACAATTGTGGAGATATTTTTGTTAAACATTTTATATTAATTTCAACATGTTTGTATTTTTTTGTTTAATATCTCACGTTAATTCTAATATATTTGTGTTTAATATCTATAATGTTGCTTTCCACGCACTCTGACTATATAAGAGTGGATGTAATCAGACCGGAATGACCATTTGCTCATTTTTTCGTCTTCTCCACTCTCATATTTATGCTTGCTTAGATGCGAAACTTGATTTGTTTTCGCCTCTTACTCATTTAATGAACTTTAGAACTTTGTCGAGAACAGACAAATGTTGCACTTGATGTGTGCAAGGAGGATGATGTTTCTGCTGCAATATTTGCACCTGGATGGGTCTATGAGACTAAGCAGCCTCCTGATTTTCAAACTGCTCAAAATAAGTAATTCATTTTCTATCTGTCTAACTTACTAAAGATAACTCATTTTTAATTTTTTTCGTAACCTGAGAACTTGGAAGCAGTGAAATGCTAGAGATCTATGTTGCACGAAAACTTCTCGAGTTCAGTGTTTTGTTTAAGAAACGCTTCTGAAACTCGGGAACTTTATAACTATTAAAGTTTGATAGTAAAAGAACATCCTTTCACCGTTTTCCATATTGGTATTTTCCCTTTCAAGGGTTTTGTTTCCGTGCTACATAGCTTGAGATCTAATAAAGAATTTAAACTATTTAGTTGTTAAACCTGAAAGTGGTTTGTTTCGAAATGACCAAATTGGCATTTTTGCAGGTGGTGGAGCCTTGTAGAGAAATCATGGGGAAGAGTAAAATTATATCCCGATACACTACCATTCTACTCAAATTTTGACCAAGTTTGTTCCGTTATTTGTCATCAATAGATATTCAAATTTTCTTTTCTTCTCTGGTTGATGTTATAGCAATTTATCAATTTCTAGGACCAAGAACTCACTAAATCATTTAATTAATACAGGGCCACGGTTCTCATGTTTCTGTTGAAGGAAGGCAAGTCTCAAATACTCCTTGGAATAACATTTCTTCCCAAGGTTTTCAGGTGTGCACAAATTGAGTTAAACTTTTGTGCGGTTATTGAACTATATGCCTTTTATAAAACGATTACCATCATTTCCTTTCATCAAAGGTAGGTTACTATAACAATTCATGTTAAAAATTGTTTATGTGGCAACAAAATTGTATGGTTAGCAAACGTGTCTGTTTGGTGGTTATGTAGGAAGATTTAATTTATCAAGCCATAAAAATAAGCAAGGTTATTATAATAATGTTGCTCATTTTCTGTGCGTTTTTGGCAGCCCTTTCTTGAATTTAAAAGCAACCCATCTCCGGACACCATTCAAGTTCATGTAGAGTAAGTCTGCGACTGCGACTTTGTTTTGCAGTTTTTCATAGTACTAATCTCATCTGTTGTAGTTATGAATAAAATAATACACCAATCTGAATCAAACATATATCTGCAAAATTTTAGTTTTAAGGAAGCATCTTATGGTGGAGGAGCAAATATTACATTTAAAGGAACTCTGAAAGCTCACAATGATTTCACGACAAGGCTCTTTCAAGGAAAGTTGCTTCTTGGCGAATCACCTCTCTACCTGACATATTCTGTAAGCTATATCTTTAGTTTTTATGTATATGTTGCTCAAAAACTTATCAAGCCTCACATTTCGGGCTTTCACTTCCGTTTCTGGAAACTCTCTGCAACTCAGGAACTTTATATTTATAACATATTCCTGTGAAATATATTGTTTCCTGTTTCCGCATTTTTTTCGTTTCCATGCAACTTACGATTTTATAAACTGTTATCCTGACATTTTTACTTGCATACAAATTAACGATCTAAACAATTACCAGGTGAAATTAGAAGGGGATTCTCAGCTTGGTCTAGCTCTTTACTTCTCTTCCAATCTAAATGAAACAACATCTGTACTTATTGCGCCCATCAGGGCAAACCAAATTTCAAACAACTTTAATAAAGTGATCATGCCACGTAGAGTTAACGGGCCAGAAGCGGTTTCAGGATGGGTAATTCTAGAGAGTAGCATTGAAATGAATGGATACACATTGACAGAAATCCATGCTCTATGCTACAAGCCAAATCCTGAACATGGAAAACTCAGATCAGAATCATGGACAGACCTGCATAGAGCGTATGGTGGGTACTTTCTCATCTTGTAAGTTTAAATTATCAAGTAACACCATTAATATGAATTTAACAGTATAGTTTTGCCCAGTTTTGTAAAATTACAATAAAATATATATCACTTTATATTTTTACCCACCTCCGCCGTTGATCAGCATGCGCATATGATGGATTTGATGATATTTCAGGTTCAAGTCCATCAGAATATTTAGCACTTCTTGGGGATATCAAAATCAGGAATTCCGAAGCGAGCTTGGTGTTTCCTCCTTCAAGCTCATGGCTGGTTGAGGGTCAGTATATCAAGTGGAGTTCAGATTCTCAGGGTTCTAAGACACTGAGTGTTAAAATAAATTGGAAGTTGAAAGACGCAAGTAAAATTCAATTTTCCAAGTATAATATTTACGTCGAAAAGCTAGCAAAAAATGGCGGTGGCAATTCTGATGGAAGAGTAGAAGGCATTCAGGAGTACATTGGAGTAGCATATGTTGATGCGTATTATGTTTCTGACATTTCCGTTCCATCGAGTACTTGTAGTGTCAAATTCATTATTCAGATGTGTGGTGTAGATGGTGCTTGTCAGAAACTTGACGACTCTCCATTCCTGCAAATTAATGTTGAAGGTCAGTGATTTCTTGCTTCTTTCATGTCTCGTAGACTCGTAGTTTAATGGTGAAGCCATTATGTCTGAATACGAGAGTTTCAGGTCCGAACTTGCCCTTATAATAGAAGGAGCTTCTTATCTCCAAAATCCGTGATAACAGATTCTGATGAAAATGAAATAGCTATTCCCATCGACACATTTTCGTTGAAGACATATCGGACCGACATAAATCCAGCGAGATCAAGATCAATAAAGCACAAGAATTGTAAGGTAATTATGTGATTCTGATTACTTGTTAAATTTTTCAGATTGGAAAAGATTATGATACTCAAATTGGTCCATTTAATTTGTTCATGCAGCACTTGATTGTTGAGTTGGTGCAAAGAGTTGGGAAAATGGAGAGGCAGATGATCTTAAAACAAAGAGGTTTAAGTTTGTTGTTAGTGATGTCTTTGGTTCTGCTTGGCATGATCTATTATGGGTTCTAAATCACAATGTTGTACTTATAATCAAGATTGTTGGAGGAAAAATGTTATTTAAGGGGAAAATGTATTTGTAATCAAGATTCAAAATTGAGGGATTATTGCTATACTAATAAAACTATTAATGTTTACACAATAATATATCATTGTTCCGGAGTTTTAATTCAGCATTTTTTATGAGAAAATTACTCGATGTTTAGAATCGTAAAACTATAGTTTGTAATTGTATAATACGGTAAAATTTGTGATTTAATTGTATTTATATATAGTATAATTTCTTTTAGAAAAAAGATTCAGTCTTATCTTGAAAATGAAAAGTAAAATGCATATTTGACTCCTTACACTTCTCCATTTTTTAACATTAAAAATTTATATATTTATCAATGTTAAATTTATATACTTTTAATTTTATAGACATTATATCCTTCCGTTAAGGAATGTAGTATGTTTACTTCACATGCTAGTGCGACTGAGATAATACTTTAATCCATTTTATTTCTTTAACTTTATTAATATTTCAATATCTACAAAATTAAAAGTATAAAGACTTAATATTGTAAAATAGAAGTGAATGGACCTATTAACGAAAATAGGTTAAGTTTAGGGACTAAAAGACGTATTATGCCAAATAAAAATGGGCCAGTCGGGGAGAATTAAACCAAAATCAGCAACGTGAATCCGTAGCTAAAAAGACTGACAAATACACGACGACGGCTACCAAGCAAAAAATTAAAAAAAAAAAACCCAGTGAAGCTTAATTCCGCCGCTAATGGCGTTTATCAGTGAAGAAACCTCAAAGCCAGTGGTTGTAAGAGTTAAACGCAAATCATCACATTCAAAACTCGACGCTTTCTGTAACTTTTTTTTTGTTTTTCATTTCAAGATTTCTTAAACTGTTAAGTATTTTTATTGCCTACTTTAAAGTTCCATTTTATTTTTAATTGTTTTTGCTGTTTTTTGATATGATTTCAGGGCTTGAAATTAATGAGCGGCCGTTGAAGAGACGAGTTCCTGATTTTGACAAGTTGTCACTTGATGATAATTATTCATGTCATGAACAAGGTTTAAAGAACTGAACATTACTTTTTTTTTTTTGGTTTATATTTTTTAAAAATGTTGTATTGCACGTAAAAACTGGTTAATTTCTAGCTTTAGTATGCTCATTTGGATAAGTTTGAGCAAAATAAAGTGATTCTGTTAAGTCCGTGTCTTGGTAGCACGAACACGGAGAAGCGGGACACTTGGACACGGACGCGGCGAAACGGTGTTATTTTAAGGTTTTTTTATGTTAAACAAGAAGTTTCGTGTCCGAAACGCCAACTGTCCGACACGTTTCTGAAACAAAAAACGTTAATTGAATGAAGTGTTTGTGGTACCTAAGTTGGTGTTTGTATGTTTTATTGTAATTATAACTAGTTATTGAAATGTTGGACTTTTTATGATCTCAAATGTTGGATATATTTAGCAAAATTAAGTGATTCCTGTTAGTTGGTGTTTTGTTTATTATAATCTTAATTAGTTATCTATATTTTTAACTGGTTATGATCCTTTTCTTTTTTGGGTAAGCGTAAGTCCCTTTAGGATGATAATCTAGCTTGCAATGGCTGAAATGTCGATTCCGGTTCTAAATCTGTATTTTTGAAAGTTTTCACATTCTAAAAGAAGTTCAATTGAGAGTTTGTTTCCCAAACTCGGAAATTGAGTAAATGAAGCTTATGCGTGTTATAGGTGATAATGCATGGCTCTATTTGCATTGATTATGTAAAATAAAATTTCCTGTTTTTTATATGTAAGTTGTAATGTGATCATCTTTCTTTCTAAGCTAATGGGCTGTTCTTTTTCCCTTTTTTGTTGTATGATAGTGATAGAATCAAAGGCTAAGAGGGTACTGGTACATCATATTGAGACAGTTGGTAGCTCACAGACAACCCTCGATGTTGTGCAATCCTTTATGGTCAGTAATAGACAACTAATTCTAGTACTCATGTTGATTATATGCTGTGAAATGTTGTATAACAGATGGTTAGCCTGTCTGTATAATTATTAAACTTATGTGTCTAATAAGTTTTCTCTTTTGAGGAAATGCCTAATAAGTTAAGTTTTATGTTCTAGGTTCTTTGTTGTAAATGACTAGTTACTTATTTGCAGTATAATTCTGCTGGCGCAGTCACATATAAACCAGAAATTCAAGAACAGAAACAGATTATCAAAAGGGACACGGTAAACTCTCTTTCCCTGCCTGTACAAATAAATGAAGACTGCGTTCTATTTTCTATGTAGTTTTTGGTTCTAACACTATAACGAGTTCATGTGTTTTGTGTATAGAAACATGAGGAACTTTTATCAAAGGGCATAAGTGATCAACAGGTACGCTCAGAAATTTAGATGAATTGAGCTGACTAGCTAAAATTAAACTCGATAACTTAAACATTGCTTGTTAGATTTCTTTTTAAACTGGCCAGATTTTCTTTTTCTTTCCAATTCCTAATTTATTTCTTTGATGACAATTGTTCTTAGACAACTTATTTTAACAGCGTCCTTTGATAAACGATATATCTAATGTTTAGTCGTTCTCATGCAAAGGAAAAGACTTGAAATAACAGTATGTTAAAATTGAGCTGTTTGTGTGTATAATCATTAAAAATCATGATAGTTTTTGCATGTTTGACAAGTATGATCTTTCCAGAAAGCTGGTAGTTAATCTAGAAGTAATTTGAAAGATGGTGTTTTTGTTGATGAGTTTGGGGCGAACTTAGTAACCTTAGATCTACTATAGTTTAATAAATTTGACGGTCACTTGTTTATCCTACTATGCTGTTGTCATCATTCCAGATAGCGTTTCTCAATCCATGGTTCTTGACAAATAGTATGTATTGTCTGTGTAGTCTTAATGGTGGCATGATTGAGATCTTTCTCTTTTTCTTTTTCTGCATAACTATGCCGTACTTCCTCGCTTCCAATTCCTTTTATCCGGCCCCTTCCCACTGTATTAGGTATTGGCACAAAATGCTCGTTTTGAACAAATATGGAGGAGACGTAGAGGAAGCAAACCAACATTGGATGATAAACTGCATGGCATGTGCCATTTTTATGATGTGGTTCGTGTTCATGATGAGGAAGGATCTGATGCTGTGCAAGAGGAGGAGTAAGTTGTCATCATGGAAATTAATGTCTCTTATATGTTAAACTCATTGAAAGTAATTCCATCATTAACATTCAATTGCAGAACTATGTCGTTGGAGGATCAGAGAATTCTTGATAGACATTTGCCTATACCTAGAGACTGTATACCAAGTGCCATTGCAGAGATTGAATCTGATATTTACGCTTATATGTCTGAGCAAGGCTATGAGTTTGTGCCTAGATCAGTTGCAGATATTGAAACAGACATGCACCGGTACTTATGCAAACAAGGTTGAGTTGTTTTCGTGATTCAATTGATGGATGTCATTGCTTAAATATTTTATAATTTGGATTTGGCAATTTTCTAGGTTTTCCATTTTAGGAGTGCTTACATATTTATTTGTTTTGGATCATTAAGAGTGCTTACATATTAAAAATTAAATTTGAGTACTAGGTGCTCTATTTTCTGGCAGTATCATTTTTGCGTTGAAATTGGTTAATATCATGTTTCTTGGGTCATTCTGCCGTTAGTTGCATCGGTCATCAAGGTTAACTATAACATTAACTCTTTCTCTTCTGCCATGTCTTTCTGTAAATTTTTTCTCCTGTTTAATGAATTCTCTTATCTCAACATGATATGCAGATGATTATGTCTATGACTACTACACTGTGAAGGACGGCATGGATATTGGTAAGGAAGATGCTGCAATAAGCTCATTCCCAGTGTAAGCATCACATCTTTCTTTATTTGGTTGCAACTTTAAGTTAATATTGTTATCCGCAAATGGGAAGCATATTAGTTTCTAGCCGTAATTCAAAGTTAATGTATTTTCACTTCAGGTTACAAGTGGAGGAGGAGGATGACGGCGACTTCTACAATGGTCCAGATCATGACTCGGAATATGATAGTGAAGATTCCAACGGTATTATATAGTTTCAAAGAGTTCTTCTCAAAATGTTTTTTTCTTTCTTTCTGATGTCTTTTTATTCACTCTGATGGACCTCAGTTGAAGCTCATCCACAAAATGATTATCCTGACGAAACTTCTGAGGAGAGTGCTTCATCTACTGAAGAAGAAGAAGAAGAAGAAGATTCTGCCAGCATTGGATCTAAAGAAGAACAAGAGAGCAATAACTCGTGCGATGTATCATCAGTCCAATCACCTGATGATGCATTCCGTGATAATGACGATGATAGTTTTGATTTTATGGATATCAACGAAGATTTGCGTGAGATGGATATAAACAAAGATTCATAAACAGACCGATGAGTTTCTTGGCGAATATTCTTCCTTGCAGTGATATTTCCGGAGCTGGTAAATCGACTTCTCCTACTTGTATGGATTCTATGCTATCTGGCAGTGCAATCCCATTTTTGCAGACATCACTTTCATGTTCTGGTTTAATCAGAGGCAGCCCTTGCTCGACTCACAGGAGTATATACAACAGGAGCTGAAAGGATTCTGTCTGAGATGAAACAAATTGAGGAGCAAAGAACATAAATTACTCATATGTATACTAGTTTTTAGCATTACACACATCCGAGTTATTTATTTGACTCGTTATTAATTGTTAATTTTACGATTATTTTTAAAATAATTAAGTTTTAATTTTCATAATCATTGTCAATTTTAAATAGATGTTATTGTTATAATTATAATTATAAATGTGATTTTATTATTAATTAGTTTATACTTTATAGTTAATTGTCATTTTACTTGAACTCTAATTTTTCAACATAATAATTTAGTTAGAGAACATTATTATAATTTTGTATGCTATTCATATGATATATTATAAATTAAATATGATTAAATATGATTATTTATAATTAATTCTAATTAATTAAATTTATAATAACTCTACTAGATTTAGTACTAATGTAATATTCCAATTATACTAATTCTCATTAATAATTAGCAACAAAAAATTGTTATTCTAGTCTTATTTTTAAATATCAAAAGAAATTCTTAAATTTAATTTATAATGAATGAATTTTCACTAAATAAATCCATTAGAATTTTTTTAAGTAATTTAAATACAACTAACTTGTGAAATAGTCAAGAAAATTATTTTGGATATTCTTTAATTTTGGTTGAACTTTTTTTACAATTAATTTCATTTTTTTAATATATTTATATATGTAATTCGATAAAAATTTAAAGATATAAAAATATTTTAATTTATAAATAAAGTGTAATTTTTTTTATAATATATACTAAAAACATTAACAAATCAATTAAAGAGTCAAAGAATCAAGATCGAAACAGACCCTTAACTTGCAAGCTCTCTCACCTTCTTTACAATTTCAAAGCTATGATTCAATGAACACATAATAATTACACAAATTTAAACAAAATATTACAGAAATGAGATTAAGATTCAATTCTTTTAAATTATTTCTAACTACAACACTCCTCATATTATTTCTACACCGAGTTGAATGTTTAAACTCAGCAACAGCAATTTGTGAACTCAGTTTTGGAGATGGGCATAAGCTTTACAAATTCAGTTTGACTTCTCCTCTTTCAAATTACCCTCATGGTGTTCTTAGTGAAGATGGGTAACTTCTTTTTTCTTTTTTTGGTGGATTTTTGATCTCTTTTGTGATATTGCACTATGTGTTTGACATATATCCTCAATGAACAGTCTTTATAATTTTAATTTATTGGGTTAGCTTAGTAGTTTTAGTTCTTTTCTATGTTCTTTTGTTTTTCTTTGATTATATATATGAAGCATGTGCTAGAATTGTTGATAATTTCTATAGAAGATGATGCCTTTTTTGTTTATTGAGTTGAAAGAATGAACTTTAGCTTTATTTCTAAGTAGAATTCAATTGAGTTGATTTTTTGAAATTTGTTTTTGTTATTGAAACGAAATTGCGGAAATTGTTATGTATTTTCTTATTCTATTAGTATCTAACTTGACCTGTAAAGATCAATGAATTACTATTTCGGTAGAGATGATACTGATAGACTTAGGACTTAGGATTTTTGGTTTGTGTTTGAATTTTATACCGAAGGTGTTTGATTTGGTGAAGATGATTTCTTTCGTAGCACTGTTTAAACATGGACTTTTAGTTGGATTATGAGGTTTTTAATTTTCGTTGTTTATAAGTGGACGTCAATAGGGTTCAGTTTCTTAGTAAGTTGTTCATTTTTCTGCCGCAGCTTTTATAAGGTGGCTGCGAATGAGACTGTGCTCTGGTTTCAGGTTGGCTCCATCAGGTTACACTTTGTTTCTTTTTTGGTTTTAAGTCTTTATTGAAACATTATAAGCTATTTATATTGATTGATATGCATTGGACTTTGAAGTTCTAGTTGCTGCTAAATTCAGAAGTCATATGTTGTCATCATGATCATCATGATGAACTGGCTGCAAGCTATGACCTGATTAGTGTTTTAATTAGAATGATTAATCTTGTACGTAGATAACTAATGCCATTCTTTTTCTTGGCAATGATTGCGCTTGCAAATAGTACTTTTAGTTTGTTTACCATTGGAATAACTTCCTTTTACTATGTGGAGCAGTTATGCGATGGGATGCTTTTTAATCATGATCCACCTAGATGCATTGACTGCCTGGTAATTGTTCTCCACTGTGAAGTTACTTTTTCATTTACACTGTTGGAGCAGAAACTTAGCTCAGTTTGGATTTCTTAGAGTTGTCACGTATTTTATATTGTTACTACGAACAATTGTTTTCATTTTTATTTTTAATTTTTGAGCTTTAACATGAAACTGGAGCTCTTTCCAAAAGGCTGCCTCTTGTCTAAGTGGAAGAATAGGAACAATTGTATGCGACTTTAGTGAGTAGACCATAGCAGATGCTTGCTACACAGTACCTCACCCTTTAATATATTTGATGAAATCGCTGTATTTTTTTTCTTCTTTAGCTATTCACGAGGCATATCGATGAATAGTGTTGGTTTCCTGCAGAATAATGCTCAATTAGCTGTCCAGTGTGTCATAGTAAATGTTGTTTCCTCTGTACTGAGGATTAACAGGTTTTCCTTTGAATTAATCTTCTTCTTGACATTGTAGGATTGTGGAGGGCCATCACACTGTGGTATGGAATGTAGTGCGCTTGTGTCAAATAACAGAGGAGGTAAATAGTGTAAAAGAATGTCTATCTCTTATGCTATGGAATATATTGATTTCTGAACAGCCTGGGTCCTTATTTGTAATGTGACAATGTCATATCAATTACTTGATAGGGCTTGTATGTTATCGGAGAACTGGAAGCTTAAACTGGATTCTGGTTAATTACCTGTTATACGAAAAACTTCTGTAACATTTGAATTGAGCTCTTGAACCTGGATGACTGATATGACAAACATTTAATACAAAAAACGATCCTTTTGCTTCTCGCTTGTTGGCTATTGTATGCATGATGTATCAATCCAAATTCAATGCACAATGGGCAAACTCAATCAACTATTTGGAAAATATCTCAGCTTTGATCTTATATGGGAGGATTGCGTCGTTTCTATAAATGATCAAATCAAGCATCAACCATTTTGAGGCATAATGTTTTTTTTTTCATGGCTCAAAGGATAACTTTAAGGATTTTCTAGGTTCCTTTTCTCTAAATTTGAGGAACCATGAAGCTCAAACATGTGTCCTAGGTTTATATTCAGAATTTCCCTTTCGATTTTAATGGCGTCTGTTCATATTTGCAGGTTATGATGTATGCACTACTGTCGGACGTGTCTCAAACACAGAAGTTAGCGTCATGGGTAAGATACAAAATCTTTCTTTTATCTTGATACGCATCTCTAATGTACTTTGGTTACCGCGGTGAGAGTGATTTCATTATTACATGATATTCAATCCTTCAAGCTTTTCTAATTGAAGTTATACTGAAAGTATATCTTCTCTAAAATATTGATGATGCAGATAAGGAGAACCCTCTCAAGGGTGTTATTGTTAAGATGTCAAGTCCTGTAAAGACATCTAGTGGATCTGAGCGGAATTGTTCCCTCTCTGTCTCTGTCATTTGCAATACAAATGGTGCTCAAGTGAGAGCTTCTTTCTTAAAGTTGTTCCCTTTTCCTTGCTTCTTATTATATTTTGAAGGTGTTACTACACTTTTAATCATGTTAACCTCATTGTTACAGGTGCCACAGTCGCTGGAGAAATCAGGAACCTGTGATTATGTGAGACTCTCAATTTTATATGGTAGCTAAGTTTATAGTGTCTTCTGTGTATTTTACCCTCTCTTTGCAACTAAATATTTCCAGCTTCAAGCAAAACTTATTGCAGTCTTAACAAACCCCTCTCACTATTTTATTTTCGTAGTATTGAAGTATTTTTAGTATTTACACCTAGTCCAGTGAATTCTTTTGTGACATGTTGAAACGTTAGTGTGTTCATAGTGTACTTGACATGCATTGAAGAGTTTCAGGCTTGTAAATTTTTCTTTCGTTCTCTTGTACAGGCTGCAGTACTACAACATCCATCCGGTTGTGCCACAATTATATCTGTTAATGGGCAAGGATGGGGCTGGTTTGGAACACTGGTAATCATGTAAGGGTTATCAATCTCAGCTCCTTTCCTTTTTCCTTATGAACAATATTTATATGAAGACATCTTTATCGACTAATTGCTTTAATTTTTTCAGTATCTTATGCGTGTTTGGAGGGTATGTCTTAGCGGGTGCAGTTTATCGCTATTTCTTTCTTGGAATTCACGGGTTAGATGTATGCTTCCTATCTGAATCCCTTCCTCCTAATTGTTTGAACTATTTAGCAGATTCCACTAACTGGAATTTTTTGTCCAGTACTTGATCTGCTTAAGAAAATTCAATTATCATGTTTTTGTGTGCAGTATTCTATCTGCTTAACACTGCAATCTATGTTCATATAATCTCTGCACTCTAGAGGCAAAACATCCGTTTATGTTTAATTTTTGCTGATATAAGCTCCAGTTATGATTTATAATCAAAGTATTTAATTAAAAAACTTTAATTGGTAACCTTGCTATTTAAGCATTATTGAAATTTAATAGAGATTATTTGCGCTGCATATGATATGTCTGATAGAATTGCGCTCTTAGGTTGTTCAGAATCATATTTTGATATTTTCAACAAATTGTTGATGCACGCAATGAATACAAGAAATTATGGTTTCTAGAATGTCCCCTTCGGTCTGTGTGATTTTCATAATGTTATCTTCATAATGGGCTGAGAGGCAATGGTGGTTAAACATGTTTGCTGGAACATTTTGTATCTGGACAAATTTTGATATTTCACTCATATAATGAAGTAGATGTGCTAAAAGTACTATACACCCTTTGAGTTAGGCTTGTATTGAACATGATGCACATATGCCGCTGAAATAGTACTGATTTTTTTCCCCTTATCATATGCGACCAGCAGCTTAAAAATGGTGGAATTAGCAAGATGTGTTCTATTTCAGAAGAAAATGCATTGCATGTTCTCTGGTGTATTAACTGATTCTTTTTTCCTCTTATTAGATGATTCCGAACTTGGATTTTTGGGCCACATTGCCTCTGAAAATACAGGTACTCCTTTGATATGATATTTTTTATTTGCACTCGTTTCTTTGCTGGTTCTGTGTTCTGAAACGTGCCATGCAAATATTACGACTTCCTCTAACTCATAAGAATCTTGAATATATTAGCTTATCTTGTTATGTAAAATATTTACCCAGTTAGTAGGAAATAATTCAAGCATACTTCACTCATAAATGGAAATTTCTAAATTTGGCGAAGAGTTTTCTTTCTTTGGTTTGAAAGAGATTTGCTTGATTCTCATAGTGAATAGCTATGTAGCACAGAAACAGAAGCTCCAAAACGGAAAACACCAAAACAAAAAACGGTGAACTGATATTTTTACAATATAAATTATAAATATAGATTGTCAGAGTTTCATAATCGTTTTCAAAGTTGAAACAAAAAGATATAGGTGAATAGAAGTACATGAAGTTAAGATACAAAAAGATATAAATAGATGAAAAAATAATTCAAACATCTCTATTTTTTTACTGTTGCAATAAATTTAGAAGTGTCCAATTCCGATGAGCTTAAAATTGGTAAATGATTCGTTAGGACTGGCAAATGCAAGTTTCCACAGGCTACAGGCTAATAGAAAGTTAGACGGATTGGCAAGAAATAGCAAGATGATAGTGAAAACTTTTGCTGATTAATATATTGGTCCTTTCTTGAAATCAGCCACCTGATATCTTATTTTATCTGCAATAGAAATGTTTGGTATGCACATCCGAATTAAAACAATCTATTCTCATATTCATGCAGAGTTCTTGTGCTTCTTTGGTGCGGAGATTTAGAGGACCTACAGAAACTCATCGAAGCTCCTATTCTCGTGTCAATTTTTAACTATTCTGATTCAGCTCCTGATTTCTTTGTGAAGTGCTTTTGAGACATCTAGACTGCCATTTGAAGTAAAGTTTATGGTTTTTGATAGTCTAGTATAGCTATCTCGTTGATTAGACTTCGGAATTCCTATTCCGAAATGCCCGTCCGTCTATTTGCTGACATGTGTCATCATACCCCTTTCATTTTATTTTTATTCTGTATTTATTTCTTGTAGCTTCATTCATTTGATTATGTAGTCTTCAGTAACTCACACTAAATTCTTGCTTCTATTGTATTGATATTCTTTTAGCTGTTCTTCAATCAAGTTTGAGATTTGGAATCATTCTCATTCCTAGGATTATGCTTGTTTTGCATATGATGGTATGAGAAATTTCAATATGATAATGATATATAAGTAATCTATTATTTTTTAGCTGACATTGATTTTAATGGTGGTGACCACTTTATGTTGATATAAGCAAATTTTGATAAAACAATTACCCATAAAGGGTCGATTGCTCGCTTTATTGGCACTAAATCCCGATGCAGTTACTGGCAAACAATTGTTGATTTTCCGATGGCGAGATGCATAGGGAATTATCGACAATCCATTGGGAAATTGTTGCATGAGTCATAAATTAATCAAAAAAGTATTTATGTTGTATCGGTACTTTAGCAATGAATTTATATTTAGCGACTTGTTATACCGTTGGTAAATTCGCGACAAATTTCTATTTTTGCGTCAGAAAAAATTCCCAATCAGAGTATTCTCGACGGTTTTGAGTTGTCGAAAATCTGTTAGAAAATCTATTTCTCAAGACATTTGGTGTATTTCCCGATAGAGAAGTCCGTCGAGAATTCCGTAAACTGTAGTAGTAAGGGAAATAACTAATTATTTAACATATAACAATTTTAGTTGATACATCACTATTTTAGTGTTTGCACCTATTTGCCCAAATTACATCTATCTTATGGTTTTGTTAGACATTAATTAATTAAAAAAAAAAGAACCAACCACTTGAAGATGAACGATCACCAAATTTTCACCTAAACCCTAAAAAATAATCAAAGTTAATCTTATAGAGTATGGAACTCCTCATATTTTCTCAATTAGTACTTAAGAATGAACCAATTTTGTATATAAATAGAATTAATACAAAGAAAAAAAAACATAAAAGTGGAGAAAATGATATGACATCTTTTAGACAACACTTAACTTAGAAGTTAAGTGACATAATAGCTTCTCTTACAATCATGAAACTACCCACTACTAATATTTACTCATCAAGACCTTCTCCAAAAGTGTAATTATATTTTTAAAACATATATTATTATAAGTACTACTATTATAGGTTAATTATGACATAACACTCATTTATATGTTCTTCAAAATAGCTAAGTACGATAGTAAATAGTATTTCTTAAAATAATAATTTTTTTATAAATTTGTTTTTCATTATAACCCATGAAAAATAAGATATCAACTTGAAAATTTTATATTTAATGGAATAATGGAAAGGGTTAGATGCAAATGAAATCATGAACGTTAACATGCTTTGCAATTATAAACCAAATTATGAATTTTGAAAATGTTACGCACAAACTTTTAATATTTGTAATTCGAAATACCAAATAATTTTTCGATCAAAATTTTTGACGTGAGCACCAAAATATACATCATTCCGGAATCTACATCAACGTTTTTTATCAAAAAATTACACGGTGTTCAGAATTACAGAATAATGATAGTTCGTGCCGACGACATTATCAATATTTAAACTTTATATTGTCATTGCAAAACACGATAAAGTCCATAATTTAATTTGCAGTTAATTCTAATAGAAACGAATATTTTAACTTTTTTATTAAAATTAAAATTGAGTTAATAAGTTAATATTCTCTCCTTTTTTTTACTTAGCCTAAATTTTGTTTCTGTTGCATGTGCACAATATCATCATTTCAACCTGCACGTCTCCTATATTTAATCAAAACCCAACATAACACCACCAAAAAAAAACCTCATAATCTTTTGTAATTAAACTAAGTAAAAACAAGAAATTAAATTAATGAAGTCACCTCTGTCTTCTTCTTCATCATCTTCACTTATTATCAGAAAACCTCGTTTATCTCCATATCTGTTCACTCTCTTAGCTTTCATTGTCTTTGTCACCATCTTATATGGAGAAGATTTCATGTGTTTACTCGGCCAACTCGACTCTGACTCGGACAGGATTTTAACAAGAACCGGTGAGTTTACCTAACTTTTTCATCAAGTAATCTATGATGCATGGCAAAACGAAGACTATTGTCCATCTATAATTTTGAATTTTAAATGATACCATTAATATAAGATTTGATAATATAGTTTTATTCGCTTTTTTTATATATTTTCTGTTATTGTTAAGAATTTTAAAATTTTGGTTAATTCAGTTTAATTTGATTTTCGGTCCGAATTTTTCTAATTAATCGAACCGAATGACTTAACTAAATTATATATGTATATACAATTTTTTTAATTTTTTTTAGAAATTTAAGATATTCGTGTACATTTTATAAGAATAAATATCAATTTGTCTCCTAAATTTGTAATGTAATGAGATATTAACATCAAACTTATTTTTAATTTTTTAATTTTTAATACTTAATATTAATAAAATTTGATTATTAGGCTACCAAAATGACCGAAAAAACCAAGTAATTATTTCAATTCAGTTACAATTCGATATGTATATATTTCTGTTACGGTTTGGTTAAAAAATTAAAAAATTTAGTTTTACTTTAGTTCGTTTTGGCAACCGAACCGGCTTATATTGCATAACTCGAATTTTACCTACATTATGATTTTTTTAATCCAACACTACGTATAGCTAACGAGTCGAGTTTTGCATGGATTTTTTGGGGTTAGAGAAGAAATGGGAGAAGCTGCCATTTGCTATAGGAAAAACACCAGAAGGATGTGATTTATTTAATGGAAGATGGGTTAAAGATGAGTTGACTCGGCCGCTTTATGAAGAATGGGAATGTCCGTACATTCAGCCACAGTTAACTTGTCAAGAACATGGCAGGCCTGATAAAGATTATCAATATTGGAGATGGCAACCTCATGGATGTGATCTTCCTAGGTTTGTTTAGTTCTTGTTCATTAGTTGTATTAAATTTTTAATAATTTATTTAAATGCTTAATTAGTATTTCTAGGTAAATTAATTGGTGAACAAATTTTGCATAATTTTCACTATCATAGTTGTTGGATAGCGATTTCCCTTATTATAGTTGTTGCATTAGTGTTGACATTTTAGGGTTTTAAATTTAGAGTTAATTACAAAATAAATTATTAAGTTTAGCGTATTTTACAACAACAAGGCGATTTTTACCAATAAAAAAATTGATGATATGAATGTCGAAATTATATATATCATGAGCATTTTTATGAAAAAATGTTCGGTGTTTCAAAAAATGGTAGTTCATGCGTGATAATGCTAAGATTTAAAGATTGTGTCTGACAATGTCAATATTAAATGTTCGTGTTGTAATTGTAAAATACGCTTTCATTTTGATAATTTTTGTGATTATGTGGATTATACCTATTTGCACAAATACCTAAAATTATGCATTTAACCTTTAAATCTATAGTCATTAAATTTTCGTGTTATATTA
This sequence comes from Mercurialis annua, assembly GCF_937616625.2. Classification (NCBI taxonomy): domain Eukaryota; kingdom Viridiplantae; phylum Streptophyta; class Magnoliopsida; order Malpighiales; family Euphorbiaceae; genus Mercurialis; species Mercurialis annua. The sequence goes on from NC_065577.1 coordinate 42,510,162, forward strand.
TTATTAAATTTTAATTTATTTCAGTTTAAGCATTGAAATTAAAATTACGTACAACATGAAGTTTTTTAGTAATCTCAGACCAAATTGAATCTATAAAGCAGCTAAGTCTTGCCACATCATATTTTTTTCTTACTGAACTTTTATTTTATTTTAGCTAAAATGAAATTTTTTGTTTCTCCAAGACGTGGCAAGATCCAATTGCTACATAGATTTAATTTGGTATGAAATCTCTAAGAAACAAGTTGGTTGTAATTTCAAAAAATAGTGCATAAATTGAAACACACTAAAACTAGCTTATGACTAAAATGAAATAACATGGAAACTTAGTGTGACTCCTAAAATTTACTACTCTTGACATTTACAAATTATTTTTTGTTTCCTAATACTATTACTTATTAGTTATTACTACATGCTTATACACTAACTAAATATATAGTATTATAAAAAAAAACTAAATATATTCATAGTAGTAATTAATATTAATTATTGTTATGTAGTTTTAATGCCACATTAATGCTCGAGACCCTTCGAGGAAAAAGAATGATGTTTGTTGGTGATTCATTGAACCGGGGGCAGTATGTTTCAATGGTTTGTCTTCTCCATAGACTCATTCCTGAAGAATCTAAATCCATGGAAACTTTTGATTCATTAACAGTTTTTACTATCAAGGTATGAAATTAATATAATTTTACATTTATAATAGTGATTTAAAAACCGAAGGGTATCACTCTATAGTCCAGCGTGTTCAATTACTGATTCGCTAGTTAAATAAAAGATAAAATATATTTATATCTACCCACAAATATGCTTCGTTTGCAAAATATATAATAATTTTAAAATTTTACTAGTTTAGTCTATCATTTTTTTCGAATATTGTTAAATTTATTCATGCTTAATTAGTTTGTACTTGGTCTGGCGATTGTATATATCAAGATGGATAAATTTTAAACAAGTGGATGTAGAATATTGCGTGACCTCAACTCTAAACGAGTTGTTAGGTATATAATTTGGCAAAAGGTCGAAAAACGATAGACCAAACTCGTAAAGTTTTACAATTATGATATTTTTAGCAAACGGGTACAGTTGTTGATAAATAATGGAACCGGACTGACACGTGGTTTCCTGGTTAAACCAGCTAGTTCGGTTTGGTTCGATCTTAATTAAATACTGATTTGTAATTAATTAGCTAATATCACAACTAATGAAAAAAATGCAATTTTGTTTGTTTATATGATTAGGATTACAATGCAACAATCGAGTTCTATTGGGCACCATTTCTTCTGGAATCAAATTCAGACAATGCAGTTGTTCATAGGATTTCTGATAGAATTGTAAGAAAAGGTTCAATTACTAAACATGGCAAGAATTGGAAAGGAGTTGATATTTTGGTTTTCAACACTTATCTGTGGTGGATGACTGGCCTCAACATGAAGATCTTGTAAGTACTTTTTTTATCCCTTCATTTCAATAGTTCTTAAAGATTAGGGGTTTGCATTCGGTTTAAAACGAATCGGACCAAATTTATATGAATATACAATTTCCAAATTGAGCTAGTCGGTTCGATTCGATTTTTTTTTTTGTATTTAAATTTAATAAAATTTATTTAGGCTTAATCATTTACGAATATTTCTCTTTTTTTACTATTATGTACTAGTCCAAACTTATCGTCATTTTTAGTCAATGGTTCAATATTCTGCTTCAGTTGTAACTATTTGTTCAAACTAGAATGAGAAAAGTTTGAGTATTCACTTCATATTATTGCAAATTGTTTTTTCATCATTAAGAATTTCAAACATAAAAGGCATATACTAATATTTTCTAATCCAATTTAAACAAATGACTACAATTAAAATTGAAAATTAGAAATTTGGCTAAATTGACGATTTTAAAATTTTGTTCTATAAAAAAAGTCAAAAAGATGAGTGTATTTTTCAATAATTAAGCCATTTATTTACCATCCAAATCCCAGCCGAAAAATCAAATTTTATATTGTGTCAACCCGAATTTATGTTTACCGATTGGATTTAATTATTCGGTTTAGTTTAATTTTCACACAACCCTAATGATGATCGTGTGTTACTCAGGCAAGGTTCTTTTGAGGATGAAGTGAAAGATATAGTTGAGTTATCAACCGAAGATGCTTATAGAATGGCAATGAAAAGCATGTTGAGATGGGTGAGGAAGAATATGAATCCTAAAAAAACTAGAGTTTTTTTTACTAGCATGTCCCCTTCTCATGGAAAGTAAGTTCATTCTCTTTTTTCATGGGTTAATTCCATAAAAATTTACGACCTTTACACAAAATTTTATTTTAATCACGACCTTTTAAAGTTCGTGATTAAAATGAAATTTCGTGTAAAAATCGTGATTTTTTATGAAATTAACCCTTTCTTCTTCAATTTTACATATTTGAAAAATTCTTGAAGAGTAGACCTATACGAATACGAATGAATATATTTGTGTGGTAAAAATTTTAAATTTGCCCTTCATATTATATCATGTTTGGAAATTTTTATAGTAAATAGACAAATTAGAACACATAGGAAAAACACATTTGAACTTTTACTAATTTGAATAAATAACTACAATTGAAACTGAAAGTTCAGAAATGAGTTAAAATTGTTGATTATGAAAGTTTGGATCCTAAGCGGAAAAATATAATAGATATAGGATGTTTTTGGATGATTAAACCTAATTAGAAGGGTATAATTTTGTATAATACTTCTATAACCTGCAATATGTTAACTATTCTATTACCATATAGCATGAATAAAAACAAAAGCGCTCGAAATGAGAACCGTTGAAATAATATTTTTATAGTTAATAGTGTCGGAGTTTTAAAAATATTTCTGAAAACAAAAAATAAAATGCTGAAACATGAGACTCGGCAAGTTTCAGTGCAATTATGTTCCACTGTCATCATACCAAGGCTCGTTAAATTTGTTAAAAATATAAATTTCAATACGGATCTATAGACTAAAAGAAACGAAAAAAAAAAAAACTAGACATAAATCAAGATTTTAATTATAATTATTATGATCATGAAAATGATATTTGTGAATTTTTTATTTTTTTTGCAGGAGCATAGATTGGGGAGGTGAGCCAGATCGAAATTGTTACAATGAAACAACTTTGATTAACAATGCAACATATTGGGGTTCAGATTGCAGAAAATCGATAATGAAAGTAATTGGAGAAGTTTTCAAGAAATCAAAATTTCCAATTACATTTTTAAACATTACTCAATTATCAAATTACCGTAAAGATTCTCACACATCAATTTACAAAAAGCAATGGAATCCATTGACACCTCAGCAATTGGCCAATCCAGTCAGCTATGCTGACTGTGTACATTGGTGCATGCCTGGCCTCCAAGATACTTGGAATGAGCTTCTATTTGCCAAGTTGTTCTATCCTTAATTAGTTTAAAACAAATTGGTTAATTAATGTTTTTTTTGTCAATTGGGTCCTTATTTGAAATTGATTGAGGAGAAAGTGTAGTTATTGTTTGTAATAACATTCATATGAATCATGTATAGTCACAAATTTTGTATGTCTTTACAAACAATTGTCTTATTTTTTGGTGTAGTTGATGGTGTATTGGTCAATTTGGATTCGAGATTTTTTCCATGTATTTTTACTATCCACAACCTTGTAGATTAGACCTAATTATTGGGCCGGATACCCAATTAGCTTATCCAAGCCCAATTTGTTTGAGTTGAATTTGAACTCACCTTTTTTAAGTTGGGCTCGAGTTCGAACCCGTATTAAACTTGCCCATTTTACAATCGGGCATGAATATATATATATATATATATATATATATATATATATATGCATGCGTTGCATGGCTTGAAATTACCATGGAATGGTCAGTCCAAAATGACCTCTATTTCAACAAAAATATATTTTAAGTCCCTAAATGACAAAAATAATATTTTATAACATTCAAATGCAAATTTGTATTTTAAACGGCATCATTTTTTCATTCAGAGATTTGAAAATGTATTTATGATAAGTTGGAGGAACAAAAAAAGATAAAATTTAGTTTAAAAACCAAATAATTAAAAATGGTATAATTTAAAAATGAGTTATTACTTTAATATATTATTATTGAGCTAGTGTTTACAATTTCATCATGAAATACTTGGACAAATACTTAAATATTTTTATTTTTATAATATTAAAAATCAACAATGATAATAAAATATAAAAATAGAATTTTATTGATTTAAAAAATAATCAATTAAATTAGAATATAGTGAGTATTTATTCGATGGGTACATCTTCTAGAAATCTAGAAAATGTGACATAATTTTGAGTTGGTGAAACCTTAGTATTTATTATGGTAATCATATATAGGAAACAAACAAATATGATGAGTGGCTTTCATTTGATTCTTTATAATTATTATGTGAGAAATTAATTAAATTAGCCTGCTTGTTTCCCCACTTGCAAATCAACTTGCATAACCACCCCTTTCAATACACCACATATATAGTAGTAATATGTAACAACTTGCCTAAGTTTCTTATAAACAACTTGAATTATTAAAACTTCAACTTGCACATCAACTTTAATTTAATTCCTTTTTCTCCCAAATCTTTATTTTAATATATTATATATGTCCTCATTCAATGAAATTCTTGAAAGGAAGTGTGATTTCATGATTGATCCTTCTAGTAAATTTTTTAATAAATAGTTTAGTTTTTAAAATTATGAAGTCTCAAATTTAAATTCAAATTAGTTGATTTCCTAAAAGAAAATGTTACATTCATATAAGGTTTGAATTATTTTGATTAATTTCTAATTAATTGATTAAGCCCTATTAAAATATCAACGCCGACTACCATGACACAGCTAATATAAGCATCAAATTTTTCAAATAATCATCTCAATGTACGATTAATTGATTAAAGAAAAAAAGAACCTTAGTCGTACAACATATATATATGATTATCCTAATTAACTACCACTTGATTGTATTTTTAAGTATACTTGTCGTTAATGATTTTTTTTCTTTATCAATTTAATCAACTTGTAGACCACGTTCGAAGCGTGCTTTCTGCATATAATATACACTATTTTGAGTGAATTACAAGAACAAGAATCTTTTCTACATGTTGCATTTTTAATTATATCATTTTTTGATGAATAATTATATCATGTAATCAACCATATTTACTTTAATTAAAGATAATGGTTCCAGCTTACGATTAAGCAAGAGCTAATTATCATCTTAAACCCATTTCATACTACATTTAAAATGTAGAAAACATAAATTATACAGATATAAATTATAATGATGTGATTATCTTTTAAACTAGTTAATTAATCTCCATACACAACAAATTAATCACACAAAAAAACCAAAATGTACAAAAATTAAGAACAAAGAGAGGGGACATTATGAAGAATGAAAATTATATATATGCACATAGTATTAATACTAATTATTAAATGTAATAATACATATAAATTTACGATGAGTAATAATTAGCATAGCAAATCTTGAAGGAAAACAAAGGTGACATATAGCATCAAAGTACTATATACAACAACATCTTCATGAAGTGCTACATGGATTTACAAATTCTCAATTCAGTTCCGGCAATAAACGATCGACATGATCAAATCAAAACCGAGTCGAAAATTAAAAAAATTGTAAAAAAAAAGATTTGAAATTAAACAAATCAAGATCATTAAAAAGTTTATGGTAAATTAATTACGATAATATGATCTAGATTTTGCTATTATTATTATTCTTAGCCATATTTTCAGCAATCTGAGCCAATGATTGCAAATTGCACCTTAAAATTGTATCAACAAAATCACAAGTATCCTCGTTAGTATTTCCTGCCGGAATATCAACTACGTAAGATTCGATAACCACCGTACCGTTGCCGCTCGGAGAAGCGTGGAGAGTCGTGACTGACCGGTAATTCTTCAACCGGTGGTCGCCGTCGATCATACTAAAGCTGAAAACATGACGTTCATCGTCAAGAATCTCCAATCTTTCCGTACTCGACTCCGCCGGCAAACCCGATATTACGTGAACTTCTCTTAACGTCCCTACATCTCCGTCGCCGTTGATTAAGTGACACGTCTTGATGAAATGTTTATACGCTTGTGGATTATCAAAGCGCCGAACCACCGACCAGACGGTGGAGACAGGCGCATTTATAGTCTTGAACACGGCGGAGCAACACTGGTTTGGCCCTACTGTGCGTGTGTGGTAGCAAGAAACAGTTTCCGGCGGGGATATTTCCAAAGAAACCGGCTCCGGCTTCCATGAATGCTTGTGGCAAGAAAGGCCGCCGCCGGGGCCGGCGGAGGTGGCTCTGTGATGCTGTAGAGAAGCGGCGGAAGGCATGTTTTTTTGTTTATGTTGATGATTATATTATGAGTTATGAGAATTAGGGTTAAAGATTTATGCGTAATACATGGGGATATTTAGAGTTTATATATGTGAGAAGAGAAAGAAATGGATTAAAATTTAGGGTTTTGAAAATGTGTCAAGTTGGATTAAATTTTGTAAATATTTGGGGAAGAAGGCAAATGAATTTGTTATGTTTATGATACATTGATCATACGCCAGACTAAAGCAGCAAGTGGATCATCAACTTGCAAACTTTTTTGGACTTAAATTCGTTTTTACCAAATTATCCTTTTATTCTATTCATAACTACAACATTGCCATTACTATTACTACATTTGGAATTAAGACAACTTAAAACTATTAGTAGTTGCAAAGCGACATCTCATAGTTGGAACTCGTCCAGAACACTTCATGTACTCTGTATCGCAAAAAAATTAATGATAAAATAGGTTGACAAATTGTATAAATGCGGTAATGATCCCTTCTCTTGACACGATTAGGATAATACGACTACAGGTCATTTAGTAATTATGTCAATATAAATGAAAAACGAAAAAATAAATGATGTGTCGATTTTTCATTTAACCTATTGAATCGATTATGAATCATAACAACATGACACGTTTAACTTATTTATTGAAATGGTTTGAATATAAATACTAACGTGATATGTTAACTTTTTGTATTTAAATAGGTCGGATATAGGTCATATCAACGCGACATGTTTAATCCGTTTGTTAAAAAGGATTAATGTAGATAACACCTCAATGAAAAATTTAATATATTTATTAGTATCGTGTTGGATTGGATCATGACATGATACAACATGATACATTTTAAATCACATTATAATTAAACAGATCGAGTGAATTTGCATATCTATCTGAATATGACTAGTTTTAAGTTGTGTCGTAAATGGATTGGTTTATACTACAAACACATTTAACCTTAATCATAACATATGTTATTTTTCTCGTGATATTCGAATCACGTCTGCATGCCATTGTTATTTTGACACCCATATTTAAAAGAAATAAAAATGTAGTATTAAAAATTTAATTTCTTTGATAAGAAATTTCTAAAAGTAGACAATTATTTTTATTTAATTAAGTAATATTTTTGTATTACTTTTCCTAATATACTCTATTATATATGACATAGAAGACATTAAAGTATTACTTAAGTGTATAACTTGAATTAAAATATATGAAAATAGAGCCTAAATTCAGGACAGAAGAACTCTACTCTACTCCCTTAATAAATTAATTAAGGTAATTTTTGGCAGATGCAACATTTCCATCATAAATTAATTAAGATACTATTTGAACTTAGAGATCTTAAAATTTTATAAATTTTATAGATTTTTAAATCCATAGAAAATGAAATTCATATATTTATAATACCTTGGGTTGTAATAGAGTTCTTAAATTTACAATAATCTTTTTAAAATAAAAAAAATTATGACAATTTATCATTTTTTTAGAAAAGATTGATTTTAATTTTTTTTAATTTATGAGGTGGGAGTTAAATGAAGAATTTTTAAGAATAAAAAATTTAATTTTTTTTATGACTTTTTATAATTTTTTATCCTATTATGAACGGTAAATTTTTCTTATTTTTATAAATTATATAAATTTTTACCATTCAATATCTCACTGTACAAAGAGTGCCTAAGATAATTTTTTGCTATAAAATTTATAACATAATTATAGGTTAAATATAAAATTTGGACCTTCACGTTTGACTTTGTTTATAATTTAGATTTTATTGATTTTTTTGTTTGGAAGTGGTATCTAACGTTCTCAAAATAACAAAATTGAACCTCTTTTAGTAAAAAAATTTATCGACCCTCCTTTAGTAAAATAAATTCGCCTTTACTCATGTTATCAAATTTAAAAAAATCTTTCATATTTAAATTAAAATAAATCTCATTAATATGCCTATGTCGTCCACGTTAACAAGAATAACATTAATTTTTTGTTATTGTTAAAAGAGAGTTTATTTAGTCATTTTTAACAACTTTCTTTTAGATACCATTTTCAAATTTTTTTTTTCAAAATCCAATTTAAAAACTGAGGCTAATATAAAGACCAAAATCGTATACTTGACCCATTATACTATTGTCTGGTTGTTGATTTATAGTGGTTTGTTTATTTACATTTGTCAACTTTTTAATTAATTAATAGTGTAATAGTGAAATCAAGATCTCTTGGAAGTTGCAAAATACCCACTTTTATTCAACCAAATACTTATAAAATTCGATGTTTATAAAATATTCATCATCATGCATCTTAAAATATTCATCTCTCGAACTCCTAAATTATAGACAACAAATTATACAAATTATACAAATTGAGTTTCAATTGATTTTCTTTTTAAAAATAAACAAAAAAAGTTAGCAGCTAAAATATATACATATTAAATTTTAATTTTTTGCATTTGTAATAATTTATATAAATTATTCAATATATTACATCACAAATTTCATTCTTTTTAAATTTTGATAATTTTTATCATGTTTTTGTTTTTCGGCGTTATTAATTTTATACAATCTGGTTCATTAATATTGTAAATTAAGATAATTATATTTAGTAAATGATTAATTGTATTTTTGGTATCTTAATTTTTTAACATATTCTATTTGAGTATCTGAACTTTTTATTTCATTTAAATTAGTGTTTTAGCTTTTTAAAAGTACATTATTTATCAAATGAGTGTGCTTATCTATTTTCAATCACTACAGTCCATGCTACTAATAAATTCTAAATTTATTAGCATAATATTCAATTCTAATGCCATATAAGAAAATGTATCATTTATAAAAAAAATTATTATTGTTTTATTAATATGATAGTGATCAGTGAAATTTAAGTAAAACAAAGTTTATTTTTGCCTTTTCAGCACACCGCTGATCCAAACAAGAGTTAAAAACACTTATCTAAAATAATTTAAAGAAGTTGAATTATTAATTTAAAAGAAATAAAAATATTCAGACACTCATATAGAAGATTTAACTAAATTCGACTGCTACCCGATTAGATAATTTAAGTATTTAGCAGTAAGTGTAACCCATATAATATTTTATATTTGCTTGTTTTTAGTCCAAATTTACTAACATTCGTCTAATCTTGAAAATTTATAAATCATTAACAGTCACATATATAGTCACATAGGTCCTTCTTACCAACCACTTTTAATGCATTCTACATGCTATACAGTTGCCGGCTATGACTATGATTTGATAATAAAAACACTTCACTTTTAATTCTTTTAATATGTGTGTAAATTATTTAAATCTTAAAATTTTAAGTAATTTATCAAAAGATATTGAAAATTAATAAACCCCAATCTCATATTTAGAACTTTTTCTTGGCATGTTATAGTGTTGTTCATATCCATCGCGAAGGTAACCGCTCCGCAGATCGTATGGCAAATCATGGCTTTCGCCAAGATATGGGACTGATCATTCACGACACCATGCCTCAGGGAGTTGCTGACTGCATTTTGAATGATATAACGGGTGTTTCTTTGCCCCGTATGTGTAGATCGCTTTAGCTTTTTTAGACCTTGGCCTATCCCCTCTTTCAAAAAAAAAAATTGTAATATAATTGCAAATTAAATCATGAACTTTATCCAAATTTGCAATTATAACACGAACTTTAAAATTTAGTAATGTTAGTAATTAATTTTTTTTTTTTGGCAAATTGATATGCCGATTTAAAAAAAAAACGGACATAGACATTGTAATATACCGCCAGGTGTCGTTTCATGATTGGTCGGTGTGTCAATTTGCCAAAAAATGAAAGTTAATTACCGATATTGCTAAATTTCAAAGTTCGTGTGTTGCAATTTCAAAATTAGGATAAAGTTTGTGATTTAATTTGCAATTGATCCTTAAATTTTATTAGAAAGTTATATATCAATCTATGTTACTTTCAATAATTTCAAAATTATTTAACCAAAAACTAAAATTAATATCCACACATAAAAAATGATTCTTAATACCGATTTAAATTCGGATCGAATTTGATACAAAATATTTGAACTGCATGTATGTAATTGTTTGCACTGGCCCAAAAAGAGCTCATATGGGCTAATTCAGGTTCTTTAAACCCAAAAGCCATCACCTATCCTTTTGTTCCTATCTTAGCTTAATAGTTATCTTTTTTAGTCATTATCTTATTTTTAGTCATTATCTTAATTATTTAGTTTAGTATTATCTAAATAAGAGATTGATCTCACTAGATTAGGTTTTCTATTTTAGGGTTTGCCCCTATAAATAGCTAGCTTTAGGTTTGTATTAACTACAACTCAAATTAATCAAACAAATACAACTTCAAAGCCTGTGCTTTTCTATCCCCAACCTCCGCGGTTGGTTAATTTAGGAGTAGTTTTCAGTATTAATCTCGCCTGAGTTCATAACTCCCAGATTATTACTATTAGATCACGTGGTTAAGTGTCTTTAACCAAACAACACACTTTTCTGACTAAATTTCGGACTAAAGCATACTTCCATACAGAACCCATTATAAATTCAAAGATTCGCGTCTGGAAATTTTCCACGCAAACATCTTTTGGCGACTCCACTGGGGACGTGTTATGGTCGACACAAGGACTGCATTTAAGAAGGAAAGTGTCAAATTCAGACTCTTTGCAAGCTGTGGTGCAATCATAGTTTTGATCAAATCATGTCTTATTATTCGAGTCAACTATCGTTGATCATAGAGAATATGAGAGCCGAACGTGCTGCTATCCAAAGGGAGATCATGGCCGATTTTAATAAATTAAATTCGGCTATAAATAATCTTGCTAAGGTGTTAGGAGGCGAACAGATCAAAAAGCCAGCCTATGACTACAAGATCACCGAGTTTTCTTTAATCTATACTGAAGACATTGATAGTGTTGATGAAATCCACACCGATGATGACATCGACGCCGATCTTGACGTTAGTGATACTGAGACCGAAGAAGCTTGCATCAATGATGATCCTAATATTAGTATTAACCTTGATGATATCAAAGATGATATTTCTAGGCAAGTCAACGATACTGGGGGGCATGGGCGATCTCCATTCCTTTTAAGGGGTCAAATCCCATCGGATTTTGTACAAACCGATATTGCTGATGATGAAAATACCGAGAGGCAAGGCCGATCACCATTCGCCTTGATAAGTCATGCCGAATTGATTGTTAAGAATCTACCAAGGTATGTGTCGCGGTCAATGATTCATGAAAAATGGAATGAAATTTTTAGTCAAGGTACAACTTATTTTTTACTATATTTTCGGTCAAAAATTCAATATATGAAAGAACAGATTAAGCCGATTTATAATAAAAAGTTTCACTTTAAATTTTGGACGATCTATTTAAAACAACCACGAAGGAAAAGAAAAGGTTGATCGTTTAAAATTGAAAGTAAGCCGATCACAATATTACAAATTGGTTGATGTTGTGTTAAGTGATCGGTTAAAAACGTTTTAAATAAGCGAAGGTGGCCGATCAACAATGACGTTATTTTTAAAAATTAAATTGATCGGTCAAGTGACGATCAATGCATTTTAAGAGTCCAAGTATGCCGATTCAATGGGTTAAGAAAGTGGTTCAGTGACATTGAGAATCGGCCAAGTAAATTATTTGTGGAATGGAAAAGCTAATATGGTGACATGGCGATTAAAAAGAGATTTAAAGTTCAAAAGTAAGGGTTGCTTCGGAGATCAAAGACACGCGATAAAAATACGTCTTCTCACCTTACTTGACATTCAGCTAAAAAGACGTGGGGGACATTGTTTGCACTGGCCCAAAAAGAGCTCATATGGGCTAATTCAGGTTTTTTAAGCCCAAAAGCCATCATCTATCCTTTTGTTCCTATCTTAGCTTAATAGTTATCTTTTTTTAGTCATTATCTTATTTTTAGTCATTATCTTAATTATTTAGTTTAGTATTATCTAAATAAGAGACTGTATCTCACTAGACTAAGTTTTCTATTTTAAGGTTTGCCCCTATAAATAGCTAGCTTTAGGTTTGTATTAACTACAACTCAAATCAATCAAACAAATACAACTTCAAAGCCCTGTGCTTTTCTATCCTCAACCTCCGCGGTTGGTTAATTTAGGAGTAGTTTTCAGTATTAATCTCGCCTGAGTTCATAACTCCCAGATTATTACTATTAGATCACGTGGTTAAGTGTTTTTAACCAAACAACACACTTTTCTAACTAAATTTTGGTTTAAAGCATACTTCCATACAGAACCCATTATAAATTTAAAGATTCGCGTCTGGAAATTTTCCACGCAAACAGTAATGGATACATATAATCCAAGGAGTAGCTCTAATGGAAATCAAGTTGGTAAGAGGATTTTTACTCTTTCTATTTTAAGAAGAGACAAATAAATTTTGCTCCAATATTAATAAAATATTACAATGTTTTATGTTACTTATTTATCCCATTAATAATTAGAATCACACTTAAATGTATTGTAAATTAAATTTTATTTAACGATTATTTGAAATTATCAAAGGGGCAATAATGATAATTCCATATAAATTGAGACATAAAATGTAAAATAAATTTTTAAAATAGAACGTATAAAAATGAAAATACACCTCTTTTTAAACGGTATGGAAGAAATATTAAATTTTAAGGGCATGAATTTGATACACATCAATGATCATTTATTAGGTATTGAGACTTCATATTATGACAATGTAGATCATATCTCATTGAATTTCTACCTATAATTATGAGATTGACTGGATTTTAATTTTCATTATCTTTTTAAATATATCACACCAAAATAGAATTTATAATTATACTGAGTGACAATAAAAAATAACAAGTAGCCTATGAATTTCCACACAATTTCTCGAAGGAAAATTCTAGGGTGCTTCCGCCTTCTGGTAGGAAATAAATTGAAATAAATTTTTCATATATTATGGTGCAAATAGATGCATATGTACAATCATGATGGTCGTCATCCATGACAAAAATTCCTAACCTTCATTGGAGTTGGCATTTTACTCCGCAAGGTAAGTATATACCACATCAGACCGGAAAATTATCCAATACAACCATTGCGCAATATTATTCGTGCAATAAACAAATAATGCGACGTACGTTAGTCATGTGAAAAATCAAATGATAAACAAAATAAACAAAATAAAAAATTCTATATCGCAAATGTTCATTAACTTGTTGTAAAAATGATGTGGCACAACTTTTCTATAGAACAAACACTCCATCAAACTATTTATGTTCAAAGACGGTTTATTTTTTATATAAACTAAAAAAATTAATCTGAATCCGCATAATTTTAATATATAATGCGGATTTAAATAGTAAACATTACACTCAAATTTTGCTATGGAGAAATTTTAAAAATTTAATTTAGTTGAGTTTAAGTCAATTTAAATTTATATAATTAAAAGAGTTAAGTTAATTGAAATGGATATGAATCACCTAAATCCAGTATTGAATATGATCACATCATGCAATCTGAATTCAACATTTTTAAAAATATCATTTCCAATTTTTAATCATATTCTGAATCTGACTTAGTCTGGGAGCTTTGGCCTGGTTGGCAAAACTCCTAAAACATCCTTCTGAGGTCCTGGGTTCGACCCAGGCCTCAGCAGCCAGTGGGCTGATTTAAAAGGAATTGTATATAATCACAATTAACTCCCGCTAACCCCCGCTAACAAGTAGAAATAGGTCTATCTTTGGTAAAAAAAAAATCTGACTTTATTGTAAAAATATGCATACTAATATTAGGATTATCCACACATTTATTCTCAAATTATTATTGTTACCATATGATTGCTAAAATAGACATGAAAAGGCTAAGTGTAATATTGCCGTCCCTGTTAGCTACTTTGGTAATTTACCATCCAATGGTCTCTATTTAATTTAAAACTCCCATATCTGAATGAAACTTTCTAGAAAATAGGACTATTGGAATAAAGGCCAATTTCATCCTTCAATTTTTTTTGCTATTTTTTTTCTATCACCATAAAATTCCTTACAAAAATTCCTTACTATTTAGGGTACTATACTATATTAATTTGTTGAGCATGCCGAGATTTAATAGGCAGTATAGATTGAAAATTTCAAAAGAAAAATCAAAATATATACTATTTTCAGCAATTTTAAGATTATTATATCAATATATCCTATATCAAAAAATGGGTCCATTTTAAGGGTATTACAATAATTTCAGTCATCAATTTGGTGGATTCTGAATTTTTCTTTTTATAAACTTTAATAATCTCTTTGCTCAAGTTGGCATATGAACTATTAGTTTACTCCTACAACTTTTGACATAATTTTGTTCCCTTTAAACCCTATTTTTGCTTTTCATTTGTCTTTTCCTCTATATTTCTGAATTTCAAAACTTTAATATTTTTAAAATGAAAAAAAGAAAAAAAGATGAAAAAAATAGCATAACAACCAATTAATTAACAAAAAGAAAAAGAAAAAAAGATCACATTTTTGCTACAAGTGGAAAAGCAATTAGCATAGTGATCTTTCACATTCATTAGACCTTAAAATTGAGATCTCAACCTCCCAATCTCTCTTACAATTTGGTGTTAGCTTTTATTGCTCCCAATCACAATTATCCTACTATCTTAGAAAAAAATGACATTTATTGCACATTGAGCAAAGGACAATTATTACATAGACACATATATATATTTAAATGGAGTAGTGCTATATAACCCTCCTTTTTAACCCACCTTCTTTAACCCACCTGACGTGGCAACAAACTAGTGGATGCATTAAAAGTTGTTTTTTGAGATATACATTTTTGGAGGGTAATTAGACGAATTAAATGCTGCCACGTAAGGAGGGACAATGAAGGAGGTACAAATGGTGGGTTAAATAGCATTTTCCATTTAAATGCGCAAAATTATTAGATACGCGTGAGGCTTGAATAGTATACGAGAAATACATCACAATTAATAGGGTGTGAAGTATACATCGGAAGTAAGTAAAAAATGTTATGCTGATTGAAAATCTGATCAATGAATGATAATACAGACGTTGAACTCATCTTAGGATACCTTTTATTTTTAAATTTTGACGTTGCACATCTACACCAATTGATTGAATCTTCTATCAATGGTCTAAAATGCCAAAACAAATGTGTTTCACATTAAAAAAAATTAAACATTCATAATGAAATTACAAATTTATGATATTATTTGCGTCTAAGTCTGATTATATTTTTCATTAGTTACTCGGGTGATTCCCTAAGTTTGGGCTCGTCCCCTTAATCAAGATTGAAGAAACAAATTCAACGATTTCAACTAAATTGTGACTTTTTCATCCTGTTTTAAAAGTCTCATTATTTCTTTATAATATTCCACTTAAGAAGTTCAATTTGTATTTTTAGTACATTTTTTAACTTGAATGTTATATTTTACCCTTTTTCTTATCTTAATGTTTAAAAACAATTCACAGATAAATTAGTTATTAAATAAAATTTAAAACAATTACTAATGTTAAAGTATGAATAAAATTTATAAATTTATACTTTTCTAAACTGTGAGCAAACTAAAATGAAAATTCTTAAATAAGACGGAAGAAGAAATAATAGGCTTCATATCATTAGAGTTCAAAGTTGATCCAACTAAAAAATAGAAAAGCAGAAGCATTAAGATGCATTTGTTGGTGTAATTTTAGATCAAAATAAGACCAAATCAAACTAAAAATAAAATGAAGGAAACAATTTGTCATTTAATTTCGTTTGTATATTAATCATTTTTGACCTTATTGCTTTAAAAATCAGGAATTTGAAGTGCTTTGCAATTTTAACAAAAAATTTCAATTTTGACAATTTAATGCACGAACTATTACTTTATCGCTATTCGAACCACCAACCAATTTTCCATAAAAAAATACCGATGTGGACACTATAATACACACTATGTTGACGTCCACGTCTACGACCTTTTAATAGAAAATGGCTTGGTGTTTTTAATTTGCAAAATTTGAAAGCTGGTGTTGAAAATTGCCAAAAATAAAAATTCGTATTGAATTGCAAAACACATTTTAGCGATTTTTAAAACAATTAAATCTTTAATTTTTTTAACAAATATGTACATTTCCACTAAAGTCAAAAACTCAACTTGTTCATTAGGCAATTTCCATTAAAGCAACTAGACTTTTATATATAGATCCTCGGCCTCTATATGCCAAAAATCCAGAAATATTAGCATTTTCTACAGAAGAAAGAACTAGAAAACTTAGAAAGAACACATTAATATAAATTCAACTACTATTTTCTATATAATAACACCATTTGATATATTTTAGATTGTTTTAATAATGCCACCAATTCCGTACATTGTATGTAGGAGCAAAACCAAACCTATTGAACTTAATAACCAGAAAAATAATTCTAAACAATGCAAAGAAGACTATAGGTAAAGAGTAAGACCACTATGCAATAAATTAGTTCAAACAGTTAGCTGGATGATAAATTCCAAGACGATCCATTTACACGACATGACACGAAATTAAGCAGATCCACTCAATTTTGACACGGAATCATAACATGTTTTTAGCGAACAGAACAGTTTGTGTTCTGTTAACACGTTGAACAAATGTATAGTGTTCGAATTTGAAATTTTGACACGATTAAGTAAATGTGTTGGATTCGAGTTGGCTAAATATATCTCAACTTAAATTAGCAGACGACATGTTTATAATACGGTTGTACGAACGGCCAGCCCTTCAATAAAGAATCAAGAATCTTGCTAAATGATAGACAATAATACAGAAGATAAGCTTCCAATGCACAAAGGTAGTAGTGTAGTTCACAAACTCTTCCGAAGTGAAAACTTCTCGAGTCATACATTTTGTCATTTCATTTTCATCTTCAGGCGTTTCAGAAGCTCCGAAACTCTATATTTACAATTTTCTCTTAAACCAAATGCCATTGACTATTTTCCATTTTCCAATTTTCATTTTAGCGTTTCCGTGCTACATACGTCGGGATATGTGTATATATTAATTTATCTATCTAATATATAGTAGCCAAATTGACTAGTTTATAGTAAAGATTGTTCTGATCCAAAAACCAAGTCAAGGAAATGTATCTAGCACATACTAATTCATAAACATATGTAAAGCATTCTAACTTTTGCTTTCAAGTTGCAATATTTATTCAGCTTTTTTCCAACTTGGTAGGGGTAGTTCATGTAGCATGTTTATCAAAAATTAAATTCTTTCCTCAAATATTTATATATTAAATGTTAGCTTTATCTAAAAAGCATCTCAATATATATATAACTAATACTTGATGTCATCTTTGGAAATCCCTAATCTTTTAATAAGCTGACTGTGACATCAATTCCTGTTTTCAAACTCAGCACATAGTTTTGGGTAGTAAACAACATTGTTAGGCAATTCCTATTTTCATGTCATCTTTGAAAACGTTCAAACGGGAAACGCCGAAACAAAAAATGGAGGAAAACTATTTTTTATAAGATTAGGTTCTAAATATAGAGTTTGGGAGTTTCAGCAGCGTTTCCGAAAACAAGAACCAGACTCTGAGAGCTAAAAGTCTTAAAGTTTCCGTGCAACTTAGCTTCTTGCTTGTTTTGCGTCTTTGTATGTAAGCCTAAATTTCTATCAGGAAATTCTAAAGCAAGCAAGAACATGTTAATCATTCCGTGTATTATAAGTTTCATAATCGACAAACTTATAAAGGAAGGGCCTAATCATTCAAAAATAAATAACCTTACCGATTTTTTTCCGTTAATGGCAACCCCTTACAAAAATGTCAAATTTGGTTCGATAAGTTTATTTCAGTCGCAGCCAACTAGGCAAATTTATTGAAAAGAAAAAGCTTTTGTATTTTTTTCAATTATAACCAAACCTAGCTAACCTTTTTTAAAATCGGGATAAACATTTTATAATTAGTCTACAATTGACGAAATGAAAAAGTTTCATCATAAATGAAAAAAGTCGAAAAGGTTTGATCTATTTTTGAAAAAACTGAGTAGTTGCTACAATTAAAATGTACTTATCAAAATTAGGCCCAAAATTGACGTTTTTGAAAGGTTGGGCCATTAATGAAAAAATTCAAAAAGATTGAACATTTTTAAGTGATTAGGCCTAAAGGAAGCTATAGGAACAAAAATGTTTATGCTTAATTCTGAAAGTCTTGAAGTGTCTGTTATACAAATCCTATAAAACCAGGGTAGAATAAACTGAACATAATTCCTATACAGTTGCATTTGATATGAAGCTTGATTCTCCGTTTACGCGCATTTCATTCAATCAACAAGTATAATAAAAATGAAGATTACACTTGGCCGTCTTAAAACAAGCAAGAAAATAAATGAATTCGATGATCAGTAAATGATCCGACTAAAGTAAAGGCGATGTGAGAGTATACTCAAAGCTACAGAACTAAGATTTCGGCAGGAGAAAAGATAATATGATAGTAAAACTGATGAAAAAACGATAATTTAAAAGATAATCACGAAAGATCCTAGCTACTTCACGGATATTTGATTTACATTTTACGGTTATAGATTTCCAACAATAATAATGAGATCTTATCTACTATACTTTACCAAATGAATGACAAACTTTATGATAAAGGCAGGCTTGAGTAAGACAATGAACAAAATTTTGCTACTAAAAACTAATAAATAATGATTAAACATGGTTTATTCAAGTACAATTAAGTTATTAATAGTTATTTTTCAGAGAGTTGAAGGGGGAAAAAGAGCTGGACAGAGAGCTTACTTCGAAAAAATTTATGGCCCGACTCAGCATAATATTATGCTATTCAGTTACATTGCTGCAATTATTAAAATCTTCCAGTTTCCAGCAAACCTAAGCAGCTGCAAAGGTGCATGACAAAAACCAGAGATCAGAAATGCAAATACTAATAAAGCTTAATTGCTTTAAAAATCACGAACTCTTTCCGCAATTTAACACAAACTTTTATCTTGGCAATTTAAAACACAAGCTATCATTATTTTGCAATTCGAAACACCGAATATTTTTCCGCTAAAAAATGATGATGTGGACACCGAAATACACACGGTTACGGCGTTCATATTAGCAATTTTTTAACGGAAAATTGCTCGGCGTTGCGAATTGCAAAAGAATTTAAAGTTGGTGTCCCGCATTGCAAAAATTAAAAGTTAGCATTAAATTTGTCAAAGATGCAAAAATTTGTGATTTTTAAAGTAGTTAAGCTAATAACGGGCAGACAAAGATTGCAACAGATCTAGAATGGTTCCTTACACATATGTTTTGATTGAAAAGCGAAGAATTCAATCATCCTGTTGAAGCCTTCTCGTTCTTCATTATCATATGGAAAGACTTAACGCGATCTTCCTCCACCATTTCTCTTAACACATCATCTTCAATTTTTTCGGCTTGCCAACGAGAAGGATCCTCGACAAATGCCTCGCTGAATATCATGCTAGACACCCACTCCTTCCATGTTGTTCTGCTATACTTGTCTTCTTCAAGTGTACCGGTTGCGAGGAGCTGATAAACATAGACCACTTTTTGTTGGCCGGGACGGAAGGCCCTCGCAATAGCCTGTTTCGTCTTGGAAGGATTCCACTCGGAATCCAACAAGATTACTCTTGAAGCTGCTGTCAAACTAATCCCTTCAGCGCAAGCTGTGATCGATGCAAGAAGTACTCTTGAAGGACTCCCGGGTTCCTCAAACTTGTCAATAATTTTTCCTCGTTCAAACAGCTCTAGATCCCCTGTCAGGACCATAATTTCTCTACCCTTTTGCCACCGAAAGACGTTCTCAAATAAGCCAACAAATGTATTAATGGGCGCAATGTTGTGGCAAAAGATCAGAACTTTCTCCTTTTTGACTATACGGTACACGAGATTCAAGACAAACATCACTTTCGACCCTTTCTTGAAATCATACTTGAGCTTCTCAATTTGATCCAATTCATCACCAGAAAAGAATTTGTTCACACAGTTGGAAGTTTTGATAAGCCACGGATGTATAGCTGCAAGTGTTATCAAAAGCTCGAGTTCTAACGGGTATCCGTGATATGTAGCCATAATCTTGTGAAGTTTCACCAAAATCTCATGTTGGATATCTGTTGAATTCATCAATATGGTGTAGATTTGTAAACCCGGAAGACCATCGGCAGGTCCACCTTCATACACATCAATGAACCCACTAGTGATTTTTCTGAGCATATTTATTCCCTCCATTCTTTCGTCAGGATCATCCGTATTATCGATTTTTCTTGCTATGTTATCTAAGAAAAATTTCCTTGCTCGAGATTCTAGCAAATGACGAGCCTTCTCCTCCCCTTTCTTTTTTCGCTTAAATTTCGGGTCCAACGCCTTCAGAACTTCTCTAATAAATTTTGGTCTTGCCAGACAAAGGGTGTTGAAATACTCACAGAAATTATTCTGAAACACCGTACCAGAAAGTAATATTCTAAGATCAGTTTGAACTTTCATCAAGACCTTCCTTAACCTTGATTTCGTACTTCTCGGGTTGTGTCCTTCGTCTAATATCAAGAGCCCCGGACTTTCCCTCAACACTTTAGCTAAATATATTCTGTGATCAAACTTTGAATCTTCACGCATCAATGTCAGAAATGAAGTATAACCCATAACCAGAACACTTGGTTGTGCATGCCACTTCTGAATTTTCTCCAAGCAGTCCAAAACATGCATAACATCTTGACTGGGTTTTGGACCTCCTCGAAATGCCACCGTCTTATCCCTGAAGTTATGATAGGATTTGCGGCCGTGTATTAGATGAACCGGAACTGGAATTTTCCACTTAATAAACTCCTTGTACCATGTATAGAGTGTTGTCTTCGGCGCAAGGACTAAAGGTCGTTTTCCCGGAAACAACTTCAAGTAGCTAGTCAGGAACGCAATAATGAGAAAAGTTTTCCCAGCTCCGGGAGTATGAGACACGACACAGCCACCTATTTTTTTCGATGTATTCTCCATTTCTGCAGGAATAATAGACCCGGCAACATTTTTCCACAAGAACTCGAAAGCTTTTTTCTGGTGCACATGTAACTTCATCCTAAGATCTGGGATTAAAGCCCATGCAGTATTATTATCTTCTGGCAAAGACACATCTTCACCGACAGACACAAACTTGTCAAAAATATTTAAGCCATCATCTTGGGTTGGCTTAACTGAATCTTCCTCGGTGAATGACCTCCTTTCCGCAGCCCAGCCTACATTTTCCGCCTAATAAAATGAAAAAAAGAAAGCTATTGTGAAATAAAAGAAAACTATTAGAAATATGTTATTTCAACAGATTATATATTAGAATAGTAGTTATCACGAACACTAGCCGTGGATGAACACTAAAAGGAAATTGAAATTTTGCGGCGAACAAGTGAAAAATGTACTAAAAACAGTAAAATGCTTTAACGGTTGACTTACAAATGGTGCAGAAACAAATTTTACTTCAGTGCTCACAAAGCCGCATAAGTGGCATAATATCCCAATTTCTTCATCCAGCTTGAATTCATGCTCGCAATTCTCATCTGAATTTTGCATGTTCTCAGTCGAAATTCGAACCTGAGAATCCTCATACCAAGCTGAATTAGAGATAAAAAAAAAATCACATGAATAATGTATCTGAGATAAAAACATTATTAGATCTCGATATAACATTAGCAAATTATACCTCATCATGTTCATCAAGAAGATAAGTTGATGCCAAACATAATTCCATTTCTTTCCACAACATTTCAGTTTCAGATTCTTCATCCTCATCTTCAGTTGGCGACGGCTCCGTTTTCTCTGTTTGGTTCGAACGACTCTTTGCTTTAAATTCCTCCCATTGATCAATGACTTGTGTTTCCTCCTTTGATGAGATCGTGGAATCAATATTCTTCATGTACGATCTTATGAGTTTATTGTATGCACCTGCACTTAATGTTGTCTTCCTATATCTCAGTGGCTCACCGAAATCATTCCTCTTTAGAGGTGCAG
This sequence comes from Mercurialis annua, assembly GCF_937616625.2. Classification (NCBI taxonomy): domain Eukaryota; kingdom Viridiplantae; phylum Streptophyta; class Magnoliopsida; order Malpighiales; family Euphorbiaceae; genus Mercurialis; species Mercurialis annua. The sequence goes on from NC_065577.1 coordinate 42,532,514, forward strand.
AACGACGGTAGCTCCAGTTTGGAAATTTCGTCTTTGGCGGTCTTCCCCTCCATTTGGTAGTTTCAACAACCATACCATCTAACATATAACTACTAATTTTTCGTGCTGCTGGGGAACTTCTTGTTCTATAATAATCAAATGAGTTATCATCAATGGTCTTTCGTAAATTGCCTCTGGAAGACTTTTCTGGTGAATTCAGTTCTTCTGAAGGTTCAGGATCACTTTCAGCAGGAACAGGAACTATAGCAAGTTTATTTTTCGGTTCCCTCCGATTAACCTTACTTGATTTCTTCTTGAATTTGGATAGAGGAATGTCGTCAGGTTCTTCAATTTCTTCCTCTGTTTGCTCTGGGGATGAATCTGCATTTTGACCAAATAGTAATGACAGTGGTAAGAACATTTCCTCTTCCTTCCATTTGTCTGGCGTGTATGGCATACATCGGACCCATCCCACATCGGCAGGAAGATCACAGCCAAGAAAACGATCTGGTTGGACATTTCGACGCTTAGATCGCCGCAAGTTCGTAACACTATATAGTTCATCTGAATCCTCTCCATGGATGTCAGAAACCGGTTCAAGCTTACTTACCTCATCAGGAGAAAAATGAAGAACAAGCGGTGTTAAAATATCATTCTCTACTCTGAAACTTAAGGCCTTCAACTGATTGTTTGATTTTAACGACGAGCAATTTTCATCATTACCCAAAATTTGATATACGATTTTATTTTGAACGGATCTCACATCAAATGCAAATTGTGCAAAAACAGATGCCACAAGTAACCACGTAATGTCAGAGCAGAACTTCCCGATAAACAGTTTAGTTCTTTGTACATTAGAACAGTCTTGAGAGAACTGCCATCGGTAGAACTCGCCTTCACAAGGAGGTTTATCGAGCCTCTGGAGGAGGCGAATTCGGTCTATTCCTACTTCTTCAATGTCTTTGCTAAGTTTTACTCTCTCTGACCCGAGAGGTCCTTGGTTAATATGGCGTTTAATAAAAATCTTGCATTCACAATTCGGTTCATGAGGCTTCCTTTCAATAGAATTTATTCTAGCATCAGTCCACACCTATACAATAAAGAGGATTTTGATAATTAACATTAAATTAACTTCCACATAAAAGTCAATTTGCAAAATTCAAAAAGACAGAACTTCCGAGCAACAAAGTTGCTTATGCTCTTTTGATTACGTAACAATATAGACACACAGTTCATAATATGCTAATCAAGCTACAACAACTTTAGCAAAGCATGTTGTTGAGATCAAAAGGTATTACAGAGAGACTAATTCATTCGATAAATAAGGAAACTAAGTTAAAATTTTCGAATAATCCGCATTGTTAAACATTGGTAAAACAGGCCTAGGACAATGATCGTACCTCTGAATTTTCCAAATGTTCTTCATCCTCGGTAGATGAAAGAACACAAATATCAATCCCACGCCTCAAAAAGCAAGTGCAATCAGATATTGTTGCTTTCCTTGACCTTAGACGAAAGTCAGAGTAAGGATCCTTCCTGTCAATCGCATAACGACTATCGGCAAAATGAAAAGTTAAACCCCCATCTCTAATCTCTAGAAACTCCACATTCTGCCACGAGCCACAGCATAAGGCCTCAAAAGCTGTAAGATATAAAATCATTATGGCCATATTAGAAGCTACTTCATTGACTGTATAACTTTAATCCGATTTCTACGAAAATTAAATCATTTAATTTCTTATATTCATAAGATCTTGACATTTTCTACCATTTAAAGAGTAATATAGCAACAAATTTCATTTCAAACAAACAAGAAAAGTGAAGTAATGCTTACCATACGCATCAAACGGATGGTCGGATTCATCTAAGCGCTTTCTCTTCATTATTGATCAACTAAGAGGATCTCTGCAATAACATTGAACATAGGTTTCATTGACAGTTGCATCAGCAACCAAATTAAATAAATTTTCACTTCTAAATGATGATATTCCAAACAGAAATACTTGCAGAAAAACAGAATTTGATACTTATGAAACTAAAACAGTAGAAACTGAGGTTTATTTTTCATTTTCAGGAATGATGAATCCCAAAAGTATATGCTAATATAGCTACCTACTTCATCTTTTTTAGTTTAACTATGAGGTGTCCTGGACGGTTTCACAACTATGAAACGGCACTTTTAAACTTTCCGCATAGAGACTAATCCCCTCGAGTCGGGTAGGTCCCTTGCGGGAGGGGAAGCACAACAATGCAGATTAACTTTGTGCCCCATGATTAACAAAAAGAAGTGGTGAGTTTAATTACCAAAAAAGGTGGTTTAAATGTGAAATCATAATCCGAAACAAGAAAAGAAACTGAGTTTTTAGTGCTAAACATAGGCCATAATTATTGGTTAAAGTTCAACAATGAAATCATTTTAATTATTTGACACTCACCTAATCTGCAGAGCTCAGTGAAAATAACAGTGAGTCATTATCATGAATCTATCAAAAACACTGGACTTTTTCACATGCAAATCAAACCACCCAAACTTTTTTTTCTCGAGAAAATAATAAAGAAAACCAAACAGAAAAGGAAAAGAAACCACCAGACTGCAAATAGCAAAAAATGCATGTCATGTATATCCCCACAAACAAAAGCAAAACACTGATCAACCCATAAAAACACAATCAAATTCAATCAAAACCATAAAATGACATCATTTCTTACATAAAAAACAACAAACTTTTTCATAAAAATTACACAACCAACACTGTAAAATCCAAGTTTACCTGCAAAAAAACTTCTGGGTATGGTTAAAAAGCAGAATTAAAGCGATGGTTGATGAAGAACAGAGTTAAAAACAATTCTATAATTATTACTATGATCAAAAGAAACTGACAGAAATGCAAGTGGACCTGGAGAAATGAAAAAATTTCCGGAAAAAGGACAGTACAGTGAAGAATTCTATAAGTGGTCTGAGAATCTTGGGGTTTGTGCAATTGCATGAGGTGGTAATAATTATAATTATAATTATAACAAAGTACTGACTGAGTTAAATGACTTTCATGGAGCTACTACTGAGTCTGTGAACTGTGTTCTGTTGTTTTTGTTTGGTCAGACTCAGTCTAGTCACTCGGTTTCTTTTGAGGTCAAGGAGTGTAATTTTGTTGGAATGGGGAGGGTATTTGAGGAATTTAATTTGAGTTTTGTGATTTTAATGATTTTGATTGATATTTTATGTTTTTGGGTTCTTGGGGTTTGGGAAAAACAAAAAAAATTGTGGAGTTTGATGACTTTTTGAGTAGGTTTACCAAGTTTTTAGGGCTTTTTAGTAGATAGAAAAATGCAGCTTCTTTTTCTAAAAAGACAATTGTTTAGGTTTTGTGACTTTTGTCTAGATATTTTTTAAAATTGAATCAATTTTTTTGGATTTTGTAAACCTAAACCAAATTAAATTTAAAAGAATTAATTTTAATAACCGAATCAACTGGTTTGATTACGCTGTATTTGATTTGCTTATTTCAGTTAAGTTTATATTAAAATTTACAATTATTTTTAATATTTAAAACCAGATTAAATTAAAGAATTAATTTTCATTAAATCAAACTAAATTAAACCTATAGTTTTAGTTTAATTTTTCGATTCGATCCGATTCCATTTTTGGTACCCTATTCTTGTCCAACTTCTATTTTGTTTTGACACATTGTGCTTTGAGCCAGTAAAAAATTCATTATTTTAATTATTATACTGTTTAATATTTTATCTTTACTACTTTATTTGATGATGGCATAGAATTGGGCTTGAAGTAATTTATGAGCCCATGAAGGTGATGATGAAATTTGAAGATTGCTTATAGTCATCATCACAAAGAATCCTAATGAGAATGTGACTCTCAAAAGCATAGATGGGGATTCTCTCAAGTTCAAATAAATTTGAGGGAGTCATGTTCACGATTTACACCGTTCATTGTAAAATAAATGGTGTAGATTAATTTGATTAAAATTGTACCTTTTTGATCTACACCGTTCATATTACAATGAACGGTATAGATCGTGAACATGATCCTCTCAAGTTTATTTTGAACTTGAGAGAATCCCAATCCCAAAAGCATATGTTGTTAACTAATTTGCATAAGATTTGGAGAAATAGATTTACATTCGTTATCTCTTGCATTTCAAATTTAAATAGATTTTCTACTTTTGTCTTGTTAGTTAAATAAAGTTTCTTATTAAATATTAAAGAATTTAAATATTATTATATCTATTTACACATTTTTATAGAATTTATTTGAATCTAATCATATTTGTTTAAAAAGTTGTAAATAGATGAAAGAGATCATTTCTCAGGTTAGATTATAATATCTCCATCGATAAATTATGTGTGTAAAGCTATCTTTATATTGTCATTATATGATTAAAGTTCAAAAGTAATATCTTATTAGTAACCAATTGTAATTTTAAATGTGAAAGATAATTAATCGTCGATGCCTTATTTGTTCAATAATGTTTCGTTAGTTTATTGTACAATTTTGATAACATATTTAATACTATGCTAAAATAAGATAATATCACCTCAGTTAGGTATTATAATAAATATTAAACAAAAATGGTAAATTATATTTTAGTGAAAAAAATAAATGCTTGGATGCATTATTTGCAAAGATCTACCAAGACTCCTGAACAGAAATAAATTCTTTTACCTATTTTGGAAAACTTGCAGAATTATTGAGCTCCTAAAGCTGCAATACATTTATTTCGCTCAATTTATCTCTCTGGCTATCCTGCTATTTTAACAGTTTCTGAGTTTAACTTTCATTAATTATATACTCCATTTGATTATATTTTAGACAACTCTTTAATAGCCCTAAAATTTGATGTTCACAAATTGCAATTCTGAAGGAATATGTTTTTGTAGTTAGATGATAATTTCATTATAATGTTGAGAGCAAACTAGTCCATTGGGTAAAAAAAAAAACAGATTACTGGATAAATAATTATGAGTTATTTCAAATTATTGCCTTTTAATATCTTCATGACCAAATTTTAGTTCATTTAATTTTGATTAAATTTTATTATAGATGAAGATTTTCCGATTAAAATACGCATGATAGCCGGATATTGACGTATGACAAGCAAATTTTATTAATCTTGAAAACTTACGGTGTATATATATTTTAAAAAAAAATTGAAATTAAATTGTACATATATAATAATTTTTTGAATAAAATAAAATTAAAATACAGCTACTATATATATAATTTTTTCCATTAAAATTTATAAATAGATGAGACAAATTAGAGTTTTTGATCATTAAATTGTAAAAAATTAATTCAAGCACCCTTAGAATTAGTTATTTTCAGTTTAATTAACAGGACCGCTTTATCTCCTCAACTAGAACTAATTATATAAAAAATTATAATCGAAATCAATTTAACTAAGTTAACTAAAATTCTAAAAATTAAAAAGTGGAACTAGCAAAAAAAAAAAACTTTAGTTAACAGGACTAGAACTATTAAAACTTATTAAATATACAAAAGTAAACTAAAAATAAAATAAAAATAAAATATATAGAAGACATATGCAAGCTTAAGAACAGAACGGAACAGTGAGCAGTACCAACTGCAAAGAAGACTATAAAACAGAACATCAAAACTTAAGTTTTTTTTTTTATTTATATGAAACCAAAAAGAGCTCAAAATCCTCTTTATGTACATTCAAAACAAACCAAAACAGCCAATTTCTCTAACATGAAAACCTCTAGAGAATCAGCTCATTTCTATGTCAATTCAAGAAAAAACAGTCAGTCACCAAGTGAGCATGTCTACATAATATATATTACTTAAATCCACATTATAAATAAAAGAATTCATGAATCGTATCGATTATGTCTCCCTAATCCGAGTCCACATATCAAAAACCGAAGGATGCTTGAAATCAAATGATTTATTGCTGTCCTCCTCCCCCCTACTTGGAGTTGGCTTTATGAAGCTGGAACCACAACCGGAAGGCACCTGCTCTGCTTGCTGATGTCCGCCGATGAATCTTGTATCTAGACTGTTCAATGTGAACGACGTATCCAGTTCATGATTACGCGGAAGGAGATCATTACCAGAGAATAGCAATGGACTGCTATCAGTTTCCAGATCAAGAGGGTGGTTCTCTATTGCCCCAAGCAGTTCGTCTACACTAAACATCTCATCCATAGTGAAATTTTGCCATCCATCCGCCCCCGTTGCTTCGTTTTCAAAACCCCAATTCAAGTCTTCAAAGTTGAGAAAATAATCTTCTGTGACTTGTTGCGTATCATATGGATTCTGTTTAGTATCACAAGCCACGTTCTGATGAGATTCTGCTTCGACACATGCTTTGATCCCACCAGTATTTTTACCATCATCGACAGTATCCAGTGGATCGTATACACCTTTCTGTTTACTATCACAAGCCATGCTCCAACGAGATTCTTGTGCAACACCTGCTTCAATCCCAGCAGTACTTTTAACATCATCCCCTGTATCCATCACTTCCTTTTGCAATCGAGTAGGTTGCGCAGATTGAATAACTGTCCCACACTGAGGTCGGATTATCGATTCACCTTCACCATCCCCAACTCCTACAATACCATCCTTCATCTCCTCAACTGCACAAACCTCAGAATGATTCGAGGTAGTAGTAGAAAACTCTGAACTCGCAGGAGTCCCAATAGAACAATACCCAGCAGCAGCAAATTGCTGATCATTCTTTGAACTTGTTGATAGCTCAGGGAAATTCAACCGAGCAAAGCTACCATACATCGCTTTAGCAGCTTCGTCATAAGCAACAGCAGCATCATACGCAGTTGGAAAAGTACCAAGCCAAAGCCTAGGTCCTCTATTAGGTTCTCTAATCTCAGCAACCCACTTCCCCCAAGTCCTCTGTCGAACACCTCGATAACTGCATTCCGAATTCTCCGGTCCTCCTTTCCCTTTCATGCACCCTTTTTTCGAACCTTTAGCTGGCGTTTTACGCAGTGGCTTCCCGTCATTGCCATCACCCCCATCTTTAACATAAGACTCCAGGCACTTGTTGTACTCTCTCCATTTATCTAGTGTCTCAGCAACCGATTTAGTTCCTTCGCGCTTTCTCTTCTTACTTGTCGAATCCAATTGCATACGAGAACTCGTACTCGAGTTCTGATTAAAAGCTCCCATATTTCCGCCAATTCTTCAACTGAAAACCTCCAGAATCTGCATCGAATACAAGATAATTACGATTAGCAACGAACGATTTAAAATTAAAGACTCTTCTTTAAGTACGAGCAATTCATAAAAAAATAAAAGTGGATACGAGATTATAAATCATAATAAAACCCTAAAATTTATTTCTTCGCAACCAAGTAACTTAAAACAAGAAAGAAATCGAAAAAAACGCTAATTCTTTCTCAGTGACCTAACTGAGAAGACTAAAGTTAAAATTAGCAGTTAAAAAGCGAGAAACGACAGCGTTTTTAACCAAATGAACCCTAATTTGCGAAATTGAAATCCAAAACCCTATCAAAAAAATCACGAATTTTTCAACAAAGAAGAAAACCCAGTTCAATTATTCAAAAACCCATCAAAGAAAACCAACAAAAAAAAAATCAACACAAATTTTTCAAAAATGAATAAAACCCAGTTTAATTAATCAAAAACCCATTAAAAACCAAACAAAAATCAATACCAATTTTTCAAAAAAGAATAAAACCCAGTTAAATTAATCAAAACCCCACCAAATAAAACCAATCAAAACACAAAAATCAAGAATTAAAAAGAAAAATGAAATCAATGAACTTACCTGTAAATTAACCTTGAAATTCGAATTTCTAGCCTCCAACCTTTGATTTTGTTCTTGTTCTCGAGTGAATTAATCTCTGTTTAAATTGATTTTGATTTGATTGTAAAAATTTGAGTAAGAAAATTTTAGAGAGAAGTGTAAGAAAGTGAGCGAGCTTGTTATTCAAGAATCTGAAATTCTTTTTTAGGGCAAGGAAAATAGATATTTATAGCCTTCTCTAGAATTTTCTGACAACTGTGTAGAATCGAAACTTAGTGATGACGTGGCAAATTATTAATGGTGAGATCGTCATTAGTGGCGTATCGGATGTTCGAGATTTATCGACACGTTTTGGTTTCGCGGGAAACTTCCTTTTCAGGTACTGTCGCTAAGTAAGAGTCCTTATACTTGTTTTAAGTAGCTACTCTACTGCTTTCTTTCTTAGAATGTTCATTTTGGTACTTTTAGTATAGTTTTTGTTTATACTTGATTACTTATATAATCTTTGGGCTTTATTTTTTAATTTTAAAAAATCAATTTGAAGCTAGAAAATTGTGAAAATGTGGGAAATGTCACTTTTTTGGGCTCATTTGTATCTATTATTTAATGTATAGAATTATTGTATATTCTGTTTTTTTAATGTATTTAATCCGTGATTTATTCGAGTCATTTGATTAATAAAATTAATTGAATTATATAATATTAGTTATGTTTTTCTATTACAAAAGTAATATTTGATTAGATTTATGATATCTTTTGTGCAAATTATTAATTTTATAATATATAAATTATTCTTTCTATTCTAAAATAATTGTCCATTTTTTGTTCTAGATGCTTGCTCATTTATAATAAATTATTATTTTATATTATTTTTATTTAAAATTAAGTGATATAAACTTATGAAAATGAATTTGTCATACTATCTAATAAGATTATAATAAAAACTTATAAAAATTTAATTATTGATTACATTATTTTAATTATGTGAAAAAGGCTAATGGATAATTATTTTAAGATGGAAGAGCATTTAATTATGTAGACAAATATTACATTGTCTAATTGTAAATTATATATGGTACATAAATGAAAGAAACTAAAGTTTATGTTGTTTAAAGTTTTTGTTCTAGATTTTGAAAATGAAAAATGGAATTTTAGACAAACATGTTTAAGTTGGGAAACAATGAGTTAACATCTAGCTATTAAAAAATGCAAAAAATAATTAGAAGCAAGCTCAGAATAACACGTGTACATAGCAGTTTACCAACACGTGTCGATTTTTCTGTTACCCAGAGTAGTGTGAATTTCGTCAACCTCATCCATAAAAATAACCAGTGACCGTGCATGTCATCCAAATGTTAAGTTGTAGTGTAAACTGTGACAGTCCAGTCTTTACTTGACATGTCACCATAAAATGACACTTGAATTTCTTTTCTGCACAAATTTTGTTTTTTAATCAGAATGAAATATGTAGGATTACTAGAGGTACAAAGCTGCTAAAATTTAGAGGCAAATGTCAATTTTGTTTCTAAAACTACAATTAAAATGTATTTTCAAGGAGTTGGCAAAAGAACTGGTGAAATCAATAAAACGAAGTAAAACTGAAAAACCGAACCGAAAAATGTAATTAATCAGTTCATGAATTTAGGTATCATTAAAGGTGGCTGTGATTCGTACACCAAAAGTGCCGGTTTGAGGTTCAAAGAACACTTAAATCGGCTCTGAATCGCCTCTTAAACGGAGCTTCCAAAAATAAAATAAATTTTTTTTTATTAAAATTAAATATCAACATATAAAATTAAGTTAACTTTAAATTTGATCTTAAAATAAGTTACTAATTGTACTTAAAACTAACAGAATTCCATTTAATTTAATATAAATACATATATAGTATATAATAAAGAATTGGTTCGGAATTGAACCTGATGGTTTGAGGTTTCCGGCTTTAAAAAATATTAAACCGGTACGGAACTAGATTTCCTTTGATTCTAGGTCAATTTTTAAGGATTTGATTGGGCCGGTTCACAGTTCAACCCGGCCCGTGGCTACCTTTATATATCACGACGCATGAAATTTAACATTGATAAATAAAAGTGGCCAATGCCAAAAATAATATAAGTACAGTAATCGAAATACTCCTTTTGCCAAACAAAACTAAAAAAAATTTAAATTTTTTTTTGACTATAATAAATTAATTGTATCTTAAAACTAGAATTAATGAAATTTGATCTGTATATAATTTCAATGACTTTAGAAGACTATGACTGATGATTCTCAAACTCTTCAGACTCCAATTAACATTTATTGAGTCCTAATCAGACTATGATTCCTTTTCCAAACCGAATTTCCAGTCACCATAAATACCATTGTTTCCGAAGCTTTTCCTATCAAATCAAACAATACCACAGGGTAATTTTACGTGGGTTTCAAGCAATGTTGTCCCCTAAAGAAATTCTGCGTCTTTTAACAAAAAGGGCGAAATCAAAATCAAAATCAAGAGTTCCTCATGCGAATTCGTCTGTCGGATCAGGCGATTTAGTACCGGAGGAAGATCCAACCGGAAGATTTCTAAAATACTGCGAAATCTTGGGTAAAGGAGGATCGAAAATCGTGTACAAGGGTTTCGATAAAGTTCATCGTATTGAAGTTGCTTGGTGTCAGAGTCTTGTCAATCCTGAAAATTTCGACATGCTTCTATCAGAAGTTAATTTACTCAAGTCTTTAAATCATGACAGAGTCGTCAGGTTTTTTCATTATTGGATCAATGAAAAGAACATGACTCTGAATATTATTACCGAGTTGTTTCCTTCAGGATCTTTAAAGAATTATTGTTCCAAGAATCGAAGGTATCTTAACACGGAAGTAATCAAGAATTGGGCCAGGCAGATTCTGACAGGATTAATCTATTTGCATAGCAACCGTATAGTTCATCGCGATTTGAAGTGCGACAATCTGTTGGTTACGAGAGAGGGAGAAGTTAAAATTGGAGATTTCGGAATAGCAATCGTGATGAATCAGAATCAGAATTCTCTTCCGAGTGTTGTGAAGGGCACTCCTGCATTTATTGCTCCCGAGGTTTATCAAGAAGGTGGCGAATTTAATGAGTTTGTCGATATTTATGCTTTTGGGATGTGCATACTCGAGATGGTGACAGGGGAATATCCGTATAGCGAATGCAACGGCATGGAAGAGATACGAAAGAAGCTAGCTTCAGGTTTAAAACCTGATTCTCTTGCGAAAGTGAAAGATCCGCAAGTTCGGGAATTCATCGAGAAGTGTATTGTTCCGGCTTCCGAGAGATTGTCTGCAATTGAGCTCCTGAAAGACCCTTTTCTAGGAAATAATTCTGACTCAAAGATTACAGATATGTCTAATTTGATTTCGGAGATGATTGGTGCTTTCAGAATGGACGGCAGCGATCAACATTGCAAATATTACAGTCAGGATTGCCGAGACAGATCAAAGATGATGACACCTATCTTCTGATGTTTCGGGTTTTGATCTGTAAAATTTTATTCTGATGTTTCAGGTTTTGATCTTTACATTGTAAGAACCTAGTTTTTTAATCTTTCAATTTGATGCAAAATCATTTTATTTTTAGTGAAATTGATGTGTTTGGTTACTTAATTACTCTCTAGTGAATATATTTAGTCCCAGGAATTTCTCTTAATAGAGTTATTATTAAAGCTTAAGGAAAGGAATTGTATTTAGGACAATAGTAGAGATGTGGTTTTCTCCAAAACCGGACCGAATCTATAAAATTATAGAATTATTCAAATCGAACCAAATTGAACCAGTCGGTTCGCTTGATTTTACATCTAGATTTGGTTTTTCACTTTGGAAATGTGTAGTAAATTTAAGTAAAAGTTTTGGAGTAATTGCAAAACAAATGATGAACTTTAAGTTAATCTGTAATTGTAATACGAATTTTCAATTTTTGTTGTATAAAACACGAATTATTAAATTATCGCAATTTGAAATAAATGATAATTTTTTTGTTAAAAAGATGCTGATATATGCCAAAACAGTGGATGCAACAGTCGCGTCGTGTCTTTTCTATCGATAAATTGACCGATGTTCCGAATTGCTAAAAATTGATAGTTCGTACTTTAAATTGCAAAAACTGAAAAACGTGTTAAAATTGAAAGTTGTAAAGTTCATGATTTATTCCAAATTTTTTATTTACCAACCCAAACCAAAAAAAAAACAAAATCTGTAATAATTAATGTCAAACCGCGAACCAAATTTATCGATATGGTTAGGTTTTCAGACACTCTTAATGGTAAAAGCATTCATATTTGAATAAACATAAATTACATGGCCTTGGAAACATCCAATAAAATCAAATTCTAAATTTAGCAGTAGTTAGTTATATTCAAACATGAGTTGGAAGCAAAAAGAAAAAAATTGGTTGGTCATATATTAGTCTCAAATAAAACTGAAAAATTCAGCTTCTTCAACTGCCAAAATAATGCAATAACCAACAAAATGTATGCAAAATCTTTCTCAGAATCCAAGAAAATGAAAAATAAAATTTCATTTTATTCAAATTAATTTTAAGATATTTTTTAAGGTTTATCATCTTATGATGGACGGGGTTAAAGCTGCCGTTAACATAAGTTCAGGATGTTTCGATTACATTAGAGTTAATTCTAACGGAATATTGAATGAGAAAAAAGGAGAAACTATTTTGCAACATTTTTTTATTCGATTTCGAGTTCAATTAATTGCATTATTCTCCCTTTCTCATTTATTTTAAAGTTCCTTAAGGCGTTTTCACCTTCCTAGACTCACCTCTGATGTTTTGGTACGCATCTTTCATATAATTTTATGTTGCATGAAAAGTTGTCGAGTTTTGCGTTTTAGAGTTTCAGTTTCATTTCTGAAACTCAAAAATTTTATATTTTTTAACTTATTTTTAGCATTTTTCTGTTTTGTCATTTCTGCTTCCGTGCAACATAGACATAATTTGTTTTCATCTCTGTACAAATATGGGAGTTTTGGATTCTATGTTGCACAGTAAAAGATGACAAATCTTAGTAAAGATAGTCACTTAACAATGTATTAGTATGATATTACAGCTACAAGATTCTATGTGCTCGGAAATTTATCGAGTCCTATATTATGAAGTTCTGTTTTCGTTCCTAAAACACTTCTAAAACCCTACAACTTTAAACTTGTAACTTATCTTTATAAAGATAAAGTTTTTTCATTTTCCAGTTTTGTCTGTTTCTGTTTCCGTGCAACACTGTGCTCTCATCTCGGAGTTTCAAATTAGAAACTTACAATTTCTTTATTGCAATAAAAAGAGTTTCAGAATTTGCTTTCTGTTTTTTAAAAAAAAAGATATAATCAGGCAAGAATTATCTTGGGACCAACATTTTTTGAAAGATATTTTCCTGAAGCAGCAAGAGCAGTATTTCCTCCAATGCCTAATTTAGTATTTGGTGCATTACTAAAAATTGGATACATTTTATTCACATTCCTAGCAGGAGTCAGAATGGATCCTTTTTTTTGTCAACAGGATAATGATACAGAATGGATCCAATGTTGATTAAAAAAATTAGGAAATAGAATTATTATTTTATCATTTCTACTTTGTGCATTCCCTTACACAATGTCGCAAACAATAACCGCAAAATTCGATCTGAAAGTTGAGTTAAGCGATCCCGCAAAGGGCGCAAGATTAAACAATATCAATGTTTATTTCTCGGTAATGGTTTCAAGTGAATTTGTCGACGTCAGGGCTAGTCTGATGCAGCTTAAGCTGAGTAATTCTCGGATCGGACATCTCGCGTTAGCATCAACATTGTTAAGTAATCTAATAAGATATGTTTTTCAGAATTTAGTGGTGTCAACTTTGAACAGATTATTCTATGCATCATCAGTAAGAGTTGGGATTTTATTCTTTGTTCATCTAGTTTTATATATGGGATTCGTATTCATCGTCGCGCGACGATTAATTTACGCGTTCATCAGAATGACTCCTAAAGGAACACCCCTAAAGGATATTTATATAGTTTCAATAATTTCAATTGTTTTGATTTTGGCAAGCATTGGTGACGGTTTAGGAATGGATTTTCTGTTAGGTCCTTTGATGGTCGGGTTGACTATTCCGTCAGGATCGCCGTTAGCGATAACGGTTACTTCCAAGTTTGACGCTGCTGTGTCGGGATTGCTAATTCCACTGCTGTGTTCATTTTTAGCGAACAAATTTGATTTGTGGCTATTTGTTTTACATATTTTGAAGATCTTCTTAATTTTCGGATGGCTTTGTTTGGATATCTTATTAAGTTGGTAGCAACTTTATTATTTTCAATGGCTGTCAAGATTAATTTTACTGATGCTATTATTTTTTCACTCATTGTTAATGTCAAAGGACCTCGCGAGATGGGGACGTTTTTCTTATACAGTGTTATCGAGGTAAATATAACTTCCGTACTAAAAACTTCGTTACGGATGTATGGAATTATGATGAATTTTTGAAAATTTATGACGGGATTATGACGGAAAGTGTTGTCATAAAATTTTACTGCGACATTTTCCACCATATAAATCTATCGTAAGATCTTGTGACGACAATGTCTGTCACAAATTGAAGTACTATTGATATTTCTATTCTTAGTTTCTTAAGAAAAATACTTTGAGTACAAAAAACATTTAAATTATGATGAATACTTATGGCTAAAAAAAGTTTGTCATAAGTTTGTGAAGAACTTATTTCACTACAGATTTTTAAAATTTATGACAGAAAGTGATGCCATAGAATTTATGACTGTAATTTCCGTCATAAAACTGTAGCAAAATGTTGTGACGATAATTTCCGTCACAAATAAACATAAATATGTACTACTTATTAGTTAATTAGCCCTAACTGAATCTCTAACGCGAGACCTCCTCAACTCTAAATCTCGCTTGTGTATCAATTAGTCCTGAGCGGGTCTGTTTGATTCAGATGTTGTCATTTCTTTATGAGTTTTAGTTTTTTTATTTCAATCTTTGATCATCTATCTGTTTTTCTTTTCGACAGTCTGGAGATTTGGACAGTGCGAGCAGAATTTTGTTAATATTTTTATTGACATCATACGTATCGCCTTTGACGAAATTGTTGTATGATCCAAGTAAACATTACATAGGGTATAAGAATAAATGTATACAATATACATCAAATGAAGCAAAATTAGAGGTATTAGCTTGTGTAAATAAGCAAGAGGATGCATTATCAGCAATCAAATTATTAGAGTATTCTAATCTTGGTAAAGATAGTCCATTAACAATTAATGGATTATGCTTTGAAGAACTTCTTGGAAGTGACTCACCTTATGTAATCAACCATCAATTAGGGCAAAAAAGATCGGCTTCTAAAAGATCCAGATCGCAACCTATTATCGATATCTTCAAGTATTTCATGTTACAACTGTTAAAGTGGGAAATCCCACATTGGTTCACTACAAAAAATGAGATCTAAAGGGACAAAAATTGGGGACCCTAATATTTAAATCGTCCCTAAAAACTGAAACTTAATAAAAATAGGAACGTTTAAAAAAATTGTCCCCAATTCTCTTATTATAATATCAATGGGGACGACATTTACTATTCAATATAAAATTAAATTCTATATACAATAGGGGACACTAATTTATTTCTCTTTATATTAATTACTAGAGTTTAAACAAAATATCAAAACTTATCTAAAAAAGTGGCGAAATCGTCTTTCTTTTTAGGGCTGAATCCCTTAGGTAAAAAAAATTGGAACACTTAGTTCACTGAAGCAAGTCTAAATTACAATATTTCCACTCTCAATTCATCAAGGTAAGTGTGTTTTTGAGTTAAAGATGATTCTCATTCATTTTATAAGCATAATTTTAATTCTTTGTTTTTGGATTTCTACTGTGCATCGTTTGTTTTTTTTAGGTCAGGCCAATTGCAAGAACAATTCTATTTTCTCATAGTTATATCAGGTGTGTGTTACTCGCTTTTCTGGGATGTTCGACAATCGCTTATTCCAACATCTATTCTCAAATGGTTAACAAAAACGTGAAATTTTTATTTGATTCTTTTTGTAGCGCAGGATTTATTCCGTTCCTGTGTTATATTTTTAGTCTCACATTTATCGAATTCGTAGATTTCTCTTGGTTTTGATTCAATTTTGACATCAATTAACTCATGGAATTAGCAATTTCAATTTGTAATCGTTCAAAACAAACACAATTTTGTTGCCTAACACTGCAGCAAACTGTTCTATCACCAGGTTCATTATTTCCTCTCTTTTTAATTGCACATGATTTACTTTTTTTAACTGAATAAAGTGTATGTGCTACTTTGCTTTCCGGGGTACGGCAACTCGCGATGGAGTCATTCTAATGCGGGAGGGGCTTGATCAAATGAGCTAAGCTAATATCTAGAGATGAAGGCTAGCATTGTGACTCTGCTTGCCTTCTATACGGGTTAGATCTTCAATTCTCCTTTTTCAGTTTTATTTACATGTATACTGTTATTGTTTCCTTTTAAGATGCAAAATATTTATTGTTGGAAATGTGTATGCATCACCATTGCTTACAGCTTGTTGCATAAGCAGCTTCAACGGGAAAAAGTTCAGCAGATTGTTGATGAAACTGTGAAAAATTGAAACTGAATTTGTGTGTGATACCCTTCATGAGCATTGTTCGACATGAATTTGACACTCATGAGCTAGTACATTAGGTTTGTTGCTGATCGTCTATTAGTTTGTCTTCGTTAATTTGAAACTTTATTTTCTTTTATCCATTGGGAGAAAAGAAAACAAAAAAACTTCTTACTGGCTTATGATTGAATGAAATTCATATCTTTGCAGCAAATAATTATCCTTTTCTTTAAACTCCTCTTTGTTGATACAATACAATATGTATATCATATTAGGTAACTTAGTACTTTATTAAATAGTTATTCCTTATCATGCCATAAGCATTGGAATTAGATTTGCTATGTAATTGTCAATTTAGTTGAATTGCATTTGCTATGTATCATTCTTACAATTTTTAAAACTTATTTTGTTGTTGTGATCTAATGACCAGCATCAATAAACACGTCACAGCTACACCAAAAGCTGAAGGCAGCATCAACAATAGTGAAATCTTCTCTGTTAATTTTTCTGTTTTGTTGCATTGCAGCAGGTGAAATCTTCTACCGTTTTTGTATTTTCATGGATGCCTTGATCATGTCATTGTGTTATATAGGTTAATTAGTGCAAGACGTCAACTCATCTTCAGAACACGGGGGCGTTGAGAGCGGAAACGCGAACCTTTGGAGTTTGGACATTGTAAAGCTCCTTGACCCTGTCACAGCTCTCTGCCCACCATCTTTTCCTGATTTTCTTCACTAAGTTTTCGTGTAAGTTTCTATTTGAGTTCTATGTTTTACATATCATATTTCTGCAAATTTAATAAATTGTTGGTATCAATTTAATTTTTTCTTCGAATTATAAATCAATGGAATCACTGTCTCTTCTATTTTTCTAGCATGATTGTTGCTTGCAGCATTAACATATTCTGACTTTTGATATATATGTTAGTATTGGAGTACACTTTTTTTCACTTGGCAAACTGACAATCTATTAAAACAATTAACTTTAAGCTTCCAGTAACAAATATTATTTATGGTTTACTTTGTTGTGTCAATTCTTTGAGCCTTGCATTTGTGATATTTTTTATACAGTAATAATCTGGAAGCGTTAATTAAATATGCTGTCTTTCTTATCATTATACTTTTATTTGTGTTTGCGTTTTATAGGATCTTTTCGACAAAAAGATTTCACGAAGATCTAAGAGCCATCAGTTGCCGACTGTCAACAAATTAGAAAATTCATATTATGTATATTTTGATCAATGAATTTCTATAGTAAATAGAACTCAAGTGAAATTCTTATAATTAATAGTTTAGTCTTGGTTTAATATGAATGTACAGTTGTGTATTCTAACATTTTGAATTATAATGAAGATTTTATTGATATATAGAATTGTCTCTATTATCAGAATCAAAATTATCCCTGTTAATTAGTAATAAAAATAATTTTAGTAAACAAAAACGAAAGTTGTCCTCATTAAATAGGGATAAAAGTCGTCCCCGATATATGGGGATGAAAGTCGTCCCCATTAGATGGGGACGATATTGGTCCCTTCTAAGGGGATAATTGTCGTCCCTAAAATTGGGGACAATAATCATCCCCAAAATGGGGACAACTTCATTTTTGTTGTCCCCTAA
Source organism: Mercurialis annua (assembly GCF_937616625.2). Classification (NCBI taxonomy): domain Eukaryota; kingdom Viridiplantae; phylum Streptophyta; class Magnoliopsida; order Malpighiales; family Euphorbiaceae; genus Mercurialis; species Mercurialis annua. The sequence continues at coordinate 42,550,498 of NC_065577.1, forward strand.
ATAATAGGGGACGGAGGCAATAGGGACGAACTGTAGGGACCAACTTATTTGTCCTCTAAAGAATAGAGGACCATTTTTGAGAGATTAGAAGACCATTTTTAAGGTCCCCTTATCTCTCATTTTTTGTAGTGGTTGTATGTGTGAATGGACTTGTGTTTATATATTAGTTGGGCACCTTCACTTAATACCAATTGGTTTTAAGATATAATCTAACATGGTATCAAAGTCTTTTCCATTCACACAATTTGAGTCTGACCCGGCCCACATGAGATTTGCGTAAGGGCAACTTTGTTGCTCATTGGTTGTGTGTGTGAATGGACTTGTATTTATATATTATTTGGGCACCTTCACTTAATACCAATTGATTATAAGATGGAATCTAACAACATCACAAGATCGCGCAGGAAAACATTTACAGCCGTATCGCCTCTAAAATCGATGCACGAAGATATTTGTCGGCAGGCGTTCGACAATATTTGTTCTTTAGTAATACTTCCATTTCATCATAAATGGAATAGTAAAGGGAAAATGGTTTCGAACAATAATGAATGGCGGAAATTGAATAATAATGTTTTGGAAAGAGCACCTTGTTCCGTAGGAATTTTAATTGTGAATAATGGTAATATAAATTATATAGAAGAGACCGTAAAAGATGGTTCCGATACAGCGGGAATTGTTCTATCGATACAAGAAAAATACGATCTTATATTGGTAGGTCGGCGACACGAAACGCAACCTGAAGCAGTGTCAGGATTATCACAATGGATAGAATTTCCAAACTTGGGACCAACAGGTGATCAACTGGCTACTTCTGAAATTGCTAGTTCAGTTTCAATATTAGTTGTTCAACAAAAAATATTGAAAGCTAGTCATATTAGTATTTTGAATGCATGATTTTGAAAATAAGTTGTAATTAATGTAATCAAGTAATTAAGGAACCTATATAATTAAATTTTGCCCTGTTAACCTCTTGTATTTTACATATGATTGAGGATTTTATTAGATAATTCTATTTCATAAAATACCATAGGTTTTGTACTAATTTCTTTTAATTTATGACTAGCTAGTAAATAAAAGTTTTATTATTAGTTGAGACTGAGTTTTTTTTTATATATTTCAGTTATCAAACTTTAATTTTTTTAATTTTATTTTAAATGAGGTTTTCCCGGCCAAAATGAATAAATGGCAGCCGGAATTTGCCGCGTGACAATAAGATTTTACTAATTTTTTCTTGAAAATTTATCGCGTATTGCATTTTGGAGGATAGTTTTAGATTATATTATGAATACACTACAACTTTTCAAATAAAATATTGCTGCCACATGCATTTTTAGTTGGAAAATCTCTAGTTGAAATAAAATTAAAATTTAGTAATTAAATTGAAATAAATTAATATATGTAGTCACCAAATTGCAAAACTATTAATCTTCTAAATCAATAACGAATTTAAATATCCTCGGTCACTTATAAACTTTAATTTTATTTTATTTTAGTATAAGAAACTTTTTATAGTTCCATGATGCAATAAGATTGGATTGTCACATATACTCTAAACTCACTAAAGAACTTCATGTAGCTTGCAATTTTAAAGTCCAATATCCAAATTTAAACAAATTAACACTTCATAATAAAAATTTAAATTAAATAAAAGTTTGGTGACCATGAAAATTAATACCACTTAGTAGTAATTAATCAACACAAACTATTATAATAGCAAATAATAAAATGTAAGCAAAATAGAGAAATAATGACAATAAAATATTAAAAAAATTGTTATAACTCTTAAACTGAATAAAAATCTATTGGGTGCTAAAAAATTAAAGAAAACAAATAATAGAGATTATATACCTATTTGAGATTATGATAAGAATCAAATTCAGGCACCACCTTAGGGAGTATCATTTCTACAAACATGATTAATTTAATATTATTTTCTTTGAATGCAATTACTTTAAAACATTGAATTTTGTCTCTTAAACCCTTTCTTAAAAAAATTGTTGAGTGAACAAACATTAAAGTTGTTATATAATTGTTGCACTGATCAAAGATTTAACTAAAGTTTCTTGTTGTAGATAAACACTTTACAAATTTGTGGCTATTAATAATTTTTTTAGATTCTGTTTAGTTCAGAATCACTAATCTCTAATTGGTTCCATAATTTTGAACAAAATGCTCAAAATATATATCATTAGCACCAAAAATATTTAAAGAAGGGCCTAATTGAAAATTAAATTCAGTTCTATACTTAGAGCTAATTCTGTTAAAGACTTAACTAAAATAATGGTACATATATACCAACGTACTGCCCAAAATAAATACCTATATATAGTATATAGTCACTAAATTCATTGAGCTTTTGCAGAATCAATTTTTTAATTTTATTTTTTATTTTTTGAAGATTAAGAAACAAAATGGGAACCCCTATGCAACCAATTTTGAATGTTAGTGGAGAATGTTTTGATAATGTTCCAGTTAATTCTGAAGGATTATGGAATTCAAAACATGGTGGGAGTATTCTTCAACATGATTTTGTTCGTTTCCAAATTCAATTAATTGCAATGTTTATGATTTCTCATACATTTCATCATCTTTTGTTCAAGAGATTGAACTTCCCTAGACTCACCTCCGATTTCGTGGTAATTAATTTTCTATTTTTTATGTTTCCGTTAGAGATTGATAATAATAAAATTATTGTCGGAGTCTCTCGTAATAGTTTGAACTTATGGGTGGATTAGTTATTCACATGATATTAAAATTTAAATGATTAAAAGGTGTATAGTTTGATATTATACTTAAAATAAAATAATTTTATGTATTCTGATAAAAATATCTTTAAAAATAACTTGTATAATTTGGTTTGCCAATGTTAAAATCCTAACAGTTATAACCAGATAATAAATAAAAAAGACATGAGGTTCTAACTAGACTTGTTTATGGGCCGGGTTCGGACCGAACGTCACGGACTTTACTAATTTTTAGTAAGTCCAAGCTCGGATCGGGCTCCATATTTGCTACCTAAACCCGGACTTTACATTCAATATATGCGGGTTTGAGCAGGGCTTACATGAAAAATTGTAAGAGAATGAAAGTCCGAACTCGCCCGTAAAATAACGGACTTTTCCCGGACTTGGGTTCAGACTCGGGCCAGGCTTAAGACAAAAATTAGTATTCAAATCCGGCCTTAAAGGAACATACTTGGACAAATGGGCCGAATGTCAGGCCCATGAACATGTCTAGTTCTAATTAAGAAAATAATTGTTTTTCATCCCTTAATTTATTTATATATTAACTTAGTCTATCATTAAAAATAGGCCTAATCACTCAAAAACCCCTCACCTTTAAACTTTTTTTCAATTCCACCCCGACGTTGAAAATTTGTCAATTTTACCCACTTTTAAATTTTCCGTTTTCAATTGTACCCCAATATTTTAATTTTTGTTAATTTTTTTACTTAAATGATGAAATCATTCAATTAATTAAGTCTAAACATGAAATTAAATTCTTTTTTATTCAAAAAAAGTACAAATAAGTCCTTTATTTTTAAAAACTAACTAAAAACCATAATCAAATTAACACTAATTTAAATTCTTAATTAATTTAACTAAATTTAAATAAATTTTAAAAATATACAATCAATATATGCGAGACATGGAGAATGTTTTAAACAAATTTCCAAACGCAAAAGACGTTAATTTAATTTTTCAAGGTACAATTGAAACACAAAAATGCAAAATAGGGTAAAATTGACAAATTTTCAACGTCAGGGTATGATTGAAAAGGGGTTAAAAGGTCGGGTTTTTTTTTAAGACATTAGGCCTTAAAAATATTATAAAATTTTAAGAATTATAAAAAAAAATTATGTCAAAAAGAATTACCATAAGATGTATATTATTATTAAAATAATTTTTGAATCATAAAAATAATGTTTTTTTAATTCTTCAAATATGAATTAATTATAAAAAACAGCATAAGATATTGAATGAATCCTATTTTTATTAATTAGACTCGCCATTTTTTTATTTGCTTATTTGATATAATTATTATGACTTTTAAAATTTACAGATTAAACTGTATTTTTTAAGAATAAATATGTCAATTTGATTGTAGTTATGGATAGTTAAAATTATTTTATCTTAAATTGAACGCACAACTACATCCGGTTTAATTTTGTACTTGTTCACATTTCAAGCAGGATACATTACTTAGTTGATATTTTAATCAAGAAAATATTTATTTTTCATTTTATTAATTTGATTATGTCTAAATAGGCAGGTATTATATTGGGAAGAACAGGCATAGAATATTTTTTTCCTGACCAAGCAGAATTATTGTACCCTCCATCTCCAAACCAAGTTTTTGCTTCATTAATAAAAATTGGATATACTCTATTCACATTTCTGACAGCCGTTCGATTAGACACCGGTTGGATTAAAAGAATTGGAAGAAGAGGATGGATTTTAGGTACGTTATTATTTGCATTTCCTTACACAATGACATCATCATTAGACGTCGTCTTTTCGGCCGGAAAAACCGTGAGCACTCCGGCTAAGGCGGCGATAGTTAATAATTCCAACTTGTACATCACGGCATTTTCTAGGAGTCAATTCGTCGATGTTAGTGTCGTTCTAATTCAACTCAAGATTACTAATTCTCGACTCGGACATCTTGCATTAGCAACCGCATTGCTCGGTGATCTCGCGATTTTCGTTATCGGGAACGCCACGTTTACGTATCGGAGAGTGACTGCGTCGAATTCCGTGAGACTTTGGGTTCAATCCGTCGGGTTGATTGTTATATTTTTAGGGTTTATATTCGGTGCAATGAGAATGCTCTCGATTTGGTTCATCAGAATAACCCCAGAAGGAAAACCTATTAAAAATCTTTACGTGCACGTATTTGTTGCAGTTGTTTTGGTACTATCATCGATAGGAGACACAATGGGATTGAATTATTTATGGGGTCCGTTTGTTTTAGGGTTAATTATACCGGCGGGTTCTCCGTTAGCAACGATGTTAACGTTGAAGCTTGATACGGTGGTTTACGGGTTGTTTATTCCGATTATGTCTACGTTTTTAGCTTCCAAACTTAACTTATGGATCGCGATTCCGGCATTGCGTTACGCTGTCCATTTTCAGTTGGCTATAATTTGCTATCTTATCAAATTGGTGGCAACTTTTGTGTTTGTGATTCCGATCAAACTCTCTTTGAAAGAAGCTATTGCTCTTACCCTAATTTTGAATGTCAAAGGCATCACGGAGATGGGTTACTTTTTGAGCTACACTCCAGTTGAGGTATCTAGACCTATCCTAAATTTTTATAATTTTTAGATAGGAAAAATCAATTCATATATTTATAATGATGATGAAATTGAAAAATATATCATGATTTAAAATATATAGCAGTTTGGTCCAGTAATTTTGCGTTTTGTGTTGAATCAATTACATCTAAGTAATAAATAAAAAGGATGAAAAGTTTAATTGATAAATTTAAAATACAATTTACTATCACATTATTTTTTTAGATTAAACTTGAAAAAACAAGTCTTATTTTTTATTTTAACTTTTAGCAAAATGATTTTATCTATTGATAATATGCCAAATTGACTTAAGTATAAAAAGTAATTTTGACAGTCTAATTTGTTTATTTTGTGAGTTCTAACAATTAAATCCAAACAGTAAATAAAAATAATAAAAGATCTAACTTATAAAAATAAAATATATTTTGGTCTTTTAACGTATTTTTATGATATTAAAAAAATAGTTTATTGCATAGCATTTTATAAAATATTTCTCCGAATATGAATTAATTTATCATAAAAATAATTTAAAATGTCAAATCCTTATCTTATTTATTTTAATTAGGCTTTTAATCATTTTTAGTTTTTTATTGAATATAATTTTTAGAACTCGTAAAATTGACGTACCAGACTGTCAAAATAATTTTTAAGAATATTTATATCAATTGGACTATAGTTATAGAAAAGAAATCATTTTACCTAATTTTTAAGGATGAAATATAATTGATACTAATATAAAAATTACTGGATCGACTTAAGTAGCAATTTGCCTCGTCAACTTTTAAGCAATGAACAATTAACATATAAATTAACTTTATCAGCAAATCAATCATAAATTTGCCGATTGGCAATTAGCCTCATTTAGGCAATTTGCCCCGTCAATTTGTAACCTTATTGTCCGTTCAATTGGCAATCTGTTCTCTCAACGTGTAGACTAATTTTTCGAAATGGGACTAATTGCCCATAATCGGCAAATTCATGACTGGTTTATCTATAAGGTTAATTTATGTGTTAATTGTCCATTGTTTACAAATTGAGAAGGCCAATTGCTACTTTAAATCTTACTGACCAAAGTGACACAATTATTTATTCATAATACATTTATGATTTCATCCTAGTTTTGAATATATCAATTCATTTTGCATTTTAAATTTTACATTTAGTTGAATATTTTAAATATTAAACTTTTGATTTCTCATGGCAGGCAGGGAATCTAGAAAGTGTATGTGGGGTTCTATTAGTATTCTTGCTAACATCATATGCACCACCATTAATCAATTTACTATATGATCCAAGCAAGCATTACATAGGCTATAAGAAAAAATGCATTGAGTACACTCCATATGATGCTGACCTTGAAATTCTAGTTTGTGCACATAAACAAGAAGATGCCATGGCTGCAATTAAGCTTTTTGAAATTTCTAAACCTACAAAACAAAGTCCAATTTCTGTTTATGGACTATGCTTGGAAGAGCTTGTTAGTAGTGCCACTCCACTTTTAATCAATCACCAATTAGGTCAAAAGATATTGACTTCTCAAAGATCAACTCTATCTCGGTCCCAGTCGATTATCGACATTTTTAGGTATTTTAAATCCGAATTCGAAAAATCCGCTCAGGTTAACGTGTTCACCGCAGTTTCGCCGCTCAAACAGATGCACGAGGATATATGTTGGCTCGCGTTTGACAAGACGTGTTCGTTGATTATACTTCCGTTCCATAAGAAATGGAATAACACTGGAAAAATTGTGTCGAACAGTATTGATTTTAGGAATTTGAACATTAGTGTTTTTGACAGGGCGCCCTGTTCTGTCGGAATTTTGTTAGATCGTCGAAAAAACCGCGGCTTGTCGTCTATTTTTGACTCGTCGACAATATATCACGTGGCTCTACTATTTGTCGGAGGTAGAGACGACAGAGAAGCACTGGCGTACGCTTTAAGAATGTCGAGAAGCTCGGAACTTCGGCTGACAATTATGCATTTTGTTACTACGGAAGAGATCGTGCACGATAGTTGGGAAAATATGCTTGATCTCGAATCTTTAAAATGCTTGAGACAAGAAATCGCAATGAACATGAATATTACTTATATAGAAGAGATTGTAAGAGACGGGTCTGATACAGCAGCGATTGTTAAATCCATTCAAGGGAGTTTTGATCTGATAATGGCCGGGAGACGACACAAAAGCAAGCCAGAAGCAGTATCGGGATTATTGCAATGGGCGGAATATCCCGAGCTCGGAGAAATGGGAGATTTGCTTGCTTCTTCAGATATTTTGAGTACAGTTTCAATATTAGTGATGCAACAACAAATCCTGAAAGCAGATCATAGTAGTATTCTGAATTGATAATTTCTTATAATTGAGATTCAGAAAATTAAGATTGATGTTAACATAGTTAGCATATTTTTAATTGAAATATGCATATTTTGAAGTTGACATTTATCATCTGTATATAGTTAATTAAAATCTTGATTTTACATTTTAGAAAAGTTTAATGTCCTCATGATAAATATCAGGCCAAATTCATCTAGAGGTTTCTGTACTTTATTTTTTTTCATAAGTCTTTATATTTCATTTTTGTATCATCTGATTGCTTAACTTATTTATTTTTTGTTTTTCAGATTCTTTTTAAGTTTTTTTCAGTTTTTTTGTGTGACTGGAGGAAAAAATTTGTAAGTAGAGAGATTTGAAAAAAAATTCATAAAAGATATGAAAATTAAAATTAAATAAATAAAGGGATTAGATAATATAAAAATGAAGTATAAGAACTACGAGAAAAAAAGTATAAAGTATAGAGACCTCTAAATGGATTAAGCCTGAACATTATTATAAAGTAAGTCAATGCTTTTAGAGTTACTTTCTGGACTTAACTCTTGTCAGAAATGTAGAAATAGATTGTAGTGTCCATATTTATGATTGTATTTGTAATTTAGAAAACTTCATGTTACAAATTTATGATTAAAAATAAAAATTAAACGAGAGAGCAAATATCAAAAATAATTCCTCATAAAAGTTGGAGGTAGAAAAACACTATGGGTCCCAATACTTTAACTAAATCTCATAAAAATGAAAATTGAAATCATTTTACTTCTTAATTGTTACCGTATTTTAATTTTATAACCACCGATACTTTAATGATTTATTCCTAAAAGAGTTTGATGTGGAACAGAATAAGGGATAACCATGGAATGTTCACCACTTCACATGCCACCTCATTCCTTTTTATATATCATTATCTATATATTTTGAAATAAAATATACAATCTAATGATTTTTTTTAGAATTTATATCATGATATAAAATAAATAAAATATAAAAAATCTTAATATACAACATTGAACACATTTTTGAATCAAATTAATTCTGCTATGTATTAAAATATTAAAAAAAATTGAAGTAAATATAATATTAATGAAAATATGAAATAATTATTTGATGATGTCATAGTAATGTTTTTGATTATTTTAATTTATTTATACCATATTTAGTCCTTCAATCCTAAAATAATTGTTCACATAATCATTTTAACATAATTTAAAAAAAAATTATCAATTTATTTTTATTTTTCTGTTATAATCTTATTAAATACTGTGATTATATGTTCTTGTAATAATAACACTATATAGTGGACTTTAAATAAGAGAAATATAAAAAATTAATTTTAAAATTATGATTTATAAAAAATGAGCAATTATATTGGAACGGGGGAGTAATATATTGAGTTAATATATTTAGTTACTGAAAAAAATTATTACTCCCTCCGTCCCGTAAAGATAGAAAAAGCATCCATTTTACAAGAATTAAGAAAGTAGTTATTTATAGGTAATTTGTGATAATTTGTCTAAATTACCCTTTGTAAGCAATTTGTTATGTACATTTTCCAAAGCCACTTTATTAATTATAGCACTTACAACTCATTCATTTATCTTTCCAAAATATGCATTTAATGTTTTATAATAAGCATGTAGGGGTATTTTGATAATTTTTGACTTAACTAACTCCACTTTTTCTATTTTTATGGGACAAAAAAAGGTGGTACTTTTTCTATCTTTACGGGACGGAGGGAGTATATTTTTTAGTATATAATTGTATAATTTTTATAATAAGGTTATTATACTATATACTCTAATTCAACTAGATACTTAAAAAAACTGATACTAACCATTAAAGCATGAGATAGTAAATATTTCTTTTTCGGTTGAACGTCAACTTTTTTAGTAACAAATTATTAAGATATCTACCAATGTTTACTCCTAATTTATTGGAGAATTGGGGGACTGAAATGGAAAATTCTAAAGATGAAGGAGGAATTACTTATGGTTAACACTACAACTAAGAATGATTGAGAAAGTATTGCAAGGTGGAGGGATGATACTGCAACAAAAATTAGGTATTTTATTTTTATAATTGTTGTGGCTACTGAAAATTCTTGCTGTTGAATAATTTAATTATTTGTGGTTACTATTTTAGTTGTATTAAAATTAATCTTCAAATTTACTTTTAACAATATTACCTAATTCACTAGCCCAAAAATATTTGATTATGTATGGAAAGCCAAAAACTGTTTCAAAAATCATGTCTCTCAGCTTAAAGTTCAAATAAGCCCCTGACCTTTTATTAATACACATATCATTTATCAAGATTTATAAAATTAAGTTCAAAAGAATGTATTATAAATTATGATATTATTGTAGTTTAGTGATAAGATTTACTAAATAATTTATTAGTTTTATACACCTTTGATTAATGATATGAAGATAAGTGAGCAAACCGTAATTTTTTAGTCAATTTAACCGATCTATTCCGATTAAGTTTGATTAAAGGTTTTGGTTAATTTGGTTAGCTTGATCATGAGTTTGATTAATAAAATTCTAGCTATGTTACGGTTAAGAATTTTAAAAAATCGGCCAAATAAATTAACCGACCTTTTGCTCACCCCTAGATGAAGATTCAACTCAAAAAAGACGAAAAATTTAAAATGGAAAAACCGTAAGTTAAGATGCTATATGTATATTCAATCAAAAGAAGAGGGGCTTATTTGTGCTTTAAGCCCAACATTTTCTTTTTTCTAATTAGACATCTAAATTTAGTGTTGGGTAATTTAGTTGCAAACTTGAGCTGCTACACCTAAACAGAAAACAAACAAACAATTATATGTATATACCAATCTTATACTCAGTCATTTCTTGAATCATCTCCTTCATTTTTCTTGACAAAAAAGTAATGGAAAATCTTAATAATTCGTCGTTAAATATAAGCGGCGAGTGTTTTGATTATATTCGTGTGTATTCAGAAGGAATTTGGAATGTAAAACATGGTGATTCGTTTCTTGAACATTCTTTTATTCGTTTCCAAATTCAAATACTAGCAATGTTTCTCATTTCTAATACGTTTTATCATGTTTTATTCAAGCGTTTGCATATTCCGCGATTTTCTTCGGATTTCATGGTAATTAATTAATTTGTTTCTCTGCCATATTTTCCTAATTTTAATTTAATATTTTACGTAATTCTCTGTTAGATATGTGGAACCGAAACGGAAATGGAAATGCTAGTGGCGAAATAATATTATATAGAGAGTTTCGAAGTCTTAGAAGCGCTACGGATGTAGATTTTTTATTGACTACTATGGTTTTGCTAGAGAAACTATACTAATGGGTTAATTTCACTTATTTTGTTTGTGCATTTTTACATGTTTGATCATAGACTACATATTGAACGGAAACTTATCGAGTTTAATATTTCTGAAACTCTTGAAATTCTATATTTATAACTTAATAGTGTAGAAAGTATCATTTCATCTGTTTTTTGTTTGAGCATTTTCGCTTTCGTGCTGTAAAGATCACGAACTTAGGCTTGCGGTACACCAATTTTTATGTTTACATGTATGATCATGCTCTATGCTGAACACAAACTTATCGAGTCCTATGTTTCTGTTTCGAAAAACACTTCGAAATTCTATATTTACAACTCATTGGTGTAAAAAGTCTCACTTCATCTATTTTCCGTTTGAGCGTTTTTGTTTTCGTGCTATAAAGATCACGAACGCCAACTTTTTTGCATAATTCTTCAAGAATTCACTGACTAATTTGTTTTTTATTTGGCTAATTAAACAGGCAGGCCTTATATTGGGAAGATCAGGTCTAGAATCTTTATTTCCTGAGCAGGCACTACTATTATTCCCTCCAGTCCCTAATCAAGTTTTTGCTTCATTAATAAAAGTTGGATATGTTCTGTTCACATTTCTAACAGCAGTCAGATTGGATACAAATTGCATAAACAGAATAGGAAGAAGAGGCCTAATTTTAGGATGTTTAATCTATGCATTTCCATATGCAATGACAACATCTTTCGACATCACGTTAAACCCGAAAATCCACATTACTCTTCCAGAAGCCGGCGCGCAGATCAACAATGTGAAACTATACGTATCGGAATTCGTAAGAAGCCAGTTCATTGATATCAGTGTTGTTCTGATGCAACTCAAGATTACAAATTCTCGGCTCGGACATCTAGCGCTAGCCATGACGGTTATTGGAGATGTGGTGCAGTTTTTCGTTGGAAACGTTATGAACATTCTCTCTAGGGAGCGGATTACGTCCACGAGAGTCGTGGCCGACTCGTTTTTTTTGCTGATACTTTTTCTTGGATTCACTATTATTATCATGAGAGCACTGTCATTCTGGTTCATCCGATTAACTCCTGAAGGCAGACCGATGAAGGATCTTTACGTGCATGTTTTCGTAGCGATTGTGTTGGTTTTATCATCAATTGGAGATGCAATGGGGCTGCATTATTTATGGGGGCCATTTGTGCTAGGTTTGATAATACCAGCAGGCTCACCATTAGCTACAACTCTTACAAAAAAGCTTGATACTATGGTTTATGGGTTACTTATTCCTCTTATGATTGCATTTTGTGCTACTAAAGTTACTTTATGGACATTTTTGGCAGATATAGGCTCTGCTGTCTACTTTCAGATGGCTATTATTAGCTATATGTTTAAGCTGGTTGCAACTTTTATATTTGTGATAGCTCTTATTAAAATCTCTTACAAAGAAGCGGTTGCTCTTACGCTGATTCTGAATGTCAAAGGCGTTAATGAGCTCGGATATATTTTGAGCTTCACTCGCTTGGAGGTACGTCAATCTTTACCCTAGCTAAATGTTTGTTCTGACTAGCTCTCGAGACTTTCGCGTTAGTTTGAATCTATGTAGTACGGAAACTGAAACAGAAATGATATTTTTCGAGAAAATTGGTTATAGATATAGAAGTTTAAAAGCATTTCTGAAAACGGAAACAGAATGCTGAAACATACGATGGAAGAAGTTTTCGTGCAACATAGGTTTAAATCTATGTAGCACGAAAACGGAGAACTGAAATGAAAAATAGGAAAACAATATATTTTTTTTGCGAGATTGGATTTTAAATATAGAGTTTCGGAGTTTCGGATTTGTCTTTAAAACGTGCAATGTAGATTTGAATATGTTATTTAAATAGATAGATTAATCATTTTTTATATATATTTCTCTTGGCAGAGTGGCAGTTCGGACAGTGTAAGCGGGCTTCTGTTAATTTTCTTATTAACATCATATGCACCACCTATAATAAAATTGCTATATGATCCAAGTAAGCATTACATGGGCTATAGGAAAAAATGCATTGAGTATACTCCATTAGATGCTGAGCTTAGGATACTATCTTGTGCACATAAGCAAGAGGATGCTATGGCAGCAATCAGGCTTTTCGAACTTTCGAAGCCAACGGAAGTAAGTCCGATATCCATTTACGGACTCTGCTTGGAAGAACTCGTTAGTAGTATCGCTCCTCTGCTAATCAACCACCAACTCGGCCAAAAAAGCGCAAAGTTACAAGGCCCCTCTCTATCTCGATCACACTCGATCTTCGAGATATATAGATATTTCAAGTCGCAATTCAAACTGTCGGCTCAGATCAACGTTTTTACTGCAGTTTCGCCTGTCAAACAGATGCACCAAGACATCTGTTCGCTGGCATTCGACAAGAGTTGTTCTCTAATAGTACTTCCATTTCATCAGAAATGGCTTAGCAGCGGAAAATTAATCTCGAGCAGCATTGAATTCCGCAACTTGAATATTAGTGTTCTCGACAGGGCGCCCTGTTCCGTTGGAATTCTGATCGATTGTGGTAAAAACCGCAGCCTGTCTTCCATCTTTGACTCGACCATAGTGCATCATATCGCTGTAATATTCGTCGGGGGTGTAGATGATCGAGAAGCTTTGGCTTACTCAATGCGAATGACGAGCAATCCGAAACTTAAGCTAACGGTTATATATTTCAAGGCGGCCAAAGGTAAGGAACCTGAGGACTGGGAAACAATGCTGGATCTTGAATCTCTAAGAAAACTGAAACAAGAATCAGGGTTAAACATGAATATTAGTTATATGGAAGAGACCGTAAGAGACGGATCTGATACCGCTGCGATAATTAGATCAATGGAAGGAAAATTCGAGCTTATAATTGCGGGGAGACGCCATGAAAGTAACCCGGAAGTAGTGTCAGGATTGTTCGAATGGCCCGAGTTTCCGGAGCTTGGACCGATAGGAGACTTTCTTGCTTCTTCAGATATTGTGAGTTCAGTTTCAGTATTAGTGATGCAACAGCAAATCCTGAAAGCTAATCATAGCAGTGTTCTGAATTAATTCTGATGTTTGTAATTGAAAATATGTTGCAAATATTTAGTTTATTCTTTTATTCAGTTAGGCAAATACTGATAGAGAGCAGCACTAGGGTATATATATTTGTACTGCAAATTGTAATACATCTTAACATGATGTAATAGTTCTTGATTATTTCAATTCTTCGTAGATATTCTTTATATATAACTATTTGTTAGTTCTTTTAAAATATAATTATCAATTCAGCAGCACATATTATATATATGAGCAAATTAAGGCCATCCCCGTCTTTGAACTTGAGCGTCGTCATGATCAATTAATTTACACTTAGTCATTTTAATCAATTAAGGATATAAATTATACAAAATGAACGAATTTAAAGACAGAAATGACCTAATATTATTCTTAATTAACCTAAATATAGAGAAGATTGTCACTAATTGACTTAAAAATAGAATATTGTTCTTAATTGACTAAAAGAGTTAAGTATTAACCATGATACACAAGTTCAAAGACCACAATAATCCTTCTTTCATATATATTATATGAACAAAGGATCAAATCGCCCCCTCAACTTGGCACAAAATATCAAATAAGTCATTCTCGCAGTTTTTAGTACAAACAAACCCAAAACTTGCGTTTTTATATCAAAAAAAACCCCGCTCATCCATTTTTCAGTCGCACTCCAGTGAATGAGTTACACTCTCCACTTACAAAATGGCAAAAAGTTTTAAAAACCCTTAATGTTTTATTTATTTTTTAAATTGATACTCAATCATTTTTAATTTCAATAATAATTTGTAATTTTTTAAAATTTAAAAACTAATATTTTTTTAATTAAAATTTTAGGGACTGTTAGTACCCTTTTTCTAATTTGTACCCTAAACCCTACAAAAATTCAAATCCTGAAATTAAAAAAGGCAAAAGGTACAAAATACCCATCGTGTTTTTTCAATTGGTACAAATAACCCATCATACTAAAAAAAGTACAAATAAACACCTATACTCGATTTTTTGGGACGAATAACACCCTCGCTAACGGAAGTGTGTAACTCTGTTAACTTATTGCCACGTGAGCAGCGCCACAAAAAAATAAAAACTAATAATAATAATTGCACCCACATAGGTAGTTCCATCTCATTGCCACATGGATATTAAAGAAAAATAAAAAAAGTTATACATAGAAAATCAAAACCTTAAAAATTCGGTAAAACAATTAAAATTAATTAATTTCCTGCAAAAAACCTTCTACATTTGAATATATCAATCAATCAAAATCCACATTCCACACCTCAACAAATCTTAATCTACATTTGAATATTACAATCAATCAAAAACCACATTGAACGGACCTATGAACCTATATATGAATTTCACCCCCTGATACCACCGCTACCACCATAAAATTTTTAGAACTAATTATTTCAAGCCAAAAAATTTAACAAATTAAAATCGGCAGAATACGATTGGTGCAGAGGACAACATTTGGTGTAGGGCAACGACGAAGATTGAGAGGACGGCAGAGGCACAGAGGAGGGATGACGGAGATCAGAGGAGGTAGACCGGTTGAAAGATGGCGGGCTAGTTCGAACGACAGAGCAAGAGAGGAGGCGAAGGCGTTGACAGACGGCAGAGGTGCAGATGACGGGCATGTTCGGACGGCGGAGCAGCAGAGGAGGTAGAGGAGGCAGAGGCATATGCGTTGGCGAATGGCTGGTGTAGAAGATGTCGAGGTGCTGAGGACCGCGATTGTGCAGAGTGCGGCGACGGCGGAGGTAGCAGGGGTGAATATATGAATTTTTTAAAATACGATTAAAGAATGGTGAAGAGAAGGTGTTTATCTGTTGAAGGAAAAGATAATTCTTAGGGTTTATTTTGTGAGGAAGAAAGTGTAAAGATGAGAGAAAATATTAAGATGACATGGATATTAACGGTAACATGGATATTAATGAGACTATAATTAATGCTTAAGTGGCAATCAGTTAGCGGAGTTGCACATTTTCGTTAGCAAGGGTGTTATTCGTCCAAAAAATATTAGTATAGGTATTTATATGTATTTTTTTTAGTACGATGGGTTATTTGTATCAAATGAAAAAGCACGATGGGTTTTTTTGTACCTTTTGCCATTAAAAAATGCCCAACCGCCACCATCCTTCTTCTTCCTTGCCTATCAACATCTTCACTTCATCCTCGCCGCCTTCTGCTTCCGTTCAGTCAATTTCATCCCCGCCATCTCTTTGTTTTCATTAATTTGTTCATGCTATGAACAGTTTGTTGTTCATCTCTTGAAGATGAAAAAATCGTTGGTGTTCATCTCTTAAGGATGAACAACCATATGTTCTTGAGGTGGTGGATTGATTTTCATAATGGGTGGTGGCCGGTCGGAGTGCAAGAGGAAGAAGGTGGACAGTGGTCGGAGTGGTGATGAGATTAAATATTTTAATTAATTACGATAATATAGTTTTTTTTTTGAGTTTTATTAGCTTAATTAGTGTATAATTGGTATTTTTTGATTAATAAGAGTATAATTAGAATTAATTATGATTAATTAAGTTAATTAAATTAAATTTAAAAACTCACTCTCCGAAGGGCTTTTTTGATACGAAAACGCAAGTTTTGGGTATGATTGTACCAAAAGCCGTGACTTATTTGATATTTCGTGCCAAGTTGAGGGGGTGAATTGATCCTTTGTTCTATATTATATATAGAGGAAACAAAAAAACTTAAGAAAAAGCACATTAGCCTTCTTTTTAGTGTCTTTAACTACTTAGATCCTCAATGTTTTTAAACGTTGTAAAAAAACCTTTTAAATTTTTGAAAAGAGCATCGAGTCCCTTTTAGTTTATTTGTTAGACGATTAGCTATCGCACTTTTAGTTATTATGTGATTTTTCAAGCATGGAGGTTTATTTGCACCATTTCAAAACATTGATGGTCCAAGTGGCAAAAAAAAGGAATAATTTAAAAAATTGTTATGTACCTCACTTGTTTTATAAACCAATCGAGCCGAGTCGAAAATTTTAAAATAATATGGCCCGAGCTCGAATTTGAATATGCAAATACTGAACTTGACTCGACTCGTTTACACCCCTCATCACAATCTATCGAGTCTCGAACAATAAAAAAAAGTTAATATGCCAGTGACATAAATAAAATCTTCAATTGGAAACGTGTAGCAAACACCATTGATTTGTTGATTACACATTGCTAATGTAATAATTCCTGTCAATTTAACAAAAATGTGCATAACCTATGGCTTTCAAATTAAACATATAATTTAAATTTAGTTGTAACTTATTTTTGTTAAGAATAATCGTCCCAAAACAAATAGAACCAAAAGCAAAAAATTAAAAAACTTACTGTAAATTCATTTAGTTCCCTTAATAATTTCCATAATTTTTTTTTCTTTGTGTTCTTGAGAGGCAAAAACATTAGATTGATTAGAAAATGGAATATCCAATTGTAAATGTAGGTGGAGAATGTTTTGATTATATTCGTGTTTATTCTGATGGAATTTGGAATTTAGAATCTGATGAATCGATTTTTCAGCATTCATTTATGAGATTTCAAGTTCAAATTATAATAATGTTTTTTATTTCTCACGCATTTCATCATTGTTTATTCAAGCATTTATATATTCCTCGACTCGCCTCGGATTTCATGGTAATTAATCTCATTTTTTTCCTTTTTAATTAGTTTTCATTAATTTCTTTTCATCTTTACCTCATAAGGTGGCACAAACACTTCACTCCATCTATATTTCCCGTTTCGGAAAGGTGTCGGACTCCTAAAGTTTCGAACACGAAACTTCAGTTTTAACACGGAAAGTTTAAAAATAACACTGTTTCGCCATGTTTGTGTGCAAGTGTCCCATTTTCCCGTACTATCAATGTCTATTGATATAATGTATATTTTTTCAGAATCGAATTGATGATTTCATTTGTTATTCAATTATATTGGATATCTTAAACTCTTCAAAAATGATTAATTCAAGTTAATTTAGTGATCAATTTGCTAGTCAAATTCTATGAATTCTTTAACTTAACGTTTCAAACACAAAACTTTCATTTTAACATAAGAAACCTTAAAATAACATTGTTCCGTCAATGTCCGTGTATCCGTGTCCGTGCTACTTAGATGCACCGCATTACTGACAAAACGACTGATTAAAGTTATCGATCTTTTGCGTAAACAGGCAGGTATTGTCTTGGGAAGAACAGGCTTAGAGTATTTTTATCCTGAGAAAGCACAAGCATTGTTTCCTCCAGTCCCTAATCAAGTATTTGCTTCAATACTAAAAATTGGTTATGTTTTGTTCACATTTCTAACAGCAGTCAGATTGGATACAAATTGGATTAAAAGAATAGGAAGAAGAGGCCTTATTTTAGGATCTTTAATGTTCATTTTCCCTTTTACAATAACAAGAACTTTAGACGTCAAATTGGATCCGAAGAAAAATCTTACGGTTCCAGAGATCGGTGGAAAGATCAATAACTCGAGACTATTCATATCCGCATTTGCACGAAGCCAGTATGTCGACGTTAGTGTCGTTCTGATGCAGCTTAGGATTACTAATTCTAGGCTCGGACATCTTGCGTTAGCGACAGCGTTGCTTGGTGACGTTGCACTCTTTGGTTTCGGGAGTTTCACTTACATAATTGATAGAGTGGCGCTTACGCATTCAGTAAGAACCGGGGTTCAATCGTTTTGTCTACTTATTCTTTTTTTCGGATTTACCGTTATTATTATGAGAATGTTCTCGTTCTGGTTCATCAGAATAACGCCCGAAGGACAGCCCATCAAGGATCTTTATATTCATGTCTTTGTTGCAATTGTTTTGGTATTTTCTTCAATTGGTGATACTATGGGATTACATTACTTATGGGGTCCTTTTTTATTAGGCATGATAATACCTGCAGGTTCTCCATTAGCTACAACTTTAACTTCAAAGCTTGATACTATAGTTCATGGCTTGCTTATTCCTCTTATGACTACATTTTGTGCCTCTAAACTCAACATTTGGGCATTGATCCCGGAAATGGATTCCGCTTACAACTTTCAAATGGCGGTAATAAGCTACGTGATTAAGATGGTGGCGACTTTTATCTTCGTACTTTGTATCCGACTCCCCTTCAAAGAAGCTATGGCTCTTACGCTCATTCTGAACGTCAAAGGCATTACTGAGATCGGATTATTTTTGAGCTACAGTCGCATTGAGGTACATAAGGTTTACGTGTTTGTCGTTTCAGTGTTTCTGTTTCCGTGCAGCATAGCTGATTACTCTTTCTTTTTTCTTGGCAGATGGGGGATCTGGACAGCGCGAGTGGGGTACTATTAGTGTTCCTGCTAACATCATTTTCCCCGCCTTTAATCAGGATGCTTTACGATCCGAGTAGGCATTACATAGGGTATAAGAGAAAAAGCATCGAGCACACCCCCGTTGATGCAGAGCTCGAGATTCTAGCGTGTGCACATAAGCAAGAGGATGCTATGGCAGCAATCAAGCTTTTCGAAATTTCGAAACCTACAAAACAAAGTCCCATTTCTGTTTACGGGCTCTGCTTGGAAGAACTCGTTAGTAGTATCACACCTCTCCTAATCGATCACCAATTTGGTCAAAAAAGCTCGTCTTCACAAGGATCTAAATTTCTATCTCGGACGCACTCTATCATCGATATTTTCAAGTATTTCAAGTTGGAATTCAGTAAATCAGCTCAGGTTAGTGTTTTCACTGCAGTTTCGCCTCTTAAACAGATGCATGAGGACATCTGTTGGCTCGCATTCGACAAGAGTTGTTCGCTAATAGTACTTCCATTTCATAAGAAATGGAATAGCAATGGAAATGTGGTTTCAAACAACACTGATTTCAGGAACTTGAACATTAGTGTTCTCGACAGGGCGCCTTGTTCAGTGGGAATTCTGATTGATCGTCGTAGGAAACGTGGCTTTTCTTCCCTTTTCGACTCATCCACAGTATTTCGCGTTGCTACACTATTCGCGGGCGGTCCAGACGATAGAGAAGCACTGGCTTATGGATTAAGAATGGCGAGAAGTCCCGAAAATCAGCTAACGGTGGTACTTTGTGTCGCTGCTGAAGAAATCATACGCGATAGCTGGGAAAATATGCTCGATCTCGAAGCATTAAGAATCTTGAGACAAGAAACCGCGGTAAACACGAGCATTACTTGTATACAAGAAAGAGTACGCGACGGGTCAGACACAGCTGCAGTTGTAAAGTCAATACAAGGACAGTTTGACCTTATAATGGTCGGAAGACGCCACGAAAATAACCCCGAAGTAATATCGGGACTATCGCATTGGGCGGAGTATTCCGAGCTCGGAGCAATAGGGGACTTATTTGCTTCAGCAGATATTGTAAGTTCAGGTTCAATACTAGTGATGCAACAGCAAATCATGAAAGCAGATCATAGCTGTGTTTTGAATTCATGATTTTACTGCAGGATACACAAGCAAATGTGATTCTGATTCTTATATCTTAAAAGGTCTTGAAAATCTCCATATTCTGATACAGAGAATTAGGCAGAAACTTGTGGTAGATTATATACAGCAAATTCCAATTTTATGTATATTATATGTATATATAATATAAATATATAGTTCTTGATTTTACATTCAGAATTGCTTCCCATCTTCATAAATATGATAATGTTCTTAGAATCAATTAACATAAGCCACCTATGTTGCACCGAATCAGAAACGTATACGACAATTTTATTTTAGTTTTAAAAAAATATAAGAAACGGAAATGTGAGAAAAATGTGTAATAATAAAAATAGTATATATTTAGGAATATGCAAAATTATAAAATTTTATTAATATTAAATTTTATTTATTCAAGATAGTTATTTACATATATGATAATTAATGAAATAAATTATTTGAATATGATCAAGATTCAAGTTCATACAAATAATAATTTCTGTGAATGTATAACTGTAAATTTAAAATTTTAAAAGCTTCACAATTATGATAAAACTAGGTCGATACTCGCGCGTTGCGCGGATGAAGTTAATTAGTTATATGAACTATTTTGAATGGCCAAAGTCATTGAGTGTAAGTGATTAAATATTAGAATGAGACCATTAAAATAAAACTATGGCACTGTAAAAAAAATAAAAAAAATAATAATTCATTTATCATTAACACTTCCAAGCAAAAAGATAGTAATAGATTTATTTTAAAGTTTATTATAATGCAATTACGTAAATTCATTTATCATTTGCATAATATTGACTAAATTTCAAATGAAGACGACATATCTCAATTTGTGACGAATTGCCTCAATTTGCTTGTGCTTCATAACCATTACAAAAGCTGCAACCCAAGATACTAACAATTGGATGAAAAATAGCATAAATAGGAGTAAAACCAAGTTCAGCACCAACGCCATTCTAATCAATTCTTCTCTATATTTATCCATAAATAAATGGCAACCCATTACGCATATATTGGTATACAAGTCAGATGAAATCTTGGGACATTAGCACAGCAGAACTTATAATTGGTACTTGTAAAAAGATGAATGCCTCAGAGCCTGAAGAAAGGGAATAAATTAAAATGATAAGCATGAAATATTTTTCAAGTTTGTTAAAAAACAAACATTTTTAATAGTCGGATAAATTCATAAGGAAGATCAACATTAGTTGTTTATACCAAGAAATATCATATGACCCATGACCAATTTTTGGACATCAAAAGTTCTTAATCCTCTCTTTCAGTATCAAAATTTAGTTGAAACTAAACTCTCAAAACAACACTCTAATCCAAGTTCTACACCGTTGCTCTTTATAATTCGATATCTGAATTTTCCTACACCAAAGAAGACATTAGCCATTTTTAATCGGAACCGACGCATATAAAATCGATAAACAAGAGAAAGCACTTGAGTATAGGTATCCCAATCATGTGCTGTGACCAATAGCTGCGTTTCATCCCAAGAAAATCCTATCTGACCAGGGGCGGAACCAGCCTTATGGCTGAGGTAGCGACCGCCCCTGCAATTTTTTTTTTTTAACAAAAACACCCTTGAACTTTTTCTTTTTTCGAAAAAATATAGTAATTTTTATGTATTTCGCCCCCTCAAAATAAAATTTGTATGATGTCCCCCATTTCACAAAAGCTAGTTCCGCCCCTGTCTCTGACCAAGCAGATTTTTCATATCAATGAGAACTTTCATGATAACCCTTGAATTATAAAAGGAAACACCTTAAGGAAAGTAGTTTCCGTGAAGGTTATAGAATATGAATTCACACAAGTTAATAATTTCATTTTGAACGCCAAGAAAACAAACGACAGTATCACTTACTAACGTACTGGAACTAAA
Source organism: Mercurialis annua (assembly GCF_937616625.2). Taxonomy (NCBI): domain Eukaryota; kingdom Viridiplantae; phylum Streptophyta; class Magnoliopsida; order Malpighiales; family Euphorbiaceae; genus Mercurialis; species Mercurialis annua. Next base: position 42,572,794 of record NC_065577.1, read on the forward strand.
AGAATTGTAATTGCTATATAAGTAACAATCAAAATGCACCATAGTAAAATGTATTACTTGCAGATGATGTGATGTGAAAGTATGGACTTGTATTTATCTTTTACAACCACAAGCTTGGCAATTTTGAATATTCTTCATATTCTGTTCTTATGGTAAAAAAAAAAATGGACTATTATTCTACATATCTCATGTAACAGTATGTGAATTAAAATATTTAACTATGAATTTAATTCAAACTAAACATGAAAATGCAGGGTTATAGAATCGTAAGAGTGGAAAACTAATATTTTGCTCAACAGCCTCCAATTTCCATAAGTTGTTAAACCCATTTAATCGAGCACCTTATGTGCATAAAAGTCAGTATAGTAATTTAGAAGAAGAAGGAGTTGAAGGAGCACAACAGAGTGCCTAAGCTTTTTGGAATTTGACAAGTCCACAAGTCCATGTGTCAAAATAATAGAGTGCCACTTGTCACATTTGTATTAAAAGAAATTTGGGAGCTCAGAATTATAATATAGTATAGATACAGATTATCATATAATCTAACAAAAATAAGAAGATAATTTTTTTTAATAGGAAATGAGTTCCTTGTTAGAAAACGAGTCTCATTTATTATTATTCATCGAAACAACGCAAAAATATTTCCTATATGTTTCTGAGAGTTTAAAATACAAAAACATTTAGGATACAAGAAACACAACGTCTTCAAGGTTTTCATACATCATAGCAGCTATATCATCTTTTCTGTAACTATTCATAGAAAAAAATCTTTTCTCTAAACTAAAATTACTCATTGAATAATATTTATCTTAATGAAATTAACTATGAATATATGAAATTAACCTTTATACAATGTTGGTGTAAACTAATGATACAAAATTTATAGTTTAAATTTAAAAAGTTCAGGTTCGAATCTCTCTATTATTATAAAATTAAATCATTTTTAATCAAAAAGAAGCTTATTAGAAAGAGTAATAATAAACAAATATTCAAGTGTAAAAATATTATTTTATAATTCTAAAAATAGGTGATGAAATGCTACTACTTAAAAACCATTAAAAAAATGATAGACTTATGTTGATATTAACTTGTAGACCACCTGCTAATTATAACAACCCAAATTATCAGGTTTACCTTACACTCTTTCATTCTTCAGAATTATTATTTTCTTTTGTTTTTGGAAATATGAGCTACATTTTTACTGTTTTACTACCCTTATCATTCTTCAATTTTTTACTTTTCACTTTTGTTTTTCTTTCCTCTTACCAATACTAATTACCATGGAAAAAAATATAACTGTACCTCTAGACCACATGGTCTGTAGGAAATTGGGTTATCTCACATCATGGAGTCTCTGGGAAAACGATTATGCTCTATCCCCTACAATTATCCTCACAATACAGCTTGTTGTTATCTTTTTCACCTCGAGATTCGTCGATGTTTGGCTCCGGCAACTCGGACAAACCAGCATAGTTTCCCAAATTGTTGTACGTATTCTTTTTTTTTTTGCCAATGTTATAATGATGTCGAAATGCGTATAATTCCAGCCGCGGTCTTCTATATATTAGCTTATTGTAGGAAACTAGGCATTCAAATTCGTTGATTTCAAAGAATATCGAAACTAATGACGAAAAATTATTTAATATTCTCATATTATATTAATCTTCCTGCATCATAATGTTTGTGTGCAGGCAGGAATTTTCCTCGGGCCCTCGTTGCTGGGGCAAAACGGTGAAGCAGCGCGTACATTGTTTCCTGTAGAAGGATATATGACACTAGCAACATTCGCAGCATTCGGAAATATGTTCTACCATTTCCTGGTGGCCGTCAAAATAGATCCGATAATGATTCTAAAGCCAGGACGAGTGGCGATGTACTTAGCAGCTTCCGCCTTCTCCATTACTATGTTTTTTACCTTCATATTGGCATTGTTTATGAGGAAACATATTGTAATGGATCCAGGCATGCATAATAGCATTGCATTAATAGCTATGAGTCAAGCTTTTACAGGTATTTCAGTTGTTTCTTACCTAGTAAATGAACTCAAGCTTCAAAACACGGATGTCGGACGTTTAGCCCTCTCAGTCGCAGTATTTTCCGATGCATTGAATATTCTTATGGTCACATTATCATTCGTCGCAGGAGTCGTTCGCCACCACATTATATTTATTTGGGCAGTTTTTACTACAATTGGAGTAGTATTTTTTATTGTGCTTGTGATAAGGCCAGTTATATTAATCACAATAAACAGATTACCTCTAGGAAAACCTGTTGATCAAAAATATGTATCTTATATCATCCTTACAACCCTTTTTCTTGGATTTATAAGTGAGGTCATAGGACAACATTACATTTTTGGACCTTCAATCTTAGGGTTAGTTGTGCCAGAAGGACCTCCATTAGGGGCAGCTTTGGAATCAAGGCTAGAAACTTTTGTTATGGGATTTCTATACCCGACGTACCTCGCCATTAGCGGTCTGCAAACTAATATCTTAGAGGTTAAATTAAAGGAGATGTGGATTGTTGGGACTGTTGTTGCCTTCGGAGTTGTGGTTAGGACAGTAACACTAATGAGTGCAGGATCATATATGAATATATCTCTGAGAGATTCGTTTGTGCTTTCGATGATTTTGAGCTCGAAGGGCATCCTCGAAATTTCGATATATAACTTCTGGATAAGGAACAAGGTCTGATTCAACAATATTCCATACCCTTTAACTTTTATTAAAATAATCTTGAAATAACTAACCTGACAGCTATTTCCTGTTAACTATTTGCAGATTTTACGACAAGAAGAGTTCAGTATGTGTATAATATCCGTAGTAGCGACGACAGCAATTGTAACTCCGTTAATAAGATACATCTATGATCCTACAATCAATTCACAACCGGTTAAGAGAAATACTCTCCAGCACTCGAAGCACGATACAGAGTTACGGATGTTAGTATGCATACACAATCCTGAGAATGTTCCGACCATCATAAACCTTCTAGAAGTATCGAATGCCACGGAAGATAGCCCTATCGCCGCCATTGCTTTAGTTCTCGTGGAGCTTGCCGGCAGGAGTGTTCCCATTTTGATATCTAACGACACCAAGTCCACCCGTAATGAAACAGCTACTGTAATTGCAACTTCCCACGCGTTGAAGATGTACGAGCAAAAGAACGAGGGGTACACTACAGTCCAATCATACACCTCGATCTCTTCGTACAGCACAATGCACCTTGACATTTTTAGAACAGCAATCGAAAGGAGAGCCAGCATCTTGATTATGCCATTTCATAAGCAATGGGCTATTGACGGCAATGTCGAAACTATAAGTCCTAGTATACGGCGCATGAACTGCAAGGTCCTGGAAAAGGCACCATGCTCCATTGGAATATTAGTAGACCGTGGAATTTTGAAAGGAACGTCGAACATCCCTACGATTATAACGAAATTCAACGTTGTTGTCATCTTCCTAGGGGGGCCAGATGACGCGGAATCACTAGCTTATGGAGCGAGAATGGCAAGGCACGAATCAGTAAAGTTGACGGTGATTCGGTTCCTTCTTTTCGGAAGTGAAAACAGTATAGAAAGGAAGAGGGACAGTGAGCTAATGTTTCAGTACAAGCAAATGAATATGGGGAATGAGAGATTTTTGTATGTAGAAGAAGTGGTGAGAGATGGAGTAGGGCTATCTCAATGTATAAGAAAGATAGTAAATTTATTTGATTTAATTTTGGTGGGGAGATATCATCAAGATTCTCCTCTTTTTCTTGGTCTGGAAGATTGGAGTGAATGCCCCGAGCTAGGCCTCATCGGCGATATGCTCGCCTCGCCGGATTTCAAGATGACTGCGTCGGTTTTAGTGATTCAACAACAAAGAATAAGAGCAAGCAAAAGAGAATCAAGAGCTCTTGTTGTTCCAGAAGACAATTCATGGAGTATAACCATGGATAAAAATTTAAAATAGAGTGTGCTACATTACATATACATCAATACACCTATTGTATATTGCAGGCTAAATTTAGATTTTCTTTTCAGGTTATTTATTTCTTTTAGCCATGTTATTATAGGAAATTGTGTATAGACCCTAATGGCCATGTTTAAATAAAATAGATGTTCAAAAATAGTAGTAGTAATTTATGAACCATTGGAATAGCTGTTCTTTATGTTATGCATCAAAATATTTTTGTTCTGAATAAAAAAAAAATCAAAAAATTAACACATTGTGGGTAGTGCAATGTCAAAAACCAAACTAAACCATTTCTCATAGTCAAACAGACAAAAACTCATTTTGATTCGATTGGAACAGCTAAAAAAAATTGGTTTGAATGTAAATGAATAGAAAAATTGATTTTCAATTTTGATTTCGCTTTTACCATTGGTTGACTAGACTGACCAAAAAAACAAAATATAAAACAATGATATTTTGATTAATATGTAAATTAATGTATTAATGTAAGTATTATTTGTCATTTTGATCCAATTTATATAAATTGAGCTAAATGAATTGAATAAAATCATAAATTTAAATTATTAAACCAATACTTTATACAAAAATATTTAGTCCAGTTTGATTTTTCTTTTAAATGGTTTGAAAATTAATTTATTTTTTTAAATCAAACCGAACCGTGTAAACACCTAATGATGCAACTCGCAGGGGGATAGGATGGACTCAGATCCACAAAGCCCATATATTATAATTCAGGTCTTATAGCCGCCAGACTAGTCCAGTTCATACCCAAAACAAAAAACAAAAAACCTTAGTATTGAAAACCTAATGAACAAAGAATCACTGCGGTCCCTGAATTTGTGAGGTGTCAATCAACTCACACTTGGCTAGTATAATTAAATAGAACAATACTATCAAAATTTTAGATCAATTGACCCAAAATTAAATTTTCACGGTCTATCAACGTGTTCATTCAGTACAATTTGGAAGTCAATAAGTTCATAGCCTAATCCATACCCAAAAATAAATACAAAAGACCAAAAGTATTGAAAACCTAATGAACAATGAATCGTTATAGTTCATAAATTTATAAGTCCGTGTCAATCAACTCACACTTAGTCATTCTAATCAAATAGAAGAAGACTATCTAGATTTTAGATTAATTGGCCCAAAGTTAAATCACGGTCTATGAACGCATTCATTTCGTACAATTGATCTAAAATTAAAGAATGATGTCCTTAACTGATTAAATTTTTAAAATATGAACTCATTGACTATGACACACAAGTTCATAAACTACAATAACCCTTTACTCAATTACCTAATGAACGGATCTCCACGTATGTCCAAAGCTAGTTCATGTGTTTTATCCTTATTTATTTGTCTTCATTTTTTGCCTTAATTGGCAATTTTTGGAACTGAACTCAAAGCTCTAAATCCCACTCTACCTTTAAATCCAAATCTAAACCAGAGATCCCGAGCTCTCTCTCATTTCATCCCATGTTACTCCACATTTCTCAGTAAACAGCAAAACCATGTCTAGTTCATTGCCCTACCAATTATCATCATCAACAACTATGAAAATAGGCATAATTGGATTTGGTCCATTTGGTCAGTTCTTGGCAAAAACAATGATCAAACAAGGCCATATAATAAGGGCAACTTCTCGTTCGGATCATTCTAAGCTCTGTAAAGATATGGGTATTTCATACTTCAGGTAAATACACAGATTCACATAAGGTGTAAGGGAGTCAAGCTACTCGAAACTCGTTTCTCGAGCTCGAATTTTAAGCTTGTTTAGTAAATGAGTCAAGAATTTTTTGAATAATGTAAGTTTTGATTTAAATTTTCTAAATCAAAATGAAACTCGTTAAGCTCGAGAAATACTTCATAGAAACTCGACTCATGTACACTCCTAGATTCACACACATATAGATGCCTCAATTTGCTTATACTATAAAAGATTGTCCTGTAATATTGTGTTTTAAATGCATTGCTAGGGATATACTCTCATTTTTTGAAGCTGATCATGAAGTTATTTTGATTTCCACATCAATCCTATCTCTGCAAGAGGTCATCAACTCAATGCCACTCCGGAGTCTAAAAGGGCGACCGATCCTTTTCGTCGATGTTCTATCAGTTAAAGAGTATCCAAGGGATGTTCTTCTAAAAGTAAAGCCACCACAGTTACCATGCTAAACATGATAAATTCTTACGCAGACTCTGTTTGCCACGCCATTTGTGGACAGACTCGATGATATTTCACGAAACTATTAAAATGATCGTCAATAATGTAATTGAGTTTAATAAAAGTTTACACACATTTAACGGTGTGGTGAAATATTATTGACTCTGTCCACGAATGACGTGGTGGACAGAGTTTACGTTAAAATTTCTCGCTAAACATATTACTTTATTATGACCAAAAAACTTACCTATATTTTTTCAAATGCATGTGAACTCCCATCAGGTACTGCCAGAAGAAATAGATATATTATGTACTCACCCCATGTTTGGACCAGAGAGTGGCAAAGATGGGTGGAAAGATTTAGCTTTTGTGTATGACAAAGTTCGAGTGAGGGATCTGGCTACGTGCTCTAATTTTCTACAAATATTCGAAAGTGAGGTAAGTTCTTTTGTTTTTTTTCATAATGCAATATCTAAGATAACTCTAGTTTTTGTCCTAAAGCTAGTTTAGCTATTTTTCTGTACCAGAAAACAACAATTTAGTAGCTGAGTAGAGCAAGAAAGTAAAGACGGTTATAGGCTTATACTTACCAACACGTCATTAGGATTTCTAGATCAGACTCACTCGCTTGATGTGATTGATTGAAAGCCATTAGTAAAACCTGACCAAGGACTTAACACGGAAAAAATGGTCAATAGCATCATTGATTAAGACTAACTTAATCCAAATAAATTAGAAAGCACAGTTTAAGCAATAACTAACTTGAAACAATGCTCAACGAGATATCGAATAGTATGCCAATTCTTAGAATTACTGTTGCATGACAAAGTTTTCATGAATCAGAAGCCAATTAGCAAAATATATTGCGGATCATAATTTATCTAAGTGTTGAGCAGGGTTGCCGAATGTTGGAGATGTCCTGTGAAGAGCATGATAGAATAGCGGCCAAGACTCAGTTTCTTACTCACACTATAGGCAGGTAGGCATGTATCTGTTCGAAAGTAGACAAAAGCTAGAAAATAAACCATGCGAACCTAAGCTTCTTCCTATTGCACAGGACTTTGTCAGAAATGGAGATCAAGTCCACACCTATGAGCACAAAAGGCTTCGAGACACTTGTTCGATTAGTATGCTCACTGATCCTTTTTCTCTTTGTCTGTTCTCCTCCATTGAAAAGGGTACAAATATCGCATATATGAAAATAAACAACATAATATTCATTTTTGGCAGAAAGATGGCACTGAGAAGAATAGCTTTGATCTGTTTAGTGGGCTATTCCTCTGTAATAGATTCGCCAAACAAGAGGTAACACCAATAAGCTACTTTAACATTATTTTAAACTTATTTAAGTGTTAACTATGATGTCTTGATATTAAAGGTTCAGTTAAATTTTCTGATGCAGCTAAAAAACCTAGAAATTGCTCTTGAAAAGGTTAAGCAGAAGCTATCAGGTCAGATGACTATGGAGCAGAATCTAAAATGAGATCAATCTGATGTAGAAGACTCTTGCCGACTCAGAATGTAATTATTATGTTCTGTACTATACCTCCTAATGTTTTTATATAAAAAAAAAGTTGCTTATGATGCATTGTAGAAAACCTTTTAAGTGCCAAAGGATATTCATATGCATGATGCATCCAAGATATGCTTCAAACGAAAAAATCCAAACTCATCTAGGCTATTAAACCAGAAAAGCGAGAATTCATGAAGACACAGGCTAATAAAAATTGAACTTTCACAATTTCACAAGCAGCATAAATTGGAATTACCAAAATTTTATCAATTTGCCTCAGATTAAACACTTCACCAATAACTTGGTGAAGCAGTCTAATTTAAACAGCAGACTCCACCCAAAACAAAAGGGCTCATCCGGTGCACCGAGGGCTTCCCGGCTATTTGTGATGGTAGGGAATATGCAGCCATACCTACAGCACTAACTTCATTAAATTACAGTTCTGGAACGGAGGAACCACATTTCCTAAATTCAGTATCAAGACTTTAGTGTTTTGTTTTTGAGCAAGTGCTAGGGATCTGTAAGATAAACAGCAAAAGGAGTATGCTCTTCATTCTGTTAAGGAAAGTATAGTAGAGGTTCTTACATAAAGCTCACATGGAAGGTTAATTTCCAAGTGATGTGCAGCTATATCTAGTGTAACATTATGTTTGCCAAAATTTGGAAGAATTACATGGAAAATGTACATAAATGTAATGGAAGATATAAACAAGTGAATTGAAATCCATTCCTTCTCAGCAGCTTTGGAAGAATAATTTACAAATTAATCTTGACAAAACGCAAGTGAAATAATCACCTTATTGATTGTTGATTTCATCCATACTGGCATTCTCTGAAGTATTTGATCCTTCTGTAACACTAGTAGTGGTAATCAGTATCTCATCAGAAGATGAATTATCCTTCTTACTTTGCAGTCCTGAAAACCGTGCGAGGTCGATCCATTGCTGCAGCAATTATAACAAAGCAAATATCAAATCAATTTTAGTTTCCAGGGCAGTCAATACTTCAAAATTACAGTTGTTGTTGGCTATGTTGGAGGTGGCATAAAGGTCAGACCTAGACAAGTATTGGAGGACAACTTTGAATTCATTTTCATGCTATTCATGCCACCTGTGAATGTTGGGAAGGGCTCAGAAAAAGAAACAGGCTGGGATAGTGATACTGTACTCTAAGCAGTCTATCAGCTTCAAAAAGCAGGTTTGCATCAATGGGAATCAATTCCCATGCAACATTCTATGTAATCTATCAGCTTAATAGAGTGGGTTTTCATCAATGGGAAAACAATTCCTATACAGAACTCTAAGTAGTCTATCAGTTTCATTGAGCAGATTCGCACAAATGGAAACCAGTGGCTGCCACTGCTCTCCATGCTTATAAAAATATAAAGTTATATACCCACAGATTACAAAAGTTTTACCATCTCATTAGCAGCCTTCCCCTAGAGATCAGAATGTACAATTTAGAAATGATGTACATTTTTAAAAATATAATAAGAGGAAATTGTAAAACTTCGAATATCTTCCCATACATAGATAAGAAGGAAAGCCATGCATTGTACCTCTTGCTTATGCAAGAACTTGAAGCAAAGAAGGAGAGTTCTAACCTGGGTCCCCCAGTAGGAGTTTATTGTCCGAACAATAAATGATATCATATTTACAAGGAGTGTTTGGGAAGCAAATTCATCAGAAATCCGATGCTCGATTAGTCCAGCAATAATCTGAATGATGATTGTTAATTGTCAATATGTAGAAGTATAAAAGATCAGATATAAAAATTGTAGACAACAAAGGTAAAACTGTTATCTCCCATTTAAATTGGCCAATCAGTCCCTCTTTGACGCTTTAGCGGATCAAAATAAGGATGATTCCCTTGGCAAGAAAGTTTATTTCTTTGATAATCCACTGAATTTTTATTTAATAATATGACTGAAAAATATGTTTAAGTTGCTTCTAAAAATTGTATTCCTAATATAAGCTACATTGTTCTAATTACTTCTCAATTGCATTCCTAATGTAGGGCTAGGGCTACATTCACTTGCTCTCCCCAGAAAAAAGGAACTTTAGTACATCAAAAAAATTTCATATTATACTATTTATTATCAGCAACATATGTTGCCCTTTACTGAATTAAAACAAACAAGATCACCCCATTGACATGTGATAATAAATGCATCCCCATATGACTTAAAATAAACTTTATTGGGCAATAAAGGAGTACAATTGAAAATTATAGCTTGTGTAACAAGAGTATCTCTATCTTGTACCTGGTAGCGCAGATTTGCTGATGTTCCAAGGAAGCCACTATAAACCAGTGCTGTTTTAAGTATTGGTGATCTTTTAGTTTGTTGATTAGTAACTAGTGCTGGATTGATGAGTTTGCGAATTGCATACAAAGAATTTGAAGCAGCCACAGCAGCAATGCTGGAGATAAACCCAACACTAGAAAGTTTAAGGCCACCGATAAGCACAGATGCAACTCTGTGACTGAGATTCCAGTCCTTCCCAGGAAGAGTCTTTTGAAATGCATTGTCAGGTATGGAGCCAAGGAGACCCTTTAAAGCATCAATGTTGTCAGGCGCATTTGTGTCGACAGCATATGATAGGAACGAAAGAGTTGGAGCAGGAAGCCAGACAGTGAAAAAATCAACCACTATTCCCCTGACAGAGTCTGTAATTACATAGTCAAGCTCTTCAAAAAAGTTTTCTTTACGTCTCTCATACTGTGCTAAGAGAGTAGTCGTTATAGATATGGATTCTTCAATAGCTAATCTGTGCAAGAATTTGGGATCTGCCAATAGTCTTTCCCTGAATCCCTGCACCAAAAACAGCTATGGTCAAGTCGAAGCACTTCCTTCACAGCCATCAATTGCTATTTATTGAAAGATATCATGGTCAACTACAAAGCATAGTATTGCACTTCAAAAAATAAGTATACCTGAAAACGTTGAGCTAGTTCCTTTAGAAGAGGATACTGGTCTAGGTCAAAGAAATTCTGCAGTACCTCTGGTGATACTAATCCAAGATCAAGTCCTTCTTGAAGGTCCTGAAATGCATAGAAGAATAATGTTTCATCATTCTCAGCAATTTGGTAGCTTATGAGAATAATTTTTAAAATAGAAAACTGACTAGCAAAGTTACAAATTAACAACATTTACACCTTTTTAAAACCATAAACATAAGCGTAAAGATTATTAAAAAGAACAACAAGGGAAGCTAAAGCTCTTAAAATTACAACATAGCACTTCAATTACCTGGGGTAAGGCATCGCGCCTCCGACCAGCTGCATTCATTACTCGAGCAATTTCAGCACGATCAAAACAGTTTCTGCTGCAAGGTCTGGCAGCAGAATACCACAAAAAATCAGCAACAGGAACTTCCCCCTCTCTTCGCATGAATTGCCTTTCAGGATCAAGTAATATAACTACTTGGTTCTTCTTTTGCATCTTTTTTGAAATTCTTGCTGGAAGCCCTGTGCCTCTTGATCCATACATAACATGGCTTGCACCTGTCAGCACTACAAGCATACCAGTAGCACCTGCATCTGCCACTGCTTTTAAAATAATTTGTGACATGGAATAATCCTCGACTACTCTTGCTTGAGCAGATAAATATGAGCTTGTCCCAAAAGGAGCTGATTGCGTTGGATAATTCATGTCAATTGGCCTACGTGAAATAGAACTAAACCCTGAGATGAAGCCGGAACCAGCTGGGGGAGTGTAAAGTTTACGATTAGCCTTTGAGAGCCCACGAATACCTTCAGCTTGGACTGTCCGTATGATCTGCAAACATTCGAAATTAGAATGGTTAGAAGATTATACCTCTTTAAACTGCAGAAAAACAAATAAGCTGATTCACTATATTAATGAACTGAAAAAAATTATACGGACAAAGAAATAGGATAAGCACACAGTTTATTATCTTTAGATCCCCATAAAACCATCAGGACATACATGATACGACTCAACACACAAGTACATTAGAAACAACAGACGGTAGAACTCAATGCAATCAAGTTCCAGTTTAAAATATGCATCAGCATTTCTCAAGCATATTAGAGACCAAAATTAACAATCTTGCTTTTTCAAGTACTCATAATCATAAGCAATTAATTACCTCAAGTGGAGTACCACAAGCTACAATTCTAACTCCATTATCACGGCAAAAATTCAAAAGAGGCTCATACTCTTGCCACCCTTGAACTGGCCAATGTGTCAAATAAGACTTCAAGGTTTCTCCATCTATCCTGCCACCAAATACAACGTATGCACCTCAACACCAGTTCCAAACATATTGTAATGGTCGAGCCAGACTACATCCCTATCGAAAGATAACTACCTTAACCATACACATTGTTTCAAGTAAAATAATAAAGAATTTTGTCCACTTGAATTCTCACACAGTCATGCCAATTTGCACAACGCCACTTCTTTCAAAATGCCGCGTTTTCTACAAATTGATATAATTGAATTTGAACAGCTAAAATCCTTCCAAACAAGCGAATCGACTATATAGAATTCAATTAAATTCAATTCTTTCTACTATTGTACTTCCCAATTACATTAGGCATTGTTCAATTCATGTACAAATATAGAATTAAAACCTACAAAATCATGTCATGTTTCGCAATTCACATTACTTTATTTCTTTCAAAATATTTCGTATTCTTGTTTAAATTGAATAATTGCATAGTAACTATAACACTAGCCAGACAAATATGTAACACTATTAAGATTGTAATCTATACCTTCCATCAATAAATTGATTCAGCTGAGATTGTAAGTCAGAAGGAAACATTTCCATAGCTAAAGAAATAGATTTCTGACTTTCAACGCAGCGTTTTGTCAAATTTTTAACAATTTCAAGCTCTAATTCTTTATCATCTTTTACAGGTACTTGTTCGGCTTCTCCTAAATACACTATCCTCGCATTCATTAGCTTCTCCCATACTTTTCTCTTGTCTTTACCTGCCGCCATCGGCTCTCCTATCGCCGTCGCATCGTATATTCTTGAGTTTACCTCCACCGTCGCCGGCGGAGGCGGCGAAGAAGGAGGAGACGGAGGAGGAGTAGGCGAAGGGGGAGGAGTAGGAGGTTTGGTGGCGTCTTCCGCCTTGGATGAGGAGGAAGATTGGAGGAGGACGGAGGCGCCGAGAGCGATGAGTGGAGTTAGTAAAACGCGGCGTCTTGTTGCAGTTTGAGGAGTTTGTGAAGCGCAACGGAGTGAGAGAGTAAAGTTGCGTTTCGAAGGAATCCGCGGCTCCGGCGAAGATGAGCTGTGTATGTACAGTTGATGATGTGGCGGTGGTTTGTAAGTGAAGCCACCGTGGATTTGGTGGTGGTGGGAGTTTAGCTTCATCTTTTTTAACGTCCAAGAGAAAGTTCGAAGAATTTTTCGTTTTTGATTATTTTTATATTTAAGTTTTAAAGTTTTAATTAAATAAGTGGAGGGAAAAGGGAGAGGATTTTATGACGTGGAAAATACGTGTAATTTGGTATTTTTAAAACTTGAGGTAGAGACTGGAGAGTAGAGCAAGTGGTTAGTGTAAAACATGGCTTAATGGACTCCACTTGTATAAAAATGGGCAAGTAATGGACAGAAATGTAACTTTTTTTTCTTTTGTCAAACGCTAAAACTTTCGTTAATGAGAATGAAAATTACATAGATGATTGTTTTTTCGACAAACTGAAAGAATTATTTTAAAACAATAATGATAAGAATTATTTTAAAATAATAATGAGAGCTGTTACTGCAGTAATTTATTAAAAAATTTTCAACCATTAAAAGGTTACTCACAATATAAATGGTTCAAATTGAAAATACGATTTTAAAACAGTTTGATTCTTGAAATTTCAAATTTTTCAAATATATGGATCCATAAGTTATCTCCCAAGTCTTAGATCTACACAACATTTAAAAGTTTATTCAATCAAAATAAAATTCAAACAAGCACCTTAAAAAATTCATCGAAACAAAAAAAGTAGCTCTTCGATCAATAGTAGTAAAGGCGGGAAGAATATGAATTTCCGGTTAACTGGAAAAATTCCCCCACCCTCAAAAAGATGACGAAGAAAAAAGTCTTCTGATTTTAAAGAGAAGGGAGAGCATTAATTTTTTAGAGAGGATGGAGCAATGGAACTTTGGATAATTAAAAAACCGAAGTTAAAAGGGATATTCTCACCAAATGCCTGTTTTTGAAATTTATTTACACCTTTTTTTGTCATCTTTCTCTTATATCCTACGCTACCTATTTTTTATTTTAGATTAAATTTTACATAGTCACTCTCTATTCTCTCTCAAAGTTCTCTTTTTTTTTTCTTCTTCTTTTTTTCTTCTTTTTCATTTGATTTTCAGCTTGTCTCCTCCGGTTATTTTTCTGTTCGCGCTTTCGTTCGTCTACTTCCGATGGATTTCTCGTCATTTTCAGTCGTTTTTCCGTTCGTCTTTTCTGTTCGCGCTAGTCCATTCGTCTTTTCCGTTCGCGTTATGGATTTCTCGACTTGTTTTTTAATTTGTGTAATTTTTTAGATTTTTTGTAATGATTTAAACATTTTGTAAACAAATTATTGTAGATCTATAATTTTTTGTTTATAAAATTATTTTATTATTCATATAATTATTTATTTTGTCTTTCTCTTGTTCATAGATTTGTTATTATTACTGATATTGTAAAGAACAAATTGATTTATGGTGCATTTGTAGCAATTTTATAATATATTTACGTTTTAGTGTATTTTTAATGTATTTCTGGTGTTTTTCGGGATATCTATGTTTTTTGGTGTATTTCTGCCGTTTTTTAGTACATCTATGGTGCATTTACATTGTTTATGGTGTATTTACAGTATTTATGGTGTATTTGCAGTATTTTCATGGTAGACCACAAAAACACTATAAAATGTCATAAATATACTATAAATACACTATATATACACTAATCTTACACTATAAAAACACCATGAAAACACCACATATACACTATCGGTTCACTATATAAAAAAACAGGAAATAATCTGTAAAAAAGAGAATAAATTATTAAAAACTGAAAAATAGGTTTGTGCAATTGGTTGGTTCGCTCAACAGAATCGAAAAAACCGAAAACCGAAATTGGAAACCAAAAAATGTATATGTGAAATAAAAAAAAAGATATTTTTTGTAAATAAAAAAGTCAGAAAAAAAAAATCAAAACTTGTCAGGTAAAAGTGTAAATAAGTTACCGAAACATATATTTCAGGAAATAACCACAGGCTAAAAACAAGCAAATATTAATGAATTTTTTTTAATTTGGTCCAATTTTAAAAGTTTTTTTTTTGTGAATAATCTCAAAATTGATTTTTTAAACAAAAAATCTAATAATTAAATTTTGATTCATATTATTATATTTTAGTCCATCAAAAGAGATATATATATATATATATATATATGAATTTTTCTATTTCTTCTTTCACATAATATTTGTTTCATTTGAAAAAAATTATTAGTCTATAATACTTGTCATTTTAAGATAAAGCATTTATTTCTATCTTTTCAAATTTGTTGAAAGCTTGTGTTAATATTGCACAACACGCTAAATTTTGTGATTTTAAAACAATTAAACTTTAAAAATAATAGTTTAATTACTTTAAAAATTATCATTGTTTGTTTGTTTTGCAATTTTGACACTTTTATAAATTTAATTAATAAACTATTCTTTGTTTAGAATTTGAAACGCCGAGCAATTTTTGTCAAAACAATTGACGTGGGCATTGTTCTAATGTTTGTATCAACATTTTTAGAAGGAAATATATTTTGTTTAGATGTTCACATCAACATTTGTTTGACGAAAGATTCTTCGGGGTTTCATATTGTAAAAATTTAAAAAGTTTGTATTTTATATTGTCAAAATTTAAAGTTCGTCTTATGATTGCACAACACGTTAAAGTTCGTGATTCTAAAACAATTGAACTTTAAAAATTATGAAATCTTTTTGATTTTTGATCTATAGTCTAATATTTTTAAAATGGTAATGTAACCTAATTTTAATAAATACATTTTAATTGTAGATCAATTATTTGATTTTTTAGTTAAAGACCAAATCTTTGCAGATTTTCTCATTATGATCACGTTTTTTTTTTAATTTGTCGCTTGCAGTCTAATTCTAATTAGTGTTTGTGTAAAAAGTCAAACTCGAACATATATGAATGTTCACCACGTAAGATTATATAAACCACCTATTTTAAATAGGGTTAATTACACATAAAATTATGACCTTTGCACCAAGTCTCAAAAATAATATGACCTTTAAAATTAGTCAATCATAGACACCACCTTTTATTTCTTTTTAAAAATAATATCGGCGATTTTTAATGGCATTTTTTCTAACGTGACATGACACGTGACAGATCTATCAGATATCCAAATCAGCGGAATTTCATCAAAAAATGTGCTCATGGTAAAATTGAAAAGAAATGAAAGGTGATATATGTGATTGACACGTTTTAAATATTATGTCATTTTTGAAATTTGGTGTAAAGATTAAGATTTTATATGCAATTAACCCTTTTAAATACGACGTATGATGCGATTAGCTGTAACTATCTGAAAGCAGTATTATTTTTAAATAAATATATTAATATAATTTATATAGATTGGTAGTTGTATCAACTACGCCACTTATCATATGTTAAATTGATAATTTATAATTCCGCAAGGTAAATTTTCTTCTAAAAATTTTTATATCGCGTGCGCACGTTTAATTAACTAATTAAAATATACTTATTAAAATTAGATTTAAATTGATATTTTTAACAGGTTGAGCTATAAATGAAAAATAGAACACAACATTGGATATCTTTTAAGTGAATAACCTTTATAATAAAGAGGTTGAACAATAAATGAAAAATAGAAAACGTATTTTCCCAATTACAAAAAATTGTATATTTTTCATTTTTAAGGATCAAATAGGTATTTTTTTTATAATGTATTTCTAAAATATTTTTGTCTTTACTACACCCCAAAAAAAAGCTAAACAAAACAAAAATAAAAACAAAAATTCACAAATATATAGGCAATAAATTCAACATGAATAATACAATAAGAGCAGGTTGAGTATGAAAAATTCACAAAGATTTCCTTCTTGGCAGTTGGCCCATCCTGCCCACACTTAAATCCCCAAATTACCCTCCCCCACACAACACCCCTCCCTCCCAATTCAACACAAAAGAACAAAATTATTGGCAGGGACAAATTAGTAATTACAGAAAGAATAAATTTCTCTAATTTTTGTACCACTATACTATAAATCGCAGGCATTTCGCGCTTTGCCTTTTGGTATTAGACCTCTGTCTGTCACCTCTCTTTCTTTTCATTCAAATTTTACTATTTAAGTATCACCGGCTCTGCTTCTAGTACTACTCCTGCTGTTTTTCCTTTCCTAGTAAACTTGAAACCCTAACATTTTCTCGAGAAACTAACACTCCTCAGTGCTCAGCTCCGTTAATCACCCTCCAGCTTTACAATCTCAGGTAACTGTCTGCATCGTGATCTTTGTTTAGCTTTTGTTTTATTACAATTTAGATGCCGTGCATTTACTATTTTTGGCATTTTATGGCGTGATTAATCAGATTTCTAGTAGTTCATGTTTATAATGGAATCTTTTAATTAAGCAAGAGGTGAAATTGTTTTTTCTTATAACCGCGCAGAATTGTGATTTTTTTTTAGATTTTTTTAGTTCAAGCTTGTAAAAAAATTATTTAATTAACTCATAATAATATGTAAGCAAGAGGTGAAATTATTTTTTTCTTATAACCATCCATTTTGTTTTAGTGTTGAATTGAACTGTTATATGTGTAAAGCAAGAGGTGAATTATGATTTTGCTTTTTATCTGTGCATGTGTGTGGAAATGAGTAGTTGAATGAGCATGATTTGTTAGTGTTTTTGTATGTTTGAGAGTTGACTATAGTGACATGTTTGGTTGGCTTAGAAATGAAAATACAATTGCAATTCTTGGGATATGATTTCACTTTGTCATTTTGTTCATAAAAAGAATTGATTTAATTTCATGTTAATTGTTATTATGTTTGAATGTCTTAGATTTATGCTGAAATCAGATGTATTTTTGAGTCTGATTCTCAGTGACGGAGCCAGAATTCTAACAGTAGGGGAGCCAAATTAAAGTATATATTATATGGAGAAGGCAATTTTTAAAACTAGGGGAGGACAAATTGTAAAATGTAAGAAGATTAGGTACTAATTTTGCCATTTTCAGAAACTTGGAGGGGGGCCATGGCCATGGCCCTCGCCCTCCATGACTGCTAATTCTAAGTCGTTTATTTATTTTTAACTTGAAATAAAAAATGAACTTGATATAGGATTCTTGTAATCTATGCATCCTGTAGGTAAATTTTTCTTTGTAATAGATTTTCATGTGCTTGCATATCTATTCTCTTGTTGATGTTTCTTGGATTAGAATGCGGTAGTGTTCAAGGTTATGCAACTAAGTTACAATTTTAACTTTTACTGTAAGGTGCAAAGCTACTGAAATAGTTCCCGTCGTTATTTGTTCTATCTTTTGGATCAACAAAATGGGCGCCGGAAGGAAAACACAAACAATTATTGCTACAGAGAAATCCCAGCCTTCTTCATGGACTGGAAATGGCATCTACTCTGCAAGGAACCTTAGGGAAAAAGATTTAGCTGCAGTAATTTTCGGGTGCAAGCATAGCACTATTCAGGAGTGTTTTGAAAACTCCATTTTTGGTAAGTTGCTGTCTTATTTTGTTTGTGCTTATTTAGTTGGACTTGGACTAAGAAAATTCATCATGCATTATATGGTTGTTTTTGATAACGTTGACTCCACAACTCCATAAGTATGGTTGGACTTCATGGGCAGGAATACCTGCTCCTCATTACACATATGTGAAGAACATCAACCCTGGTTTGCCGCTCTTTCTATTCAATTACAGTGATAGAAAGCTTCATGGACTATATGAGGCTGCAAGTAATGGAAGATTGAATATCAATCCACAAGCATGGACTGAAGATGGCTCTGATTCTACTCCATATCCTGCGCAGGTAATGCATGGTGCTCCTGCATCAATTTATGGGGTTTTTCTAGCTGCAAATGTAATGCTGAATGCTAGTGTTTTTGGGTGTTAGGTTAAATTCCGCACTAAGATGCAGTGTCAGCCACTCAGTGAAGATCAATTTGGTCCTATACTTGCAGAAAACTACCATGCACCGAAGTATTTTTGGTTTGAATTGGATCAGAATCAAACAAAAAAATTAATTTCTCTGTTTTCTTCCTTTCCAATGACTCAGAAGCAGAACTCTCTGCTCAGAGGTTCTTTTGGCTCTAATGCAAGGTAAGACTGTTGCACATTTGATACTTTTAACACAACAATTACACAAGTAAGATTATTCAAAAGGTGCTGTTCCTGTCTGAGTTATATTTATCTTAACAGAGAAAAGCAGAGGCTAGAAAGTCAGGTTGATAATAATGGAGGATTAACAGACAAAGATATATACATCGCAAGTATGAAACCTAGCTGTGGGATTTCTTATTCTTCTATTGTGAAAAATACGAGCTCATCTGTTGTTCAGAGAGCTCAACCTGAAAATCATTCTATTACTTCTAGTGGTATGGGTAGTTCTGTGCCCCAGAAACCATGGACTGCCTTGTTCAATAATGAAATTGCTTCTGATCCTAGAAGGGAAATTGAAGAGTCAAAAGCTGAAGACTCTGGTTGTGGAACTGCTCCTGATTCATGGCAAGAAGCACAAGTTTCTAATCTCCAAGAAGATTCTTACACTTCAGACTGGAGCTCATCATCTGTTTCACCCTCTTTGCACGAAGAAATTCAGCCGTCCCAACCTGATGAAGAACACTTAGATACTGAAGCTAATTCTGAATCCTTATATGAATCTATGGCAACTATGATTATAGCCGAGGATAGTCAAGTTGAACTTGCAGCACATACAACAGAAGCATATGGTTCCGAACCCAAGTGTACTGATTTTAATTTTACAATGGCAAAGGTAATTGAGTCTAGTAATTGTAATTGATCATTTATCTGTTAATTTTCTTGATCTGATAGCCTTGTGATTGTGATATATTCTTGAAGTTACTGCTGGAAGTGGAAGAGTTGAAGGGATCTCATTTAATTCAAGCTCGGAAAATTGATTTCTTGGAGCAGGAGCTGGTAATTTGCTTTTTCATCAGCGTTTCTTGTCAAAGCACTATAATTTCTCCATAATTTCTTACTGCATGCCTCTTTGGGAAGTCGATATTGTTTTTCAAATTCTAAAGGTGTCGTTAATCTTGTCCAATGCTATGATTTTTCATTAAATTCTTATTTTATTTATATGTATGCATAAAATCATTGCAATAGCTTGTTGGCTTTATAATCATTAAGGTTAACTTAATTTCTTGGCATTAAATACAGTGATTATCCTCCTCTCTTTTTTTCTTCTTTTTATATGAAAATTTTAAGAGGTTGTTTTATGTGGTTATTTTAATCCTTTCCTCCTATTTTGAGTTTCTCTTGCCACTTTTCTGTTTATGGAATTAATTCGATTAAAAATTTTACAATTCAGATCGTATCAAGGGTTGAAATGCAACATTTGAAAGGAAGATGCGAAATGCTGGAATCAAGCCTTCTAAACACTGATGAGTTGCTGCTTATAGCGGGAGGGTACGACGGTTCATCGTGGCTGTCAAATTTAGACTCCTATTCTCCTTTTAAAGACCTAAAGCAACCCCTTGTTCCGATGAATTTTGCACGTTCACATACTTCTGCAGCAAATTTAAATGGTGAACTTTTTGTGTTTGGCGGTGTGCATGGTGATCAGTGGTATGACACAGGTATATTTTGTTATTCAACTATGCCTTTAAAGGTTTTGTTGCCGATGTGTATTTTTAATAACAAATTTCAACATGTGTTTTTGCATTCGACTTTCCATCCTTACGTTAATATCAGTTTTTAAAGCTATTTTACTGCCCCTCACAAGGTAAAGTTGCTTATTATATCTGTATGTGAAGTTGACTCATACAATCCAACAACCAATCAGTGGATTTCTCGTCCTTCCTTGAATCGAAGAAAAGGGCACTTATCAGGTGTTTCACTAAACAATAAGATATTTGCTGTTGGAGGTGGAAATGAGGAAGGATCTCTTTCAGATGTGGAAATGTTGGATGTAAATGCTGCAAAATGGATTTCTGTTCAATCCATGCTTGAAAAGGTACCTTCTAAAAGTACGTTCAGTAGTTAGACACACTATGGGACATCTCTTACTTTCTGATAGTGCTCTTGATGAAAAGGGGTAATTATTATACCCTTTTCAGTTGAAAATACATTATAATCTGTTTTGCTTTTGTACTTAGTTGTGCTTACTGCATTTAAGGTATTTGCTCTGTGGGATTTATAACTTGCTCGACTTTTCTTTGTCCGTCAGCGGTATGCTCCTGCTGCAGCAGAAATAGGCGGCATAATTTATGTTGCTGGAGGTTACAACGAAAGTGGTTACTTAAAGTATGATACCACGTTCTTTTCCTTGATTTGTTATTTCTAATTATTCAGTGGATAAGTAGCTAGTTAAAGTTTGCTCATAAATTTTATTAAAGCTTGCAACTAAATAATGGTCACCAACTTACAGTACTTTTCATCATACACTCCTAACATTACTACCTGAGGTAAGCTTAGCTATGTACCATATTGACAACTCCTCCTTGCATTATTACTATTTTTGTAGGGTGGTCTGAAAATGTAGGACATTTTTTTTCCATTTAAACACTTTTGTACTGATTTAGAGAGACGTCTTCCATGTTCATGAAATTTTATTTTTCTGATACTGAGCTTTGGGAAGTGGAATAAACAAAGTGATAACGTTTTTGTGGGCGATTAATAATTTACGTGCTTCATGGATGAAGAATTGGCTTACCAGTTGCTCATTAGGATTAAATGTACAAGTTAACAGTTACAGTTCAAAGTGACTCGCTGAGAAATTTTCATTGTTTTCTGTAACATCTCAGCTCAGTCGAGAGATATGATCCAAGAGAGCATTCATGGATACAGCTCGGGAGTTTGAATATGAAAAGGGGATGGCACTCCATGGTTGTTCTGAATGAGAAACTGTGAGTTGACTTTCATTTTCAATTTATTTTTCATTATTTCTTTATTGGAGACTAAATCATGAAAAATTATGCTTGAAGATATGCCTTGGGTGGCTATGACGGAAAGATGCTCTCGACTGTGGAGGTGCTTGACCCTCGTGTTGGTGTATGGATAATGGAGGGATCAATGAGTATAGCGAGAGGATATTTCGGTGCTGTTGTGATGAGAGATGCAATTTATGCATTCGGAGGCCTGGATAGCAATGGCACAATATTAGACACTGTATGCAACTAGCCCCACATCTCTATCGTCGTAGCATTTCGTGCTCGTCTTTCGGCTTTTTTAGTCGTAACTTGTGTATATGTGTGTGTGTTTTTTGTTTGCCTCGAATATTTTGACAGGTGGAGCGATACAAGCAAAATCATGGCTGGAAAGCAACTGGACTCAAAGGAATTGGGAAAAGAGCCTTCTTCTGCACTGCTGCTGTATGATTCCGGCTGTTATCGCAATCATTTAATGTATATTACGGGCACTTCCGATATACATGTGCTACCCTTGTAAGAATGTTGAGTAATTAATCCAACTCGTAATACTCGGTAAATACGAGATCGAACCCACAAGGAGTGTTCTAGGAGCAATTGATGAGAATGAAATTTGGTTATGATTCAATTCGTTTAGCGAAAACACAAATGGTTGAAGTTTCACGTAAAAATAACTTGCAAAAAACTATTAATTAAACACGCTACTTAACTAAAACAAATAACCAACAATCAACTAATTAACACGCGATTTAAACAAATAGGGTAAAGCGTTTAGAGGTTGCTAGTCATGCCAAAGTCATATCTAAGTAGTTTGGGTTAAGGTGATGGGAACTTAGGTCGGGTCAAGCTATTCTACGGAACCAATTCCGCTCTCTCGAGCCGGAATTGAAAGAGTCGAAACTTGATTAACAATCCCGAAATCTAATCCACTCTCGTGCTCATAGATTTCAAGAGAGTTAATAAAGCCAATTAATCAAGCAAACTCCACAACCAAAATAGCCTTAGATCATGCTAATGCATCTAGGTCTAAAGCATGTACTCCCCTAGGTATAGTCTAATTAGTTAACTCTCGTTCTCCTAATTGAACCACATAGCAAAGAATAAGAGGCCAACCTATTCTAAGCATTAAGCTCAAGAAGCACAACAACCAACATCACCCATAAACCCTCACCCTAATCACCTATCTAATCAATCATGACAATCATAATAACCCCCAAACAAGGGGTTTAGCTACTAATCATCATCATGGCATAACTAATTAAGCAATAGTAAAGATTAGGCATAAAGTAAAGAATAAATACCTTGGAGTAATAATTGAACTTTAAACACATGAACAAGATAATGAAGCTTGAATTAAAAGATCAATACTTGTATTTAATAAGTTTCCCAATATAGCAAAATCTGGAAAAGTAATTGAAGAACACCAAGAACTATATAGATTCTATCCTAAAATAGAGAGCAAAAGGAATGAATTTGATTGATTCAAAATTGTTGTCTACAAAAGTGAATGATTCTTGACCTAAAAATATAAAGTGTCTTATATAGTCTGGATAAAAAGGGAAATAAAAACACCCTAGTACAAGAGTTGTTGGGCTAAAAAGGGAAGTGGGCCACTTAAAGCTCTTTCTTC
Organism: Mercurialis annua; assembly: GCF_937616625.2. Taxonomy (NCBI): domain Eukaryota; kingdom Viridiplantae; phylum Streptophyta; class Magnoliopsida; order Malpighiales; family Euphorbiaceae; genus Mercurialis; species Mercurialis annua. Next base: position 42,596,188 of record NC_065577.1, read on the forward strand.
AAACAAATTTCGTCTTCAGCTTTTTCCCCATGTCTTGGTCGAGAAGCTCATTTAAGTTGAGCTTCTCGACCGAGAAGCTCCTTTGATGACCCTTCGTGCAAAATGGTCCTTCATGTCTTGGTCGAGAAGCACCATGTCTTGGTCGAGACATGTGTTAAATTACACATGTTTCTTTTGCTTCTCAGCTTCTCTTTCGCTCATGAACTTCTCTTCCAAGACATGCTTTAAAAACTTGATTTCTCTTTAGCTCTTTGCTTTAGCTTCCGACTTTGATATTTCTTTAATTCTTCACTCTTTTAAGCCCAAATAGTTCCGCAAACACTCCAAATCACCTGAAACTCCAACACACATAATAAGGTATCGAAACACCTAAAAACACATGTCAAAACGCAATAAAGCGATGCGAAAACTATCTAAATACTAGGAGTATTCTACTCCTATCAAACCTCCTCACACTAAACCCTTGCTTGTCCTTAAGCAAGAAATGAATCTTACTACTAACACAATCAACAACCTTGGCAATTATGAACAAATGTCAACAACGAATTCCCAATCAATGAAGTTACAAATGCAATCGTCTAATATCATCAACCAAAAGCGATGCAAACAAATGATGAATGCAATTATAATGACATATCCCGATGACAATGAGACTACTAATGATATGGCATTATGTCAAACAATCTCGAGCTTACCATCATCTACGGGAAATGCAACACATTGGTTAATCAAAATTAGCAAATCATGGCACTATGTTCATAAGCATCAAGTAAGGGCATCATTCCTCACAAGGGATCACTCTAACACTCAAGTGTTTCGGGTGCGAAAGTAAAGCTCAATACATATGCAAATTCACCATAGGCTTGCTCTTAGTCCCGGACTCCACTACTTAGTTCGGTAATCAACAACTATCATATGGACTTGTTAAGGGTTGTAACTTGGCTAAGGGTTAGGGGTAGGTAAAAATGGATAAATATGGCTACAACTTGACTTGAAAACTTACTTATAAAACACTACTAACTTTCGATCTAGCTCGAAATTTTTCCGCACTTGTGAACTTTTCATTTTTGATTGCCTTTGTTTATTTTCTTTGTTTTCTTTTCCATGCTTTTCTTATTCTCTTTTTTTTCTTTTCTTTTCTTTTCAAGGCATCTAATTTTATTTTTCTTTCTTTTAAGCACTTGTTCACATTTTCTTTCTTTTTCATCAAGCTAGAATCAATTTTTTTTTTCAATTTTAAGTTAATCAAGTCAAATTGGGGTGTTTTTAGAGGTAAAATGTTGAAGGGATACAATGTGTGAAAGTGTGGTGAAACCAATAAACAATTTGGCTAAGGCTCAAAGGGTGTAATCTAATGGTAAAGGGTAGGCTTTTAAGTGGTTTTAAGAAAATGGGGTAATCCTAATGCCATACTCATCTAGTTATCGACACTCAACCATATAGTCTCGAACGGACACCGAGCAAGTTCTAGGAATTAGGCATGCAACGGACACTCACAAAAGACAATTAGGCTCAAAACATGCTCAAATAAAAGTGGTGTCATGCCCAAAAACTTAATTCTTATGAAAAAGTGCCAAAGTGTGACAAATAATTCAGTTTTTGAAAGGTTCCTTTTTGCCCCAGCAGTGTGCTTCTCGATCGAGAAGCATCACTTAAAAGTGCTTCTCGATCGAGAAGCTATTTTAAAAACGCTTCGCACAAAACTGTCCTTCATGTCTTGGTCGAGAAGCACCACTTAAAAGTGCTTCTCGATCAAGACATGCCAAAAACTGAATTTTCACAAGTTAAACTTCTTTCAATTTTTTGGTACAAATCATGAATCCGCATTAAGTAACCTCAGGAAATTTGAAAATCACACAAGCCATTACTCAAATTCACCCTAATCTTATCGAAACATGTCATACAAATTGCATTTCATTAGGCAAGCATCGACATTCGATTGATTAAACTAGAAAACGCATTTGAATAAATTCATTGATCGGGACATAACAATTGTTGACAACTTTCATACGTACACCAAAGTTACTAATCATGCTCTCAACATACTAAGCCAATGATTTAGAGCTAGAGGTGCCACAAAACAACTAATCAAAACTAAACAATCCTAAACACACGACATAAAGTAAAAGACATAAAGAAATAAACAAGATAAAACACGAGATACAATTTCACAACCCTCCTCACACTATTTCTAGCTTAGTCCCTAAAGCATAGAAATAAAATAAAGCACGAAATTGTATGAGAGAGTTGAAAGTGCAAATCTCGCTAGTCGAACTCCGGAGTAGCGGGGGATTGAGGTGGAGTGTCAATCCACTCAATGATGCCTTGACCATTCACATAATTTCGGAAATCCGCCCTTTGGCGCTCGATTTTATCTTTCAACCGCCCTTGCTTATATTCAATTCTTGCCATTCCCCGCCTTTGGGCCGTCTCCATTCGCTCCAAAATTTCTTTTTGCTCCGCCCAAGCTTGGCGGTTGTAATCCGCCATTTCATTAAATCGATGGTCAAAAGCGGACCATTGGGCCTCGGCCCCCCCATAACTTGCTTCCGCAAAACCTCCTTGTGGTGCCTCTTCTTCGCCTTGAGCGCTAGATTGCTCGACTCCCTTGCCTTTCCTTCGTGGTTGCTCCTTTTGCCTTCTCGGAGCCGGCGGTGGGATTTCCTCGGGCACAAACTCGGCTTCCTCCCCAAATTCCGCTCTACGAGCCGCCTCCGCTCCATGCTCCTTAACCCAAGCCGGACGCTTGTAGTAAGGAAGGACTACACCATTGTGAACATACTTAGCCCGCTCCAAATGCTCCGTGTTAATCATTCTCGGAGCCGTGTAGGTGTAGTCGGAGGTATCGGTTAACCCTTTGCGTTGTGCCAAAAAATACACGAGTGAAGCAAACCCAAGAGGTGTGGTATTGTCCGGGACCGCTTGCAACTTCCGATAAAGCATTTCCGCCGAATCCACTTGATATGCTTCCACCTCGGGGTGCATAATCGCGTTCAACATAAATAACTCACTTTCGCCCACCTTGTTGTACTCGGTTTGCCCCCCAAAAGTGTGGCCTAACCACTTGATTACCACCACCAAAGCCGTATCTTTTATGTCGTTTACCTTCGACACCCTTGCCTGGAACACCTCTTTATCGGATAACTCACGCCATGCCGCGTCCCAATCAAACCGTGATGGTGTCGCCTTCAAACCCGAATTCCGCAAGCGGAAATACCTAGTCAAGTCACCCTTAGTGAGACTCCAACTCTCATTTCGCAATCGAAATCTCATGTCTCCCGGGCATTGAGGGAGGGGTTCCAAGGTGGTGAAAAATTCATACACCAATTCTTCAAAGACATCATGAGAGAGTTCCGCCATGAATTGCAAACCCAACACCGCCAAGTGACGCTTCACTTCTTCTTCTAAACCCAAATCCCTCATGGAATTCCAACAAATTCCGAATGGGATTGCCAAACCGCGTTCCTTCAAAGCTTCATACTTTTTCCCTTCTTCGGCACTACGGATTTCAAAGGGAGCATTAAATTGGCGAGTTAAAGCCGTGGTGGAATTTGGTCCGGCGGCGGCTGCTTTCCGGCGTGAAGCACGTTGTGGTCGTGGTTCTTGAGCGGAACTTGGGGCTTGGTGAGACCAGCTTGATTTGGTGGCTTTCTTCATGATTTTTGGTGTGAAAAGTGGTAGGATTTTTGGGTGGGTAGAGTGGTGGCCGGATTTCTTGAGAGGGAGGAGAGGCTATGGAGTTGATTTTCTAATTTGAGTAAAAGTGGGGAAGAAGATGAAGGGTTGGGTGTTCTTAAATGGCAAGTTGAATTATTGGATGGTTGAGATTCCCCTAATTTGGTGATCCATGTGAATTGTGTTTCTTTTGGATGGCTTGGATCCTTGCCACGTCATCAATCCATGTGCCTTTGACCCATTTGAATTTTGAAATTTATGAGAAAAAGTTCAGTTTTGGCTCAGCAGTGTGCTTCTCGATCGAGAAGCTCTTTAAGTGGTGCTTCTCGATCGAGAAGCAATGTTTAAATTGCTTCGTCTGAAAACTGCCTTCATGTCTCGACCGAGAAGCATCACTTAAAAGTGCTTCTCGATCGAGACATGCATAAAACTGACATTTCTCACAAAAATTTCAAATATGAAATCCTACACAACACAAGCAAGGCAAATACCCCGAAGTTATCTTGAACAACAAGACATAAATAACTCAAATAAAAATACTAAAATTAAAATATTAACAAGATGAAAACTAAACGAAAAAGGAAATCGAACCTCTCGGGATTGCCTCCTGAGTGCGCTTGTTTAAAGTCGAAAGCTCGACTATCACATGGCGAACTCAAGTGGGTGGGTCGAGGTAACATTGCTCCCCAATTTGATCCGTCAAAGGCCCCAAGTAAGGCTTGCAACGGTGTCCGTTGACCTTAAACGTTTCACCTCCTTGGTTTTCTAGCTCGATGGCTCCGTGACTTGCCACGCTCCGAATTTTGAATGGCCCACTCCATCGGGACTTAAGCTTGCCCGGAAATAGCCTCAACCGTGAATTGTACACTAAAACATAAGCTCCTACCTCAAAGCTTTTGGGGGAAATGTGGGCGTCATGCCAACGCTTGGTCTCCTCCTTATAGAGTTTCGCATTTTCATATGCCGAGAACCGGAATTCCTCCAATTCATTTAATTGCAACAAACGTTTTTCCCTCGCCGCCTTAAGGTCAAAGTTCAACTTTTTAATCGCCCAATAAGCCCGGTGCTCCAATTCCAAAGGCAAATGGCACGCCTTACCATACACAATGCGATAGGGGGTCATCCCTAAAGGCGTTTTGAATGCCGTGCGGTATGCCCATAGTGCATCATCAAGCTTCAAGCTCCAATCCTTACGAGTGCCATTCACCGTCTTCTCGAGTATCCGTTTCAACTCTCGGTTGGAGACCTCAACTTGCCCGCTCGTTTGTGGGTGATAGGGGGTAGCAACCCGATGGTACACATTGTATTTCTTCATCAAGGCATCGAATTGCCGGTTGCAAAAATGACCTTCATGTCTTGGTCAAGACATGAGCTTCTCGATCAAGACATGGCAAATTTTTGCCTTGTCTTGATCGAGAAGAGGATGTCTTGGTCGAGACATGAAGGTCATTTTTGCACGAAGCAATTTCAAACCTTGCTTCTCGACCAAGACATGCACTGTCTCTTGCTTCTCGACCAAGACATGAGTCTGGGAGCTCAAAATCATCAATTTTTCGCACATTTCCCCTATTCATTACTTCCACATTTGCTTCAAGTTGATCCTTCACAAGATTATCCACGAAATCAACCCTCATACAATCCTCTTCCTCGATGGTACCCCTCATGACCTTCTTCATGTCAAACTCAACCGTTTCCTCATCGATTCGCAAGGTCAATTTCCCACCATGCACATCAATTAATGCCCTTCCGGTGTTCATGAAGGGTCGCCCCAAGATCATTGGGCACTCCTTATCAACCGCATAGTCCAATATAACAAAATCAACGGGGAAGATAAATTTATCTACCTTGACAAGCACATCCTCAACAATCCCAAACGGCCTTTTTAACGAATGATCCGCTAGTTGGAGTACCATCGAGGTGCTTTTCACGGTTTGATCTCCACAAAGCTTCCTGAAAAGAGTTAAAGGCATAAGATTGATGCTAGCACCTAGATCACATAAGCAATTAATGGAACTCATGTTTCCTATAGTGCAAGGTATAGAGAAACTCCCTGGGTCCTTCAACTTAGCCGGTAGATCATTCAAGATGATTGAGCTACACACTTCCGGAATAGGAACCGTTGCACCGCTATCCCAACTCCGTTTGTTGGTAATGATGTCCTTCAAGAACTTGGCATATTGCGGCATCTCCCGGAGTGCATCCGCCAAGCTAAGATTGATTTGCAACTTCTTGAAGATCTCAAGGAACTTATGAAACTTTTCGTTCCCTTGAGCTTTCCTTAACCGGCTTGGGAATGGAACCGGTGGTACAAACGGTGGTGGTGGTGGTGGTCTCACATAAGGCTCTTCAACCTCAATAAACACTTCCTCACCATCCCTTGGTATCTCGCGACTTGAGCTTGCTATATCAACAACAACTTGAGGCTCATCCTCCTCAACCACTTGTTTTTTTCCATTGGCTTTCTCAAGATTCCTCCCGCTTCGAAGCTCTACCGCCTTAACATGCTCTCTAGGGTTGTTCTCCGTAGTAGATGGCAACCCTCCTTGAGGTCTTCCTTGAAGCGAAATGGCCATTTGAGAAATTTGAGTTTCCAAATGATGGATAGTAGAAGCTTGATTCTTCTCCCTTTGCTCCATTTTTTCTAGCTTCTCTAGTACCTTAGAGAGCACATTTCCCTCATACATATTCTTTTGTGGTTGAAATCCCGGAGGGTGTTGAGGTCTACCACCATAGTTGTTTCCTTGCCCTTGATTATTATGATAAGGGCCTTGATAAGGACCTTGTTGTTGAGGCCTATTTCCTCCTTGGAAACTAGGACCCGCTTGTTGATTTGCTTGCACATTGCCTTGGCCCTCTTGATTCCTCCATCCGAAGTTAGGATGGTTTCTCCAACCCGGATTATAAGTATTTGAGTAAGGATCATTCCCTTGGCGTTGACCTCCCACATAATTCACTTGTTCTCTCCACGCTTGACCCGTGGCATAGCACTCACTACTTCCATGATTGAAATCCCCACAATGCTCACAACCTACTTGGACATACGCAACCGGAGCATTCCGTGGACCCACTTGCTTCTTCAAGGCATCAACTTGACTTTGTAAAGAGGCATTCATGGCTTTCATCGCTTCAAACTCCTTGGATTGGTCAAGTGTCATTAATGCCTTTTGAGCCGGTGGTCTTCTCCTTTCCGAGGACCAAGTGCTACTAACCATAGCCAATTTTTCAATCAACTCATTAGCCTCATCAAGCGTCTTTTGCATCAAAGAACCTCCCGCGGCCGAATCAATGGTAGATCTTGTAATCTCACCCAATCCATTATAGAATATTTGAAGCACATGCTCCCTTACAAGTCGATGATGAGGTACGTGCCTTTGGAGATCCTTGAACCTCTCCCAAGTTTCATAGAGAGATTCCCCTTCATATTGGTAATAATCAATGATGTCCTTTGTCAACTTTGCGGTTCTCCCCATCGGGAAGTACTTGTGAAGGAAAGCTTGAGCAAGATCCCGCCAATTGTGGATTGATGCATTAGGTAATGACCGAAGCCACAAGCTTGCCTTATCTCTTAGTGAGAATGGAAACATCCGAAGCTTGATTTGATCGGAGGTGGCATTATGGAGCTTGAATGTGTCCAACACTCCCAAGAACTTGGCTATGTGTTCGTTCGGATCCTCACTTGCTAACCCAAAGAATTGGCACCGATTCTCTAGGAGTTGAATCGTGCTAGGCTTGATTTCAAAAGTAGCCGCGGTGACCGGTCTTGCAAAGCACCCATAGGTGGCATTATCCACATCCGGGAGGAAGAAATCCCCCAAAGTTTGTCTTTGTGCTTGATGGCCTTGAACTTGAGGGTGATTGTCCCCTTGTTGCTCTTGCCGATTTCTTTCATCGAGTGGAGGAGGCGGATGTTGCCTCACTCCACCGTCTTGAGGGTAATATTGCTCCTCCTCATAATTATCTTCCCCATGTTCCATGATAACGGGTCTACGATTCTCCCTTCTCACACTTCTTTCAAATCTCCCGAGGTTGTCTTGGAACGGTTCTAGCGGAAGATTGGCCCTTCGTGTATTGTGCATACACTATAGTCGATCTCCTACACAAACAACAACAAACAAACCACGCGTAAATCCGGAAAGAAGCAAAAACAACAAAAGTGATAAAAACAGAAAATAAAGCTAACTCGACCGAACAATAACTTATTTCAATCAATCAATAAATACTCGACACTCCCCGGCAACGACGCCAAAAACTTGTTGAGTAATTAACCCAACTCGTAATACTCGGTAAATACGAGATCGAACCCACAAGGAGTGTTCTAGGAGCAATTGATGAGAATGAAATTTGGTTATGATTCAATTCGTCTAGCGAAAACACAAATGGTTGAAGTTTCACGTAAAAATAACTTGCAAAAAACTATTAATTAAACACGCTACTTAACTAAAACAAATAACCAACAATCAACTAATTAACACGCGATTTAAACAAATAGGGTAAAGCGTTTAAAGGTTGCTAGTCATGCCAAAGTCATATCTCAGTAGTTTGGGTTAAGGTGATGGGAACTTAGGTCGGGTCAAGCTATTCTACGGAACCAATTCCGCTCTCTCGAGCCGGAATTGAAAGAGTCGAAACTTGATTAACAATCCCGAAATCTAATCCACTCTCGTGCTCATAGATTTCAAGAGAGTTAATAAAGCCAACTAATCAAGCAAACTCCACAACCAAAATAGCCCTAGATCATGCTAATGCATCTAGGTCTAAAGCATGTACTCCCCTAGGTATAGTCTAATTAGTTAACTCTCGTTCTCCTAATTGAACCACATAGCAAAGAATAAGAGGCCAACCTATTCTAAGCATTAAGCTCAAGAAGCACAACAACCAACATCACCCATAAACCCTCACCCTAATCACCTATCTAATCAATCATGGCAATCATAACAACCCCCAAACAAGGGGTTTAGCTACTAATCATCATCATGGCATAACTAATTAAGCAATAGTAAAGATTAGGCATAAAGTAAAGAATAAATACCTTGGAGTAATAATTGAACTTTAAACACATGAACAAGATAATGAAGCTTGAATTAAAAGATCAATACTTGTATTTAATAAGTTTCCCGATATAGCAAAATCTGGAAAAGTAATTGAAGAACACCAAGAACTATATAGATTCTATCCTAAAATAGAGAGCAAAAGGAATGAATTTGATTGATTCAAAATTGTTGTCTACAAAAGTGAATGATTCTTGACCTAAAAATATAAAATGTCTTATATAGTCTGGATAAAAAGGGAAATAAAAACACCCTAGTACAAGAGTTGTTGGGCTAAAAAGGGAAGTGGGCCACTTAAAGCTCTTTCTTCAAACAAATTTCGTCTTCAGCTTTTTCCCCATGTCTTGGTCGAGAAGCTCATTTAAGTTGAGCTTCTCGACCGAGAAGCTCCTTTGATGACCCTTCGTGCAAAATGGTCCTTCATGTCTTGGTCGAGAAGCACCATGTCTTGGTCGAGACATGTGTTAAATTACACATGTTTCTTTTGCTTCTCAGCTTCTCTTTCGCTCATGAACTTCTCTTCCAAGACATGCTTTAAAAACTTGATTTCTCTTTAGCTCTTTGCTTTAGCTTCCGACTTTGATATTTCTTTAATTCTTCACTCTTTTAAGCCCAAATAGTTCCGCAAACACTCCAAATCACCTGAAACGCCAACACACATAATAAGGTATCGAAACACCTAAAAACACATGTCAAAACGCAATAAAGCGATGCGAAAACTATCTAAATACTAGGAGTATTCTACTCCTATCAAAGAACATGCAATGTAAGTCCATTTTGTTATGGTCCTACGGCCGAGTATTGTAATTAGTAAAGAGTTTAGTTGATATAATATAGAATATGTGAGATTACTAATCTAGATTGAAGAGAAGTTTCCTAGTGGCGGGCTAGAATGTATTATGTTTTCTGAGGTTACAAATCCATTTCCTATCTTTTGCTGGTTAGGTGGATGAACCTAATTAATATGTATACCGTGCAAGCCTTTTCTGCATATCGTAAAATGGCAAGCTTTTGCTATGTATGCACAAACTCTACCAAGATCTCTGGCATTATATATATAGTACAGAAACTAGACGCGGTTTAGAGAACGAGAAAAGGTTATCTCGATCTGTAAATTTATGGGACGGATTTACTTTAGTCAATTTTAATTATTTTGATAATTGAACTCATAACTCTTCAAAATGAATTTAATTATATTCATTTGTGTGTTTTTAGATTGCCTAGAAAGTAATTCGAAAATGTTTGTGTTTAATAATTTATTTAATTTTAATATAAATGAAGGATCGATTCAACATCTTAACTTGGCACATAATTTTAAAATATTATTCTTAGAAAAATTTGTCAAAAAAACTCGGAACTTCACATTTGTTGAATCATTTCCGAGACCGTGGACTTGAACTCTAACAGCAACAGTAGCTTGTGCTGCTCTCGCAATAATAGGTGGGTGTTGGAAAAGATATATTTCTGTTTATATTTCTCCCTATATTCTCCCCGCCATTTAAAGTGAAAAATTACAAAAGACAATCATTTAAAAAAAATACATTTGTCTAAAAATTGGTATTTTTGTATGCTTTACTGTGTTTGTATTTTTATATTAGAAAACTTTACTGTGTTTGTATGCTCCATAGGAGATAGTTTATATCTTTCAAGTATATGATATATATATCTGCGATGTGCTTTCTGTAAAAATAATATAAAGCATGAAACATAAAGAGTGTGTATATATATACTGTATATGTCAATTCCTCCCACAAGCGCTCCCCCCTCCCCCAATTATCAAAAAAAATATATATACTGTATATGTGTGTGTATATATATATATATATATAATTTTTTTATTAAAGTAAAGGCTTATTTTTTGCATAAATTTATGGTTTTCTTATATTTATGTTCACACACTCGTTATTGAAAACTCTGAAAATAATTAAAATTGTTTAAAACCAGCTAAACTTTTCAAAAATTCGCTTTAAAAAATACATATTTTTCAAAGTTTGTTCAGAATCAGATTGCATTTCTTCTTTGGGACGATGACAAAAGTACCTAAAATTTTAAAAATATTTACAAAAATACCTGTAAACTTTTTTTATTTACAAAAATACGACTGATTTAAAATTAATTACAAAAGTACCAAAAAATAAAAATTAATTACAAAAGTACGATTTGTATAATGTCGGTATAATTATGGTATAATTTTAGAATATTAAAATTATAAGTTAGATAATTTAAAAATAATATTTGGTTTATTATTGGTATAATTTCAGTATATTTTCGGTATATCGATTATAAATTTTTATATATATTTTCTAGCTGATAACATGTATATTTTTTTATATGTATTTTTTACTATAGTTGGTAATGAACTAGAGAATTTGTATATTGTTTGAATAATTTTAGTATATTGTTCGGTTAATATTTAGTATGTGATGTGGTATAATGTTGATGTAATAATAAAATTTCAGTATATTTTGATGTGTACACTTTTAGTATACTGTTGGTATAATTTTGATATATTATTAATTTAATTTTTAGTAAACGATTTGATATAATTTTGGTAAATTTTTATTTAATATTAATAAAATCTAAGTATGTATAATGTCGGTATATTTTTGGTATAATATTGATATAATGTTGATATAATGTTAGTTTTTATTATACTGACATTATACCCACATTATACACCGTATGTTTGATATTATTTTTCATTTTTTTGTACTTTTGTAAATATTATTAATGTTTTTATAAATAAAAAAAGTCAACATGTAGTTTTGTAATTATTTTTATTTTTTTGATAAATGGTGTAATTTCCTCTTCTTTTTCTAAATTAAGTGATAGTTGTCGGATAGTTTTGTGGTTAACCTAAAGGTGTATGTACTACTACAGCACACTTTCCAACCCAACCCAACCCAACCCAACCCAGCCCGGCGGAGGAAGCTTTCGAGTTCGATCATTGAGATATGGGCCGGTTCTTATCCAAAACCAAGACACCACAACACAAACCACCCCAAGCGCACATTAGCAGAAAGCAAGAATAGATATGAAAAAACCTTACTAAAAACTGGTAAAATGTCCTGGCCGAGTATAGGTGGGTGAAGAAACTGATGAGAAGAGGCGGACATTCCCAAGAACCCCAAAAAACACACACACACTTTAACGTGTCTCCAAACTAACCAAATTAATCACTAAAACATTTCTCCATTTTGCCCCCCAAAAACACTGATCACTCTCTCTATAACTTCCATTCCTCCTAATCACATTCTCCGCTCTCTCTACAACAATGGAGTCCTCACTCGCTCTTCAATCCTTCCGCTGTAATGCTTTTACTTTTCTCGCGCTTTTTTTTTGAATTTGTTGAGATCTGTTTCGTTTATGAATTTATATGTTGTTTCAGGTAAAATGTACGGTCAGCCGTTGACGGTGGCGCGGAAGGTGACGTCGTTTTATCCGAGACGGAATGTGATGCTAGTTTCTTCTGTAAAATCGCCTGAAGCTTCTGCTTCTGCTAAATCTGACGGTTAGTGAGTTAGTATTTTTCTTAGTTTAAATTCTGTGATTAGTGTATAATTAATGAGGTTAAACGAATTGTTATGTTGTTAACGGTTTTTTTTTTAGTTAAAGCTGTTGGACTTGCTACTCAAGGCTCTTCAGAAACGAAGAAATCTGGAGTTGCAACTTTTCCTAGTGGGTTTGAAGTGAGTTCAATTTATTTTTTAACTAATGTTATTGATTATTAGATTTTTAGAAGATTTTACTATTATTGATTTTAGCTGTTTTTATTTATGTTCTTGCTAAATAACTATAGATAAATTGAAATGTGTGCTAGTATTTGGAGATTTGTGTTATTTGTAATTATCTATATTCAATGTGTGATTAAGGCTTCTTAGAAATGAATGAATTTTGAATTGCGGCTTTTCCTAATGGATTTGAAGTGAGTTTGATTAATTTTTTTTAGTTATGTTATTGTTTATTATGCCTATCACGAGATTTTATTATTATCGAATTAGCAGTTTTTGTATCTGTATTTGCTAGATAACTATAAACAAATTGAAATGTGTTCTTCGAGTTGGAGATTTCTGTTATTTGTAATTATCTTTATTAAATCTGTGATTGAAGGCTTAGCGTATTAATCGCTTGGTACTTTCACATTTATGTTTGCTCCTATTTATTCCGTGCACATTGTTTCCATAATCATTAGGCATTGATCCAAGAGGTATGCGATGAGACAGAGATTGCTGAATTGAAAGTGAAGGTAACTATCTCTATTTATACTAGTGTCTTAGTTTTTATTAGGAAGCGATTTGTTGTACTCTAATATTTCCTTGTTAATTGCAAATGCTAGAACCGACTTCAAATAGAATTGTAGTGGGAAAAGCAAGTTGATAATATTCTGTTCATTTTATTATTATTTGAATGTTTTTTAGCTTGATTGAACGAATATCTTTTGACTGGTCAGTGGTTATATTTTACTCTATCACAGATCGGAGATTTTGAAATGCATTTGAGACGCAGTGTTGGGGCAACACAGGCTCCTTTGTCCAACATTTCACCCATAGAACCACCACCAATTCCATCTAAACCAATGGATTTACCAGCTCCTGCTCTTCCACCACCGCCACCACCGAAACCTTCTTCTGAAAAGGCCTGTCCATTTACTAATAACTCCTTTGGGAGGTCACCTAAGTTAGCTGCCTTGGAGGCTTCTGGAGCCACCGGATATGTTCTGGTAGCTTCCCCAACAGTAAGCGATCTACTGAATTACTGATGTTACTAGAAAGAATTGAACAATTTTGGTTATTTATTTAGTTAGTAAAGGGATGCTTAACTGACTATATGCATCATATCTTTCCAGGTTGGCTCTTTCCGAAGGAACAGATCAGTGAAAGGAAAAAGACAACCTCCTAGCTTTAAAGAGGTATCTGTCACCATTTTCCTTGTATTTTCCTTCTGTTTAGTTTTAAAATTTTGCATCACTGTGAAGCATTACATTTTGTTCTTTTAATCATTTGTGTGATTATGTATCAATTTTCATATTTATTTAAACTGCATGCATCTATGGATTGGATACATTTGTTTGATAATGGCTTCTACTGCCCTCAAAATTTGCAATTCAAATCTTTAGGGTGATCTAATTAAGGAAGGCCAGGTGATTGGATACATAGATCAATTTGGTACTGAACTTCCTGTTAAGGTGTGCTCTTTGTTTCCACCACATCCTTGTGTCTTGCTTTACTTCAATGATAAGCATTACTTACTATGGCTTTTATTTATGGCTGTGCAGTCAGACGTGGCCGGAGAAGTCGTAAAACTCTTATTTGATGATGGAGGTACAATGTCTATTTTCTGATTGCCATCTTGTGTCTTTAACATCTTGCTGTATTTACTGACAGAACTAATGAATGTTTTTTTTACATTAAACAAGTTCGAATTATTTACATATCATATATTTGGCGAAGTGATCTTTTTTTTGTTCTATCTTAACTATATCCGTGTATGGTACAGATGCTGTTGGCTATGGAGACCCTCTTATTGCAGTCTTTCCATCATTCCATGGTATCAAGTGAGATTTCCGTTATTTGTACGGTAATGATGACACATTCTCTTAAAGCTAAGAAGTAATGTAGATTGTTTCCCCAAGTTGCCACTAGAAGACCACAGGTTTTGTTATCTGTACCCGGCTTTGTTTGTCAGTCTTATAGACTATAGATGGAGGAATAATCGATCAAAACACTGTAGTTTGAGAAATTTGCAAATTTGTGTCAGATAGTAATTTTTACCTTAGTTAAAGCTTAGATATTCTTTCACTTGTGAAAGAAAATTGTATTACTTAAAAATACCATGAGGATGTTCCATGAAAGTACATTCGGAGCATTTTTGACAATAAATTCTATGCGATTGTTTTTCGTTAGCTGATTATTGTTGTCATAACACATAGTTGAATGTCTTATATCTTTATTCAAGAAGTCGCGAATTCAGGAACAGTCTTAGTTGCACTGTAGATAGTTGTCTAGGATGTATGAGAAATATAGTTAGCTAAGCGATAGTTAGATGAACAATTTCTCGAAATTCTAGCATTCTAGTCTCGCTATAAAATGTTCTATGTTTGTTAGGCCAATAAGTTAACCAAATCCGACCTTTAATCTCCCAATCCATTGTCTTCCCTAGAGCGTTTTTATCCACCTTCCACCGGATACCATTTCCGTACTCATCACGAGCAAAAACAACTCCTCCTTGCCTGGTGAAAGGCCGATGAGCACTTGAGTATCGATCTTTAAACCAAGCCCTAGGATTAATTAATGCCATCTTTGACGGTTTGGAGGAGGATACTTCTCTTCCATCCATGCTATCATGGAGAAACCAATTCATTATCGCGCTATACCCATAAACAGATTCCTCAAATTTCCAGGGTTTCAAGCTTGTAGACACGGTCTCTCCGACTGAAAGCCTAAACCCCAAAAAAGTGTTAGGAGGATCAAATGAGGTTTCCATGCTTTTTTCGACTTCAATCTCTGTTATTGGATTGTCCGAAGATTTCCCAACTGAAACACTTAGAATGTTGGTTTGGAGAATCGGAGTTAGGTACAGCGATATTCGTGATGGGAAATGCTTTTCTTCTGTTCCGACTCCTTGTTTCATCATGAGACTATCATTCACCAGTCTTATAACATCACACCTAGCAATTCACAGAGTAAAAACCTCAGTAAAATTTATGCAAATAAAAGTCAATTTTGCACGAAAACTTGTTGAGTTTTATATTTTGGTCTAAAATCCCGTAATTTTATATTCATAACCTATTATTGTGAAAAAAAATCATTTCACTGTTACTAGTTTTTGAATTTTCTGCTTCAATGTTTCCGTATCTATCCGACATAAATAGTGCATACCTTATGTTGTCTATTGTAGCGATCACATCAACCCACTTCTCTTGAACAATTACTCTATAATTGAACTGCATGACCCCTTCAAGTTGGTGGTGTTTTAGGGAGAAAAGCAATTTCTCGCCAGCTAAAGGATAACCCGAACTTTCAATATCCATTGCTATAACAGGGCAATATAATTGAACTTTCCAAAACTCGAATGTCGAAAATGAGTAAGAGAAGAGTGGTGACGGCGTCTTAATAATCCGGTTAGCAACTTGAATCTCCGAAATCCAGTTTGTAATCGCAAGATTAATCGAACGCATCCATTGCTCTTCCAGATTAGACCCGATAATTCTCATAAGCAACTTTGATCCTTCTCTCAATCGACAATTAGTCAATTCCGTTTTCAGATTAGCAAGACATCCCGATCGAAGATCAGCAGGAGCTTCATAGATACAAATGAGGAATGAGAGTGAGAGAAAAGCTAGGTTGAAGATATCCTTCAAGTTAGAAACAAAATTCAGCTTAGGAACTTTAATAGAAGATTTACACTTGTTTGAACAATAACTAAGAACATCTTCAATAAGATTGGTTAAGAAACTAGAAATATTGTCATCATCTAATAACTTCAAGGATTTGGAATTAGTTTTAATTGATTTTGAGGTCCAAAGAGAAAATGAAAGATTGAAATTAGCATTAATAGAGAAGGAGATAGTTGAGGATGTGAGATTTTTGGTCACACAAAGATTAAGTGATGGTTGAGATGATGAAGCAGAAGAACATATGCATATTGATATGAAATTATTTTGCCATTCAGCAATTGGTGGAAGGTTTTGAATCCAAGAAAATATATCAGCAGGATAGCAACAAGAAGCCATTATGGCAAAGATAATTTTGTAGGTGAGAGCTATATGTAGTTATATTCATCTCTTTTATAAGGACTAAATCATAAAAATTAATTCAATAAATGTTCATTTCACCCTTTTAATTTGACACAAAAGATCATATGTATTCAAGTTTGTGGTTTTTGACAAATAAACCCACAACTTAGCAAAATCGAATCATTGTATCCTTAACTTTCTAATATAACCCAACAAACATATATTCAGAATAACCAATTTTAGAAAGTTCAGGGTGAATTGATCAATTTTTACTTAGTTGTTTAACTTGGACACTTTTGATATTTTATGTGAAGTTGGAGGGGTGAAATGAACTTTTGTCTAAAAACAATTCCCACATGATAGTTAAAGATTTTGAGGAACTGAAGTTAAGCAGAGATTCTAATTGGGTAAGGATTGTCAAAAAAGTGAAACAATTAGATGGTAATAATGCTAATGATCTTCTTTTGTATCCAGGAAGATAACAGATTAAAAAATGCTAATTCTACAAGAAGATTTTCGTCTATTTTCATAGACTATATCTTTTTTTAGGTGATGGATAGACTAGTTGATGCTGTATTCCGAGAAAAGGCGAATTAACCAATCGGTTTGATTAGAGTTTGATATTATTTACAATTCAATTTTTTTGAATTAACCGAACCGCTCAAATTAACCAAAATTCAAAATGATGCCGTCTTGATTTATTATATAATTAATGTTGTTTTTTAAAAAGGTTTAAGAAATTCTTGTTGTAATGGGGCCTTTCCCTCTGTTTTTCAATTAAAAATAATTGTCCGATTTGAATGTCAAGAATGCTTGAATTTAATTGCGACTGCTATTTCAGATTTCTAGTTTTCTTCTTAATTATTAATGTTGATGAAATTTAGTTATTTGGTTAACCAACTAATAAACTGAACCAAATGCATTAGTTTGATTTGGTTATAATTTCGTTTTATGTATATGTTTCGGTTATGGTTTGATTGAAAGACTACAATAATTCTTTGAGCAAACTGCGCTAAGATCCCTGAAGTATACCATAATTAACAGTTTGGTACCTCTTATTTTAAAAATCTACTTAATGGTCCATCAGCTTTAATTTCGTTAACTATTAGGTCCTTCCGTTAATTTTGACACTTATTTTCGAACAATTTGGTACCCCATCTTTAATTTTGTGAACGATTTGGTCCCTCATTTTTAATTTTATTAAACAATTTGGTCTTTCAATTTTAAACGATTTAGTACCTGAGTTTCAATCCGTTAAACGATTTGGTCCCTCAAATTAATAGAAGGATCTCTCAGTTAACGGAATTAAAACTGAAGGACTATTAAATAGACTTTTAAAATAAGGGGTAACAAACCATTAATTATGGTATACCTCAGGACCTTTAAATAATTTGCTCTAATTCTTTTTGGTTTTAATTCAATTTGTTTTGATGACCGGACTAATCGATGCACATTTTAAAATAGATCATATCTTTTGAACATGACTTAGTATAACGCATTGATGAAAATGGAAAATTACCTATTAATTGCAAAATTAAACAATCATTTTAAAATTTATTGCTAATTGCTAAGATTATGTTTGGTTTATGAAATGAAACATATATAAAATAAAATATTTATTTTTTATTTTGTAAGAAAGATAATCATTCTTTATGAAATAATTATTTTATTTTTTTTACCTACTCAATGAACAAAAGATAGCATAAAAGATGAACATTTTGAATGTTAATTAGCTCTTTAAAGTGCAATGTATCAAATATTTAGGTACCATTTAAGACTTCAAACAATGTTATGGAATATATTTTGCATGGAATCTAAGTTAGCCCACTTCAATAGGTTCTATGTAAGAGCTTTTCTGTAAAGAAAGAAATGCTTTGAGGCCACATATGGATTTAGTTTGGTATAGATAAGGAAGAATAAATAGGAGAAATACCATTTTGGCACTTACATTTAGTACAAAACTTCAATGTATTAGAGTTTTTATGTATGTTCTTATGCTTTTGAGTAACAACATTATCAAACTTTTGTTAAATTGCATGCCTTTTTAGGCTTAATATATAATTTGATCCCTAATCTTGTACTGTTTCATCCACATAATCATTAATCTTTTAGTTAATCTTTTTTTGGCCCTATTAAATTTAAATCAATTTTATTTTTATGTATGATAAATTAAAATCAACTTTGCAAATAAAACCAACTTTGAAATAAAAACACTTAATCTAACATTAAAGTTTATTTTTTTGTCATTTGTACCTATTTGACCACTCATCTTCTAATTTAACTCATTTTTCAGTTTGGATGATGTATCAAACTAGCCGGCAATAGAGTCATTATTTTTTTGCCATCGCACATCGTTTGTGCATCACTTTCTATTTCAGAAATTAAAAAGGTAAAATTTCAAAGTTAATGTATGATCAGTGAAATGGTACAAGTTCAGGGGGTCAAAATGTTCATTATGCCCCTTTTTAATTATTAGTTTTTCTTTTGCATAATATATTTTTATAGCACGTAAAAATCATATAATTAATTTCTTCAACCACCCATTTATCCTATTTTCTGCATTTACTAAAACCACTATGATAATTATACCTAATAAACTGTGTGTTAAACATATGGACTAGTTTAACTAAATTACAACTATGCCAAGTCAAATTGAACTGTAAGATATGGGGTGTGAGCATATTTACCCAACTATACACTTCAAACTGTTATTAACCTAATTTTAGAATATACTATTTGTTTAAATCTAAAGCATTGAATTTGTTTATATAAATCATATTAAGATATAATATCATAGAACAAACTTGTTTCTGGAAGGTCAATTAATATTAAAAATGCCCTTAATAACAATTTTAAGACAATAATAATAAAAAAAAATCAACCATTGCTAACTGCCTTTTTGTAAGCTCATTTATGTAAGATTAATAGTTATATTTGTTTGTAGTAAAAACACAAAGACAAAATCAACAACAAACGAAGAAAATTAATTGAAAACATCTCACTAATGTGAAGGACATCTCACAAATGTGTTGAATAAGTTAAAAAATTGCTTAGAAAACTTGAGAATTGGTATTAAATAAAAATTGAGCAATTAAACAACAATTTCAGTATCTCCTTCATTCATCTCTTGCCTCACTTCTTGTAAAAAAAAATAGCACGGACACGGTGACGGCAACTCAAGTTTCGTGTGTCGTACTAATTAAATTTATCTTTTCAATTCGATTTGGAAAGAGAGTAGAGGTGGAATTTGTTCTAAATTTGAAATGGTGAATATAGTAAAATCAATATTTGATTATTGTACTTCACTTTTTCATGTTCAAAATATGGAGAAGAAAATGATTAACCATGAAATTTGCACACCATATCATGTAGATATTTATGGTGCTACCATTTTTTCTACTCATGGCAAAATTAATCCTTTGGATTACACTTTTCCTATTTTCTTGGCTCAAATCATCTTGTCAATATTATCCTGCAAACTTGTTTATTTTGCTCTTGGCCATTGGATTAGATCCAAACTTTTATGCAATGTCTTGGTACGTATTTTTTTCTATCATAAATATATTTGTATCCTCATAATTAGGTTAGAATCATAGTCGAGTCAACTCGCGAATGAATATTCAAAATTATTATAAATAATATCCAAACTCGACTCAATATATTGAACTCGAGTTGATTATCAAATCGAATTAGAGCATCAAGATGCCCATATTAACAAGCCCATGAGCCTGATCAATTTTTGATAGATTTACTTTGTTTATCGTTTATAAGCACATATATTTAATACCTTAATTGTAATTTTAAATTTTATTTTTTAAATATGTATACATATAATTAAGTGGAACTGAGTCGAACCGAGTTGAATCCAATTTTTAATTATTATATCAAGTTCGAATCTGAACTCTTAAAATAAACTCGATCGAACTTGAGTTAAATTTCAAATTTTAGAATTTTAAAATAGAGTCGAATTTGCTGTAAATTTTATTTTATTTTAATATTATTTTCACTTACATGTCCATAGTGCTAATTATTTATTACTTGCATTTATTTTTTATTTTTTGATATATATAGGCCGGGCTCATATTAGGACCATCCGTAATGGGTAAAATCAGCAGTAAATACATGGAGACAATATTTCCTGATAAAGACATGTTTGTATTCAACACAATGGTAAAAGTTGGGATAGGTTACTACTTTTTTATTACCGCAGTGAAAATGGACACAGCTATGATGTTAAAAACAGCAAAAAATACATGGATTATTAGCATATCAAGCTTTCTTATTCCTGTAGCATTTTCTCTCTATTTTTGCATGATGCTACAAGGAAAAGTCTCCTCTAAATTTTTTAACCGGTCGGGCATACCCGTTTTAGCAAACGGACTATCCGTAACATTTTATTCGAACATCGCTTCGGCCATGGAAGAGCACAATCTTTTAACTACCGAGTTAGGTCAACTCGCTATGTCTTCGGCGATGCTCATCGACTCAATTGCTTGGTTTCACGTGATTATAACCGTTATTATGTTCCAAGGAAATGCTTATTCCTCGATCCGGCTTCTAATTTCCATGTTTGTATTCGTACTCATTCTAATATATATTATAAGGCCGGCGATAGTAAAAATCATCAAAAGAATACCGGAAGGAAGTTGTATAAGTGAAAATATAGTGATCGGAATGCTGATTTCCGCGCTAATTATGGGATTAATTACGGAATTAACATTTGGAGGATTTTATCTTGGAACATTGTTGATGGGTTTGGTAATTCCTGATGGACCTCCATTAGGGTCAGAATTAGTAGAAAAAGCAGGGTTTATGGTGATGGAATATTTCCAGCCAATGTTTTTTGTTTTAATTGGGTATTATATTGATTTTTCTTTGATGGTTCATAATAAGGAAATTGGGTTGTTGGTGATGTTTATTGTTGGAAGTCATTTGGCAAAGATTTTGGGGGCTCTATTTGCTTCAATTTTTGTTAAAATAAATGTTAGAAATGCTGCTTTGGTTGCTATTTGTTTGAATTTTAGAGGGATTGTTGATTTGACTGTTTATGAGAGATGGCTCATCAAAGGGGTAAGCCTTTTATCTTTATAGTTTATATATGCAATTAAATTCTATTTTATCCCTCAAATTTGAAACAAAATTTCAAAAAGGAAAAAGGGTCATTTATACCCTTAATGTTTAGATTTAAAATCAAATAAGCTCTCAACGTCCGAAAAAGTTCAGCTATGCGCTTAACGTCTTAAAATATGAACAATCAGACCCTCGGTTTTGACAACCAGACCCCTAACGTCTCATTTATGCGTTAAAATTGGGGTGTTATTGTTCATTTTTAATACGTTGGGGGCATATTTAAACCTTTCCAGACGTAGGTGGCTTACTTAATTCTAAAGGCAAAGTTGAGGGACATAGGTGACCCTTTTCTCTTTAAGAAAAGGTTAAACTCGTAGGTTTGAACAAAAATAATTTTAAAATATACATTTTATCTCGTTTTACCTTTTCGGATGAGTTAGAAGAAACAATAGATACGTGATTTACACATTATAGTTGTGGTGATGTAAAACTATAAGACTCCGATGTATGATTTAAAGCTGAAAAAAACACGAGCCAAAAACGCTCGTTACGAGGGTGTTTTTGTTAAAGCCACAAATTTGATCTCATTTGATTTTTTGTGCTAAATTTAAGGGGTAAATTGATTTTTTTTGTTGTGTATTTATGCATCAGCTATGTTATATGAACGCCACATTTGCATAAAATAGATCCAACAACAAAGACAAGCCCTTTATACTCAATTTTCAAAATTAGAATATAGTTAAAATTAAATTCTTTAATCCAGTTAAAGTTAATGAAGATAATTTTTTTGATTAGAATTGATAAAAATCATATAAATTTATATTTTTAAATCATTAAATTTTATATTTAATTTTTTTCCCTAAAAAATATGGCTTCTTGTTTCAACCGTTTCATGCAAATATTACTTTATGATAATTTTAGACTAAATATTGTTTTTTTTATTGATGTAGGTTATTGACAAGAGAATGTTCAGTACATTGGTGCTAACCAATATGTTTCTGACAGGAATTTACGGATTTCTCCTTGACAAATTTTATAAACCTGAAATCAGATTAGCCAATTCTCCTCCTACACAAAAATATTTCAGAACACTTCAATCAACACCGTCCGATGAAGAATTACGAATTCTTACAATCATTCATAACGAAGATAATGTACATAGCATCATTGCATTTCTCGAAGCATCATATCCGAACGAAACGAGCTCGATTAATGTCAACGTAATCCACGCTGTTGATCTAGCAGGTCGATCCGGTCCGAAGATAACGCCTTATACTTGCGCTAGCCATAGAAGAAAATATCAATCTAACACGACACAACAAGTAATGCGAGCTTTTGCGAATTACTCGAGAAACTCTAGCGGTCCTGTCTCGATCCGACCGTTCATTCTGGCTGCTCCGTTTAAGACAATTCATACTATTATTTGCAATTATGCTGAAGATAATTGGATTCCGTTCATTATCGTTCCTTTTGTTGGAGAAAATGATCTCGAGGAGAATAGTAATATAATTCGCGATTTTAATGCTCATCAACTTCAAGAAAATTCACCTTGTACTGTTGGGATTTTAGTCGATAGAGGATTCCGTTCGCGTATCAATCGTGGGGGATTCTCTTACAATGTTTTAGTTATTTTTCTCGGCGGTCCTGACGATCGTGAAGCCCTAAAACTTGCGATTAGAATGTCAGGAAATCGTGATGTGAGTATCAAAATCCTGAAATTTAAACTAATGCAAGAACCCGACGAGAAACCCGACGAACTAGACGAGTTATTGATTCAAGAATTCAAGGTAAAGAACTCTAATAAAATTAGTGCTAATTTTCATGAAATTGAAGTAGAAAATACTTCAACATTGCTCACAACCGTTGGATCATTGGAGAATATTTATGATCTTATTATAGTAGGAAAACTTTCAGGGAAAATTAAATCTGTGAAAGAAATTATAAAACGAATTGATCATCCAGAACTTGGTGTGATTGGAGATGCAATTATTAAATCAGATTTTGAAGATTCAATTTCTGTGCTAGTAATGCAACATACTTTAAGAGTTGATAAAATTAATCAACCTAGATAAAATTAAGGAAAATAATTAGATTTATACAAATTGTTTAATTTTTTTTAATTTAAATATAGATTCCTTAGCTCTCATGTTTTAGATTTATTTTCCAGTTGAAATTTTGTAATTAATCTCTTGGAATTTTTTGTTGTTGAGCTTTTTAGTACATATTCATGTAATTAGTTAAAATTAGGAAAAAAAATTATTGATGGTGTCTGAACTTTTTCAAATTTTTTATTTTAGTTTCTGGACCCTTTTTTTTTTATTAATTTTAGTGTGTTAACTTTTTTTAAATGTACCGAACAAGTAATTTTATTAGTTGCTTTTCAGTGACCGATGTGCTAAAAGACAAAAATAACTTCTCTTTAACTTAAATTTATGTCATAGTAGTAAAAAGGATGATTATGTCCCCCACCTCACACATAAATATCAAATCATATCAGCAAATTTTAAACTTAGCCTCATTAGTGGTTTGGTGATTGAAAAATATTTACTAAGAACACACATTTGATACACTTTTAAATAAAAAATTAAACACTAATTTTAAATAAAAGTTTAGACATTTAAATAGCATGTTTTGATAAGTTTAACACCATTGTGTAATTTATCCTTAAAGTAGATTATATAGGTTTATTTAAATTATCTGATCTCTAATATTATGAAGAAAAAAACTTGGCTTAATGGCAAAAAAAACCCAAACCTTTACGACTTGTTGCAATTATATCCAAACCTTTTAACTTTTGCAATAATATCCAAATTGCATTATTTTATTGCAATAATATCCAAATTGCATTATTTTGTTGCAATAATATCCAAATTGCACTTTTTATATGACTTATTTTGAGTTTTTTGTCATTTTTTGGGACTTTTACTATATTATTATACATCAAAACATAATAATAGCCTAATATCTTAATTGAAAACAACAAGTTTAGCCATCAATTTGACTATTATTGCTACAAAAAATGCAATTTGGATATTATTGCAACAACAAAAATGCAATTTGGATATTATTGCAAAAATTAAAAGGTTTGGATATAATTGCAACAAATCGTAAAGGTTTGGGTTTTTTTTACCATTAGGCCAAAAAACTTCGAGCTGGAAATATTCTTGTTATTCAATTATATAAGAAATACATTTGAATGTTATTTCATTTTCTCAAAAAATATGTCCTATTTATCAAGTTATCAAATAATCTGGTTAGATGAAATTGCTAACAAAAATTTCAGGGATGGGCAAAAATTAATGACAAATCTTTACTTTTAATCTGAACTCCACTAATAAGATGCTTAATTTCTTTTAAAATCATAAATTTTATCGTGTTTTGAAATTTTAAGACGAACTTTTAATTTTGACAATTTAATACATGGATTGTCAAAAAAAATTACAATTTGAAACACAGAGTAATTTTTTTTATAAAAAATATTGATGTGAACACTGAAATAAACATAACAAGTGTCCACATAAGTATTTTTTAACAGAAAATTATTGGGTGTTTCGAATTATAAAAATCTAAAAATTAATATCTCATATTGCTAATATTAAAAGTTCGTGTTAAAATTATAAAACATGCTAAAGTTCGTAATTTTTAAAGCAGTTAACCCTTAATTAGAAGTAAAGTCTATTTTAGGTTCAACAAGAAATATATTTTGCAGACACTACATAAATTAACATTAGATAAGATTAAGATAAAATTAAAAATATAAGAAAACTTATATATAACTCAATTAATATGATCTATACTTGTGAATAAAGAAATTTTTATTTTCTGTTTCCATCACAAGCTTAACTGATTCAATTTTTTTAAGGGTTTAACTGATTTATAACAATTTCTAACTTATACTAATAATAAATTTAAGATTTTAGATAGTAAAAATGAGACGAGCAAAATTTATGCAACACTGTGAGTAATGATACCAAAGTGCAAAACAAAATTAAAACCTTTTTGAAGTTATTGTTTAGTTATCCTGTTTTTTTGGTAATAGATAAAGCAATAACAATAAAAATAAAAAGGTTAATTACAAAGTAGATCATAAATTTCAGTGAGTTGTGTAATTTATAAA
Source organism: Mercurialis annua (assembly GCF_937616625.2). Classification (NCBI taxonomy): domain Eukaryota; kingdom Viridiplantae; phylum Streptophyta; class Magnoliopsida; order Malpighiales; family Euphorbiaceae; genus Mercurialis; species Mercurialis annua. The sequence continues at coordinate 42,621,833 of NC_065577.1, forward strand.
GTAAAAGTATGATATCTATCCATTAGCCAACATAATATACAAATTTTTAAAAATTGTGACAATTTATCCATTAATTTTAAAATATATGATAAATATATTCAATTTTTATTTTAAATTTATTTTTTCCCATTTGAAATATCAAGAAGTTTTGATAAAAATAAAAAAAATTAATGTGAGTACTAGAATATATAATGTTCTGACCGGTGGCGAATTTACGATTTTTTTTCAACCTGAACTTAACTTTCTAATTCATCTTAATTTGATTGTCACAGTTTGGATTGAACCTCTCTCTAGTCTATAATTCACTACAAACTTATCTCTAACTTTTTACTTATATTTTTCTGAAAAAAAAGTTGCAATCTCAGCCGGGATTGGAGCCTATCCTAACTTAAGGATAGATCCGTCTCTAGTTTAGGCATACATATTAGTATTTTTACAAAAAAAATTATGATATTTTGAATTATATAAAAAAATTATTTTATTTTGACATTAATTGCTAAGAATTAAGAATCAGTATAATAATTGGGATAAAAATCACCCATGGCCTTTGACTTTTGAGTCTCCTTATAAGAAAAATCTCTTGATGTTTAAAAACGATCAAAAAAAATTTATGATGTTTGTAGCAGCGTTGAAGAAACCCCTAAAGACCAAAAATCACTGATTTTCATTAAAATCGGTGACATGACAACGATTTTCTCTTGTCTCGAATTTTAATGAAAGTCGTCGATTTTTAGTTTCGGGGTTTCCTGAGCGCCATTACAAACATCAAGGTTTTTTTGACCCTTTTTAAATATCACGAGGTTTTTTGTAAGGGAAGATTATTAACCATTATAATTGCAAAATACATTTAAAAGTATGCATTTAATCCTTAATAAAACAGAACAACTAAACTAAAAGAACTGAGTCAACTGTAATTAATTCAATTTGGTTAGAGAGAATTTGTTCTTATAGTTAACAAATTCTACTACTAACACCTCAATCCAGTTCACTTTCTAAGCAACCGCAAAACCACTTAAATTAACTTATACTTCTTCTTCTTCTTCTTCTCTTATTTCTGTAATATTTTTACTTCTAAAATTTTACATATTATCCTGTAAAATTTAAATATTTTTTTTAATTTTTTGACACATTTTACATCAATGAATAGCCAAAAAGTGCATCATAAAGAGAGTTGCGAACGATATTTACATAGTTTATATAGTTCTGGGGTATTTTTCCCTGGAAAAAACTACCCTTTTGATTATATTTATCCAACTTTTTTGGCTCAAATCTCATTGGCATTGGTTATGTGTAATTTTATTTGCTTTGCTCTTAGGCCTTTCATACGATCAAATTTTGCCTGCCATGCAGTGACGAAGCCAGCCCCAAAATTTAGGTAGGGCACAAATTCAATTTAAAAGAATCCAAGTATCATACCACGAAATATTTAATCAATATATAATTATTAATTTTTTTAGTGTGAAATACAATAAAACTTAAAACCCGCATTATGTAAAATGTATCAATTTTTTCATTTATTTTAAAAACATGTTTAATTTTCCTTTTAAAACAGTGACGATTTTTTAAGAATAATTTGTTACACTACAATAACTAATCATCATATAAATCAACTTAAACTAGTTCTAAATTAAAATTATAAATTTATATTCAAAAGCTCAAATACTTTCAAACCGAAGTCTGATTAGTGGTACTAAAGTTTTTAGATTAACGGAAGAGAATTTAGAAAAAAATGAGCAAATTAGTCAAATTATTGAGTTGCTAACGTTCATTAAATTAAAGTTATTGTATTTGAAAAGAGTTAGAGAATTGAGAGTATATTTTTAATTAGAAAATGCTGAAAATTTAAGAATTAGAATTTAACTTGATTAGATACCTAAAAGAAATTTTAAGTTGGTTTATATAAATATTAGTAGAATTTATTATACATTTTAATTTGCTACACGCTCCTAATCTTGGTAATATTTTAGACTAACCCAAATAGTACATTAATAGGCTTTGCTATAAAACAAACTTTTACGTAATCAGGGGAAACTATACATGGCTAATCCTATTGTAAGGGTTTAATTAGTTTAGATAAAAAAGAAAATTAATTATGTGAGGTAGGGCCCAGGCCCTGCCTGGCCCTACCTTACATCCGTCCCTGCTGCCATGTCTTGGTATGTTTAATTTCTATCCTTAATTACTTCCTATATTGTACTAATTTATCGAGTATTACTTTTCAGCATTGCGTTTCTGAAAACCTTTTTAGGTAAACTGAACTTATTTATCTATAATTTTTGTGTTTTTGTCAAATATATCACGATTTTCAAATCTTGTTAGTTTGATCTATCTAGATCTTTATCAAATATACCCACGACTCGTTTTGAACTGATGTGGTATAGAGTTATTCGTCTACATGTACTAAATGTATCCTACGTAGCGTATGCAACCTCATCTATGTCAGTTTTAAATGAATTCGTGAGTATATTTGGTAAAAATTTAAAAGATGATATATTAAAGTGGCAAGAATTAATGATCGTAGTATATTTGGTAAAAAAATTCAAAATTTGGTTAGTTAAGTTCTTTTTGCAAATTTTAAATAGTGTGAATCTTTATATTTGTAAATATTTTTTTTAATCAAATATAATTCCGCTTCACGGATTTTCTTTTCATTTCCATGTAACGTAGTTTAATAACCTTTTGAGCATTTAGGGGATACTAAAATTTAGAATCACTAAACTTTCGTGTTATTTTATTTTGATCATGAAATTTTAATTTATTTCAATTTAGATGCTAAAATTAAAAATTACAAAGAGAAGTTGTATAATATTTTCAAGTTAAATAAATTAGTATTTGCAGCAATCAAATCTTACCACGTAAAAGAGCAACAAATTTTATTTGTGCACCAAATCATAAAAATTTAATGGTCGTGGAAATTTACTAATCATTAATGTAAGAGAAATATAACTTGGCAAATCTGATCGTCACTAAAAAGTTCTTGTTGCTTATAATTTAGAAGTTCCGTGTGTGAATAATTGAATTAAAGTTTATTGACCAAAATAAAAAATTTACTAAACGAATTTTTACATTTATAACATATTCTTATAAATAAATGTAATTTCTCCATTTTAGAAATAATTCATAGCTAAATCCGTCGCCAAAATACAAATTAGCGACAGAAATATAGCTCATCACTAAAATTCGTTGCTAAATGTTGTTTTATTTAGTAATGATTTACCTTTTTTTAATTTTAGTTTTTTCGTTTCCGTGCATCATAACTTACTCTTAATATGCTTAACTAATCACCAACGCGTTATAACTCAAATAATCTGATTACATGCAGGCAGGGATCATCATGGGACCTTCGATTTTAGGTCAGAACACGAAATACATGGATACAATTTTTTCCGACAGAGGGATGTATATGTTAGATACAACCGCAAACTTTGGAGTTGCATGCTATATTTTTATTACAGCAATCAAATTAGATCCAACTATGTTATTAAGAGCTGGAAAAATTTCTTGGATTATAAGTTTATCCAGCTTCTCAATTCCTTTTATTTATTCATTAATTTCCACTTTTATGATTCAAAAAAAAATTCCCGGATTCATTCACAGGGAAGAAAAAGGATTACCTACAATCAGTTGCGCTCTATCCGTCACCTTCTTTGTCTCCGTTGCGGATGCCATGGAAGAACGAAGCTTAAGAACGACGGAATTAGGGCAAATTTCTATGTCTTCTGCTATGATCATGGAAATGTTTGGTTGGGTTCCGTTAATTCTCTCATTTACTTTCTTCGGAAATGTTTATAAAGCGTTTGTATTTTTGTTTTTTCTGTGTGGAATAATACTCGTTGGAGTTTACGTTATCCACCCGGTCGTAAAACATATAATAAAAACAACGCCGGAAGGGGGTTCCACAAGCGAAACATGCGTAGTTGGAATAGTTTTAGTGTCGTTTTTTATGGCATTCGTCACGGAATATCTTCTTGGTAATGTTTTTATAGGGAGTATAATTGTAGGGTTATGTATACCTGAAGAATCATCATTAGGTGGTGCGATTTTAGAGAAAACTGAAGCTATTGTGATGAAGATTTTTCAGCCTACGTTTTTTATGATTATTGGGTATCATACGGATATTAAATTATTATCGAATATTGATGGTTATTTTTTATTATTATTGTTCATATTTGGGTGTCATTTAGCAAAAATGATTGCTACTGTTTTGGCTTCATATTTGGTTGGGGTCAAATTGAGAAATGCTCTTTTGCTTGGCTTCATTACGAATTTCAAGGGTGCAATTGACTTCTCAATTTATCTGAGATGGCTCGGTTCTGAAGTAAGTTCTTCTTCTCTGACACTTCACCATGAAAAAACAATATTTTAGCAATGAATGTTTCCGTCGCTAAAAAGGACAAAATCAATTAAATCAGTTTTCCATCGCTAAAACATTGAAATCTACCGCTAAATCGGAATTTTTTCGTCGGTAATTTGCTGTTTTTTTGGTAGTACTTTTTATAAAACAGTTATTGATATATTATTTGTTCTATTTTATAATAATGGAAGGTTATCGAATCAATTTTGGGCAACCACTGCCTATGTGGCCGCATATTGCCTTAGAGGCGAGGGTGGATATCCCGCAACTCGGCGGTCACATAGACAAGTATTTGCAAGGAACTGATTGGATATTTTTTCATTGTTGGACAAATACACGCTTGTTTATGAAAATATAACGAATAAACGGTTAACGCGGCTTCTGAATTTGTGACATGAGATCATTGAATTCAGTTTTTACTTTTTTAAGAAACTAACCCCTAAATTTCTTCCAATTTAGGTCAGATTGTCCCATATCTTCGATTTTTATTGCAAAAATTAAATTTAGGATAATTGCATCGTAACAATTATGGAGCTCTCTAATCTTTTTCTCGCATCTCTCACCTCCTAACATATATGGTTTATACTACACGCGTTTCAAAAATACATGGAATAATCTGACCTAAAATGAAAGAGTTTAGGAGTTAGTTGCTTAAAAAAAAATAAAGACTGGATTTAGTAATCTTGTTTACCCTTTGTTCAAAATATAACAGATGAAACATAGATAATTGTTTTGTAAAATATATAATTTAATAACTGCAAAAACAGTTCACCCGGTTCCTCTATCTTATTTTTTAATTTCAATTGTATTCATTTTTTCAAATTAAAATTTTTCCACTTGAAAAAAGTTTCAAATTCAGAAAGATATTCTCAATTTTTAGTACTTTTAAAACATTAAAGAATTATTTAAACTATATGTCAAATGTAAATATATTTAAATCTTTTTTAAAGTAAAATAACTACATTTAAGAAAATAATTATTATTGCAACGGAAAATTGATAAATAAGATAATATTTATGATTTTAAAAGAGAGTTAATGGTTTTTATGTTATTTGCAGTTGGTAGACCAAAGAATGTATACTACATTAGTATTATCCAATATTTTTCTTACTTCTGTGCATAGCAATATACTAGACATATTCTACAAACCTCAAACAAGACTTACAGAATCTCCATCTGCTCAAAAACGTTTCAGAAATCTTCAATCCGCCTCCGTTTCTAAACCGTTACGCCTTCTAACCTGCATTCACTCCGAAGATGATGTCCGAGGCATCATTTCCCTACTCGAAGCATCAAATCCGAATGCAATTAGTCCTATTCACGCATATATTGTTCATACCATTGACCTCGCGGGTGGTATGGTTCCGAGATTAACACCTTATAACACTAATTGGAGAAGGTATCGATCTTATGCAAGCTCGAATCATATAATGCAAGCCTTCTCGAATTACTCGAAAAATTCTCGAGGTCCTGTCTCGATTCGACCATTCACATTGGTTGCTCCGTACAGGACAATGCATAACATTCTTTGCAATCTCGCTGAGGATAAAAAATTAAATATAATTATTGTTCCGTTTATGTGTGATGATATCGAAACTAGCAGAATAGTGCCATATAGTCTAGTCTGCGAATTTAATACTCAACTTCAAGTGAATTCCCCTTGTACTGTCGCAATTTTAGTAGATAGAGGATTGAATCATCGACGGATAAATCTTGGAAAATTTTCGTACAATGTACTAGTAATTTTTATCGGGGGCGATGACGATCGTGAAGCGTTACAAGTAGCCACCCGAATGTCGGGAAATCCGGATGTGAGCATTACATTGATGAGAATTTATCTGAAAAATGAGGAAGTTTATGAAATTGAGGATAAATTAGATGAATCATTGATCAAAGAGTTTAAAGAAAAAAATGAGAAAAATAAAAATGTGGTTTTGAGAGAAGCTATAGTAAGTAATAGTACAGATTTGATAAATTTGATTGGATCGCTGGATGGAAATTATGAGATAATTATAGTGGGGAAAAAGCAAATTAAATTAAATTTAATGAAAGAATTGCAAGATTGGATTGATTATCCAGAATTGGGGGTGATTGGTGATATGATTGCTTCTTCAAATTCCCATGATTGTAAAATGTCTGTTTTAGTGGTTCAACATTCTCTCTTTTTTATTTAGGTACTTAATAAGATAGATTGTACCAATTTAGCCAAAAATTCTTGCTCTAGATCGGGTTCACAATGGATCACTTTCAGACGAGTGAACTTAAGATCTCGTTTTGATAAGAATTTTTCAATTTAGTAATGCTTTTCTCCAATTTTTATGACTAGTTACTTTATTTTTAATTAATATTCATTAGATATTTCTTAGTAAGAGTTTTTTTTTTTGCAAGAGTAAGAGTTTGTACATTAGACTTTTGGAATTTTTACTGTAATTAACTCTGTGATGAAGTATTCATAGTAAGATTTATAAGATGATATTTAATTGTATATATAATTTTTTTAAAAAAAAATTAGTGTACGCCTTTTTTTTATTTATTTGTTTAAATGTAATTTTTATTCAATTAAGTATTTGAACTTCAATTTTTAATAGTTTGATGATTGTAACAGATTTTAATGATTAATAAGCTCTTATTTCTAGCACTAAAATAAAGAGCAAATACTCATAGTTTCCTCATATATGCCATAATTTATATTTTCATTTCTCTTATTTGAGAATCAATTGATCTTTCATTTTTAAGATAGCAAATTAATAATTTTGTTAGAATGTGTACACAGATTGTGGATATAGACGAGTATGACAAAGCCTGAGTTAGGTTAAATTTGTGCTCGATGTTATACAAATTACAGTTTGAATAAATTTAGATTTTTAAACTAGAGACCAAACGATTTTCGAACTACCGAGCTCGAGTTCTACTTGAATTCAATAAAAAATAAAAAGAAAAATTGAAAATTGTCACATTTGATTTTTTTCTGAATTATTTTACTATAAAAATATAAAATTTGATAGAATATATGAATTTAGACTTTAGAGATTAAAAGTTAATATAATAATAAAAAAATATTTTATGTGTGTAAGAAGTTCTCACGACTTTATTTAATTAATACTCTAGTCTTGTTCGAGTTATTTTAATTTTTTAATCGATATTAAATAACTTGTGAGTAAATCAACTCGTTTATATAAATAACTAGTTTTAAATTACGTGCTACGCACGTGGCTCGTAATGTAACTCGTCAATGTATATATTAATGAAATTTAGTATAATTTTATCAATATTTTTAATTTATATCAATATTAAAATATTAACTCATTTGAATCTACCGAATCCGAAAATATTATTATGGATTTATAGGCACGATAGCGGTCATATTTTTATTTATTTTCATTGAACAAATAGTATTATGAGATGTAATTATATAAATTGCAAATCATTTAATTACTAATAAAGTCCTAATTCAACTACATATCTATAACTATCACAATACTTGATCAAATCTGAAAATCATCAGCACCAATAAAAATAAGAGAAATTGTTTTTTCGTTCTGGACTCTAATAGTTAAAGTCCTGTTTATTTCTCTTGTGATATGCTTAGTTAATATATAGTGTTTTATAAATAGTCAGCTAAATATTGAAATGATTTTCATTTGTTTTATTCAAGTCAAAACACTTTTTTTTAGGAAGTCAAAACACTTTCTTATGCTTTCCTTTTTTTTTTTTGAGAATCAATATTGCATTAATCAAAGAATCAAATCAGTTACAAGTTCATTGACCGGAAAAGGAACATTTCCGTCAAAAATGCAATCTCTACCAAAAAAAATACCCCATTTCGCTAAAGCATGAGCGACTTGGTTACAGATGCGATTTGCATAAATAAAGCTCACATCCCTACCTTCACACTCCAATAAACAATCATCCACCACCAGTTGCAAGTAGTCAGAGGCCATGCAAATATTACACAACCTATTTGCTACGTTAATAGCGTCCATCTCACAAATTATTCTTGTGTAATTCAAGTCCCGTGCAAGAGAGAGACCAAAACTCACAGCCTTTGCCTCGGCTATTTCAGCCACTGTGCATCCATGCAGAAATGACACACCACTTCTTATCACCTTCCCCGACGAGTCTCTGCACACCGCGCTTAGCACCGATAATCCTTTCTCAGTCGAGACAGCCACATCTGAGTTGATCTTTAAACACATTTCAGGCGGCGGAGACCATCTTCTATTTGCAGCGTCACTGACGACATCCCTTTCTTCGCTGAAACCACCACTCGTATCCAACATCGAAGGAATGCAGCTGAATAACACCGACGACGGCATACGCTTATTGTTAAACACAATATTATTCCGATCATTCCAAATCACCCACATCGTCATAACGAAAGTCTTGACCTCCTCACACTTCATCATGCCAAACATAAGAGTAAGCCAATCCTGCACAGAACTGTTTGGAAATTTGTCCACTCTCAAATTCAGCGGTGACATTAACCATAAACCCCGGACCTCCTCGCAGTTTTTCAGACAATGAATGGATGTTTCCTCCACGGTTTGACAGCGAGGGCACATAATAGAAACCGGAATTTTCCTCTTCGCAATATTTACATTGCAAGCAAGGGTGTTATGCTTTCCTTATTGCATCAGAATTCTATAAAATTTATAATTGCTTACACTTTCAGAAAAAAATCGAACATCTTAAATTCCTTATTAATAGTAAGTTTAATGCTTTCCTTATTGCAATAGAATTCTATACAAATCAAATAATTATTTTAATTTTATATTTAACTATATATAATTAGTAAATTACTATAAAACCTTTGCTTATATAATTAATTAGTAAGGGCTTTTTAGTAAAAGTGCATGTCCCCCCCTATAATTAATTAGTAAGGGCTTTTTAGTAAAAGTGTCTGTCCCCCCCTATAATTAATTAGTAAGGGCTTTTTAGTAAAAGTGTCTGTCCCCCCCCCATCCGTGCTTTTATATATAGTACTAGTTTTTCGCCACGTGCTACGCACGTGAGCGATATTTATATGACCCGTTATATAGTTCAATAATAAGAAAAATATTAGATAATATATTTATTGTTAATAAATTATTATTATTCAATAATTGTTTAATAGTGTAAATATATATTAGCATTTTAACAGTAATTACGTATATCCAAAATATGCTATATATTGTTGCTTGTATATTTATATCAAGTAGTATATTTTTGAATTTAAAAAAATTGATTGACTATCAATTTTTATACAGTAGAATCTGCCTTTTATTTTTTTTATAGTGCAAGCATTGAGCAAAGAACATTATTTTCTTTTTGTTTTTCTTGTTCCATTTAATACATTTTTATTGGCACTCTAACAAATTCATCATTTTGTCAAGTGCAACAACAAATTTCACACCTCTGAATCAATTTTTTCGGTATGTTTTCAGAGTATTTGATTTGGAGTACACTACAATCATATTTAATAGTATTATCGTAATTATTTTTGTATTATATTATTTAAACTCCTATTTGATTTAGAGTACACTACATACTCTTATATAATATTATCATAGTCATCTTTATATTATATGACCCGTTATTTAAACTAATGATGTATTAAAATGGTAAATACACAATTTATTTCAAATAAATCATTATAATCTATATTCATTAAAGTTATGTAAACACAATTTTTAGTATAATAATTTTTTTATCTAAGATGAAATAATAGCATTAGCTAATAGCTTTAATAAATATTAGCTAAAATTATAAAATTATACTTATATGACCTGTTTTTTAATTATTAAATATAATATATAAAGTTATTAATAGATTGCTATAAAATATTATTTTTTATGTTAAAATTGTAGCACGGGATTGATATCATCAACTTTGAGTGATAATTATATTAGCTAAAATTATAAAATTATAATTATATGATCCGCTTTTTAATTATTAAATATAATGTTCGAAGCTATAAATAGTTTATTATAAATATTTTTTATTTAAATTAAAATTATAGCACTGGATTTCAACAACTTTACAACTTGCATTGGACATTATCATTCATATTTTCAAGTTAAGCTACACAATTTATCATTCATAATGCAAATTACACACGTTCCTTCTAATATTCTCTAAAAACAAAATAAAATAACTCAAAAATATCAATTAATTACCATACAACCACCAATTAACATCTACAGTTCATCTCAACACCCTATAGCCTATGATCTTAGTCTGATCTGTAATTTTTTTGTGAATTCCTTACTGTCATCAGGAGAAAAAGGTGAAGAAGCTTTATCTTGCTCTTGCTGCATCTCCTGTACCAACTGAAATAATTACACATTACATGCGTCCTATTAATATTGCTCCAAGGCTTGTTTCAGAAGGTAGTATAATTAAAATTGATTACTCTAATACAAAAAAATTATAAATTAAATTCGCACCTCATTGGCCTGTAGCACCACTACGGCCCTTATTAGCTTTGCATGTATTGCCATTACCAGTTTTTATTAAATTATTGTGCTCATATGCAAGAGTATTTTTTGGAAGATTGTGCTCATAAGCAAGTCTATGTACATGCTTTGCATAAAGCCGATAAGACAACAGCCAAAAAACATGAAGAGATGTTATGAGAAAGCTTAACCATCCACAAGATTTCCTCCTAATGCCAACAAAATACATGGAATCATGGCCTCCCTACAATTACAAACAATGAAAATAAAGATTACAATTAAAAAATTGACGAAGCCAAATTAATTAAGCATATATTTCGTAATCTGTAAAAGTATAATAAACATACCCAAGGATGTTGCAGCTATCAGTAAAAAAAGTAAAGTGGAGCGTCAGTTGTAAATATCAATTGCTTAAAAAATAGTGTTGCACCAAAGAACATGGCTAGCATCTGCAATCAAAAATAATATGTGATAAATGCATTGACCTTGTCAATAAAATATCCAGACCGTATCTAATATAACCCCTGCATAAAACTGTTGATATGCTAGATCACATATTAAGAATTCATAGAAACACTTGAATGATCAACAAACAGAGTATAAAATCAGGAGTATAGTTTTCTGCTCATTAAATCACAGGCAACACCTTTGCAGAATCAGAAACTTACAGATGCAACGTTAAACAATAATCAATAATGTATCACTTTGTCTAATTTATATATTTTAATTAGTTTGTATCCTTATTGAAATTAAACTCTTGAATTAGAGTCCTACTCAAGTTTGCATTTTCTTAACTAAAGCTAACGATTAAATCCTTGAATTACAATCTTATTTAACTTCACATCTTAATTTTATATATATCTAATCTTTTTATTATTAGAATTAGAGTTGTACTTAATTTCGTAAATATTTTAATTATTAAAGACTAATATCGTAATTTTGCCTGTCCCCCCCCCCCTTCACACTTATAGAATAGTTATAGATAGATAGATAGATATAGATTAGAAAAGAGTTAAAATCTAAATTAAAACTAAACTCGTCAATATATAAACAATTTTTTTATTACTTTTTCTTCAAGAGTGTCCATACGAGGCCTTTATGCTATACATATGGATAGAGAAATTATTATTTTCTGTTTCCATCAGGAGCTTACAAAAAAGAAATCCGTTTGAGAATATCTAACTGATTCAATTTTTTCAAGGACATATAACTGATTCAATTTTTTTAAGGACATGTAACTAATTTAATTTTTTAAGGACATATAACTGATTCAATTTTTTAAGGATATTTAACTGATTCAATTTTTTTAAGGATATTTAACTGATTTATAACAATTACTAATTTTAATAAATTTAGGATTTTCGATAGTAAAAATGAGTTGAGCAAAATTAATGCAACACAATGAATGATGATACCAAAGTCAAAAAACGAATATAAAACCTTTTTGAAGTTATTATTTAGTTATCCTGCTTTTTGGGTAATAGACAAAGCAATAACAATTAAAATAAAAAGGTTAATTACAAAATAAAGCATAAATTCTAGTATAATTATAATTTTAAAGTAAAGTATTATATGTATCCATTGACCAACATGATTTTTATATTTTTAAAAATATTGTGACAATCTGATCGTTAATTTTATAAATTATAAAAAAAATTAATTTATTTAAATTTATTTTTTTATAATTTGATCTATCGAGAAGTTTTGATAAAAATAAAACTATTGATATGTATTATACTAGAATACATACTGTTCCGGCCAGTGGCGGATCCATAATATTTTTCAGCCCGAGCTTTACTTCTAGTTCATCTCTAATTTTGCGGCAATCCAGACTTGACTTCCCTCTAGTTCATAACTCACTACACACTTATCTCTATTTTTGACTTCTATTTAAAAAAAAAAACAATCTTAACTGAGGTTGGAGCCTAACCTAGTCTAAAAGTTGTTTCCCGTGTAGCTCTTTCATACATATCAACCTTTTAAAAAAAAATTGATGTTTCGAATTGTAAAAAAAATTAATTACTTGTTTTTGACATTAATTGCTAAGATTTAAAAATCCGTATTATAATAGTAAAATACACTAAAATTATGTCTTTAATCCTTAATAAAACAAAACAAATCAACTAAAAGAACTGAGTCAACTGTAATTAACTCAATTTTGTTAAAGTGAGTTTGTTCTTCTAATTAACAAATTCTTTACTCCTAACACCTCAATCCAGTTCACTTTCTAAGCAACCGCAAAACCACTTAATTAAATTAACTTATACTTCTTCTTCTTCTCTTATTTCTCTAACTTTTTACTTCTAATTTTTTTCAATTAATTCTGTAAAAATTTACTTATATTTTTTATTTATTGATAAATTTTACATCAATGAATAGCAAAATGATGCATCATAATTTGAGTTGCGAAGTAAATATACAAAATTTATATAGTTCTGGGGTATTTTACACTGGAAAAAGTTACCCTTTTGATTACATATATCCAACTTTTTTGGCTCAAATCTCATTGGCATTGGTTATGTGCATTACTATTTGTTTTGCTCTTAGGCCTTTAATACGATCAAATTTTGCCTGCCATGTCTTGGTATGTTTAATTTCTTATCCTTAATTACTTCCTATATTGCACTAACTTATCGTGTATTACTTTTCGGCATTTCGTTTCTGAAAAAAATTTTAGGCAAAATAAATTTATTTATCCACAACTTTGTGTTTTTATCAAATATACTACTATCTTTAAATTTTACCAGTTCGATCCATCATCTTTTAGATCTTTGTCAATATATCTACGACTCATTTTGAGCTGATATGGCACAATGTTGTTGTCTTCATATAAAAAAGTTATCATATGTGACGTACACAATCTTACCCCATGCCAATTCTAAATGAGTCGTGAGTATATTTAACAAAAGTTTAAAAGACGATAGATCAAAATGGCAAGAATTAAAGATCGTGATATATTTGACAAAAAGTTCAGAATTGTAGTTAGTTAAGTTCATTTTGCCAAGTTTTGAATAATGTGAATCTTTATATTTATAAACATATTCTTTTGAATAAATTATAAATATGATTTCGCCTCACGGATTTTCTTTTCGTTTCCTTGTAATGCAGTTTAATTAACTTTTGAGCATTTAGGGGATACTAAAATTTTAGAATCACTAAACTTTTTTGTTATTTTATTTTGATATTGAAATTTTAATTTATTTCAATATACTAAAATTAAAATTGGCAAATCTAAAAAGTTCTTCTTGCTTATAATTTAGAAGTTCAGTGTCTAAATAAATGAATTAAAGTTCACTGTTCTGAAAACTACGAAATCTTACATTTATAACATATTCTTATAAATAAATGTCATTTCGCCATTCTATTTTACCGTTTTTTTATTGTAGTTTTTTCGTGTCCGTGCAGCATAGATTACTTTTAATGCTTAACTAATTACTAACGAGTTATAATTTAAATAGTATAAGCTTACTAATTTGATTACATGCAGGCAGGGATCATACTAGGACCTTCGATTCTAGGTCAGAACACGAAGTACATGGAAACATTTTTTCCCGACTGGGGGATGGGTTTGTTAGATACAACTGCAAACTTTGGAGCTGCATGCTATATTTTTATTACAGCAATCAAATTAGATCCAACTATGTTACTAAGAGCTGGAAAAATCTCTTGGATTATAAGTTTACCAAGCTTCACAATTCCCTTTCTTTACTCATTAATTTCCGATTTTTTGATTCAAAAAAAAATCCCTGGATTCATTTACAGAGAAGAAAAAGGATTACTTAGAATCAGTTACGGTCTATCCATCACCTTCTTCATCTCCATCGCGGATGCCATGGAAGAACGGAGCCTAAGAACTACAGAATTAGGGCAAATTTCTATGTCTTCTGCTATGATTATGGAAATGTCCAGTTGGATTCCGTTACTTCTCTCAATTATTTTCTTCAAAAATGTTTATTCTATGTTTTTATATTTGTTTTGTCTTTGCGGAATAATACTCGTGGGAGTTTACATTATCTGGCCGACTGTAAAACATATAATAAAAACAACGCCGGAAGGGGGTTGCGCGAGTGAAACATGCATAGTTGGAATAGTTTTAGCGGCGCTTTGTATGGCATTCGTCACAGAATGTCTTCTTGGTAATGTGTTTATGGGGAGTATAATTGTAGGATTATGTATACCTGAAGAATCATCATTAGGTGGTGCAATTATAGAGAAAACTGAAGCTATTGTGATGAATATTTTCCAGCCTTTGTTCTTTGTGCTTATTGGGTATCATACGGATATCAAATTATTATCTAATATTGATGGTTATGGTTTATTAATATTGTTCATATTTGGGTGTCATTTAGCAAAAATGATTGCTACTGTTTCGGCTTCATATTTGGTTGGGGTCAAATTGAGAAATGCTCTTTTGCTTGGTTTCATTATGAATTTCAAGGGTGTAATTGACTTCTCATTTTATTCGAGATGGCTTGCTTCTGGAGTAAGTTCTTTTTTTCTGATACTTTTTATAAAACAGTTATCGATGTTTTATTTTTCCTATATTACAACAGTGAAAGATTATCGGATTAATTCGAGCAACCACTGCTTATGTGGCCGCATATTGCCCAATGGGCAAAGGTGGATATCCCGCAACTCGGCGGCCACATAGACAATTATTTGCGGGAACTGATTGGGTAATTTTGTATTGTTAGGAAAATAATTCGGTCATGAAAATATAACAAATAAAACGTCGATTATTGTTTTGTAAGAAATGTATAGCTTAATGACGGAAAAAATAATTCACCTGCTTGCTCTACCTCGACTTTCGGTTCCTATTGTACTCTTGGAAAAAGGTCCAAATGTGCTTGATATTTGAAACATACTCTTAACTTTCAGTATTTTTAAAAACATTGAAAACTTATTTAGACTATACGTCAAATATATTTTAAAAAATTCAAATTAAAATAATTACACTTTGAAAAAATAAGAGCGAATTATATTGAGATTCCTAAGTTATAACATAATTAATAGTCGGTACTTATTGTTTCAAAAGTCTATTTAATGGTCTCTCAGTTTTAATTCCGTTAACTTATAGGCCCTTCCGTTAATTTGAGGGACTAAATCGTTTAACAGAATTAAAACTGAAGGACCAAATCGTTTAAAAGTGAGATATCAAATCGTTTAATAAAATTAAAAGTGAGGGACCAAACTGTTCATAAAATTAAAGTTGGGGTACCAAATTGTTTGAAAGTAAATGTCAAAATTAACGGAGGGGTCTAGTAGTTAACGGAATTGAAACTAAGGGACCATTAAATAGACTTTTCAAACAAGAGATATCAAACTGTTAATTATATTATACCTCAAAGACCTTCAATTAATTTACTCCAAAAATAATTACAACTGCAACCAAAAATTGATAAATAAGATAATATTTATGATTTTAAAAGTCTGAAATACAAAAAAAAGATAGAAAAGGTGATGTATTTTTGTGTAAGAGAACTAATGATTTTTATGTTGTTTGCAGTTGGTAGACCAGAGAATGTACACTATATTAGTGTTATCCAATTTTATTCTTACTTCTGTGCATAGCAATATACTAGACATATTCTACAATCCTCAAACAAGACTTACAGAATCTCCATCTTCTCAAAAACGTTTCAGAAATCTTCAATCCGCCTCCGTTTCTAGACCGTTACGCCTTCTAACCTGCATTCACTCCGAAGACAATGTCCGATGCATCATTTCCCTACTTGAAGCATCGAATCCGAATGCAATTAGTCCTATTCACGCATATATTGTTCATACCATTGAACTCGTGGGTGGTATGGTTCCGAGATTAACACCTTATAACACTAATTGGAGAAGATATCGATCTTACACAAGCTCGAATCATATAATGCAAGCCTTCTCGAATTACTCAAAAAATTCTCGAGGTCCAGTCTCGATTCGACCATTCACATTGGTTGCTCCGTACAAGACAATGCATAACATTCTTTGCAATCTTGGTGAGGATAAAAAACTAAATATAATTATCGTTCCGTTTATGTGCGATGATATCGAAGCTAACATAATAGTGCCATATAGTCTAGTCCGCGAATTTAATACTCAACTTCAAGTGAATTCTCCTTGTACCGTCGCGATTTTAGTAGATAGAGGATTGAATCGTCGACGGATAAATCTCGGAAAATTTTCGTATAATGTACTCGTAATTTTTATCGGGGGTGATGATGATCGTGAAGCGTTACAAGTAGCAACGCGAATGTCGGGAAATCCGGATGTGAGCATAACATTGATGAGAATTTATCTGAAAAATGAGGAAATTTATGAAATTGAGGATAAATTAGATGAATCATTGATCAAAGAGTTCAAAGAAAAAAATGAGAAAAATAAAAATGTGGTCTTGAGAGAAGCTATAGTAAGTAATAGTACAGATTTGATAAATTTGATTGGATCGTTGGATGGAAATTATGAGATAATTATAGTGGGGAAAAAGCAGATTAAATTAAATTTAATGAAAGAAATGCAAGATTGGATTGATTATCCAGAATTGGGGGTGATTGGTGATATGATTGCTTCTTCAAATTCCCATGATTGTAAAATGTCTGTTCTAGTGGTTCAACATTCTCTCTTTTTTATTTAGGTGCTTAATATGATAGATTTGTATCAATTTAGCCAAAAATTCTTGCTCTAGATCGGATTCACGGCATATCAATTTCAAATGAGTGAACTTAAGATCTCGTTTCGATAAGAATTTTTCAATTTAGTTTGCTTTTCTCCAATTTTTATGACTAGCTACTTCATTTTTTAAGGATATTCATTAGTTATTTCTCAGTAAAAGTTTTTTTTTTTGGTTCAAGAGTAAGAGATACCATAGTCTTTTGAAATTTTTAGTGTAATTAACTTTCTGATGATGTATCATATATGATTTATAAGACGATATTTAATTGTATATATATTATTTTAAAAATTTAGTGTATGCTTTTTTTATTTTTGTGTTTAAATGTAATTGTTATTCAATTAAGAGTCTAAATTTCAAATTTTAATAGTTTTGATGTTTATAACAGATTTTAATGATTAATAAGCTCTTATTTGTATCACTAAAATAAAGAGCAAATTACTCTCGGATTCTTCACATATGTAATAATTTATATTCGCATCTCTCTTGTTTGAAAATTAAAAGATATGATCCTCCGTCTTTATTTTTGTTACCGTTTTAGTTCTTCGGTTTAGTTTTGGTGTTACTAAGTCAAGCGGTTTAATTGAAAAAAAAAATAAAGCATAATTTAATTCTTAAATTTAAATTTTAATATGTATAAATAAAGTTATGTATTATGAAATTTAATAACTTAATGGCTTTGATTTAATTTTTTAATATTTGTTAATATTTTAAACCGTAAATGAAGTAAGAAAATTAAAAATAAAACAAATTAAATTTCATTTATTAAGTCATTAAATTTTATAAAGAAAATTATAATTTTTATTTATGCTTGTGTAAAATAAATTTAAGGATTAAATTGAAATTTAATTTCTTTTAGTTAAGTCTTTTGACTTAAAAGAAAAAAACAACAACAACAATAAATGGAGTAACTAAAATGTTAACAAAAATAAAACTGAATAACCATATTGTTTAATTTTCAATAAGAGAGATAGAAGTGTGAATTATGGCATACGTGGAGAATCTAAGGATAATTTGCTCTTTTTCAAAACTAATAGAATTGGAGAGCTTTTATTAATTGAAAAGTAGAATTCTCAATTACAGAACTAAGAAGCTGAGCTAAGACTATTTATAGCTAAAACAAGAAATAACTGCTATTAACAGAAAACACAGAAAGCATGACTTGTGATCTGCTGAGCTGGCTTCTTATCCTCTGAGGTGTGAGCTGTCAAATACACACGAGTTGCTTGTGGTATCTGCTTAGCTGGATATGAGCTGGATGTATCTTCATCTGTAAGCAAGCTCTTGTTATGGAGTAATCTTCTGGTACAAGCAAGACCATGATGAGCAGACTGAGTTCCAGAAGAAGTATGGCAATCTGAATCTGATGAAGCTGAGTAAGATACATTGTTTAATACCCCCCCCCCCCCCCCCCCCAAGCTGGAGCATGCAGATCATGAAGGCCCAGCTTGGAAATTGCTACTGAAAACAGTGATGGAGGTAGAGCCTTGGTAAAGCAATCTGCTAGCTGATTTGCAGATGAAACTGGTAGCAAATGGATTACCTTTTGCATTAACTTCTCACGAATGACATGACAATCAATGTCTATATGCTTTGTTCTCTCATGGAAAACAGGGTTGTGAGCCAAAGAAATGGCAGATTGATTGTCACAATAGACAATAGCAGCTTTAGAATGAATCTTCTGTAGATCTATAAGAAGATACAATAACCACTGTAATTCACATGTGAGACTAGCCAGTGCTCTATATTCTGCTTCTGAGGATGATCTAGAAACAGTAGTATGTTCCTTGGATTTCCAGGATATTAGAGAATCACCAAGAAATACACAGAAACCAGACACATATTTTCTAGTATCTATGCAGGAAGCCCAGTCAGAGTCAGCAAAGCTGTTCAAGTCAAGAGAGGAGCTGGAAGGAAAGAATAAACCTTTTCCTGGTGAAGCTTTGATGTACCTGAGGACTCTATGAGCAGACTTGAGATGTGTGTCAGTAGGAGAAGCCATAAACTGTGAAAGCTGTTGAACAACAAAGCTTATGTCTGGTCTGGTGGTACATAAGTACAGGAGTTTACCCATAAGTTGTCTATATGGTAAAGCATCAGGAAGAGGAGTACCCATCAGTAGAAGAAAGTTTATGAGAATTCACCATTGGTGTGGAAACTGGTTTGGACAATATGAATCCAGAATCAGTTAAAAGATCCAATGTGTACTTTCTTTGGCACAAATTGATGCCAGATTTACTTCTTGCTACTTCAAGACCAAGGAAGAATTTAAGACTGCCAAGGTCTTTTATTTTGAACAAACTATGTAAATGTTGTTTGACAGATGATATTTCAGAAATAGAATCACTTGCCAAGATGATATCATCCACATAAACCAAAAGGGCAATGAAGGATTCTGCAGAACTCTTTATGAATAGAGAAGGATCAGATGCAGCAGAAGGGAATCCTTGAGCAAGAAGAGCTTGAGTGAGTTTGGTATGCCATTGTCTGCTGGCTTGCTTCAGGCCATACAAAGACTTGAGCAATCTGCAAACTTTACCAGAACCTGTTTGAAAACCTGGAGGAACAGTCATATACACCTCTTCTGATAAGTCTCCATGAAGAAAGGCATTGTTCATATCAAGTTGATGTAAATGCCATTTCTTTACTGATGCTACAGCCAATAGAGTTCTTATAGTGCTCATCTTAGCAACAGGGGAAAAGGTATCCAGGTAATCAAGTCCTGGTTGCTGAGTGAATCCCTTAGCTACCAATCAGGCTTTAAAACGTTCTACTTCCCCATCTGCTTTGTACTTTATCTTGTATATCCATTTGCAACCTATTGGATTTTTGCCTTTAGGAAGATCAGACAATTCCCATGTGCCATTGTCATTAAGAGCCTTAAGTTCTGCATCCATGGCTTCTTGCCATTCTGTGTGTTTAACTGCTTCATTGTAAGAAGTTGGTTCTTTTAAGAGGTTTATTTTAGAACAGAAGGATTTATGATGAGAGGAAAGGTTATCATAGGTATGAAATGCAGAAAGACAGTGAGGAATGGTGATATTTGGTGTGGTAAGATTATGTGTGAGGGATGCAGGTAATGAACACTGATAGTCTTTGAGATTAGATGGAAGGTTTATGGTTCTGGAACTTCTCCTTAAAGGAGGAAAGTCAGTTTGTGTAAAGATGGGGTTTGATGATGAAGGAGATTGTATGTTTCTCCTGGGATTAAGAGGGATGTTTGGTGGTTTCTGTGAAGGTAAGTCTGCTAAAGGATTAATGGAATCTGAAAAAGAAGGCTAGATGCAACTATTTGGCTTTTCAGTAGTGACAGTAACTGGTTTCAACAAAGGAAATTATGTCTCATAGAAAACAACATTTCTAGAAACAAAAACTTTCTTAGAATTCATATCAAAAAGTTTATATCCTTTTGCATGAGCTGGAAAGCCAAATAAAAGCACATTTGACTGCTCTCTGATCAAATTTACCTCTCAACTGAGGTATTGTTCCAGCAAAAGCCAAACAATCAAACACTTTTAAATTCTGATATGAAGCATGAGACTTAAACAGCATGTTATATGGTGTATTATCATCAATGACAGGAGATGTTAACCTGTTAATGATGTAAACATCATGTTCAATGCAGTGATTCCAGAGTGTGATAGGAAAACCTGATTGAAACTTCAAAGATCTGGCAATGTTTAGGATATGTTGTTGCTTCCTTTCCACCAGACTGTTTTGTTATGGAGTGTAGATGCAGGATTTCTGATGGATTGTGCCTTTAGAATTGAAAAAATCCTTCATGCCAAACTCTAGGCCATTATCACTTCTAACAATTTTTATTTTGCAGGAAAACTGAGTATCAACATAAGAAAAGAAGTTTTGAATATAACTTCTTGTCTCAGATTTATTGTGCATCAAAAATGTCCATGAATATCTGCTGTAGTCATCAACAATTGTGAGAAAGTATCTGTGTCCATTAATGGAAGGTTTAGGTACAGGACCCCATATATCCATGTGCACTAAATCAAAAATTCTAGATGTTTTTGACTCACTAACATGAAATGGAAGCTTCTTTTGCTTGCCTAAATGACATATTTCACAAGCAAACTTATTTGAACAAGTAATACTAGAATCAATGGACTGTAACTTCTTTATTTTCTGCTCAGATGGATGTCCCAATCTGAAATGCCAGAGGTTTGCAGTAGACACAGTTTTAGCAGAATTGCAGTGTGTAGCAGACTCATGCAGTTGCAATTCATAAAGACCCCCTTTCTTTTTAGTTGATCCAATCATCTTGGAATGTGTCAGATCCTGAAGTAGGCACATGTTTTGATAGAAAATTAAGCACATGTGAGGATCATTAGTCAACTTACTTGCTGAAATAAGGTTGAAGTTAAAATGTGGCACATATAGAACATTAACTATCAACAAACTAGAAGTAAGTTGAATATCACCAACTCTCTCAACAGGTACTTGATCCCCATTAGGTAATTTTACTACCATAGTAGTCACAGGTTTAGAATTTCTGAACAGTTTAGGATTGCAAGTTATGTGATCAGTAGCCCCAGTATCTATGATCCAGTCACTTGATTCAAAACCTTTTGACATTAGGCAGAAAGTAGTGTTAGTACCTGATTTGTCTTCTTGTTTAAAATGAGAAGAAATGTGATTCACATGAGCTGTGTTCCCACTTTGCTGAATCAGAGAGAGTATCTTTGTATATTGATCCTTTGTGAACAAAAAATTACCACTGCTATTTGCATCTGCAGTTTCATTCCTCTTATAATTTTCCTTTCTGTTGTTACTTTCATATGCAGATTCATCTGCATCAGAACCTTCATGAAGTTCAACCTGATTAGCATTGCTTTGAATTGGTCTTTTAAACTTTGACTGAAAATTGGGAGGAAAACCATATTTCCTGTAGCAGATTTCAACTGTATGCCCCTCCATTCCACAGTAAGAACAGATAGGTTTCTTATTCTGAGAATAGTTGAACTTCTTTGGCTTGTATACACTGCTATTGCCTCCTGAGTAGCTTGTATAACCATTGTTCTGATTGCCTTTGCTATAACAAGTAGTGTGTTCATCCTGAGATGAAGTTTCATAGTTCTGATTGTTTCCTTTTGCATAGAAAATCTGTGAATCTGCATTGGTACTGCTTAAACCAAGTTGCCTCTCATGTTGCACTACCATGGAGAAAACTTTGTTGATTGCAGGTAATGGCTCCATCATCATAATCTGAACTTTGATAACTCCAAAAGAGTCATTTAGACCTTTAACAAATCTAATCACCTCATCACTTGAAAAATACTCTTTAATAGTTCTCATTAAAGCACAAGAACAAACTGGATTACAAGTACATCCAGGAATGGGACGAAGACTGGACAGTTCATCCCACAACATCTTAAGATGTGTATAATAGTCTGTAACATTGTATTATTCTGCTTAAAAGAATAAATCTCTTCCTGTAACTCAGATATTCTCACAGAATCAATCTGAGAAAACCGTTCTTTAAGATCTTCCCAAATGTCTATAGCATTATCAATGCAAGATACACTATCAGCAATAGAATTACTTACAGCTCTTGTAATCCATGAACTCACCATTGTATTACATCTCTCCTAAGCTGAGAAAGAATGATCATGCCTGTGTGGAACAGGGAAGCTTCCATCAATGAATTTCAACTTATTCTTTGAAATTAGAGCTTTCTTCATAGCTCGACACCAAGAATGGTAATTAGGTCCTGTAAGAACATTTGTAACTAGGAGAAGAGATAGATTCTCACTAGGGTGAACATAATAGGGGTTAGAAGGCAAATCCTCTGGTCTTGTTTGATTATCCGTCATTGTTGATCAAGAAAAATAACTGTTTTCTCAAGCTTTAAGAAGAAAAAGAAAGTGTTTGGTTGCTAAGAAAATTGAGAGCAAATTGCTTTGATACCATAATAGAATTGGAGAGCTTTTATTAAATGAAAAGTAGAATTCTCAATTACATAACTAAGAAGCCGAGCTAAGACTATTTATAGCTACAACAAGAAATAACTGCTATTAACAGAAAACACAGAAAGCATGACTTGTGATCTGCTGAGCTGGCTTCTTATCCTCTGAGGTGTGAGCTGTCAAATACACACGAGTTGCTTGTGGTATCTTCTTAGCTGGATATGAGCTGGATGTATCTTCATCTGTAAGCAAGCTCTTGTTATGGAGTAATCTTCTGGTACAAGCAAGACCATGATGAGCAGACTGAGTTCCATAAGAAGTATGGCAATCTGAATCTGATGAAGCTGAGTAAGATACATTGTTTAATAAAAACATCTAACTTTTTATATAGTTGATTAGTATAAAAAAAGTAGTAAACTTTTAAAAAGAAAACTACATGTTTTGAATGAGAGAAAAACACAAAATTTACTTTTTTGATTTCTTTAAAAAAAATCAGAACATAATTTTATAGAAAAGAGTAAAGACTGTAGTTTTTTTAAAAGATGACTTACGCCTCAGCAAATTGCGCAAATGAATGAGTGTCATGTCAGCACCGTATATGAATTTGAGAAAATAAAATAAAAATTTGTGTATTTTTATGAGAAGTTTTAAAAAAACATGATTAAATTAAGAAAACGTACCAATGAGTTGTAGCTCAAATGGTATAAGCGCTGGGCAGCAAATGTCAAGGTCGTGGGTTCAAATCCTCCCACAAGCGCTCCCCCTTCCCCAATTATCAAAAAAAAAAAAATAAGAAAACGTTCAAAGTTGGTTTTTTATGACATTACCCCTTGAAAGTGAAACTAAGGGAATATATAGTTTGATCCTAAAGCAATAGGGATGCGAACGTGAATATAACAAATATTGGAAGTGTTAAGAGTAATTTGCTAAAAACAATTAGCACTTAAACAAGTTATTAGTAGCTTTAACCTGCACAAAACCTGCCAAAGATACACTTTTGCTCAAAAATTTGTTCGTTTAAACAACTAAGTGAACAAAACTCAAGTTTAAATATTAAAATAGCAAAAATTGAAGAGTTCAACAAATCATTTGTACAATTTCACCAATTAAGAAATTAGTTCATATTTTAAATAAATATAACTAATTGTGCTACCAGCACAAGTGATCGAAGGCAAATGTCAAATTAACTTTATAATTATAAAATATTTGAACTGTATTTATCTATTTAGATAAAAAAAATCTATTTTATTTATTTATTAGAGAATCTCATAGAAAGATTGAATTATATTACTAATTGTATTTAATTCCTAAAAATGTCCTAAATGCAAGTGCATGTAATCTAATTCTAAAACTCTTAAAATATTTTATTTATTTATTTATTACTACTAATTTTCGTTAAGTCATACGAATTAGTGTAGTAAACAATTAAAAAAATAATAATTTGTATTTATTGATTTACCTAACAAAAGAGAGAAAATAAAATAGTTTCCATTATATATTATTTGTTTTTAGTAATATTATTCAAGAAATTGTTTCATTGTATATATATATGTATAATTTTTGTTAATTAGTTTCTTTTAGTAGTATAAAATTGCTTAAAAGAGTTGGTAAGTAATTCCAAAACTATTAACAGATGAATCCTTAATTACCCACTAACCTTGAAACTACTAACCTCTAGTTGCTCTTTCTATGTGGTTCTTATATCTCATCAATTCTTAATCATCCTAATTATACTACTAATTCTTAATTACTCTACCACCATTTTTCATCTTCCTAATTTTAAAAACTATAAAATTTTCATCTTTTTTTTTCTTTTCTTGAACTATTGAAGCTAAAAGTTTCCAACTCCACTCTCAACTCATTTTCTTAGAAAAAAATGGAGTCTTATAATTCTTTTGCCTCAAAATAAAAGAATTTATTGAGAAGAAATTTGTATTACTAGAAAAATGGGAATAATATTTGAAGGTAAACCAATCAAGGGCGCGCCAAGTGGTGGATTGGCAATGGTTTATCCTACGATTTGTTTTTCACCGTACGATGAACAAATGTACGGCCACCGTCATGGATTTTTTAATGGAAAGATGTCTATAATTCAAGTTTTCTTGTTACAAATTATTTTGGCTTTTGTTATGACCAAATTTGTTTACTATTGTCTTCGACCTCTGCTTCGATCAAAACCTGTTTGCTATATCTTGGTATGTTCTGCATATTACAACTTTGGAATGGTTAGCGATAATATTTTTTACAGTTACTGAACTATAAACTAAGTATTTTTTATAAAATGATTATCGTCGTTCAGTTTGTTATATTTTATAAAATGATGATCATCGTTCAGTTTGTTATATTTTGTTAATTGAACTTTAATATTTATATCAGCAAGTTACTATAACAATTCAAGTGATAATTACTTAGATAAGCAACTACCGGTTCGAATTGCTATAGTAATCTCCCGTTGATGTTAAAATAGAAGTTCACCTGCCAAAATATAATAAATTTAACCGACAGTTTAATAGATGCTGACAAACTCTCTAAGTTTAGGTTAAAATTATTGTTCTCTTTATTTTAAGAAATTGTGTTTTCTTCTCTAAAATCTGAATTTCAAGTAGCTAAAATTCCTTTTTAAAAAAGGATTTCAGCTTTCAGTGGTCTAAAAGTGGAGACAATCATATTTTTAAAAAGGCTTAAATGCACAAAAAAAATCATCAACTTTCACGTGTTTTTGGTATTTGACATGAACTTTTAATTTTGGCATATAAATACATGAACTATCAATTTTTTTGCATATATGACCAAGTTTCCGTTTTAGGTGAAAAACGGTGTCGTTTTAGGTATAAAACATTGCCGTTTAGGCAAAAAACGGTGCCCGTGTTATATATGCAAAAAATTGATAGTTTGTGTATTTAAATGCCAAAATTAAAAGTTCGTATCAAATACCAAAAACACGCGAAAGTTGGTGATTTTTGGAGCAATTAAGCCTTTTAAAAATTATAGAGGAAAAATAGTAAGTTCGATCTAAATTCAGGGGTTAATAGTTATAAAGTTCCATTTTATATCCCATTATTTTAGCTAATTTATTAACGGTTTTAATTTTGATTAATTACTTGTAGGGTGGTATAATTTTAGGACCATCTGTGCTTGGGCGAAGCAAGAGATACACGGACATAGTTTTTCCAGAAAATGAAATGTTGATATTTAATACAATGGTCAAAATTGGCATAACATACTATACTTTTATTACTGCTGTAAAAATGGATGCAGCCATGTCATTAAAAACTTCAAAAACTACTTGGATTATGAGTACATTTTGCTTCTTTAGTCGCTTCATAATCAATCGATATTTCGGTGAGATGCTTATAGCAAACATTAGCGGAACGGTACCTTGCGTCGTAAGTGATGAATTATCATTAACATACTTTATTGTTATTGCCGAGGCAATGAAAGAACATGATCTTTTAACTAGTGAATTAGGTCAACTTGCAATGTCTACGGCTATGTTAATTGAAATGACTTGTTGGGTTCCTCTTGTTACTAGAGCGGTAATTTTTCAGTTAAGTTGTATAGATGCAATTCGAGTTGTGCTTATACTAGTTGCTCTAGCACTTTTCGGAGTCTACATTTTGAGACCGATGATAATTCGAATTATCGAAATAACTCCGGAAGGAGATCTCGTAAATGAGAATTATATATATGCAATGCTCCTAGCGGCATTGATCATGGCAATGATAACAGATTTATTGTGCGGTTCTTTGTTTCCTGGAGTTCTAATTTTAGGGTTGATCATTCCAGACGGACCGCCCCTCGGTGCAGCTATAGTAGAGAAAGCTGAACTTATGGTTATGGAGTTCTTTATGCCTTTCTTCTATGTCATGGTTGGTTACCATACAGATGTGTCTTCTATATTCCACATGGATGGTTTTTTTCCTTTAATGTTCCTTGTAGGTATAACTCATTTAAGTACTTTCATCGGAACAATGGTGGGATCGATCTTTTGTGAAATAAAATTGTGTAATGCCGCATTGCTCGGTATGGTATTGAACTTCAAGGGTGTTCTTGATTATGAAACTTACGGCAAATGTTCTGTGAGAAAGGTGAGATTTCAGTAAATTGGTTTGATAATTAATGCACCGATGAACAAATAATAATTTCAACCATCGATTTCAATTTGCAGGTTCAAGATAATGGCGTGTATACTGCACTAATATTGTCAAGCCTTTTTAAGACTATCATCTACAATATTGTATTGGACATTTGGTATAAACCTAAAGAAAGACTACTTAACTTGGCTCCTGAGGCACAACGTTTCAGAACACTCCAACTAGCGTCGCATATCAAAGAGCTACGTGTTCTTGCCTGCGTTCATTCTCAAGACAATGTCCGCGGCATTATTACTATATTAGAAGCCTCCAACCCAAGTGAAGCTAGCCCCATTTTCGCCTATGTGATTCATGCCATTGAGCTTGTCGGGCGAGCAGCTCCATTGCTAGCTCAATACAACAAGAAGATGCAGAGAATTCAATCTAATAGCACATATCACATTATGCGTGCCTTTGTGAATTATTCGCGTAACTCACGAGGTCCTGTCTCGATACGACCATTCACTATGATTGCTCCTTATAGAACTATGCACAACATCATTTGCAACCATGCTCGAGATAAACACATCCCTTTGATCATAGTTCCGTTCCAAGCAAATCAAGAAGGTTATAGTATGGAAAGCAGTCAAATTCGTGATTTTAATATTCAGCTTCAATTGAATGCATCTTGTACAATTGGGCTCTTCGTAGACAAAGGATTAAATCAACGGAATTTAGAGCAGTTCTCTTGCAACATTGCTGTTATTTTTCTAGGCGGGGCAGATGACCGTGAAGCTTTATCCCTAGCGTCAAGGATGTCGAGAAATCCTGACGTGAGTATAACATTGTTGAGAATTCCGGTGAGAAGAATCGAACGAAGTGTTAACGACTTCATCGAGAACCGATTAGATGAGCTACTGGTTGAAGAATTCATGGAGAGAAATTCTGATAATGCTTGTGTTGTTAGTCGCGAGGTGGTGGCCGAAAATAGCTTCCAACTATTAGCTCTAATTCGATCTCTAGAAAACGATTACGACCTAGTTATGGTGGGGAAAATGCCGGTAAAAGCACAATTTGTAGAAGAAATGAGAGGATGGGTAGAACATCAAGAGCTAGGGTTAATAGGAGATGTATTAGTTTCAACAGACATTTGTAAGGGTAAATTGTCTGTATTAGTATTCCAACATTATGTTGAAGGGGGTGAATCTACACCCTATCAAACCTCAGCAAGTGAATCATTATCAATTGAGGCTTGAAGATTGCTAATCATTTTTCAACTAATTAGGCAATTGATTGATAATCTTGCCAATCTGTAGTTTAGCTATTAGGTTTCACGAATTCTTTTTGAAGAGACAAGTTGTAAATATAGATTCAAAGTTACAGAAAAATCAATCTGAAGAGAACTAGTTTACGAGTTGTTACCTCTCGTCTTACGCAATTGTTATCAACGCAAGCTAATCCGAGCCATCGACTCCCAATTCATGAATTGGAACCATATCAAACGCGAAAACCGGAATTCTGCATCGCTAGAGAACCACATTAATACTGTAATCTAAAATCTACAAAACTCAAAAAGCTACATATACGAATATTTAGCCATACATCCAGATCCAGCATTCAGCAGCAAACTAAAATTCACCGCTATATACTATAATAATTCAATCACAGTTAATTTCAATACTGCTTAACCCACACAGATCTAGATTTGCAGTGATGCCATTGCATCGCAACGCATGAAATTTCAAAAAATTAGCCAAAAAAACAAAATTTAAATGCATATATTTCCATTCCGCTGTGGAAATTTATCCATTACACTGATAAATTATCAAAATTACATAAACTAGCAAGTCCTTAGAGATTTGATATAGTTTTCAATACCAATATGAATACTAAAATTAAGCAATCAGATCCAAAATTATAAAATTATGCTTAACAAAATTGAATCCAAAGTTACAGTTGCAAAATAATTTAATCATCATGAAATCAAATCTTACAGGCTAAATCTACAAAATAAAATTCTGAATATGACAATTTTGCCCTTAAAAATAAGCTAGAATGAGAGAGTTCATACTAATCAAACACGCGAAGCAACAGCAGGAGCCGCCGCGGCAGCAGCGGAGGAAGCGGCGCCGCCGAGGAACGACAAGAATCCGGAATTAACCGGTTCTTGATCGTCCAAAAACAGATCCTCAGGAACTCTAAAAGCACCGTGAGCACAAACAATAGCTAATCCAATCATCAAAGCAGAGATCAAAAGAGATCCAACGCTAGTCAAGAAAACAACAACGACAGTCAAAACGACAAGAATCCCTAGCGTTTCACGGTCAGAGAAAGTTCGACCGAGAATCACTAACGGCTGATCCGACGGTCGAAATAAATAGAGGAAGATCCAACCGCCGAGGAGCACTAGAAGAACAACGAGTGAGAACGGATGAGATAACAGTGAGAGAGCGAGTACGAATCCGAGTAAGGTTATGTAATTCACTTTAAAGTAGGTTATGTTACGGCGGATCCTTGAAACGGCGTCAGATACTGAATCGGGTCGGATCAGTGCTGTTCGGTCTATTAATTCGGACCATGGACGGCGTTGGGAAAAGCCTTGGCGGATTGAGGATGAGAGACGGGAGAGGAACACGCGGAGTGCTGGTGTGGCTATTGGTGGCTGAGATTGAGGTTGCGACTGTGGATTCGAGATTGGAATTGTCGGAGCCGACATTTTGACGGCGGCGCGTGTGCTTTGAGAGCGGGGATGTAGGAGGGACTGTTAGTGGGAAAGGAGAGAGGTGATTGTGTGTGTTTTGCGGGAGGGATTTTTATGATGGGGAGCTTTAATGAATTAAATGGATGGTGTGGATGAAGGAGAGGTGATTTTCTGAACCGACACCGTTTGGTAAAAATTTAATAATAAATGTTTTTACATATTCATGTTTTATTAAATATTACTACTATATTTTTTAAAATTGACTTTGATTATTTCTAATATCTGTGAATTTAACAAAATTTATAAACTTTTATAATTAAAATGGTACAAATTTGAAATAATAAATATTTTTAAAAATAAAATATTTAAGAAAATTATATATATTTAAACTCATAAAATTCAAAACCTATTTTTTAAAAACTATTAGTTTTTTCAATTTTTTTATTTTAATTTTTTTCTATAAAATATATATTATAAATACATATCAGAGGCGGAACCATGACCAATTAAGCTTGGGTGGCCGCATGATCTTATCAACGAGTGTCCAAGGATTCGTTTTTTTCCCTCCCTTCTTCTACGACCATGGGCGGATTTTGGGGGGTCGACCCTCCTCACCGAATAAAAAATGAAAAAAATATAGAAATTGAGACCATTTTTCTTGTAGGGGGTGGTTCCGTTCCTAAAACGAACCAAATTGGAAAAAAATGTTATTTTTCGAAAATTTATACTTTTTGGTGAACTTATCCCCAACTAAGTGAGGTCTAAATAATTTGGAATAATAATCCGTCATATTTTCATATCTTATCTAATGCGTTTATTTTCTTTTATTTTTTTCTTCATGTTTTAAAAAGATTTAAACTTAACGAATAGTTAGGGAAATAAATTTAATAAAAATAATTAAATTGCGTATCATTTAGCTTATTTTTTAATAGCGGACTACCATATCGTTTCGATTATTATTTTGTAAAATAGTCAAACGACAGGCTGTTGAGCTTCTTTTTTTAAAAAAAGTAACCGAACAACACATCGATGGACTTAATTTGTCTTTTAACAACCAAATGACAAAATTCTTCCTTCAATTAAGATCTTGATTCCGCCACATAGTTATATTAAAAATACATAGATGATATTTTTATAATGTATTTTTAATATATATATATATATATATATATATATATATATATATATAATATGCAACATATAAAGCGAACTTTTTAAGCTATAAAGTGAAAAAATTGTAAGTATAAAGTAAAAACTTATTAAAAGTTTATACTTTATTTAAAAAGATTGACCTATCTTTTCTTTACATGGTTCTAAATCTAAGGAACAGGCCCAACTCAACATGAGCACAAGTCTCCAACTTCAAACATTTTGCTTTACCAACTTTTCATTCGAGCAATAGAGGCCCAACTCAGAACCACCATAAATGTCCATCAGTTATAAATTTGAGAAAATTACACAATAATTACAAATGCGGTAGTTTTTTTCTCTAATACCAACACTTTGATAAGTTTTCTTCACTATCCAATGAACTTTACATTAAATAACTGAGCTCGCATAATTATTACATTTTATACCCATTTCTATTCTCACATGTCTTCTCTACTCCACAAAATTCTTCTCTCTGAAACTTTATCTCAGACTTCTATCTCCTCCTTCTCCGATGCCTAGCTCTTTTCACTCACATGAATCTCTCATCCCCGCTTCTGATCTCTCTATGGATAAATGGGTTAGCATTTTTATTGTTGGTGATGGGTTTTATGTTTGCATGTGTAAAGATTTGATCTTTACTTTGTTGGTTTTTGGTTAAATGAAGCTTCAAGACACAGCCATTTCTGATATGGGTTTGATGGATGATCACTTTTTAAAGTTTGATAGACAAAAAAGTTTCGAACTTTTGAAATTGGTGGGGATGATCTTGGCCGTGCACGATTCCTGCTAATATAAAAGGTTTCTCAGTGGTTCTTTACTCTTTGTTTTTGTCTTTAATTTGTATTGAACTTTTTGAAATTTTGTAGTTCTCTAAATTCTTTAATTGTGAGCTCAATTAGAACAGCTATAAGAAATTTGTTATAATATGTTATCATATTTTGATAAATTCATTTTTATTATGGTTGTTGTTTATGGATCTTATTTACTTACTTTTTTTTATTTGATTTTTTATATATATTGTTGTGTATTAGAATAAATAAATTAATAAATTTAAAAATGAAAAAGATAAAAACTTCAGAAAAATTCAAATTTGATGATTGTTAAATTAAAAGCTAAAACAATAAAAGAAATAAAATGTTTTCCAGTAAATAGCCAATCTTCAACATTTGTTCTGCCGTAGGCTCTCCATCATACCATTGGAACGCACCACAATCATCTGTCTAAACCAAGCAAACATTAATTCAGTATACACGCTAACTCCTATTATGCACTCAAATTGCTCATTACATCAAAAACTTAAAGCTAGCATGACTACAAAACACACTAATCCACTAACAGTTAGCAAAAAAAACATAGTACAAGCAAATTATACACTAATTACTACCAAAACAACATAATACATCCTGAATATCCTTAATTTTTCACTAATTTGGAGAACCCTCAAAATTATCCCTAAATTCGCAAACCCTAATTTAATTTTTACAAAAAAATATTTTTGCATTTTACTTACTTTAAACTTGGAGCATCTCCAGAACCTTCTTCCAGGGTTCATTCTCGTCCACGATGTGTAAAGATACAGTCTTCCGTGCTTACAGTTACCACGAACTTTGGTAGGAGGCAAATTGAGGAACTCTTGCCTCGCATTGTCCATAAGCCAAGATGATTCAGTAATCGAAGACATTTCGACAAAGAATCGGAGGGATCTGTAATGGATTTGTTATGGAGAAGGTAGGATTATTTTTTCTTTGAGAGAAAAATTAGGGTTTTGCAAAGAAAATAGAACATGTTTAGGGATACTGAAAATTTTGAAATATAGGGTTAAGAATTTGAAACAAAAACGCTGCGTATTGGAATTTGAGTAAGGTTGGTTTGTTGATCTGGTAATTTTCTTTATGGTTTAAACCGAATTCGGTTTGAGTCTAACCCGTGTGCCATGTCGACTTCAAAGCGACAGCGTTTTGGTGCGTCATTGCTGACTGGGATGACACGAGGGCAGCAAATTCGGTTTGATTTGCAAATGGCCAAAACTGAAACGCAACATATAAGGTTTGGCTATATTTGGTGAGTTTAAAAGGTTTGGCTATAACTGACACAACCCGTAAAGGTTTGGCATTTTTTGGTGATTAAACCATTTTAAAATGACCGATACATTATCGATACATCGTAATACATTACAGATACATCATAAATACACCATCGATACATCATAGATATAGATGAGAAAAATTAATAATAAAATTTTAATACATTACCGATGTATCATCTATATCTTGCAATACACTGTAAATACATCGCTGATACATCGTAAATACATTATAAATGTGAACAATAAATCGAGCTAAAAAGAAAAACCTCGTGCAACATGGAAAAATAAAAGGACGTAGCAAGCATCAAATATTTAATAGGAAAACACGTTTTTTAAATACATATTAGAAGCAATTTATATATATAATTTATATATGATAGATACGTATATTTTTATTACATAAAATATAATATATATACTTTTTTATAACGAAATTGATGCGTTTTTAAAGTATATGATATATATATCTTTGAATTTAAAATATATTGTACATATATACATAAATAGTACATAAAATAATATGTGTGTGTATATATATACACATATAAATTTATTTATTTATATTTTTAAAAATATGAGAAAATGAATCAGCAACACATTTCAGATACATAACAGATACATAGTTGATACATGTTTAAATTATTTTGACATGCTGAAATTTGCTGACACGCGCTGACGCGTCACTGACGCGCGTGTCAGACACGATTCTGACGCATGTCAGACGCGTTTTTGACCAGTTATGACACGTTTTTGACCTTTTTTTTGTTTTTGTTTGTGCCATGTGTCTCCTATTTAGTGATTTGCTTAGAATATGTAAACTTTTATCTTTTTTTGGTATCAATGTAAATTATTAGGTTGGTGTGTATTTTTGTTATTTTCTATTTAAATAGTAATATTTTTGTGGTTTTCTACAAATGCGGTAGTTTTTTTCTCTAATACCAACACTTTGATAAGTTTTCTTCACTATCCAATGAACTTTACATTAAATAACTGAGCTCGCATAATTATTACATTTTATACCCATTTCTATTCTCACATGTCTTCTCTACTCCACAAAATTCTTCTCTCTGAAACTTTATCTCAGACTTCTATCTCCTCCTTCTCCGATGCCTAGCTCTTTTCACTCACATGAATCTCTCATCCCCGCTTCTGATCTCTCTATGGATAAATGGGTTAGCATTTTTATTGTTGGTGATGGGTTTTATGTTTGCATGTGTAAAGATTTGATCTTTACTTTGTTGGTTTTTGGTTAAATGAAGCTTCAAGACACAGCCATTTCTGATATGGGTTTGATGGATGATCACTTTTTAAAGTTTGATAGACAAAAAAGTTTCGAACTTTTGAAATTGGTGGGGATGATCTTGGTCGTGCACGATTCCTGCTAATATAAAAGGTTTCTCAGTGGTTCTTTACTCTTTGTTTTTGTCTTTAATTTGTATTGAACTTTTTGAAATTTTGTAGTTCTCTAAATTCTTTAATTGTGAGCTCAATTAGAACAGCTATAAGAAATTTGTTATAATATGTTATCATATTTTGATAAATTCATTTTTATTATGGTTGTTGTTTATGGATCTTATTTACTTACTTTTTTTTATTTGATTTTTTATATATATTGTTGTGTATTGGAATAAATAAATTAATAAATTTAAAAATGAAAAAGATAAAAACTTCAGAAAAATTCAAATTTGATGATTGTTAAATTAAAAGCTAAAACAATAAAAGAAATAAAATGTTTCTGTTTAACAGAGAGATTAATATCATGATGATGATTTTCACGTGCTTGGGAGTAGAGAAATGAACTCACAAACGAAGATGAGACCAGCGTAAATTTAAACTATTTTTTTTATTTTGAAAAATGTAGCTGATCTGGTTCTGAGACGGATCTAATGTATCAGAAATGTATCGAAAATGTATTTGAGATGTATGTGATATGTTTTCGAATTGTAATTGAACAATTTTTAAAATATGATTTTATGCAAAATAAAAATTGTAAATTTGCTTCTATATTTTTGAATTTTTAATATATTTCATGTCGGCTATTATTTTGAGACATATCTAGACTGTTTTTGAGATTAACTTAAACTGGTGATAAATTTAGTGAAAGCATTATATAGTTATTGGTTTAATTTATTATGTATATATTATTATACATATTAGATATATCCATGATGTGTACATCGTATATATACACCGCCGATACGTTGTAAATAAATTGTCGACACATCATAAAATACATCATTAATACATTGTAGATACATGTTTTTTTTTATTATTTCAACGAAATGAATTTCATTGATACACCATTAATTATAATTTTTAGAATCCATCTCCAACTCAGAATGATTATTTTCAACAAAATAATTTTCAAATTGACCGATACATGTGTGTATTAATGATATATAGATGATACATTTTCGATACGTAGCAGATACATAGATGATACATGTTTAAATTTTTTAGATTATTTTAACGAAATAAATTTTAAAAGGCTTAATCACCAAAAAATGCCAAACCTTTACGGGTTGTGTCAGTTATAGCCAAACCTTTTAAACTCACCAAATATAGCCAAACCTTATATGTTGCGTTTCAGTTTTGGCCATTTGAAAATCAAACCGAATTTGCTGCCCTCGTGTCATCCCAGTCAGCAATGACGCACCAAAACGCTGTCGCTTTGAAGTCGACATGGCACACGGGTTAGACTCAAACCGAATTCGGTTTAAACCATAAAGAAAATTACCAGATCAACAAACCAACCTTACTCAAATTCCAATACGCAGCGTTTTTGTTTCAAATTCTTAACCCTAAACGCTGCGTATCATTTTCTCCTCTGAAACTTAATTTCTTTTTTCCCTCTTCGCCATTTTCATCTTCTCAATCTCTTATTCTCTAACCTTAAAATTTCTAGAAAGAAAAAAAAACCCTAATGTCTCAAATATATGCACTGAACAACTCGGTTTCTGAATAATTTCCCCCACGTTTCAGTGAACATAGATGGCGACTGGAAGACCAAAAAATTACATGTAAGTAATTGCAACTCGTTTGAATAGGGATTTTGAAATTAGGGTTTTTAAGAAACTTTGTTTCAAGGATTTTGCTTGTTTGAATCATTATGTTTATTGTTGTAATTAGAGTGTATTTTCAGTTTTGATTTCAAAATTAGGGTTTATCGTGTTAGCCATTTTAAAATTAGGGTTTTTAAAATTAGGTTTTTTTTAGCAATGTGGAATTAGATCTTTCGTTTATTTGATGGTTTCTTTTTGCAATTGTGGTTATTTTGGAGTTTCAAATTTGATTTTTAAATTAGGTTTATGTGATGCAACGGATGCCTTCATTCCTATTATTGTTTTGTCATTTTCTCCATTGCAGTAGATATATATATAATCAATTGTTCATCTTTTTTCATTATTTCTTCATTGCACCAATAGAATTCCATAAACGATAAATCATACCTTTGCCTGCTGCACCACTATCTGCTTATGTTTTCCATTTTTTATGTTTTGTTATCACCTTCCTGTTGTTATGCATTTTGAAATTAGGAGCTTTAAGCATGTTTGAATTAGGTATTTCGATTGTTTGATGATTTTTTAAGCATGTTTGAATTAGGTATTTCCTTGTCTGCTGAATCAGTAATTTTGGTATTTCACTATCTGTTAAAATAAACTACTGTTAATTATGTTTATTGTTTAATTTTTAGAGCTTCCGTGGAAGTATGGGTTGATGTCGATATGACTGATACAATACCAGTGAAATGGAAATACAAGAGCGGTCACTACGTTGAATCGTCATGGTACTGTAATGAAGGATTAACCCATAGTGGTATAGTGGCCAGGGTTAAAGAAATGGGGCATGGACACGTAAGCAGAATAGGTGTGTATAAGCCAAGCCGAGAGTTTAAACCAAGACTAGAATGGGAAGCATTAACCATGCTGAACAATGACGTCGAGGTCAAACAATTCTGGAACGAAGCTGAAATCAACGGTTTTGGAAAAATGTTTATAGAGTGTAAAGCTGGCACAATGGAAAAGCCTGTTCTTGATAGAGAAGGAGATTTTGAGTTTGATAATGCTAGTGTAGAGGAACATGTATATTTAGAGGATGATACATATGTGGAGGATGATGCGGGTGTGGAGGAAGATGCAAATTTGGAGAATGAGGCAGCTGTCCAGGCATATGTGGAGGATGATGCGGCTGTGGAAGCTGCAAATTCGGTGGATGAAATGAGGTACATGGCTGACAGCGAACAAGGAACTGATGACGAAGACGACGAAATCAATGGTGCGAATGAGTTTGACGAAGAGTGCATTACTGCTAGGGAGAGTAATCGTAATTTTCGCACTGCGGACGTAGATGCAATAAACGGTTTAGGTTTAGATGACTTGTTGCTGCCCCGGGTGGTGTTTTTAATGAAGATCAGGAGTGTGGGGACTGGGCTACATATAATGCAGCAAATCGAGATACAAATGATGAAGAAGTTGAAAAAGTTGGGAGTGATTATGCAGATAGTGATGATGGGTTAGTCACACAATCAAGTAGTGATGAGGGTGATCTAGAGATTAGGGTAAAAAGGAAACCTAAGCGGGTTTTTTATAATCCCAAGTGCAACCACGAGGAACTGAAATTTGTGGTCGGTATGCGTTTTACGACAAGATATCAATTGAGGCATGCTGTTCAGCAATGGGCAGTGTTGAATGGGCACAATATGGGCTGGGCTAGGAGTGCTGTTGATAGGTTAGAGGTTGTTTGTAGTGGAGATTGTAGTTGGAGGCTATATGCATCGAAACTCGGTGGTGAGAAGACATTCTGGGTAAGAAAAGTTTCGAAAACCCATACT
Organism: Mercurialis annua; assembly: GCF_937616625.2. NCBI lineage: Eukaryota > Viridiplantae > Streptophyta > Magnoliopsida > Malpighiales > Euphorbiaceae > Mercurialis > Mercurialis annua. The sequence continues at coordinate 42,660,043 of NC_065577.1, forward strand.
TGCCCCAGAGCCATGACTAATAGGCAAGCTACAGCGGACTGGGTTGCAAAGGAATTCATTCAGAGGTTTCGTAGAAACCCAGCGTATGTTGGAAGTGAAATGATGCTTGACATTAAGGACAAGTACAATGGCCTTAGTGTCTCGCGATCGACCTGCTACAGAGCAAGGGACATAACTTTGGTGCTTATTCGGGGGTCTCTCGAAAGCCACTACGCGCTTTTTAGATCATATGATGCTGAGCTGAAGAGGGTTGATAAAGAGGGCTTGTTTAGGTTTTATTTCATTCACGATCCAGAGACTGGGGCTCCAGTGTTTCAGAGGTATTATGTGGGTTTTTCTGGCCTAAAAAAGGGTTTTATCTTTGGGTGTAGACCTATTCTTTGCGTCGACGGTTGTTTTTTGAAAACTTTGGTTGTCGGAGCGCTGCTTAGTGCGGTTGCATGTGACGGCAATAACCAGATGTTCCCGGTCGCGTGGGCCATAGTAGAAGCTGAAAACGAAGAAACATGGACATGGTTCATCGAATATTTGATGGACGACTTGGATTACGACGATGGAATGGGACTGTCATTTGTTAGTGACCAACAAAAGGTCAGACCTTTACTTCATTTTTTGCACTGGTTTATATTTGTTGCTGTTTATGGCTGTGTTATATTTGTTGTTGTTTATGGTTGTGTTATTTGTTGTTGTTTATGGCTGTGTTATTTGTTGCAGTTTATGGTTGTGTCATTAGATTTATACGTAGAGATAATGAACTGAAAAACAAGACTTAATGAACTCAAATTAACTAGAATTAGAGCCCCAACAATCAACTAGATTCCCAACAAATTAACTAGAATTAATTAGAATTACATCCCCAAAAAATTTGATTTTTAAACTTGGTCAATTTCACATAATCAAAATCAGATTTCTAAACTTAGTTATGTCACCATTGCCGCTGGTCATGTTTTGGTATTTTGCAGTTTTATTACATGGTTTTTTGCAGTTTCCTTACTTGAAATATGGTGTTTGCCCACTTGTGTTAACTATTTCATATTGTATTTGATTGATAGGGTTTGGCAAATGCTATTCGCAAACGGGTCCCTATGGCAGAACACAGAAACTGTGCGCGCCATATTTACGCCAATTGGAAGAAGAATCATAGGGGGCCTGAGTTGAAAAGAATTTTCTGGAATGTGGTGAATGCTACGAATGAGCCGGAGTATGAGGCGCACCTGAAATTGTTAGAAAAGGAAAGCCCATTTGCACATTCAGATTTCTTAAAACAGAGTCCAAATGTTTTTTGCAAATCATTTCTGAGGGAGAGGCCATTGTGCGATGCGATAACTAGTAATCTGGTGGAGACCTTTAACGGATACATCGTCAAGGCGCGACAGTTGCAAGCCATCCATATGCTCGAAGAGATTCGTACAACCTTGATGGAACGGATGTTCACGAAGAATGAAATGATGGTGAAGCATCATGAGGATCTTTGTCCTAGAATTAGACAGAAAGTTGAAAAGAATCAGAAGCTGACAAGGCATTGCAATGTGACACCTGCAAAGGGATCGTTTCAAGTTAAGTTTTTCGAAACTCAGTTTGTTGTTGACCTCACTAGCAGAATATGCTCCTGCATAGCTTGGCAGTTGACCGGCATACCGTGTTGTCACGCACTCTCTTGCATCAATTTCATGCGACACAATGCGGCAGACTATGTGGATGGCTGTTATAAAAGAGAATAGTACTTGAAGGCTTATGAGTTCTCTCTCCAGCCTATCAATGCCCCCAACATGTGGCCTAAAGTGGAAGGGCTCCCTATAAGTCCGCCTCCATATAGGAAAATGCCGGGGCGACCAAAGAAAAAACGAAAGAGAGATGCCGATGAGGACCCAAAACGCAGGAGTGGAATGGTAATGGATTGCAAGCACTGCCGCAAAGAGGGTCACAACATCAGGGGATGTCCCAATATTGATAAGGCCCCAACTCCAATGCCACTCAAGGTATGCCATTACATAAGTTTGCGTTTTTCTTATTGTTGGCAGTTTTATAGATTATTATGGTTGTATTTGATGTTTGTCTCATGCTGTTATATGAAGCGTCGACCGGGTAGGCCATTAAAGAACAGAGACAAGAATGTCAGTAATACTGCCAACACTAAAGAGAAGGCCTCTACCTCGTCTTCAAAGGGGAAAGGGAAGGCAACTGACACCCAAGCTTCTATACCTAAAGCGTTGAGAAAGAAAACAAAAAATAGCGTGGTTTCGACTCAATCATCTGCAGCACCAGGGAGCAATAATCAGGCAAGTCAAAGCAATGAGTCTATTATTGCAAGTGCTATCCAAAAGGCACACAATGCAAGAGAAGCTCGCCAGGTAACCCTTCAAACTCTACTTAATACAAATTTAAGATTATGTGTTTTGTGATTTATTTTGATTCCTTCAATTGCAGGTCAGAAAAGGCGTAGGTATGCGAATAATGACTGAATCTGGAAGTATATACACTAGAGTAAGTTACTTTGTCCGGTCAAATTTGGTTAATGCATGTGTATTGTTAGCTGTTATTGTTTGAGTATGCTGTTATTGTTTGAGTATGCTTCTGTTTGAGATGGGGGTATCAAATAATTTAAAAGGGTTATTATTGGGTTAATGTGACACCTGCAAAGGGTTAATGAATGTCAATAATTGATTGTGCAGTTTTGAATAATTTTGTTAGCTTATAGCTACTCCAAGTTTTGAGACTTACTTAGTTTTGGTAATTAATTGTTGCAACATTCGTGTTATGAGTTTGTAAGCTCTTTGAATGTTTAGTATTGTTTGATTAGTGCAGATTATGAATCCAATATGCAGACTGGATTAGTGCTGTGTGATTTGATATAGTCAACTGTTTCATTTTAGTAAGCTCTTTTAATGTTTAGACATTAGATGTGATTTAGTAAGCAGTAAGCTGTTTGATTTAGTAAGCTGTTTGATTGATTTTCTTTTGTTTATGTTTTTGCAGTCGTCCGCTACGGCTAATGTAAACTACGTTTACGGTTCCAATGCTACAAAAGATGCACTTACAGCCCCTAAAAGAGGTAGAGGGAGGCCTCCCGGAAGCAGTAACATATCAAAAGGTGCACTAGGTTCAAGCAGTAATACGTCGAAAGGAAGTTGATCAACATGAAGGACTGTTTTTGGATTTTGTAAATGCTTGTAATTAAACACTAACAAGCTGTTATGGTAGTAATATTTTTTGGGATCACTAACTCATACACATAGTATGTTAGTGTAAATGCTTGTAATTATATAGAAACAAGCTTCTTTTGATTAAGGTAGTGCTTCTATAAACAAGCTACTTTTGGTTTACACTATCTATTATTTATTATAATTAAAATTTGAAGTATTTCTTCATGTAGAAACATGTTTAATCATTCAATTGTGGTTTCATTTATCAGTACTTGGCTATTCTTTGTAGTTAGGATTTTATGAGCAAGTACTAAACCTTAAAAAGCCTCTAGACACTAAAATGAATTCAGTATTCCCTAAACCTAACCCCTAATTTGTTTCATTTAAGTGTCTAGAGGTTAGCAAAAAAAAAACACAGTACAACCTCTAGACACTAAAATGATATGATTTCAAACACTCTATATACATTGGTATTGAGCTACTGAAGCCTCTGACCCGTAAAAGTAGCACAAAATGGAAAGAAAAGACCAATAAACACCCTAATACTTTTCTCATAAGTCATTAGAAATAGTGAATGGCGAAATAAAGAGAAACAAACATAATAGATAAGCAATTCATTACATTAATAGACATTACATAAGTCAGTCAGTCATTACATTAATAAGATTGACCCAAAGTCAATTCGCAAAATAATAGATATCTCGTACAGTACAAGATTTTACATTGATAGCACCAAAAAAAGTTTAATAAGCCAAAAGATTCATACTTCCTACATAGTTCCTACAGACAGCCTACATAATACTTCGTACAAACAGCCTACAACCATCTTCGAGCTCCACTATCATCACCTACAACACAGAGACAAACCAAATGCTTCACTAAGGCAAACCCAAAAACTCATTTCCATTACTTGCAGATGAAACTACAAATAAGTAAAGGGCATAAACAAAAATTAACAGTAGCATCATCTTGCAAAACCTGCCACAACTCTGGGAACCTTCATCTTTAGACTTCAACTTCTTATTCTCTTCAATGAGCTTCTCAAACGTTACTGCTGCTTTCTGTTGTGCCTCCTTAATCCTAATAAGTTGTTCATCTTTGTCTGCAATCAGAATCTCCTGCTTTTGCACTTGCTCATTCAGCAATATGATCTTTTCCAGTAAATAGCCAATCTTCAACATTTGTTCTGCCGTAGGCTCTCCATCATACCATTGGAACGCACCACAATCATCTGTCTAAACCAAGCAAACATTAATTCAGTATACACGCTAACTCCTATTATGCACTCAAATTGCTCATTACATCAAAAACTTAAAGCTAGCATGACTACAAAACACACTAATCCACTAACAGTTAGCAAAAAAAACATAGTACAAGCAAATTATACACTAATTACTACCAAAACAACATAATACATCCTGAATATCCTTAATTTTTCACTAATTTGGAGAACCCTCAAAATTATCCCTAAATTCGCAAACCCTAATTTAATTTTTACAAAAAAATATTTTTGCATTTTACTTACTTTAAACTTGGAGCATCTCCAGAACCTTCTTCCAGGGTTCATTCTCGTCCACGATGTGTAAAGATACAGTCTTCCGTGCTTACAGTTACCACGAACTTTGGTAGGAGGCAAATTGAGGAACTCTTGCCTCGCATTGTCCATAAGCCAAGATGATTCAGTAATCGAAGACATTTCGACAAAGAATCGGAGGGATCTGTAATGGATTTGTTATGGAGAAGGTAGGATTATTTTTTCTTTGAGAGAAAAATTAGGGTTTTGCAAAGAAAATAGAACATGTTTAGGGATACTGAAAATTTTGAAATATAGGGTTAAGAATTTGAAACAAAAACGCTGCGTATTGGAATTTGAGTAAGGTTGGTTTGTTGATCTGGTAATTTTCTTTATGGTTTAAACCGAATTCGGTTTGAGTCTAACCCGTGTGCCATGTCGACTTCAAAGCGACAGCGTTTTGGTGCGTCATTGCTGACTGGGATGACACGAGGGCAGCAAATTCGGTTTGATTTGCAAATGGCCAAAACTGAAACGCAACATATAAGGTTTGGCTATATTTGGTGAGTTTAAAAGGTTTGGCTATAACTGACACAACCCGTAAAGGTTTGGCATTTTTTGGTGATTAAACCATTTTAAAATGACCGATACATTATCGATACATCGTAATACATTACAGATACATCATAAATACACCATCGATACATCATAGATATAGATGAGAAAAATTAATAATAAAATTTTAATACATTACCGATGTATCATCTATATCTTGCAATACACTGTAAATACATCGCTGATACATCGTAAATACATTATAAATGTGAACAATAAATCGAGCTAAAAAGAAAAACCTCGTGCAACATGGAAAAATAAAAGGACGTAGCAAGCATCAAATATTTAATAGGAAAACACGTTTTTTAAATACATATTAGAAGCAATTTATATATATAATTTATATATGATAGATACGTATATTTTTATTACATAAAATATAATATATATACTTTTTTATAACGAAATTGATGCGTTTTTAAAGTATATGATATATATATCTTTGAATTTAAAATATATTGTACATATATACATAAATAGTACATAAAATAATATGTGTGTGTATATATATACACATATAAATTTATTTATTTATTTATATTTTTAAAAATATGAGAAAATGAATCAGCAACACATTTCAGATACATAACAGATACATAGTTGATACATGTTTAAATTATTTTGACATGCTGAAATTTGCTGACACGCGCTGACGCGTCACTGACGCGCGTGTCAGACACGATTCTGACGCATGTCAGACGCGTTTTTGACCAGTTATGACACGTTTTTGACCTTTTTTTTGTTTTTGTTTGTGCCATGTGTCTCCTATTTAGTGATTTGCTTAGAATATGTAAACTTTTATCTTTTTTTGGTATCAATGTAAATTATTAGGTTGGTGTGTATTTTTTTTATTTTCTATTTAAATAGTAATATTTTTGTGGTTTTCTCTATAAATTTTAGGCCTTTGTTGAAAATTATCCATTATTTACAAAATAATTAGAAATATACGCGTTTAACCTTTTTATTGGTAACAACATTTTTTGACCAAAACGAATTTGTATTGACACAGAAATTATAAAACTTTTTGCATTTAGCACGTATTCCAACACGCATAGCAAACAATTCACTGAACCTTATATAATTAAGATAGACTTCTCACACACCTCAACACTCATCTTCAGTCATTTTTTTCTTTTTGAATTTTAAATTCTCTCTCTTTTACTCTCTTTCATCACCATTCCTTTCTCTTTCTCTTTTATAGCCAATTTTCTCTTTTCCGTTCTCCCTCACCATTTTTACTGCCATCTTTCCTCCACATCTTTTCTTCACCGCCATTTTTACTCCGCCATCTTTCTTCATTGCCATTTTCTTTCGCCATCTTTTCTCCGCCGTCGACCGTCTTATACCAACTTTAAAATTGTGTTATATGTATTTTTATTTTCAAAATTGGTTATCCAATTTTTAAAGATCCGCTTATTTGTTTTTATTTTTTAAGATTGTGTATGTTTTTATATTTCAACTTCTTTTTTCTTAACCAATTTTTTTCTTTTAAAAATAAGTTATTTTTATTACTTAAAGATGAATATGTACACTTTTTTTTATTTTTGTATTCGTCTTATTTTCTTAAATCTAGCATGAAATCGTTTAAATATTCATCAATAAATTTTCGTATACTATTGGTACACCTTTTGTATAATTTTGGTATATTTTTTAGTATTTAATAGCATGGTATATTGGTATGTTTTATGTATACTATAACTGCATGATCTGTGATTGATTGATTATAGTTTACATTCGAACAACGGAAGGTACAATCTTCTGTTTTTTTATACTGTTTGCAGTTTTGTTATATACTTTATGTATAATTTGTGTATTCTTTCAAATATTAAAATTCTCTACTAGTACAATCTTGTCTAGAAACTAAAATTGATTTCAGCTTTGCCGGAAACAATTTCATTGGAATGAAGCTGCAATAAATTTCAATTCAATTTTGCAGTAGTCAAACTTCCTAGATGTTTATTGTCTACTTTAAATATGCTTTCTGTATGTCTGTGTAGCTACCGTGAATTCATAATTAGGTTTTACTTGAATCTTCGATTTGTTCATGTATAAAGCAACCATGCATCCAATTTCTAATGAAAAAACATGGGATATATTGGAATCTAAAAATCATATTACTCTTCCTCCTTATGGCAAAATTGTTTCAAGAAGATCTAAGAAAAGAAGATATAAGGCGTCATGGGAGAAAAAGCAAACAGTAACATGCAAGTGCGGAAAAAAGAAGCATAATAAAAAGACTTGCAGAAATTTACCTAAGAGAAACATGTGATAGTTTTACTTTATTTTTTAAATTTTTTAAATTTATATAATCATTGTTGAAATTAGTATGTGGTATACTTTATGTATATCTTAAATATACTTTCTATTTTTGATAAATTCTGGTGTTATTGAAATGGTATACTTTTTATATATTATCTGTCTTCCATCCAAAATTATACTAAATATATACTTTAAATGAAACCATACCCTACAAAAAACAAAAGTACATATTCTTGGTATAAAATTACTAAAATAAATGTATTTTATGTATATTTTTAATATATTTTGTTATTTATATTAATTTGAAATTTCTGCTTCTAGTATAACTTATGTATGTTTTAATTATATTTTATATATATGTAATATAAATATGTAAAAATACAAGTAACAAGTTTATAACACAAAACACAATCTATTTACATAAAACAACAGTTAAGCAATTTAAAAAAAGGGCAAACAAATATTCAGATTCAAACAAAACATAAAATTTCAAAAATAACAATCAAGTCTATGTAAAAGATCAAGCTTTAGTAGTTTTTCTCCTTGAAATTTTTCTTCTGCTAATCCATCTAACAACTTCTTCTTCACTGTCAATAGTATCTCTGTTTTTCATCATTCTGCATTAGAAAATACAAAAAGACATTTCTTAATAATATACAAAAAGTACACAAAATGTACATAGAATATATTTTTTTTTATAAAGTATACATAAAAAATACATAAAATATAGTTACTCTTTTCTATAAAGTGTACACAAAGTATACAATAAAAATACTCAAAATATATTAATTATTTCCTAATAAAAATACTCAAAATATATTTATTTCAATGAAAGTTATATAAATTTGTCAAAAATTTAATAATTATTAAAAATATTTTTTTTAAATTGATATCAACAATTTATATATGCATAATATTTCTATTATTGGACAAAATTATATAGTTTTAACAAAAATGATATAGTTTTAATCATAAGAATAGATAAGAATACCCTAATCAAATAATCAAAATTTTAATATGAAATCGAACGATAAGATACATATGTTTTTTTTAGCCATTGAAGAAAGAATCTTATTTTGAAAAAATAAAAGAGAAAATAAGAGAAAGAAATTAAAATGAAAGAAGACAAATTAAAAATAATCAGCTATTCTTCAAAAAATAATAACTCAGGTATATATATATATATAATTTTGCAAAATTAATAAGTTAACCACATAGTTTTATCAAAAAGAAATAACTTTTGGTTCAGCTGTTTCTTATAGCTGGTGGCTGTTAGCTGTTAACTGTTGGCTGGTAGCCGATAGCTGATAGATCATAAGTGTTTGGTGAGATTTAATTAGCTGTAACTGTTTATATATAAAATGACCGTAAAGGGCAATAATTTTTATTTTTATTTATTAAATTATGAATATATTATATCATATATTATTTAATAAAAGTATTAATAATTATTTTTTATAAGAAATAATATTTAGTTTAAACTTATTTAGATATTTTTTTGATAAATTTGTAATAAAGTTTTCAAAAAGTTATTAAATTATATTTGTTTTAATATAAATAAAATAATTTTATATAATTTATAAATGATTAGAGTATTTAAAAATAATTTAAATAATTTTATATATAAAAAACGGTCTATTCTAATAGGGGTAATTTTATCTAAATAATGAAACAGCTATCAGCTGTTGGTAAAAAGCCCCAAAATGGAGCTTTTTAAACAGCAGCTGTTAGAGGTTCAAGAAGCTCCAAAAAGCTCTGAAAAATTCCTCACCAAATATTTTGGTGGAGCTTTTTGAAAAGCAAAAATTAAAAGCCGCACCAAAAAACTGAACCAAACACCCCCTTAATTAAGTGGTTAACTTTTGATTGCAAAAGAAAAGGTAATATGTGTGCCTAGTGGGATTAGTTTCACTAATTCCGTATTAAGCCCAATTTTCTCAACTTTGTGCGCAAAGAAATTGTTGACCACGTAGTTTTGGAATTATTTTTTAAAAACGCGTGACACATATAATTTCCTCTAAATTTTACCCAAACAATGCAGTGATAAAAGTCCATCAAACCTGAAAAAAATATAAAAATAGACTTCAAATATGGACCACAACATATGCTACATGACGATAATGACCCTCATTTAAAAGAAAAGCCCCTTTTCAAAAACAGAGTTCATCATTAAAGGCTTAAGGTCTGAAAAACTACCGACCTTTCAAATTTTTTTCAATAACACCCTCACCTTGTAATTTTTTCAATAGCACCCTATTTGTATTTTTGACATTCAATAGCACTCTAAAGTAAAAAAATTAGATGATTTGATTACTATAAGGATGAAAATTTTCAAAAAAAATTAAATTTAAAGGTGAAATCATACTTTTTTCTACTTGGACACTTTTAAACAAGTCTTTTAACTTAAAAAAAGTTCAAATAAGTCTTCGATAAATGAGTTTAATTTAATAATTTATGGTGCTATTGAAAGTCAAAAATACAAAATAGGGTAAAATTGACTGTTTTACAAGGTCGGGGTGCTATTGAAAGCCAAAAATACGAAATGGGGTGCTATTGAAGAAGTTACAAGGTGAGAGTGCAATTGAAAAAAAATTGAAAGGTCGGTAGTTTTTCAGACCTTAAGCCATCATTAAATGCTAAAGCTCACTCTTTAGTATAAGTACTTCCAAAAATCCATGCAAAACTTTGATCAAACCTTTTCAAAAAAAATCTAATCCAACGGTCTCAACTGACCAAGAACCCCACTTTTTACTGTCAAGAATTTTTGGAAATACACAGACACATACATCATCTTGATTATCCTCGTATAAATAACTCAACTTGAAATCTCTGTAAACACCTTGCTCTTTTGTCTTTAATGTCATTATTCTATAATGTATACAAAGGGTATCATGGTCTTTTCGGTTCTGTTCGTCATGTGATGTTCTTTTGCAAATTTATGTTTTTGTTTTCTTGCTGGATCTTTAAAGAATTGAAAGAGAGTCGTTATAAGGCGCGGTTGACGCATTAAAAGACCAAATTTTATATGTATAACTCATGAATTTGAATGAAAATTGGTCAAAAAATTGAATGTAAAGTAAAGAGTCTATTTGGTCCATGAAATTATAATGTATGGTCAAATAACTCATTTTAACTATATTGATCAATTAAGGATAATATTTTCAGTTCTTAAGTCGATTAAGGACAATACTCTCTATGTTTAGATCAATTAGAATAAAATTGAATCATTCCGGTCTCTAAATTTATTCATATTGTGCAATTTTACTTTTCATATTGCTTTTAACCATTTTGACCAGTTAACGACAATGCCTTTTTTTACTCAATTAAGGACTATACTCTCTAGTTTATATCAATAAAGATAAAAATGGGTTATCTTGGTTTCATATTATGCAATTTTATCTTTAATTTCTTCCAACCATTCTAACTAATAAGTACATTACTCTTAATTTTTTAGTCAATTAAGGATAATGTTTTCTTTTTTATATCAATTATGGTCTAGAAACATGTTCATATTGTGCAATTGTGTCCTTAATTGATTAAAAAAATACATAGTTTTATCCTTAATTGGTCAAAATAACTTGAAACTGGTTATTTTATCCTGAATCAGAAGTTGAAGGGCCCTATTGACCCTTTCCTCAATTTAAATATGGAGATTTATGAATGAATGAATATGAAAAACTAGCCGTTATAGACTCTGTGCAACTTATTGCTTTCTACTGACATCTTTGTCTCCAAATTTCTCTCTCCCAATACTAAAGATTCTTCATTTTTCGCACTACAAAAACTACCCAACTAGTCTTTTTGGCTCCTGTTTCATTGTTTCTTCATCATCTTCTAGGGTTTAATCCATTTCTTGAAAATGATTACAAATTCCACCAAATACCCTTTTCAAAATCTTGACAAAAAATGGAGGATTCAGTTACATTTAGCTTCAATTTTTCTTCTTCATCTCTTAATTTGCGTTATAAAGCCAGTTTCAACCCAAGATTGGGACGGTATTGTAGTAACACAAGCTGATTTTCAAGCATTACAAGCTTTCAAAGCCGAGTTAATCGACACAAAAGGGCTCCTAAAAAGCTGGAACGACACCGGCTACGGCGCCTGCTCCGGCGGCTGGGTTGGGATAAAATGTGCTCAAGGTCAAGTCATAGTAATCCAGCTTCCATGGAAGAGTTTAGGCGGCAAATTAACTGACAAAATTGGCCAGCTTCAAGCTCTTAGAAAACTTAGTCTGCATGATAATCTCATCACCGGTCCCATCCCTAAAACTTTAGGGATTCTCCCTAATCTTAGAGGTCTTCAACTGTTCAACAATAGATTTTCAGGTTCAATTCCGTCAACTTTAGGGCTGTGTCCGTTGCTTCAAACGTTAGACATTGGTAATAATTTGTTAACAGGTTCAATTCCTGACACTCTTGCTAATGCTACCAAGCTTTTTAGACTTAACGTTAGTTTTAACTCGTTGTCTGGTTCTTTTCCTGTTAGAATCTCTCGTTCTTTAATTTTCTTGGATTTTTCTCATAATTTCATTAATGGAAGCTTACCGGGTTCGATATCGAATCTTTCTTCGCTAGTTTTGTTAAATCTTGAGGGGAATAATCTCGGTAGTCAAGTCCCGGATGTTTTTGATGGTTTTCGTAATCTTTCTTATTTGAATTTGAAGAGAAATAAATTTTCCGGTCATATTCCGGTGACATTAGGGAATGTTTCGACGCTTACCGCTCTTGATTTGTCGGAAAATAAGCTCACCGGAGAAATTCCGGATTCTTTAGCTGGTTTAAATAAGCTTGTTTTGTTTAATGTTTCGTATAACAATCTGTCCGGTTCTGTTCCGGTTGGTCTGTCGGAGAAGTTCAACTCAAGCTCTTTTGTCGGTAATATTCAGCTATGTGGATATAGTGGCGCAGCAGTTTTATGTCCGGCAACTCAACCGCCGTCTCCGCCGCCGGAGTTGCCAAGAAAGAAGCGTCACCGGAGATTAAGTACTAAAGATATAATTCTCATAGCTGCCGGTGCACTTTTAATTCTACTTATAATACTTTGCTTAATCTTGATTTGTTGTTTGATAAGGAAAAGATCAGCATCAAGAACCGGTCAAACCGGGGCTGCAGCCACCGCCAGGGCGGCGGCTGCAGCAAGAGGAGAAAAGGGTATTCCGGTGGTGGCCGGAGAAGTGGAAGGCGGAGGAGAATCCGGCGGAAAATTAGTACATTTTGATGGGCTTTTAGCTTTTACGGCGGATGATTTGTTATGTGCAACGGCTGAGATTATGGGGAAAAGTACTTATGGGACGGTTTATAAGGCGACATTAGAAGACGGGAGTCAAGTGGCCGTTAAAAGATTAAGAGAAAAAATTACTAAAGGTCAAAAGGAATTTGAAAATGAGGTTAATGAACTTGGTAAAATTAGACATTTAAATCTTTTGGCTTTGAGAGCTTATTATTTAGGTCCTAAAGGAGAGAAACTTCTTGTTTTTGATTACATGCCTAAAGGAAGCCTTGCTACTTTTCTACATGGTAAGTGAATTTTTAAATTTTTCTTTAATTTTTTTTATGTTGAAGTTGAAACTTATCATCATTTTTTCAATTTGGGTGTTTAGTGTAAGTGATATTTGATAGAGTCATCAATGGATTTGTGTATAGCCTTCAAAATAGTAAAAATGAGATGAAGTCCGGAGAATCGGTTCGATTCTTAAGTTAGAGTGTGAGATAAGTAGGGTTGTGCATTCGGTTTGGACCAAACCGAATTTAATCTAAGGTTTTAAATGTTTTGAAAACTAAACCGATGTGAATTATAAGGATATTAAATATTTTAAACCAAACTAATTTGGACTTTTGTTGTTATTGTTGCAGCCAGAGGACCTGATACACCAATAGATTGGCCAACAAGAATGAGAATAGCACAAGGCATGGCTAGAGGATTATTCTATCTTCACAACAATGAAAATATAATACATGGAAACCTAACTTCAAGCAATGTACTTCTTGATGAGAACACAAATGCTAAAATTGCAGACTACGGATTATCTAAGCTAATGACTGGTGCAGCCAACACGAATGTGATTGCAACCGCGGGCGCATTAGGGTATCGAGCGCCCGAGCTTTCGAAGCTGAAGAAATCGAACACGAAAACCGATGTGTACAGCTTTGGAGTGATAATGTTAGAGCTTCTGACAGGAAAATCGCCCGGGGAAGCAATGAATGGTGTGGATTTACCGCAATGGGTTGCTTCAATAGTTAAAGAAGAATGGACTAATGAAGTATTTGACTTGGAACTAATGAAGGATGCTAATTTAATTGGTGATGAGTTGCTTAATACATTGAAATTAGCGCTTCATTGTGTCGATCCGTCGCCTTCGGCTCGGCCCGAGGTTCAACAAATTGTTCAGCAACTTGAAGAAATTAGATCAGAAACTAGTGCTGGACCATCTGGTGGGGATGATGATGGTGCAGAAGTTCCATCAACAAGTGATTAATCAAGGAAAAATTTATTGTGTTTAGTTTCAAATTAGGGAAGAGATTAGATTAGAGTAAAATTCTTTGATTCTTGTTTGGTTTAAGCATTAGATTTTGAGTGTTAAATGTTTTGTTGTCTGTAAATACACGTTTGTTTTAATTTGTTTCAATCTATTCAAGAAATAGTTTTGTTCTTCATAATAAAGCTCAAGTATCAATTTGCCTCCTTAATTTTAACATGATGAACAATTAACTTCTTTTTTTTTGTATTTTTTATCAAATACTCTATAAACTTTTATCAACTAGTTAACTGTAAAGGCTAAGTGAGCAAATATTTGTATGAAATGGGCAAGCACTGCACTGAAGAACAATGTTTCAGTTAGCCTATCTACAGCACATAGATATAGCACAAAGAAACCAATGGAAGAGAGGAACATGAATTGCAGGTGCAAATGCATATGCAGCAAAATTGGCTGCTTCCCCAACCTAGGTTGCACGGAAACGGAAAACGGAACGATACAAAACGAATACGGGAAAACGAAATCAATCCTCACACTCCACCAAACTTAGTTCTCATGCACAAAAATGTTGGTCTTTTTTTTGTCTGCATATACATACGAAAAATCCTTACGTGATCCAATTCTCCAGGAATTATGAACTATTCAGTATATGTATCATATTTAGTATTGTTGAATTAAACATCCAAACATATACTTTTTAACTAATATGAAACTTTTCGAAGTTCAATCTAACTCAACTCAAATATTCATGGATGTTCAATTTAATACACTAGATGGTTCGTAATATTACGCGTATTCAATATATGTATATTTCTCCAGATAGGCACACAAATAAGAAAAAGGATGAGCTTACTAGATATCATTCCAATCCACCACCATGGTTGAAGCAAGTATGAATGGCCTCCCACACCTGACCACATAAAACACAAATTAACCAAAAATCAAGTTCCAAACTAGATGATTAATCCTAATAATAAAATAGGACCTGCTCTTGTTCCAGTAGCCCCAACCCTTTAATAATAAAGGTAGAAAGAACCAATAAAAATATTCGAAGAAATAGCCAAAATTAGTCCATGAATATTGTCAGCTGACATCCCCATGATAATCAAACAAATACATAGAATTCCAACTCCAAATCATCACCATAATCAACCAAAACACATTCTACAAAATTAAATTAATTAATCATTAACCTAAAATAAAATGAAATAACAAACCTCTTGGCACAATGCAAATGGGGATGGGGCTAACGACCCACCTCCATAATGCCAAGAATTAAATTACGATGTTTGAAATAAAAAATAATTATTTATTCTATTCTTGTACTCTTATTATTTTATCAATGAATATTAGCCTTTGTCAAAAAAATACTGCAAAAGGCTTACTTTAACTTCTGAAGTCGGACCAAAAGAATAAATAAACCCCTAAGGTCGAGGTTGGCTCACTTCACACCCCGTACTTGTTCAAAACGGCTCACATCGCACCAAAAATTTAACTCCGTTAATTTCTTCCGTCAAATGATGACGTGTCACATAGGTAAAATGTTCAAAAAAGTCCTTAATGTTTAAAATAGGAAAAACCCATTTCCAAGTCTTTAAACTATACCACTTTTAATTATCTGGTCCTTAAACTAATTTTTGTCTTTTTATGATCCTCCAACTTCACGAAAACGCATTTTAAAATCCTCCGACAGAAATCCGTTAAGAGCGTGGTCTCAAACTTTGTTAACTAACGGAAAAGACATAAATTATATTCCACGTAGGAAAGAGAATTTCTGGGTAAAAGGTTCAAAAACAACCTTTAAGGACCTTTTTTACTCTATTTCCCTTTTGTTTCCAATTTCTATACAGATGCAATTTACCCTTTCTAAAAATAAGAAAATCATCTTCGTCTTCAATCAATTTACCCTTGCACCATAAAGTTGTCTTCCAAGCAAATTCCATTTCCCTCATTTTCATCATCTATCGGCGATTGAATAGCTTATGTCCCTGATTTATATGAGTCAAACAGAGGTAAAATCAACGAACCCATCTTCATTATCATCAACGAACAACGATGGAGGAGCAAAGAGCAGCGACGGAGTAAAGAGCAGCAACGGAGGAGCAACGAGCAACGGCAGAGGAGAAACCAACATCATAGAGAAGCAAAGGAATAGCAACGAGTTGTAGAAGAGCAACGACCAGCGGGCGGAGGAGCAATCGGCAGTGACGATAAATATTAAATTTCTAAAACACAGTTTATCTGAAATTGGTTTTTTGTTTTGATTTTGTTGGCTCAAAAACAATATTATTAGGGTTTCAGGATTTAGTTCATGATATTGTTTGAATTTATTGGAGTTTTGTTTTTTGAGTTTGATAATCTTTATTGATAAAATTGGCTTCAATTAATTTGAGATCGCCGCCATGGAATCCACCGGTGAACAGACTCCTTCTCACACCTGCGACGCTGAAATCGGCGGTTGCCTCTTTGATTTCCTATTTGCTGTTCAGGACACTTTTTCTCTCATTTGGATGGTTGCCGTTGACGAATGGTTGAATGTCGGAGAAGAATAATCCGCCGTTGTCGATGAAGAAACCACCGCAGCTAGTGTCGTCAATGGAGCATGATGATGAATAATAGCTGCTGGAGTAGTAGAAATCATGTTTAATTAATTGTTATAAATTATTGATTTTTATAAGTAAATTTTTGAATTTTAAAAAATGGATGATTTTCTTTTGATCTTTTCAAGTGGTTGTCGAAGATAATAACATGTTTATTAGAGAAGAAAGTGGAGAAAAGTATAAAAAGATCCTTAAAGTTAGTTTTGATTTTTTCCTTCTAAATATAGCTTATGTGGCATTCATTTAACAAGTTACTCTCCAATTTCAGAGTGTGATCTCACGCTCTTAACAGACATCCGTTGAAGGACTTTAAAATGCGTTTCCGTGAAGTTTGGGGATCAGAAAAAGACAAAAATTAGTTTAAGGATCAGATAATCAAAAGTGGTATAGTTTAAGGACCTGAAAATGGGTTTTTCCTTTAAAATACTTACCAACTTTATACTTATAATTTTTTTTAACAATATTCACCCTCTTTTTCATTTAAATATTAATAATTAAATAATATTTATTAAAACAATCGAAACACAATTAAATATTTCGAAAGAAAATTAAACGCTTCGAAATTCAATTAAACGCTTCGAAATTCAACTAATTAAATATAATTCACCCACTCACTCCCAAACACCCGCCGTAAATTACACCGACAGAAAAATATTCCAACTAACAATTAAAAAAATAAAATAATAAAAAAAATTCACCGGAGAAGACGAACGGGACGAACCCGTTCATCTTCTCCGGACTGTTCTTCCCCAAGGAAGAACGGCGAGGTCGGTTGTTCTTTCTTGGGGAAGAACAGACCTGTTCTTCCCCAAGGAAAAACCATTCTTCCTTGGGGAAGAACAGATCTGTTCTTCCCCAAGGGAAAGACGTGAGTTGTTCTTTCCCAAGGAAGAACATATGTCGACTGTTCTTCCTTGGGAAAGAAAGAGAAGACGAACAGGTTCGTCCTGTTCATCATATTTGGTGATTTTTTTTAATTTTATTTTTTTTTAATTTTTTTGGTTTAATTAGATATAAACTTTAAATTTTTAATTTAATTAGATTTTAATTGGTTTAATTAAGTTTTTGATTTATTTAATTGGATTTTAAAGCGTTTAATTAGAGTTCGAAGTATTTAATTGTGTTTTAATTGTTTTAATAAATATTTTAACTTTAATATTTTTAATTATTGATATTTAAATGAAACAAAAGGTGAAAATGATTAAAAAAATTTATAAATATAAAATTGGTAAATCTTTTAAATATTAAGGATGTTTTGAATTTTTTTTATTACATGTCATGTTTTCATTTGACTGAAGAAACTAGCGGCGGTGTAATGTGAGCTATTTTGGACAAGTACAGGATGTGAAGTGAGCCAATTTCGACTTTAGGGACTTATTTATTCTTTTGATCCGACCTCAAAGATTAAAGCGAGTCTTTTGCCAAAAAAGATTGAGTTATTGGGGAAACGAAAAATAAAATAAAAATGAGTGCTACAATGTAGCAATTAATGGAGGGATGAATCAATGAGAATTAGAGAAATTAAAAAGGGAAATTAAAAGAGGCAGTAACAATGTTCAGCCTGTTGAAAAATTATTGGATAAATTCGGTTTACTACGTCATCCGTAAACTAATCCTATCATATAATGAAACGTTATTAAATTGATGGTAATCTTATAAATTTACTATTTAAATGTGTAAATAAGTAGAGAAATTCTTAACTAGAACGAGTCTACCACGTCATCCGTAGACTCAGCCACTCATAATCCAACACCTCATTAAAATGATGGCAATATTATAATAATTGTGCAATAAATGTATTCAAATCTTAATGATAATATTATAATATTGCCATCATTTTAATGAGGTGTTGTATTATGAATGGCTTAGTCTACGGATGACGTGGTAGACTCGGTCTATCTAAAAATTTCTCAAATAAGTAATAAACAGATTTACAAGATTGTAAATATTTTAATGACGTGTCATTATGTAATAGGCTTATTCCACATAAGTTTAAGATTGTCTCCAAATCCCGCGTTAATGTCTAGCATTTACTTACTCTTGGATAAAGTATAATTTCTCCCCCTGATGTGGCATAAATGATTATCAAATTCAATTTTTTAATTTTTAATTAAATAAATAAATTTAGTAGTCCTTGATGAAGCTGATCGTTAATTAGTTAATTATTGATGTTTAAGTGATATAGTGTTCCAATATCTAAAATATCCATGATTAAAAGTTCAAATATCTAATATATTTAACAATAAACATATATTAATTTATCTTAAAAAACAATTAATATAAATTAAAATTAATTTAATAATATCAAGACACAAGCAAATAAATAATAATTTTTTCGAAAACAAATAAAAAAAGATTATTTTAAAATACAACAAAAAATAAGAAAATTCTATAGTTTAGAACACCTAAAATAAGTAGTATTTATTTTAATGTACCTTAGAATGCAATCCCTGAAATTGGCCTATATACGATCGAGCATAAATTTTGGAAATAGTGAATATTAGTTATCTCTTTATATCTAGAACAATTACATGTTACTATCAATTATATGTAAAATAAAAGATTTACTCAAAAAAAAATATGTAAAAGAAAAACAATATATTACAGTTTCTCATTGAAATTAAGCTTTTGATTCTAGCTTTTGATTTAAGTAGCTTGCAGATTCTATGGTTTGTATAGCGCTATTCGATGACGGTTTTTACCGCTCTCAACATCTCTTCTAAAATAGTTTATTCAATGTGTTGAGAAACTATTCATATTTATAATTTTTATTGTTATTAATAAAAAAAACTAGTCTTTCGAAAAAAATGAAACATTCAATCATTCATCATGTAAAAGACAATTTTTACTTCAAAATGACAGAATCAATTTAATACAGTATTGTATTTTACCTTATCTTGTCATTGATTTAAGAACTGCAATTTTCTGATTGCATAATTCTTGAATAACTGAATAAGTTGTAAGATAAAAAAAAACTGAATAAGTTGAGTTTGAGAGAAAAGTGATTAAAGGGCCATTTTGGTTCTTAAATATGCACAATGGACTTATCACTATATCTATAGTATAAAGTTGAACCTTAATTGTTGGATTCCTTTTATACCCTTGCAAATTCTATGAATTTCAATACATAACAACTTATAAAAAAAGTCTCACTTCTCTCTCTAAAAATACCATCCTCTCCTTTCTCTCTTCAAACCATACTCCAAAATTATTATTTTGAGGAGGTGATTTTGGCCTTTTGGCCGGAAAACCACCTCCTTCACTCCTTTTCTTTCTTAGATCTACTCCAATAAAAAACTTAGTTAATTTGTTTCTAAAATAAATCTATCATTAGAGGTCTTTTATACTTCAAGGATTGAAGAAACAATTTTTAAAGAATGTGGTTTTCTTTGGGGATTGGAAAACCACCTTCTACTTTTTGTCAAGAAGTTTTCTTCAATTTTTTAGAGTTAAGTTTGATCTTTTTATAGTGGATATAGGTGTTTTCTAGTGTTTTTAGATCTATCATTTTTGTCTTCTTAGATCTACTCCGATAAAAAAACTTAGTTAATTTGTTTTTAAAGTTAATCTATCTTTGGAGGTCTCTCATTCTTGAAGGATTGAAGAAATAATTTTTAAAGAAAGTGGTTTTTTGGGGGATTGGAAAACCACTTTCTATTTTTTATCAAGAAGTTTTCTTTAATTTTTTAGAGTCAAGTTTGATCTTTTTATGATGGATATGGATGTCTTCTAGTGTTTTTTAGATCTATCCTTATTGTCTAGCTTTGAAGATGTGAAGGAAGTTTCCGATGATGCTCGGAAGTTAGGACTCAACGGATCAAGTGGATCGCCGGCAAAATCGGATGGGTGATAAAATTCGAGACCTCGCTCCAACGGAACTTTGTTCATCGTTGTGTTA
The DNA here is from genome assembly GCF_937616625.2 of Mercurialis annua. Classification (NCBI taxonomy): domain Eukaryota; kingdom Viridiplantae; phylum Streptophyta; class Magnoliopsida; order Malpighiales; family Euphorbiaceae; genus Mercurialis; species Mercurialis annua. The sequence goes on from NC_065577.1 coordinate 42,680,546, forward strand.
AGTTAAAGCGAGAATTACGTCTTAGAGTTATCTTCCTTTTGATTATTTTTAACTTGTATCCTTAGTTGTTTCTTAATTATTTTGGGATTTAGTCTTGGAAGATCATATAGTTAAAATTTGTTATATGACTTTTATCATCTTGTAATTTTTCATTTCTATCTAATTCCTATCTTGAAAAAAAAAAATACATAACAACTTATGTTATGTATTCTTAATAGTAAGTTTAAGGGTTTTTATGGTGTCTTATTGTTATGTTCCATTTATACCCTTATCTATCCTTTATGTCTCATACTAATTATGCTATCCTTGGTGGAAATAATATGTTGGTCCCACATATTGATTATTTTTTTATTCCTTTTATATCCCTTTTAGTTCATCATACCAAATACAAATTATATTACCCCTGATGGAAAAAGAATCATCACATAAACCAATAAAAATAGGAAACCTACAAAATATATTTCTCTAAAAAAAGACATTTTTACCTAATTTTTTCTCCTTTTTACCCCATTCCACCACCTCTAAACATTTTTGTTGACACATGATGTCTATAATTTTTATGCTGTGCATACATAAGTAAATATCAAATTATTAACGGAACTAACAGAAGGGCCTTATAGTTTAAAAAAATTAAAAATGAGGTACTAAATCGTTTGATTAAGAGGTACCAAACTGTGAATTATGACAAACGTGAGAGGTCTTAAAATAATTTGCTCTATAATTAACTGTATTTTAACATAGGTCTAAAATTCAGTCATAACCGGTATAAACTTAGTATATAAGTTTAAGGCCTAACCACTCAAAACCCCCTCACCTTTTTTTTTCAATTTCACCCCGACGTTGAAAAGTTGTCAATTTTACCCACTTTAAAATTTTCTATTTTCAATTGTACCCTAATTTTTTAATTTTTATTAATTTTTTTACTTAAATGATGAAATCATTCAATTAACTAAGTTTAAAGATGAAATTAATTTTTTTTATTTAAAAAAGTACAAATAAGTCATTTATTTTTAAAAATTAACTAGAAATCATAATCAAATTATCACTAATTTAAATTCTTAGTTAATTTAACTAAATTTAGATAAATTTTAAAAACATACAATTAATATATGCTAGACATAGAGAATGTTTTTAAAATAATTTCAAATGAAAAAGATATTAATTTAATATTTCAGGGTACAATTGAAACGCAAAAATGCAAAATAGGGTAAAATTGACAAATTTTCAACGTCAGGGTAGGATTGAAAAGGGGCTAAAAGGTCGGGAGTTTTTAAGGCATTAGGCCTAAGTTTAATTTAGATAGAAGATTTTAAAATAGAATTGAACCTACATTTTAAGAGTCTATTTTGTTTAAATCCATCGAAATCCGGGCCGTGAATATTTATAGTCAATAACATAGAATCTATGGTAGTATTATATAACATGGTTGAAAATTTAACTATTTATTTTTAGAGACTTGGCATCACTATTTATAATAAAGTGATGCCATTAACATGTAGCAAATTTAGAACTTTCCATAACCACCCTATGAAATAAGTTACGGTCAATCCTATGATAATTAATACACATGCTGAATCAAAAATTTATTAATTTATTGACTTTGTATAAAAAAATTATAAAACATCTACATTAATAAACCTAATATTAATATTATATTATAAAAAAAACTAACTAAATACACTTTACAATCACTCAATTTAAAAGAAATAATTTTATATTTAATAAAAAAAATATCAATTGATATCAAATCAAAAAGTAATTATTAAGAAGTTGTATTCATAAAGTAAAATAATTTTTAATATTTTTTATACTAGAGATACTTTACTTACTTTAATTTATTTATGTAATAACTTCTTTTAAAATTTCTCAAAAGAATAAGAAAGTCATAATTTAATGGTATTTTAACTTCCACTTTATGAATTAAAGTTAGTACTGTCTCAAATAAATCATCAATTGTTATATATATTTTTTAAAAAAATCTCTCTAATAATTAATATTTATGTAGAATATATTTTAAATTTTATTAATTATTAAATAATAAAATTATTAATTATCCGACGTGGAACGAAATTGGTTCTCTCAATTTTTTATTAATTATTAGAATTATTAATTTATAGAATATTAACTATTAGAGGGTCGACTGTACTCAAGAAGGTGACAGAAGCATATAGGGTTGTCAAAATGGGTTGGCGGGTCGTGTTCGTGTCGTGTCAACCAACTTTGTTAACACAATTAGGGTCAACACGAACACGACCCATATAACTAATCGTGTCAAAATTTTCAACCCTAATACGACACAGATTTTAGACGAGTGACACGACATGACACGACACGATTAACACGTTAAAATAAACGGGTTACACGATTAACACAATTACACTGCTAACACGATACGATTAACACGACCCACTTAACATTTAAGAATTTTTTAAACCATATAAATATATTTTTAACCTCAAATTTATCAATTAATATTCAAATTGTAAAATTTTAATATAATCAATTTTATTTTTATATTAATATAGTTAATTTAGTAATTTTATTTTATATTTTTTATAATTATAACTATTTTATTTTTATATTATTATAAATAATAAAATTTGTAAATGGGTTAGGTGGGTTTGACGGGTTCGCGAGTCAACCCGTGACACGACCCATTTATTTCGTGTCATAAACGGGTTGACACGTTTTTAACGCGAACCCGCTAAGCCGTAACGCGGATTCGCCAAACTTACGGGTTAGGCGAATCGTGTTATCGTGTCATGACCCATTTTGACACCCTTACGGCCTTACATAATATATTAGTCAAGCAAATGGAGAATACTTTTAATAGGGCAAATTCATTTGGAGGTCGTGTACTTCAAAAAAAAAAATCCCGAGTATTTTGTACTTTAATTTCATATTGTTTGGTCCTTGTACTTACCAATTTTTCGATTTTTATGTTCTTTTGTGTGACTTGAAAAAAAAAATTGTAAATAGAGACTGAAAAAAATTATAAAAAAATCGGAAAAACAAAAAATAAATAAACGGAAGCATCAAATAATACAAAATTAAATTATAAAAATTTCCAGAAAAAAAAGTTTAAAATACAGAGACATATAAATGAGTTTAGATCGCACCATAAATCCTTGACAAGTAACATTTCTGCTCATCAATCAATTACTTCTCATATTTGCATTTTCTTTTCCTTTTGAATTTTACAGGTAACGAACTCCTTTTTACTTTTCTTCCTCTCCAAAATATTTGTCAAAATTAAAGTCAATAACTAACTAACCAACTAATTTATTACTTGCTGCCTCTTTAACTTTAAATTATTTTTTAGAATCATTCAACAATTAATTATTACTGTATGTGTATATTCATGACATGAAATAAATACTAGGGGTAATTACCTGTTTTATAAATTTATTTTTATAATTATACTATTATTATAGAATTAATAACATGATTTTATCTATCTTCAACTGTATGTGTATATTCATGACATGAAATAAATACTAGGGGTAATTACCTGTTTTATAAATTTATTTTTATAATTATACTATTATTATAGAATTAATAACATGATTTTATCTATCTTCAACTGTTTGTCTATCTATATAAAATTGAAATAATATATATATGACTTTATTTTGTCCCATCAAAAAAAAAACTTTATTTTGTATTTATCTTATGAGAATTTTCGTGCTTTTTCCTCATTAAATATGTTATGCAAGAGAAATAGTGTAGTTTAGAGGTGATAAATGGGTGGATTTGGGTGGATACAAAAATTTTGTTTCTCCGTAACTGTACTTTGATATGGAGAAACAAAATTTTTGTACCTAAATTCCCATTATCTTTAACATTCCATTTTTCTTACCACCTAATAATGAGGACTTTTGCCACAAATTTTAATAAATTTTAAGATATTAAAGTTGGTCCAAAATTAACCTAAAAAACTAAAGATTTCTCCACCAGAAGCATCATTATAACTTGTTCAGTTCAAACTCTCCAAAGCAAAATGATAATTGTTGTCGGTTTGGGTATCAAAAGTCATTTGTTCCCAATATTTTATACTAGTAATTCGATTATTAAGAACTAATTAGGGATAATTATTAAAAAATGCATGACTTTTAGCAAAAAAATTCAATTTTATCATTTTTTTTAATTTTTGCGATATCGTGCATAACCTTTTTTTTTATATAATTTTAGACAACTCGGTCATCCAAATCTAATGTGACTTATAGCTACGTACTATATATACATGGTCTCCTCCAATTAGATACATCAATTTCAGATGAGCAGATTGTATAAAATTATAATAAACTGAAAGGTCGTGCATAAAATTACAAAAAATCAAAAATTCATATATATATATATATATGTGAAATAATTAGAGAAGAGAAAATATATTATTGAATGGAATGATAATGATAGGTTGATTACAAGCGTATATATATATATATATAACTAGAATAGTTCTAATCAAATAAGAACTTCTAAGGATATGAACCTTTAATCATAATAGGAGAAGGAGATATATTCCAATACTCCCCCTCAAGTTGGAGCATGAGGATCGATCATGCCCAACTTGGACAATAACATAGTAACAATTCGACCATCAATAAGACTAAACTTGTGTTTAAGCCAATCGATAATTTTCAGTTTTAAGACTTGATGGTCTCCTTCAAAATTGGCAGTTTAAGGACTTGCATCGGTCCCATCAATAATACTCAGTTTTAAGACTTGATGGTCTACTTCAATATTGGCAGTTTAAGGACTTACGTCGGTCCAAATCAATAATTTTCAGTTTTAAGACTTGATGGTCTCCTTTAATATTTCCAGTTTAAGGACTTGCGTCGGTCCAATAAATAATACTCAGTTTTAAGACTTGATGGTCTCCATCAATAATTTTCATGGAAACTTGAAGTGCGGCGGCGGCGAGTATGGCGGCGGCGACATCTTCCCTTTCCATATAGAGTAGAAAAATTGAAAAGAAAAAAAAATAGACTGATAACATATGAAAAAAAATCATTGTAGACTTGAAGTGCGGCAGCGGCGAGTATGGCGGCGGCGACATCTTCCTTGTACATATGATAAATTAGAAGTGTGGTACGGCGGCGGCAGCGGCGGATAATGGCGGCGGCGGCTTCGGATATGGCGGCGGAAATAACAATAAAGTAGTATAAATCATCTATTTAGAGTTATGTACGAAAATATAAAAGGGATGGGAGGTGATTTTGGCCATAAAAATAGCCAAAATCACCTCCCTAAAAGTGATAGTTTAAGGTTTGTGTTTAGATGAAGGATCGATTTGGCTCTGATACCATGTGAAATAATTAGAGAAGAGAAAATATATTATTGAATGGAATGATAATGATAGGTTGATTACAAGCGTATATATATATATATATAACTAGAATAGTTCTAATCAAATAAGAACTTCTAAGGATATGAACCTTTAATCATAATAGGAGAAGGAGATATATTCCAATAATGTATGAAAATGTACAAAATTAAAAGACATAAATAAATTTACAGCCATTGTAAAAATTAAAAAGATATGATTAAACTGTAAATTTTGCTAAAGGTTATTAATGCAACTAATTATATTAAGGTTGCATAATTATAAAAGTATTTTTGGGCATGCCCTGAAAATAAGGCAAATTGTTAAAATAATCATGTGAACAAAGGAGAGAAGGCCCTAATACTTATGTTTCCTCAATGGATAAAATATTATTAATCGGGCATGTTCATCATAATAATTTGTAAAGTTTGTATTAATGCATTTCAACAATTTTTTTTTTAGTTTTTTTATGAAATCAACAAAAGTTTTTATTAATTGTTCATTTTTCTGATAATTTTCGTATGAATTATAAAGTGATATTTTTTTTATGTATATTAAGTAAAAAAGGATGGATTTTTTTGATATAATATACATTTCTCAAGTTTCTATTTCAATATAACATTATTGGAATGAGGTTTTGAACCGTTAAAACTAAGTCGATCTTTTACTTTGATATTAAATATAAATAATTAATAAAAGTATCAATTTTATTAACATATACATGTAATTTGTTGGGTGACTTTTTCACTGTTTTTAATGTGAAACTTTAGACCTTTGAAACTACCATCAATGGATAAAAGCATACTTTTTGATAAATATTTACTTTGATTTAACAGTCAATGGATTAAGTAATTGTATTGTTAATAATTTTTCTTTTTAGATTATTCTTTAAGAAAGTTGCCTTGCAAAGAATGAAAGCTTCAAAATCTTAGTTAAAGAAACATAAGGAATACAGAAATATGCCACTTTGCTTCTAGAATATGGTATTTTTGTAATATAAGAATTTTTATTATTAATATCAAGGATGAATATTATTCGCAACTTGCTTAATAATTTTTTTTTTTAAAAATAATATAACTACTTAAATAAAATAATGTATGATTTTTTTTTATTTTTTTTACAAACAAAGACAAAATAAATTTCCATTTAAAAGACATAAAAAATCCACAAAAAAATCTTATTGAGAAAAATTTAATATAATAGAATAATTATTGCATAATGTTAAATTTATTTCTGAATATCTCAATCATTATTATTAAAACATCTCAGTATAGTCTTCAGTATTGAACTTCGTATTAAAGTTGGAGCTAATTTAATTTTAATTATAATTGAAAAATTATAAAAATACAAAATTAAAATGTTTAAATTAAAATTGTGATTGACTACCATTACAACTTAAATGAAAAATATTGTTAACAATAGCCTCAAAGATACAAATTAAAAAATAACTCTAAATGGCTAGAATTAAAAAAAAAAAGAATATGGAATTATAATGCAATTACATACACTACTTTTAGGGTTTAACTTGGTAACTTAAAAGTACAAACTTACCACTCATAAATTAATATGCATATGTCAATGCCTTTGTTTAAAAGAAAGAGCTTAAAAAGGGATCAAGATGCCTATATGTGAAGAAATTGAAATTTTGAAGGACTTAAGTGATGACCTTTGTTAGTTATACAATCACAACAAGTCAAGCAAATTTAATGGAAAGGAATGTTTTTAACTATTTCATTCTAAGTTACAAAAGTGAGAAATTTCCATAAGTTGGTAAGTGTATATTAGAGTATTTATTATGTACATGTTAAAATAAAAAGTTAAGGTCATACTTTTGTCAAATATGCACATTAAGATACTTACAAAATCCCCTAGTGTCAACCTTTTAGTAACTAACCATTAATTTAATCAAGATTAAGAAATTCAAAGTCTTAGAACCAATGTTTTGAAAAATGGTTCAATCGGTTAAACCAATGATTCAATCGATTTAACCATTTTGCAACAAATTTAACCACTTATTCAACCAATTACATAAAAAGCAAACAAGTAATATTGATATAATATGTATATTTACTCTAAAATAAATATGAATGTTTGAAATTAAATGCATATATACTAGAAAGTTAACTGAAAAACAAATTACCAAAATATAAGACGGTCGTATGGTTTAAATGTTTTCATAATTTTTAAATTTTGTGAATTTTTTTAATCCGAATGGATATAATTGTATTTTTGATTTTTAAGAAAGGATCAAAACCGGAATACTTTTTCGTTTTCAATCAAACTAGTTGAACCAGCTAATCCGGTTCTTAAAACTCCGGTTAAAACTTGTGAAATCAATTTTGATTAGTACCAAATACAACTATATAATCATGATAATTTTGTTGAATTTCATCACCTAGGGGAGACTTATGAAACAAGCATGCAATTAATTATTATTATTTTTAGGCTTATCTCCTTAAAAACCCCCCACCTTTTAGCCCCAATTCGTTTGCACCCTCACGTTGTAAAACCACCAAATATACCCAAATTACGACCTTTTACTTTCAATTGCACCCTCAGCCATCAAATTGACCTCTTTTCACTTGAAAAATGTTCAAATTAATACTTTAAACTTTAACATATATTCTAAATAGGCCTTAATGTTATATTTAAAACGAGAATAAAACTATTTTTTGAACATTTTTCAAGTGAAAAAAGGTCAATTTGATGTTTGAGGGTGCAATTGAAAGTGAAAGGTCGTAATTTGGGTATATTTGGTGGTTTTACAACGTGAGGGTGCAAACGAATTGGGGCTAAAAGGTGGGGGTTTTTCAAAGGGATAACCCTTATTTTTATAAATCTACTTTATAGTTTTCATAGGCTAGTGGGTGTAACTAGCTAACAACCTCAATGGTGTTGAACTAAACTAATTTTTATTATTATTTTAGGCTCATGTCATTTGACCAGTTGTCTTTGATCAGAACCTAATCTAGCCAACATCTAAAACTACCCTTATCTCTCATTCTAATTCGTGCAAAGAGTCATTTTGGCTCCTAAACTTATGCCTCAAGACCAATTAACTCACACATATCAATATTAGTCAATTAATGACAATTAAGGTTGGTCAGTTCGGTCAAAACGGATTCAAATTCCCAATCTAACTTAATTGATTGTCCGAATACACAAAAACCAAATCAACCAAATATAAAGCCATAATTGAAACCGATCCGTCCGAATTAAAACAAAAAACAAAATTCAAAACCAAACTAATCATATAGGTCGATAATTTGGACAGTTCTGTTAAAACCGACAAACATACAAGAAAAATTTAGAAATTTAAATTTTTGCTTTATTCGGTTGATTCGGTTAATTTGGATAATCCAAACCTCAAATTGAATTGATACCCAAAAACCAACAATTTTGTTATCAAGCCAAACCGACTAAACCCAAATTTATAACCGAATCAAATCGACTAAGTCATCGGTTCGGTAGGTCGGTATTTTTGCTCATCCCTAATGACAGTATTTTCTATTTTTAAGTTGGTTAACCCTCGAATTGTGAAAAATGAACTGAACGCAATGACCCAATTTGAGAGTTAGTTGACCTAAAATGGGGAGAATATTTCGTAATAGGCTAATTAACTTAAATATAAAGAGTATTATCCTTAATTGATCAAAATAGCTAAATGTAAGTTACTTGGTTTTGATGTACAAGTCCAAGGACTTCAATGACCCTTTATTCATTCTAATTCTACTTATAAATAGAGGTATCAATCTCTCACTTTCTAAACCATCACTATAATCAAATCAATTAAGCTCTAAAAATGGAGCCTCTAAACCACATTTTTTCTAACCATTTTTCAACTTTCTTCTTAGCCATTTTACTAGTCATTGGTTATGCACTGAACTTAGCCAATGCAGCACCCATGACTCACAACCATCAGTTTGTTGTATGTTTTTTCTTAAATTATTTTTAATTTTTAATTTTTTCGTCTTATAATTAAATAATAAAATACATTTATACGAGGAATTGTTTTAATTTTTTTATTTTTTTTACAGATTCAAGCAACACCAGTGAAGAGGCTGTGCAAAACTCAAAATGTGATCACTGTGAATGGGATGTTCCCTGGTCCAACATTAGAAGTCAATAATGGAGACACTTTAGTTGTGACTGTTACTAACAAAGCTCAATACAATGTCACCATCCATTGGTAATTTACTTCTTGCTAGTTATACTTGGTCATGGGCCGGGCTTGAGTGGACACGGGCCTGGTTCAATTGGGTCTGATGCGTTTATATGCAACATTAATGTTGGTTCAGATTCGATTTAATTTTGATATTAATTTTCAAACTAGATTCATGAATTGAATTTATACGAGTTTGAACCGTATTTTAGAGTTAGTACAAAATCGGAAAAAGTGTAATATTGTTCAGAAATTGGTCAAACATTTTAAAAATATGCTTCTTAATCTTTTGTAGGTAAAAATAAAAACATAAAATGTAAATTATATCGTGTTTAAATTATAACACTTAAGTAAATTAATCAAAGGTTTTATTGTTTCTATATGCATATTTTCAAACAAATTTTTATAATTTTGGTATGCAATAGTAATCGTGTTTAAATTATAATGCACGGTTGATTATTCATATATAAATCAGTTTCAAAATAGTTAAATTCTTCTCCTTGCTCTTTATTTTACTATCTCACAAAATTGAATTTTTTTATGTAGGCATGGTGTTAGGCAAATGAGGACTGGATGGGCTGATGGGCCTGAATTTGTGACTCAATGTCCAATTAGGCCCGGAGGGAAATACACTTATAGGTTCACAATTCAAGGCCAAGAAGGGACACTTTGGTGGCATGCTCATAGTTCATGGCTTAGAGCTACGGTTTATGGTGCCCTAATTATTCATCCAAAACAAGGATCTTCTTATCCATTTCCTAAACCTAAAAGGGAAACACCCATTATTCTTGGTAAATTAAACTATTTTTTTTATCTTATTTAAGAGTTGAACGCGGTATTTTAAAAACCGAACTGGTAGCCATATCAGTTGGGGGGGTGTAAAAATCAAACTGATACCGACAAATTCGGTGGGATTCAATTTGATATTATAAAAGAAAAATCGGTAATTTGGCTTTGTATTGTTCTAATTTTAATGTAAACCAAACCAAAATAATTGAACTAGATTTTTTAACCAGCTTAACTAACCAGGTTGGTTTAATTTAGTTCAAAAAATTAGTATTTATTTAAAATTTTGGTTCAGTTATGAAAAATAGAAAATTTCAATTTAATTGGTTCGGTTTGAATCGAATGAACGCCCCTAATCGCCGGTTCACAATTCAACCGGTTAAACTATTATTTCAACCACTCATTTAATCAATTAACTAAAATATGAATATATATAATTTAGAATAACTTTACATGTATATATAATTTAAACATAAAATTTTAACTGATAAACATGTTAAGAAAATGATAAATGAATTACATTATAACTAATAAATAAATGATCAAACGGGTTTTATGGTTTAAAATGTTCGACAACTTTCGATTTTTACGGATTTTTTTATTGAATTACATATCCAATTTTTAGGTAATAACCGAAGCGAATTGATCTCTGATTCGTGATCGAAGTGGTTGAGCCAATTAATGTTCGTTTAGAACAAAATAATTATCATATAACGAGGAATATAATATGTTTCTAATATAAACACCAATTAATGTTTTGTTTTTAATGTTGATATTGAATTAGGTGAATGGTGGAATGCAAATCCAATTGATGTCGTGAGAGAGGCAACAAGAACAGGAGCAGCACCAAATGTTTCTGATGCATATACTATTAATAGTCAGCCTGGTGATCTCTATAACTGTTCCTCTCAAGGTTTGCTTTCTAAATTATTATTTTTATCATAATCTTTATTACCGAAATGAAATATGCATTTATCGTCGTGCTCGGACTAAATTTATAATCACGTTAAAATAATTTTTTCCTACTCCATATCATAGGAGATTTTAAATTTTAAATGCCCACATATGTATTCCTACAAAAGATTTGTCATTTTTTATTGTATAAAAGAAATAAATAAATATCTTAGTTATTGGATTGGATATTATGCAGAACTTTCTTGGGCCACTCTTTGGGCCGTCAGACTAGGCCCACCATTCTTTCAAATGAAACCGTTAAACTATCCGGCCAAGAATAACTGCTAACAGAAATTTAAACTCTAAATGCTTATTTTGCTTGAAATCAATCAAAATAAACAAATAATAACTTAATTTCTTGATTTCTCTTGCAGATACTGTAATAGTTCCAATAAATTCCGGCGAGACGAACCTTCTCCGAGTCATCAACGCTGCGATGAACCAACCGCTTTTCTTCACTGTAGCTAACCATAGGCTCACAGTGGTTGGTGCTGATGCCTCTTATACAAAACCATTCACCACAACAGTCCTAATGCTCGGACCGGGCCAAACCACTGATGTTTTAATCTCCGGTGACCAGAAACCATCCCGGTATTACATGGCAGCGCGTGCATATCAAAGCGCCCAAAACGTTGCATTTGACAACACTACTACTACCGCAATTCTTGAATATAAATCCGCTCCATGTGCTCCCAAAAATTGCTCGTCCTCAAACAAACCAGTCATGCCACAATTGCCTGCGTATAACGACACGGCTACGGTCACTGCTTTTAATAAACAGTTTCGGAGTCCTAACAAAGTGTTAGTTCCGGCGGAAATCGATGAAAATTTGTTCTTCACAGTTGGATTAGGACTCAACAATTGCCCATCAAATTTTGACAAGTCAAGCCAATGTCAAGGGCCTAATGGCACAAGATTTTCAGCAAGTATGAACAATGTGTCATTTCAATTACCATCAAATTTTTCTCTCTTACAAGCGCATCAATTGGGGATTCCGAGGGTTTTCACTACCGATTTCCCGGCGAATCCGCCCGTAAAATTCGACTACACCGGGAATAATGTTAGTCGATCCCTATTTCAACCGGTGGCTGGTACTAAGCTTTACAAATTGAAATATGGATCAAGAGTACAAATTGTGTTACAGGATACAAGTATTGTCACACCTGAAAATCATCCAATTCATCTTCATGGATATGATTTTTATATCATTGCTGAAGGTTTTGGAAATTTTAATCCTCAAACTGATGCCTCCAAATTTAACCTTGTTGATCCACCTCTCAGAAACACAGTTGGTGTGCCTGTTAATGGATGGGCAGTCATCCGATTCGTCGCGGATAATCCAGGTATAAAAATACTCAAAACCGATACTGCACGGAAACAAAAAATCAAACTTACTCGTAGCCGATAACCCACGAATAAGCTATATATAAATATTAAAATGGATAATGTTCGAACAAGAAAATGATATTTTTACAAAAATAAGTTATAAATATAAATTTTTCGAATTTCATAAGAGTTTTTATAAACGGAAACGAAATGCCGAAATATTAAATTGAATATAATAGTGAATTTTGTTGTCTGCAGGTGTGTGGTTAATGCATTGTCACTTAGATGTTCATATTACATGGGGATTGGCTATGGCATTCTTGGTTGAAAATGGAGTTGGTAAATTGGAATCTATAGAAGCTCCACCACAAGATCTTCCTCCATGTTAAGATTAATAATTGAATAATTAGGCCATTATATATATATATATATATATATATATATATATATATATATATATATATATATATATATTTGGGTTGTTTTTGATAGATAAATATTGGGTTTTGCTAATTTTGGTGGTGCAAATGTAATAACTATTGGGTACCAATTTATTTAGATAAATATTTGTCATATTGCTTCTATCATTGATGTAATTTCCTTTAATATAATTAATGTTAAAGAAAAGATTTAGCAATTTTCTATAGTTCTTCTTTCTCTTTATATTTTTTTTTTGTTTGATCCAATTTAAATTGAGTTTTAGATTTTGGTTTTGAGAATAAAAAAGTGATATATTTTACCCATAAAAATAAAATTAATTGATTTATGAAAAAAGGATCTTTAAATCATGAAAGTCTCACTAGAAACAAGCAATGATCAAAAGAAAAGAAAACCAACAAAATGTCTTGTATCTTGATGCTTTTAGACTATCATAATGCTTCATTAGTGATCATTAATCATGACTAAATATATCCTATAATTTGGTTTAGAGTTAAAAATAATCATGTTAGTTGAATTGGCTTCATATATTAGTCTTTTGTCATTGGAATTTCCTTGATAATTGAGATTTAATACAATTATAATTACTATAATTAACATCCAAATTAAAAGCATAAATACTTTTCTAAGGGCACATTTGGTTACATCATTCTTAAAATAGAAATAAAAAATAACATTTAATTAAGTTTTAATATTCTTAATTTTTGTTTGATAAACTCTTCTAACCCTTACCCCGAGTCTCTATCTTGAGTCCCGACCCGACCCTAAGTCACGAGTTATGATTTCGAGTCCCGGTACAGTGTCCCGATCCCGAGTCCTGAACCATGTCCCAACTACGGGTGAGCAAAAAAACCATCTGTCCGAATTAACTGACCGAACCGATAATTTTTGATCGGTTTGGTTCGGTTAAAACTTTAGGTTCAATCTGTTCGGTTTTAATATAAAAAAATATGATTTTTTGGTTATTGGTGCAGTTTGAATTTTAAGTTATCCAAATTATCTGAACTGGCGAAATTAGCCAATTTTTTTTTACCTTTTCTCATATTTTTGTCGATTTTAACCGAACCGTCAGTTTTGAAAATTTTCCTTTTTTATTCGATCAGTATGGTTTTTGATTAAAATTTTATTTAATCGGTTCAATATTAGCTATACGGTCGGACGGTTAGTTCGGTTAAGGGGTTATCAGTTTGATTTCGACCGAACTGACCGAATGCTCACCCCTAGTCCCAAAACCAAGTCATCCCAAGAGTTATGACCCCGACCTCATCCCGAGTCCCAAGTCTGAGTTTCGACATTGATTCCTAAATCAAGTTCTGACACCAAATCTCTGACTCTAATCCTAAACCCCAACTTTGACTCGAAAGTCTGGCCTTAAATCGAGTCCCGATCCCGTTAATTAACTTTAGTTTATTCTCTATCATTAAAATTAAAATTATAATTAGTTTTAGTTTTAGTTTTTTTTTTAGATTGTTAAGGGATGATAAAAAGGTGAATTTCTAATACCAAGTCTTTCTAGCTCCAGCATTGCAAGCTAAATGACGGAATTAAAATTTTGTTTTAAACTACAAACATTTTCGTAACTACCAAAGAAAATGGGAACCCGACATGCACATTATAATTAGTTAATTCACCAAGTAAAATTTAAAGTTGATGTTAGACAAAGCACCAGAAAACTTTGAAAAGGAATCCAATTAAATTACTCCTTTATTTTCAATTAAATTGCCTAGACACACTTTAAATTTTCAACTTAATTAATTAATTAAAAGTCAATAACAAACTTTACCAAACCAAGTTACTTGTTCTTTTTTCAATCTTGTTCACCTATCAAATTCTAAACCAGAATTACTTTTTTCTGCCTCTCTTAACAGACTTACTCTTCATATATTAAAGGGTTAAGATACAAAAATGACCATTTAGGGGCCATTTGAGCCACAGAGTAAATATTAGGGTCATTTTTGTACCTTAACCCTATATTAAAAAGGAAGAAGGCTAAAAAATGATCTTAATGTTGCCACCCAAAACTCTTGTAACCCTATCATATTTTTTGAGGCTCAATTATGACTCTTATGTTATTAAAATCTAAAATTTGCATCCCTCTCTAAGACGTTGTTACTTAAAACGTTAACAAGAGAGGGTGCAAATTTTAAATTTTTAGTAACATGAGGGTAATAATTGAATATCAAAAAATATGAAGGGCCTATAAGAGTCTGATTGGTAACATTAAGGTCAGTTTTGAGCCTTTTTTCTATTATATATTACCAATTCGTGATGCGATGAAATTAAATGGATCTATTTATGGAACGATGTAGTGAACAAAGTATATTTAATAATTTGTCCTTCAAATAAAAAAATTAATTGGGAGTAAAATGAGGTATATGTTTTTGAGCTAAACAATAAAATTTAATTTGTCATATTTGATATTCAACCATGTTCAATCATTGATCATGACAAGTTAACTAATTAAATTTTCCTAATGAAGTTTCTTTCGTTGAATTTGTAGTTAGACCAACAAATCTCTAGACATTTATCATTGCACATATATCTAATCTACACATCATGAAAAAGGGTGATCGTTATGGTCCACATTTAACAAACTGATTATATGTTTTGATGATATTTGAGCTTTGGATCCATAAAAGGTACATAGATATAACTAATTATAGATTAAAAATAAAATATATAGAATTTTCTAGGTCTAATCGTTCAAATGAACTCTACCTTTTTGAATTTTTTTTTATATTTCAAACTTTAAAAACGCTAATTTTACCTCATTTTTAAATTTTTAGTGTTAATTGTACTTAATTTTCCAAATTTGAGTTTTTCCATTCTGAAAAGGTTAAAAAATGTCTTTTTTATACTTGACACGTAATCTAAATAAGTCCTTAATATTTTTAAAATTATTAAAAGTTGAGACTACATGTCAAATAGAAAACATATTTGAGTTTTTTAAGTGGAAAAACTCAATTTCATAAAATAGATACAACTAAAATGGAAAATTGAAAAATAAAATAAAATTTAGGATTTTGAGAATTTAAGACATAAACAAAAAAAATTAAAATATTTTTAGATGATTCAACTAATTTTATAATATTCCAAATATTTTAAAATATTTCCCCTCCGTTCTTTTTAATTGGCTAATAATCACCCACGGCCCCTGACTTTAGGGGTACCTTACGACAAACCCCCTGATAAAAAAAAACGATCAGTAAACCCCCTAATCTTTGTGGCGGCGTCACCTAAACCCCCTAAACCCCAAATATGACGAAAATACCCCTGGCGCCGTTTTTTTCAGTCAACTGTCATTTTTTTGAAAAAAAAAATAAATCTGACGGCGCCACGTCAGCTGCCACGTCAGCAAAATACCATAAAAATTTTAAACACCCAAAATACCCCTAATTTAATTTAGAAAAAGACAAAAATAAAATAAATCAACCCAATCTAAACCATTTAATTAACCGACCCAACCACCGCCACCCGACCAACTCACCGCCCGACCACCGCCGGAAAATTTTCCGGTCATCTTCTCCGAGATGACCGGAAAAGATCCCACGCGGGGATCTGTTCTTGAACAGATCCGTCGCGAGATCTGTTTTTGAACAGATCCACGACGGATCTGTTCAAGAACAGATCCCACGCTGGGAATTACGATCGACGACAGCAGTCGAAACCTAAGACTTTCCCGTGTAGCTTTTGCAGCAGGAAATTCGACAGTTCACAGGCACTTGGTGGTCATCAGAATGGTCATAAGAAAGAAAGAGGTGCAGCCAGCAGAAGATACCAGTCGCTAAGAATGATGGGTTTTCTGACGAACAGATCACTTGGAGTCGGACCCCATGCCGCCGTTCTAAGCAGAGAGGCAAGAGGAATGACATTTGCAGAGAGACTCGACGTTAAAGAAGCTCGTGTAGGGTTTGGAACGGGATATGTGCCCTTCACGGTGGATTTTGAGGAGGCCATGAATTATCTGATGATATGGCCCGGGAGCTTTAGCATGGCGGCAGAGCCACCATCAGAATCAATTAAGCTAGACTTAAACCTGCGCGGGATCTGTTCTTGAACAGATCCGGCGACGGATCTGTTCAAGAACAGATCCACGCCATGGATCTGTTCTTGGAACAGATCCATGGTGGATCTGTTCCAAGAACAGATCTGAGTATGACCTGAAAATTTTCCGGTCATCTCGGAGAAGATGACCGGAAAATTTTCCGGCAGTGGTCGGGTAGCGGGTTGGTCGGGTGGCGGTGGTTGGGTCGTTTGTGTTTGGGTTGATTGAATTGTTTAGGTTAGATATAGTTGAGTTGAGTTATTTTATTTATTTTTTAATTAAATATGGGGGTATTTTAGGTGTTTTAATTTTTTTATGAATTTTCGATGACGTGTCAGCTGACGTGGCGTTGTCAGATTTTTTTTTTTGAAAGTCAGTTGACCAAAAAAGACGGCGCCAGGGGTATTTTCGTCCAAAAGGGGTTTAGCGAGCGCCGCCACAAAGATTAGGGGGTTTACTGATCGTTTTTTTTTTTATCAGGGGGTTTGTCGTAAGGTACCCATAAAGTCAGGGGCCGTGGGTGATTATTAGCCTTTTTAATTGTTCATTTAGCAAAATATATTTGTCTCTAATTAGTTGTCCATTTAGAATTTCAATGTAATTTTAGTTACTATGTTTCAAATTTACCGACCTGTAATAAATGACTCTGTGTTTTAATTTAAAAAATATTTGTTACTAATAAGGATATATTAATATATATTTTTTATAAATTAACATAAAAAAACACTATTAATTTTGGCTAAATAGACAATTAAAATAAACGGAGGGAGTAATTTTTATGAACTCATCTAAATATGAATTTGCCTAGCTTCAAGAAGATGGAGTAAAAAGCATCTCATCTTAAGTACAAATAAATAGTATTCAGTAGCTTTTATTTCTCGAACTAATAAAGTTGCTATAGCATTTAATCTTTAAGTTTAAGTTATAAATTATATTTCCCCTGTATTTTCTAGCTTATTAAGTGGGAAAGCTGATTAATTAATTAATTTTAATTGCTGAGATGTTTTTCAAAATATCTACTTAGTGAGGTAATTAAGTCAAGTATTTAATCTAAGTGGGTATTTGGTTCAACTTTTCATTAGAATTTTTAGCTTTTACTTTTCAAAAAGCTCCATAAAAGTGTTTGGTGAGATTTTCTTAAGAGATTTTTGGAGCTTTTTGAACCTGCAACAGCTGCTGTTTGAAAAGCTCAATTTTAAAACTTTTTGTCAACAACTGATAGTTGTTTCAATATTTTTAATTATTTTGACAAAATTACCCCCATTATAATATACTTTTTTTTAATATATAAAATTGTTTAAATTATTTTTAAATACTCTAATTATTTATAAATTATATAAAATTATTTTATTTATATTAAAACAACTATAATTTAATAAATTTTTTAAATAAATCAAAAATTAATCAAAAAAAAATCTAAATAAATTTAAATTAAATATTAGATATTTATAAAAAAATAATTATCAGCATTTTTATTAAATATTATATAAAATAATATATTTATAGTTTAATAAATAAAAATAAAAATTATGTCCTTTACGGTCATTTTCATATAAACAGCAACAGTTAATCAAATCTCACCAAATACGTATGGTCTATCAGCTACCAGCCAATAGCTAACATCTATCAGCTACCAGCTATAAGAAACAGCTGAACCAAACAGGCCCTAACATTCTTAGAAAGAGGAGAATTAAAATGGGATCTTTTACATGAAAGAAACACTAAAATCACTAATTATTAAATATTTGACTTGTTTCTAATTTGCTAAACAATCATGAAGTTGGATGCCTACATCAGTATCTTCATTTTGGAATTTCTAATAGGAAAGAAGAGTTTGACTTGTATTACTTGTAGTATTATACTTTCCATAAAATAATTCATATAAAATCACAAATAACAAAATCACAAATCAGTCCATGAAAAATGATCAAATTATTATTCTCACTTAAAAAAATTAAATTCAAATCTCTATACAGCCATATTATTTATTTAAGCAAAAAGTTATTATTTTTGGTTCGGTTTGGACATTTGCACTTCTGACTGAACCAAACCGAATTTTATCCTAAAATTTGTTGTGGGTTTTAGTCTTTGAAATAACTAAACGGTCTGGACATTTACACTAAACCAGAAAACCGAATGCACAATCCTAATCTTTACAATGAATAAAAAAAACTCAAAAGCAATTAGAAGTATTGACATGCACATAGGATTAATCAAGCAAACATTACTATTTCTAGCTAATTTTTACAAAATAAAAATTAAATAATAAGAAAAAGGAGCAAACCTATGTTTATGTTTCGCAAAACAAGAAAATGTAGCTAGTAGTAATGATGATTAATTGTCTGTTAAATTAAGTTAAACCAAGAATTAAAAAAAATTAAGACTTGTGAAGCAAGCAACAAAATGAGAAGAAATTATTCACATTTGATATGACAGTGGGTGCAACAACTCAAATAGGGTTGAACTAATTAATTTTGCCTTGAGAATTCTGACCAATTTCTTAATCAAAACCTAATCTGCCAACCTTAAACAACTTTTTCTGCTTGCACTCTTCCTATATATACATAACCATGCATATCAAACCAATTACAAAACCCTAAATTACAGAAAAGCCAAAAGTTTAAAATTTTAAAATTTTTAAATATGGGAGTGAGCATCAATCTCAAAATGGCCAATTCTTGCTTAGTCTTTGGCCTTTTGCTTCTTCTTCATTCCACATTTTCATTAGCTAATCCAAAAGTTCATCATCATGAGTTTGTTGTATGTAATTTCTTCCTTTAAACTATAATTGAGTTTCAACTTTAAATTTTTTTAATGTTTTGGAGAAGATTGTAGCTAGGTGTGTGTAAAAACTGAACCAAATTGAACTGATAGATTCAGTTTAATTTGGTCTTTTTATTATAAATAATTTTGATTTTTGGCTTAAGTTTATTTTGGGAAATAAAAGAGCTCGGTTCGTTTTTTATACAAACCGAACATAAAAATCAGACCGAACTTAATATAATGAATTATTTCATTTCGGTTTGAAATATTTTTTAACAATAAGTTCAATTTGGTTTAGCTTGACATTACTAAAAGTTGATTTTTTGGTTCAATAAAAAAAGTAACAAAATTCAATCGTTTTTGGTGCAAACGGAATTGACTAGCCAAACTAAAAAATTCAACCGAACTAACTGACTTAATTCGATTTGGTTTGATTTGAAATATTATAAGTTTAATGTAATTTTTTAAAAATTAATTCGGTTCGGTTTGATTTAACATATCGAGAATGAACAGGTTCAAGCAACAAAAGTAAAGAGGCTATGCAAAACTCACAACAGCATAACAGTGAATGGGTTGTTTCCTGGACCAACATTAGAAGTCAACAGTGGAGACACTCTCATTGTTAAAGTTACCAACAAAGCAAGATACAATGTCACCATTCACTGGTAATTATAATCTTTTCTATATATTTGACTAAAAAAAATATCGATAATATCGATGTCGTAACAGTATATATTCTGATGTTCACTGCTTCAGTCGTCATATTTTTATCATAAAATATTTTAAATTATATAAAATTAATTACTCGTGTCTGATATTGTTAAAAAAATCTCATATATAAACATTGACGTGAATGCTAGAATAAAATAGTATATTTTTTGGTTCCATGTCAATTTTTTTTATTAAAATATTATGCAATGTTTCAAATTATAAAAACATGATAATTCATATATGATATTGTAAAAAATAACTTGATAAATAATGTTGATATGGATGTCAAA
This sequence comes from Mercurialis annua, assembly GCF_937616625.2. NCBI lineage: Eukaryota > Viridiplantae > Streptophyta > Magnoliopsida > Malpighiales > Euphorbiaceae > Mercurialis > Mercurialis annua. The sequence goes on from NC_065577.1 coordinate 42,701,347, forward strand.
TAATGTACAATCCGATGTCCATTTCTTTACTTGAAAATTGGTTAGTGTTTTAAATTATAAAATTTGATGGTTCATAATTCTATATCGTCAAAGTTTGAAATTCCTCCTACTATAATAAAATATGCTAAATTATATGATTTAATTTTCTATTTAATTCAGAAAGTTACAAATATATTGTTGATTATGCTATCTGTAGGCATGGTGTTAGGCAGATGAGAACTGGATGGGCTGATGGGCCAGAATTTGTGACTCAATGTCCAATTAGGCCCGGAAGTAGTTACACCTACAGGTTCACACTTGAAGGTCAAGAAGGGACCTTATGGTGGCATGCACATAGCTCATGGCTTAGAGCTACTGTTTATGGTGCCCTAATTATCCACCCTAGAGAAGGAACTGCATATCCTTTTGCTCACCCTAAAAGAGAAACCCCAATTCTTCTTGGTAATTTCTTCACTCATTACTAGGGCCGAGTAGAAATCGAACCAAATCCAACGAAAACGGGCTGAAATTTATTGTTCGGTTAATTTTTTCGATGAAAACGGTCTGATTTGATAATCGATTCGGAGTCTGGATAACGGTTCGGTTTGAGAGTTTGTGAAATCAAAATAACCAAAAATTGAAGAAATCGAACTTCTTAAATTTAAGGACTTCTTTTTTTGATTCCGTATCTAAATTTTGGGACTTTTTTGTACGTTGCCTATATTTTTAAGGGTTTTGTTTGAGTTTGGATATAAGTCCAAACTAAATAGAAAAATTAAATCGAATCGAACCAATTTCAAAGTTCGATCAAAATAAATTTTGGTGTTTGCTGAAAAAAATCAGCGGTCCGGTCAACCATTTAGAAAAATTTAACATTGTAAATTTTGGTTAATTTAAAATTTGAATCAAATCAAACCGACAAATGCTCAACTTTGCTCTTTTTTTTTTGAAAGTACTCATTACTTCTTTAAAATGACACTAATTCATTATAAGTTATAACTATATTGAACAAATAATTATAAAAATTGACTGTTATCAGGAGAATGGTGGGATGCTAACCCGGTTGATGTGGTTAGAGAGGCAACTCGAACCGGAGCTGCTCCAAATAATTCTAATGCTTATACCATCAATGGTCAACCTGGTGATCTTTATAATTGCTCCACCAAAGGTACATGTAATTTCGTACCTGTTTTGATTTTGTTCTTTTAATACTTTTTTTTGACATAATGGTCCAAAAGTTATGAGTTCTTTTATTAATCAATATTTAACCAAAACTTTTAATTTTGACCAATAATTATAAGGTAACTTAAAAAGATGGATATATGGTAATGTTAACTCAATTTTAATATTTGTTCAATTTTAAATTATGAATTAAAATAAATTTCATTTGTATCTTTTTGATGTTTCACTTTAAATTTAAAGTTTTACATGATTTTAAAAAATTAACATTTTAATGTTAATTAAGTAGATTTTACAATTAAGTTAGAATTGATGTTCAGTTTTAAATAAATAAAAATTTATTTTGATCCTCCAACTTGAAATAAAAAATGGCTTGAAAAGAATAAAACTTCATAGATTAGTTAATTTGGAATAATTTTCAGGCATTAATCTAACGTCAGTTTGATGGTAAAAATTAGTTCTCGGTGCAAAATTGGCAAACTAAATTTTTTAAGTCATGAAACTGAACTCTTTTGATCTTTTATATTAAATTTGAAATGAATCTCTAAATTTTTTAAATTGGACTAAAATTATCAAAAAATTAAAAGTTAAGAGTTATATTTGAAGAATTATTAAAACTTTGCATGTTTTTACCATTTTCTTTTACTATCATGCAGACACTGTCATCGTCCCAATCAGCTCCGGCGAGACCCACCTCCTCAGAGTAATCAACGCTGCACTCAATCAACCGCTCTTCTTCACCGTCGCCAACCACAAATTCACCGTCGTCGGTGCCGATGCATTATATCTCAAACCATTCACCACATCAGTCATCATGTTAGGACCAGGACAAACCACCGACGTCTTAATCTCCGGCGACCAACCACCGGCAAAATACTACATGGCAGCTCGCGCCTACCAAAGTGCACAAAATGTTCCGTTTGACAACACTACAACAACCGCCGTTCTTGAATATAACTCGGCCCCTTGCTCCGTCAACTGCTTAACCACCAAACCGATCATGCCACCATTGCCGGCATTCAACGATACACCGACAGTCACCGCCTTTAACAACCGTCTCAAAAGTCCAAGAAAAGTTGACGTTCCGATGAAAATTGATCATAATTTATTTTTTACGATCGGATTAGGCCTGAATAATTGCCCCAAGAATTTCCGGCCAAGACGATGCCAAGGACCGAACGGAACTCGTTTCACGGCGAGCATGAACAACGTATCCTTCGTGCTTCCGACGAACTTTTCTTTACTACAAGCTGCTCGGCAGAATATTCCGGGAGTTTTCACTACTGATTTTCCGGCGAAGCCTCCGGTGAAATTTGATTACACTGGAAATAACGTTAGCCGGTCGCTTTTTCAGCCTGTTGCCGGAACTAAGCTGTATAAATTGAAATATGGATCGACGGTGCAGATTGTGTTACAGGATACGAGTATTGTGACGCCGGAAAATCATCCGATTCATCTGCATGGATATGATTTTTATATCGTCGCTGAAGGTTTCGGAAATTTTGATGCTAAAAAGGATACGGCTAAATTTAACCTAGTTGATCCGCCGATGAGGAATACAGTCGGAGTACCCGTTAATGGATGGGCAGTGATTCGATTCGTCGCGGATAATCCAGGTAAATGGTTGATGTTTTTTATTAGAGATGATTACTAATTGGATTATATTAAAATAATAAGAGAATAATAATATTTTAAAATGAAAGTGAATTTAGATGTTAAAAATTAAAATAATATGTTAAAATAATAATTTATTTGACAAATAGATCTTAAATAATTACTTTTACATTTCATTCATTAATTTTGTGTTTTGTTTATTATGTTTAGCAGCTAATGAAAAAAATAGATAAAACTAAAGTAACATACATTTTAGTCATTTAGCTTCTTTTTATTATTAGCAGTACATAAATGAAGAAAATGTCATTAGTATTTAAGAAATTATTTATATAATCTTAGTAAAATTTGTATGTTATTATTTAAATATTTGTTTATTATAAAAAAAGTTCTATAAAAATGATTTGATTTACGATAAAAATAACTTAAAATGCTGAACTATACTTTATTTTTCTTCGTTACACCGTTCTTTTCTTTTTTGCTTCTTGAATATAATAAACTAAAATTATGACATTGTTGAACAAAACAACAAATATTTTTATCAGTTTCCTTATAATAATTGTAGATATATGATAACCATTTGCATAGCTAATGTTTGTTTAGAAAAAAAGATAATTAGTGGCACAACCGTTGCGTTCAATAATTATTCTAATTAGTGCGCTTTTGTTGTAATAAAACAGGGGTGTGGCTAATGCATTGTCACTTGGATGTTCATATTAATTGGGGATTAGCCATGGCTTTCTTGGTAGAAGATGGAATTGGAGAGCTGCAGAAATTAGAGCCTCCTCCAAATGATCTACCTATATGTTAGAGTTTCATCAAGTTTCATAACCGTTTATTATAAGCCCATAAATAGGGGCATGGTTTTGTTTTTGTTTTTGTTTTTAATTCTCTATTCATCTATTATTAATTCATATTTTCAGTATTGGGGTTTCCCTGCATTTGGGGACTTTTTGTTTTGAATTGGGATAGATTACAGATAAAATGTGGGTTTAGAGAAGAGGGTTACTTTTGTAAAAGTAGTTTCCATCTTATTTGATTATATTCCTACATTTTTTTTGGAACAAAGGATCATTTTACCCCCTCAACTTGGCACAAAGTATCAAAAAAGTCCAAAGCTGAAAAACAGGATCACTTTTACCCTGAACTTGTCAAATTTTGATCAAAAACACCCCTCCCCACTCTCAACTCAGAGAGTGAGACACACTCTCCGGTTTTAATGGTGGTTTTTTTTTTCTCAAGGTGGTTTTTGATGATGAAAATTTAAAATGATCTTAATTTTTTTTAATCTTTCAAATTAATACATATAATTTAAAAAAAAAGACAAAATTACTTAAATTCAGCAAATAATAAATTTTAATTTAATTTATATATTAATTATTAAAAAAATTAAAAATAAAATCGTAAAAAGTAATCTTTATACAAAAAAAAACGATTTATACAATAACCTTTATAACCTATCGTCAAAAAAAAATTAAACTATCGGAATCGTCGGAACAGACCCACTGGGTCAGTTCATCTTCAACGGAAAAAAATGAACAGACCCAGATGGGTCTGTTCATCAGAGACCGGCGAGGACTGCTCCTCGCCTCTCACCTGTACACAAAAAGAAAAAGATAACAAACCAAACTTAAAAAGAAAAAACAAAATTAACATGAACAGAGCATAACTGAAGCTTTTAAATTGATCTTCATATTTGAATACCATGAAAAAATTACAAACCAAAATTAGGAAAACAAAGCACAAAGCTAACAAAGGTTGTATCTTTTTCTCGCCCAAATCCATGAAAAATAAAACAAAAAAATGACAGCCCCTAGCAGATCTTTCAACGGAAGCAGCTTCTTCATCTTTTTTTTGTTTAATCAACCCCCGTATCAATTTCACTCACCTCCGCTCTATCTCCGCCATACAAGCACCAAAAATCTACTCATTTAACTCTAGAGGAAGCCCATACGGCGCAACCAACAGACCCGGTACAGCAGTAGAGAGTCGCGATCACGGAAGCAACTTCTCCTTCCTCTTCACGAACAGCTGCTAGCGACGGTGTTTTAACGAAGAAGGAAGGCAAGGATGGGTGCAGGTGATGGGTTTTGGTTGAAGGATGGGTGGAGGCGATGATTTTGGTTGGTGGATGTGGAGGCCATGAAGTTTAGATTATGAAATAATGAGTAGGGTTATAATGATAAGTACAAATTGGTCCCTAGTTTTATTAAAGTTTAATTATAGTTAATTAGTATTTAATTGTGATTAATTAAAATAAACTAAAATTTTATAAAACCCATTCTCCAATTAAGGTGCCATGTCAGCATAGGGGTGTTTTTGATCCGGTTTTGACAAGTTTAAGGTATAAGTGATCCGGTTTTCTAGCTTTGGACTTTTTTGATATTTTGTGTCAAGTTGAGGGGGTAAAATGATCCTTTGTTCATTTTTTTTATTAGTTTCTTTGATTTCATTACTAATTAGTACTAAACTAACAAAAGCACCACACTAATTAGTAGACTGGTTTATTATAATACCAGCTCCCACCACCATAACTTTGACACCTTACACGTTCAGGACTTACAAGAAGACATATAAATAACAAAATTTGCTTATCTATACTATATTATAATTCTGAGCTCCAAATCAAATTTCAACACTATTATGACAAGTGGATCTCCCAAATTCATACATGTGGATTCCTACAAATCTTAAACGCTTAGAAACTCTTAAACAGCCTAGAAATGATTTGCTTTCATTGCCTGTTAAAAAACCCTGTGCAAGAATTGCTCTTTCGTATGCAAAAGAACAGTTACCCTCTTTGATATTCATAAAAAAAAGACGTTACAAACATAATTCAACAAAATCTGCAGCGTTATTTAAGTAATCTCCAATCTCTCACACACATTCAGCTTCAACAACAACGTGTGCTGATAAGTAACACCTCAGTCACTACAACATATCAATGTCTGCTGCTGCAGCAAATAGGGAGCTGAGCTTGAAAACAATTTTCAGGTCAGATGATTCAATTTTAAATATTTAACATTTATGCTATGCTGGTGCACCACACATAAGGTGTTTGATTAAGTTACGTTTAGAGAAATTTTTTTAAAACTCTTTCAATTCCAACATTTTTAGCAATAATGTTCCCACCTATGAGTTGAAGATGAAAATCATGATCACTGTTTTAATTGGTTCTTCAAATTCTCATCGTCTTATTTCGCAGTTCGTTCAACTTTTAAGTGTGTTTTAGGAAGCCAATCTTGGTAAAACATGCTTGTCTTTATTTGACTCTATTTTGATTTTAGTTTAACATATTAAAACGGAAGAATATGACTTCAAATGGTAAGTGCCCAAAGTCGAGTCAGGGGACGCACAATTAAGGTGGTATCCATCGTGTTCCGTGGTTATCCATGGAAGAGACTTGCGTGCTGACTTAGTTGTTTTGGATGTTCTTTCATTTGACGTGATTTTGGGGATGGATTGGCTGGCACGCCATTATGCTTCGATCGACTGTCGAGGGAAGTCGGTTGAGTTTCGGATTCCAGGTGATCTACCCTTTTCTTTTCAAGGGGAAAAGGCGGAGACACCGAAGAATCTGATTTCTGCGATCAAGGCAAAGTGGATGATGAGTAAGGGTTGTCAAGCTTTCTTAGCGGTGGTTAGAGACATGGATGCTGAGGTGGGCAGTATGAACACTGTCCCTATAGTGAATGAGTTCACTGATGTTTTTCCAGAGGAGTTGCCTGGATTACCACCTGATCGGGATATCGAGTTATGCATTGACGTTGTTCCTGGAACTGGTCCTATTTCGATACCGCCGTATCGGATGGCTCCTGCTGAGCTGAAGGAGTTAAAGGAGCAGTTACAAGAACTTCTGGACAGTGGCTTCATCAGACCGAGTACTTCTCCGTGGGGTGCCCCAGTTCTGTTTGTTAAGAAGAAGGATGGTTCCTTTCGGCTTTGTATCGACTACAGGCAGTTGAATAAGGCTACCATCAAGAACAGATATCCTCTTCCTCACATCGACGACTTGTTTGATCAGTTGCAGGGTGCGAAGTGTTTCTCCAAGATTGACTTGAGATCCGGGTATCATCAACTTCGGATTCGGGATGTCGATGTGCCTAAGACTGCTTTCAGAACGCGTTATGGGCATTTCGAGTTTCTAGTCATGTCGTTTGGGTTGACTAACGCACCAGCAGCGTTTATGGACATGATGAATCGGGTTTTCAAGCCGTTTTTGGATCAGTTTGTTATCGTCTTCATTGATGACATCCTGATTTATTCTCGGAGTGAGGAGGAGCATGCTTATCACTTGAGGACTATACTACAGACCTTGCGAGAGCATCAGTTGTATGCTAAGTTCTCAAAGTGCGAGTTTTGGCTGGAACAGGTTACCTTCTTAGGACACGTGGTGTCGAAGGATGGGATCAAGGTTGATCCGAAGAAGATTGAGGCGGTTATGGATTGGCAGAGGCCGAGGTCAGTTACCGAGATCAGGAGTTTTCTTGGGTTAGCTGGCTACTACCGTCGGTTCGTGCAGGATTTTTCTCGAATATCTGCACCTTTGACTAAGCTGACACAGAAGGGTGTTAAGTTTGAGTGGACCGACAAGTGTGAGGCAAGTTTAGAGAAGCTGAAGGAGATTCTGACTACAGCTCCTGTTTTGGCGTTGCCTGCTGGCATAGAGGGTTTTACTGTGTACTGCGATGCTTCTCGGATTGGCTTGGGTTGCGTGTTGATGCAACATGGCCAGGTGATCGCCTATGCTTCTCGTCAGCTAAAGAAGCATGAGGTGAATTACCCTACACATGACTTGGAGTTAGCTGCTGTGGTTTTTGCTCTGAAGATCTGGAGGCACTACTTGTACGGTGCGACTTGCGGGATCTTCACTGATCACAAGAGTCTGAAGTACATCTTTGATCAGCGAGAGCTGAATCTGAGACAGAGGAGGTGGCTAGAGTTGCTGAAAGACTACGACTGTACTATTCAGTACCATCCTGGTAAGGCTAACGTGGTAGCCGATGCGTTGAGTCGCAAGTCTTCGGGCAGTCTGGCCCATATTTCTGAGGTTGGACGTAGACCTATGGTTAGAGAGTGGCATGGTTTGATAGCTTCGGGCTACGGTTTTCAGGTTTCTCAGAATGGGAGTTTGTTGGCACAACTGCAGGTGCAGCCGGTTTTGATTGATAGGATTAAAGCTTTACAAGCTGAGGATCCACAATTGAAACGGATTATGGATGAGATCCATCTAGATGGGAATTCCGAGTTTGTCTTTGTTGACGGAGTTCTCAGGCTTGGTTCTAGACTGTGCGTTCCGGATTCAGATGGTTTGAGAGACCAGATTCTGGAGGAAGCGCATAGATCAGCTTACAGTGTTCATCCGGGATCTACCAAGATGTACCATGACCTCAAGGGTACGTATTGGTGGAGCGGAATGAAGAAGGATGTTGCGGAGTACGTTTCCAAGTGTCTGACTTGCCAGCAGGTGAAGCTGGAACATCAGAGACCTTTTGGCTATCTACAACCACTACCTATTCCAGAGTGGAAGTGGGAGCGGATTGCCATGGACTTTGTTGTTGGTTTACCACGTACTCGACAGGGGTACGATTCCATCTGGGTGATAGTTGACCGTATGACCAAGTCAGCTCATTTCCTTCCGATCAAGGTTTCGTATCCTGCTTCGAAGTTGGCTCAGCTGTACATCGACAGGATTGTCAGTCTGCATGGTGTACCGGTTTCGATTGTTTCTGACAGAGGTTCTGTTTTCACTTTGAGGTTCTGGAAAGCGTTACAGGAGTCCTTGGGTTCTCGATTGGACTTCAGTACAGCTTTTCATCCTCAGACTGACGGTCAGTCTGAGAGGACTATTCAGACGTTGGAGGATATGCTCAGGATGTGCATTCTTGATTTTCAGGGTAGCTGGGATACTCATTTGCCGTTGATTGAGTTTTCCTACAACAACAGTTACCATGCGAGCATTGAGATGGCACCTTATGAGGCTTTGTACGGACGCAAGTGTCGATCTCCTATCTGCTGGGAAGAGGTCGGCGAGCGGAAGTTGTCTGGTGCTGAGATTATTCAGATTACCTCAGAGAAGGTACCGTTGATAAAACGGAGATTGAAGACAGCTTTTAGTCGGCATAAGAGTTATGCTGATCCGAAGAGAAAAGACATCGAGTTTCAGGTGGGAGACTTTGTGTTTCTTCGGGTTTCGCCTATGAAAGGCGTGGTTCGTTTTGGTGTCAAGGGAAAGTTGGCTCCGAGGTACATTGGTCCCTATGAGATTTCAGAGAGGATTGGAGCTGTGGCTTATCGTCTGGTTCTTCCGCCAGACATGTCGTTAGTACATCCTGTTTTTCATATTTCTATGCTGAGGAAGTGCATCTCAGATCCTTCACATGTGATTGTGCCTCAGAGCGTTGAGATTGACCAGGAGCTGTCCTATGAGGAACAGCCAATTGAGGTTGTTGATACGCAAGTGCGTAAGTTGAGGAACAAGGAGATTCCGATGGTCAAGGTTCTGTGGCGTAATCACTCTGTAGAGGAGTGCACTTGGGAAACGGAGTCCGATATGCGGAAACGTTACCCTTTCCTCTTTCCATGAGGTACGTGTATCGTTGTTTATGTGTTTTAGTTGATTATTTCTATACTACGTTTGTTGTTATGTTATTTGTTTATGTGTCTAAATTCGAGGACGAAATTTTATTAAGGTTGGGAGAATGTAATATCCCATATTTTTTGATTATTTTATTTTATTTAATTTTTATAACATGCTATATTTTTAAATTTAAATTTTAGATAAAATATTATAGAGAAATATTTTTCTTTAAGAATGCTTTTAAAAATATTTTAACCCTAATTTATCTATTAATATACGTGTGTCCCTTACCCTAATTAAAGAACAAAAACTGAAACTTCCTTCTTCTATTAATTTGCGGCGCAATTGGTATTGTCCACTTTTTCTTTTCAATTCTCGTTTTCTTCTGCAAATTATATTATAAGGTAACCTTCTATTTTTCTTATTGAATTTTTATCATCATTGAATTAAGTAATGCCCATGTCATTACCATTGCTTTTCTTTTGCCATTATCCATGTGCATTATTCTGTAGTTTTCTATCTATGTTATGTCTTAACCAATAGAAAACGTTGATTCATTATTGTTCATGGAAAATTGGACCATTATTTTCTTTTAGATCAATTAATTATAGGAGTATACTTGATCATTCATTATTATTCGTTTGTTTTGCTTTGTGTAGCTTTTCTACCATGATGCCTACACTAATAATAATATTTTTTTAAAAAATCAATTACCAACAGTAATACGAAATAGTTGCTGCTTATATAAATATTTATGATTTCATAACTTAAATAATCTGTAAATATTTTATAAAACTATTTGTTCGAATATATGTTGGGTTTAATTGTTAAATAGTTTAAAACTAGGTAGTTATTTGATTCTTAGTTTAAATTGTTCCGATTATTAAAATATGAAACCATAAGTATTTTATAATCTAAATCTATATAATTACTCGGGTAATTGTATTTGATTTTTGAATATCATTTTGGCATTGCCATTTTGGCTAAATTACGATTTAGCCCCTGAAGTTTCTAAGAAACTTAATCAAGATAAGGTTTATCTTTTGGATCTTTGTTTTGATTTATAATTTAGTAAATTGAGAATGAGTAATAAATTTTGATTTCGAATATCAAATTTGGCTAAATTACAGTTTAGTCCCTAAACTTTTACAAACTTAAAATGGTTAAGTTTTGGTTGTAACTTAGGTTACTTGAATTGCAAGATATTGAATTCTATTTTAAATTAGATAATTATTTTATCAAGTATTTTAATTTATAAACTCGGGTTTATAAATTTAATAAAATTTTAAGTTTGGGTTAGACTATGGTCGCCCAACAAGTGGGAAGAAGCTTGGTAGTTTTAAATAACTCGGCTGACTCACTGATATGAATTTTAACTTGGGTTAAATTAAGTTGTTTAATAAAATACTCGAATCATTTTAATATGTTTATATGATTTGTACTCTATAACTTTAGTTATATTTGGAATGCATTTAATACAAGTGTTTATTAAATGTGGCCTGGTATTGTGTTGTGCTAGTCCTATGTGGTGTCTAGTACTCTCTAGAGTTAGGGTCTGATTTTAATTATGATTTTAATATTTTATTTAGGCTCGTCGACTGTTCGTACCTCAGAGGCGAACCAGAGTTAGATTGCTTGTCAAGTTTCACGTGGAATAGCAAGCAGTGAGTTTATATCTCTATTTACCTCTTTATTAAGCAAATGTATTATTTTGTATATATATATATGTATAAGCAGCTTTTGAACTGTTTTCGGCATTGTGGATTTGATTTGGAACGTGCTACTCGATGGGCATCATCGGGACTGCGTGCGCACCGGTAATGATTATGGTATTGAGGTAGGTTCGAGATACGTCTCACCTTAGTGAGGGCACCGGTGGAAGATACGTCTCCTGGGCTCACTATTTATTAAGTGATAGTCGGGAATCGGTTATTGAGATACGTCTCACCGACACGACAATGGATTTAGAATTGTGGTTTAGGGTTTCATTGATAATCCATAATGAAAATGTTTTATTAAACGTTTTAAAGGTTTTTAACTTAATAAATGTAAATGGTTATATAAACTCTACTCAGTAAATCTGACCCCGTTGTTTTCCCAAATTTTCCAGGTTTATGATTTGAGCATTGGTCGATCTCCGTTTCTTCATTCTCGGAGGTTTTTATTTTTATTTTCAGAATAAAGGAGTCGAACGGTTTTTAACTCTTAGACCGCAGTAGTAGTAACAGTTATTCATGTCTTAGTATTTTATTTATATTTTTGACTATGGTTGTTGGATTTGTCCAACTATTACTTTATCGCTTTTGGCATGTTTACAGTGTTTATGGTATTTATATTATATTGCCATACTGTTGGAGATTTTTCTGAGATAAAGCGTACGTTAAATATATATTGCTTATTGTACTGCTAGACTAGGCTGAAGTCTCGGTTGTCCCCGAGCATGTGGTTTTCTACAGGTACATTGTTTTAAATGATATAAGTTGGTTATCCGCAAGGCTAGCTACGGGTTTTGGTACAACCATACCCATACCCTAGCGCCGGTCACGATTCATGAAAATGGGTCGTGACAACCATAGTCACCATACGACGTTTTTTTAGCATAAAACCATAGTTTGTGGACATTCAATTTGAAAGGAAAAAAAAGTCTAATCATGCATCAATATAGTTTTCTTGCTTTTCCTTTCCTCTGACATATTGAAAATGAGAATGTCATATATCTGTGCAGATGAAGATAGAAAGGCAAGTTAACGGATTATAGTATTTAGCCAGTCAGGTTTGTTTAGTATGTGAAGCTAAATCTATGTTCTGTTAAAATTGAGTTTCTAAAAGTTGGGACTTTGCAGGTGTACATGGGATCACTTCCTGAAGGGAAATACTCAATTGGCTCACCAACTCAGTTTGCCTAAACAAGTTATCGTGAGCAGCAAGTGCTATCTCTATCTTAATTTTCATGTTCTTAAGTCCCTTTTATTTTCTTCTAATTTGCTCTCTTCTAAATCTATGTCCAGCTAGCTCAATTAGTTGTGTATGGGTTGACTGTGATAAATTTAGGAAATTATTTCTTTAAGTAGCGATTGATCTTAGTTTCAATTTAGAAGGTTAAAACTTGGAGAATTCATAAGGCTAGGAAGAGCAACACCACCTCTCCTACAAGAAACTATTCAGTACATGTTGGATGTGGATTACCATATGGAGTCTGAGAAGAAGTATTCGGCATCTAATGTTGTTGCTTACCGTGATTGCAGATGTTATGAATTCTATCAGATATTATAGATTGTAAATGCATTTGACGTTGGTACGGATCCGGAAACGAAAAAGTGGGACGCTAGCACACGGACATGGTAAAACAGTGTTATGGTTCCCTATGTTAAAAATGAAGTTTTGTAACACGTTCTTGAAATGGAAAATGTTGATTGAATAAAGTATTCGTGCTACTTTGCTATGTCAATGTATGTTTATAATTTTTTATTTTTTACTCTGTCACACAAGTTCTGGTTGTTGCTTCCTGCAAGTACTAATGCATTGATTCTAAAAAAAATTGCACCAACAATGCATGAGTAAAAGAAACAAATATTAGCCGCCTAGCAAGGCTGGATCATAAAAATGATAACACGTCATTTAATCAATAATATTTTACAATGTTATGATTCATTTTTTTAAAAAGTTATAGTATATTAATTGTTTTTAAAGGTTGTTATATATGAGAGTTTTTATACTTTTTATCAATAAATTATTTTATTATCACATGTTTTGTGATATAAAATAAATTGAATTTTGTTATGATGAATATTTTGGTAAGTGGATTGACTATAAATTGCAAGTGGTAATTTTTTCATTTTAAATTTCTTTTATTGTATTAAATATTTAATAATTAATATCAATGTTTGTAATCTATGAAATATAAATAGTTGAATATTATAAAATTTGAAAAGTTCAATGGCTATGAAATTTGAAAAGCTTTTATAGTTATAATTTTTATTTCATATATTGGTAATATTTATAAGTCAACTATATATGAAGAGTTTCTTATAGTTTAATCAATAAAATATTTATAAATTATATTAATTAATAATCCGTTTTTAAACCAAAATTAATATTAATTTTAAGATAATTTGTTTTAACCAGTCAATGAATTTATAATGAAACAATTTAAAAATAAATCTTATTGAATATTATGTATATTTAGAACAACATTTTATAATTTAAGTAATTCTATAATGTTAGAAAATATGGAAAAATATAAAATAAAATTTAATTAATAAAAATTGAACGTATAGAATTTTAAAATTTGATGGCTGTAAAATTTATAGAGTAAAGAATTTAAATCTGTTATTAATTATTAATATTTATAGGTTATTAAGAAAAATGTATTTTTTAAATTTAATTAAATTTTAATAAATATAATTTTGAATGTTTTATGTCTATTAAATTTAAAAAGTTTTAATATCTATATCTATATATTATATAATTGAGAGGACCAACAGAGCTCTCTCATTCATTCTCACCAAATAGAGTATTTCTGTTAGTTCCCACCTTTTTCAAAATACTTATTTTAATTAAATTTTATAATTTTTTTAATTTACACTTTTAATTTAAATTAGTCTTTGTTAAGATTTATAACTCTTCTTATTCGATCATAATAAAATTCCAATTTGATATTTACATTCGATCAATTCGACCAAAAGATTCCAGTTTAGCTATTCCTTTTCTTTATATTATTCTTTGTTCAGAGCAAAAACTAACCATTTTTTTTCTTTTCATCATTCTTTGTTCATATTTTACTTTGCGAGAACATATAATTTTCTGGAGTTTGAAGTTTCCATCATATGCTGGCCTTTTTAGCCCTTTGCTTTTTTTAGATTTTATCATGGAAATTGGCATCCATTCATGCATCATAGGCTATGTTTGGTTCATGGAATGCAATACCATGGAATTGAATAACTATTCCATGGGGAATGGAATAACTATTCTTTACTTTTTAAGAGGAGTAGTTATTCCACAAAATCATGGAATAGCAATTCCATAGAGTTACTATTCTATGAAACAAAGTAAGGAATAACTATTCAATACGGAATAATTATTCTATTCCGGACCTATTCCATGAACCAAATATGGCCATAATTGTAATTTGGTTTTGTTCTTTTTGACAGGATATCCTAATATACTTAAGTGGCATCGTTGAGTAAAAGTTCTTGGTTCCTCACGAAGAAAGATGACGGATGCCGAATAAGAGCGACATTAGTTAGGTAGTAATATGAAATTTTCAATTTACTTTTTCTTTAAGATAATTAGTTTTTTGTTTATAGTTTTGCTTTTAATGATTAACCGGTAAAGTATTTAATAATGTTAATTATGATGGATTTTTACTGTTAATTTAAAATGAGTAGGCTGTTTTACATTAGTTTTAACACTCAAATAAAAATATCTTTTTGCTTAAATGTGATCAAGGATGCAATTGGTGTTCTTTTTTTGTATATACGACCATTATTAATCTCTAATCCTTTTTCTTGGTTATATCAATCCAGGTTGCCAGTCTTTTATGGGTACGTTTTAGGAGGTAGTTGTTTGGAAATAATACTGCTGATTATGAATACTTTACTGCTTCTTTTGATTAGTTCTTTTTTATGCAAACAGTAATCTAGAGAATTTTCTACTTTTTTTAATTACGGTTAGGAATGTTTATCATTGTTTATCAACTATGTATTGATAGTTTCTTTAATAGATGATTTATTCCTTGATATTTTTATAATTTTAAAAAAGTTAATAATGAAAGATTAAAAATTCAGAAAAGGTTCATCTTCATTTTATGAATTTATACTTTATTAAAATAAATGTTATAATTTTTATGTTACATGTATAAAACTAAGGCGAATTTACTGTTAGAGATTAAATTCATAATGACAATACAAATGGTTCTTATGCTTCAACAATGGTTTTTGATTGTAAAAAGCCTTTAAAATCGTTCTTAATGATTATCACAAAACTCGAGTAAAGGTATTCGTAGAATATTTATGCAAATTTAGATTTAATATTCATGCAGATTAAAACAAAAGCCAATTAAAGAGCATAGAAATCTAGAATCTAACTTAAATTAAAGTTGTTATAAAATATTGATTTAGATTGTACACTAATTTTGTAAGCATTTTTTTTAATAATTACATGTCAAATTTTACATCACAATTTTAGATTTTGTAAGCATCTGATTGGATTCAAAGTTATAAAAACAACTATGTGGTCAATTTATCACTAAGATCAAATTTTGCATTACAGTTTCAACAACGCTAAACTTATTTTTTTTTTAGAACAAATCAAAAACACTAAACTGATTTAGACTTTTAAATCAAATTTTGTAAATAATTCGAGTAAATATATAAACTATGTATTCTCAACTAAAAATATACGAACTATTTAAATTTTAAAAAGTATATATAAAATAATTTTGAATTTTAATAATATTAAATATCCATCTAATTGTTTAACTATACAAACTCTACATCGAATTCTTTTATTATAGAAACGCTCTTCATCTAATTCTTGTATTATACAAATTTTATATCAAATTCCTAAAATCTCTACATCTAATTCTTTTATTATACAAACTTCATATTCTGTAATATTTATTTTATATTTTACAAAGTAAATCTTATTTTGTTCATTTATTATGTTTGAATGAAATTTCATCACATTCATCTAACGGAAAAATAAACAAAATATACAAAAACTAAAGTAATCATATTCATACAAACTCTACAGTCAATCCTACTATTATACAATCTCTACATTTTATCTTTCTATTATACACTGCTTGGCGATGGTATTACAAAATAAAATAAAACATAAAAACACATTAGCATCATCAAAACTTTCTTGTAAAACTTGAAAAAAGATTGAGACCCGACCGCTTGTGACAGTCGATCACTCTCATCTAGTAAATCCTTAACAACAATTGTTGCTTTCTCTCGGCCCTCCTTCATTTTCTTAACTGTTTTTCTTAAATTTTCAATTTCTTTTTGGCTGCCCTCAAGCTGATCATTCAATATTTTAACTTTGTCCAACAGTATAGTGAACTTCATGATATCATTATACGATACCTTCTCGTCATACCAGCGAAAAGTTCCACAGTCTTCAAGGGTCTATAAAACATCAAAATAGCCGCATAAAACACTCAGTCAGTTTAAGTTAGTAAGTTAATTCATAATAAAAAAATTAACAGAATTACAAACACAACATAGCTATGGCCAGTGAATTTTTAAACAACAAAAATTAGAGGTTTAGTCAATCACTCAAATCTAGTAGCCAAAGCTACTACTTTTTTTTACCAAAATAATCAAAACTATGAAATTACGGTCTTCGCCACTAGGGGTTTTCAACAATTGTTAATTGAAATAGATCTCTTCACTCAGTACAAATGAGACAAATTATCAAACAACATTTATTTTTAGCTTGCAATCGAAGGGAAAAAAACAGGTAACATTAATAAAAATTAATACAAAAACTTACCCTTAACATGAATGAGAATTAGAAGAAAAGATACCATTAACAAAAACATACCCTTGACTTAGAACAGCGCCAAAATCTTCTCTACGAATTTGTTTTGGTCAATGAAGTGTACAAAAGCAACCTTTCATGCATACAAGTGCTGCGTTTTTGTGTTGGAGGAAGATTGAACAGCTCGTTGTTCACATTCTCAAGGACCCTGAAAGATTCGGACATTGAAGACATATTTTGGCTTTCGAACTACCTCGTGTTTCCCTTGCTCAAATTTGGAAATTTTTTAAGTTAGGGTTTTTTGTTCTAAATTCAAAGGTCTGAGGAGGAATGAAGGTTTGAGAACGAAGAAGCAAAAACGATGGAAATAAAACGCACCGCTTTAATTACACCCAAGTCACCAACCATGGTTTGGTAAATAAATGGTTTGTCAGCAGAGGGTAAAATGGTAATTGCAAAAAATTCAGGTGACCTGACTGCCACCGCGGACAAATGCGTGTGCCAATTTTTTTTGGGTCCAATTGAAAACAAAATCCCATACTGGGGTAAAATTGGAGAAATTATAAGATCGGGGTATATTTGCAAAAGGGGCTAAAGGTGGGGGGATTTTCAGTCATTAGGCCTCAATAATATATACCTTCTGCTTCAACAGACATATTTTCTTCTATTTTAGTAATTTTTTTTATTTTTTTTTATTTCAGTAATGTACTTTTTTTAGAAACAAGGAGCTTTATTAATAGTTTAAAACAATTATATTAGTGAGATATTCAGAAAAGTGACAATACCACTTCTAATAACCTGAAATGGAACATATATTTTGCTCTAACATATGCGCTGCATGATAGGAGTAGAATACTCCTAGTATTTAGATAGCTTTTGCATCACTTTATTGCGTTTCGACATGTGTTTTTAGGTGTTTCGATACCTTATTACATGTGTTGGCGTTTCAGGTGATTTGGAGTGTTTGCGGAACTATTTGGGCTAAAAAGAGTGAAGAATTAAAGAAATATCAAAGTCGGAAGTTAAAACGAAAAGTTGAAGAGAAATCGGGTTTTTAAAGCATGTCTTGGAAGAGAAGCTGAGAAGCAAAAGAGACATGTGTAATTTAGCACATGTCTTGATCAAGATATGTACTTCTCGACCAAGACATGAGAAAAAGCTGAAGACGAAATCTGTTTTGAAGAAAGAGCTCTAATTGACCCACTTCCTCTTTTGGCCCAACACCTTTGTACTAGGATGTTTTTATTTTCCTATTTGTCCAGACTATATAAGTCACATTATCTTTTTAGGTCAAAAATCATTCACTTTTGTAAGGCAACTTTTGAATCAATAGATTATTCCCTTTGTTCTCCTAAAAATAGATAGAGATTGAATGTTCTTAGTGTTCTTTAAGTTTATTTCCAGATTTTGCTAGTTTGGAAAAGTTATTCAATACAAGTTCTAGTCACTATTTTTGAAGCTTCATTATCTTATTCATGCTTTTACTGTTCATTGATTGTTCTAAGGTACCCAATCTCTACACTATGCTTAATCTCTATTATTGTTTAATTAGTTGTGTTGTGATGATGGTTAGTGGCTAGACCCTTTGTTTAGGGGTTGTTATGATTGCCATGTTTGTTTAGATAGGTGATTAGGGTTAAGGTTCTTGGTTTCAATGGTGGTTGTGCTTCTTGAGCTTAATGCCTAGATTAGGTTGGCTGCTTAACCTTTGTTGTGTGATTTCATTAAAAGGGCGAGAGCTAACTAATTAGATTATACCTAGGGGAGTACATGATTTATACCTAAATGCACTAGCGTGATTTAGGGTTTTTTCGGTTGTGAAGTTTGCTTGATTAGTTGACTTGATTGATTCTATTGAAATCTATGAGCACGAGAGTGGATTAGATTTCGGTGTTGATAATCAAGGTTTGACTCGTTCACTTCCGGCTCGAGAGAGCGGAGTTGATTCCGTAGAATAGTCATAACCCAAAATTATGAGTCGCAACCGGCGCTAGGGAATGGGAGTGGTAGCTCCAAAACCCGTAGCAAGCCTGAAAATACATACTAATTTTTCGCAAATCAAATTATATCTCGTATATCATAATAATATCAAAATATACATGACCCTTGTTTGAAATACATATCAGAGTTAAAGCACTTCACAAATAGAGTCTGACTATTCTAAACTACTGCGGACTTGCTAGAATGAGAACCTAGTCTCATGACTCGTACTACTTCCGAGAATTAAAACTTCGGAAGCTTCGTTCTCCACATCATAGCTAACTCAACCTGTAAAAATTGGAGTAACAACGGGGTCAGTATAAAACTGAGTGAATACACATAATTACAAGTAATATTACATAAAGAGTGAAAACGTTTGAAAACTCCTTTATGTAGAAAATATTCTTTTTGGATCATACTTCATACGATCTTACTACCAAACATACTTAGTATGTTCACTCCTACTTTCATAGGTCATGTACGTGTCATAAACTAAGCGTTTATGTTATAGACATACTTGATATCCTTGCCTCACTCTTATATTCCATGTACGTTTATATTACGTACATATTTGACATGTTTTGTTTACTGTTATAATTTTGATTGTCTTTATTCTTCTCATTAAGCTTCTCTAACTGCATCTTTTTGACATCGATAGCAAAGCCAACCGATGTAATCACTTTTCTGACATCGATAGCAA
Source organism: Mercurialis annua (assembly GCF_937616625.2). NCBI lineage: Eukaryota > Viridiplantae > Streptophyta > Magnoliopsida > Malpighiales > Euphorbiaceae > Mercurialis > Mercurialis annua. Next base: position 42,720,864 of record NC_065577.1, read on the forward strand.
AGCCAACCGATGTGTTTTACATATCTGACATCGATAGCAAAGCCAACCGATGTGTTTCACATATCTGACATCGATAGCAAAGCCAACCGATGTGTTTTTAATCATCTGAAATCGATAGCCACGCCAACCGATGTATCTGATATCATATCTTAATTATTGCTCTTATCTCATATTGATTCTCGATATGTTATTGATTTTATCTTCATATGAGTCCCGAGGAGCGACTTATTTCTTGAGCATTTCTTTGCATAGGAGCGACTTGTTTCTTGAGCATTTCTTTGCATAGGAGCGACTTGTTTCTTGAGAGCATCCACTTGAGCTTGGAGCGAAGCATTTGTGGCTTTTATGGCCTCCATCTCCCTCACTTGATCGAGAGTCATGAGTGACTTTTGAGTGAGCGGCGCTGTTCTATCCATAGGTCCCCAAGTATTACTAACCACAGCTAATTTTTCCACCAATTTAAGAGCTTCTTCATAAGTCTTTTGCATAAGCGAACCGCCCGAAGCCGCATCAATAGTAGCTCGGGTAGTGACATTTGTCCCATCATAGAATATTTGTATAACGTGCTCTTTATTGAGCCGATGATGAGGCACACTCCGTTGTAAATCCTTGAACCGCTCGCACGCCTCATGAAGTGATTCTCCTTCAAATTGGACAAACTCAAGTATGTCTTTAGTCAACTTTGTAGTCTTTCCATGAGGGAAATATTTGTTGAGAAAGGCTTGAGCCAACTCCCTCCAATTATGAATAGACTCATTTGGTAGAGAATGTAACCAAATGCTAGCTTTGTCCCTCAAGGAGAAGGGGAACATCCGAAGCTTAATTTGGTCCGCCGTTATCCCATGAAGCTTGAATGTGTTTAGAACACCCAAAAACTTGGCGATATGCTTATTAGGATCCTCGTGACTCAACCCAAAGAAGGCACAACGATTTTCCAAAAGTTGAATGGTACTCGGCTTGATCTCAAAAGTTGCCGCTTGAACCGGCATTGCGAAGCATCCAAAAGTGGCATTATCCACATCTGGCAAGAAAAACTCGCCCAAAGTTTGTCTTTGTTGGTTTTGCACTTGTGCGTGCACTTGGGGTCAATCATCCCTTGGGCGGTCTTGTTGCCTTGGTCGGTTCACATTCCCTAATGGAGGAGCGGGTGGATATTGTTGTTCCCCTCCATCCATTTGAGGATTGAACCTCTCCTCTTCATCATAATTGTTTCCCTCGTTATTCATAACTTCGGGAATACGGACTCTTCTTCTTACACCTCTTTCGTAGTTACCGAGGTTATCTTGAAACGGTTCTAGTGGTAGATTTGCTCGTCGCGTATTGTGCATACACAAAGATCAAGTTCCTACACAAACAAAAATAAAAAAAACTAGTGTAAACCACGAAAGACAATTAATAAACAATAAAATAAAAAACAGAAAATAACGCTAACTCGACCCAATTTCAAAACACTTTCAATCAATTAAACGCAACCTTATTCCCGGCAACGGCGCCAAAAACTCGAAACACAGGCAGTTTCAGACGAAACACCCTTGTTTCGTCCGAAACAAAGCCTGTCTTGTAGATTTCTGCTCCCTTCGACTTTGATTTCTCCAAATACGCTCTGATTCGCTTGATTCTTGCCAATATGTACCTGAAACACTTCGACATGAAAATGAGTAATAAAACACCTTCAATGGACATTAACATGGCATTAATAACTCAAAATAGACAAGTAAAATAGGTGTAATTCTACACCTATCAGGAAGTCCTTTCTTTACAACTTATTATTAATTCTAAATGCGAATTAGCGAAAATACTAGGTTTTTCAATCAAGATTGTTAGTTATGGTGATTTACCCTATGGGATCAGGAAGCTTGGAAAGTTTCAACAACTTCTAGTGCAAGACGTGTAAAGAAGGGTCCATCAATTCAGGAAGCTTCTTCCTCATATGGCCATTCAAGAAAAGATTCTGATATCACATCTAAAGTAGTTGCTGGTTCTGGCCCGGAGTTAAGAAGAACATCTTCTTTTGACAGAACGTGGGAAGAGTCTCTTGCAGAATCTGTTGCCACTGAACTTGTCTTGCAGGATCATGCATCTAGCATTTCTTCTTCAAAAAGTGACCCGTTCGATGCAAATGAACAATTAAAAGACTCCTGTAAAATTAAGTCAAAAGAGTCCAAGCCTGCAAAGTCTGGTCGATCATCCCATGAAGATAAAAAAATTGGGAAACCAAATGAAGAGAAGAGATCTCGGCCTCGAAAGGTTATGGAGTTCAACAATATTAAGATCAGTCAGGTGGGAATTAGTGCCTATGAATTGATCATTTGGTATGCAATTTTTTTTCTATGTAGCTAAGTTCTTATATTTTTTTCTAAGGTAATCTCAAATAAGAACTTTTTTGAGATTACCTTAATGTGCTCTATTGATTTTCAGGGTAAGAAATTCAAAGACAAAGCTCATAGTCAACGGGAATCCATTGGATCCGGCGTCCCTGATATTGACCTTAATTTTAGCGATAACGATGGAGGAAAGGCATGGAAATCTGATCAGTATCCAAACTGGCTCAAGCGCCCAAGTGATGGAGCAGGTGATGGATTTGTAACATCCGTACGAGGACTCTTCAATACGCAACGTCGTAAGGCCAAGGCATTTGTACTGCGGACTATGAGAGGTGAAGCAGATAATGATTTCCATGGTTAGTGGAGTGAAAGTGATGTAGAGTCTTCTCCTTTTGCGCGGCAGCTCACTATAACAAAAGCCAAAAAACTTATCAGGCGACACACAAAGAAACTACGCTCTAGAGGACAGAAAGGTTTGTCAGTCTCCCTTCTAGAATTTGACCTTTGTAGTGCCATTTTTACTCATAATGCATTTCAAGATGTATCGTAATTATGATTAAATGCAAATTTGTTATGCAACTACAACACAAACTTTAGATTTTGGTAATGCAAGACACAACCTATCTTTTTTTTTGGCAATTCGGAACACCGAGCTTTTCCTGATAAAAAGAAGTTGGTGTGGACACCAGAATATACACTGTTCAGGGAGCCACATCACCGTTTGATTTTTGAATTCGGTGTTCTGAATGCAGAAAATCAATAGATGATATAGATCATGTCTTATGTTACCAAGTTTTAAAGTTCCTGTTGTAACTGCAAAACACATTAAAGTCATGATTGTAATCAACCCTTTGATCATCAGATAGTCTATTCTTATATTACTGCACAGATTGAGGAATAGTTAAATAATGTAATTTATCTTGTATTTTAGGTTCATCGTCGCAACAAAGGGAGTCCCTTCCATCATCTCCAAGCGAAATTTCCCCATTCGAACCATTTGAAAGCGATTCTTCTAGTGAATCTTCTCCATTTGAGGATTTTCATGAGCAACAACTTGAATTCGATTCACTAAAAGGAGACTTTTAAAAGGAGCAGGTCTACATTCATTACAGCCACATCCAATCAAGAAATATAATGCAATTCTCGACTGAAATTTGAAATCAATGGTTCAAGAATTGTCAAGTTCAGCAGGTTGAACTAGGACAACCCGAGAACAATGTGAAGCATGTCGTTTGGTGGTGAAGTGTCAAAGAAATGGAGCCAGACGAGTATGATTTAAAGAGTTAATGGTGGTGAATACACAAGGTTTATTCTATAATGCCTGGGTTTAGGCATCACTGTTTTGTATAGTTTTTGTAGCCTACATTTAACATCTGAGTAGACTTGTGAACTTTTCAATATATACCATAGATATGTAGAAAAAGAAAAGCAAATGTACATATCTTTAACATTCTGGTAAATAATGGAATCCGATCTCATTTTTGGATACCGAAAAGGTGATTTTTGAAATGTTTCAAGATTATAGATTGAATAGTTATATGTATTGACTCGTACGTGTGGATTACAATCCGTAGAACTTAAAACTGTTGATTTTTTTTCTTTTCCCTGATCATTCCCCCTAGTTCTTTTGTTATTGAAAAAGAAAAATCAGTTCCATCAATTGACAAAAACTCTCAAATTATCCAATTGATCTTATCATACAACCAACCATTACATTGGTAATTTAAGGCGAGCTTATCAAAATTGGGTCAAAATTGATATTTTTTAAAGGTTGAAATATAAACAAAAAAATGGGCAAGATCTAAAAGCAAAACCGCAAGTTGATCTTTCTGGTTGAGGCTGCACTTATTCAACTTGACGTGTGAGAAAGGTTGACTGTCCTATTGACTCGGCTTAGTCTTGCCCCCTTCTTGCTCTCTTGCTTCCCACTAAAAAGAAAACAACAAAGGACGAAATACAATGTGAGAAGGGCTTACTTTCCTATTGGCTCGGCTTGGTCTCGCCCCCTTCCTCACTCTTTCTTCCCACTAAAAAGACAATAACAAAAGGCGATATACAATGTGAGAAGGGCCGACTTTTCTATAGGCTCGGTCTGGCCTCGCCCCCTTCCCACACCCTTGCTTCCACTAAAAAGAAAAGAACAAAGAATGAAATACAATTGAATCCTCCATTTAAGTGGTTTTTACTTCTATCTATTCATGTTCCTAACTCCTCCCCATATAGTCCTCAATGTTCGGCACTTTTCATATTTCGTAGTTGCAACATCAATAAATTCACCGGTGATCAAGAGATATTTTTAATTGGATTAGACCAACTATAATATGAGTGAAAAAAAAGGGAGAATGAGACCACAAAAAAGTATATTTTGTGTAATTATTAAAGCAGATCATATACCCAAATGTCTATAAACTTAGTAGTATACACAAATATTTATTCTATAAAACAGTTGTGCCATATTATTTTTACAATAAAGCCAATAAGCTTTTACGACAAGAGACTATTTAATTGCTGTTTATTTTTATCATTAAATATATTAATCATGCAAACGTCTCATTTGATTTGTTATACGAATAACGTGACACAACCGTAGCGTTGTATGAGTATTCAGTATACACGGTGAAATCATGGGTTTAGAAGTAGTAAGAATTTTATTGAAATAGTATAACCTGTTAATTCAGTGCACATAATTTTTAAACAAGTTTTCTTTACTTAATTAATACTAATATAGTAATATTTGACCAATGATCTAATTATTTAAAACAACTCAACAATATGTACGAACAATTCCAATTTTAGACGTTTTCTAATTCAAGTCAAAACTTACCGTTACAACTAAATAAGTTTGTATTTTCTTAATTTAGTTCTTATCAATTGTAATTTTATTCAAATATCATGCGTGTTATTAGCTTATAACTAATTTACATATATAAATCTGCTAGCTTGTACCAGGTATACATTCAATTAATATCATCTGCACATATAATTCTAGCAAATATTTTTATTTTTATCTGTCACCTAGAATTATATGTGTTTGACGATATAAATCTTGAACAAATTGATTAGTACTAATCAAGAAAATTAAATCTGAATTTAAGACAATTTAAGAAATGTCAATGAGTTCCAAGATTCTTGGCAACTTCACAGAAACTTCGGGTACGATTTGCTCTCCGTTTGCTACGGTTTTGAATTCAAGAGGCATTTTTTTGGGTGGAAAGCTAGTAGATTCTATATTTTCAGTGTTTTTGGCTCAAATAATCTTGACATTTTCTACCGCCAGAATTATTTATTTTGTTCTTCGACCATTCCGACAACCTAAAGTTGTGTGTTACATCTTGGTAAGATTTGTTTTTTTTTTACCTTAATTATTTTCAATTCTGTTTGTTATTAATTCCTAAAATAATTGTCTACCCTTAATTTTTCTAGGGTGGGTGATTAAATGTTGTTGAAAGTCTAAAAAACTTGATTTACTGAAAATTATCCTTTCTTGACATACAATTAACAGATTAGTGCATCTTTAGGTATATTCATGCAATGATTTTAATCTTATCTCTGTTGCTGGGGTGTAATTGATTCGAGGCGTGTCGAGTATTTGCATGCTCAAACTCGAGCTCGACTCTAATTAATTGAGTTTGAGCTTGAATCGGGCTCACACTACTCAAACTCTAGCTCGAGCTTGGTAAATTTGTTGAGTTTTAATGTGTTCGAGTCGAATTCGAGCTTAACCGAGCTTAGTTAAAGAAATTATTAAAACTAATTTTTAATGATAAACTAATAAGAAAGTATACTTATTGTAAAATATAAAGTATAAAACTGTAAAATTAGAAAAAATCAATAAGGCTCGCGAGCCATTACAGAGTCGATTATTCACAAGTCGAGCTCGACTCGACAGACTACTTGATTAGTTTTAACTCAAACTCGAAAACAGATTTATCTATAATTTGTCCATAAGTCTACTTATGCCAAGTAAGATAAGTTTTATACAAATGGACAAATAATATTGTATCATGTCAGCTCTAGTGTATTTGAAATACCTCGAAAAGATGATGGACGAAACTGAATTTTTTTTAGAATTGTGGTATATTTGGCAAACGAGGTATAACTATGGATAGATAAACACGTTTCGCCTTTTATTATTTACCGTTCGAATAACACTATTATTTATTTTATGAAATTAATTTTTTTTATTAACCTTTTTACATTTGATTATAGGCTGGAATAGTGTTGGGGCCTTCATTCTTATGTAGAAACAAGACATTCAAGAACACAATTTTCCCAAAAGAAGAGCTTATATTATTGAACACAGTTGCTACAATGGGGGCAGCAGGTTACACCTTCATTATTGCAGTAAAAATGGACACAACTATAGTTTTAAGAACAGCAAAACATGCTTGGGCCGTCGGTTTAACCAGTTTTATTGTTCCTTTTATAGCAATTCTATTTTTCAAGAACATGTTCAAGTCACAAAATGAAGCCGGTCCACTTATTCAATTAGGTAGTCTTTTTTTATCTAGTGCATTTTCAACCACTTATTTCCCTATTGTTGCTCACATTATGGAAGAGCTAGACCTCGTCACCACCGAATTAGGCCGACTCGTTATGACCTCGGCTATGCTCGTCGAGATTTTCAGTCATTTAACTACCGTTGTGGCGATTATTTTGTATAATAAGAGCTATATCGGTTCGTTATACATGTGTGGTATCGTGATTGTTCCGGTTTTGTTTTTATTTTACGTTCTAAAGCCCGCAATTAGATGGATTATCAAAGGAACGCCCGAAGGAAAACACGTTCGAGAGGGTTACGTTACCGCGGTAATGCTCGGGGCAATGTTTATGACACTTGCGAGTGATTATGCTTGGGGAATTTTTCTCCCGGGGGCGTTTTTGATGGGTACAATTATACCCGATGGACCGCCTTTAGGGTCGATTTTGGTAGAGAAATATGAAATGGTGATTATGGAAGTATTTTTGCCATTTTTTTTTCTTCAAGTTGGGTTTCAAACAGATATTTCTTCACTTCAGAATCTTAGAATTGTTTTGATCACTGTGCTATTTCTTGGCCTAGCTTATTTTGCTAAGATTATTGGAGCTATGGTGGCTTCGGTTTATCTCGACATAAGAATTGAAAATGCTTTTCTAATTGGGATTATTTTGAACTTTAGAGGAGTTTTTGATCTTAATGTTTATCAGACTTTGCTTAATAGCAAGGTGAGATCTTATGCTATTTATTAATAAATTTTTAAAAGTCATTAAACTCGATAGTTCACCGAAGGGTAACATGATTTCCGGAGTTGCTAAACAAATTTTAATCTGTTTTATTTTGGTTATTAAACTTTAGTTTCACTTCAACGAGAGGTTTTCATGTTAAAAATGCACAAGTGACAATGAGTTTTTACTTATTTTTGCCGTGACAATCAATTTTTGTCGGTTTTTGCTAATTTATAGCACACATGACAAATTTTCAGGTAAAATTCAGTTGTGATGTTTGCATTTTTAAACTAAAAATTTCTCGTTAAAATAAAATTAAAATGAGGTTATCAAAATAATTAAAACAAATTAAAAGTTCATCACCAAAATGAAATAAGATGATAGTTTAACTATTTTTTTTTGGCTACTTCAATAATCAAATACATGTTCATTGAACTCTCATTTAGTTTCAGTTTAACATTAATTTATTTTTTTGGATAAGAAAAATCGAATTTAGATTGAGAGGGTAGTTTCAAAATTAAAGCGAAACTATTTAAAATAAATAAATTAAAGTTTAGTAACCAATTTGAATTTAGACAAAACTATTTTAGCTTCTAAAGATTTAATTTTTTATTAACACCTAATAATCTTTATTTTTATTGTGCAGGCAGTGGACCAAGAATGCTATACTGTATTAGTACTATTCAGTGTTTTCTTCATCTCTTTCTTTACTCCATTTATAAGCATTTTCTATAAACCTCAAGCCAGACTTACAAACCCTAACCCTAAAATAAAATACTTGAGAACACTTCAATCAATGCCTCAAAATGCAGAGTTACATGTTCTTACATGCATTTACAATGACCAAAATGTTCATGGAATCATCAACTTATTCAAAGCCTTTAACCCTAATTCTTACAGCCCGCTACGTGTTGACGTCATCCATGCAATCGAACTTGTCGGTCGGAATACTCCGTCGTTAGATCCGTACAATATTTATAGTAATAAAGTTAGAAACAGTACGTCACAGCAAATTTTTCGAGCTTTTTATAATTTTTCAAAACATTCTAACGGTCTTGTGGCGATTAATCCGTTTAGAATGGTTGCTCCGTACAAATCAATGGATAATATTATTTGCAATCTTGCTGAAGATAGACAAGTTCCGTTTATTGTCGTTCCGTTTCATCGAGACAGTTTGTTGTCGAGTTTTTGTTGTCGATTGCAAGCCACCGCGCCTTGTACCATTGGGATTTTGCTCCAAAAGGGATTAAATCCTCGTAAAAACTTTTTGGACGATCAAGTTTTTAACAGAATCGGCGTGTTGTTTATCGGTGGTGCTGATGATCGTGAAGCATTATCGTTAGCCATTAGAATATCGAGGAATCATAGTGCAACCGTTAGTTTATTACGTGTTAATCAAGCAAATAATGATAAGAACACAAGCATTCTTGAGAAGAATCTAGATGACTTGATGATCAAGGAATTTATGGGGAGAAATAGTAATAATCCTTCGATGAAGTACAGAGAAGTTGTTGCGAATAATAGCTTAGAAATGGTGGACGTTCTTCGGTCTATGGAGGGCGATAATGATTTGATCATGGTCGGAAAAAATCCGACAAAAACACAATTTGAGAAAGAAATGGTTGAATGGATTGAATATCCGGAATTAGGAACGATCGGGGATATGTTTGCTTCATGGAACGATAGGACTTATATTCTGAATACGTCGGTTTTAGTTATGCAACATTGTAAAGTGTCGACTTCATTTGTGATTGATATGTACAAAACTTCTAATAGTAAGAGTGATCCATCACAAGATATTGTATAATTTTGCTAAAATTCACCATTTTTTTGAATATTCTAGGAATATTATAGCCCTAATTGGTGTCAATTGAGACAAATTGATGCAATGTAAGTGGCATTTGTTTTCTTCAAATTCTTATATTGATTTAATTTATTCATTACATTTGCAATTTTCGGATTTAAACTCCAGAGGCCACTCAAGTATACGATTATTACACTTTCCTTGTTAACATCCATCTTAGAGAATCCGCTAATTAACTTCCTCTTCTCCATCTCAAATCATAATTTAATATTCCGATCTCTTTAAGGACCATAATCCAGACCCTCTTAGAAATACAACAATTGAAAAATAAATGCTCAATGCTATTAGTATTAACATTACGGAAACATCTCTACTTCTACCAGGCTGCAAGTTCTTCCACAAGCTGCTCATGGAAAATTCACCACACTACTAATAAACAGCCATTTAGTGACAAATTTTTTCGTCGCTGCCGTTAAATTTTACAGTGACGAAAAAAAATTAGCGACGGACTTAGCGACGGATTAAAATCCGTTACTATTTTTTTTTAAATAAATTAATTAATTTTTTAATTAAAATCGTAAAATGGAATATTATTTAATCGGTCACTCACCGTCACACACCCACCCGTTATACACCACACAGTGTCATTCACCTGCAATTTTCTCTCACCCAATCCTCTTTAACAGTGGTTCCCCCGCGCGTGATTCAATTTTAACCAACTCAGATTCTCATTATATATCTATATATATTATATTTAAATAAGTAACAAAAGGTTACTCTCGTAATTTTCTCACGTATTATAAAATAATTATTTTTTTCATACTAATTATTTTTAAATAAATATTTAATAAATTATTTTTTTAATAATTATTTTAAATAAAAACAATAAATTATTACTTTTATATTTCACTCCCGCATTCTAATATAATAATTTTTTTACTAAATAATAATTTTTTTAATAAATAATTTTATAATTGATATTATTTTAATTAATAAATATTATTTTAATTGTAATTTTTTTAATAAAAATAATATTTTTAGCGACAGATTTTGTAATTTGTCGCTATTTAACGACGAAAATCTGTCGCTAAAAGTGAAAAATAAATTGGTGGGATTCATTTCGTCATTTTTAGCGGTGGAATTTCCATCGCTAAAGTTGGCAAGATGAATCTCGCCATTTTTTAGGATTTAGCGACGGATTTAAATCCGTTGTTGAAATTCATCGCTAATTGACTGTTTTTTAGTAGTGCCACTTTTACAAGCTTTCCACTTGATTATATCATCAATATTATCATTCAGAGAAAAATTGTTCTTAATTCACCCCGTAAGAGTCTGATCATTAATAGGATCTGGAACTACAACAATATTTAACATCATAATAGACTTGATTCCTAGACCTGCAACTTCTCTGATAATCATTTTCCCTGCACACTAAGCCACTTTTAATTTCTAACCCCGAAATCAGAACCAAACCAAAGAAACTTCATGCAGATGCTTTCTACCCCTTTGATTACGGACTTGGACGGCATAAAAATAGTACACCAGTAAATGTGCATGCTCATAAGGACTGCATTATGACCAACGACACTTAATTTTCTGCCCGGCCAGTGAGTGATCCTAGCAGTAATCCTATTAATAAGACTACTGCAATGGTCTTTCGAATTATCATAAACTTCATTTTATTTTTATGAGTTTTGTTTGTTTGTCGATCGTAATATTTCAATGTCATTTTTTTGTTTAAATTACAATTATTTATATGAAAATTGATTGAATTATATTGTTAAATTACTAAAAAACCTACTGTTTGTGACGGAAATAATCCTTCACAAATAGTGACGGAATTGTGACGGATTAGTGACAGAAAAATAATTTTGTGACGGAATTTGTGACGGATAAAATGATGTCATTTAAATTTTTATACTATTTTTTGTGACGGAATTGTGACAGAAATTAGTGACGCATTCAAATTCCGTCACTAATAAATTTTTTTGGCTGGTTTGCTTAAGTGGAGGATGCATCGAGAACTTTCTTGTTGCAGAAGCTTAATAACTTAACGAAGGATGATAAGTGCCAAATAACAATGATTTCTACATGGGCAACTGAATTGTACTTGAACAAGGTTTGTTTTTTATTTCCATGCATTAGTCTTGGTGATATATCTGACTATTTATATTTGCTTTACGTCATCCCTTGGTGAGATAAAGGGCATTATAGAACTCATGGATCTTAGTAGAAGAATAGGGGCACATGCATATGTTTGATTCCATGGATTCAACCACACTGGTCATTGTAGAACCATTATGCAACCATTTATTTTCCCTACAAATTCTCATATTTCCACTTGTATGTCCACAACATTTAAATATTTGAAGAAGATATTTTTTAGTTTATGTAGTTGCACAAGTTCTATTGTCTTATATTTTATAAATGGTATATTACAAACTTGGAGTTGCTGCATTCTGTGGGGATCTAGCTTGGTACTTTTATATTTAATATATGTTTGGATAAATAGGATATTTTTGGAAGAAGATAATGCTTCATAAAATCGTAGATTTGAGTATTAGATGAAACAACCACGAAGAGACTAATGTAAAAGTAATCAGACTACGAGTTTTTGCTCCACAAGTCATCTGCCAATTCATAATGCTATATTTCAACTCATGTAAAAAATGTGATTCTTGCAATGACAGACATGGAGTTTATTGTATAAAAGGGTCAGTGTTAACCTTTAATGCCATTGATGTGGATTATTACAAGAGGATGATATTCTAGCGGCATTGTTGTCCATAAAAGGTAAGCACTGTATGATGAATGTTTGTCCTTTACTTCTTTTCTTCTCTTCTAGACAATGTATTAGTTTTTTGTGCCTTTGAAACAAAACCAGTCAGTTCTGGAATTTAAAATAATTTTCATTTTTAATACTAATGCTTTTAACCAAAAGCTTAGCAGTAATCACTTCGGTGAGTTCATAGTTGCAGTTTAAAAATTTAATGTCCCTTGACTTAAAGCAAGGATATATGACATGAAAACGAACTGATTTGTACTCTATGGAGTTAATTTCTTTTTCTTGATTATCGGGAAATTGAGGTTACTGTTTTAAAGATGTCAATTGATGTGTAGTGCTCATTTCTCTTGCAATTGTTTTTAATTATTTAATGTTAAATGTTTTTTTAAGCCTTAAAGTAATAATTTTAAAAAATTGGATAAATAATAAACAATTTAAAATTGTATATAATTAATTTAGGGTCTCCAATTGTGAAATAAAAGTTTTAGTTTCACATAAGAGTAGTTTTGGAAATTATTCAATGATGCAATCTACTTCACATTCCTTGTCTACAAATTCAATTTTTGTATTCATATAACAATCTATTTTAGATTTAAAATATGTGTTTATTCTTTGTGATGTTTGGTTCGGTTTGAAATTGTAAAGGAATTTCGGTTGGTCGGTTTGGTTTGGAGCATAAATAAATTCAGTCAGCTTTCCATGTAAACCAAACCGAAAAACTGACCGAACCGACAAGTTCAGTTTAAAAAATTATTCGGTTCGGTTTTAAAAAAAAATCTAGTTCGGTTTAACCGATTGCATACCCCAAAGCTCAATTGATGATCACAAATCAACAACAAAACTTTGCATTGTATGAGCTATATACATGCATGATATATCAGAATTTGAGAGAACCGAAACTATATTGATCATGTGATTTTTTAGAATTACAAAAGTAAAACTAACAATGAGCTTTTAAGCTCTATTTATAAGAAGAAAGCAATAACTATTTCTAGCACATTATGCACACACAATAGCTCTAAATGCATGCCTAGACCAATGTGTGTGTTTGATCTGCTGAACAAACATTGTAGGTGAACATTAATGATCGTAGCAGCAGCCTTGGTGCAGCACAGAACTTGATGTAGCAGCAGCCTTGATACATTAGCTCAATGAATCATATCGCGGATGCTCTTGCAAAGTCTCCAGCGCACACTTCGCAAGGTTGTCTCTTGCATGTCCATGGATTCAGCAGCAGTTTGAAAGGTTGAACTATGACATCAAGATACTTCGCGACAAGTTGATCGTCGTCTGCTTGCTCAACTTTCGAGAGGGTGATATTTAGGAAACTATTGGTACGTATTTTGAATTACAGTTGTTATAACTTACAATGTTACACACTAGAATTTTTTTGGTTGCCCGTCTGGTTTCCAGTGATTCGCCCTGACTAATCCCAGATCCGATCCGCGTCGCGCATTTGGCATTGTGGGTGAGTCTACCAGTGAGAATTTTCTGCATTCACAAGACTCGAACCTGAGATCTTACTTAAATGATAACAAGCCGTTTGCCACTTGTACCAACCCCCGTTGGTAATGTTATACGCTAGTATTAATAAACCATCTGATTGCCAAACTTCTACAAATAAGAGAAGATAATTCATCAAAAGAAAATTTATACAATACTTTTTAATGGACCAGTATTACAATCTACACTAGTGTACATACTAATTACAAATTGATTAGGCTTTCTACAATGTTGTATAATCAAAATTGACATATTCCTACTGTAATAAGAATCCTTCCAAGAGGCAAACAAATCACCTATAACACCTAATTCTTGATTTTCCATCCATTGCACCATTTCTATCTGAAATTGTGTTTTTGTTGGATTTTTTCCCACCATTACTAAATCATAATTATCCTCAAATGATCGAAGAACATCTAAAAATTCTGAACTACTATTTGCTACAATTTCATTGTAAGTAACCCAAGAATTCTTACGATTCCTCTCCAAGAATTCATTTATCGATAAATCATCTAGGTTTTTTTCAAGAATCTCCATATTATTCCCGCTTTGTTTCGGACTGATTACTCTTAATAAAGTAACGGTAACATCCGGATTTTTCGACATCCTCAGCGCTAAAGCTAATGCTTCACGATCATCTTCGCCGCCAATAAACAACAATAAAAGGCTGCAAGAAAACTCGTTAAACGATGAGTTGGCTCGAGCTTTCAACCCTTTTTGTACTAAAATTCCAACGGTGCAAGGCGCATTCCCTTGAAGCCGAGAATTAAAACCCGACAATAAATTTTTATATTTTTTGTCGAAAGGAATAACAATAAGAGGAACTTTTCGGTCTTCAGCAAGATTACAAATGATATTATCCATTGTTTTGTACGGAGCAATCATACTAAACGGGTGTATCGAAACAAGACCATTCGAGTTTTTCGCATAGTTCATAAATGCAAGAAATATTTTCTGTGAGGTATTATTTTTGAATCTTTTTCCATAAATACTATAAGGGTGTAATGAGGGTGTATTTTGACCGACGAGTTCAATGGCGTGGATGACGTCGGCGGAGATAGGGGTGACGGAATTAGGGTTAAAAGCTTTGAGTAAGTTGATAAAACCATGAACATTGTCTTCATTATAGATGCTTATAAGGACATGTAATTCTGAACCTAAAGGTGTTGATTGAAGTGTTCGCAAGTATGTTGTGTTAGGGTTAGGGTTTATGAGCCTAACTTGAGGGTCATAGATTATGTTTATAAATGGACAGAAGACACCGTTGAACAAAATGCTGAATATCACTAATATAGTAAATGTTCCTTGATCCATTGCCTGCATGAAAAAAAAAATATTAAGGATCGTAAATATTATATAGAGCGCAATAAACACAATATTAATCTTCAAAAGTAATTATATTATCACTTTAGGCACCGTTTGATTAAAGAATTTTAGATAATTCAATTTATAGATTTTAAATCTTTTTGTAAAATCCATGATTTTGAAAGATATATAAATAATTATGTGAATTTAGAGATTTTGAAAATTTACCATCATTTAAAATTATTCATCACCAAGTAGGAAAGCCTAAATACATCATGATCATAGATGAAATATGAATAGTTCTAATATATAATTATTTCAAAATTTATCATTATAAACTATTGACCAATTCAATGATTAAATATTTAATCTACTGAATTAACCTAAAACAAATTCATGAATTTGAAATCCATAAATGTATTAATATCCGTGTATTTCAAAAATCTTTGATTCAAATGGTGCTTTGAAGTTATCAATTAAAAGTTTGATCGGTTGGTGTTAATGTGAAGCGCTGAAATCTAAAAATTCGATGTTCACGTCAATACTAGTCGATCGAATTTCTCAGTTACTAGTTAGTTATATATTAAATAAATTTAAAACACGTTAAAATAGAAAATAGAAAATGATGATAATTAAACTGACCTTGTTCGCAACCAAATATTCATAAAGTGAAAGCTCAAAAACCCCTCTGAAGTTCATAATGATACCAATAAGAAACGAGTTTTCAACTCTTATATTAAGATATGAAGCCGCCACCATAGTTCCGACAGTCTTAGCCACAAAACATATCACCGTGAATAACAACGTGAAGAGAAAATATTCCAAATTCTTAACGGAAGTAACGTCCGTTTCAAGACCAATTTTAATAAAAAAGAAAGGTAACAAAATCTCCATTGTTATCAACTCATATTTCTCAACTATGGTCGAACCTAAAGGCGGACCGTCCGGTATAATCAGACCGAGCAATAAAGGACCGGGTAGAACATAACCGAATACATAATCACTCACAAATCCCATGATTAACCCTCCTATCATTAAAGCATTAGTATAAAATTCATGCACGGGTTTCCCTTCCGGCGTTCTTTTGATAATCAGTTGAATCGCCGGTCCAACCGCGATAAAAACCACGATAATCGGTCCAATTGTTATTAAACTTGACTGAAATGAGCTAACAAAATTTTTATTATCTACAATATTAGCGGCAGTTGCAATAGTATGAGTGAAAAACTCATTAAGTAAAGCTGACGTCATCACGACTCGCCCTAACTCGGTGGTCATTAGGTCATACTCTTCCATAATATGAGCGATTATGGGAAAATAAGTAGTTGAAAACGACAATGCAAGAAAGAAAGATGACAAGTCCATAATAGGTCCGGCCTCGTCGTGTTCGCCGTCGATCAGTAAACAGAAGAGCTGAATGACCGCAAACGGGACAATGTAGCTACATAATCCGATGACCCAGGCGGTTTTTGCGGTTCTTAGAATAACGCTTGTGTCCATTTTAATGGCGACGATGAACGTATAAAACGCTGCGCCGAGTGGAGCTAATGTGTTGAAGACTAACAGCTGATTCTTTGGGAAAAATAAGTCCGTGAATGTTTTACTTCGACCTAAAACTGAAGGCCCCATTATTACACCAGCCTAAAAATAATATGAGCAAATTTTATTCAGTTAAAATTACCCAATTCGACCTAACAATGCGCTGTTTTCGTCCATTTTAATGGCATGGTGTTCCAACTGAAGTCCGATATGAACGCCTATAATTGTCGCATGGCGCCGCATGGTAAGAATTATAATTTTAGGCGTTCATATATAACTCTAACTGGCACGTCACGTCAAGAATTGACAGAAATAATGTAGTAGTAAAAACATGAATAATAAAATTACTAAATGAAAGTTTATGGACAGTTGAGTTGAAGTACAAAATTACAAATTAAGATTTAGAAACGGTTATTCATAAAAAAAAAATTAGAAGCGGTTGAAAAAAAGGACAATAGTTCAAGAACAGTAAACGTATTTTAGCCAAATAATTTTCATGCATAGAAAATTTTAGAAAAACTATTTGTGATTTTTCTATTTGATAGGACGACTGAATAAAGTATCAAAGAAAAACGTAAATATATACCACTCAGTATATTAACCTAAAAATATCTCTAACCACCTTTTGGCTTACCATATTTCAGGTCATACTTGATTGTATATATAAATAGAAAAGATACCTGAAATTCTTAATTGCATAAATAAAAAACTTAATTTTCTTATGAGAACTCTAAAGAGAAATATATATGATTTTATATTTAAACATAAAAATTAAAAACTTGCAAAAAGTGATAATAATTAAAAAATTGATTTTCTTTTTTGATAATCTAATCATATATAAGTACCGCCAGGAAGTGGTAAGAAAGGCGACCAATATAAAAAGATAACATGTCTAAACTTCTAAAAACATCATTTTCCGATGATTATAATTAAATCGAGAAGTACGAAAAAGAAAAAGTAAACTTACCAAGATATTACACACAATTCTGGGTTGTCTGAGAGGTCTAAGAAGAAAGTAAACCAGTCGAGACACAACGAAGGCTAAAATAGCTTGAGCCATGAATACTCCAAAAAGTGAATCCATAGGACTTCCACCAAAAAAAATACTTTGGTTGTTCATTATTACCCTGCCAAAATTCGGTATGCATATTATACTGCAAGAATCTACATTAACAAAGCTTCCATTCTTCACAAGCCCTGGCAATTCATTGCATGCAATTGACATTTTTTTTCGATATCGAATAATTTTGTTGAATTCTGATTGTGACTTCAATTTAAATTTTTATGTTCGAAATCATTCAATTTTTATCAAATTAAGCATATGTATGCTCATGCAAAGTTGTAATGATAGTCAATGTACAACTGGAACAAGGTAGTTTTTATCTATAAAAAATTGAGAGTTTAAAGCTAATAAAAGAATTCAGTTGATAAGAACTAAAATTAAGGAAATCTGGACTTTGTATATATAAACATATTTTGCTGTTATATAGCATGAGTATTTTCTCTAAAATAGAATATTTCTATAAATGGTGTCCAATAGAAAGAAATGTTAATGTTTTTTTAAGTAGTTCGAAGAGATTTGTTCTGAATCAATCTTGAGATTTGTGTTCAAATACATTTAGCATTGAAAATACGAGAAATTTTTAAATAGACTCGGCATATCATATTTATATTATGACGCGTCATTAAAATAGTGGCACTATCATAATATTACTAATCAAATGTGTAAAAAAAGTAATAAACTAACTAACAATAATATTATTATTTTAATAACGTGTCATACGATACGCTAGTTCATAGATGACGTGGTAGACTAGGTCTACCTAAAAATCTCTCTGAAAACACACATTAAAAATATAGGCAAAATGAATCTATCCCCATAACTTTAATATTTTTACCAAATATACATCATCTTAAAATTTTGGCAGTTTAGTCCATTTTTTCGATCTTTGTCAAATGTGTTAATGACTCTTTTTGAACGATGTAGCATAATATTGTTTGTCTACATGTATAAAATTTATCATATGCGGCATATACAACCTCGCGTCAAGTTAGTTTCAAATGAGTCGTGAATATATTGAACAAAAATTTAAAAACTAGTGGAAATTGGCAAAATTTAAAAATCCTACTATATATTTTAAAAACATTAAAGTTATGTAGAGACAAATTCATTTTGTCAAAAATATATTACAATTTATATAGTACAATTTACTATTCTATTCGTTAAACGTATAACTAGGGTGGGGGCCACCTCCCCTTCGTCGACCAGAAACTTTCGAGAAGCAGTCCTAGCTGGTGGTTGAATCGCCTACTAGAGGCAGGCGTTTGTAGGAGGAACTGAACGCTCGACATTCACAGTTTATTGTCCATCGTTTAATCATTTGAGCTATTATCTTATTGATTCTTTATATGGCTTTACATGTAATAAATAAGCAAAATATATTCATAAGCTTATGTGATAAAAAGAGAGGTTTTTAGGTACACTCAGTCTACCACGTCATTCGTAAACTAGCCTATCATATTATGACACGTCATTAAAATAATGGCACGATCGTAATAATATTTATTATTTATTTCTTTTGAATTATAATATTACGATAGTGCCATTATTTTAATGACGTGTCATAATATGATGAGATAGTTTACGGATGACGTGATGGACTGAGTCTACCTAAGAATTTCTCGTGATAAAAATTCAGGAATACTAAAGTCTTTGTTGCCGTCTCACTTAAACTCGCTACATCAAAAACGAGAAAGAAAAGAACTTGAACATTTACTCTATTAGAAAAAAAATGTTTATTTAAATAAAAAATATAGATAAGCCTTTATAGTAAAAAAATCACAACATTTAACTTTTTATAATTTAAAACGAGTATAACTTAGCCATTTTTAAAAATAAGATAGTGATTTTGATTATATAAAACTACTCTAAGTTTATAATTATTATTTTTAGTTTGTTTGAATTATTTTAAATTTATTTTATTATCAAAAAATTCTGTTAATTATTTTTTGTGAATAAAAAGATATTAAAATCTCACAGAAAATGACAAAACTCCACTATTCAAGATTTTGACTTTAAGAAAGGAGAATGCCAAAGTCAAAATAATAGAATATAATATGTAGAAATCAAAACAACAAGAAAAAGTAAAAACATTATCGATTAGTAAAGTTATTCGGATGACTTTTATCCGGATAAAAATAAGATATATTTTAATAAGTTATAATAATTAATTAAGAATATTTAAATTATTTATTTAATAACAAAAATATTATGACAATTGTAACCTTAATTAAAAAGTAAATGTAAATAATAAAATATAAAATTATATTTTAATAATGGCTGTTATTAAGCACATAATGATATATATAAATATATAATAGTAATCATTACATAAAATAGATAAGTATGGTGTTCCCACATTTCAAAAAAGAAAATTAGGTTAGGAAAGTATTGTTTTCAATTTTTAAAAAATAGTAGTTTTGTCATTGAAAATAATGATGAACAATTACATCATTAAAACAAGCTGCAGAATCCGAAATTTTTTTCTCAGTCGACATTAAACGACATGTGAATCAAACGCAACGTGTTCTTTTTTTTTTAAATCCTGAAATTGCGTCCAAATTATGTGTAAGAGTTGATGTGTTCTTTTATATTTTACTTATAATAGTTTGAATTTGTACTAAATTGAAAGAATAAAAGAACCAGGGTCTTACAAAGATAGTTCCTAGTTAAGCAAAGAACTCAAAATTTGAAACATCAGAATCAAAAATTTACAGATCATCAAAATCTGAAACATTTTCAAAAGACTGCTGTCATCTTTGATCTGTCTTGCCAAACCTGACTGTAATATCGATTGTAATATTTACAATTTCGATCATAGCCGTCCATTTTCAAGGCATCAAGCATCTCAGAAATTAAAGAAAAATCTACATCATCACTTGAAAAGTAAACAGAAATAGACTCAGAATTAACTTTCTTTGAAAAATTCTTAGTTTCTAGAAACGGGTCTTTCAGGAGCTCAATTGCTGACAATCTCTCGGAAGCCGGAACAATACACTTCTCGATAAATTCCTGAACTTGTTGATCTTTCACTTTCTCAAGAGAATCGGGTTTTAAACCTAAACAAACTTTGTTACGTATCTCTCCCATGTCCTTGCATTCGCTATACGGATATTCCCCAGTAACCATCTCGAGTATGCACAACCCGAAAGCATAAATATCGACAAGCTCATTAAATTCGCCACCTTCCTGATAAATCTCAGGAGCAATAAACTCAGGAGTGCCCGTCACAATGCTCGGAAGCAAATTCTGACTCTGATTCATAACGACTGCTATTCCGAAATCTCCAATTTTCAGATGTCCCTCTTCGGTAACCAAAAGATTATCGCACTTCAAATCACGATGAACTATACGATTGCTATGCAAATAGGTTAATCCTGTCAGAATCTGCCTGGCCCAATTCTTGATTAATTGGGTGCTAAGAAACTCGCGATTCTTCATACAGTAATCCTTTAAAGATCCTGCAGGAAATAATTCGGTAATCATGTTCAGAGTCGTCTTCTTTTTATTAATCCAATAGTGAAAAAACCTGACGACCCTGTCATGATCTAAGGACTTGAGTAAATTAACTTCCGACAAAAGCATGTCGAATTTTTCAGGATTGATAATAATCTGACACCAAGCAACTTCAATACGATCAACTTTATCGAAACCCCTGTACACGATTTTCGATCCTCCTCGACCCAACATTTCGCTGTATCGTATAAATCTTCCGGTCGGATCTTTCTCTACTGCATTTCCTGACGATCCGACCGACAAATTTGCGGAATGAACTCGTGATTTCGATCTTGATTTACCTTTTTTGCTTAGAAGACGCATAATTGCTTTCCCGGACAACATTGCTCGAACCCCACGTATAATAATCTAATTGCCAAACAAACAAAAAACGATATTTGTTTGATTGGTTACTTATGGTACGGCTAAGAAAAAGCTTCCGAAACAATGGTGTAAAAGTTGACTGTTAATTTGAAGGGAAATTTAACAAAAAAATTCATACTAACAGAAATTAAGAATCGTTAGGGAAATATTGAAAATTGAAAATGAAAAATGAAAGAGATTGAATATTGAGTAATTTTATACTTTTATATATACATATATTCAATTTTCAATCTCTTTCAATTTCGAAAAAAAGAAAAAGAAATCACAGCCGGATTAGAATTCAATTCGCTAAATTAATGTTTGAATATATAATTAATTAATTAGTTGCTTTTTAAAATTAATTAATTATCAAAAAAAGTAATTAATTAATTAATTTTTCATAATATTGTTTGTAACAATAAAATTTTGAAAGATCCGTACATTTCTCGTTTGAATCGTATTTTCCTTTGTTATGAGTTAGTTTAAAATTCCAATTCATAGATTAGTTATTTAGTTGCTTGCAATGACCCTTTTAACAATAAGCAACCGGTATTTTTTTTTAAATTGTTACTATTAAAGATATTTTTCATTGTTTAATTCTAAATTGCTTCCTTGAAGTTTATATAGTAGAGTTGTATGTTAACTACTCGTTAATACCCATTACATAATTAATATAACTTGCATTTGTGTAGTCTATATCAATCATGCAAGAACAGATAAAAGATTAGTTCATTTTAATCAGTTTTCATCTCCTTTAATTTTCTGTTCCAGTTAAAATAACATTATAATATTTTTTTAAAAAAAATTGATAATTAGCTAGAGAGGTGAAGCGTTTGTAGGAGAAATCAAACTCGTGATCTAGCAGATTGCTACCTAACGTTTGCCAATTGACCTATAGTTTCTTGAGAAATTTAGGAAAACTACTTCAAATTTCAACATATCTGTAAAATATACCTCACCTCTAAAAAGTTAGAAGAATTACTCTCCGTTTTTTCATTTTTATATTTTTACTCTAATGAGATTATAATTTAATTATTTACTCTGAATTTTGTCTTATAATACTCTATAATTATTTTGTCTTTATTTTTTACTCTTCTTCCTATTTCTCCTTTTTCCCATCTTCTCATGGTTATTTCACAGAACACCATCGCCATCATCCGTTCTACAACCCTTACCCGCTCGACTTTGTGACCCGTTTTAGATCCACATAAGCAGACTCCACATTTGCTGCTTGCTTCTCCAGTCCTTTGCCGGAGAAACCCAATTTGTGCCCTTTTTTTACCGTTACCGCTACTCATTATTGCTTTTTGTAGTTGAGCTTACACTAACAGCGTCGCTTTTGGTTTTTATTTGCCAAACTTGTGCTTTGACGGTTGCAGAGATAGTTTTCCTAGTCGGTGTCAACAACGATCAAGAAACAATTTTTTAATCGATTTTTAGGGTTTCTTTTTGATTTCATATTGTTTAGAGTGAATTGAATTGGTTAATTCATATATGGAGATGTCATAGTTAATTTCATAAGTATTATTTAGAAAATAGTAATAATTTCATGATACCAATTGTAATTTTAAACTTATTCCTCAAGTGACAAGCAGTGCAGTGAAGATGCGGCTGCATTTGTGATTTACCTAGCAGAACATTTTCTTTTTCAGGGTTTGATGAGAAATTCTTAATATTAAACAAGTGAAAGTTTTCCTAGTTTTTTATTTTGCCTGAGAATAATGATTTATGTGTAAACATTGCAAATCAAAGGGTAAATATGTGCATACATTTTGGGTATAACTATGTACTTTGTTCTGTGAATTTCATTATAGTGGGCTAAGATGGCTAAATGCTAATTAATATTGCTACTGTCTACACTGTACATGAATATGTTTCTTTAAGATTTTACTGAATTTTTGATTTAATGCTAGCTACGCATTTTATATGATTGAAAATGGAGGAAAATAAGAACCAGAGAAGGTTCTTTAATCTAATGCTTATTATTGAGATTATTGAACAAACACATGCTAATACTTTATGCTACCCTGTAAAACTATTTGTTTGATCATTTGTTTATTTTTTATCTCTTCTTTGTTCATTTTTTATATTAGTGTAAATGCGTATATTAGCTGAATTTGCACAGAGTTATAATCATCTCGTTATCATAGTATAATCATATAATACCGAAATAATAATATATTATTGTACCTAAATGATAATGTTATGACAACGACATGATAATATCTATGATAATATTATGATAAAACAATTTTTGATTATCATGTCAGTATCGCTGTGTTATCATGTCGTTATCATAACACTCTAGTGTGATAATGTTATGATAACTATATGACAATAAAGTATGATAAGATTATGATAACATACATAAAAAAAATTTATAGAAGGATTTCATGATAACAGAATGATAATGTTATGCAATTTTTAATTTGTCATGTTAGTATCACTATGATAACAGAATGATAATGTTATGCAGTTTCTGATTTGTCATGTTAGTATCACTATGATAACAGAATGATAATGTTATGCAGTGTCTGATTATCATGTAAGTATCACTATATTATTATATCGTTATCATAACACTGCAGTATGATAACTAGATGATATGAAGTATAATGAGGTTATGATAATTGGATGATAATGTATGTGAAAATATTTTAACAAAAAGATTCATGATACTAGTGATAACCTGATGATAATTAAATAATAAAATTATGATAACAGTATGCTAAATAATATGATACCTATATGGAAAAAAAATTACATAAAGATTATGATAACGGGATGATAATGTGAAGAAAATTGTATGATAATGTTCTTATCGATAATAAAATGATAATATGGCATGGAAAAAAATTTACAAAAAGATTATGATAACGAGATGATAATAATCTGCCTACGATAATGATAGTGGCATGATAATAAGATAGCATGCAATATGATACAATGATAATTACATGTTAAGGTGAAACTGTGATAATCATATGATAAGGTGATATAATCATATGATAAGATAATACGGTGATTTTGTCTAATATTATCCAGCATTATCATCACATTATCATATAATAATATGTTACATAAGATACTGATAATGACATGATAACGTAATGATAATATTACGATAATGTGATAATATGTATGACAAGTTTATATATGATAATATTTATGATCTAATTTAGTCAATATATAAGTTGAGGGACTACAATGACTATTTGCTCGATGAATAATATCAACAACACTAAAACGGCGTCGTCTCACTATCGGGCGTTGCCCAGTTTCCCCTCTTACAAGAAAAAGAATCATAAAAGAATTTTATTTTAATTTTTGAATAGTAGCACATAATTTAAAATTAATAGAAATTTGATATTTTAATAAAAAAAATTATTTAGAATTAATTTAGAAAACAAAAGATATTTGAACAAATAAAAAAATATTAATAGATAAATCAAAGAAGAACAAATAAATTCCAACGATAGTTTAGAAAAGAATAAAAAAAATGTCAACAGGTGATTTTTAAAAAAATAAAAGATTAATAAAAAAGGAAGAAAGAAAATGTTGTCTGCACAAAAGAGAGATATACCATGTGCAATTTATCGGGGAGAGAGAAAATAAGAGAGAGTGAGCACATGTTATTTGTCAGAGTAAAATCATAAATATTAAGACACTGAGAGTATAATTTTAAGAGAGCAAAAATTATGATGTATTTTTATTAACTTTTTCTTATTGAGGTATAAAGTCCTATTATTTTTATATTTTAGGTAAATTACTAAATCTCTCTAGTTTCTTGGTACTTTTAAAAAAAAAAATCACAAAACTATATCAGCTAAAATATAAAGAAAAAAGCCCGCACGGGTTTGTTCTAATGGTTTAGCCATCTGGGCGCCAAAGGTCAACCCCGGCTACGCCCTTTCTTAATATTGAATGGTTGAGGTTTGATTGCTGGCCATTATAGCCCGGAATTACCAGGTATGTGGACTTGCGGACGGTCCACATCCCGGAGTTTGACAATGATATTAAATTTCGACTCAGTAGAGTGAGTCCTCGTCACCAAAAAAATATAAAGAAAAACATATTCTCAAAATACATGTAACATAATATACAAAAATACACTTAAGGGGCAAGGGGTTTATTGGCCCCCTGAAATTTTTTTATAGTAAACATATATATGTGAATAGGTGCCTTGATAATTAAATGAAAAAATTATATAACTCTGAGATAATAATTTATCTAAAAATAAATAGTACAATCTTTATTTATCCACAATAACTAAAAGAGAATTATATAACTCTGAGATACAAGTTTAGAAATGGAATTGACCATTTTTGGACGATTAAATTTGTAAAGTTTATTTGTTAAAATCTCTATGCCAACCACATTGAAAGGCATATGGGACTCAAACTATAAGTCATTGCATTTTAGGTTGATGAATATCAAAATTGATTAGAGTTAGTCATTATAAAAAAATACTATAAGTTATCATATATTTATATTAGTTTATTGATAATTATAAATGAAATATTATTAATACATAAATATTTATTAAAAATGTTTTATATTCTATATATATTTTAAATTTAGACCCCTGAAATTTTTTGTATCTGTCATTGGTCTAAACTATGAATCTGACCATAGTATATCATATTTTCCATAAATATTTTTTTATCAGTGTATTTTTTAATTTAGTAACTGAGAAAAAATAATTGTTATTCATTCAATAATAATAAATAAAATAATATTTATTTTATAAAATAATAAAATAACTTTAGAAGACGCTATTGTTTATAATTATAAAATTTAATAATTTTTTATATCACTAAGACTTAGTAGTTTTGTATGTACTCATACCGTTTTACATATTTCGCACACGAGTTGTAATATGATTCGTCAGTTTATATTTATTTATTATAAAAAATTATTATCTTCTATCATTATAACAAATTATACATCAGTATATCAATTTATTGTAATAATATAATGTAAATATTCCAATTCACAAGTGTTTCAAATTCATATAAATTTAAATTATTATTGTTTTAATTATCATGTTAACCTAAACAATTTAAAAAATGAGCAGTTATGTTAAAATAACGAGTTAGATCATTATATTTATATAAATTAATAATTATTTTTATATATTACATTCAAGTAGTCATTAAAATAAATTAATTTTTATAAATTATCATTTTAAGTATTTATTATTTAAAATATTAATTAGGATAAATTTTAAAATAAAGTACAAATAATAAACATGTCAAAACTATGGACTGGAAATTAAATCACTCATTGTATTGATTTGAAAATAAAAATAAATTTAACTATCTAAAAATATCCTATCTTTTTTGGGTTTTTTTTGTTTTTATAGTCACATCTTTTTTAAAAATTTAATTTTTGCACATTTTTTAATTTTTATTTTTAATTGTAGCTAATTGTTCAAATTGAATTGAAAAAAAGTTCAAATATGTTATTTATATTACTTCATATTATTTATGTTCTTTCCCAATTATAGCTGAACTTGTCCGAAAGAAAGATTTTATCTTCTTACCGGAAAAGAGTTGTATTTCTATCATAGTAATAAATTTTAAAATGAAATAATATAAAAGATATACTTAAATTTTTTTCACTTGAATTTTAAACAATTGACTATAATTGATAGTGAAAATTAAAAAATAAATTAAAATTGAAAATTTTAAAAGATGAGAATATAAATGAAAAAAATTAAAATAAAATGGATATGTTTGAGGGATTAAGCCATAAAAATAAAGCTACTCGAAAAACTCCATGTGCAGTCACGTGCTTGCGCTGGATTGAGGATTAGAACAATGACGTGTTATCTATGATATGCATAAGCCAAAAAAACTTTATTTCGATTTGGTGAGACGAAACATGGAAATTCCATTATTACATTATTAAATGCCATAATTGCTAAATACAATGTACCCATTTTTCTATTTTTCTCTGTAACCCCCAAAAACCAGGGGTAACAGCTGCTGATTCCACCATGATGTAATTTCAATTTAAATCTTAATTAAAAGAAGAAAAATATGGCATAAAATAATTCAAATTAATAGAATGTTGATCAGAATAATGCAATTATTTTTCAATTTCTAAAAACATATGTTATAAATATTTAGAGATATAGGTAAGTTTTGAGATAGAATTTGTACTTTATATAAATTTAATAAAAATAGTTTAATTTGACTGCGATTTCATTATAAATGTAATCAAATAATGTAAAAATAATTATATTACATAAAAAAATTAAACATAATAATAGATAGTATTTTTTTGGTATTTTTTTTATAATTAAGAAGAGGGGCATTTGTGAAGAAACTGAAGTCACGATTTGTACAAAATGATGCTACAAGCTTATATTTTTTGAACTATAATCTATTGGTGTTACTCGTTAACTTTTTTATACTGACTAGTGTCGCTTTACGTGTTTTACATGTGGCTCGTAATGTGACTTGTCAGATATCAAATACAATTTAAAATAATAGTTAATTTGGAATGGTTTATCTTATTAAATATTTTAGATGACTGTTTTAATTGTTTAAAAAAATTTAATTGGTATTCAAATTTTATAATTATAGAAAAGTTTAACAGAAAATATAAAATTAAAATAGTAGTTCATTGAAATAGTTTACCGTATTTAAAATTCTATATGATTAATAAATAATTAAAATAGTAATTATTAAATAGTCAAAATAGTATATTTTAATTAGTACTCTATATAATTATTTTACTCTAACTTATCTTAACATATATAATAGTTTATTTTAAGTAGTATTCTAATTTTAATGTTTATCTTAAAAGTAATTAAATTTTATAAGTGAAAAGAACAATAACGTAAAAGTGCCTCCCCCATCCGTGTTTTTATATGTAGTATAGATACAGATTACATATATTGTTATTTTTTTTAGTTTCTTTAGACGAGATTAAACACATTCTTTATCTATTATCATTATTTTATCAATTTAAAAACTCAAATATGGCATTTTCAATTTTCATAATACATCTATTGTAAGCAATAATTTTATAATAAATTTAATGTACCTTTTTAATACTGAATATAAATATAAATTAAAAATTAAATTAAATTAAATTACATCTTTTATTTTATAAAATAAAATTAGTACTAGAACATTAAACATAACCTCCAATACTAATCCACAAATAATTCCACCTAAAGAAGCAGGACACATGTGTAATAATATCCAAAATCAAAGATATTTTCAACAATCTTTTACTATAAATATCAAGCCAACACGTAGTAGATAACATTATCCTTATCCTCTCAATTCAAGATTAGATATTTTATATTTTTCATTTCTCTGCAAACAATGGAAGTCATGTCTCAGTCTCACCAATCAACGCTCAATCCCAAAGCACCGCTCTTTGTGCCGCTTGCTTACCGGACGGTGGAGGATTTCTCCGACGAGTGGTGGTCTCTTGTTCACTCATCCCCTTGGTTTCGTGACTACTGGCTTCAAGAACGCTACCAAGATCCGCAATCTGATGCGTTTTTGAACGATGATGTTGTTTTTCCTGATGATCTTGACTCTCTCATCTTTGACGGCTTGATCGATGATACTCGTATCATTCCACGTGAGTTCTTGTTTTTTTCTCTTACGTTTTGAGTTGTTGAAGTTTTTCTTGATTTCAAATTAGTGGGTGATTTTTCTTTTTTCTTTTTTCTTTTTTCTTTTTATGCAGTTCTTGATTCTTTTGTTTCTTGATCTTCATTTCTAGATATTTTTCTTGAATTTTTGAAGTGTTGATCTGTAACTTTCTTGAATTTTTAAGTCTTGGTCAGTAATTTTCTTGAGTTCTTGACTTGATCTGCAAAATTTCTTGATTTCTTGATCTGTAACTTTCTTAAAAATTTTGACTTGATCTACAAAATTTCTTGATTTCTTGATCTGTAACTTTCTTGAATTCTTGAATTCTTTGATCTGTAACTTTCTTGAATTCTTTGATATGTAACTTTCTTAAAATCTTGAAATCTTGATCTTAGTTTATGGGTTTCTTGATTTTAATGTTTTAGGGTTTTTTGAAAAAACTTTTTTTAGTTTTTTAAGCAATTTTTGAGTGGTTTTTTGGACATTTTATACAGATGAGGAGGAGGAGAAAGAAAAGGGGAAGGAGCTGGTTTCAATTAGAGGGATGAAATGGAATAAGGGAAAAGTTCAGGCACCACATTTCATGGAGAAAGTGCCTAAGATTGTGAATGTGAAAGTGAGTCCAAGGATGATTCAGCAGCCTAGGTAGATAATTTGAATCAATTTGAGTTAATTTGAAAATGGAGGACCTAATTGCAAATGTTGCTTTTAGTTTGTAGTTTTTTGTATATACTTAAATCAAAAGACTCCTTTCTTGAGTTTATGCTGTAATCTTTTAGTTTTATTTCATAATAAAGGAAATTAACTCAGAATTACAAAAATTTAGAAATACAAATTGAGCATAATTAAGAATTTGGTGTTGGATCTTCCTCCCAAGTGGTTGCTGTTTTGCCAATCTTTTGAATCACTCTAATGACTTGTTGTGTTGTGACATTTCCAGTGACTATGACCTTGTTTAGCTCAATGTCCACATTATATGTCTCAATATCTGTTTGAAATGCAACAAAACAAATCTTTATATAAGAAATCTTGAGCTAATCAAGAGAGAAACCTAAGGGTGCAAATGAGCCGAGTTAATTCGTGAGCTTTTCGTAATTGACTCAAAATATAGTTGAATAGCAATTTTATATTAATCAAGTTGAGCTCGAGTTCTAGCTACTCGAATAGTCTGATGAGTCGAGCTTGAGCTCTAATATAGTTGATTTGATAATACTCGTGAGCCTTAACGTGCTCTAAAATAGTTGGCTTCATAGACTCGCTAGCCTGGTCGAGCTCTAAAGTAGTTGACTTGATAAGAATTCAACACATCAAATTCGTGAAGAATTCAACAAATTTATTGAGCTTAAACTTGAGTTGTTTAAAGCTTTACTTGAACTCGAACTTGATTAATTAGACTCACGCTGTGTAAATACTCGACTCGGCTCCACTCGATCACATTCCTATAAGGAAGAATAAGTTGGATGGTGTATATAATATCTTTACCTTGTATTTTCTTGATAGCTTTCAAGATTTTCTTGATGCATTCCTCACAGTGTAAATTCACTTGTAGTTCCACCAACTGTTTATAAGATTTTAACAATCATATCCAATTTCAAGATCAAGGTGCACTAGTAAGAAAGAAAATAAGTAGTGCTTTGAGGAATTATACTTACATTAGTCATTGTAAATGATGATGAAAAATCTAATGGGAAATTTTGGATGAGCTTGAGGAGAAGAAAAATAGAGAAAATTAATGTTTTGGCAAATTGAATTCAAGAAATGTAAATATAAAGGTTGAGAAGGAATTGGATTCTTTACTTGATTGATGAGGAATATATTACTTTTATGAAAAAGCTTGATTTATTCCCATACAATTTTGACTTATAGAGAAAAACTGGACTCCACTCATTGAGTAGGCAAAAATCATGAACCTTCTTTCTCAGTTTGATTGTGACAAAAAGAAGAGAGAGTTCAAACACCATTGTGTTCATACTCGAATCTCTTTTTATTATAAAACCGGAGGAATCGGAAAATGAAAAAAAAAAAGCGATCGGTGATCTGAGAAAATAGACGAGATAGACGAAATGAGATGTTAAAAAATATCAAATGGGTTAAAAAAGAGTCGTGACCTGAAGTAACACGAAAACGAAATACGGAAACTACATGAATCAGAAATGAATAGACACATTTATGGCAAAAGGCTCTGATTGGCCCCTGTGGTCAAAATCCAGGAATATTTTAGCCCTTGTGGTCGAAATTGGCTCACTTAGACCCTTGTGGTTTCCAAAAATGGTACATATTAACCCTTCCGTTAACTTAAAAAGTCAACAGTTAGTCAATCTGTTATTGTGGAAACTTCTTAAATTATAAGCCAATAAGAAAACGACATATGTCTAAGTGAATATATAAATTTTAATAATTATATTTTAAAATTTAAATTAACTGTAATTTTATTTTTATTAATTAATTAGTTATAATTTTATTTAATTAATGAAATTTTTAATCAAATAACAACAAAACTCTAGTTTTTGTTAATCTCATCAGTGCAAACACCTTACTCTCATCACTGTACATCATCTTCATCAAAAATACAAATAGCCACTATTGATTTCTTTTATTCGATTGAAACAAAAACAGAAAACTCAGTAGTGGGTTTAGCTTGAATCGAACCAATCTCACCTGAAACCTCTCAGTCTCAGGCATCTGGATCCCTTCTTAGTTTCATCGTCTTTTCAGCTTTCATGGGTCAACTGCTACTAAGTAATACACATTAATACATTATACAAAATGTCCCAGATTTCATCCTTATTTTTTTCCTCGATTTTCTCGATCTAAATCTTGTTCAAATCGGTGAGAATAAAAGGCGAGGGAAAATGGGTAGAAGAGAGGTGAATAGAAGAGAAGAAATCAATGGCTTAAAAGAGAATGAAGCATGAAATAGGGGCCATAATTAAATCCACTGGTAATTTTTTGAAAACCTTGGAGAAAATAAACTGCGGATCTGATGGTGAAAATAAGAATAACAAATGACAAACGAGTCTCGTCGTCGTCGCTAACCGATCCCTGGAGTCGGTAGAATGGTTATAACTTATGAGGGTTGTTGTTTGTGTTAGTGTTTCCGCCATGGATGTGGGACATAAGCTTCATGGACATGGGTTGTTGGAGTTTTTTGATTCTGGGATTAAAAGTGGATGTTTGCTGTGGAAGAAGACGATGGTTAAGAAAAAAATGAGAATCTAAAAAAATGATTAATTAATATTTTTAAAAATTAAATAGTTAATCATTTTAATTAATTAATTAACTGAACTTAAGACATGTGTTAAATTTTAATTGGTTAAAATTTTTGTGGTCTATATAATAACAGTTTGACTAACAGTTGGCTAATAAAGTTAACGGAAAGGATTATTTTGTACCATTTTTTATGACCACAAGGATTTAATTGAGCCGGCATCGACTACAAGGGCTTAAATATTTTTTGCCTCCAATCACAGGGGCTAATCAGAACCTTTTGCCCACATTTATCTAATATAACGGACATACAATGAGTCCTCACGTGTAAATAATAAAAATATGATTTTTTTTATAGAAATAAAAAAATTACACTGGAAACGCAATTTTGTGAAAGTTTAGTGGGTGCAGCTGGAAAGGCAAGCCTGATAATCACTTTACTTATTGGAGTGGAAGTGTACATCATGAGATGGAAATAAATTTGAGACAAAAGTGCTCATTTTCATGCTTTTTAGGCCCAAATCAGTGGGCATGGTGTCCCTTTAGACAATGACATACTTTGTCCTAACCAATGGACTATTATTTTTTTTTGAGGAAAAAGGGCTCAGCTCAACTATTATTAATATCTGCTTGAATAATAGCAGCAATAAAAGAGGGGGAACCAAACCATTCCCTACACACAGACATAGAATTGACCGCCTTAGCTAAACAATGGGCAGCCGAATTCGCTGAGCGTTTTACAAAAGCACAGGAAATTGAATCCATAGAGCTTAACAAACTAACACAATCAGCCACAATATCAGAGAAGTAAGACAAGTCTCTAACAGAACTTCTCAAAGCAAGAATCAAATCTTGACAATCACTCTCCATACGAACGTGTGTGTATCCATTTTGTTTCAGCCAGCTTAACGCTTCTCTAAAACCAATAGCTTCAGCCACTCGGGGTTCCAAGCTACCTATCAGACCTGCATGTTTTGCAGCAACACAATTACCCTGATGATCCCGAACTAAGAACCCAAAGCTACTGAACTCAGCATCACAAGGAATTGCAGCATCAACATTACACGTGAAACCTCCAGGCCCAGGCTTAACCCATTTGACAGCAGCAGCACGGTTACAGGCCATGGCAGGAGAGAGCTTAGGCTTTCTGGCTGAGGACCATTGTTGCAAGTACAAGCAGCACGGATACATAATAGTTGTAATAAGTTTGAGAAGGTTTATTAAAAAAAAAAAGCTTGACAAGGTTATCATCAGAGATGGCAATTAGCGGGGCGAGATGGGTAACTCTATGAGAAATTATTAGATAGATTTTGTCTATTATATCATCCATATATTGAATCAATCATATTATAATACGTTTTTTCATTGTCGTCCCTATAAAAGTAATTAATAAAAATTTCTTATTTCATTAGAGACGGGTTTCCATAGAAAATGAAAATACCCTTTTTATTGCTATTTCTAGTTACCAAGATTTGATAATTCAATTCTTTTTCACTATCAATGGTAAATATTTATTTAATTTTTAATAAAAATACAAAGATTTTTTTCCCTATTTTTTCTTTCTTCTTCTTTCTTCTAACCACCACTGCCGCGACCCACCGCCTCCTCATCAGGCAAGGAGTAGTCGCCTGATGAAAAGCAGATCTGCTCATCAGGCTAGGCGAGCAGCAGCTTCTCGTCTAAGGAGCAGCTCGGCGGCGATTTCTGTTGGTGGATTACAGTTAAGCTTAATTAGTGTTAATTAAAATTTTAATTATGTTTATTAGTATTAAATATGATTAGTTTTGATAGGGGTAATTAGCAATTCCACTCTCTTTTTTAGTGTTTTTGTATCAGAAAGGACTTTTTAATACTAAAGTGCTAAGTTAGGAGTGTGTTTGATTTCAAAACTTATAAAATAATTTTTTTCAATATTTCGTGCCAATCTCATGGGGTAAATTGATTTTTTATTCATTTGAGTTTTATATCCAACAATTTTAATGAATGGTGAGTTGGTGACAAACGTTATGAAATCTCATGCCGTCGATTAATTTTTTATAACCACCGACGTCTATTTTTAAGCAGCATTTAACGCTAAAAATGGGACGACGACCGACTATTACATACCTTACAACCCCCTAAAGTTTTTATTTGGAACAAACGTTATGAAATCTGATGCCGTCAATTAAGCTATTAGCATGTTGTTTCTTGGAATAGGCTTTAATATTTTCATTACTTGAATAATGTGTTCAATAATTACATCTACGCTAAATCAAGGGACATAGTTTATATAAAAGTGACATAATAAATTTAAAAGATCAATTTAAAAGTGGCATAATAGTTTAAAAAGGGTAAATTTTTCACTATTACAAATTTATGCATGATTTTAAAGTTTGTAATTTATTATAATTTGACAATTTTATTGGATCCAATTTCACATAATTAATTTAATTGTTCCATTCTGTCACTTCAGTGCAATACCCATATGTATTTTCTATTCATTTTTGCTTCCACCAAGTAAAACATAGATAATTTAAATTCAATTTTGTTTTTATTTCTAAATTTTATTTGGATTAATAAATAGATTTTACAGCTTTGGAAAATGCATTTTACTAAGAGTAGTAAAAGTTGAAGAGCAAAAAGATTGACATAATTAAGTTGATTATGCAAAATTGCATAAATTTCCAATAAAATTGTTGCAATATAAAAATAAGTTTTAATTTTTTTGCATAAATTTACAAAAAAATATAAAAAGATTTTACCTTTTTTACACCGTTGAACTTATAAAATTTAATTTATTTCTTATTTTCATTATTAAATAAACTCACTTAGGCTTAGATTCGAGAGTTTATAATAGTATAATGTCCAATAATAATTTCATCTTGTTTGATTGTTATATGCCAATAATTCTTGCACAAAGATAATATATATTTCATACTTCATATGTCCCATTTAAAAAGTCTCTTTATTATTTTTTATGTTCTGCTTAAAAATCTCGTTGTATCTTTTAAGTATAATTTTCTTTTCTTTTTTCCTTTATTTTTTTTAATATTAACCAAATTTATAAGACAATTAATGATATGTGTAATTTTAAAGAACAATTAATAAGGATAAAACAAAATTAAAAGTACATTTTATGTCTTCTTAGTTCTTAATATATTGTGTAAAACAATAAAAGGACTTTATAAAATGGGACCAGACAAAGGTAATATTTTAGTTATTTACTAATGAAATTCTGCTTGTGTTAGATAAAATGAGGTATATAAACGAGATATATTTCAGATTCGAGTCTCATCGTCTCAATAATAAATAGTACGCTATCATATATAATGTATCTACAGTTATGTAATTTATATTAATTCATAAAATTTAACTATGTGGACATTGACATGTCTAACTCTAATTTTAAAAGAAGAAAAGGAAAAAACAAAAATTTATTTAAATTTAAGGGTAAAAAAATAGTTTATTAAACAAAAACTTATTTAAATTCAACCCCTAATCTTATTCTATTAACTCATCAACACCAAAATCTAATTTTAGCAAATTAACCAAATAATATCTACTATATTAAATCTATCTTTAAATTGCTATTACAACTAACTCACCTATATTTTGCAATGCACTCTTGATCCAGCCAATCAGAGAAAGGCTCAATTGCCAAGAAGTTCATACAAGTCAGAACAATTAATCATTACCATCAAATCAGAATCTGCCACATCATTCCTTCACAAAAAAGATTTTCCTTTCTTTTCCTTGAACCCAAACAGAAAATAAAGAAAATTCTTCAACTTTGCTTCTTTATTTCGCCTAATTCCCATCAAACTCAACCAAGATCATAAATTTGATCAAATCCCAAAATGGGAAATGCCTTAAGATTCTTAATTGGGAATTGTTGTAAACCTTCCACAACTGAGAACTCTGATTCTTTGGGACCTCATGGTGTTTCTGCTGCCACAGTTGGTGTCTCAGCTTTAGCTCAAGATTTGTATCACTTTGAAATCAACTCTCTGGTAATTCTTAACTGTTTTTTCTTGAAAATCTGTCCGCACGGATTTGGTATGGTGGTCTTAGTCTCAACCATCTGGGCGCCTTGGTCGAGGGTTCATATCCCGGCTATGCCTTTTCCGATAAATGGAGTGGTTGGGACTTGGCTGCTAGCCACTGTTGCCCGGAATTATTAGATATGTGGGCTTACAGGCGGTCCACATCTCGAGGTTTGACAGTGATTTTTGGGCTTGGCTCGGGGGAGTGAATCCTCGTTGCAAAAATATATTATATATTTAGCTGTCATGGAAATTTTTGGATGTTTTGGCTGATTATAATATAACCTTTGATTTGTTTAGGTTCCTGAAGGACTTGGTAAACATGTAGTGTCTTCCAAGAAGGCTCAGGCAAATTGGTAATTTTTTTTTAATTGGAAGTAAATTGGTAATTGAGTAGTTAAAAGATGCTTAATCTTTAATTTTGGGTTGATTTGTAAAATTTGTGAAGGTATAGAAAGCTATCAGAGGCATGGAGAGAAGCGAAACCACCACCAAGAACATCAGAGGAAGCTTCTAGGCTTATAATTCTGACCCTAAAGAGACATCAAAAGGCTGATGTTGAGGTATATGCTTATGAACGTGAACTGGAAAGTTACGTAGCACGGATACGGATACGGGAAAACGGCACATTTGGACACAGACACGTCGAAATTGTATTCTATTAAGGTTTCATAAGTTAAAATGCAAATTCGTGTCAGAATGCCAAGTTTTCAAAAAAGAAAACGTCGATTAGATGAAGTGTTCGTGCTACTGTTATGATATGATATATGAGTTCTTTTTGGAAGATGTTAATTTAACATTTGCTAATGCAAGAAATATTGTTTGTTTGTTTCTGATTTTATAGGGGTTATTGGCATTTTATGGTCTTCCACTTCCTCATACTCTTGTTGAACTTTCTGCTGGTGTCCCTACATCATTGCCTGCTGGGGTGAAGTTTGAGTTGCTGACATTGCCAGTTAATAGCAATTCCGTCTTGATACTTGAAAATTGTTTTAATTGAGTTGTTTTCGAGTTCGATTTGATTTGGTTATGTATCTAATTTGATTCAGGTTGATCCAAAAGCTGTGCCTGATGGAGATACTATATCTGTATATGTTAGCACAGCTGAGCCTAGGGAATCATCCTGTGTTCCAAGGGAGGTTCAAACGGCAGCTGTTCAAAGATCGAAGGCACGCGCGGAGAGAAATTACGAGAAGGCAGATAATCTTCACAAGAAGATTACTGATGCTGGATACAGGTCGGTTAATTGTCTATGTTGTTTTGATTCTGTTCGAGTTATCGGTTTGTGATTCTATAGTTTTTGCAGGGTAATCTTAGTTCAAAATGTGGAGGTTCTTGCTCGAAAGTATCGAATTCGGCTTAGGTAACAATAACCTTATCCCCTGAAATTTTCAATAGAAGTCTTAATGCATACAGTAGACGAACACCTAGGTAGTACGGACACTTCATTCGATTAATGTGTCCTGTTTCGGAAACGTTTCAGACACTAGACGTTTCGGACACAAAACTTCATTTTTTACATAGGAAACCTTAAAATAACACCGTTTCTCCGTGTCCGAGTGTCTTGTTTCCCCGTATCCGTGTTTGTGCTACCTAGACGAACACTTCATCATTCAACGTTTTCCAATTTGGTAGTATATTGAAAACTTTGTGCATCAGAAATGAAACTTCATTTTTAAGATAAAAAACGTTAGAATACCATTGTTTAATTGTCCTTGTCCAAGTATTACATTTTTCTATTACTGTGTCTGTGCTACATAGCATAGCTTTAAAGGCTAATGGTTCTTGTGTTGGAAGGAAATTAGGGGAATCGATGCACCAGAGAGTAAAATGCCATATGGAAAAGAGGCACAGCAGGAGCTAGTTAAGCTTGTTCAAGGCAAGTGCCTGAGAGTTCTAGTCTATACAGAAGATCGATATGAACGATGCGTTGGTGATATATATTGCAACGGCATTTTTGTTCAGGTACTTCCTTCTACCTCAAATTGGTATATCTATATTCTGATAAACAAGTGCTTTACAGAATTTTGTGTTCATTAGGAAGTGATGCTAAAGAAAGGGCTTGCATGGCATTATACCGCCTACGACCGGCGCACGGAACTGGCATTGGTGAGTAAACATGATATCTTACTGATTTCTGCTGTGCTTCAGATATTAGTATATCAGAACCTGTCTTAAGATTTCATCTTAACAATGTCAGTGGGAGAAAGAAGCTCGAGCAAAACGTATCGGCTTATGGGCTTCATCAAATCCTGAGCAGCCATGGGAATGGAGAAAGGCCAAAAGAGAAGGAAGAGGATGATAACATTCAATGAGCAAAGCCAATAAATTGCTGACTAAGATGCAATTTCACGTGTATATTTATTGTTTTTCAACTGAAAATATGTGAATTCAAGTAAATTTATGTAACTCTTACCATTAAAAAGAAAATTGTAAAGATTTGCTCTATTTTCTATAGTAATTCATTATCATTCACAAGATTACAAATTGATTAGGGGTTGAAACTTTGGATGTAATTGATTGCAACACCCCAAGTAGATACACTAAGGTTTTCTGATAAATCTACAAATCAGAACTGCCTGGAAAAAGATTAAAAGATCAAAAGAAAAGTATCGGCTTCTGTACTGTCGCGATCTGTGATGGTGCAACTGAAAGATACACTGCAGATATAAAAATACACAGTTCAGAACAAGATATGTGAAAGCAGCTTTCACTAGCTTATCATATGCAAATTTCTAATACTATTTCCATCATCCTTCTCAACTTCCGTATTCAATTTCTTGAGTAACACTTAGAGCCGGATAACCAGCTGCATGCATTGTGAAATAAATTCTGCATCCTAGTTCAAACTTGCAGCAAGCAGTGAATTACATTAACACTGATATATTCACTTTTCACCAAGACTTGGAAGATCGGTGGTTTCTCTCCATTTCTCTAATTGATACTGCAATTGCTTGCATCTATATGACTCTAAAAGCTATACTTGTTAAATTGCTTTAAATTTCTAATTCTGATGTACCAAACTTGATTTTATAATGCTCTTCCAAAAATTCACAAGCTTTTTCAACTTCCATTAGGAGTGTTTCAACTTTTTGCATGCATAAAAAGGAAGCATCTGCCACTGGCAAGATAAGTGGTTATGCAGGGCCAACTTGATGATTAGAGTTATAAAACTAAACTTATTCAAACACAGAGTTTATAAAAGAATTTAGGAGTACTGCTCCTACTTGCTGCAGTAAGGAAAATATAAAGTTTTTTGCGTTATTGAACTATATGCCTTTTACAGAACAATTTCCATCGTTTTATTTGTTACATTATGGTAACTGAACTTTCATTTTTACATCAGGTTACTATAGCAATTCATGCCAAAAATTGCTTATGTGGCAACGACATTGGATAACCACACAAATTTCAGTTGCCACATAAATAATTTTTAACTTGAATTGCAGGTTTGTTACCAAAATATAACGAATAAAACGATGGTAACCGTTTTATAGAAAGCCTATTATTCAGTGCAAAAAAAGTTTAACCCGAAAATAATATTGCAGTATCCAACCACATTATGTGACCATGGCCATGCTCAAAAAGCAATATCAGATCAAAGCAGCCCTAAACGTTGAAGCAACAGATGGATACTTTCTGCAAGCATTCATGTATCTAAGATATTCTATTAAAAGAAGAATTAACCATTTAATGAAAAGAAGGAAGTGGAAGCATCTTGATCCTTTTGGATTATATATATTCCTCCTTCTCCTATTTTGACACGCTTAATCATTTTTCGGGTCAGCAAAGTAAATGAGAACAGCAGTTAAAATTACTGCATGACTGTTCAAATTTCGATGTAAAATCATTACCGAGCTCTAGAGAAAGTTAGATATACATCCAATGCAATAGTTTTTCTGCAGCAAGTCCAAGATTTAGGTATCCCTAAGTGTAAATAATTAACTATATCCTAAAGGGATGGTTATGATCCAGATTCTAAAAGCAATAGTCTAAAGAGAAATTTTGATTCTTGAGTGGCTCCAAAATCAATGAAAAAATTACTTAACTCGGTAGAATTTTAGACTTCACGGCTTAAAATAAGTATGCCACAAACTTTTCAACTTCAAGACTTAAAATGAGACTACATCTAACTTCAATATGCTAATCCACGCTCAAAATGAGTTTTGCACTACCGCGTCAAAGAATGAAGGAATAGATTATTAGAATCAATTGAAAGCAAGAAAATTAATAAACGAACAAGAAGAATAAAGCTTCACCTGAAATTTTCATTTAAAGTTTCAACAAGAAAAGCTATCTGCTCTTATATGGTTGAACCTTCCCTTCATCTGAATCTGAGTCACTTACAAAATAACCTAGGAAAAACTTAAAACCGATTAAACAAAACAGAGCATTATCAAGGATCAAAACAAAAGAAAGAGTGTGTATACTATACCTGGACGTTTTCTACACACTTTCCATGCCGAAGCATAAGTTTTTGAAGCTCTTGCAATCCATGAACGGCCCTAAAACAAGTAATGACAGTCGTTCAGAATTGCAAGTTAACTATAGTGCAGCACTAAGGTAAAGTGAACCCGAGAACACCAATTCCACATCGAAAATGAAAGATGCACATGGGAATCATGCTATTTTATCATACACCAATACAAAAAGATTCAAATAAGTCAACTACAGTATAATGTAACTATCATGATGGCCATACTACTATCCGGCATGCTAATTCACCAAGGCTAAGGACATAAAAATTCCAAAAAATAAGGGATAAGATTTAGATAAGTACGAGTTACAAATTGCGAATTAATACAATAAAAATCTCAGTATCCACCAGTATTTCAGTGAGTACATTTCCAAGTTCACTGTTTTCCTATTTCCCCGTGCAGATAGGATTCTAAGTTGTGACAATTCTATAGTTCTCTTATAGTCTTATGGACTCTGAAGCACCGACACTTCTCGGAGGTATCATATGCAGGGGGGACACGGGAAAATAAGTGTTCCACCAGCTTTTACTGTTGAAAGGAGGGAACACGCAGGGGACACTCCAAGGGACACACCAAGAGTGTTCAAGTGTTTAAGACTTATTATTCGAATTAATTTTAATAAATTAAACCTTTCTTGAACTTCTTATTTTACTTAAATTAAATGAATTATAAATATTATTTACATAATATGTGTATTTATTGTGTATAACATATATTGGTGTGTCCGTGTCTTGTTTTTTTTTTTAAATGTTGTTCCCCGTGTCCGTATCTGTACCCGCACCCATGTCGGTGCTTCATAATCATAGCTTATGGACTACTAAACCAAACAAAATAAAGTAATGGAACTTCTTGAATCTTGGAGATAAATGCAATTAGAATATATAGACCGAACAACCATTCAAATATATTACATCCTTCCCTTTCCAAATCAGGCAGCAACTGGATACAAAATTTCTAAATGCTAAATAAACCTAGTGTCAACCTCATTTGGCTCGGCAAAAATTGGCTAAAATAAAGGCTCAACGTGATACCGACCTAATAATATTCGAACTCCAGGCATCGCCTAACAAATGCTATGCTCGCCCAACGGGTCTCCAAATCTCCCATCGCCCATGTCTGTCTCGGGCGGACTCCTCCAGGTCTGCCATCCAGGCGACCTCATCCACTCTGTTTCCTGACACCCACTACCCGGGATAATCGGGAACGTGCCTTCACCATTATCAATAATCGTGGGACAAACCCACGATTTACCAGATAACCACCGCCTTAAAATCATTATAAAAGGAAGCCACTGAATGCCGAGAAGGGTAAGCACAAATCAGACTTAAATACACTTACACTCATTTACCTACCAAAAAACCCTCTCTGACTTAAGCATCGGAGTGGCTTTCAGGCTGAGCAAGCCTGAGGTCCTTTGAGCTTATATTTGTTACTTGTGCAGGAAAAGCAGTACAGGCGACCCTTGGAAGATCGACCTGTATCATTTGGTGCGGTGAGCGTGGAACTTATTAGTTTCGTCGTTCCTTTTAGATACTTTTCAGAATTCGCTTTTTCAAGAATGGATCCCCCAGGAGATAATACTCTACCAGCCACCAACCGAGAAGACAGGGAAACAGAACCACCGGCCCTAAACCTGTTTCCCCCAACCAGCGAAGAAGGAGAAACCAGCGATCCCCTGGCAATAAGACAGACGATACCTCCGATAGCCATAGCACCTGATGGAGAGCCAATCAACAACCAAGCAATGTTCAAGGCTTTCCTAGAAATCACCAGTCTACTCAAAGACATCAAACAGAGTATCTCGTTAAAACCGCCAGAGCAGGGATCAGCAAAATCACCAGTACAGAAGTTAACGTCAACCATGGACAAGGGAAAAGAACCGATGCGAGAGGAAGATGCCCCTGAAAATTCCACACGGAAACAAAATGCCCCCATCATAATTCCAGACGAAGAACGTTGGATGGATGAACAACACACCCTCAAAGGCGGAGAAGAGCATCTGGAGGAAAAAGTCCGTCAAGTCATGAGCAGGCTTGGAATAAGATGTGAAGACGTGGACATCTCTCTTCGAAGTGACTCACCACTCGCAGATTTCATCATCTCTCACGAGTTCCCTACAAAGTTCAGATACCCCCCAAATTTGGAGTCATACGATGGGACAGGCTGTCCCAAGAGCCATATTCACAAATTCCAAGCGGTGATCAATGTTCAGACAAACTTGGATCACGTACTATGCAAACTTTTTCCTACTACCTTAAAAGGTCTGGCGCAGGAATGGTACCAGAGTTTAAAGCCAGGATCAGTGCTGACGTTCAAACAATTCTCAGGACTATTCCAGGCTAGATTCGTAGCATGCATCCCTCAAAAGAAGCTATCCACAGATCTGCTGGCCATCATGCAATGGGAAGGAGAGACACTCAGGAAGTATGTAGAAAGATTCAATAAGGAGGCGATGCAGATAGAAGACCTGAGCCAGGAGATCGCCTACACAGCATTACTCAATGGAACTACCAACTCCGACCTACGAAAGGAATTATTGGCTAAATCGCCAAAATCATTTACCACACTGATGACCATCGCACATACACAGATCAGAGTGGATGATGGCCAGAGAGAGATAGAGAATCGCCTCGGACGGGCAGAAGAACGAACGTTTGCAGAAAGAAGAAATGGGGACAGGTCGCCCATAGGAAAGAGGTTCGGAGAAAAAGGCAACGACCATTTCAGAAATAAAAGAAAAAAAGACGAAGATAGAAAGGGGATCCCTTTCCCAGTTCGTAAAAAGGGACACCGAAGCCAGAGAAACGGAATCAGAAAGAAAGAAAGAGCGGAAAGAAGAAATCACCAGAAGACCCAGACCAGAGCCAGCAGGCGTGGTTAACGTAATAATGGGCGGATCAACCGGAGGAGACAGCAATACTATAAGGAAGAAAGCTGCAAGAACAGTCTACTCGGTTAGCCCGGGTGCACCGAATGCTAAGAAATTCAGAAGTGTATCTTTTTCGGAGGTCGATAGTCATGGCTTATCAGTCCCCCATGAGGACGCCCTAGTTGTCAAGGGGCGACTCAACAATTTCGAGGTTTCTCGGATGCTCGTAGACACGGGAAGTTCGGTAAACATGATTACGATGGAGGTGTTCGGCAGAATTGGACTCAAGAAAGAAAATTTGACACATGTCTCTACTCCACTAGTGGGACTAGGAGGCAAATCTGTACAGGTGGAAGGATCACTGGAAATAAGCATCCAACTGGGGGATGGAGAGATCTACAAAGAGATCCGAGCAGAATTCATGGTGGTCAATATGGATTTCGCATACAACGCAATTCTCGGAAGGCCACTCTTGCACGATACATGCGCATCCATTTGCATGAGGTACCTACTAATGAAAATCCCAACCAGAGAAGGCGATGCCGAAGTCAGAGGATGCCAAAAGTCAGCCAGAGAAGCATACTTTACAGCTCTCAGGAAAGTACATATAACTTTGCCAGTACTAACAATGGAACCTCCAGAGAAGAAGGAAAGGGCGGAGCATTATGGGCGAACTGAGAAAATCGAATTATCCCCAGGAAAGGAGATAGAAGTGGGAGATGAGCTAGAAGAAGAAATCAAGCGATCTCTGACCGAAAACCTCAGATCGCTTGGAGACTCCTTTGCCTGGACAACAGACGAATTGATCGGAGTAGACCCGGACGTCATATGTCATCGGTTAAACATAGCGACTGACGCGAAGGCAGTGATACAAAAGAAGAGAAGGCACTCGCCCGAAAAACAACTCGCCATCGCAGAAGAGGTCGCCCGAAGTGGGTAGCAAATGTGATCAGAGATGCCTATTACCCGAAGTGGGTAGCAAATGTGGTGATGGTAAAAAAGTCCAATGGCACTTACCGAATGTGCGTGGACTTCACAGATCTGAATAAAGCATGTCCCAAAGATAGTTTCCCACTTCCACACATTGATCAGTTAGTAGACTCCACAGCAGGTCACGCCCTCTATACATTCCTAGATGCCAAGGCGGGATATCACCAGATACCCATGGCACCGGAAGATCAGGAGAAGACGGCCTTC
Organism: Mercurialis annua; assembly: GCF_937616625.2. NCBI lineage: Eukaryota > Viridiplantae > Streptophyta > Magnoliopsida > Malpighiales > Euphorbiaceae > Mercurialis > Mercurialis annua. The sequence goes on from NC_065577.1 coordinate 42,765,642, forward strand.
ATAACGGACCAGGGATTATTTTGTTACAAGATGATGCCCTTCGGTCTGAAGAACGCAGGAGCCACATATCAGCGGCTGGTGAACTCGATATTCAGAGATCAGATAGGAAAACACATGGAAGTTTATGTGGATGACATGATTATCAAGAGCATCCGAGCTGAAGACCACCCAATAGATGTGAAGATAGTCCTGGAGACACTAAAGAGATACCAGCTAAAACTCAATCCGGAAAAGTGTGTATTCGGAGTACCGGCAGGCAAGTTCTTGGGGTACATGGTCTCTCAGAGGGGTATCGAGGCTAACCCAGATAAAATCGAAGCGGTCTTAAGAATGACACCGCCACGGAGCATACATGAAGTCCAGAAGCTCAACGGCCGGGTCACGGCTCTAGGTCGGTTCATGTCCTGCTCGGCAAAACGATGCCTGCCTTTCTTCAAAACCCTGAAACAGATCAAGAACTTCACATGGACCGCAGAATGCCAGCAGGCGTTTGAAGAATTGAAAAGCTTCCTGTCCTCGCCCCCACTGTTGGCGAGACCGGATCCGGGCGACGTGTTATATTTATACATCTCCTGCTCTGACGAAACAATAGCAGGAGTATTGGTGTCGGAAAAAGGAGGCGAACAATACCCGATCTACTACATTAGCAAAGTACTCAGAGATGCGGAGCTGAGATACCCGAAGTTGGAGAAGCTGGCGCTGTGCGTATACACCGCCACCATCAAGCTCCGACATTACTTCGAAGGGCACCAAGTCATTGTACGGACCGACCAACCATTACGAAAAATCCTCCAGAAGGCAGAGACAAGTGGACGCATAGCAGAATGGGCCGTCAAAATAGGAAGTCTGGGCGTTATCTATGAAGCTCGGAAAGCACTGAAAGCTCAAGCACTAGCCGACTTCTTCGCTGAATTAACATTCAAAGAACCCATGGAGGACAAAGCGACTCCCTGGGAGATGCACGTCGATGGAGCAGTTTGCGGAGAAGGAGCAGGCATCGGAGTCGTGCTCAAAGGACCAGGAAGAATCCAAATGGAATACTCAGCAAGACTCGAATTTCCAGCTTCCAACAATGTGGCGGAATATGAGGCGCTGATAACAGGGTTGCAATTATGCGAAGAGCTCAACATCTCCGAAGTCCAGATCTGCAGTGATTCACAGCTGGTTGTGAACCAAGTCTCGGGGAACTTCGAAGTAAAGGAAGCTACGTTGAAGAAGTACGCCAAGCAGGCCAAAACCTTCTTTGCCGATAATGGGCGATCCTGGTCGCTACAGCAAATACCCAGAGCAATGAATGGAAGATCAGACGAATTGGCAAAGTGGGCAGCAACAAGGAATTACGACTCGATGAGAAACATTCCTCATGAAATCAAACGACAACCTAGCTTTCAAGAAGAAATTGAGGAAGGCGAAGTACTGATGGTAGAAGGGGAAGAAACCTGGATGTCCCCCCTCACAGCATACCTGGCTAATGGAATACTCCCCGAGGATAAGAAGGAAGCCAAAAGGATAGTGATACTCTCATCAAAGTTCGGAATATACAACGGCCAGCTGTACAAACGGTCATTCACCCATCCCTGGCTAAGATGTGTGAACAAAGAAGAAGGGGAGTACATCATAAAAGAATTACATGAGGGGACCTGCGGAGCACATGACGGAGCATCAACACTGGTCAGGAAAGCACTACTACAAGGCTATTATTGGCCCACGATGAAAGAACAAGCTACAACGCTAGTAAGGGGATGTTGGCCTTGCCAGCAACATGCCTTGGTACCAAGAAAGCAAGCTTCAGAAATGAAACCCATCGGCAGTGCATGGCCGTTCGCCCAGTGGGGTATGGACATCCTGGGACCTCTCCCTTTGGCCACAGGACAACGGAAGTTCCTGGTAGTGGCAATCGACCACTTCACCAAGTGGATAGAGGCAGAACCACTGGCAAAGATCACCCAACAACGCATAACTAACTTTTTCTTTAGATCTATCTTGTGCAGGTTTGGAATACCGAAGGTGCTGATCACAGACAACGGAAGGCAGTTCGACTCAGCAAAGTTTAGAAAGTTTTGTGCCGAGTATCAGATCGACCTAAGGTTCACTTCGGTTTACCATCCACAATCGAATGGGCAAACCGAAGTGGCCAACAGAATCCTACTGGCCGGACTAAAAAGAAGACTAGACGAGTGCAAAGGAAGATGGGTAGAAGAACTCTACAGTGTCCTATGGAACTACCGTACCACCCCTAGAGAATCAACGGGCGAAACTCCATTCGCCCTAGCCTATGGAACGGAGGCTGTAATTCCTGTAGAGATCGGCGCACCCACGCCAAGGACAGAAGACAACCAGCTAAACCTAGAAGAAAACGAAGAAGAGCTCAGGAACAATCTAGATCTCCTGGTTGAAAAAATCAACAGATCAGACATCAGGATGGAAGCCTACAGACAAAAGATGGCCAAACATTTCAACAGCCATGTAAAGAAAAGAAAATTCAAACTAGGCGACCTAGTCATGCGAAAAACCGAAGTCAAAAAAGGAGAAGCAGGAAGCGGAAAACTGCAGCCAAACTGGGAAGGACCTTACACCATCAGCGAGGTCATCAAAGAAGGAACATTTAAACTCACCAACTCCATGGGAAGAATCATACCAAGGACATGGAACGCCAACAACTTGAGAAAAATTTAGTCACAATGGGTCGCCCTCAGATATGATTAGTTATTCCTTAAGAAGTAACATAATTAGTCAAGCGACGTTTAGTTTCAATATTGTATTTCAATTTCTCCAAGTGATGTTTAATCACAGCATTATGTTTCAATTTCTACAAGTCATATTTCATCACATTATTGTATTTGAATTTATGCAAGTATTTTAATTTACCCTTGCTCGGACAAGGAATTTCCACAGATATCGTCTCTTTACCATAGTTACCTGATTACTTAAAATATTTCCGAAGAGGAGAACTGACGAGTTCATTCCCAAAAAAGGAAAATACACAGTTAAAATATATATCGCCTAAAATAAAGAGAACAAAAATAAAGAAGGCAAGAAAATTTATATATTTTCTCAAAAAAAAAAAAAAGAAGAAGAAAAGATATATATTTAAAAGAGGACAAATGCCTCACAAAAATTACAAAGGAAAATAAAATTCCTAACAAAAGAAAATATACAAATGTACAAAGTACATAACAAAAAAAAAAAGAAAGGAAAATTCTTCCTATACAAAAACAAAAAAGAGGAATCTAAAGCTTGATGATCTCTGGCTCAACCTTCTCCGGGGCAGCCTCTTTGTTCCCCACCAAAATATTTGGGACAGATAGCCCCTCCTGCGAATCCCGCCTGGCTGAAGAAGAAGCATCGACACGAATGTTGCCAGAACGGGTGGGAGAAGGGACATCGGCAAGACTAAGAGGATCGGACCCCGGAAGGATAGACTCCAGATCAGAAGGCCGATCCAATAAGTCCAGAGCAGCAAAAGGCCGCTCCGAAGATATAAGCAAGCCGAAGTCCTTCTCCTCAGGACTACCTCCCAAACCGGGAACAAGAGGCTTCTCGCCAGCCTTGGCAGGTTCCTGGACCCCCGGGGCAGACTGTTCGGCAACCTCAGCAGCACCTCCACCATTTTCAGACTTGATGGAGACAAACAAGTCTTGGGGAGAATCTGGCTCACTCTCACTGTTAACCCCTTCGGGAAAGCCATATAAGAACTCAACGTCCCCATCAGGATGACGCTCCAAGTAGGTACCCACAATGGCTTCAGTGAAGTCAGTCAGATCATTGGCTAGCTGGGCGGTGTTACGGCGACGCCTCTCCTTCTCACGAATCAGCCTGCCTCGCTTCAAATAAAGCCTCTTCTCAGCAACTGAGACTTTATCGTTAAGGGCCGTGACGGTGGTGTCGAACTCCTTCTTGAGATCGTCATAATCAGTACTTTTCAACACCACCTCTGCCGCCAGATTTTTATTTTCCTTCTTAAGGCGGGCGACCTCTTCAGACAGCACACGCTGCTGCTTCACAGCACTCTCCCTCTCTCTGGATAATCTATCCACATCAGCACGAAGAGAGTCCAGCTTCTGAGTGCACCCGCCATGTTCGCTGCGAAGGGAGTCATACTTTCCCTTCAGCAGCTTGTACTCCGTCTTTAACTTTACCTGCATCTCATCGTCGTTAAGACGGTTGGAGCGGTATTGACGGATGGCATAAGCAACCTAAACATAAAATACAACTGAGTTAGAAAATAACCATAACAGGAAGAGAAAGGCAAAATGATGAAGTTAGAAAATAATCACCTTTGCCAGGTTGGAAAAACAATCGTCCATCAGTACGTTGTCCGGCCTCTTCAAATAATAGTCAACGTCCGAAGGGCAGCAGGAACCCCGGAAGATGTCATGGGCGACGGCAGGACAACGCACAGTAGCATCGGCCCCATACTTTTGAAGGAGCAGGTCGACCTGAGTCACCATCACATCCCTCTTAGGCCTTTTCATAGAGGGTCCCTCCCCCTCAGTATCTTCGCCCCCTGAAGAAGGAGCTCGCCTTTTGCTGCCGGTCGAAGCAGCCGTGGCAGTTTGGGGAGCAGAAGGAAGGGATCTGGCATGCTTCTCCTTCGCAGGAACCTCCATCTTATCCTTCCCCTTACCGGTGTAAGAGGGAACAGCAGGAGGAGGAGGGCTGGTGACAGGTTCTTTTATCTGGAAGCCTGGCAGCACCACCCTAGGAGTAGGGGCAGATTCATCACCCTTCTGAGAAGAAGGAGGTTTGCTTCCAGTCGAAGAAGGAACATCGCCTCCTTTCTTGGCAGGCGCCTTCTTAGCCTCAGAAGTCGGCTTGGGAATAGCTTGGGGAAGGGCCTCCCTATCTCGAGCTTCCCGGCGAGCCTTCCTGTCCTCCATGACCTTCTGCTGAAGCTCTTTGAAGTTCGGCACTGAAAAATCAAAGTAAACAAGATTCAGAAAACGATTCACAAAAATTAAAAGGGAATAAAAACTTCATGGTACAAACAAGATACCAGAAGGACTAAGAGGCATAGAAGAAATATTAAGAGGGGAAGAAAGCAGTGGTTCGCCCATATCAGGGAACTCATCTCCATTATCAGGCGATGTCTCCCTCTTGTCCTCACTCTTCTTCCTCTTCCCCCTTTTTTCACCCTGCGCTCTCTTATTTCTCTTGGAGGCAACACTTTGGTCCCACCCGAAGTAGGAATCTATCAGATTCACTACATGCACCTTAGCGCCACCTCGAAGCAGACGCAACGTCTCTTTATCAACCTCGCTCAGGTTCGCCTTTTCCAGCTTAAGGGGCCCTTCCACAAAAACATTCGGAATGGAGCCCCAACCACCTTCCTTTTTGGCGATGACGAAGTTACCTTTCCACCGCTTCAAAGAATTGGGAAGGCCAGTGAAGGGAGATCTTCCGGGTTGCAAGTAGAAGAACTCATCGCTTTTCTTCCTTCCCAGAGAATAGATCGCCCTAACAATCTCATAGCCCACCTGTCTCTTCAGTTGGAGACCACGAATAAAAACTCCGGTCAAGTGACGGTGGGCATTAGGATGGAGTTGACCCAAGGGGATCTTAAAATTATCGAACACTTCTTGGGTGAAGAGATCGAGTGGTAGCCTCAAACCCGCCTCAAAATCTTCAACGAATAGCAACTGTTCATCATCCTTTAAGACCTGGCTAACAGCCGAGCCCTCAGATGGAATCCGAAGGCTAATGAAGGGGGGAATTTCGTACCTCGCCCTAATCCAAACAAGGGCCTCTTGACCCAGACTGATGGTCCACTCAGACAAGGGTTTTTTATTACTAGAAGATGTCCCAGAAGTCCCTTTACGTCTCTTAAAAACAAAATCCTCCTCATCTCCTTCATCATCACCCAGTCCACCATCTCCGACCTCATCTTCACCAGCATCCTCAAGGGGAGCCTCGCCCTCTGGCTCCCTGTCATCAACACCCTCCTCACTGTCAGGGATCACCTTCTGAGACAACCCTTCCTCGTCAGATGACAACTCAACGAGGGTAGCAAGAGGAACAGGGTAGGTTGGGTCACTGGCAGAACTCTCAGAGGAAGAGGAAGAAGAAGGGGAAGACACCGAAACCCCTAAAGTAGACATCCTAAAAATATACTATCTGAAAGCAAACAAGAAGAAGGAAGCAAGAAGACAAACAAAAATAGCTAAGCCACTTACTGATTGAGAGAGAAAGTCCGGTGCTATGTAACTCGAAGAAAGCCTGGTTGAGAAATAAATCAACAGAAGAAGAGAATCAGAGATAAAAATTAACAGGGAATCAGAGAGAAAAGTTAAGAGTAAAAAACTTTTAATTAAAGAATATATACCTCTTTTATACACTCGAATGCCTGACAGCAGGAAACTCCTCGAAACAATCAATGAAAAACCAAAAGTCGCGTTCTTTTATAGTCAGAAAACGCTTCAGATTCGTAACCGTAGAAAGAAACGTTTGAAATTCAAAATTGTTTCGAAAATTTCGGAAATTTGAATTTTGAAAAATTGGCGCTTCAAGTCTTTGACTTAGCAAAATTACAAGGGGGGGACATCTGATACCGACCTAATAATATTCGAACTCCAGGCATCGCCTAACAAATGCTATGCTCGCCCAACGGGTCTCCAAATCTCCCATCGCCCATGTCTGTCTCGGGCGGACTCCTCCAGGTCTGCCATCCAGGCGACCTCATCCACTCTGTTTCCTGACACCCACTACCCGGGATAATCGGGAACGTGCCTTCACCATTATCAATAATCGTGGGACAAACCCACGATTTACCAGATAACCACCGCCTTAAAATCATTATAAAAGGAAGCCACTGAATGCCGAGAAGGGTAAGCACAAATCAGACTTAAATACACTTACACTCATTTACCTACCAAAAAACCCTCTCTGACTTAAGCATCGGAGTGGCTTTCAGGCTGAGCAAGCCTGAGGTCCTTTGAGCTTATATTTGTTACTTGTGCAGGAAAAGCAGTACAGGCGACCCTTGGAAGATCGACCTGTATCACAACGCATACCTAGTCCCTGCACTATCACACTTTTAACGATTGCGCCCATGTACTAAAAAACGTCCACATTGCGTCCCATTGGCGGAAAAGGACGGAATGATTCAATGTATATGCAATTGATAGCGTAGAGACCCAATATAAACGTTTTCTTAGTACAGAAACTCAATCGTTACGCGTTATGCCTATGATAAACTGCATTTTCCATTCTCTAAAAACAAAACCAATAAAAATCACAACAATTTGTAAAAATCCAATCTTTCTAGTAACCACATTTCAATTATAAACAACATGAAATTTTCCAATATCAAGAAAACAACAAAAGAACACAAATGAAGGTAAAAGATTAAACCTTTGAAGCATCTTTAGCAACACCATAGCCATGAAAATACATCTGAGCAACAAGAATTTGCATAGAAGTGTCACCAGATTTGGCCTCCTTAAGTGTATCTTTAAACCACCGTTTCACACAGTCAGAAACTACAATGGAGAGTGGAACATGATTCTTGCCATCAAAGCTAACATCTTTTGGATTTAAGGGAATTATGGGTTGTGATTTTTTGGGTTTTGGTGTGTAAATGGAGATTAATTTGGTTAATTCTTGAAATTTGCATGTTGATAGAGGAGACTTGCCCATTGATAAGATGAAGCAATGTAAATGATAAACAAAAAATCTTTTCAATTCTTGTATAGAGGAGGTATATTGGAAGATATGAAAAAGTAAGGATTTTTTCTGGTTTTGGTTGCTTAATATAGACGAGGTAAATTAGAGAGCAAATTACTATAAAAGCTCGGGATATGTTGGTTAATTTACACAAACCGAACATGAATAATATTGATGTTCGGCTTGTTTAAATTCACAAAAAATTTGATTTTTTGTTCTGTGAATAAGTTTATGAACAAGTTCGAATAAGAGACCGTAAATAAATTTGTAAACAAGTTTGAATAAGACTTTTTCAACAAGCTCCTTTAATTATATGATTGCTTTATTAAAAATGTCAAACCCTCTAAAATACCAAACCTTTGCAATTTTTATCAATTATGATCAAATCTTTCAAAATTAGCAAATACGTATAACCCATTTTTACATACTATGTTCCCTTTATAGCCAAATTTGAATTAAACCGATCTTTTTGTCAACATGGCAACCTTGTATATAAAATTAAAAAAAAAGATTTAATCACAATAAAATACTAAACATTTGCGTGTTGTGTCACAATGAAAGGGTAATCATAATAAAAAAACTGAACCGGTTCAAAAAATGGCTATAAAAGAAACATAATATGAAAAAACTGGTTATATTTGTTAATTTTAAAAGGTTTGGTCATAACTGACAAAAATCACAAAGGTTTGGTATTATTTGAGGATTTGGAAAATTAAAAATTTACAAATTAAATTAATACAAATTACATTTTATAAGAAAAAATTTAGAGCTAATTATTTGTAAACCCCTAATATTTATCATAATTCACTCTTTGATCTCTCTTATTTGAAAATTAAACGATTTGATTTCTTATTTTTAATTGTCTGTCTATTTTTAGTGTTAGTCAACCAAGTCAAAGGACTTAGAGATAATTTTATTTCAAATTTGAGGGATAAAATTATAGACAAAAATAAAAATAGGATATCATATCTTAGTCATTTGACTCGGTTGACTAACAATAAAAATAGATGGAATGACTAAATCGTTGATGGAAGTGAGAGACTAAATCGTTTGATCTTCAAATAAGAGAGAACAAAATGCAAATTATTACATATGCAGGAGAAATTTTTAGGTAGAACCAATCCACCACGTCATCTGTGAACTAAATCTATCGCATTATGAAAATATCCTTAAAATAGTGGCACTATCATAATATTACTATTTAAAGTGTAAAATAGTAATAAACAAAATTACAATAATACCACTATTTTAATGACGTGTAATAATGTGATAGATTAGTGCTCGAATGACATGATGGACATAGTTTACCTAAAAAAATTTCCATATGCAGAGTGTTTCAGAATAATTTGCTCCAAAAGCTATCAACTACAGCTATTCTATGCCTGTTTGGTTCGGCTGTTTCTTGTAACTAGTAGCTGTTAGTTGTTGCTGATAGCTGTTAGCAAGTAGCTGATAGCTGATAGACCATATTTATTTGGTGAGATTTGATTGGTTGTTGTTGTTTATATGTAAAATGACAGTAAAGGGCATATTTTTTGTTTTTATTTATTAAACTATAAATATATCATATTATATAATATTTAATAAAAATATTAATAATTATTTTTTATAAGAGGCAATATTTAGTTTAAATTTATTTAGAGACTTTTTTTGATAAATTTATGATTTATTTTTTAAAAGAATATTAAATTATAGTTGTTTTAATATAAATAAAATTATTTTATATAATTTATAAACAATTTTAGTATTTAAAAATTATTTAAATAATTATATTTATTAAAAAAGATATATTCTAGTAGGGGTAATTGTCACGACCCAAATTATTGAGCCGAGACCGGCGTTAGGGAATGGGAGTGGTTGCTCCGAAACCCGTAGCAAGCCTAAAACCGTTATAAATTTTTCGCGATTAAAACATATTACTATATATAATACATTTATTAAAACATCGTATTTCTTTTCTGAAAACATTCGCGAACAAATTCTTAGAAATCAGGGTCTTACCGAGCGATATCTCATATCCAGCACCGCCCTGTTTTTGATCACAAACATAACCAATTCCTCTTAAGGCAATTGGTACACAATTCAAACGGATAAAACGCCATCTTTATAAACAACTTATTTATAAAACTATATCAGAGTTTATTTTTCAAATACCGTTTGAAATTGAATCATACACCTTATACTGACACCTACTGACTACTGCAGCTCTATAAAAACCCGTACTTTGTGTAGGCCAAAAGGCTGCCGACACAAAGGAGATGGTCTGTCTGATCCGACTCCGATAACCTGAAAACAACAATGGTGAGGGGTCAGTATTTGGGAAAATACTGAGTGAGTTGACATTTACTAACAGTATTATAAAAATATAACATCGCATCTTAAGAAAACTATATTATAAAACATATAAACATGTATTTGATCCGTACGAAACTAATATCCTGGCATGCGACACATCTCTCGAATAATCATATATCATTCAACCCAATCGTAAATATCAATTGCGAGTCCAACTCGCTGGTGGCCCAGCCACTAGATACGGGGACTTCCAGGCTACACCGTAGCCGAGTTCACTCACGTATCGAAATCATAATCCAATCGTAAATATCATATTCATCATCAGCTCCCAGCTGAGTTATATCAATTCATCACTCATATGCAAACATACTAGACCGACTCGGTACTGGTGATCACACAGCCTATTGACACCCAATAGGTAGCTAGTTTCTTCGGATCGCATACTAGTTCTCGTATATAGAAATTAAGAAATCATATAACCTTTCAGTCATTTATATAACATGCGATGCGTATAAACAGTATATGTATATCTATGCAAAATAACTTTATATATATAATACACGAAAGTAAATTTGCCACTCACAGTGACCGCTATCCAAAACTGTACTATTATAATCCCGCAAGCGTAAGCTCCATGCGTTGTCCAATCACATATCCACTCCCGCTAACTGGCTTGATAGCTTGTCGGTACGTCAGTTACTTAATCGAGTTACCTATACGTTTAATTCATAAACGTTGATTTAGTATCAAAACCCTAAGTTATAAACTTAGGTTAACATAATCGTATTTCAAATACGATTCTTAACTTTGATAATCTCTTAATCACACTTCTCTTTTAAACGTCCTAGTTTACGTTTTGATATTCAATCGAATCACGATTGATTACGCGATTTGAAATTGTCTAAAATCGAGTTTCTGCGTCGCGTCAGGGCTCAGAAACCAAAACTAACAATATCCGCTAACGAAGGACTGCACGTTCGTGCAGCAGTGTACTGCACGTTCGTGCAGCAGTGTACTGCACGTTCGTGCAGCATACGGCTGCCGATGTGCAGCCCCGGGGTTCATTCCCCGGGCCAATTCCGACGTGCTTAAACGTCCAAAGTCGATTCTAGCACGATCTCCATTAATAACCATCTCAAATATCATCAAAAACGCCAATTGAAACGCGATTACGATTCGTTTAATTCGTTAAAACGAAATAACCCTTATTTATTAATTCTCATAATAAAAACGTCAAGCTTACCTCGATTTGAAGCTTAGCGATGATAGAGAATCGAATTCTGAACGAATCGATATAAAGAACTCGCGATTTGGACGAGAAACGGCGAAACGGCGACGGATCGCATTTGATCGTTGAAACCTTCTGTAGGTTTCTTCTTTTCCTGATCATCTTTCCCCTTTTCCTTATTCATAAGGAAAGATACATATATATCTTGGCTAACTAGCCACTTTGGTCCTTCATTTCTTTAATTTAAACCATTTCTCTTTTAAACTTTCTAATTTAACTAAATGGTTTAATTATCCTTTTAATTCGATTACTTACGTATTATTTATATCCGATAAATAATACTAACTCAATATTTTATTTTTCCGTCAATAGTCTTCAAATTGCTATTCTCTAAGCTTAATTGGCTAATTTACACTTCGGCCCTTAAACTTCTCAAAAGTTGCAATTTAGCCCAAAACGCATCCGTGTCCAAATTTTAAAAGGTCTCCGATTGACCCGAAACTTTTACCACATATACTATAAAACATTTCGCGGACCTTGGCGAAATAATTTTCACTTCGGAATTTATATGGCTAAATTACCACTTTAGTCCCTGTACTTCATTTTGCGATTTTCTGAACATTTTTCTTTTCTAATTCCAATTCTAACTTTAGAACTGAAATCTAATGTTAAATCTCTCGCAGATAATCCTTTCCAAAACCGACCTACTAAAACTTATTCATCGGAAGACTTTCCGATTTTGCCACTCTGGTAAATCTAGACTGGACACGTGGTCCAATTAAATACTTAAATATTTTGGGGTATTACATTCTTCCCCCCTTACAAAAATTCGTCCTCGAATTTTCATAAAACTCCTTGACTTAACTTAAACCTTTAACCTTGTGAACTTCATTTATCACTCCATTTCTGTACTCCTTGTAGATTAATGTTAACCGTCATTGATGACCTTTCATATCGTCTCCGTCTTTCATAGTGTTTTTAGCTATTTTCTTATGTACTATGACTTCTTACCTTGATTGCTTCTCTTAATTTTACAACACAATCGTTGTGTTTGTCTTTTGTTTGACATTCAATACTAGTTTGTTCTAGTAATGTCTGATTATTACTAATGATAATCTCCACTCTTAAACTTGTTCATATGCACTTATGACTTTTCGTTCTTGATTTCTTCCCTCTATCTATTCCGTTTAATCATATTATTATTCCTTATTGGAAGATGTGGACATTCAACTAACTCGGGCTTCACTACTTACGTAGTTTCTTTCGTACTGCTGTTGTCACCATCTGATTACTATTCGTCGTGGTGTTGGGAATCTAATCCTATAATCCACTATCCTCATTTACTTCGTTATTTTGCTTTTTATGCAAAAATTCCTTTGCTATCGTCGCTTTATCACGATCCTTCATGAGGTGAATTTTCATGATGTATTCTCGTAAGGGTCTTGCTGTCTTTATAAGGGTTACTTTGATCTTTTTCTTGCGTCTTTACTTCTCGTATACTCCTTTACTCATTGTATATTCATCGATCTACTTCCTTTTCTTAAGAGTGATGCACTATTCTTAAAACTTCTAGTCTTTTCTTTCTTTTCATCAATCTATCTTATTCTTCATTCTTTATAACCTTGGATAACTGTCTTTGTTATCATATCTTGTACTTCCTCTTACGATCCTTGCTATCATCTTTTAAAGATTGTTCCTCTTACACTATGTTTCTTTACACCACAGTTGCCCGTGCATCAATGCTTGATGTCCTATAGAAAAGAGAAGTTTAATCTCTTTGTGAACCTTCTTGGTTCAGGCACAGCTGTTACGTATACGATCTCCGTACTAGGGGAGCAACGATTGTTGCCACATTGGAGTTTTATTCCCGATTTATTCAATGCACCTTGTTTACTCCTTTCCAATGAGGATCCTTGATTCTCTTAACTCTTGTCGTCGTGGGCTGATTTTAACAGTATCGTCACTGTCACTATCACTGTGTATCGTGTATACTCTTATTGATCTTCAGATTTGTTAATCCATTATCTCATCTATCCAATTGCGCCCTCGTGTTTTCATGGAGATCTTTGTCTATCCTTAGCAAGCGTAATCATTCCTTACGACCTTTGAGGCATGCTGACCCTTACTGATTATTACTGTATTCAAATCCTTGTTGCCATGTTTGGCACGTACAATTTCTTGATATCAATTTCCTCTTGATATCACTATGCATCTCATCATAATCCATTCTTTGGAATTCCGATATTAACTTTTAGATTATACTCGTCCTTAATTTCTCATTTACCTTTTCGTTTCCTCTTATCTATCTTCTTTCGTCGTCTTCTTAACGTTGATCGTCCTACGACCTTCAAGGATGCTTTTAGCATTCATCTTCACGATTCGCTATTCTATTCCACTCTTCTTTTTTAATATCGTATCTTAGTTTGACTCTTAATTTCCAAACTATTTTTCTTTTCCATCGCGTGGTGTGAGGTTTATTCCTTATTATCTATAGTCTTGTTATTTTCACTCATTACTTCACTCTTTTACCTATAACGTAGGTATATTCCTTCATGTCTCTTCCTTGACTTCTTGTTCTTAATCAACCAATAGGATTAATAGTCGTAATGCTATAGCCCTATGGTACCTTTCTTGTGTTCCGTATTCACGCTCTTATCATGTGTCTCGATCATCTTTTGTTACATTTCTTGCATTCTTCTTCATTGCATCCTGTACATCATGTACTTCTTCTCGAGCATGAGTGGTGATCGTAGCCTATTTCGTCTGAATTCCTCGACATGGTATGTTCTTGACTACTTGCGTCTTATCGTACTTTTGCTGACACCTTGACTGTCAGTGAAGCCGATCCTATGTTCGAGTCATCTTTATTTCTTTTTATTGTTATGTGTCTGTGACTACATAGAGTCCAATCTAGTGGATCCTCTCGTTAATTTTCCGTGTGACTTTCTCTTTTCCTTTCCTCGATCATTCTTATCAAGTTTCTTGCAACGTACGCAAGCAAATTTTTCTCTTTATCGATTTTTGTAACTAACTTCTTTGTTCGAGTTCTTATACCTTCTCATAGGTATCTTACTTTCATCTCTCACGTCATATTTCGACTGATCCAATATATGTAGCTCAAGTTTGTTATTGAGTCTCTTCTTCACATCCTTTCACTTACCTCGATGCACGAAGATTCATCTATGTGTCAAATACGTTCGATGCTATATATTGCATCCTAACCATTCAGGGACTACTATTAATCTTTCACATTAATCGCACCATGCACTCTACTCCTTATTAGTCAAACTTAAAACTTAAGATCCCGTGCTTCGCGCACATCATTCACACTTATACTTGTCCTAATCCTTTCATCCACTTTATAATCATAACTTTGTGGTGGAAGTTCCAACTCCTAATTCGCTTATTGCAACTCTTGTCGTTTATCTTTTGATCTTTTTTATCATGTTTCTCAAATCACTACATTCTATGTGGACTTGATGTTAGTTATACTTAATTGATCCAATTTCATGCTCTGTACTTCATATTCCTGTCATTCGTCTACTTGACTCGTCACCTTATCGACATATATCCACCATCGATATTCTTATGAAATCTACTTCATGTTTTTGGTTTGCCAATCATAATGGTTAACACTTAGGTCACCGTCTTAGGGACATCGTGTTCCAGTGACAACTTGATCCAACGGTTCAATAAAGAGTGTTCACGATCTTATTAAACCTGACGAATTTCTAGCATTACGTACTATTCACATTATCCTTTCATAAGGGTAATCTTCTATCTTCAGGGTGTAAACTGTGAGTCTATTTCTATGCTCGACTATTCTCTTTCTTACTTCTATGGTGTGGTAGCATGATGCTCTAATCACTTCATTTAAAGATAGGAACATCCCAGTTCATCGTTCGATTAGTTACATTTTGCTACTCACATACATTTTACCATTCGCTTCTCGTATATAACTTCATTCTTCTTATATACTTCTTTCCTTATATCGTAGTTTAATATCTTTGACGACCTGTCAAAGAGATACTTACTTTCTAGCTTACCACTAATCTGGTACGCATCACTTTCCAATACATCTGCGATTTTTAGCTATATTCTAGCTCGTTAACTCGAAACTAAGTTCGTATCCTAGAAGCATAACTCCTATGTTCTCGCAACTATACGTATTCATTCGCTTCGTGGCCTCAATTGTAGCTTTCTCGCGAGCACTTTACTTATGTTACAGAGTTCTGGTCTAGGTATACTTACATAAAACAAAACTCTTTTAAAAACTCTTTCACATAAAACATCTCGTTTCGAAATTTAAATCAAAATTTCATTCAAATCTTAGCAAAATTGTGCACTAGGGTGATGACGTCTCTCATCCCCAAAGAGTTGCCACAGCTCACCTTTTCGTCTGAGCATAATGCATATGATGCATGTACTATTAATGCATGTATTCATTTATCATTCTCTTTATTAATTATGTATGTAGTGATGCATTTCTATCAATATCGTGGCAATCATACATTTCTATATCGGGTCTAGGCACAATTATGCTTTCAAAATCGTTTAAACAAAACAACTTTAGAAAGTTATAAAGTTTGAGTTTTGTAAGCTCTCTAGACCTTTAAACTCTGTATCTGGAAAGTTCTTTAACTTCTGTAACTTTATACTTCTTCGCTATTCCCTCCTGGCGTTTCAATCGATCATTTCGATAGTATTTTGCCTAAACAACTCAAAAGATGAACTGCCTCATCGTAGAATTTCATCTCCTTGAGGTTTCATCTAAACATGCATATCACGTATGCATACCTTATCGAAAACAAAATATACGCATGTATCTCATATATGTATGTCATAACAAACAAACAAGCACTTCACATACCAATAAATCATACTTATCACAAAACGACAATGCAAACCACTTGGATCAGACAGAACTCAACTCTATAGCTGCAGTAGTTCCTAGGTCACTTAACTGACAAAACTCATATTAGCAGAGGTAACTGGACCAACTGCTCTGATACCACAATTGTCACGACCCAAATTATTGAGCCGAGACCGGCGCTAGGGAATGGGAGTGGTTGCTCCGAAACCCGTAGCAAGCCTAAAACCGTTATAAATTTTTCGCGATTAAAACATATTACTATATATAATACACTTATTAAAACATCGTATTTCTTTTCTGAAAACATTCGCGAACAAATTCTTAGAAACCAGGGTCTTACCGAGCGATATCTCATATCCAGCACCGCCCTGTTTCTGATCACAAACATAACCAATTCCTCTTAAGGCAATTGGTACACAATTCAAACGGATAAAACGCCATCTTTATAAACAACTTATTTATAAAACTATATCAGAGTTTATTTTTCAAATACCGTTTGAAATTGAATCATACACCTTATACTGACACCTACTGACTACTGCAGCTCTATAAAAACCTGTACTTTGTGTAGGCCAAAAGGTTGCCGACACAAAGGAGATGGTCTGTCTGATCCGACTCCGATAACCTGAAAACAACAATGGTGAGAGGTCAGTATTTGGGAAAATACTGAGTGAGTTGACATTTACTAACAGTATTATAAAAATATAACATCGCATCTTAAGAAAACTATATTATAAAACATATAAACATGTATTTGATCCGTACGAAACTAATATCCTAGCATGCGACACATCTCTCGAATAATCATATATCATTCAACCCAATCGTAAATATCAATTGCGAGTCCAACTCGCTGGTGGCCCAGCCACTAGATACGGGGACTTCCAGGCTACACCGTAGCCGAGTTCACTCACGTATCGAAATCATAATCCAATCGTAAATATCATATTCATCATCAGCTCCCAGCTGAGTTATATCAATTCATCACTCATATGCAAACATACTAGACCGACTCGGTACTGGTGATCACACAGCCTATTGACACCCAATAGGTAGCTAGTTTCTTCGGATCGCATACTAGTTCTCGTATATAGAAATTAAGAAAGCATATAACCTTTCAGTCATTTATATAACATGCGATGCGTATAAACAGTATATGTATATCTATGCAAAATAACTTTATATATATAATACACGAAAGTAAATTTGCCACTCACAGTGACCGCTATCCAAAACTGTACTATTATAATCCCGCAAGCGTAAGCTCCATGCGTTGTCTAATCACATATCCACTCCCGCTAACTGGCTTGATAGCTTGTCGGTACGTCAGTTACTTAATCGAGTTACCTATACGTTTAATTCATAAACGTTGATTTAGTATCAAAACCCTAAGTTATAAACTTAGGTTAACATAATCGTATTTCAAATACGATTCTTAACTTTGATAATCTCTTAATCACACTTCTCTTTTAAACGTCCTAGTTTACGTTTTGATATTCAATCGAATCACGATTGATTACGCGATTTGAAATTGTCTAAAATCGAGTTTTTGCGTCGCGTCAGGGCTCAGAAACCAAAACTAACAATATCCGCTAACGAAGGACTGCACGTTCGTGCAGCAGTGTACTGCACGTTCGTGCAGTATGCTACACGAACGTGTACTGCACGTTCGTGAAGCATACGGCTGCCGATGTGCAGCCCCGGGGTTCATTCCCCGGGCCAATTCCGACGTGCTTAAACGTCCAAAGTCGATTCTAGCACGATCTCCATTAATAACCATCTCAAATATCATCAAAAACGCCAATTGAAACGCGATTACGATTCGTTTAATTCGTTAAAACGAAATAACCCTTATTTATTAATTCTCATAATAAAAACGTCAAGCTTACCTCGATTTGAAGCTTAGCGATGATAGAGAATCGAATTCTGAACGAATCGATATAAAGAACTCGCGATTTGGACGAGAAACGGCGAAACGGCGACGGATCGCATTTGATCGTTGAAACCTTCTGTAGGTTTCTTCTTTTCCTGATCATCTTTCCCCTTTTCCTTATTCATAAGGAAAGATACATATATATCTTGGCTAACTAGCCACTTTGGTCCTTCATTTCTTTAATTTAAACCATTTCTCTTTTAAACTTTCTAATTTAACTAAATGGTTTAATTATCCTTTTAATTCGATTACTTACGTATTATTTATATCCGATAAATAATACTAACTCAATATTTTATTTTTCCGTCAATAGTCTTCAAATTGCTATTCTCTAAGCTTAATTGGCTAATTTACACTTCGGCCCTTAAACTTCTCAAAAGTTGCAATTTAGCCCAAAACGCATCCGTGTCCAAATTTTAAATGGTCTCCGATTGACCCGAAACTTTTACCACATATACTATAAAACATTTCGCGGACCTTGGCGAAATAATTTTCACTTCGGAATTTATATGGCTAAATTACCACTTTAGTCCCTGTACTTCATTTTGCGATTTTCTGAACATTTTTCTTTTCTAATTCCAATTCTAACTTTAGAACTGAAATCTAATGTTAAATCTCTCGCAGATAATCCTTTCCAAAACCGACCTACTAAAACTTATTCATCGGAAGACTTTCCGATTTTGCAACTCTGGTAAATCTAGACTGGACACGTGGTCCAATTAAATACTTAAATATTTTGGGGTATTACAGTAATTTTGTCTAAATAATTAAAAAAATGAAACAGCTATCAGCTGATGGCAAAAAACTTCAAAATGGAATTTTTTTAAAAAGCAACTGTTGGAGGTTCAAAAAACTCCAAAAATCTCCTAAAATAATCTCACCAAACGCTTTGGTGCAATTTTTTAAAAAGCAAAAGCTAAAATCTCCACCAAAAAACTGAACTAAACAACCCTGTAAATTCATTATATATTATTATATTACATCATAATAGCTGAGATTAATTTTCTAAACAATATACATACCTTAATTTATCGTCAACATTAAAGTCATTAATATTAATTAACCAAATACCTTCAAAATTCTCATTTAATGCTAAATAAATAATGTTGTTATATGATATATGATTTTTATTATATATGATTAGTTTTTTACTATATGAAAAGAAAATGGAACATGAAACTCTCCTAGTAATGCGGAAATTTATGTAAGAATTTCCTAAAAAAAAAATTAAATAGATTGGTGAAATTATTTTAGGAGCTTTTTGGAGTTTTAAAGTTCTTTTTTGAAAGAAATATAATTAAAGTTATAAATGGTAAAATTGACAAATGAGAGGATCTAGTTCTTAAATAACGAAATATGCTCCCCAACATTCAATATTTCAAGATCACTTTCCAAATTATTCGCATGTGAAAAGGGAAATTTTACATCAGTTAATCTACAGCTAATTTCCATAAATATTTTACAAAAATATTCAATCTTGTTAAATAAACAAATGCCAATCATTATAACAAAAAAAATGTTCACAAAATTTGCTTTTGTCACATAAATAAATTACTTAAGAAAGAGGAAGAAAATATTTTATTTTTGTTTTCTTCTTCTTCTTCATGATCTCAATTCCTCGAGGCTGTTCTTGAAGAATTAATTTCAATGGAAGGTACTCCATGGACATATGGAATTCCTTCTGTTAGTGTTATTGGAGATGGATATTGTTTTCCATATCCAATGGAATTAATTGTGAAGAAGAGGATTAGAAAATTGTCTAATGCACAATTTGAAATTTTTGATCTTAGCGGCAATCTTCGCCTCCAAGTCGATGGTGGCGTTTGGAACCTCAACATGAAACGAATAATTCGCGATCCTGCCGGTTTTCCAATCCTCACATTGCGCGGAAAGGTAACCATTAGCCATAAGTCACTATTTGGTTGCATTTAAATCGATATTTATTTTGAAGTAGTCAAATTATGACGTATATTTTTATGATGAAAAAAGAAAATCCGCCGCAAGTTTATGATGATATTGTGAAGAAATTGTGACGAAAAAATGTTGTCACAAATTTTATAACGATACTTTTCATTACAAATTCGTCAAAATTTTATGGCAGATGCTTACATTGTAAATTTAACTATTACAAATATGTTTATTTTTATAGTTATATACAGACGTCAAAGGAATATCATAAGGGAATTTCTGTAGTGTTTTTTTTCCCGTTGTTTTTAGACAAAGACCGATCTAAATAATTCACCGTATTTTTTTAGTGATTTATCATGTAGAAACTCATTTTGACATATTTTTATTTTATATTTTGGATTAATAATCTAACAAATGTATTTTTTTGATGCTCAAGGCACTCACATTTTGGCATAAATGGAAGGTTTATGAAGGTGAAAGTAAAGATGAAAATAATTGTTTATTTAGTATACAACAATCTCATCCTCTCCAAATAAAAAAAGAGCTTCATGTTTTCTTGTCAAATTACAAGAAAAAAGATCCTGATTTTCATGTCACTGGATCTTACACTTCTTTATCTTTCAAAGTCTACAAAGGCCACAGGCTTCTTGCAGAGGTATAAATCCTTATCCTTCAATTCTATTTTTTCCTTCAAATCGAAATTTACATGTATAATCTAATTGTTCAAATGTGAGAATTTTACGTTCGATTTATTGTGTATCTCGTCATAATAGTAATATGTTTTTATTTGCCTCCGCATCTATTTTCTAATTATAAATAGTGGCGGAACCGTAAACGTAATTCACGGAAAGTAAAATTTCACTTAACTGAACCATACGAGATTCATTTTTAAAAAAATAGGTTAAATGATATACCGTTTCAGTTGTAAACATAGGTGTAATACTCCTAATTAGTAATTTTCATGTTTTGGAAAAATTGTTGTCAAAGATTTCAAATTCATTTTGTTTATTCTTTTCCTAAGAAAAATTGAAAGTTGGCTATCTACTTAGATATATAATTCTGATAAAATTGATATGATTTAATACAGGTCCATGGCCCTAGGCATTTGGCAGAGGTACCAAACTTTCAAACTTGATTAATCTTTCTGAAGCTTACCTTAATTTTCACTTCCACTAAAATCAACTAATAAAAAGCTTAATTACCCTTGTAAAAGAATTAGAAAATGACAAATCATTAAATTAACATCATTTGCTTGTTTAATTAGTTGAGAGTCATTGGGTCAATAATTTGATTTGCCTTAGTAAAAATTTATGATATGATTAATTGAAATAAAAATACTATAATATATGATTTATATAATGCAAAAGTAAATAAATTTTGTAGGTCAAACATACATTCTCAATGGAAAGCTTCTACAAGGGAAAGGAAAAATACAGAATTAAAGTTTATCCAGAGGTTGATTATGCATTTATTGTGGCATTACTTCTAATTATTGATGAAAATGATACCCCATAACTCTTGTTCTAAGGTTTACACCCATTTTTTTCTTTTTTCATTAAAAAACTATTGTGTTCATATATATTTTTCTAATCTTTTTATGACTGTGTTATAATATATGCAATTTATAAGCATTAGCAATTAGAAATATTTCCTTTTACGTGAGATGAGCATTCAGATTGAACCAGACCGAAATTTTAAGTTTTTTAAAATCGAATTGAGCCAAAAAAAGAGAATAAGAGAATATATCAAACCAGACTAAATCGTTTGTTTGGTTGATTTTTATATTTGGTCTCCGCTAAAACATAACTTAAATTTTTTATGTGCAAAACTGGAAAAAAAATAAAGATACATAATCCTACATCTTTTAACTGGAAAGGTTTTTTTTTTTTAATTAATTAATTATCTTGTAAATATGAAGTTAAACATTTATGTTATTAGTGTGTGTATTACACGAAAATGGAAAAGGATGCGGCCAGAGATGAAACTAGAAATATTACTATATCAATATGAAGGGGCTGGTTTATACCAAAGAAATCTTGAAGGGCTAATTATAGAAATAAAAAATTGTAACCATATTTAAAACTAAAATAAAAAAAGTAGAACCCTGTATATCAAATTTTATTTATAAAAAAAAAGATATAATATATAAATAAATCAGTAATATTTATGACAATTAAAAAAAATCATTTAAATGTAATCACAAATTTATATTCACAACAAATAAGAATTTGTCTACTGATATTTTAAAAGTTTTCTGATTGTAATAAAATCTAAGTTTTTTTATTTTTAACAAATTTGTTTTCTATTAAGATATGTATGTCTATTTTTTTTATTTATCAAAATATTTCTATAACCTTTTATCACGGAAACATTTTCAAAACGAGAAATGCAGCTTTCTCAAATTTATGCGCATCAATAAAATATGTACTTCTTGAATACCTTATGCTAATAATCAATAAAATATGTACTTCTTGAATACCTTATGCTAATAATCAATATGGATAATGTGATTTTACAATTTATGAATCTAGCAAGCTACACTTTTTTTAATTTTTCATTTTGATGCTTAGGCACTTTCATTTTTGGCAGAAGTGGAAGGTTCATAAAGGTGAAAATAAAAATGAAAATCAATCTTCTATTTAGAGTTTCCCTTGAAGGTTAACCTAATCAACC
This sequence comes from Mercurialis annua, assembly GCF_937616625.2. Classification (NCBI taxonomy): domain Eukaryota; kingdom Viridiplantae; phylum Streptophyta; class Magnoliopsida; order Malpighiales; family Euphorbiaceae; genus Mercurialis; species Mercurialis annua. The sequence goes on from NC_065577.1 coordinate 42,788,214, forward strand.
GATTTTTTTATTTTTAGCAAATTGAAACGCTAAATCATTTTTTGTTGAAGAAAATGATAGCCATTGTATATTAATTTTGGTGTCTACATAAGCGTTTTCTTGTTAAAACATAAAAGTTGGTGAGTTTGTCGAATTTTGAAGTTCATATATTATTTACAAATCATTCTAAAGTTCATAAATTAATTTATATTCAACCCTTAAAAGGTAATACTAAATGTAAAAATGAATGTTGTAGGTAATCAAAGTTTGTCCAGAGGTTGATTATGCATTCATTGTAGCATTGCTTGTAGCTATTGATGAACATGATTCCTGATAACTCTCCTTCTATGTGTAGTTTCTATCAAATTGTTTGTGATCAATAGTTATAATATTAACAACTTATTAGTATTAACGGAAAGGAATAGCGCTTATAAAATAAATGAATTCATAATTTTAACAGAATATTGTCCAAATACTTATAATATTTGAGTTATAGAAATGTATCATTTTACATTGGGCATATCTAATTTTCATGCCATTTGTCTTACCCGTAAATTTAATAAAAAAAAGGAAAATGAATATTCAAATATTTAGTGCATTTGTTAAATATATTCTAATAGAAAAATTACAGTTTCGTATATAATTTATGTCAATTATATCCAAATAACGAATGAAAAGATGAAAAATCTAATTGATAAAAATAAAATTTATTTTACCTCTTAATAGATTTTGTGATTAATTGGCATGATAATTCTTAAGAAATTGTCTATCTAATTTTATCAAAAAATTGTGTTGTTATCAGTTTTTTTATTATTAACAAAATATAGTTTGTTATAAAAAAAAACTCAAGATAGTGAATTCTCATCAATTAGATGTTTTATGTCTTTCTATTATCTGCAAAATATCCATGCCCAAACAACCTATTTTTTGGACAAAAAAAAACAAATTTGCAAACCCAATTTTTCATTCATATTTTCTAATGGAGAAATAAGTTTGACAAATGATATATAAATATGACCCTCTACAGCATAAGATATCTCAAATAAAGTGCAATTCCATGTTCACATTATAAACAAATTGAAAAGACTGTTCAAAGAGGAATCATTTTAAAGATTATAGAAGGAAAAAGGATAAAATGGAAGAATTGGGACTTCTTTGGGAGCCAATATTTTTTGTTCATCTCATTAATGGTCCATTAGAGGGTAGACCCAAAATTTTAGAATTAAGTTTTTATTATTTGACATGTTTAGCTTAGTGGAAGGATATTTTGTTTAATAAGAGTCTGAAATTTGAAAATTTTCCTTCTTACTATAATAAAATAATATAATTTATTTTCATTAATTAATTATGTTTAGACTTAAATTTGAAAATTTATAATTATATTAGATTAATTATAATTAGGATACATATAATTTATTAGATTTTATTACCATAATTTTGTTTAAAAAAAAACTATCTTGTTTTCCTTTACTTAACATAGAAAACACATATGCTAGTTTATAAATTGAAAATTTGTATCCAATACCCTTTTCGCAAAAATAAGGTCTATATAGTGTTAAAAAAGTCAAACTTTTTTATTTGTTAAAAAATCTATCTAAATTTTTCAAATGTTGTAAATATATCGTAATTTGACAAATTTGTTAAAAATCTATTTAAATTTTTCAAAATTAATTTAATTGGACCTACGTAACAATAGAATATATAAATTAAAAAAAACTAAACAAAAAGAGTTGTCAATCGGGATGTCATATGGTTTGAATAAATCAATTTTTAAAAAAATTAAATCAATTTTAAAAATTAGATAAATTTTTAATAAAGTGATCAAATTGGATAAATATACAACTTTTAAAAGGTTCGTATATTTTTAAAAAGTAAAAAAAATAAAAAATTCTTAACACCATTAGGCCTAAAAATAAATATCAATAACACAACTATGTATAGCATTATTTAGTCCAAGTAAATGCATTGATGATAACTCCATTTGCAACTTATTTTATATATTTACAATTTATTAATCAACAACTATTGATAACATGGATATGACTAGTATTAAGTTGCTATTTTTTAATAAAATGTTACGTATAAAACATATATTTATATATATAACATTACAGCTAAGAATTTCTAAATTGTGTACACAACTTGCAAATTGGGATTAACTTGTACTTTAATCTAATAGAACAATTGGAAATAAATAAAATGCTACAAGTATATAGATACAAATAACTAGTTATGAAAATGACATGATAATTTTAGTCAAAAACTACAAGGAAGCCACTAAATATCCTCCACAGAACTTGATATTTATATGCTAACTTTCAACAATAACCCCAAGATTATCAATCTATCATATACATAATGGTTATATGAAATGAAGTTTAGAGTAAGATTGATTGGACAAAAAGGGGTCAAAGTAATTATTAATTTTACAAAAAAAATGGAAATGGAAAGTGGATGGGTTCTTGGATAAAAAGATGTGATGAAATTAATAATAATAATATTTATTATATTAATTATTTTTATTAAAATATTATTAATTATTATTATTATTACTAGAGTAAATTGCAAATAAAATTACAAATTTTAACATAATTTGTAAATAAAGACAAAATGTTTTAAAAAGCACCCACCACTAATTCGGAACTTAATTTGAAAGCCATATTTCGACCCGGACGTTTTCGGGATGCCCCTAATAACCAACGAATGGCAAGTGCTTTTCCTGTGTAGATCCTATTTCAACGGAAACTTGATGAGTCGATCCGCCAGGTGCCCGGTTTCTGTTCCTATAAAAATATATTTGACAATTCGAACTAAAATCATATACCTCGCTCTTTCGCTCTAACCTCTCCAAATCTCTCCTCTCCTTTCAGTCGAGTGTATTACTTAACCTCTCGCTTCGCTCAAGTGATTTTTACCCCCTTTTAATTATACTAATTTTACATTACGTGCTATGCACGTGACTCGTAACGTAACTTGTCAATGTACATATTAGTAAATTTATTATAATTATATCATTTTTTATTTATAATTAATATTAAATACATTAAAAAAAATTATAAAAGTAAATATAATAAATTAGATTATTAAATTTTTTTCAATACTGAATTTATTCTTCTTTTGGTTTTATAATAATCATAATTAAATAATTAACTTAATTTTATTAATAATACTTTTAAAAATAATAAGATTAAAATCTAAATAATAATATATTGACCAAATACAATGTCTTAATTTTATAGTTCAAGCAAACTAAAAGATAGGTATTCCTACTAATTTGGAGACAATTTAGTTATTTTTTACATACTAAAAACTAAATTGGAGAAAAAATTTAGCTACCTATTCTAATTAGAACTTTAATTATAATAATGATTAATTAAATAACTAATTAGTTAATGACTATAAAACCTTTATTTAGTAATAAACTGAAAAGGATTATTCAGTAAATTTGTCTGCCCCCCCAATTCGTGCTTTTATATATAGTATAGATATAGATTATGATCTTGTAAAATCATCAATTTTATCTAAATCTGCATATTTCATTTTTAATTTTATCCAATTATATAAATTGAACTCTTTTCACTAAAAAATAAAATAAAAATAAAAATAAAAATACTTTTATATGAATAATTTATTTGAACTCTTTTCCATTCGAAAAAATTTAAAATAAGTGATTTATTTATACTTTTTTCGAATAAAAAAGGTCAATTTAGTACTCGACATTACAATTTAAAGTAAAAGGTGCAGGACAACACTAGTGTTTTAAGACAATTTGCCGCAAATATCTAAAATTTGCCAAATCGGCCACAAACTTTCATGTTTTGACAAATTATATATCGAGCTATCGTTTAGAAATATCGATATGAACACCATAATGTACACTATTCCGGCAGTTATATTTGCATTTTTTTAATAACTATAAGTCAGTGTTTCATTTTGTCAAAAAATAAAAATCGATAACTGATTTTTAAAATTTTAAAATTCATGTCGTAATTAAAAAGGGATCATAAAAATTCACATATTTTACACATTTTCTCATTTTAATAATGCTGTTTAAAGATCGTCATTTTCATACAACAACCACCAATTTTTCTCTAATTCATATACCGTTCAAAAATCCGGCAAAAATTATTGACTTGTCACTATCCGGTTCGTTACGGCATGCCACTATTCGGTTGCCAACTTAGCAATTTTCACCGGATTTCCATGCCAAGCCGCAAAGCTGGCTCGAGCTGCAGGAACTTTTTCTAAAATAATAAAGTGAAGCTCTCGGGTCGGGTGACTTCAATAATAGACGTCTGTTGGCATTCCGGCATTCCTTCTCCTTTCAGAGCGTTTTGTATCACAACCCTTTTTTTATAGCAGAAGTCTTTACAGGCTCCCCTTGAAAATTTCTAAGTTATAAGTAAACTATTTTATTATTATTTTATTTAATTTTATTTAATTTTCTATTTTTCATTTTATTATTATTATATTTATCAATTATTATATTCTATTATATTCAGTATATTTATTATTATGAAATTACAATTATAAGATATAAGAGAAATGGTTTTTTTGATGTCTCGTGTTCCTAAAAAAAGGTCAGAAGGAGAAGAGACTTAGATGTCTCGTATTCCTAAAAGAAAAGTGATTCGATTGATGGGATTTGGTATGTGAGAGCATTTGTGTATGTGATGCAAGTGAACGTGTATAAAAAAATTGTCATAAAATTTTGTTGTTCGTTCCGTCGTCGACCCTATCTATGTTTCTACGATGGCCCATTTTGAACGGTGTATATATTTGAGAAAAATTGGTAGTACGTGCATTAAAATGACAATTTTTAAACGGCGTAATTAAAATGAGAAAATATGTAAGTTGGTGAATTTTTATCATATTTATATATCCAATTAAACATAATAAAATATATAATTTTTTTTGCAATGAACCTTATTGTTATTTTCTTTTGATAATTAACCTTATTGTGATTAAGAGCAAAAAAAGGTACAGATACCTTCAACATCTCAAATCAATGTCTATTTTCTCCACAATTTTTGAAGATTATAAATATAAATGGTCTCTGTCACCTTTTGTTCTGAACTTGATTAATATATGCACTTATATAATAAATTGGGTGTTCTTATCATGTTATGATAGTGAATCAAAATAGATAGAGATAAGAGAAATTTAATTGGCATATACCAAGTCGCGTATCAATATATTATATATGTAGAATATAAATTGTTCCTTTGACACTTTCTCAAAGTGGCCAACATTCCCACCACCTTAATTTGCTATACATTTTCAATTACCTTTTTGTTTGATCATAATTAGTTCACAATTATCATATACTTATATACAAATTACTAATTACCAATATGAATAATTTGTTAAAGGTTGGAGTAAGATCCATATTTTGACACCCTTATGCTTAGAATATAGAATAAAAATACTAAAGGATCAATCCAATCTCTTATCAATATTTATTAATTTCCCTCTAATTATATAAATATGTAAATCATTTTCATGAAATAATACAACAAAAAACTTGCATGCATGGTTGAAGAATATATATGTACCTAAAATTGTTCGAACACAACAGCCAGCAGAAGAATATGCTTCATGCAAGCTAATTTAAAGGACATTGGAATATGTTCTACACATGCAATAGTCTAGGGACGAGGTGACTTAGTTCAAATGGTAAAAGCATCTAATCTAAAATTAATAAATCTGAAATTAGAGTTTACACAGAGGTTGGAGTAAATTTATTTTAATCCTCTTACGAAAAGAAAAAGAAATTCTAGTGAAAAAGAACGTGAAAATTAGACTTACAAATTTCAAGTTGAATTATATCTCTGGTTGTAATAGAAAGAATAAATTAAAAAATGAGTGAAGAACCGTCTCGATTCTTAAACTTGTGTGCTAAAATCATATAAATTGAATATATTCCATACTCTTCAAAATAAGATTCATTACATTCATTTATGTAATTTTTTGAAGCACGTAAAAGCAAACGTTAAATATTTGTACTTAATATTTTACACCATTTTGTAATATATTTATATTTGTAATTTGACATATTATCTCACTTATAAAATATTTGTGTTAAATATATTCATATTAACTTTCAATGAACATGAGCCCATCTCACAATTAAGTTAATTTAAAAAAATGGAATAAATCATCAAAATAAGCTATATTTAATTTACATGAGCCCATCTCATAACTTTGAGGACTGAAATGACCCTTTTCTCTGAAAGAATATTCGTTGCTCCTTTTGCAAGATTATGAGAAGAGTCCAGCAATTTTAGTGTAACTAATCAATTAATTAAATAATTAAGCTAAATAAAACAATTAATTGAAGACAGCTTAACTTATTGTTGTTATGTGCTAACAATAAAACATTATTATGAGTTGAAATCTGGAGCTTTAAGAAGAGATGCGTGCCAATTCTAATTTTAAATTCAAGACTTTATGCCATCAGAAACATATGACTATATAATCATGTCTATTTATATAAATGTATAATCATAATAATTCTAATAATCGTTGAGATTTTCTTAACAACTTGTGATTAATATAATACAATTTACAATTAGCACGAAATAAAATATGTAATTATTGTAGGTTCATTGAATTAATTATGTCTTCATCAGGAAACAGCATGTGATAAAAGTCAGTATGTTTATATTTTTATAATTAACTAACCAGATATATAATCGTGCATTAATAATTTAATAAATCAAGCCACCTAAATAACGTAATATTGATCTGATCTACTCATGTTTCATAATGAAAAAACTGTCATTTATGCCCTTAAGGTTTGCCTTCAGGATCAAGCAAGTTCTCAACGCTCATAAAGATTCAAATATGCCTCAAACGTCTTAAAAAGTGAACAACCAGACTCCTATTTTGACTTATTAATGAAACGTTGGGGGCTTGGTTATCGAAATTGAGGGATCCGCTTGTCCATTGTTCAAGATGGTGGGAGCATATTTGAACCTTTTCAGATGTTGAAGGCTTATTTAATCTTGAAATCAAACATTAGGGGTATAAATAATTCTTTTTTTCATAATTGATACTAGAAGTCTAGTATAATTAAATACATATTATCAAATTATATATTTTAGCATGAATTTTAGAATAAAATTAAATTAGATGCTGAAAATTAAAATTTGGCTGCAGTGAGTTGAGAAAATGCCACCAACTATCTCCTATGATGTCCACGCTTTTCATGTGACGATGAATTGTATTTTAAAATTTAAAGACTACCAATAGAAATTATGAAGACCCTATACATACTATAGGATTTTTATTCATACTATACGACTTTTATTCAGAAGACTGCTATCTAAAAAAAAATTATTTAACCAGTATTTTTACGAACATTTTTGTAATTTTGATGCATTTTATTGGACGGAACGACGAAAGTGTCTCGGACTCTCGGTTATTATGATAAAACTCCAATTCAAATTAGAGTTGGGTAAAAAATAAAATCATATCTGAAATTGAGGAAATTGTTATAAAAGTTACCTGAAAAGAGGGCATAAAGACACGGTATTTCTCTAAGATGACGACAAAATCTATCAACTGAAAAAGAAAACACTTCCAATTTGGCAACTTATGGCTTGTTTTAGAGTTCAGCTACAACTATTACTGTAATGCTGACTAGATGTGTACACAGAACCGCCGGACGGCAAACCGAATCGAATTAAAACCGGCGATTCACTTTATAATAATTTAATGTTTTTAAATTAGATCTTATAATTTATTTTAAATGTTAAAATACTAATACAATTTGACCTACTTTAACCTTAAGTTAAATGTTTTTAATATGTTTTATTTTTAGATTTTTTATTCTTTTATATTTTTTATAAAATAAAAAAAATCAAACAAAAATTTATTCTTTTAATCCTAATTTAACAACCGAATCGAACCGAATACGCAACCTAAATGCTATGAAAGAACCAGAGAATCCAAAGCATGCAACTGAAAAATACTACGTTAGAACTTTTATCTCACTAAAATTCATCCCAAAAATTGATGATTCTTAAAAATTTGATGATTCTTATTTAATGTGATATTTGACATGACATATATGTCAAATTGAACTTTCTTGTGCTGCTACTAAAAATTATTGTATTGGCCTAATTTTAGTTAAAAGTATTTAGTACCCATCAAAATCTTGAAAAAAAGATAAAGCATAAGAATTGAATTTTAATCTCACTAAAATTCATCCCAAAAATTGATAATTCTTATAATGTGATATATGACATGACTAATTGAACTTTTCTTGTGCTACTAAATATTGATTGAATTGGCCTAATTTTAGTTAAAAGTATCAAAACCTAAAAATAAAAAAAAATATTAAGCATAAGAATCACTAAAATAATATCAAAATCAAACATCTTTATTAGTAATTGATAATGAAAACATAACATCACAAACATACCCATTTGAACACAAAATTACTAAAAAAATCCAAAAAACTCAAACCAAACTTAAATCAAACCAAACAAAAACCTGCATCTCTAACCAGAGACACGTGCAGCGTTGTCCTTTATTGTTCCACTATATTAAAATACTAACGCTTGCACCTGACCGGAGACGGGGCTAATCAAATAGCAAGAACCAAACCGGGAACCGATTTTCCGAACCGGTCAGAGAGGCTGCTCTCCCAAACGGAAGGGCAATGCACAGAAGTAATCTCAGCCGTCGAAGACGATGACGAAGAAGACGACGATGAAGAAGAATAATCAGACGGCTCAGATTGATTACCAAGACGAGTAACAGTAACAGAAGTGTTTAGATACTCTCTAACCTGAGTAATTATCCCATCCGAGCTCACAGTCCAAGCATGCACCCAAGAAATTGATCGCCTGGACTCGCAGCCTTCAGCTATAACAATGGAGCCAAAAACCCTAATTACTTCCGGATTGAATTCAAACGATGACGTGTCAGCACCGGTGAGAAGGCGCATCATAAACTGGTGAGACGGCGGACCATGGAACCACCACTCGAGATCAGGAGCAAGAATCTTGTGAACAGTGTCGACGTCGCGAGTTTTCAAGGCGTCATAAAGCTGAAGAACCACAGCTTGGTTCCTTCTCGATGAATCTGCCAGAATTTCGTCGGAGTTAGCCAGTTCTTGAAAAGGCCGGTGATCGGCGGCGGAGATTTTCTTGATTCTAGAGAGAGAAGCTACGATTTTCTTGATTTTAGAGAGAGAAAGTTGAAGAAAACCAGAAGGGACTGGTGAAGATTTTAAAAGGAGGGGGAGGGGTTTATATAGTGGTGATGAGGAAGATGGGCTAGGATTGGGTGTGGTGGAGTTTAGAATGACGTGGAGATGTCAGATTGGTGGATGGAGACGTGGCGAGATTACATGAAGGCAAGTAAGCTAGAGTATAAGGATTAGTCAAGCCAATTTGTTTTGACTTGAAGGAATTGAGAAAATATTAATTAATTAATTCAGAGATTAGAGCATCTCCATTGCATGTTGTATTTTTTATGCTATTTTTAGCACAAAATAAGATAAAATGCTACATATAGCACATATTATTGAAATTTGCTCCATTGCAAAATGCTAAACTAAATATAAATTTATAGTTTTATAAGTGATTATCATTATTGATGGCAAATCTGTAAATAATTTAAATATAATAAAATTTAGCATATGCTAAACTTTCTAACAAATTTGGCACAAAGTTTAGCATATGCTAAATTTAGCACATGAAATAGAAGTGCAATGGAGATGTGTTTTTTATACTAAATGCTAAATTATAGCATTGTGAGGTATTTTAGCACTAGAGTGGAGATGCTCTTAATATAAAGGTTATTTTAAGATTGTAAATAAATTAAAAGAAGTTAAATATTGGTTAAGACTCGCATCATCTTACGCTATTTGCTTATTGGGAAATTGGTTTGGATAGTGTCTGTTAAGCTAAATATATCTGAAAGTTAATATTTTTCTAAAACAATTAATTACTATTTTGTTTCAAAACAAAAGCAGTTATATATAACTTATAAAGTGTGAGTTTCGGAGAAATTTGATTGATTGGTTTAACCGAATATTTCATATATTTTAAACATTATTTTTATATTTTCATCAATTTAATCAAATTATTTAAAAGGATTTAGAGAGAGAGTTTCATTTTCTTCTATTTTAAAGTGGGAGATGGTGATTTTAGAACCTGACTATAAATCATCATCTTTTAATTCATATATTTATATATATTTTTCAAATAAATTGCTCTATTTTAAAAATTTATTGCGATTTCTATTAGTGTTAGATTTAAGAGTGTTTTATTATATTTTTACATCAATTGATTTATGTTGTATTTCGACGTTTATTTTCTTAATAATCTGTTGTTAAAAGAATATAAGAGTGTTTTATTATTATTTCAAAGTTATTTTCTCATTCTCAAACTAATTTTTAGATTTAAGTAGTAATTTGTCCCCTAAAATTATAAGCAATGGACAATTAATATATAAATTAATTTTATGGGTAAATTAGTCACGAATTTGAGAAGTATGGGCAATCAACTCTATTTGGGTAAGTTAGTTTACAAGTTGAAGGGACAAATTGCCAATTTAGGGAGCAATTAGTTTATAAATTGAGGGAGCAAATTGTCAAAATGAGGTTAATTGTCTATAATCAACAAGTTCCTGACTAATTTGCTCACAAAATTAATTTATATATTAAGTGCCTATTGCTTACGAGTTGAAAGGGCAAATTACCACTTAAATCCTAATTTATATATCGAAGTTTTTGTCTCATCACACAACAGGATGTTAAATGCCTAAAGAAGTCCGAAATCCAAAAAGCATTACAAATTAACCCAAAAAGTGCTTGGGGACAATTTTAAAGGGAACTGTCTCTCCCAAAAAGTGGTAGGGCACATCAGTTTTGAAGGTGACTGCCTTTCTTTTGTGGACTGCTGAAATATTTGACCCATTAATTATGAGGTACTTATTTCAAAAATATATTAGAGAGTTTAGCCAAAAAAAATGTATTTATTTTAAAGATATTCCAATTTTCTTTTGAAATTAAAAATATTAAAAATAGGGGACCATGCATTCCAAGTTTCTTTTGAAATTAAAAATATTTAAAACAATTGCAAAGCCAATACATAAATTTATTTATTTTAATATAAATTTATTCTAAAATATTATATATTTAAATAAAAATAATTTAAATCATTCAAAATTTATTAGAAATTAACAATGAGCATAAATATTTGACTTCTTATTGTATAAATATACGAAAGAAGCAGTTACCCATTTAAACTAGAATTGTTTCAATAAGAACAACTTCGATGAACTCTTAAAAAGAGTCATTTTTTTAAAGAGTGTGACAATGTATTAAAACTCCAATGAACTTTTTATTTTATAATTTAAAAGAGTGTGACAATGTATTAAAACTCCAATGAATTTTTTATTTTATAATTTTAAAGTAGAGAGTGAGTTTGACTCTCCATATTCTTTATTTTATCTCATTAATATCTTTTTAAATTAACATAAATTAATTAGTTTGTTTTTTATAATAATTAAAATAAAATTTATAAATTAGAGAGTTTATTAAAAAAAATTAGAAAATTATTTTTATTTCAAAAATATTTTTTATTTTATAAAATATGTTCTTTTTATTATAAAGAGTAGAAGATGCTCAGTATATTATAAAGTGAATAACAACATTATGCAAATAGACAATCAACTATCTTTGAATAATTTTCAGCCACAATCCTTGAACTTGTGTATCTTCCTCATAAAACTCTTTTAATTTCAATTTGTAATTGTAAAATCTCTAACTTTTAAATAATAAAATAAAAAAATATGGTCCATATTGCAACTCTTTTTATCAAAAAAGATTGATTTGGATGTTCACAATCATTAAATATATAACAAAGTACATGTTAACGGTAGATTAGCAATATTTGATAAATAAACGTGACGCTTCCTGTTGAGTATACAATTAAAATTTGAAGTTCGTTTATACGGTACGAGAAAGACAATTATAAAGAATGATCTTTTGTAAATGTTATACCGCACCGCTAATGTATTTTTGTTTATATATTTGTGAGTTTCATTTGCCGTGTTAGTATGAACGTGTTTATTTTATGCAACTCTTGCACCTTGTCATTTTTACAACTAGTTAATAAGCATTTGCCATAGAATTTTTTTAACTTTTTATTTAATTAAATATTCTAAATGACTAACACATTATTTATTTATTGTACGAATTACATTGCCGCAACGGTTGTTTTATATAATTATCCTTAGTATGGGCATCCATTTTGATATTTTTTTACAAAAAATTGCAATATGTACGACAAAGAAAAAATCATTACACACACATATTTTAGTAATGAATAATATATATATATATCAATTTGTTTTTATGGGAATATAAAGCAAATTGCATAGAAGAAGACGTGAAGTGAGCATTTTACACGAATTATAAGTGCATCCTAAAATAATTTTTTATAAAAGGTTTGCTGTGCTGGATAATGTTGTACTGCCAGATTGGAGACAGATTTTGACATGTCATCGCCCACTTAATGCTCTTATCAGCCGTTGGATCCAAATCATACGGTTAGATTTGCTTTCTCCATTCCATGAAATGTGTATTGAGGTTGCAAATTCCAACTCTAGAAAGCTCAATGAGCAAACAGTTCACAAAAAGTGATGTTTTTGGAAGCAAAAGAAAATTAGAAACTCATGAGCACCACTTGCTATAGAGTAGCCCATCATCTAGTGGAGGAAAAAATTAAGAGCAAATTATTCTAAAACCCCTCAAGTTTGTCATAAGTCATAAATTGATATTTTTTATTTAAAAATTATTAACGGAATGAAATATGAATTATTAAATCATTTGAAAATAAGGTATTAAAACGTTTACATAAGTGAAACTTAAGTACTAAATCGTTTATATAATTAAAATTAAGATATTAAATTGTTTGACTGTAAAATTTTAAATTATTAACGGAACTAATAAAAGGGTCTTATAGTTTACAAAATTAAAACTGAGGTAACAAATCGTTTGATTTTCAAAAAGGGGAACCAAACTATGAATTATGACAAACGTGAGGCCTTAGAGTTATTGTCTCAAGTTTTAATAATGGTACCTGAACTTTTTTGTCTCTTCGCATTGTGCATAAATTTAACTTGTAGTTAGAATATACCCCAATCATAAATTTATAGCAGTAAAGTACCTTATGTTAACTAAAGTCTGTTTTTGTTAAAATGAATTGACCTAACATTCACGTGAACGGCTTACCCGATAGAAATCTTTTAAAAATTAATTGCAAAACAATTCATAAATTTCAACATATGTTAGGATTACAAAATTGTTAGATACAAATTATCAGTTTTTATATTATACAACACCTAGCAATTTTTCAATAAAAATGATGGTGGATGCCGAAATAATGTGTATTTTAGCGTGTTTTTTAGTATTTTTTTATCGAAAAATTATCCGGTGTTTTAAAGTGTAAAAAATGATAACTTATGTTGTGTCCTAAATTGCAAGATTTAAAATTCGTGCTATAAAAAAAATGCAAAAGTTCATTAATTAATATACATTTAACTTTTCTTTATTTCCATCAAACATGTATTTTTACTATTTAAGAGAAGATAGATCTTTTTTTTTGAAGATAGATCTTACTTGGCGCCATATGAGTCCACTTTGATGGAAATACAAATTTATTAACAAAAAATATTTTACAGTTGTAAAATCATAATTTAAAATATATTTTAATTATAAATTAAAATCAAAATAATGAAGTCAATGATAGATCTATCTTAAAACTAGAGTAGGCTCTATTTCAGTTATCATCGAAAATACAAAAAAGATGAGATAAGCTTTCGAGTGAATTCAGGATTCGATGGATCATGGAGGTTAAGTTTGTATTAGAAATATTGGTGGGAGTAATTAATTATAAATTGGTGAGAATGTGATAATCCACCCACATGCTTATGAGAGTGTTTAGGTTCAACCATGACGTAATAACTAGAACTAGTTAATAGGTGGTTGAACCTTTACACTTATAAACTCATTTATATTTGTTCTCCTAAACAATGTGGGATTATCTTTAACAGTTTGCACTACCTAAAGGTTAGACGTAGATTACCGACCAACTCCGGACTGGAAAAAAATTCTGATTCTACCGCTAACCGCATTAAGAAAAATATCAAGAACCATTAGTGCATTTTTTTTCTCTAGTGTTGGTCGTGTTATTGTAGTGGTGGATTTTGGTGGAGGTATTATGAGTCATGATTCAACTTAATTATATTTGAGGGGCAACAGATTAGTAGTAATGTTGTCTTTAAGTTAACCTCATTAGGCAAATTCGTTTACTTTTGATCAAATTATAAACTTTGCTTGCATCACACTCTTAGTGTGCTGAATCAAATGCCATTTCATAACAAGTGAACCCAAGTTGGCATTAGGTCATTTTCTTCTTGTTTGCAAAATTAGAAGAGAGGGTGACTGGATCCATAGTAATCAAATCAAACCATGATCTTACATATGGTTTTTGTGAGTATGTATTGGATAGGATGTGTTTTACGGATGCTCGAATTAGGACGGGCAATTCCGACGCAATTTATTTACACGAAATTAAACAGATTCAAATTGTATTTATATACGGATTCGAGTCATTATCATATCAATCCGTTTATGATATGAAAATGAAAAAGTTACGGGTTAAACATGTTAAACCCGTTTAATTCATAGAAAACACATTTATAATGCTTTTTATCTGATAATATGTTTTTGCATGCATAATTATATTCATATATATTCGTAAATGAATTTTTCATGTATTTCACCATCTATTATTCATGTTTTCAATAAATGAGTTAAACATATAGACATTTATTAACCCGTTAAATAAATGTACCGTGTTCAAGTTTAAAATTTTAACACGATTAGTTAAACTGTCATATTCATATTAGCTTATAGGACAAGTATACTAGCTCCAATGGGAAAACATTAATAGCCATTAACTTTAAATCTTAAATGTAATAAATTCATGAATTAATGGCAAATTTTAAGTCTTTGTAGTATTATTAGAACATCCACATTTTGATTGATCGAATTTTCGATTGGTAATTAAAATTAAAAATAAAATAAAAAATTGTATTTAAGATTATAAAAGTTAAAAAATCGTGTTGAAATTACAAAAACTGCTATAATTCACAATTTTATTTACTTTTAACCCTAACTTTAATTAATGCAAGAAAAAAAATACACCTAACATTTTGCACACCCTCTATCAACCTAAAACATTAGTGCTTCGTTAACCTCTGCTCTATTACTTGCAACTTATAGGACTCAACTTAACTATGTCCATCAAAATAGAGTGAAGTCAGCTTGCAACAGCATTTGATGGGATAATTTGGTGACAAACCTGCCAAGAACTGAATTTGTCAACACATTATAGAGAGGACACGGATATGAAAATACGGGACACGACGTTGATTGAATGAAGCATTCTTGTCCGGTATGTTAAATTTTCGACGTGTTTCTGAAACAAGAAATGTTGATTGAATGAAGCGTTCGTGCTACTTATTACGCACAATGTAGCACGGTTACAGATACGAAAAAACGTGACAATTTGACACGGGACAGTGGAAAACTGTGTTATTTTAAATTTTTCTGTATACGTTAAAAATAAGTTTTTTTGTCCGAAAAAACTAATACTCGCGCGGCATGTTTCCGAAACGAGAAACGTTGATTGAATGAAGTCTTTGTGTTACTCATTACGCATAAATAAGAATATTGAATTGTAGAAACGTGTAAACTAAATTAAAAATTTCTATGTTTGACATAACGAAATTTCATTTTAAAATAATAGAAATAATGTTGGATGAATGAAGTTTGCTTGCATAATAAGATCATACCATGCGTGTATATTTCATCTAATTCTAATTCTATGTCCAGTTCTAATGCAAAAAACAACGCGACTATTGTTCACATTTTGCAATAATCTTTAACTAACCGAGGAATTGAAGTAATTATTTAATATATCTTTTACAAAAAAAACATGACTACTGTATTTCCCTATCGAAGGGATTATTTAATTCATTTTTTTATATTTATAAGACGGTCTGCGAATAATATTGCGCATTGTCTAGCGCAAACATCCCGCTCTACAGTAGATCATCAGAAGTAGTTTAACGACTTAATTGCTTCAGATTTGAATTAATGAAATCCGTTGCTATAAAAAGAAACTGAGGATTTGAAGTAATACTGACCTTTGAGGAGTAGGTGGAGCCATGAAAAGATGTTAAATTTGTCTCTCATGCAGTGTCAATTCAGGGTCATTCTGTGCATACCCCATCATCATCAACAACGGCAAATTAATATTAATAAGTGTTTGATGACATTAAACTTTACAGGTTTATGTTGTTATTGCGCATAACCAACCAAACAACCTCTCCATTACACCGTCCTCCTGTTATAACAAAACTTGTATAGACAATTAAGATAAATATAGTAGGGGTGAGCACGGATCCTGGATATCTCCAAAACCGAACCGAAAACCGGACCGAAAATATCTAGGACCGAAAAATATCCGTTGACCATTGACTTTCCCCGAACCGAACCGTACCGAAAATTTTATTGGTACGGTTCTGGATCTTTTATAAATAACCGTACCGAGAACCGAACCGAACCGTACCGAACCGAAGTACCGAACTTATACCCGAAGAACCGAAATTATATACTCCCTCCGTCCCGTAAAGATAGAAAAAGTAGCTCTTTTACAAGAATTAAGAAAGTAGTTAATTATAGGTAATTTGTGATAATTTTCCTAAATTGTCCTTTTAATTTCTTGAAGTAAATCATAATAAATTAGTGATTCACAGAACTAACACTACTTTTTCTATCTTTGTGGACAAAAAAAGTAGCTATTTTTTCTGTTTTTACGGGACGAAGGGAGTATATATATATATATATATATATATATATAAATTATTAATTTACATAAAAATAAAATACTTATATATTTCAATGAAAATTATATAAATTTGTCAAGTATTTAATAATTATTAAAGTATTTTTTATAAATTAATATGAACAACACATATTCATTATTTTCTATCATTGACCAAATTACATAGTTTTAACAAAAATGATATAATTTTAGACTTGAGAATATTTAAAAGTACCCTTATCAAATAATCAAAAAATTAATATTAAATCGAACGATAATATACATGTTGTGCCTTTTTATATTATTGATGATTATTTACTTGTGATAGTTGAAAATATAAAAAATATGAATGAATAAGTAGCTAATTAATTTTAAAAGTCAAAATAATATATTATAATATAGTAGAGATCACATTTGAAATAAAATAATATCCGTGGTTTTAGTGATATCCGTACCGAACCGTACCGAACCATTAGGACCGAATCCCCGTACCGAACCGTACCGAAAAATAAAATCTCCGAACCGAACCGAATCGATTATTGGTACGGATCCGGATATCCAATTTTTGATATCCCCGACTTTTGGTTTGGTTCCGGAGATTTGTCAATCCCCGGATTCCCCCGAACCGTGCTCACCCCTAAAATATAGTACTAGAAATATCAGACTAAAATATAAAGTAAATTTTATGTCCCCGAATTTTTATCTCTTTCCTATTAAAATCTGTTTCTTTCTGTTCATAACCGTAAATTCCTGAATTTTTTTCATTTCCGACCTAAGTAGCACGGACACTTCATTCAATCAATGTGTCTCGTTTCAGAAATGTTTCGGAAAGTTGGCGTTTCGAAAAAATATTATTTTTAAAGTAAAAACCTTAAAATAACACAATTTCTCTATGTTCGCATCCAAGTATCCCGTTTCTTTCTTTATTTTGTGGCCATGCTACGTAGTAGCTGATAGTTTTATAGTGTCTATGTCAAAAAAATATGATGTAGGCGCCTATAATGCCACTAATTCGATAAATCGAAATCACAAATATAAAAAAGTACACATCAATGATATTTGATACAAAAATTCATATTCGGAAAAATTATTGTCACGACACTCACATATCGTTGGCGTGTACTTTCTTTTTATATTCATAACTTTTATTTACAATATCAGTTGTATCATAGGCGTCAAGATCAATATCTTTTGATAGCAAAGCTGTATAATTGACGGTAATGATTTTTTTTATTATAGTACCATGTAGAGGTCAATTATTTACAGTTAAAAATTTAAATAAAAGAATTCTAGTGGGAAAATAATAAAAGTTCAGAAACTGTTTATGAAAATATTAACTAAAATATAAGAAAAACAGAGAGGAACAAAAACCTGAGGTGTTAAATTTCAACATCAGTCTGCTTTTGTGCAATGAGTAGTCAATTAGCACACAAAACTTGTTAAGAAATGCATATAATAAACAGTTTCTCCACCAAAATAATTGAAACTGTCCACTCACTCTATAAACTAATCTATGTATGTTCTAATTTTGTATTCAATCATTACCAACAAACATGCATGTAATGCTAAATTTTACTACTAACTACCTTTTGCGTATTTTACTACTAACTACCTTTTGCGTATTTATCTCATGAAACCGTTGCGTCACGTCATTTTTATAATAAGCCAATGAAAATTTACGATAATTTTTTTTTCAATTATTACTTATTTTTTATCATTTAATTTTCCACATGACTAACGCACTATTGATTTGTTGCACAAATGACATAACGCAACGGTTATGTTATATAATTCTCCTTTTATCATTTATGAAAAAACGCACTACAGCCAGGAGTTTACTTTCGGTTGAGAAAGTTTTACTTTGAGCATAAAATCATCTTTTTAATAATCATCATGCCCAAGATTAATTAATTAGTGCACTATCAATCATAATTAATCATTGCAACAAGAAACAAGTACAATTAGTGAGCAATCAGGTGTTAGTTAACCTGATGGTTGTGGTGTGCAAAATCGAACCGAACCAAAAATCTCAGTTTGGTTCGCTTTGAAATCATTAAATTTATAGTTGCTTGGTTGGTTGAATTTTTTCAGTTCGGATAGTTTATTAGTTCAGTTGCACTAAAGCGGAACTAATATTTACTTTCAAACCGAACCGAACTGAAAAACTCAAAATTTTCTTATATTGTCAAACCGAACCGATTAGATTTTGCACACCCCTAATTAGTTAGGGCATGCAGCACAGAAACGAAAAACCAGAATCAGGAAACACTGAGAGCGGTTTAAGCACTATCTATTATAATTAATCACAACAAGAAGGAACAATTACAATCAATGAGCAATAAGGTCTAAGTTAACCTGATGGCAGTGTGCAAAAACAAACCGCACCGATAAATTCAGTTAGATTCCATTTGAAATTATACAATTTTATAGTTGTTTGGTTTTGGTTCGGTTGAACTAAAACTAAACTAATATTTTTTTACGTTCAATATCGCACCGAACCGAAAACTAAGATTTTCTTATATAGTCAAACTGAAATCAATACTCCATGTAGCAAGGAAAGGAAAAAAGCAGAATCAGGAAACAGTTAAAATGGAAAACAGTATAGGTTGTAAATGTAGAATTTCTGAATATTAAAACGATTCTGAAAACATCGAAATGTAAAACTGAAGAAGTTTCCGTACAATATTACACTCATGATACATGGAAAATTTACATTACCTCTCTCTCCATATTGACTTGTTACTAAGAAAAAGAACCTCATGCTCCAGCTAAGTGGCTTCTCTTTCTATCACTGATGGAGACGGTGGAGCCATAATAACATCCTTGCTTGCAGCAGAAAACTCTTCTTCTACTGTAGGAAGCTTCCTATCTGTATTTTTGTACTCATTTGAAAATCTGCTGGGACTTTGAGAATCAGTTATTACCGCCTTGGATGGGCTGCGATTATTGCCAAGTGGGGAACTCGAGCCGGATTCCGAGCCACCTTCACGAGGTGAGGGCTGCAAATGATTACTACCATCGACATGTTTGTTGTAGAACTTATTTTCTATAATATCGTAAGAATTCCCAGTTCGAGCTTCCTGTGCTAGAGAGCACCAACAACAACATAGCCAGAGTGTGCAATCCGAAAGCCCTGGTTTGCCAAAACAGAACGTATAAGCTGGCAATTTAAACCTCTTTCGCATTTGAATCCTCCAAAAACCACCATACAGCAAGCCAAATGCACAAAGAATGATACCAGTAAATCCTAATCCTTCCCTCACCATCTCGTTATCGATATTAACAGCAGCCAAGTTGAATATCCAGAACGGAGCCATACAGAAGAGAAGAAATGTTGCAATATGAACATACATGTTTCCCAATCCAAGCCTTTCCATATTCCATCCGAAGATACAAAATGTACAAAAAAGTGACAAATATGCTAGAGAGAGATCATTCCAAAAATCAAGAATCCCTCCGCTCCATAGCGGCGTAATTTCGATAGCTTCTCGGTCGTCTCTATTTGCAAATGAATATATTTTCTCTAACGATTTTGATCGCAACTGATCTGGCCTCTTACTGCCATCTGAGGTAATATGAAGCTGCGATTCCTCATCGGCTTCGTCGTAATCCCTCCCGAGGGGACTAATAATGGTGTATAACCCAGCAACTGCAGGAGCAGCTATTGCAAAAGATACACATATTCCTACTCCTATTGCAGGCCGCTCGGATCTCTTGTACCCCCAATTCAGACCACACAATGCATATTGAGCGAAACAATTTACATGGAGAAGAACAACAACAACCATCATATGTGCCCACTCATGGGGCTTGTAAGTCCCGTTCTTGCAGTAAATCTTTCTGAGTCTAAAAATATCATCTTGTTTATATCTACAGAGAAGTACTAAGTGGTAGAATCTCTTCGGGTGTTGGTAGAGACACATTAGAGTAAACAACGCATTGAGTATTTGATTATTAACCTCAAACCATGCATTTCTCTGCGACTTCTTCGGCAATACACCATTTAACATTCCAATCATGACCATAAACAAAATCGCCCCCGAAACAGCAACACCCAAAATCCAAACAAAAAGGGCCATGTTCATAGGATCCCGAATCCATTCTTTACACATTTTCATCAGAGACTTCCAATCAATCTTCCGAGCAAAGACCCCATTAATACGCTCACGAATACCATGACCACTCGAAGAACCAACAGACCGCGACATTTCATCTTTATCCTGCGCCAACCGCTTGAACTTCGCCGAAGCAGAGCCAAATTGGAAAATCTTCAGCCTACTCGAAGCTGAACCCGAGCTCTCATCGAGTTTCTTCGTTTGAGCGTTTTTCTCGCTCAATAGTATCCTTCTCGATGTGGAAACATCCAAAGGCTTTTCACCCTCAGGTTTAGAACCATTAGATTCCTGAATTTCATCATTCTGATTCCCATTGGTTGAACTCATTTTCTTTTCTCAATCAATAATACAGTTCTAACATAAGAAATTGAAAATGTCAACAATTTAACACAGTACTCTAATTGACAACATTTCATTTACACAGACTAAAAAAATTAGGTTAACTAAAATTAACAATGATGCAAAAACATTTAGCATTAACTAATAATCAAAACCTAACATCTATTTCTACTAAAACAAAGATTATTAAATCACATAACTGAAATTAGAGATTAAATCATTCAATTAAACGGTTAATTAACAGAGATTAAAGAAAACGTACCGTTTGATTGAGAGCGTTGTTTGTTTGTGCGAAATGATTAATAAATTCCATGTTTATCACCAAGAAGAATTGATTCTTTTCATCGACATAGTTTCTATCTGATTAATTAATCAATTAATTTTCTAATACTTTTTTTTTTTACAAATATAATGTTTTTCTTTTGAAAAAGTTGATTATCTGTACTATTTTGATCTAGAAAAAAAAAAAATAGAATCCAGCGTCATCGACTTGCCCAAGTCAAGTGGACAGGAGAGGTTTTGTTCGACTGTTGAGAGATTCTAAACGATGCCGTGTTAGTCCTGTTTGCTTTGACTGGCTATTTCAAGTAAACATTGGCAATTTCAATCATGGTTTTGAACTTTTGAGAAACAAAACTGGACCGGCCGGTTCAATTAGTATGACTAAACCCGGAGATCTTTCTAATTTGGATTTCTTTTAAATACTAGGACCGTAAATGAATGCAGCCGAGTTTTGAGGTGTTTATGTTTGATCCCCTACATTCATATTCGGTTCATTTAAACCTTATATAGTCTTTAGGTTTGGTTCGTGCTAAACTCATGTTCGTTTGTTTAGCAAGGTTGCGGACGTACTAAACGAGTTTGTTAATTTAGCAACTAAACCAACGAACACGGACAATGATACATTTGTCTTTTTAATAGAAAAATTATGTAGTTTTGTTTAAAACTATGTAGTTTTAAGAAATTAATAGAATATTTTAAATTTAATTAACTATTTAATCAAGTCTATTACAGTTGGTTTCACAAACTCTTTATCAAACACATATACAAGCCAATTTACAAAATGTTATTCGAATTTATTCACGAACAATTAAACAAGCTCATAAATGAGTTGTTAAACACCACCATATTTATATTCGACTCATTTAAATAATTAGAACATTAAACAAAATTCGAGCTCATTTCGTTTAAGCTAAGAACAAACACATAATAAATATTTTAGAGCATTTTTATTAAAAAGAAATATAGAAAAATAAATATTAATACGAGGAGAGTCATCGAGAGAAGCCGAAGTCCAATTAAAATTGAAAAATCACCTTCTTCCCCATTTCAAGAAGGAAGTTTTTAAAGAGGTGAGTAATTTTATTTGAGAGAGGATTATATTACTTTTTCTAATAGCAATTTAATATCATATTTTAATTATTCTAAGAAAAGATGCACATATTGATTAAAACAAAGGATTATAGCGCTTCGGCCGAGTCTTCTTAGTTACGGAAACCTGTGGTTTATTTAAACTTTCATTAGCCATAACAATCTACAAAGGCACTCTTGCACAGAGGAGAACACCTCCCACGCACACTCCATAAAACACCACATACCCCATTACAAGCTCATGTCCAAATTGCATTCTCTAACCAGAAAACCCAAACCAAGAAAAAGAAAACGAAGGAACAGTGTAAATGAAGAGACAGATAATACAATGCAATATTTGGATAAAAACCATATGAGTAGAATATTAATCAATCTTAATATTTAAGTAAGGTCATCTTCTTCCTGTTCCTTGGCCTTCAGCTTCTCCTTTACCCTCAATAGAAGGGTTGTTTTCCATGAATCCTGTAATACCGGTGCAGCAAAAACAAATGCAAAACAAAAATTTCATCACAACATACAAGATTTGATAAAACATATTAAGGATTAAATGCAAATTAAATCACTAACTTTAGCATGTTTTGGAATTACAACAAAACTTTAAATTTTGGCAATATCAGAATATACACTGTTCTGGCAGCCATATCAATAGTTTTTTTAATCGGAAAAGAACTTTGCGGTCTGAATTGTAAAAAAAATTGACAGTTTGTGACATTGCCAACATTTAAAGTCTGCATTGTAATTGCAAGACACGCTGAAGTTCATGATTTATTTTGCAATTAACCCGAAATAGCCACATAAAATAAGCTAAAAAATAAGTTTTATACAAAATGGAGTTATGGCAGGCTTAATCAATGATACTTTACTTCTCCGTCATATGAATTATGATCAGAATACATTATTCATAATAAAGTAGAAAAGATATACTGCAAATGATATAAAACCTCTTCCTTTTTTGAAGTTTAATCAAATTCGAATGACAAAAACAAAACATCATATCAGCAAGCTGCTTAAAGTCACTTTTGTATGTATAACAATAATACATTTCGTTCACGTGGTAAAAAGGAATGGAACTCACCAATGGGGTCATGCTGTCAAACTCCTTGACAACATCAGTGAACTTGGCAACATCTTCCTCATCAATGGCAGCAGCAACATCCTGCCAGTACAAAAATGAGATTTACTTACCTATCGCGTGATGTAAGAAAAGCAGAAAGGAATTAAGATAAATGGGCATTAAGGCTGTCATTGTCATATACTCATTTAAGTGGATAAAGGACATCGAGGTCCTTATTTTTCACAAAGCACATGCATTAATTCAATTGGACTTCATTACATAATTAGCTACAATTGCGCCTGCTTATGTTCATTCAATCTGTTCTGTTTACTTGGCTATGAACATCATTTATGAATGACATGTCTACCTACGGATAACCTTATTCGTATTCCCATTCCAAGAGGACCACTTGGATTTCCTGAAATTCCGGCTAAAGGTAAATTTATGAATGTGTACTTCTTTACTAAGCTAGGCAGCATAGTGATGAACTGAATTTAGGCGCAGGTTCCATTTAGTTTTTTTTCTCAGCGGTGGCAGAACAAAATATATGTTCCGGTGGTGGCAGAACAATCTTATAATAAGTTTTTTTGAAGTAACACATAACTTACCGCCAATAGTCTATACTCGCGGGTTCCAGAAAAAGTTGGATCCAGGTCCTGCAACAACAAATTTGATATTTATTCACTTTCCATCATGCTATGTGCGCAAATTTAAGATGCCAACAAAGGAGCTATGTATAGACCTGATATTTCTCTAATGCATTAGTTATGGAAACAACGTCGCCTTTGCATAGATGGCAAATGCCGGCATTCAGAAGATGGCCCTTGACTCCGTACTTGAGCAAGTTATTGCCAAGTGAGTGTCGGGCAATCTCTTCGTAAATCTCAATTGCCTTCGGGTATCTAAGAAAATATCACAAAAAGAAAAACAATAATTCAAATCCACAGAAAGAGCTCATCAATTATCTATTAAGAACTGTATCAATATAAAGAACTGTATCAATATAAAGAACTGTATCAATATAAAGAACTGTATCTATTAATAACTGTATCAATATCTTGTTATCACTACATGTTGAATTTCATTTTGTTTCCTGCACTCTATTACTTAGCATAAGGCTTTAATCCCATTGCTGCAAGCATAAACTAGGGATATTGAGTTGAGAAATATTATTAAACCTCACAATTATAATAGCCACAAAAATATTTGAAGTAGCAAAGATTTAGAAAAAGTCCTACATTTTAGATGCACATTCATAAAAGTTTGTTAAACATGAAGTAACATGATTTCAGCATATCATGGTGTGAATTAATGTCAAGAAAAATATCAAAAACCAGAAAATGAACTGAACTAATTGGAGAGTGGACATATAGAAAACCAATATGAAGAACACATGTAACAGAATTATGCAAAAAAAATGACAATATGCAAAAAGCAAAGACCCTACTGTTCTAGTTGAGCAGCAAATTGTGCTACTTTCTGCTTGCATTGATTGGCAGAAGTAGTTACATCTTCGCCTTGGAAAAAATCAGCTGCTTTTTCATAAAAGATGATGGATTTCTCAATATTTGCTTCTGACTCGTACAACTCGGCAATTTCCTGTCCAAGTATAACTCCAGGTTATATAAGAGTACCCCAAAGTCGATATCAACGAAAAGCATGTTAAGTCTAAAAAGGGATTCTCCAAATGATCACCTTAAAGTAAAACATTGATAACTGATTAAAACCAAGACTAGCATCAACTGACAATACGATATACCTTGTAATATCTAGCAGCCATACTGATCCTTCCTATGTCGCAAAACAGATCTACTGCCTGCGCTAAGCAAGATATTGCCTCTGCATAAGGAAAATCCGAAAAGATAGTTAGAGATCAGTGTAAAATAGGAGACAATGAGGGACATGGATGACCATTACATGGCAAAACTAGAATCTTACGGGTGGCATACTCAAATTTCAAACCAGCTTAAGTAGCTTGAATCAAAGACAAAACAATGTACGATCATACAGATCCACTGCATTAAAAACTGGGTTAAATCAAATAATCTTCTAAAAGGGTCAACATCTTGTCCGAAATCAATCGCAACCTAAGTACTCAACAATAAGATGCAGCTCTACCATCGTCGTCTATAGCAAATTTTTTGCACGTATTTAACTGACATGTTAACAGTCTCACAGAGGCAATATATGACTAAAAAAAACAAATTTGCTAATATGCACTGCGCCGAGAAGAGGTGTGTATAACAGTCAGGATGTGATCTCTTGCATAACCCTACATTCCAGGTTAAAGTGGTTTGGTAACTCTCCGACATCAAACCATTTGAATAAATCTTATTTACAAACAGTTTTTTCAAAATCATCCATGTAATCTTGCAAAAGTAATCAAGCCACTATGCCAATATTTCACAATTAAACAAACAAATATGTGGAATGGCATCAGTAGAGTTGAAACATTGAGAGCAATCATTCATACCATTGGTTGATGTTTTCTTGTAACAGTGGCCAGCATCAACATAAGCTTGGGCAGCTTCATGTTTACTATCCAACTGCAAACACAATAAGATGAAAACAGTGAATTTAACTTCCATCAAAACCACATATTTAATTAGTCATAATAGTCTCGAAACTAATGCTGACCTTCAAATGACAGCTTGACAACTTGACATACATTGCTCCAGCTCTATCCCCTACAAAAATCCATATCAAAGAAAAACAATAAAAAAAATTCATCAGAAAGACCTAATTAAACACATTGTTCTAAAGAATTCAATGCAATTGAATGTATTTCTTACAAAAACATTAACTCCTCTCGTAGTTCAAATCATCTTTAAACTTGCTAAAAATGAAATTTAACTTAGGTAAACCCTAAAAAAATACAAAAATAATAGAATTGATTCCAAAAGAACTTCTGGTCATCCGTATAATGACAATTCTTTAATCTATCGCTAATTACAAACTAATAACAGTATTTGATCAATAATCAAACATCAAATAATCTATCATCTTAAATTCTACTAATCGATTCCTAAATCAATCAATCAAACATAAAATTAAAACCCTAAGACTACACAATTTATCATTTAACAACAAATTAAAAAAAACGATTAAAAATGGCGATAATATGAATTGAAAAAGAATGATCAGCTTACAAGCTTTGGCAAGCTTGAAGGAATTGGCGGCTTTATCGAAGAGATCGGCGGCGTCTTCATATTTGGAGCCGAAGAACCGGAAGCCGTTGAGCTTCTTCTCGGCTTGCTTCTCGAAATCCTCTCCTTTGGCTAACTGATCGCTCATTTTGTTTGAAATCTCTGTTAACAGTTAATTTTTTTTATTATTATTCAAAATTTGGAGATGAAGATTAGAGAAAATATTTATAATATTTAGGAAATGTCAAAGAAGAGGAAAAGGAAGAGGAAATATCTAAACGGCCGTGTTTTTCGGTTGTTTTTGAAAAGTATCAGATAGAATATATTTCTTTCTTTCTTTCTGGTTCTTCCTCTGGCTGTGGCTGTTTACTTTGGGCTTTCTTTAGGGCTTTATATTCAGGCCCAAACTTTGAAAAAGAGATTAAAAAGATACTTCAATTTACAAATTAAAATTATTAAATCAATCAAAATAGTAAATTATAATTTTGACAAACTAATATCACATTGCTTTCTTGTTATACGTCGCCGCGGAGGTGGTGCGGTACAGAGGATTGGTGACGGAGGAGACAAGCATCAGTATGGTTTGCTGGCAGCAACAACCGAAATGTGGCGGCGACGACGTTTGAAAGGACGAACTATTTTTTTAATTTAAGGATTTCCTTAAGTTAAAGAGCAATTTAAATTTTAAAAAGTAATTTTTTGACAGAGATATGATTATCCGGGGATTAGCGGAGATTAGTTAAAGAAGAAGAAAATACACTTTAAGACAATCCACTAGCTGACAGAGGGGTGAGTCGGATTCATGACCTTTGAGTGATGCACAATGAAACTAAACCATCTAGGATAGAGCTCACTAGCAAAAGTAATTTATCTAGAGAAAAATATATTTTATCATGAATATATCTTTCGTGCCTTTTAAATTTTGTTAGCTATATTATTTAGTTTTGTGTTTCTCTTTTTAAAAAAAATTAAATTAAATTTCATTAAATCATATTCAAAATAGTTATATTTATAAAAAAAATTAAAAATTAAACATGATAATATGACATAAAACAAACATACACTAATACTTTTTTTAATACTTCTGCTACATGATTTGAAGATCTATTTAATAAAAACAAAGGAAATCGTAAGTTATTATGCCTAATAAAATGCCAATTCTTGATTCATAAAAAATGCCAATTCTTGTTTTAAAAAAATCATAACCCGCAAACGGATTTATAATGTCAAAAATTATAATTATAATAGCATATTGAACTACCACTCGACAAAACTTTTTTCTACTTCTGTTTAATTTGTTGTTTACTTTGGTTTTATTTTTATTCTTTGATGTATCATGACTTTCAAAGAATTTTTGCAATGTCTAGTTTAATATTAAAATCGAACCTTAAGTTGATGTTAAATCACAAATTGTACCATGTCAAGAGAATTTTCACACACTAGGTTAGGTAAGAAAAATGACAAAACTTAAATTAAACATAATATAATCAATTTATTAAGTTCGTAAAGAGAAATAATATAGTCAAATTTCAAGTTTTCTTTATTCTTTTTATTTTATTTTATTTTATTTATTATTCGATCACAATTTTGGATATCCACTAATTTGGATTTAAATCGTATAAAATCATAATAATCGTAAAATTATTCCTAACAAATTTTAACCAACCTAAACTCTCTATTATTTGCTGTATGATAATTTAGTTAAAAACTCAAGCTATTTATAAGTATGACATCTTTTCTAATAATAATACAGAAAAATGTATTTAAATATTTTAATACTATCATTTATCCAAACATATTATATGAATATTATCATTATAGCAACCCAATCATGCATCATCTCTTTCTAGCTACAAAGGTTAGCATTTCAATGTCATTGTAAATTATGTACTAAAAAAACTCCATTTCTCCAAAAAGGCTGATGAGGAATACTAAAAACGACACCGGCGAGCTCGTTCCGCTCTTATCGGACATAGAATCATCAAAAAATGTAAAAGAAAACGGTGCATCATTTTTTGGGGCGGTTTTAAACATATCGACGACGATGATCGGAGCCGGAATTATGTCAATTCCGGCAACAATTAAGGTCCTTGGTATAATTCCTGGATTTATAGCAATTCTTGTTGTTGCATATTTGGTAGAAGTGACAGTGGAGTTTATGCTGAGATATAGCCAATCAGGACGAGCAACGACATATGCTGGTCTTATGGGTGTGTCGTTTGGTAGAGTAGGATCACTTGCTGTCCAAATCTGTGTGGTTATAACCAATCTTGGTTGTCTTATCATCTACTTGATTATAATTGGTATGTGAATTATTCTTTTCCCTTAATTATTTAGCCATTTTTTTGGTGGTGTGCCAAAATCGAATAACTGATAAATTTAGTAGTTTGGTTTGATATATAAGGAAACATTATTTTTTTTTATTACATTTGATTCTAAAGAAAATAATTAGTATTAATTGAGCCAAAAATCGAACTGTAATGACAAATTCGGTGTGATTGGATTTAATAATATAGACTTTCAGTTTTATCGATTCAATTCGATTTTTGATATAATGTTTTTAGTACAAACCAAGTTGAACTAAAAAATCAAGCCGAATCACAATAATCATATAAACCGATTGATTCAGCTCTATTTAAAAAAAAATTATTCTTGTTCTTTGGTACGGTTTAATTTTTTAAAAATACATTTTAATTCGGTTTAATTATATTTGAACCGAATGTACATTTCTAGTCATTTTTAACCACATGCTAAACGTTCATGTTAATCTTTTTATTAATACTCATATATCAATTATGTATAGAAACGAGAATTCTCAAAAACAAAAATGTTATTCTCTCTATTTTTCTTAATAGGCAATATTGTTGTCTCTAATTACTTGTCCTTAGAGTTTTAAAATAATCTTAGCTATTATCTTTCAAATTCGTTTCTGATATTTTTTTTTATCGCGGCGTGAAATGATGGACCAACTCCTCAATTTATAATACTTTAAGGGGATGTGCTGTGCGGAAATGAGTATGGTGGAACCTTACACTTAGGCATTCTACAACAATGGTTCGGTATTCATTCGTGGAATTCACGGCCTTATGCTCTCCTCTTCCTAGTGCTTTTTGTGATGCTTCCGGTGGTCTTATTACGCCGTATAGGTCAGTTTTTGTGCACAATTTTATACCCAGAGAAGTAGAGGATCAATATATTTGCCTTTATGATTTCAATTGATTTTTTTAGTAGAGAATCAATGCGGCTCTTAAACTTATATACGGGACTCGAAAAATTTAGACCGAGTCAGTTTTGTCAACTAGAGGTAAACCGTAAAAGTACCTAATTAAGAATCAATGCAGTCGATAAACTTTTGCATGAGACTCATAATAGCATTACTTAAGCTATGACAATCTAAGAACCATTTGTTTTCAAAGTAGATAAATATTTATTGTATGATTATGTTATACTTATCATAATTTTATTAAAAAAATTAAAATAGCTAAAAATAGTTTATGTCTAACATTAAGAGGAATGAGTTCTTCTTCCTCCATCAAATTTATTTTCTAATGCAAAATTAAAATATTCCCCACAAAATCAACTAAACAATTTGACATCAAACTAGAGATATTTGTCTCTAATTGATGAAAATATGGTTATTCGGGCTCCGTGCACAAATTTAGGGGTCATGTTCACCCTTAAAAATGAGTTATTTGAGCCCTGTGTATAAGTTCAGGAACCGTATTAATCCTTTGCTCATTGACTTTGGTTGCTAACAGATTCACTAAAGTACACTTCAGGATTATCTATTTTCCTTGCATTGTTGTTCATAGCCATAAGTTCAGCTATGGCAATATATGCAATGTGGCAAGGGAAGACTCAGAAGCTTAGACTATTCCCTGATTTTAGCCATGAAACCTCCATGCTTCATCTTTTCACCACCATTCCTGTTTTCGTCACCGGTCTCGGATTCCATATTAATGGTAATTCAAGTCTTTTATTTTATTGTTAGTGATATCATATTGCCTCGGTCTCTGATTTAAACTGAATTAACAGTAACAAAAAATTTCTAAATATTTATAACCGCAACTGTAGCCGGATATAAAAGTAAATATAACTTAACTAAAAACTTGTTCGTTTAGTCAGTTATTTCGGTTAATTGAATAACCATATTGAAATTATAGAAATTACTACATGATAAAAATAAAATAAAATAAATTAATTTTTAATCATATAAAAATTCAGAGTTAGAGGGAAAATTTATATATAAATCTTATAAAAAAATACCTTAAATTCTAAATTTGTATATAATTAAAAATTAATTAATTTAAATCTTATATAAAATCAAGAAAACAAAATAACTTAAATTTATAAAAAAAAAATTATAAAAATAACTTAAATTTATAAAAAAAATTATAAAAATAACATCATGTATATATAATTTGGTCGGTTTGATTAATTCATAAATTTCATATTGAAAATCGAACCAAAATAACTAACATTTTTAAAATTATTAACTATAATCGAACCAAATTAAAGTTTTGATATGGTTTGGTCGGTTTATTTGGTTTTATCCGAATATTACATATCCCTACTCATAGTATACCAAAAACAAAACTAAATCGGATCGAACCAAAAAAATAGGTACCTTTCGGCTCTTAAGCTATCGACTTTTACAAACGAGAACATTGAAAAACCAAATCAGAATGAACCGAACCAAGACTACAAGTTTTGTTCAGTTCTTAAGCTATTCATACATGTCGATCCTTAAGCTATTCATTTCGAATTTTACAAAAGGGAAGACCGAAAAATCAAACTAAACCGAACAGAACAAAAAAATAAAAAGAGACTGTTCCGAAATTTAATGTTGCTATCTTGGTTTGATGAATGCAGTTCATCCAATCAGAGCAGAACTTAACAAGCCTTCAGATATGAACCCGGCAGTTAGAATTTCCCTAATCATTTGCGTTACACTATACTTCGCGATCGGTTTTATTGGTTACTTACTCTTCTGTGACTCAATCATGGCCGACATTCTCGTAAACTTTGATCAGAATTCCGATACGCAAATCGGACGATCACTCAACAACATTGTCCGATTAAGCTACGCAATCCATCTGGTTTTTGTATATCCGATTATGAACTTCTCATTGAGGGCGAATATAGACGAATTGCTATTTCCGAAGAGACCTAATTTGGCGTCGGACACTAAAAGATTTGTGTCTCTAACATGTGTTCTACTGGCTGTTCCTTATATAATTGCTATAGCAATTCCAAACATTTGGTACTTTTTTCAATTCATGGGATCTACTACTCTTGTTCTTCTCTCCTTTATTTTTCCAGGCTCGATCATTCTCAGGTATGATTTCTAATCTTTTATAGTTTATCATCGGGTTTAATGATTTAAAAAATTCAAATATTTACAGTTTTTGTCAACTTTAACTAAAAAATTAATTTTATCAATTACATACAACATGGTTTTAATTTTTCTATTCCAGTTATATTTAAGTTTATTCAATTGAATTAAGTGAGCTTAATTTTGCTTTCATGTCCGTCACTAAATAGTCGTCTTTTCTTATGTTTGCCTTTTTATTACTACTCAGTTGTGTTTAATTTTGATAGATTAATATCCAATGACAAACACGAGAGAAAAATCATGCGTAATTTATTTAACTAAAAATAATTGTTACAATTTTTTCAAATCATACATAATTGACAAAACTAGAAAATTTGTATTAATAAGAAAGGTACATATTTGATTTTTTCAACGAAATATTTAAATTTTTTGGTCATTAGATTTTATTGTTATCCTCGCTACAAGTTTTATATTTATTTTTAAATAAAGATGATGCTATTTTCAAAATAAGAATTACTTGGATATAATATTTTTTTTGTTTGACAAAATTTTCTTTAAGTTTAAGTCTACTTTTTTTTTATTTAAAACAGAATTTTTTTATTAAATTTTAATAAAAATGTCACTATTTTCCCTTCCATCTTAGACTTGTAATCTAATGGCTCATTAATGGTAATTTTGGAATAATGATTTGATAGGGATGCTGATGGCATTTCCACAGCAAAAGATAAGATGATGGCAGTCTCGGTGATTTTGGTGGCAGTGGTGACTAGCTTCATAACCATATATACCAACCTCCAAACTTCCAACAGATAACCATACTTTCATTATCTTTCTTCAATAAATATGTATAGTCAATATGAATTTTAAAATCTCTGTATTTTTAGATTTATTATAGATCTATCATTTTTTAATTACTATTATATTAATTTATCCAGATTTATTTTTGATTTGATATAATAAATAGTTTTGGATGACACTTTATATAGATAAAACATCCTATTTCACTATATTTAACTACAATGTCATAGTTGGATTTGAGACTCGTTAATATGATTAAAATAATTAAAATACATATTTTAATCTACATTCATAAAAATTTAAAACATAAAATTATATGCAAAAAATATTTTATAAGATATATATTTGTATTTTAAAAGAATATACTTATATATACTAGTTTCGCATTACGTGCTATGCACGTGGCTCGTAACGTAACTCGTCAATGAACATATTAGTAAATTTATTATAATTATATCAATTTTTTATTTATAATTAATATTAAATTAGTTAAGAATTTTTATAAAAATAAATTTTTTTCCATACTGAATTTATTCTTCTTTTGGTTTTATAATAACCATAATTAAATAATTAAATAGTTAACTTAGGTATTCATACTAATTTGGAAACAATTTAGTTATTTTTTACATACTAAAAACTAAATTGGAGATAATTTAGCTACCTATTCTAATTAAAACTTTAATTACAATAGTGATTAATTAAATAACTAATTAGTTAATGACTATAACACCTTTATTTAGTAGTAAACTGAAAAGGATTATTCAGTAAATTCCCCCCCATCCGTGCTTTTATATATAGTATAGATATGTATAATATTTTTTAAAAAATTATTTTTTTAATTAAATATTTACCTAATAGAAATAAGAGTATATAAAATTATAGTAGACAACTTACATAGTCAACACAACCGAATAGAAATAAAAATATTTTTAGACTATGCTTAAAATTTTATTCTATAATTTTTATCTTTTTCTGTATTTAATTTTTTTAATAATTATAAAATTAAAAACCGCCAAACTTAAAATTCAAACCATTTCATATAATTAATCAATTTTATAGTTAACCGTTTAAAATTTTAATTTTAATTTTATAAATTATTTTACTACGAACCGGTTTACAAAATAGACCGACTATTCGGTCCATGCCCCCTCTCAATCCTATCACCTAGTCATATTTCTAAATTTTTGCTAGCTAGCACACCACTGCTGATACATTTACATGCTTTTCATTTGTTTTAATAAATCAAACAGTAGAATACAAAAACAAATCACGTCATAAAGCCAATGGCTGGCTGCTACAAAAATGTGATTTTCCTTTAATTAAATGTTGGAGGACGATGCATTGACACTTGACAGTGAAAGATATGCATGAAAAGTTAAAAACAATAACTATTCTCTCTAAAATATTTAGCTCTCATATTTCTCTGATTTTTTTGCTATATTAATTTTAATATAAATTATTCCCACTCTCTTATAATATGATGTAATTTATTTGAACTTTTGATTTTTTTATTTAAAAATTAAATGACATAATTGTTAATTTTTATTTTCACTTGTATTTTAATGACACTACAAGGAATTACTAAAATTAGCAGCAAATATTTTTACTGCTAATCATTCTAAAATTGTTAATATTAACATATATCAATAAAAAAATTGTTACATGTTGCTGCTAATCAATGTAATTGATAATAAAATTTGTTCTAAAATGTTGTTTCAACTTAATTAATGGCAACAATTTTTAAAATTATTGATGTAAATGTCTTTTAGCATCAAAAAAAATTAACTGTAAAATTACTGTTATTAAATACAATATTTTTTGTAGTGTCATTTTGTCTATTTTTTGTCAAAAAAATTAAAAATTTAATTAGAAACAATTGAATCGCAATTTAACTTTTGAGTTTATGTTTTTATATACATACAAAAAAATCATATTTTAATGAGATCTAAAGTTTATTGAATCCATTTTGTCTTTTCTAAATTTATACTTCTTTTACTTTTTAAATTTAATACTATAAATATCAAAACATTAATAATAATATAAAACCATAAATTGAATCATTAAGTCATTTCATTAAAATATAATTTTTATATATATATATATTAAAAAGATTTAAAGACTAAACTGAAAATTTATTTTAAGAATTAAGTCATTTAAATTAGGCGACTAGCATAATAAATCAATAAAATGATTAATATGTTAACGAAAACAAAAGTGAAGAGTCATATTATTTGGTGTAAGATGAACAAAACTGTAAATTATGATAAATATTAAAAATGTCTGAGTAATTTGCTTAATTTTAGTGTGTTTAACCAAAAATCACCTTCTTTTCATATCCTCATTAATATTTATTTTCATTTTTTTTTTGAGAATCAAGAAAGCGCTTTATTAATGATTAAACACGGTTACAAGTTCATTAACCGGATACGGCACATTGCCATCAATAACGCAATCTCTACCAAAGAAAATACCCCATTTGGCTAAAGCATGAGCCACTTGGTTACAGGATCGTTTCACATATTGAAACCTAACTTCACGCCCCATGCATGCAGCCCTGCAGTCCTCTACCATGACCTGCAAATAATCATCTGCCTCGCCTGGACTCTGAAGCCTATTTGCTACGTTTAATGCGTCCATTTCACAGACTATTTTATCAATCTGCAAATCACTAGCTATCTGGAGACCGAAGGAGACAGCTTTAATCTCTGCAACTTCCGCATTAACACAGCCATTTAAAACAGACACCCCGCTGCGAATAACGATACCACTTGAATCTCTGCAAACCGCGCTAAGAATCGAGAGTTTCTTCTCAGCCGACACTGCAACATCTGAATTAATCTTACACCATAATGGTGGAGGAGGAATCCAGACCTGTCCGCAACTCTCTATTGGTACCTCCCTATTCTTCAAAGCGTTCCCAGTTGCAATCATCGATTGAATACCATTAAATAAAAATGGCGTGGGGGAGCGATGATTCTCAAAGACGATGTTATTTCTATCCGTCCAGATAACCCATAACGACATGACAAACAGTTGAAGTTCCTCCTGTTTCAAAGAGCTACTCATGGTAGCAATCCAATCCGGGATAGAATCACACCGAATACCAACCGTTCGCAGATTTAAGGGAGAAACCAACCAAAGCCCTCTCACCACTTCGCATTCTTTCAGGCAGTGCAGTGTTGTCTCCTCTTCGGTTTTACATCTAGGACACAGGGATGATATTTGTACTTTCTTCTTAATCAAGTTCCCATTGCAAGGTAACGTATTATGCCCAAGACGCCATAAGAAATGTTTTACCTTTGGAGCAAGCTCCAAATTTTATTCCAGTAGTCTGAACTACCCTGAATATTAGACGGCCCCGCTACATCACGTCTGAGCAT
This sequence comes from Mercurialis annua, assembly GCF_937616625.2. Taxonomy (NCBI): domain Eukaryota; kingdom Viridiplantae; phylum Streptophyta; class Magnoliopsida; order Malpighiales; family Euphorbiaceae; genus Mercurialis; species Mercurialis annua. The sequence continues at coordinate 42,824,647 of NC_065577.1, forward strand.
TTTATCCGCTACATAGTACGATGACCTGACTGTGAACATACCCTTCTTGTCATGTGGCCAGTATAGCTTGTCCGGTGGCAAACGGTTACTTATTGGGAGCTGCAAGATATTATGGGCATCGTTTTCAGAAAATGTACGCCGGACCTTCTCCACATCCCAACACCCATTCGCTTCATCAATGAACGTACTAACCATGCAATCATCCGACAGCGATAAGGCCCCAATCGGTCTCATGAAGCTTGAATTAGATATCCAGTTATTTTCATTTTTTGAGTTCAATATTTATGCTCCAATATAAAATTATAAAACGTAATGCGAAACTAATCTTTAAAAAAAGTATACATAAAAATATTTCTCTAATCTTCATAAATATAATGAACTTTCATATAAAATAGTTAAAATTATGATTTTCATAGTTTTATATATAAAAAATATATTAATAGCTGATTCAGTAACATGCATGGCATTTCTAACCAATCGGTTTCCAGCTTCCACGAAAGGACCAGTACATGACTCCATTTTGCGTCCAAATTCAATTTATTTTCTCCATTTTTTGCACGTTTTATGTCCAAATTCATTATTCTTACTAATTATTATTAATACATTTTTCTTATAAACTACTGATAGCCCCACATTCCAACCTGTTATTTTCTCTTTATTCTTTAATCAATCGTACTAATCATTTCACATTTCTTCCAATCCTATCCTTGTATTATCACCCCAAGAATAACATTTTTCCAACATTAATAACAATGTCATTTTAGTCATTGCACTAAAATGACTAAAATTCATCATCTTATATATGCATTTTACAGTTCATATATACAATTATTTTTTTAAAAAAACCACCTTCTTCCAGCCAGAATATTCCTGAAATGTCTCCGGCGGCTACCGGAGTTCACATTCCGCTCCTGCCGGAGCACGAAGCGAAGGAAAAGCGCGCGCCATCTGTGTCGGGAGCAGTGTTCAATGTGTCAACAAGTATAATAGGAGCAGGGATAATGTCAATACCGGCAACACTTAAAGTTCTCGGTGTAATTCCTGCTTTTGTAATGATTCTTGTTATTGCTTGGCTTGCTGAAATTTCTGTGGAGTTCTTGATGAGGTTTACGCATGCCGGCGAGTCGAGTACTTATGCCGGCGTTATGAGGGAGGCTTTTGGACCTGTGGGATCTGTGGCTGTGCAGATTAGTGTTATGGTTACTAATGTTGGGTGCTTGATTGTTTATTTGATCATTATTGGTAAGTTCGGATTGGAATTTTTCGTTCAAAGCTTACTACTTGGAAACTTAAATGGTATGAGTATGCTAGGAAGTGAGATCCGTTTTGTTTTTTCTTTGTGTCTCAGTACTATTTAAGGTTAAACGAGTCGAATTGAGTTTGAGTTATGCATGCCAAGTTCGAGATCGAATGAGTCTAAATTCTCAAGTTCGAGTTTGAGTTCAAACTATTTTTTCGATTAACTTGCGAGTAGCTCAACTAGTTTATACTCATAATCCTAATATGTTTTCTTTATTTTTATTTGGTTCAGGGGATGTCCTGTCAGGAAAAGTGGAAGAAGAATCCGTGTACCTGGGGATTTTGCAGGAATGGTTTGGCATCCATTGGTGGAATTCACGAGCTTTCGCAATCTTGTTCGTTGTCGTTTTTGTGATGCTTCCTCTAGTTTTGTACAGACGTGTAGGTCGGTGAATCTCACATCTTATTTTTGTTCATAATTTAATTAAGACAGAGGTGTAAGCGAGTCTGAGCCGATTTGCGAGTTACTCGAGATTGACTCAAAAATTATGGGAACTTGACTCGAGCTTAAATTTGAGCTACTCGAGTTAATTATCAAGTCTAGTTTGAGCTTTGAAATACTCAACTCGATAGCCTAATTGAGTTTAATTTAATTTATAACTTTACCTTTTATAATCATATAAATTTAATAGTACTTTCGTTTTTAAAATAAAATTTAATTATTAAAATATTTATACAGTCCTGTCGAGTAAAGATGTGTATCAATTATTCTATTGAGTTTGAGTTCGAGTGCGAGCTTGAAACTCAATCATGATCGAGTCGAGTTTCGAGGTTTAAATTTCAGAGTGGAATCGAGTTTGAGTTTGACAGTGTTTTGACTCTGGTCGATTCGGCTTCCCGAATTAAAAACTTCGCATTCCGATAATTGCTAGATTTTTCTTACAAGATTAAGTTGTGTTTTTTGCAGAATCACTAAGGTATAGCTCAGCTATAGCAGTGTTATTAGCAGTAGTGTTTGTTGGGATATGTTTGGTGATGACAGTCTATGCAATTATACAAGGAAAAACCATAAATCCAAGATTGCTGCCTCAACTAAACAACGAAGCTTCATTCTTTGATCTCTTCACTGCTGTGCCGGTGATTGTCACAGCTTTTACATTTCACTTCAATGGTGAGTCTCATTTTATACGTTCCGTGCTAGCACGAAAACTTTTCGTATGTGCAATAAACATGTTTGATAAATGTATGCAGTACATCCAATTGGTTTCGAGCTTGGAAAACCTTCCGATATGGTATCAGCAGTGAGAATATCACTAGTAATCTGTGCTGCTATATATTTCGCCATAGGCCTCTTCGGATACCTTCTATTCGGGGAATCAATTAAGGCCGATATACTCGTAAATTTCAACAGAAGTTCCAACACAGCGACAGGCGCATTACTGAATGATATGGTTAGACTAAGCTATGCATTTCACCTTATGCTGGTGTTTCCTCTGTTGAACTTCTCTTTACGGGCAAACATCGACGAGTTTCTGTTCCGTGATAAGCCTCTTCTGGCGAAAGACACGAGACGATTTATGTCTCTCAGTGTTGTGTTGTTAGTGTTCATGTATTTGATAGCAATTGCTATTCCAAATATATGGTATTTCTTTCAGTTTGTTGGATCAACTTCTGCTGTTTGTCTCGCTTTTATTTTCCCTGGAGCTATTGTTCTAAGGTATGTAGCGCTCTTTATCGGTTAAATTGTTTGGCGGTTACAAATTATAGTATTTTTACAAAACAGTTACTAATTTATTAATTCTTACATTTCCGTAACCATTTCAATTTTACCAACAATGGCATATCATGAAATAATATTCGCTAATTATTTTCGTTACCTATGATTGACAGGGATGTTCATAGGATCTCGACGACGAAGGATAAGATTATTGCCTCAATTATGATTGGTCTGGCGGTAGTAACGAGTACCATTGCCATATCAATCAACATACACAACATTACAAGAAATAAGTCATAAGTCCTTAATTCTTTTTGGCCTTTCATGATGGACTCTATGCTTACAAGAAAATTGAAGCGATGAAACGAGAAATGAAAAAAAGGCGCAGTCATATTTTTTCGAGAAATATGTTAAAGTTTCCCGAAGCGTTTCTGAAAACAGTAATGAAATGCCGAATATAAAACTTTTAACAAAGATTTATGGATTATAGTGTAAGCTAAGGCTATTGTATGCTTTTAAAGCCTGTAGTTTTGAGTATCAATAGAATACAACAGCTAACAATAATGTATGAGGGGCCTGTTTATTGATGCATATCCAACGACATGAAGTTGAGTTGATTAGAGAAACGACAATGCATTTTTAAGAGATACCAGTCAGGTCGTTTACAATGTGAAAATGTAATTCTCGTAAATTTTGAATAGAACATAATAAGTGTCTGCGTCAACAGACCAAATAATTGCTTCCGATCTGGTCAATATTGGCATTGTATTTAAGAATGTGTTTTAAGCCACTTTGACATTTTTTTTGGTTAAAGATACAAAAAAATTGTGTTAATTCAGTTTTAATTACATCGATTGAATTCTTATCGAATAAGTGTCTGCTTCAACAGACAATTATTGCTTCCGATTTGGTCAATATTGGCATAATGTGTTTTAAGCCACCTTGACATTTTTTTTGGTTAAAAATATAACAAGATTTTGGTTAATTTAGTTTAGATTAAATTGAATGGATTTTAATCAAATACATCATTTGTTCACCCCTAGCTTATATCTTTTGCAGACTTAGTCTATATAAAAATCTGTTCGTTGGTGAAGGAATGATATTTTGGTTTTCGATAATTGGGGGTGGAGGAGCGCTTATGGGAGGAATAGAATTCACATACTATTTGAGTTATAGTTCATTGATTATTTATGATATTATTATACTCGATTCTATTCATACATACATTTCGGACAAAGACAGCATGTAGACAACCAAAATCAATGCCGATGTCCTGCGCATCCTACGCTATGGCTTCGTCATGTGCACCTTACGGCTGCTACCTTCCTTGTGATAGTCCACCAGCAGCGGCATTGTGATCTACAGTTAATTAGTCCGAATGAGAAGCAATGATGGAACCATACACGTGGATCCGTACACCCATCGTGATTGGAAACATAAATATTTTTTAAAAAAAAGTTATAATTTAAAGCTTCGCCCTCGTTGGTATAAAGAAATTGACAATTAAATTTTTCTCCCTTATAATTAGAATCTGATTCTTCTTTCTTCTTCAAATATGCAATGTAGTCAATTCTTCAGATCTTGCTATACTTAACAGACAGATTTAACCATATTTAATTTCTTTAATAGGAATCATAAAAATAACTTTTCAATTAATAATAATAAAAAGTTTGTACAATTAAGTCCTCAACAATCGATGACGATCCGTTTCTAAAGTCTAGAACAAGAAATCTGAAACAAACAGCTTCATTCTTAATATCACTAAACTGCTCATTAATACCCCTAATTTTACGCGCCATTTTAAGATTAAACGCAGATTTTTTAGCAGCACGACTAAATCTCGCCACCGGATTAAACCCGCAATTCTCCGAATTAATCCGAAGATTCTCAGACGCGAACTCATCACATAGCAGTTCAGCTTCATCAACTACTCGTTTGAGTTTCTTCAACCAAATCGCGACGGACTCACTCTGACTCCCAGTCTGATTACTCTCAGCGTCTCGGAGTACTGCGCGGATCATGGTGAGAGATTCCTGAAGCGCGTTTAGATCGTCGTTGAGATTGAGAAAAAGAGAGAGCTGATCGGAGATTAATGAGACTACTCTGCCTAGGGTTTCGTAGATTGCGAAACTGAGGATGTTTTCATTCATGTTTTCAGTATATGATGGATGATTAATTTCTTGGAAGATGAATTTGGTTAAATAGGGTTTATGAAAGAATGGGACGAATTAATAATGTTAGGTGGCGATATTAAAACTTTGTCAAAATTGAAGTCTTACTTAAGTATGTTTAGCGTTTAAGAATTTATTTATAAATCCTTTCCAGATCCAATTAGGTGTTTTTTAAAAACTTTCATTACCTGCATTGGTATTATAATATGTGAAAAATTAAATAAATAATGGGACGTGCTTAATCATTGACTTAGATTTTTACAGAACGGATAAGGGTCATATAATGCCCCTAATGTTTGGGCAAAAGATCACCATGCCCTCATGGTTCGAAAAGCTGCAAACAGGTCAATAGTATTTTTAAATGGGCTTATTAGGCCTTCGCGTTGAACACTGTTAAGGGCATATATGACCCTTTTACATAAAGCATTAGTGGCCAAATGGAGCCATTTAAAAACATTAACGGCTTTAAATATGAGCCGCCTATAAATAACCTGAGCATATTGTAGATAGGGGTGAGCATGGTTCGGTTCGGTTCGGTTTGGTTTAGTAAATTTTAAAACCAAACCATATTTTAAGGGAAAATATAAAAACCAAACTACGCCAAATATTTACGTAAAATTTCGGTTCGGTTAACCAAACTTTAGCATCGGTTTTGGTTCGGTTTGGTTCGGTTTGGTTAATATAGATTTAGATAAATATTATATGTAATTCTACGTAAAAATTAAAATTATACGTAATAATTTTTTACTTATATGTGTGTATTAGTTTATATATTTTATTTTCATCTATGTGTCTATACACACATATTATATTTATACATAAATATTTCAATAAATAAATTTTATATTTATTTATACATATAAAAATATTAATAAAAATAATATTATTGTAAACTTCGGTTTTTCGGTCGGTTCGGTTAACCACTAGTTGAAACCAAACCAAAACCAAAAACCATACTTTTTTATAATTTGAAACCAAACCAATCCATTTTAACCATTTTAACCAAACCAAAATTAATTTCGGATTGGTTTGGATCGGATTAATGGTTTGGTTCGGTTTTTGCTCACCCCTAATTGTAGATTCATGTTTGAAAAACAACTAAATGTCCAAAACCGGACCAATAACGACGAGCTGAGCAAATATCCAAATCTCTCTCTCTCTCTCTCTCTCTCTCTCTCTCTCTCTCTCTCTCTTATACATACTAGTTTCGCATTACGTGCTACGCACGTGGCTCGTAATGTGACTCGTCAATTAATGATAAATTTATTTTAATTATACTGTGTATTTTTATTTATAACCAATATTAAATTAGTTAGAGTTTTTGTTAAAAATAAATATAACATTTCAATTTTTAATTTTTAAATTAATTGATTGACGTTGATAATATTTATTGATAATTTATTATGATTAATGTCAATGTATTTTATGTGTAATTAATAATTTATTATTAAATTAGTTAAAGTTTTTGTTGAATTAGAAATATCTCTAATAGTTAGACTAAAACATATCCATTTGACTTGAATTAAAACTATTACTTATATCAATTGATTATACTAATAAAAAGTAGCAGTACATATTATATTAATTCATTATAATTAATTTAATTTAATTTATTTTAATTTTAAAATTATAATAATGTCAATTTAGTTAGATTTTTGGTAGATTAGAAAATATTTATGAGTTGGATTAAATTTATTATATTAATTAAATTTAATATCAATATATCATATATTCTTTTTGTGGGATTAGAAAATATCTAATTATATTAATTACATTAATTAGAATTATGTTATTATATATTATTAATAATTAATATCAAATTAATTAGTTAGAGATTAGTTCAAAAATTTTGTTAAATTAAAAATATTTTATAAATTGGATTAGAATATTTGTGTTATTGATTAATTATGTTATGCAAAAGTCAAAACCAAATTCATGTTCATCTTTTGCCATATGTAAGGCTACCCGTTGTTGTTTTATAAATATGGAAATATCTAATGTAATTTTACAACTAAATTAATCTATTATTTATCTCGTTTGTAATTATGTATAGGAAAAATAGTGTAACATCTGTTACATCTCCATATTATCCATATTAGAATGGTTAGCAATATTTTAGTTTGATCCTATAACAGGTTAGCTCTCCATGTTATCTATATTGGAAGGGTTAGCAATCTTTTAGTTTGACCAAATAACAAAATTCAAATTACTACTTATTTATTTGATACATTAAACCACTGTTATTTTAATATAATAATTAATAATTAAATAGTAAATAACAATAAACCTTTTAATAATTACGTATTAATATGATTTAGTTAAGAGATGATCAGTCTAGCATGATTACGTATTATAAACATAAACAGATTATAAAAAAAAATTGTAAGCAAACTACTATTTTGCAAGAAGATGGATGTGTTAGAAGCAGAAGTAGAAGCGCTGCTATGGAGACTGCAAAGGACTGTTTTTTCAATCTTGTGAAAGTGAAATATTCAAATTGCTCCCAACTCATTACTGCTCTAACTTAACGTGTTAGCTCACCAAATTAAAGTGGAAAATCAACGTGTTACCCCACCTAATTACAGTTGATGCAAAGAATGAAGAGGGTCAAATTTGAATAGAAGAGTTACTCGCTAATTGGTCTCATGCTTGGAACATAGATTTGCAAAATAGTGCTGCTTGAAGGAATAATGTCTTGAGTGTTTGATTTTTGTCTCTAGGCTTGACTTCGGTACTAATCCAAACTCAACATTTAATCTTCACTTCCTTGTCTTCAATCAGTTTTTTTTCTTAAACTGTTTCACTCATACCAAAACTTTTCTAACTATTTCACCAAATTCATCCAAAATCATATCTCTGAACCTATTCCTGTTGAAATTTTCAGTCTGAATTCTCTAGTTCATCTTGATTTAAGCTATAATAACCTTACAGGTACTATACCAATGCAACTGGGTAATCTCAAGAATCTAGTGGGTCTTGATTTAAGCTATAATTCTCTTACAGGAGCTATTCCAGACACAATTGAGGAACTGCGCATGCTTCAAAAACTTGACTTCAGTTCAAACTCACTCACGGGTCTGATTCCTAACAGTATAGAGAATCTGAGTTCATTAGCTTTTATGGGTCTGAGTAACAACAAATTCAGAGGCTATTTTCCAGTGGGATTATAAAAGCTTCAAAGCTCACAATATTTCATAATGGATGACAATCCAATGAATGTTCCTCTGCTTGTACGTTTAGTAAGTTGGTGAAACTTCAAGAATTAAGGCTTGCAAATTCAGGGTATTCGGGTAATTTACCACCAAGTTTTTCACTATTAATGAACCTTACAACTCTGTCTCTTCAAAACGATAAGTTATTTGGTGAAATCCCTGAAAGTTTTGGCAGTCTTTCTCATATTTACCATATGAACCTCAGTAATAACTTGTTGGGTGGAGTTGTGCCTTTTGATGCAAGATTCTTAAAGAGAATAGGGAGAAATTTGGATTTAATTAGTCATTCAGGGCTTTGTTTGAATCCAACTCAAGAAAAAAAAATCGGCTTCAAAAAATATTTTAGGAAGATAGATTTGTATTAGAACTCTAATTATAATATATTTTTAATAATTAATTAACTAATGACCATAATGCCTTTATTTAATAATAAATTAGAAAGGACTATTCAGTAAATTTGCCTGTCCCCCCCCCCCCATCCGTGCTTTTATATATAGTATAGATATATATATATATATGAGAAAGAGAGAGAGAGTGTGTAATCTAGGATAGCTGTTACATTATATGTTAAATCGGTCTTAACTTGACTGCGCTGAAACTCGAAGTTAAAACTTCATGAATCTAGTCCTTACTGGCGAACCATATTATATAAAGGACTTAAATGTCATTTACCCCCTCAAGTTGTAAGCAATGAATCAACACATAAATTAACTTTGTGGGTAAATTAATCACGAATTTGATATTTATGAGCAATTAACTCCATTTAGGCAAAATAGTTTACAAGTTGAAGGGGCAAATTATTAATTTAGGGAACAATTAACTTAGAAGTTGAGGAGGCAAATTGCTAAAATATGCTTAATTCTCTACTAGCAAAACAATTATGGAGAATCATGCACAATCCACAATCACTAATTTATCAAGTATACCAAAGTAAGTACTTCCCTACAACCACAATATTGGAAGGGAAATTATCTGGAAGACCCTCGTGGGGTTGGAGAAGCTTACTTTGGGGTAGAGAGCTTCTTATCCAAGGTCTTCGATGGCAAATTAATGATGGAAGTACACTGAATTATTTTAAGGAGCCATGGATCCCAGGAAATTATCCTTTCCTTCCAAAAGCCAGAACGACACAGCAACAAACTACAGGAGTAATATCTGACCTCATCAATCAAACTACAAGGAATTGGAAAACAAGTATGATTCTGGAGATCTTTGCTCAGGATGATGCAAGAACCATTCTTGCCCTACCACTATCTTACTGGCCACATCCAGATAAACTAATTTGGCACCACACCAGAGATGGGAATTACACGGTGAAGTCAGGGTATCATATTGCACATAATAAAGGACTCAGGGAATATCAATCAACCATCCCTCATCTCTCCAAACCAGATTGGAAACTTTTATGGGGTCTACAAATCCCAAACAAAATAAAAGTATTCATTTGGCGATGTCTTCATGAGGGACTCCCAACAGGCATGGCTCTACACCAACGGCTACTACTACCACCAAACTGCAAGTTTTGTGAAGAAACAGAAAGTCTTACACATCTCCTATTATCCTGCCCTTTTGCAAGACAGGTATGGTTCCAAGGTCCTCTGAATTTCCGATCCGACTGGGATACATTCCCAAGCTTTTCACTCCATTGGAAGCATACGACATCACAACTGCAAAACCTGGCTTCCGAAACACAAGCTTTACCATTATATTGCTTTACATTGTGGCACATTTGGAAGGCAAGAAATAGTCGCATTTTCAAAGACAACCTTCCAACAATCGAGGGGACAATCCGAAGTATCATACAGGACGCAGAAGAATTTGAGCAGTCCTTGATACCAATGCACAATGTTGCTCCTCCCAACAATCCATACCAATCAAATATCCAAGATATTCCAACAGGGTTCATAAAGCTAAACTATGATGCTGCGGTCCACAAACAACGGAAACAGGGATTTGCTGGAATTGTTACAATGGATGAACACAGGCGCATTCAAGGGAAATTTTCAACGACATTCTGCTTTATATGGGATCCGGGAATTTTGGAAATGATGGCCCTAAGGGAGGCCATGAACTGGGCACTTTCCAGAGGTTGGACAAAGGCCATTTTTGAAGGTGATGCCCTACAAATATCCACAATCATAAATTCACAAAAATGCTCAATAGCATCACTACAGGGTATTTGTGCAGACATCTGGCGTCTTCTAAATTCCTTCACATCGGCTGTAATCCAATCGGTTCCAAGAAACCAAAACCAGGAAGCTCACAATTGGGTTCAAGAAGTCAAACGTCGTATCCTTTAGTACTACAATTAGTTAAATTTAGTTATTACATTTTGGTTCATGTTGGTAACTTTAATTTGTAACTGCTTTTCATCTAATATACCTCAGTTAAAAAAAAAAAAAAAATTGCTCATTGCTTACAAGTTGAATGGGCAAATTGTCACTTAATTTTTTTTGAAAGAGAATGTCAAACTTTACATCTTATTAGGATCTAATAAGATTAGGTAACATCAGTGTCGGCTGATTGAATATTCAATAGGCGTCGAAAATTGCAAAAACAATTATATTTAGAATTATAAAATTTAAAATTCATATTAAAATAACATGCTAATTTCCAAAGTCTTACCTATTGTTATTATTTATGTGCATAAAATCTGAAGTACTTTTCATAAGGTAATCTTTTCAGCATTAATTTTTAGAAAAAGATTAGTTCAATACTTCTAAACTTTAATGTCTTATCTATTAGCAAATCCAAATCTGAAAATTTTAAATGTGAGATTAAAATCCAAAATTTGAAGAATTACCACCGTATGAGTTACAATACAAGTTCAAACTAACACATTAAAAAAATTAAAGCACTCTCTAGTGATCAGGACAACTACGATATAACATAGACCAAGAAGACTAATATTTATATCACAGCACATATTCATATTGCAGTCATCTGAGTTCTCTCAAACTAACCAGCCTCCGTTTACTTTAAGCCAGCTGCTGCATGATCAATAGTTCCGAGAACAGAATCTGATATCTATCGCCTGTCAAAGAATTTAAAATCATGTTCAAATATCAATCAAACAAGAGATAAACATACTTGATAACCAATGAGATAATGAGCTTCGACCATAATTACAAGTAGGGGTAAGCAAACAATTGGTTAAGCAGGTTGAACGGCCAGTTATAGTGAATTAACCGGAAAAGCCGATCTCTTTCGATTAAATTTGATAAAAGATTTTGGTTATCAGTTTGACCAATAAAAATTTAGTTCAGTTTACGACTAAGAATTCTAAAACTCCAGTTAACCAAGTGAACTGGATGTTCAATATTTTTTTATTTATTTACTCCTTTTCTTTTTATCGGTTTTACCGAATTAAGTGACTAATTTAGTCGTTTGGGTATTGCATTTTTTAAATTTTGATTTATTCGGTTAAATTTATAATTCGGTTTAAGAGAGAATAATTCAGATAATTCAAGTTTGGTGAAAACAGCCAGTTCTTAACCAAACCAACCGTTTCTCACCCCTAATAACCAGTGGATTCTTTTGGAATTTAAGAGTTCTCAACCAACCTCGATATTAAATCCGTAATCCTCCTACAAAGCTGTAGGCCTATTTATAGCAAATATCCCCATGAGTCCACTTAAACATCCATATGAAAATTCAATTTCAGTTTAGCCGAAACAAACTTCTTAAACCTTACCAAAATCAAGTTCTCTCTGTGTATTTTTGTCCAATCCATTCTCTGACCTTTGCAAGATTCATTAAGCCTACTGGCTATGATATTACTTAAGCTTCAAATTCAATTCTATAGCTACAAGGATCTCCTAGTAATTATGGTCAAATTTCCAACACTTCACAAGGCAAAATATATATTCAATGTAAATGATTTGTTAGTTTGCATCCTAAAAGAGTTTACAAATTGCTAAACTTTTGCATTATAAGGGTACATGCCTGTTGTGCAGCACAAACGCGATTAGTATACGGTTATGACACAACCAACTAGGTAGCTGCCTGTTTTGGTTAAAAGTGCAATGAATTTTCATTAGGAAAGTCAACTGACCTTCCAATTGTAGGTGTTGGTGCAATCAATCCTCTTTTCTCTATGCTTTTAAATCGATCCCGCAGAAGAGAACAACAACCCTGAATAAGATTTAATACAGTAGACAAGAACAACAATGAAATCTTTTTAAAACAAAATCAAATCATTTGAATGGATAACTTGAAAAAACAAAAATGTCTCCAGTGTGCACCTTCAGCTTGCGAAGAGAACCGGTAATTTCTTCAGATAATAGCACTTGAGAAGGAGCAGGCACAAATCTGAAATGCAAAAACGCAATCATTTTTAAGTGCTCAGGATCAATCATACAAGATTTACGCTACAGAAGACGATGAAACAAAATCTATAAAAGTTTACATTGTTATACTGGTAAGACCTTAAGAAGTCAACATCAATGGGTTCAGTTAACTGTATAACAATATCATTTGTTAGTTATTATAACTTACACAAGTGCTTGCCTCAAAAAAAAAAAAAAAACTTATAATATAAGTGCTATAACCAGTATCCAAAAAGGAATGAATCACATGGAAAAAACATTAGAGCCAAAAAATGTCGAAAAAACAAATGCACACATACTTGTGCTTTCCCAAGCGTGGGGGACGTGTTTTTAGTCTTTCTTGCTTAGCTACCATGCGACGGAGATGCCTTTTATCCTTCTCCGCATCTTCTTTAGCTATTTCCTTAAGGATAGCTGGCAAGCTGCAGTGAGCAGGAAATTATTTTTTAAGGATGTATTCAGCATAAACGATTCTCACTTAAAAAGCAGAGGCAATCTTACGAGTCAATTTCTTTTGAAAGTTCCTTTTTCTTCTCGGCTTCTGTTTTTTTCTTCTTCTGTGCTTTAAGCCTGGCTCTCTTATTCAACTCAACACGGGTCACTCTCTTTGTCTTAATAGATCTGCAAGTCATATGATAATATATGTTAAATTGAAAATACATTAAATTGCTAAGGAAACAGGAGTTGTCTTAGCTAAAAAGAAAGAGCAGCATCAAAATAAATTGAACAGCATGGAAATATTTCTATTTAAGCAACATTTTACATCAGACTCAAATATGCATACATAGTTTTAGACTTCCAACAAATGAAATTGTTCTCGTGCTGAAATAACAAGGCTTACCTATCCTCAATATCCCCGTCCTCTATTAAGTTATCCTCGTCATCATCACCATTATCAGCATCAAGAAAGTACATCTAACAAAACAACTGAAATTGTAAAGCACTTGCCAATTTTTTAAAAAATTACCGTAAAACACAATGACAGGATACTCACATCGTCTTCACAAACTTGCTGATCTGCAGGAACAGTTAACGGAACGGGCTGAGGTCCCAATTCACTTTTATACACTTTCTGCATTTCCTCCGCAACTGCTTGAGCCAATGAGTCCTGAGTTGAAGTAATAATAAAAGAACATAAGGACTTCGAATAAGGAAAATGAAAAGAAAAAGGGAACACCATTGAATCAGTAATTGAATGAAATGTTCGACAATAACCTGATGAGCTTCAAATGAAGGATTATACGAGCATCCTGGAGGCTCAACTTCTACCGCTGGAATAACTGAAGGATTCGATACCTGTAAGCGACCATGACGTAAAGAACTGGATTGAGATGTCTACATAGCAACTAAATAAAAAACAAAACACATCCTATAATATACCTATTCAATACAAAAGCAAAATATCAGAAAGCAACAATTTAAATTAGATAAATACCTTTCTAGTTTTATTGTCACATTCCCCTGATAAGTAATCAAAGGAAGATTAGTTAGTAACATAGTACATCTTTACAGAATAACTATACAACACAACGGTTGTGCCATGTCATTTGTGCAACAAACCATAAGATATTTGTCTTAATGATTAAAAAAAAAAGCAATAATTGAATATTCCATATCGCAAATGCTTGTTGGCTTGTTGTAAAAATGACGTGTCATGTCACAACCGTTGCATGGAATAAACTCTCATCTTTAGATAACAAAACAAATAAAACTAGACTAATAATTTAAAGCTGTGCATATCATCATAATATATACCTTCATTTCCCCACAAATCAACCATGCCAGAATCCTGAACACCAGCAATGTAACGTCAGTCCCTTACCTTAACACCAAAACTGAATGCAAACAAAACTCATCACTAACCTCAGCACCATCCTTCTGCTCACATTCAACCCGAGCCTTCTTAATTTTCTTCTTCCTACCCTTGTTTTCATGAGAAGAAGGCACCACTTGAACAAAAGGGTTCTTTTGAAGCACACTATCACAACGCAGCACCTTCTCTCTATGCTTCTCAATTTTCCTTCTCACAGAAAGATCTTAAAACACAGACCCAAGTAACTAAATCAGCTAAAGATCTTATCTTTAAATCAAACTATAGCAAAAAACGTTAATTAACAAACACCCACATATATATGTATGAAAAAAGAGTGTAAATTTGCCAATTGCTTAAACACTTAAAAAAATTAAAGAAATTTGATTAAAATGATAGCTAAAAACATCAATAAACAAACACCCACATGATAATACCAACTAAAGAGTGTAAATTTGCTTGAACAATTTACCTTTAGTTTTATCAACGAAGAAGAGGGAGTCGGTCGGAACATGAGTAAGTGAGCCGCCGGAGAGTGCATCTTTAGTTGATTTTTCATTGAAGTTGTCTATATCTTCTGTGCTTATGTTTGCTCTCCATGCTTTTTTGCCTTTTCTTGAGCTTTTTGGTTTCTTACCCATTTTTTTGGTTTCGTTTTTTGTTTGGGTGGTGGCTGCGAAGGTCTGGTAATAAGGTGAAGAGGGCAAAGAGAAAACCTTCTGTCCGACGATCAGTTTTTATATCTTAGCTAAACCTAAACGATGTCGTTTGGTATTTCTCATTTTAAGATCTCTAAACTATATAATTTTGGTTTATTTGGTCTCTTATCTTCTATTTTATCTTCTCCGGTCCTTGATTTTTTATTTTTTTGTTCAATTAGGTCCTTTCAAGGGACTGAAGAAGGATTGTTGAAAAAGGTAAAAATTTAAGAACTCAATTGTTGAAAAATTAAAAATTTAAGGATTCAATGAACTAAAAAAATATAAATTATAGAATTGGAAATGACATTATAAAAGATAAAGGACCAGATAGATAAAAATTGAATATTTTAGAGATGGGTTCATCCAAAGTTTATTTCAAAAAGTCGAGTTAAGACATTTTATAGTTTTAAGTTCTAGGGTTAATAAAGATTCACCGGTGATGATTAATAATTTATTATTTTTGTGTATCATTTTATATGTTAATCCTAATAATGATAATTGATTATTTATTTCATTCATCTCTAATTTCCCGTAGATTTTATTTATAATCATTTCTAAATGATCTATATTTTCTATTTTACTTAATTAATTTTTAATTTCGGTTGCATTTGGACTTAATTACATTACTATATTTTGTATATATTGTCTACCATTCATCTCAGATGTTTTTACATTTTTTTATAATTGTTTATTTTAGTTAATATATTTTCTGGTTATATTGTTTAATATTGAGTTTTTTATTTTATTCATATTTTAAGTTTTATTATTAAACTAAACCTTTTGTTTAATGTTAAGGACTTAAAGTTACCTTAAAGAAAGATGAGTTTTAAATGGCACAATTTTAAAATTGTCTGTGAAAGAAGAACTAAATTAAAATTTCTAAAGAGTAATAGACACAAATTAAGAAATATCCCCTAGAATTTTGTATACAAAAAAAAATTCCAAATTGACAAATTCATCAACAAGACTAAGATTTATGCAAATACAAATTCTGTGTACGAAGATGAAGAACGAAACTTAAAACTGTTGCCACAAAACAAAGGGATCCCCAAATCATAAAAGTTCTGCTAAAACAGTGCAAGCCAATGCACATTTCATCACCTTCAGGAATCGCATGCAAGCATCCGAAAACAAGAATGCTTACAGGAACATTGGTAAGAACTATGGTGTGTTTAACTGGAAAATTCTTCAGACCGAAAAGCTCGTACGTTGTTGTTGCAGTTATGACATTTAAAGCTCCGGAACATGTTCCTAAAATTCCTGTGCTGATGTATAAGCAACTGCTGTTGTTATTTATCAGCAGGAAAAATGCTATTGGCATCGGTAGCAGTACAAGTACTGTCATTGCTGGATTTGATATGATTAATTTTTTCCTGCAATAAATTAAAAAAGATCATGTTAGGGATATTTAATCCACATCTACCGGCAATTTTAATGTTTTTGTCAAAAATACCACGACCTTTAAATATTTCCAGTTTGGTTATCATCTTGTTGATCTTTATTTAATATATTCATGATTCGTTTTGAATTGATTGGTGCAATGTTATTCGTCTGTATGTATAAAATTTATCCTGCATGACTTATACAATCTCGCACCATCAATCTTAAATGAATGTCAACGATTTAAAAGATAGTGGATCAAACTGACAAGATTTAAAAAACATAGTATATTTGGAAAAAATATTAAAATTGCATAGATAAGTTCATTTGTGACTAAAACCTTTGCCTCTTTTTCATTTGAATCCATTGTTTTAGTGTCTTAATTTCCGTGATACATAATGTGATAGATTATTAATCCATAAGCTATATATGAGTTCTTATTCTCGAGTAGCACTTTAAAATTCAAAAGTTTAGTAAAAGTTTTTGTTCTAATCAAATCTTTAAACAGTCTCGATTATAATTAAAATCGCAGTATAGCTTCCAATTTTATGTAGCCGCTAGAATTGAATTAAAAACACGTGTTTATGATGTGGCGCTAATCCCACGAGTAAAAAAAGTCTTGATTATAACCAAAACCACATTATATGGTTTCACATTTAACCAAACCAATCCATGCCATTGAATAAAATGTTTTATTTTCTATTCAATTTCAAGAGACAGAAAAAATTAAAATCAAATAATGCGATTTTGGCTACGTACAATTGAGACTTTGAAGAAAATTGGTTAAATGGAAATTTTTGCTAGACGTTTCGATTTTAATAGGTCATTTAGTCAATTTTAAAATTGAGAGTAAAATAATTATTTGCAATGTGAAAGTTAGTATGATCGAACCTTGAAAACCAGTCGAACATCACAGAGAAGATCTTTCCAAAGAAGATGAATGAAGAAGAAATCTCCATCAGAAATGATTCTTTATCACTGCTTAAAGATTTGAAAATAATTTCCAAATTAATCATATAAAGCATTCCAAGTGTAACACCACATGCATTCACCAAATAAAACAACCAGAAATCTACATTATTCATTAACCTATTCAAACTCACTTCATTAATACTCTTATTTTCATTTTCATCACTATCACCCTTTTCGTCGTCGATCTCAATCTCGTAATGTTCAACTCGTGTCGATTGATCATTCCACTCATTATCCGACAACTCGGGCGGCTTCCTAGAGCTACATTTTTGTATTTTAATCACCATAGCCAATACTGCTATTACGAACGGTAACATGAGCACTAGTACTAAGCTCGTTGCACGTAAATGCAACGAAACGTGTGTCGAATATTTGAGAACGATACATTCGATAACTATGTATAATCCTGTCGCAAAAGCTACCATGATGGCGAATAGAGGCATATCTATACTCAAATATTGCTTCGACTTAACACTATAGCTTATGGTTGCGGCTATTAGTCCGACTATAGCCGGACCAAGAAAAATTAACTTGAGATAAACATTTGAATTTCGAGAAATATTTTTCCGTCCTTGAATACCTTCGGCTAAGATAGTGAATATTTTTCCGGAAAACCCCGAATAACTCGATGTAATTGCAATTAAAGGTCGGTGACAATTCTTGAAATTTCTGATAGCTAAAACATAGCAATAACTACTAATCCAACAAGTACTATTTCCTGCAAGAACATTTAGTAATAAAAATTGCCAATAAGATAAAGAGTTGATTTTATTTGATATGGAAAGATATTGAACTCCATAACCTACTGATCCGAAGATAAGACCGACGATTAAAATTATTGATGCAGGAACGTAATTTGCGACAGGACCCGCCAGGGGCCCGAAAATCTTTCCTGTTTCTAATGCAACAATTAAGAATTTGATCTGACTATGAGAGAATTGACAAGTTTTATACGGCGGTGATGAACATGTCGAGAAAATCGAAAAACGAGCACCATTTACGGATTGAAGTAAGGTAATGCAACCTAATACTAGCCAAGGTGATGGATTTTTAAGGGTTGATTGATGACTCATTTTTGTTACTGGTTTTGTATGTTAACTTGATGTGGAAAATATTGCTGATATGCTTTTGATTGCTTTATAATCAATTAGAACTTGTAAAATGGACGTTTCTCCAATGTAAAATTTGTTATGAGTTGCTATCAAAATATTAATTCAGATTTTTTGACAGGAAAAATTACAAAATGGAAAATACAATTTAAATTTCAGATTTATTTATGTTTAGGAATTGAATGAATAATATATCCCGAGACTGTAAAAAGTTGTTTAGTGATGGGCGAAAAACATAATGCAAATATTTTTTTCCAATTTTATATGATAGGAAATTAAAGGTAAAATTAATCCATACATATGATAAAAATGAAATATACTTTGAATACAGAATTTTGATAGTTTAGTCCTACAATTTTACAATGTTAGTCGATTAAATCCAGGTAGTAAAAAAAAGAAAATTTTCTAATTAATAAAAACAAAATGTAATTTAGTCTCTTAAGTTATGTTTATGGTAAATTCGTCCATAGTTGGAGAAATTTCTTAAATATTAAAAGTATTTCTATAATAACATGTAAATTATCAATAAAATTAGATTGTTAATCTCTTACAATATTTTGCCAAAAAAAAAAAATCTCTTACAATATTCATAATTTTCTTCCGTTCGACCTAATTTCCTTTTAAAATATGTTAAGATACCAAAATATATTTTATTTTTATTCATTATATCTATTCTTTTTCATTTACTATTTGGATATAATCGTCAGAACTCGTAAAATTAATAGAGCAAAGTGTTAACATTATTTTCTAGAAATATTACTGGCAATCTTTTTATAATTATAGATAGATATTGTTATACTTTTCCAAAATTAAATAGAGAAATTGATTCTACCTAGTTATTTCATCAGGTCACAAAAGATAATGGATTGTATTTGGTTATTTCTATGAAGCCATTTTAAGACAAAAATGAACTTTGATATTAAGATATCACATGAAGGCTACTTAATCAAAAATGTTGTTACCAAAAGCTTTTATGGCAATTCTATACTATGGGAGTAGTTTGTGCTAATGTTAAATGAAATGCATACACACTGGCTTATGAAATTATAGGATTTAACACTATAAAAAACATATATGAAAAATGTACGGTAATCCGTCGGTAATTATAATCAATAGCGACATAATAACCTATAAAATAAATTTTTTTTTTTAAAGTTTTTGAAGTATTTATAGGAATGGCAATGGGGCGGGGTGGGGACGGAGAAGCCATCCCCATCCCCATCCCCGTGTCTATGGGGAATCCCCATCCCCGTCCCCATACCCATGGATTCCCCATCCCCATGGGGATCCCCGTTCCCCATACAATTAAATATAATTTATAAATAATTTCATTATTTTTATAAGATATTTAAAAAAAATTAATTATAAAAAATACTATTATTTTTTATAATATTATATATTTATAACTAAATTGAAACTAATAAAAAAAATAAATTAAATTATTTAAAATTATAAATAACATACTAAAACTTATAATATAATATAAATATGCATAAATATGAATCGGGTCTCCATGGGGACGGGGATGGGGATCCCCATGGGGTGGGGGCTATACTCCCCGTCCCCTCCCCATTCCCGTGGTTGGGGAATGATTTTCCCCCATCTCCGTACCCATGGGGGTAATTGGTGGAGATTCCGCGCCCCATTAGGGGCGGATCCCCACGGGGAATGGGGAATCCCCTCCCATTGCCATCCCTAAGTATTTATGGACAGTTTGCGACTGATATAAATCCGTTGGCAAATATTGGCGCCACTTTTTTTAGCGATGAATGCCTGCGTCCTTAATTAGTGGAAAATGAAGTTTAATTATTTATCTATTACTATAAGATATTGTGTTTATTCGCCACTTTTGTTGTTGTTGAAGGGGACGAATTAATGATGAAATGACCACATATTGATTAAAAATATATACAGCCACATATTGATGAATTTTTAACTTAAAGAACTCATCTATATGCTATACATATATGATCAACACTGCTTAACCTATTGTTGTTACTCTACCTAACAAATTTTGTATATCTAATGGGTGAGTTAAAAATAAGGCCAATCGTAAAAAAAAAATCCACTTTTTCAACTTTTTTTTATTTATATTTCAGACTTTTAAAATCGTCAATTTTATCATATTTTTCAAGTTTCAATTCCAATTGTACTCCTTTTTTGAAATTATTGTTTTTATTCTGAAAATATTTAAATATGCCCTTCATATTTAACACATAGTCTAAATAATAAATTTTTAATATTATTAAAAATATTAAAAATTGACACTATGTGTCAAATATAAAGGATATATTTAAATCTTTTTCAAATTAAAAAACTTCTAATTTGAAATATAAGTACAATTAAAACTGTAAAATTTAGAAATGAGAATAAATTTGGGGAATTTGAAAATTTGAGACATACATGATTTTTTTTCAAAGGGTATTTTCAGATGATTAAGAATAAATGTAATTAAACTTAGTAAATGACATGCAAAGGATGCAATATATATTTCCATTGAAATGGAATATTTCACTACAGAAAAACAGGCGATTTGTGACGGAAAATTCCCTCACAAATCGTCATAAGGCATCCGTCACAAATTTGATTAGAAAAAATGTATCTAAATATAAAATTATAAGGCATTTGTCGAATTTTATGAGTTTGCAGATAGTGATGTTTTGTGGTCTCTTGTAAAACACAAAATTAGTGAAACATTTATATATAAATGCTAAAATAAAATTATTCAAAAATTGTGGGGCTTAAAAAAGTTGCTAGCAAAGCAAAGACATTAAAGCCAAAACGTAACCCAAATGGTCATACCTATGCCTCTCAAATACTATCCAAAATCTAATACAGACGCAAATACTATCCAAAATCTATACATTTTTGTTGGTTAATTTGGTGAATACAATTTTCAGTACATGTGAAGAAGAGACAATTATATATATCATTTGATTTGATCCATGAATTATTATTATTTCAAATAAATATAATTTTTTTGGGTATTATAAATTAAACATTTTGTGATGATAATATAATGAATCAAATTGGCCCCGTGACCTAAAATTTGTGATCTTTGTCACAATCTAGTGGGGTAGACGGAAAATTGGCTTGATCAACAAGGACCAAAACAATTTGGTATATGTTCTTTATACATGACATTTTGTTACTATTTATGTATCTTCAAGTGTCTGTTGGCCCAATTTCGAATAGGTTTCATGGTGCCTAAAGATGAAATATTTTTGACTTTCTGTAAATAATTTATTAAAACTTTTAAATTTATAAATCAAACTCGATTTGATAATTTTGTTATAATTTTATTTAATTATGTTTTAATTAATTTAATTTTTTCAATTTTTAGTTGAATTTGATGATTTCGTCATAATTCTATCCATGTTTTTCTATTTTTCATAATTGCAAAATTTAGAAAGAAACCAAAAACAACGATAAAATTCAACTTTAAATTCTCTATCTTTCATTGATTGATTTTTTTGGATAAATATATAATGAATTATCAAATTTTGATAGATTTATAAATTTTGAAAATTATGGATGAATTTAGAAAAGTAATTTTTTTAAAAACCATTAAGCCTTTAGAATATCACGCTACTATTTCCTTTACTCCCTTTTAAAAAAAGGCCTAATCACTCAAAAACCCCTCACCTTTAAACTTTTTTTCAATTCTACCCCGACGTTAAAAATTTGTCAATTTTACCCACTTTTAATTTTTCCGTTTTCAATTGTACCCTAATATTTTAATTTTTATTATTTTTTTACCTAAATGATGAAATCATTCAATTAATTAAGTCTAAACATTCTTTTTTTATTCAAAAAAGTACAAATAAGTCCTTTATTTTTAAAAACTAACTAAAAACCATAATCAAATTAACACTAATTTAAATTCTTAATTAATTCAACTAAATTTAAATAAATTTTAAAAATATACAATTAATATATCCGAGATATGTAGAATGTTTTAAACAAATTTCCAAAATGACGTTAATTTAATTTTTCAGGGTACAATTGAAACACAAAAATGAAAAATAGGGTAAAATTGACAAATTTGCAACGTCAGGGTATGATTGAAAATGGGCTAAAAGATCGGGGTTTTTTAAGACATTAGGCCTTAAAAAAATTAGAGGATAAATTTTTGTTACTGCTTGAACAAAGGATCACTTTACCCCCTCAACTTGGCACAAAGTATCAAAAACGTCCAAAGTAGGAAAACCGGATCACTTTTACCCTGAACTTGGCAAAACCGGTACAAAAACACCCCTCTGCTGACGTGGCACCTTAAATGGAGAGTGAGGTTCTAATTAATCATTATTTATTCTAATTAATTATAATTAAATATTAACTAATCATAATTCAACCCTAATTAATCTAGGGGCTTTTTTAGATTTTTTCCAAAAAAAAATCAAATTTTTTTTACAGCTCCGGCGAGGAGGAGGAGCCTCCTCGCCGGAGAAGGGAGCTGCTGCTCCTCTTTTCCGAGGAGGAGCAGCAGCTCCGCTCCTCGCCAAAACGAGGAGCGGATCCGCTCCTCGTTTAACGAGGAAGACGATGAACAGACCCATCTGGGTCTGTTCATCTTCTTCATTTGAAGAAAATGAACAGACCCATCTGGGTCTGTTCATCATTTGATGAACAAAAAATTTGTTCATCAAATGATGAACAGACCCATCGTGGGTCTGTTCATCTTTTGATGAACAAATTTTGTTCATCAAAAGATGAACAGACCCA
This sequence comes from Mercurialis annua, assembly GCF_937616625.2. NCBI lineage: Eukaryota > Viridiplantae > Streptophyta > Magnoliopsida > Malpighiales > Euphorbiaceae > Mercurialis > Mercurialis annua. Next base: position 42,848,011 of record NC_065577.1, read on the forward strand.
CGATGGATCTGTTCATCTTTTGATGAACATTTTTGTTCATCAATTGATGAACAGACCCACGATGGGTCTGTTCATCAATTGATGAACAAAAATTGTTCATCAAATCTTTGATGAACAGACCCATGGGTCTGTTCATCAAGACCCGTGGGTCTTTTAGAATTTAATTTTTTTTATTAAAATATTTTAAAGTTTTAATATTTTTGTTAAAAATTTAATTTGGAAGTTAATTTGTTAGATATATAAAATTTGGGGGTTAATTTGTCATATAAAATTTTAAATTAAAGGGATTGAATTTTTTTTTTAAAATTATTAGGTATTAATTTAAAATGTTTAAAAAGAATTAGGACTATTTTAAACCTTTTTCTATCAAAAACCACCTTAAGAAACCGAAACCACTTTGAAAACCGGAGAGTGTATCTCACTCTCTTAAGTGAGAGTGGGGAGGGGGGTTTTTGTACCAAATTTGACAAGTTCAGGGTAAAAGTGACCCCATTTTGACGTTTTTGATACTTTGCGCCAAGTTCAGGGGGTAAAGTGATCCTTTGTTCATAAAACAGTCCTGATTCAACCGGTTTTAATTAATTTGCAGAATTATTGCCAAATGTTTGATATTATGATTGTTCAACTATATAGTTAAACATGGACATATGAGATTTTTTCTAAATTAATAAAGCAAATAGAAAAAATAAAAAATAAAAATATTAATTAGAAATTAGAAATTTTTATTATAGAAAAAGAAGAGAAAAGGGACGAAATGATATAGCTGTCAAGAGTGGGAGACTATATATGAAATTTGTTTGCATGGATAAGTCTATATTTATGCAAACGTACAAGAAATTAGAGCTTATAAAGGGCAGATAAATATTAATAAATGTAAAGATTTGTAGTCATGACGACCACTTGAAAACGACTCTTTTATTCTATTCATGGAACATATATGAAAATGACCTGTTTTTCATCTTCTTCTTCAACTAACCAACATTTTTATATGATTCCATCGTGTGGGTGTGTATATATATAAAATTTATATTACTTAACTATGTCACACATATATGATAAAATTAAAAAAATATATCATGAATAATTAGTCCATAGTTGGAGAATGTTTAACATTTTAAGTTATTTTTTTGATAAATTAGTCCGTATTTGAAGATATTTTTATAATTTTTATGATATATTTTTTAATTTTTTTGATAAAATTGGTAGATAACTTTTATGAGTTTTTCATCAATTAGACTCTTTATCATAAGAATAAATTAAGGGACTAGCATATATTTTAATTAATCAATTAGACATTTTATCTTTAATATTATCTTTAATATTTTATGTTTTGATATAACTTATATAAATTATAAAATTAAACTGCCATTTTTTATTCATGACATATTACAAATGCATTGTAGTTTTGAACATAGAAATTCATTTTTCTACAATTCGACCCAAATTAAAGTTAATTTGAGATTTTTTTTTTTAAATCATCAAATCTCATTAAATCGAATATGAAACAGTTATATTTGTAAAAAAAGTTTGTAATAATTTTAAAATTAAATCCGATGACCTAACATGAAACAGATAAAATGGTGCCTGATTCGCAGATCTTACTTACGAAAATAAAAATAAATTACTAACTGTTTCGCTAACTAAGTACAGTTTTCGATCACTTTTCGATCAAATTTCTCCAATCACCCACAAAATCACAATATTCCATTCAATCACCATTTAATAACTCCTTCATAAAAAAGAGACAACAAACCTTTTACAGAGAAAGGACAACAAATCTTTCATAAAAAAGGACAAAATAAAACATTCAGAAAAAAGACATATAATATATACAACTAATATAGCTTATAAATAATTCCATTTTGTTGAAAGATCTTCAATTTATCTTCGCTTCTTGGTAATTGAATTGCGCTTTGTTGATAGATTTTAATTCATCAAGAAAAAATGAAAAAAAAAACGCTATTTATTATATTCTATAAAATTAAAATAACATAAATAAAGGAATGGCTACCGTCAATAAAGAAAATCAAACCATTTACGGCAGTCGGAGAAGAAGTAAGAAAAAAACTCTTGGCGGTTAGGGTTTTTTTGAGAGAAAAAAGGTTTTTAGGTAAAGAGTGTACTGATTATTTTTTTTTTTTTTTTAAATATACACTTTTTAGTCGGTATGAGATATAAATAATTGTTTTTATAGTATAAAGTATAACTATTTTTATACTTTGTAATTTTAATTTAAAATTTCAAATTTTTATGGTTAAATTATTGGGTGGAAGACAAATTATACTTGTATTTGTAGTATTTATATGGATATCAAAAGCACTTATCACAACTTTATGCATCTATAAGTTTTGTTCCTATTATCACATGTGCATGTGAATGTACTTCCCCCAAATGTAACTCACGTGAGTTTTTGCTACCAATTAGTCACATGAATCCTGTAATGTATAATTTATATATACAAATTAAAGTATAGCTTAATTTTTAATATATGGTAAATAATTCAATAAATTAACACTAGGTTATGGACAACCAAACAACTTGAATATATTATAGTTACTACTAATTTATTCAATAAAATATGATCTTTGAAGGACTATTCATGAAGCCTTAAAAATCCAAGAAAATGTGACATTATTTTTCTTGTCATTTTATGAAGAAAATTCACTTTTTAAGTAATATGGAATGTCACGAGAAACATTTCTGCATACGTAAATAAACTTTTATTGAATTATTGGACCTTATAAAATTGTTTGCTTATTAGGTTTTTCTTTTTGTTTGTTTTATTTTTTGTTTTATTTTGTCACATGATATGATAATATATAATTCAATTATATAAATTTTAAAATATACATATAAGACGCACAAAACCGTGTACAACTCAGCAATGCACTATTATAGCTCAAAATCACTATAAGGCTAAACTCATCTCAAAGCCCATATACTTTATTAATTTGTTCAAAAGGTTCCTACAACAACCTTGCAATTTTTCCGGTCCCTCTACATCTACTACAAGAATTTTAATTTTTTTAGGCCCTTTCAAGTGCGTATGACTCGCCATTAGCGAGAGTGTAAGAAAAAAATTATGATATAAATTATAATTAATGTTTCTAAGGACCTCATGAACAAAAGTAAACCTCCTAAACATAAATAGTACAGTACATAAACGTTTAGATGAATTTTATTTATATTTAAAAAAACTAATATACATAAATTTTATAAGTTAATTATTAGAAATATTGGTGGGAGTAATTAATTATAAATTGGTGAAAATGTGACAACCCCACATACTTATGAGAGTGTTTAGGTTCAATTATAACCTAATAATTAGAACAAATTAATAGATGGTTAAATCTTTACACTTATAAACTCATTTATATTTGTTCTCCTAAGTAATGTGGGATTATCTTCAACACTCCCCCTCAAATGCAACTGGGATTGGACATCCGGTTATCACTTGAAGTTGACTTCCCCTGAAACTGAAACCTTTTGATTTAACAAGCAGCGGCAACACCGGACCGGGCCGCTGGTAATGAACATCCAGACGGACAACCCGCAAATTAAGAATCCGGGCCAGACCCACTGAAATTTTTGATTTAATACGCAGCGGCAACACCCGACAGGGTCGCTGGGACTGGACATTCAGACGGACAACCGGCAAATTAAGAATCCGTGTCAGACCCGCTCTGATACCATATTAGAAATATTGGTGGGAGTAATTAATTATAAATTGGTGAGAATGTGACAACCCCACGTACTTATGAGAGTGTTTAGGTTCAATCATGACATAATAACTAGAACTAGTTAATATGTGGTTACCTTTACATTTATAAATTCATTTATATTTGTTTTTCTAAGCAATGTGAGATTATCTTTAATTGTTCTCCTAAGTAATGTGGGATTATCTTTAACATTAACGACGAATGAGCACACTTGCCAAATTCTGTACAAGTAAGGGTATGCAAATTGAATTTTTAATAGTAGAGGGACCAAAAAATTACAAGTTTGTGGTATAAATTTTTTGAATAAATATAGTAAAATATAAGGGCCTCTAGATAGATTTGACTTTACTATAATTCAAAATTCCGTAACCTTAGTTATAAGTTTATGGTAAAATCATATTCTTTATATAGTAATTTAATGCATGTGAAAAAGAACAATCACAATCATAGTCTACAAAAGAATCTTTTCAATCTCCAACTTTGTTGCAACTAGCCAGACCCTAAAATTGAAAATTTTCTATAATAAAGACATACAAAACCATGCAAATTAAGGTTAGAAGAGTTTCAATTATCATTTACATAATTCTGATATTTATTATTGGGTTGAATTCCAATCCTAATCATTTGTCAGCATATTCAAAGTAAATTAATGAAGTTTATTTAGCATTTTCAAAGTCTCTAGAGAGTTTATTTTTCAATTACATTAACGGGTAACTAATCCCAAAGATTATTATATTTTTCTATTTTATAATTCGGTTACGGAACTTCAAAATTTGACAAATTGGTTACTATTGTACTATGTTTTTAGTAATTCTGATAAATTTTTAATGAATTCCGATCAAAAGTACCTATGTAGTAGCAGGTTTGTGTTTCAACTTTATCTCACCTCCACTTCAACCATACAAACTGGAGACACATCACACTCTTTATTATATCACTTTTTCAGTTCTTCCAAATATGAAATTTTAGAGTGAAATTTGGCTACCACACTAAGACATGACCAAATTTCATTAAAAGAAATGTGAAAATCATTAAAGATATAATATGGTAACCAATTTGTTATATTTTAAAGTTTGGTAACGAAACTATAAAAATAAAAGAAAAGTACCCAAAATCAATAACCCATTATTTAACTGAACATTTCTTCAAAACAGTAGAAATACATTATTGATTTGAGAAAAGAAATCAATAATTTAAATTGTGTTTTTATGAATCAATCGTAGCTACTAGGTTTGAAACGTGTACTGAAGACAAATAATTGCTTATCTGTAATTTGTAATTTTCCCACTTTTTTGCATTTCCATTATTTTGATAAGCATTCAGTCAGTTTCATTTGACAAAATTTTGAAGTTTTAGATTTGTCAAATTCTGAATCATGCCATTCACCTTAAAACAAGTTTGTGTACATTTTTCATAGAGATAGAAACATTCTCAATTTTATAGAGTTATAGAGGATACTAGATAAATTAATAATACAATCAAATTGACATTCAATGCTTTTAAAATATATGAAAAAAGGAAAGAAATATGGGGTAATTGATTTTCAAAGTATTCAAACTAACATCTTGTTTAATCTTAAAAAAAAATATATAAATCATTTCATACTGGTTATTAAATATGATTTAATGTCAATGAGAATTTTTCTATTCAAAAATGCATATATACATATATAAAAGTCACTTTTTTATTTTTTTTTTCTTGAAAACTTACCACATACGCACAATTTAATCTAAAAAGTCCCGAAATAAAATTATGCATACATGATAAATTTTTCGAAAAAAAGAAGCAAAAACTGATTCATATATGTATTTTTGACTTAAAAACCTCCCTTTGAAATGAAATAAAATTTTAATAACGGAATAAAACAAATCAACGTTTGATCATCAAATTGAAATAAGTCAATAGTTAAGATATTCTGAAAATCAGTTACCTGATAAATATGTATAGGCTTGTTCATTTATTCTAGGAAAGAAACTGCAAATATGGCGTCTCAACTATTATAAATATGGCCTAATGATAAAAAAAGTTAAACTTTTACGACTTATTACATTTTAAACCAAACCTTTTAATTTTTACAATAATAGCCAGATTACATTTTTGTGTGGCAATATAGTCAAATTGGTGGTCAAACTTGTTGTTTTCGAAAGATATTAGACTATTATTACGTTTTGATGTATAATAATATATTAAAAGTTACAAGAAGTGGCAACACACTCAAAAAATTCACATAAAAAGTGCAATTTAACCAAAAAATAATAATACAATTTGACTGTTATTGCAAAAATTAAAAGATTTGATTTAAATTACAACAAGTGTAAAGGTTTGAATTTTTTTGCCATTAAGCATATAAATATCATATATTGGTGTCTAAACTTTAGTAGTTCAATTGGACTTTTAACTTTTAAAAATATATCAAACGAATATAAATAGTCTTTTTCGATTACCAGCAAAATAAATTCATATTTATTTATTTAATTTATCAATTGATTTAATCATTCAAAAATATCCCATATTTTTTAACTTTTTAATTTATGTCCTTACCTTTTAAATCTTTTAATTTTAGTTTATTTTTTAATTTTCAGTTTCAATTATAACCATTTGTTTAAATTTGATTGAAAAAAGGTTCAAATACACCATCCATATTTCTCCATATATGAGATTTTTATGACAAAAATGCAAATTGAAAAAAATATAAAGTAATATAGAAGACATATTTCGATTATTTTCACTCTAATTTAAATAATGGGCTGCAATTAAAACAAAAAATTGAAAATAGGTTAAAATTGAGAGTTTTGAAAGGTGGGGTCATAAATGAAAAAAATAAAAAAGATGGGAGATCTTAATTGATTAAATTATTTAAATTCTATATATGCAAGTATTTTATTTATATTCACTATTATACTTTTGTTTTGTTAATGTGTCGCGCGTTGAAACTTAAGTAAATAAGGAGCTTATTTTGCCTTATTTAATACTCCGAAACTAAAAGGCGGATAATTAACTAATTAAAAAAATTGAACCACCAATTTAAAAGAAAAAAGTCCAAGCATTGAAATAGCAACTTTAAGAAACTGCAAACACCAGTACTATAATTTTTCTTTTATTTTAACACAGAAGATAACATGGGAAAATACTTATTAATTAGTTTTCTTAATCCTATCTGACATGGCATTCTATTTGCATCTTCATCTTTTATATACAGCTAAAATATTCCAACAACATTGTTCAAGCATCCAGCATATATATCACTACATAGGATGCCACATAAAATTAAACACTGTGGCTCTATAATAAAGCTCGTCAATGATATATATCGAGTCGTCCGATGCTTTGGACGTTGTATTAACGAAGATATTTTCTTAATTTATCTATGATTTTTTTTAAATGATTTGTGAATCAGGTCGCACACTTTCATCGCATGTCATCATAATTTATTTTCAGAATGTTTTATAAATGTAATAACTTGGGTTTGATCTAATAATATATTTTGATGATTAAAAAAAAGATCTTCAATATATTCGATGATCTCAATGTGTTAACCAGGGTTAATGCATAGATCTTCCAAAAGTTTCTAACCGTAATATTCTCGACGCGGAAGATATATATCTTATGCCTTGAATATTAGTGTTCAGAAAAGAAAACTGCTAGGCTAATATATAATTCAATTCATAATTTAAACTAGAGTTAAACTCAAAAAAAATCATAATACTAATATTAAATATTCAATTGAGATTAAGTGAGGTCACGGGTTCGAACCGTATTCATGTATGCAGCCGTTTAAAACTTGGGGTCAGAGCTTTGTCTCCCGTAAGAGACCTATCCGACTCGAGTGGGGATTAATCTGAATGTGAAAGGTTTAAAGGTGCCGTCTCATAATTGGGACCCGTTCAGGACACCTCATGTACCTTGTATCAAAAAAAATACTCAATTGAGAGGTTCAAGCTCTTCCTACTACGCCAAAAACTACAGCCGTTAGTTAGGGCACAACTTTAAAAAAAATAGAAAATTAATGCAAAAGTGCCATGGTTTCATTATGACTCGATATAATTCAGCCTCTGCTATGAGACAATCGACATATATTTACATTGACTGTAATAAATGCTGGTTAAATATTTGAATTGTATTGTCATTAACTATTGACATTGCTAAACAATCTAAAGTAGAAAAAATATTGCACGCAATCATTGTAACATGTCATCGATCCATGCAACAAATCAATAATGCGTAGTCATGTGGAAAAATTAATGATAAAAAATTAAATAATAAGTAAAAGATTTTTTATCGTAAATGCTCATTGACTTGTTGTAAATATGACATAACAAAACTAATGTTGGAGATAAACGCTTCCTAAAGTAATGTGATTGAAATTGGGGGATATTCAGTGTTTTAAAAATTGAAATCGGTGGTCGAATCGTGTAGCTACTAGTTCGCGATTCAACGGCGGAGAAAAAGAGCTGAATAACGTACTTAGCTTGTACAATTATAGTCCAACCGCCAGTTTAATCAGTTCAATTCCACCATTAGTTCAACCGTTGGTTTAGCCTGTTTTATTCGATGCACTCTAGTTTTTATAATTAGTTGGACCGAATAGCTGAGCGGTTACCAATTGAACCGGCTAATCCGATTTTGTTGCCATCGGTTATATCAACTCTATTAAGCTATGAAGTAATAGTTTTGGGATAAAACCCTAGGCATAGTAGAATGGGAGAGTATATAAGAGAGAATAGGGCAAGGGAAGAGACAAAGGATGAGCAGATGGAGAGAATTGTTTGGTTGTAATGATTAAAGGGTAGACATGTGAATTGGTGGGTTCTTCATTTGTCTCTGTACTAACCAGACAATCAAATACCCTCCTAACTCCCCATTCATTTTACTTCTTCCCCTTCATTACATATTCTCGTGACTCTCCCTTCATTTTCAATTATATACATAGTATTTATGTTACTGCTACTTAATTAATTAACATCTCTTCAAATATTATCTATATTTTACTTTTACTCTACGTCAGAAATGCTCGGCAGCAAGGTCTAATCCGTAATATTAGGGTTTTTGTTTATCATACATTACAAATCGTATCTTTTGTGGCGCAATTATAATGGAGATCTAGGAGAAACTAATAACTCAAATATTATCCGTTATATTAGGGTTTCTAATGTATTTTGAATTAAATTTATCAGAATGACATGCTTCGAAATGATAGAATTATTGATTATGAATATGGTACGTGGCACATTGTAGATATTTAATAATACTACGCCGTGTTCACTTAAAAACTCCCCTTCCTATTTATAATACATTAAGTTTTTATCTTGTCCAAAATTAATTCATTCACCTATCCAATTAAATATTATAAAATAAAATAAAAAACAAATTGTAAAAAAAATTATGTTAGATTTTTTAACATTTGATTGGATAAGTTCATAAATTTTTCTTAAATCACAACTATGTAATTTTTTTTCTTATTACTAATATATATGGACGGTTTAAATGTATACATTTATCTATTTTTCACGTTACTTAAAAGCTATATTCATTTTGAAATTAACTATATATATATAGTTTAATAACCCTTTTTTTTCTAATTCAGTTTAATAAGCATTTAGAATCTGATATGACTGTTTTATTCCGGTCCTCCATGTAATTTATATTCCTGATTAAAAACTCAAATAACATTTTAGATATACATGTGTCGTCGATGATCATTACCATTACATAATGAATTGGATCAATTACTATTTGGGATGAATTGATCAAATATTAAAAGAAAAGTTGGTTTTATGCAAAGTATTGGATGCATCCATCATGCACGGTGGATGGATAAAAATAGATTTCAATTCCCAAGGCTAAAACAAAGAAAGAACAATATGATGTGTATGAAATTATGATATTTACTTGAAGGCTTAACCCACCAAAAAGGTTCACATATTTTTGATTTTTTACTCGTTTGGTCCCTTATGAAATGTTTTTGTTCAATAAATTCATGTAATTTTTTTTGTTCAATTAATCCCTTTATAGATGAAAATTGTGAGGATGTGACTCAATCACTATTAATAGTCTCTCTACCCCACAAAAACATGCCAAATTTAATTTATGCATAAATAAAAATATAAAAATTAAATTAGTTAGTTTTAATTAACTTCTTATTATACCCTTCAATTGATTATTTAAATATTTCAAATAGTTTTAATTTTATGTTTTAAAAACACCAATTACTTATTGAGATTACAAATAAATTTTAAAAAGCTAAGTTTGTTATTAATTTTTATATTAGATTAAGTGATTATTAATATTAAAAAATATAGTTGAATTGATGAAGGATAAAGTTGACATCTCAACTTAACGAACAAAATTAAAATGGAAACTTGGGCTATATTTCGGGATGTCCAAAATAGCAATTTGGTCTATTTTTGTAGAATGAAATTGAATAATAATTTTCACGTCAAAAATGACAAAATATCTCTATACTTTTAAATTTATATTTATTATCAAGTGTGTTCTTAAAAATAAATAAATTCAACAAGGCTTATGCATTTTATTTATCCGATATTTTTAAAAGTTTGATAATGTGATATATTTTGTCAATGTATTGACATTTAAATCTGATTTCGGTGCGTTTTACCGCATTTGTAATTTATGCTCCTTTTTTATTTAAAAAGATATTTGGAAATTGAAGATAAATTAAACACAACAATTAAGCATAAGGACAAAAATTTTAAAAATGAGGAGATAAATAAAAGAGCAAATTACTTTAAATTCTCCCACATATATCACAATTCACACTTTGATCCATTTTATTTGAAAATCAAACGATTCAGTCCTTCATTTTTGTTTTCGTCAACGATTTAGTCATTTTATTTATTTTTGTGTTAGTCAACCGAGTCAAAAGATTAAATATTTTTTTTTTTTAAAATGATGTGGTCCCCCACTTTTATTTTTATCTACGATTCCATTCCTTAATTTTGAAATTAATTTATCTCACTACTAGAAATTCCGTATTTGGTAACAATAATTTTACAGCTAATTTCTTTTTGGCTGCTAAAAAGCATACAAAAATAATTTTAGAAGCTGCCATTAGTTAAGTAATTATAGCAGCATTATTACAGCAAATTTATTACAAATTACTTAAGACAACATTTTATTAGCAGCAGCATGCCACAATATTTTTTATTACTATATGTTAATAGTAGCAATTTTAATACTATTAATATAGCAAAAATATTTTCTGCTAATTTTAATATTTTTTGTAGTGTCTTTAAATCGTTTGAGTTGATTAACTAACACCAAAAATAGGCAGAAGAATTAAATTGTTGACAGAATCAAAAGCGAGAGACCAAATTATTTGATTTTCAAATAAGAAGAATCAAAATATGAAATTATGATAAATATGATTAGTTTTATAGTAATTTTTTTTAAATATTTTTTTTTTAAATTATAGGGGCTTAAAATGAGAGATTGAAGAAGGGTAAAATGGCACGTGTGGAGAGAGATGGAGATGGAGAAAGAGAAGACAAAAGGTGACGGCTGGTTTGATGAGAAGAAGAAGAAGAAGTTTTAATAAAAGAGTGCCCCCCGTGAGGACTGTTTGGATGCTTTCCAAATTATCACTTCTTTCGATGGACTCCTCTCTTCCTCTTCCCATATTCACGAGTTCCATCCCTTTTCCCCCCATTTCCCTCCCTCTCTTTTTACTTCTTTTCCCAAAAATACCCTTTTAAAATTTAAATTTCCAAAAAAAAATTAACAGATTTTAGAAATATATAATATCCATCTAATAACCGGTGATTGAAATTATTGCACTGATTAAACTGAGAATCGGCCAGTTTTCCAATCTAACTGATGACACTAGAAACTGGAAATCTAGTCCAATCGAATTGAACCAGTTAAACCAACGATCATACTAGTTAAACCGATAATTGAATCGAAGTTGTTCCTAGAACCATGTCTGAAATCTAATTTTGAATATAGTTTTTTCAACATGTTCAATTGGTTACCGATTCAGTATTTAAAACGTTGATATTAGCAATAGATATATCTATAGTAAGCTTGATAATTCCAAATTGGAAATCGATATATCTATATTAAGCTCATTAATTTCAAGTTCAAAATCTCATCTTATAATTATTACGTAATAAATAAATAAATTTAAATAGGAAAAATGATTTCATCTATCTAGACCATATCGATAAAATATTTTAAAAAACTAAGTTTAAATTTTTGATTCTTCAATTTAGGAAGTTCTGATAATATATCAAAAAAAAAGAATAAAAAAATGTAGGGTCTAATATATATTTGAAGAACTTTTTTTTTTTTGTAAAATTTCCTATAATAAAATAAACATTTTAACAAAAACATACATAAAATTTGACAAATTATTTTTAAACTTTTTTTATGATTTTCTTCAATTGTGATTTAGTTATAAAAATTTAGGTACTAAAAAATATTTTATTTTTTTATTGTTAATTAAATTCTTAATCTTTACGAACCAAATCGTCAAACTTGTCTTTTTTTTATAATTGGTGAGGAAGAGCGCTTGTGGTAAAAATTGAACCCACGAACTAGCAGATTTCTACCCGTACTTATATCATTTGAGTTCGATGGTTAAAATTGTTTTTTAGGGATACTTCTACTACTTTAGTCATAGTAAATATGGATTGAAAAAAATTATCTTATTATGTATTTTATTAGTTAATCCTAAAATATTTATACTTAAAAATAATCTTAATTTTACCTTGAAAATATTATTCAATATAGTTTTTAGAATAACTTAATCTATTATTAAGCAAAAATCATCGCGTACTCTCGACAAGACTTTTGATTAAGAATATGCAATTTTTGCATTATCGGAGGGCGGAAAATATTAAGAAAAATAATAATAGAAATATCAATTATTCATGTTCAATGATTTTATATTTTGCACCTGAAAAATATCGTAATAATGTCATAAGAATATAGAGTCACTAAGTTTTTAAAACAAAATGATGTATGAAATATTCCTAGAAAACAACTAAAGCATTATCCTAAGCAAAACACATGATTTGCCAGTGAATGATTAATATAATATATAACTAAAACAAAATTGAAAAGGACCATTAATAATAAATTTATTCTTGAGAATTAGGATAAAAATGAAAGGGGTCCTATTAGTAATATGCATAACCTTATTTTGTCTTCAAAGAAAAAATTAAAGAAAAAAACAAATAAATAAAGAGCATGATGAGCTAGCCACGGCTTTTGGGTTATGTATAGCTTGGGCAATATTTGGTAAATATTTTCTCTTTACTCAAAAAAAGAAATAAATGCAGGCTGTTGTTGAATAATAAAAATCAAGCCATTAGTCATTAAATTAGAAAGGCAAAATAATTTTGTTTATCCGTAATTATAATCAAACTAGCAGTAATATTTTATAAAAATAATTGTAGCAGTTTAATACATTAATTTTATGAGTTTTGATTAAAAAAAGAAAAATAATTAATTCATTAATATGTTTGGAGTATTTTGTTAAAATAATTTTATTTATCTGTGTTGAATTCTTTTGTCTTCAACTTCTTGTGGTTGTGCTTTATAATAAAATTATCATTTATTCAAAAATATTTTATTTTTTCAATTAATTTTTTATTGTTTAGATATAATTATTAGACCTCGTAAAATTGATGTATTACATTTTCAAAATAAAATTTTAATAATATCTATATTAATGTTTATGGTTATGGATAGATAACATCATTTTGCTAATTCAAAAAATGTTTTTCTTTACTTGAATTTATTTTTCTTTTTTATATTCTAACAAAAGTGAGAAATAATATAAAAAACAGTTAGGCAAAATGAATCTTTATATCCATAAATTTAGTTATTTTATCAATTATATCCCTAAAAATAATTTAAACATTTTGATTTAAATTTTATAAATTAAAATATATATATCAAATCTCAATTTAAATCTATTTTCGGTCACATAATTCTCATTTTTAGGCATAAAAACCCAAATAACTCTTTCTAAATTGAAATAACAGATTAATTGTGTAAAATAATTTTTAAATGAACTAAAAATTATAAAAATAAGTCCTGAAAATATGTACAACTTGAATCTTGAATATAATTATCTCAATTCTCAAAATTAACGTACTAGAATGTTCAAATTATTCATTAAGGATATGTTTGATAAAATGACCAAAATTGTGGATATAAAAGGTAATTTTTCCAACGATTTATCATAATATTTTGATCTACTTATTTTAAGTGATCATGTATGATCCCAAACTAGAATCCAATTAACAAGTTCATATTAAGTGAAAATGACATTTATAGATAGAACTTGTTAAATTTGTAGTACTCTTTTGTCCCAAAAAAATCAATTTTCATATAAAAAAACAATTAATATTATTAAGGCGAAACTACCTTTAAATTAGAGTAAACTCCAGTCCTGGGTGAAACCGAATTTATTTTTTTAAAAATACTGAGATAAATTTATAATGAATTTAGAGTTAGATGAAAGTTAAATGCGGACTGTTAAAAAATCACATGTGAATTAAAAGTTAAACTCAGATTGAATTTTTTTTTCTTTTTAAGTTTTGATTATTATAATTATTTTGTAAATTTTGGAAGGGGGATCGAGATAAGTACAAGAAACTCTATAGTACTATAAATTTTGGTGAGTTAAAAAACTAAGTGAGTCATGTGAGAATTGAATAAGAAGACAGGAAGAGAATAATATAGATTTAAGAGCTCATATATCCTCTCTTTTAAACACCATTTCAGAGGCTTTTTTGCAGAGAGTTTTAGTATTATATATAGAATAGATCGAGAGAAATCTGAAATTCATAGCATAGCAATGGTTTCAAGAGAGAATTACAACAAAAGAGCAGCTCTGCATGAGAAGCTGCAGCTTCTTCGTTCCATTACTAACTCTCATGCTGTAATAATTCTCTGCTACCCTTTTGCATTTCATTGGCTAATTACATTCATTTCATTCATCAATATTATTCAAATAATATATTATTCATATGTAATACTTTTTTTATTTATTTTTTTCAATACTAAGATTGATCTTCTCTATTTTTTATTTTCTTGCATGTATTGTTCATCCCTAAATTCCATAGAATTAAAGATTTTTTTGCTTATTTTTGTGGTTAATTTATCAATATTTAGATGATTATCTGCATGTAACAGATAAACAACACATCAATCATAGTGGATGCAACAAAATACATTGAAGACCTAAAACAAAAGGTAGAGAGATTGAATCAAGATATGGGAGATTCACAATCTTCAACAAATCATCTATTGCCTTTGGTAAAAAAAATTATATAATAATCAAATTTATTTAATCTTGATTAATGGATCTTTGTATAAATATTTTTTGTTAATTAAATCTTTGTTTTCTTTTATCAGGTTACAGTAGAAACCCTAGAAAAGGGTTATCTGATAAATGTAGTTTTAGATAGAAGTTGCCCTGGATTGCTCGTCTCCATTTTAGAAGCTTTTGAAGAACTGGGTCTTATTGTTCAAGAAGCTAGGGTTTCTTGTACGGACAGTTTTCGATTACAAGCTGTTGGTGGAGAGGTAAGTAGATTTTTTTAAAAATTTATAATATCTTTAACAGTAATTCAGTTAGTTATTGGTAGAACTTGAGTGATTTGATTTGAAAATAAAAAATTATTTAAATATTTTTTTAACATTCATCTAAAATATGGTTGTGAGGGTGAGTCTATTGGAGTCAGTAATGTCTTGTTGCTAGCTTCTGTATTCTTATAGGTTTGCTTGCTTGTGAATTTTCAACTATGGACATGTACTGCCATTGTTGTACCATGTATGGCCACCTTCTGAAAGTGGGGTCTAATTATTTCTTATCTTTTTTTCTATTTGTTTGAAATAATTTTAATCGAGTTAAATATTTTTACGGTTATCTAATTATATTAGTTTTATAGGTACGCTTATTAATATTCAGTTTGTTTTATTTTTGTAATTTAACATTCATTATTCAAATACAGGATTATACCAAATTTTGCTTATGTAGCCGACGGATTGTTTTTTAATTGCCCGACAGGCTTTAAAATAGGAAAAATTTGATACGAATTGATCGAACAATCTTCCGTTATTTGAAAAATGAACGTTAGGTTATAGAATATAACAGATTGAATATCAATAACCGTTACTATATAGTTGGATTTAACCGTAAAAATAGTTAATCCTATTTATAATTATTAAAAAGGAATAATCTGATTATTGACAGCCATCCAATTAACTACATATATTTTTGAATTTCTTCTGTTAGTTTATATATATTTATTATTGAAAAAATTAATTTGCAGGAAGAAAAAGTAAGAATTGATGCTCAGGTGGTGAAACAAGCAGTGTTGCAGGCTATTAAGAACTGGAGTGAAAATACTGAACAAGAGTGATCAAATTCTTGTTTTAAATATATTTTTGTCACTTTAGTTTCAATTTCTCAATCTTGTTTTTCATAATTAAGCAAAGCTAAGGCTGCCAGCCAATGTGGTTAATTAATTAATGTTGTTAATCAATGAATCAAATGTTCCCAATTCAAGCTGTAATTCGGACCTGAAGAGAAATGGAAACAGGAATAGGAATAAGATCACAAGAGAATATACAGAAATGATTCATAATATATATTTTAATTGAGAGAATAAGAATATGCAGAAATGATTGACATTATATAGTTTTTAATTAAATAGGAGTGAGAATATGAATTAAAAGAACGAGAATAAATTTAATTTTAATCATGGAGAATGGAAATACTTGATTTCCAATGATGAAGGGATGTCATACATAATTTCATATAATTTATTTTTTCAAATCAATAAAAATCATTGCCATCTTTTAATTTCATTCCTCCTAGAATTTAGAAAACTAAATAATCTCTAAATATTTATTTATGATTATAGAGAAATAAGTAGATTCAGTCCAACACGTCATCCATAGACTTAGCCAATCACATTATAACACGTCATCAATAAACTATCGCCTTATTTTATTTGGTGATCATAGTTTAATTTATTTTATTTTAATTATTAAATTTTTATTTTATTTTAACAAGAAATTTTCAGACCAAATATGCATACATGGCAGTCAGGTTGTGCTTAATTTTATCATATGACCATGGAATTTTGCCACTTTTTGCTGGTTTTTGTTGATTTATGCATACATGACAAGTTTTGATGCAAAGATCATCAAAAATTGATTGTCATGTATGCATTTTAAAGTATAAACCGATAGATACGTATGCATTTTTAGTTAAAAAAATTCTAGTTGAAATAAAATTAACATTTCGCGACTTTAATAAAACTAATTAAAGTTTGGTCACTAATTAAATGAAATAAGTCTTGTTTAGTCCCTCCAAAAGTCAATAATCCATATTTTACTACATCATTAAAATGATATCAAGATTGTAGTTTAGTTAATATATATTAAATGTATATGTGTGTGATGAAATATTGTTGGTTTTGTCTATAAATGAGGTCGAAGATATAATCCTTAGAAAAAATAATTAATTTAAAGAAGTAAGATTTTAACAGGAAAAGCATGAACTTAATTTGTTTTGTTGCAATGAAATTCCCAAAACAGTCACAAGTTTATTAGGAGAGGATGATACTATTTGTGTGAAATGAATTAGTAGTAAATAGAAGAATGCTAGGCTTACCAAAAATTGTTGGATTTTATTGTTTTGAATTTGATGCATGTGAAGTTCAATAAGAATAAAAAAGATTCCATTTTTTTTATATCTTCATCAGCTGGCAGCTCATCAGTTTTCTGTCAATTGCATAGGATAACATTTTCTTATTCCTTCTATATTTCACTTAGGTTTTGATTGCAATTGATAATACCACATGAAAGTAAAAGGATTAATCCGGTCTTTTAATTTGTGAAACAGGGCTAAAAAAATCCATTTGGACATTTTGATCAATTAGGACAATGCTCGCTATTTTTTGTTCAATTAAGAACACAATTTAATAATATAAAACAATTACAGGGACCAAGATGGTCAATTTTGTTATTGACTTAAGAATAAAAAATATTATTCTTAATTAACCCAACAATTGAAAGTACTACTTTTAATTGATTAAAATAGTTGAGAGCGAGATATTTAACCTTGAGTCACAACTTCAAAAATTAAATTGACCTTTTACTCGAAGTAAATATACTCTTAACAAAGATTAATTACTATTACTTTTTTTTAGTTTGTGTAATTATATTCTCTTTTCAAATATAATTACACAAAATATAAAAAAAGATTTAATCACTCGAAACCCCCTCACCTTTAACCCCATTTGCACGCACCTTGCGTAGGAATTTTTTCAATTTTACTCTAGTTTAGGTTTTTATGTTTCAATTTTACTCCAAAACATTAAATTGACCTCTTTTTACTTAAAAAAAGTTTATAATAATCCTTCATTTTTTATATTATTAATAACATTAGGGTCTAATTGAAATATAAACTAAAAATGAAAGATTATTTTAAACTTTTTTTAAGTGAAAAGAGATCAATTTAATGTTTTGGGCACAATTGAAACACAAAAAGACAAACTGGGGTAAAATTGTCAGAGTGCAATTGCAAAAGAGACTAAAGGTGGGGTTTTTTTGAGTGATTAGACCTAAAAAAATTAAGCATAAGGTAATTAAATAAATTATTTTTTTGGAAATTGACATGTCATTGTGTGTAAATTTTGAAGTTTTAGATATCATTTATTTTTATCAAAAGGGTATTCTATTTTTATCAGTTAAACCTTTTATTTTATTTTTATATTTGTTGCATAAATATAATAGACATAAAATATAAAATTGTTGGACAAAATAGACATAATTGTATTCATGATATATATCTATTAATTTTATCATGATTGTGAATATATTAATTACTTTTGTCTCAACATATTATACAAATCAAGCAATATAATTCTCATTCCTTTTTCTACTTTTAGCATCCATCAAAAAAGACCTTGTAATATGCACAGCCAAATGTGGATTCTTTGATACAAACCCTTCATATTTAGCTGAATAAACAATGTCCTCCAAATTCTTGACAATAAAATTCAATGCACTCTCCTTTAATATATTGTTAGAACAAATGTCTGAAATCTCAAGAACATCAAGAGCATTCGATATATCGAGCGATCGAAGCATGTATCGTTCGCAGAATTTTAACAGGAACGGAATTTCGTATTTGTCAGCTGCTAATGTCAATGAGTAGACATTTTTTTTCAATTTTTCAATTGGTATGGTTCCACTATAAAGAAATTCAAGAAGAGTTTCAAGTTCTTCATGGTTTAGGTCAGAAAGTGTTATAGTGTCATTTGCTGGGGCTTTGCATGAATCTGAATCCAACATGTTCTTGAATATTTCTGATCTTGATGCCTACTCAAACGGATATATAAAATAATATGGTCAGTAATAAATTATGTGTGTTGTACCAATTAATTGGATTTAATTTGATCCGATTCGATTTAATTCGACTCGAATTGATCATGCATATGAGATAAATAAATAAAAGAAGAACAAATTAAGTGATATTTTTTTTAGTTTGATTTAATCATTATTGAATTTTATTGCCATATTAACAATAAATGATAGTAGCATATGCAAATTATATCAAAATGAAACACTGTTTAAGAAAATTAAAATATATTTTTAATTTTTAAGTAGCCGGTGATCCAAAAATAGCTAAAGCACCCATTTTATATACTTCCTAGAAATTTAAAATATCAATTTAAAAGAAATAAAAAGTTCATGCACTAAAATTGAAGATTAAGAAAAAAAAATCAGATACCAGAGATATATTTTTTCTTTGTAAAATGACCATTTAGGATATATTCTCTAAGATAAACATTAAGTTATTGTCATTAAATGGTCAGTTAGCGTAATGTTTTAACTGTCATTATATGTTTGTCAATGGAAAATTATGTAGTAATGTTCATGACAAGTTGTAATTGACAGTAGAAAATAATTCCTAACTATCAATTTCACTTATAATCATAAAAAAACATCTCACTTTTTGATTTTTCTTGTTTATATCTCAAACTTTTAAAATTGTCAATTTTACATTATTTTCCAATTGTCAGTTTTAATTGTACTCATTTTTAAAACCGAAGTTTCACTTTGAAAAAGATTTGAATATGTCCTTCATAGTTTGTACGTATTCTAAATAACCGTTAATTTTTAAAAAAAATAGTATAAGTTGAGAACATGTGTCAAATATATTGGACATACTTGAATATTTTTCAAGTGAAAAAAACTTCAATTTAAAAATAGTACAATTATTCATAAAAAAATGGTACAATTGAAACTGAAAATTGAAAAATAGGGTAGAATTGACAATTTTAAAAGTTTGAGATATAAGTGAAAAAGTGAAAAAGTTGAGATATTTTTAGATGATTAAGCCATATATATATGATCCATGAAATAATGCCTCAAAAAATATATCAAATGACAGAGGAGTTTACCAGTAAGGCTGTATGAGCAGAAATAGAAGGTCCACCATTGCCAGGAATGAGTTGAATATCAGTAAACATTTCTTGTCTAAATAATGCAATAAAGCCACTCAGAAAATTAATTTTCTCATTTAATTCATCTTCTCTTTCCTTCATACTATTCATCCAATTTGGAACACTTGCCAATGGCTGAGGCTGATGACCAATCAAGAAAATGATATTTAAAAAAAAGAACTTCAATACATAATAATGAAAGATTTGTGAATTATTTTTAAATTTACGACAGAATTGCGACAAAAACGATGCCGTAAAATCTTATGACAACCGTTTCCGTCATAAATTTGACGGTCACAAATTGACAATGTGTTTATCAATTATATACAAAAAATAGAGTAGAAGAAGCAATGAAAATAGAGCTTGCCTTACACAAATTTGCGAAAGAATCACTCGATTTCTCGTCGCTAATTCCTTTATCGCTGTCGTATTTGTTCATCAATGTGATAATAGTTTTAGCTCCTTCATAGCATGATCCACATATTGTATTTCTTGGTGGTCTAAGTATAGCAGGCATTGAAGTGCAAATACAGCAGTCCATTTTTGCCCTTTTTTCTATAGTTTTCTTGAATACATAAAAGAAAGACTAAGGTGAAGAAAATGAGAATGAGATTGGTTCTTTTATTGAGTTGAATTTCAAATACTTGCCAACTCTGGATATCAAATTTTCGCGGTTACTGAACTTTTACTTTATTTTATTTTGATCATTAAACTTTTAATAGTTTCAATTTAGACCCTGAACTTCAATATTGTAAGAAACATGAAGTTTTTTATTGATTTCATGTCAAATTAAGTGTATGTAGCAACCGGATCTTACCAAATCATATTTCTTATTATATCAATAACTTGCATCAAATTTTTGTAATTACTAGACTTTTATTTTATTTTATCTTGATGTAAGAAAAAAATGTGTTGCTCTATGACGTGGCAAAATTCGATCGCCATATAAACTCAATTTGACATGAAATCACCCAAGAATTTTCTCATTTCTTATAATTTTAAAGTTCAACACTTAAACTGAAACTAATTGAAATTGTGTGACCAAAATGAAATAAAAAAAAGTTTAGTGACCACAAAAACTTAATATCCTGCCAACTTTCCTTAATACGATAAACAATGAAGGGTCTGTTAGACTTTGTATTAATAAATTCATCTTCTTGATAATTAATTTGATGAAGGGGACAACTACTATATGATTGTTTTAGATGGATTAATTCTACGTATTTTAACTTAATAAAATGAACTGTCCATAGCATCCATTAATGAAAATTTTACAACCCTTTGGTCTCATTTAGAATTCAAATAAATGACACACATTACCCTTTACCAAACATTTCATTATTCCCACTTCTATGAGTGTTTTAATCAAAATTCATTTTTGAGCCTTTTAGTATGTAGTAGGGCAATTTTATGATTAACAAATTCTTGCAATAAATGAGGGTTTGGATGAAAAGAAAAGCTAATGTAAGGGCAAAAGGGTCAAATGGGTGAATAAAACTAGAGATATGGAAGGTGAAGGTTGTTGTTTATATAATCTAAGAAAGAATATGAAGTTGTTGAGTATGCCTTTTGAGTGAGTTTTTCTTAATTAAAAAATAATTTTGGTTAGGGAAAAGAATTAGGTAGTTAGGAAAAAGAAAATGACTTTCCAACCTTACAACAGCTTATACATACTGGCCAACCATGATTTATCAACCATCCATCAACTCTTTTTATATTCTAAGGCCAGCTTGGCTTGTCAAAGCTACCCAACCTAGGGTGAATTCGGTTTGAACCGAATCGAATTTTTCATTGTTTCTAAAACCAACCGAACCAAATTATAAGAATGTAAAAAAATTCAAATCGAAGCAAACCAAACTGGTCGGTTTGGTTGATTTTTTCACTTCAGTTTGGTTTGTACCAAAACCTAAACTGAATCTTTTTAAAACCGAACCGAATTAAATTTCAGTTCCAAATTTTTTTATAATGTCAAACTGAACCAAACTGAATTTATATATCAGTTTGGTTTGATTATTGGGTTTGGTTCGATTTATGCACACCTTCCTTAATGATTGTATACATGAATTGCATGTTAATCAACACAGATAAACAAATACTAACTTTTATTCAATACTCAATTAGCAGTTGATAATCTGTCTTATGATAGAGATAGTTAGATGTTCAAATTTCATTTTCCTAACATGAACTACAAACAAACAAAGATAATGATTATGATAGAGAGACTCCGAGTGCAGTTGCGGACGGCGACTCTTTGCCGGCAGGCACTCAAGAAATATGATCGAGTAAAAAATTCCACGGTTATTGAACTATATGCCAGAATGATTACCATCATTTTATTTGTTATATTTTGATAACTGAACTTTCATTTTCACACGAATGGGAGGTGACTATAGCAATTCATGTAAAAAAATTGCTTGTGGCAACAACAATTTGTGCTGTTATCCAACATGTCTTGCCACAATCAATTTTGGACCTAAATTACTACAGTAATCTCATATTGATGTACAAATAAAAGTAAAGTTATCAAAATATAACAAATTAAACAATGGTAACCTTTATGTAAAAAGCTTTACCGCATAAAACTTTAACCTGAAATATGACTATCATCTTTATGTTAGACTGCTTCTCAACCAATACAGAAAAAGATAAATAGAGTTCTCATATAAACAGAGAGACTACTAATGCTAATGCTGCTGATCCATCAGATATAGTTCTCATTTGGACAGAATAATTAGCAATGATATAACTAGAAATCTTTCATTGCTTCCCATTCTGATGATGTACAGCAGCAAATTCCTAGGCCTCGAGTGCTATGGCTAGCGCAATAGCAAAAAAAACAAATAATCAATTTGATGTACTTTAAGGTTAATTGCAAATATATTCATGACAATTGCAATTCTATCACGTCTTTTTAAAGTTGTCAATTAAATTCTCCAACTAATTCTTTTTACAATTCTACAACCATTTCAAAATGCAGTGATTTTCAGCTGACGTGGGTATCGTTGGACACAACAGAAGGACATGCCTTCTATTTCTGGTAGCCACATCATCCGAAAATTGCCGGATTTTTTTTAGAAAGAAAATCAGTGATATAATTGCAAGAAAGAAAAAGTAGCATGCGATAGAATTGCAATTTCATGTAAAAGTCATGAATTTATTTGCAGTTAACCCTAATACTTTAGGATAGATAAAACAACAACAATGTGACCATGTTAGCTGTTTATCATTAGTACTGTTTCCTACTCCAAAGAAAGCTTAATGTGTACAAATATTGAATAAAATTAGATTCTTATGAAGAGCAAGGTAGAACATTAACATACCAGTGGGATTACTTTGGCATTCCTCATAAATTTCTACTATATATATTTGTAGGTCATAATATGCCTCATCCGCACCAGACACAGCCAGACAACTTATAGAGGAATAGAAAATTCTTGCATTCTCCAAATATATAACAAATGTAGAACTTTCTTATTGCACCCCTTGTCATTGTAGCAGACTATATAAGCGTCCGATCATTCAGCAGAGATGTGGTGCATTTACCATTGCCAGTCCACAGATCCTTTTCATGCAACTAAAGTTGCTTCATCAGTTTCAGGTACTATTATATCAAGCCTCATCATAGGCTTGTACTTTTCAGGGATCTCTACCCCTGCTTGCATACACATTTCAACCACAGCAGGAGCCTTTCCATAAAACTTTTTCAGGATACCCTTCAAGGGAGGGCCTTTTGGGTCTCTAACATGCCATGCATAATTAAGTGGAAAAACTTCCTCAACGGTAGCATCCTGCCAACCGTGTTTTCCGTCCCTCCACTGGTGCTTGAATTCCCCGCAGAGCTTCGCATTGTGACCCCAAGGTCCTACGTGAACCTCTGAGCAATACCCACATGCCTTCACAGTGTATTTCCTCATTAACTTCCTGACACCCCATCTAACACGTTCATATGCATCAATGGTCTCTTGTGCAATCCTCGGTATATCTTCTAATGGAGGAGGTGGAAATCGGTCACAAGCCCTATATGTATCGAAGTCAATAGAAATAGTTGGGTTTCCAATACGCCATGGTGTCGGCTCTTCAACAAATCCACCTCTGTCTATCACTTTTTTTCCAATCATTCTGACTGGCTTCATTCTTCGGCGAGAAGGGTACTCAGGTATATCCACGCCAGCTTGGATACAGAGTTCAACAACAGCTGGAATTCTGTCATAGTTGAACCGAGTTTCATGCTTGATGCGATGGCCAAAAGGGTCATATAGGTGATAAGACTCAACTGGGACAAGAACATCATTAGTCGAAGCCTTGATCCATGAGTGCAAGCCACGTCGCTTTGCACTAGTTGGACCAACACAGTTCGGGATGGCATGACCGGCATGAGCCACATGAACTTCTGAGCATTCACTGCACACAAAGTAAAGCACATTAATCTACTTTGCACATACAAAGCCTGCAAAGCAATTTTCTTGAATTAATTTTTAGATAATCAAGCTATCAGAGATATAACTTGCCTGCAGCAATATACAGGAATAACATGTAAGAGTTGAGTAACTCCCTTTATCAAAATTTTCCAAGCATCCAGTATCCCATATGCTACAGGAACAAGATCAGGGACAAGTATCCCATTTTTTGGAGGTTCAAGAGGTTTCTCAATACCCTTTTCTGCAAGTTTTTTTTCCGTCCTTGCAGCCCTCTGGATCAACTTTAAAGGAATGGGATAAGGCTTCTTTTTCTTCTTTGGTAGTATGGGTGGAAGATCTACATTCTGTGGAAGAGCTTCTTGTTTATTGAGATTTCGATATTGTCTGGATCTTTGACCAGCACACTTGATCGTGCTGGAAATTTGAGGTACACCTTTCTGATGCTGCTGCAGCCCAAACTGCATTTAGAATGAAGCATAAGTGTCAGCTAAATAATGGCTCGTAAAACCAAAAAACTCAAACCGAAAGTCATCTGAAAAAAATTTAATACAAGTAAACTTCAAAAAAATGCTTGATAGCTGTCAAGAATGTTTTGGCAAATAACCAGTTCTACAATCAACACAGTGTCACAAGAAGCATAACTCGTGTGTGTATGCTAGTGAATTCTTCACAAAAGAAAATGCTTATTAAAAAAGGTTTACAAGACCTTCAGTCGAAGCGTTTCTGAACTTAGAGTTGACCACTTAGGCATTTTGAACTCCATGATTCCTAAGTAAAGACCTGCAATTTGTAAACCAAGGTAATGCATGTTAACTAAGAGATTATATTGTGTCTTGTGGCACAGGCATACAAGTGTAGATATAAGATAAAATTTAAGAATAAGTTACCCTTTGGAGATGGATTCCATGTAGTAGGAGATACTGATGGCAGCTGCTGGAGCATTTATACTCAAATGAAATAATATGTGTATTTGTTTTTTCCTTGCAAGAGGAATAAGACACTGCAATTGCATCACCAAAAATCACTTAAAGTTAAATTATTTAATTGATAATGATCCTTATAATAACAATCACTAAAAAGAAAAACCTTTACTTTCTTTTTCCAACTGAAATAACTGGCAATATTCCTATTTCCCTCCATTTTTCAGAGACCATTTAAGAAAAAGTTTTATGATTAAAAAAAAGGCTTAATTGCTTAAAAATCACAAACTTTAGCATGTTTTGCACTTTTAACATGAACTTTCAATTTTGGAAATTTAATACATGAACTGGCAATTTTTTTTTTACAATTTTAGACATCAAGCAATTTTCCGTCAAAAAAAATATTAATCATGACACCGGAATAACCATTGTTCCGACATCTAAATCAGCAATTTTTGAACGGAAAATTGCTCGGTGTCTAAAATTGCAAAAAATCAAAAGTTGATGTCTAAATTGGCAAAATTAAAATTTCGTGTTAAATTTGCAAAACATGCTAAAATTCACGATTTTTTTTTTGCTGTTAAGCCTTAAAAAATAATCCAGATAAGTGCATAACTAAAATTCTAATAATTTTCATAACATTCATTGAGTCATTTCTACAAACACATTGTGAGCATTTAATGAAGTCATGCTATTTCTTTATAACAAACATGTAATATGCAGCTTATAACAGTCTCAACCTTAAGACTGAAAACAAAACCACTATAACCCAAATAAAATTGAAGGTAGCTTATCAAATCCCAATAAAGTAGCAAACTTTAACTTCAAATAAGCAAAACACATAAATTAAGGGAATTTTTTTTACATACCCAGATGAAATTTAGAGCCTATGTGTTTGTTTCCTATCAAGATTTCATCAAAAGCTTGAATCTTTACTGGTGTTTTTAATTTTGAAAAATAAAAAGAAATAGAAGAGGAGATATTTTCTTCAGAAAATAAATAACGAACTAAACTAGCACCATGACGTTTTGGTCTAAAATGTGATATTTAAAATATGATATGTATCAATATCATATGTTAGCGTTGGTAAAAAAAACCTCTTTTTTCTCTCTAAAAAAACCCTAGCCGCCAAGAGTTTTCTTCTTATTTCTTCTCCGGCTGCCGTCAATGGTTTGATTTTTGTTGTTGACGGTAGCCATCCCTTTATTTATGTTATTTTAATTTGATAGAATATAATAAATAGCGACTCTTTTTCATTTTTTTGATGGATTAAAACCTATCAACGAAGCGCAATTCATTTACCAAGAAGTGAAGATAGATCGAAGATCTTTCATCAATAAAATGGAATCGTTTATGAGCTATATTAGTTTTATTTGTTTTTCATTGTTTGTTTTTTTTCTGAATGTTTTATGTTGCCCTTTCATTATGAAAGGTTTGTTGTCCTTTCTCTGTGAAAGGTTTGTTGTCTCCTTTTTATGTAGGAGTTTGCTGTCTCTTTTTTATGAAGGAGTTATCAAGTGGTGATTGAATGGAATGCTCTGAGTTTGTGGGTGATTGGATAAGTTTTGATCGACGAGTGATCGAAGACTGCACTTATTTAGCGAAACAGTTAATAATTTATTTTTATTTTCGTAAGTAAGATCTGCGAATCAGGCAGCATGTTGTCTGTTCCATGTCAGGTCATCGGATTTAGTTTTCGAATTATTCCGAATTTCTTACAAATGTAACTGTTTCATATTCGATTTAATGAGATTTGATGATTTCAAAAAAAAAAAAAAAAAAAGAAAAAAATAGTTTAAATTATTAAAAATTATATTGATACTATTGAGAAAATGAAATTATATTCTATTTGTCATATAAAAATGTAATATTAAACATTAATTTATTAATTTATTAATCTTAAAAGTAGTATATAAAATTATGGTTATTTGACCCAAAAATGAATAGTTTTGGATTAATTGCTTAAAAAAGTATAAATTAAATTAGATGATCCCGTGTCACAAGTTCAGGGGGCATGTTAACCCTTTGTTCAAATAATTTT
The DNA here is from genome assembly GCF_937616625.2 of Mercurialis annua. Lineage (NCBI taxonomy): Eukaryota > Viridiplantae > Streptophyta > Magnoliopsida > Malpighiales > Euphorbiaceae > Mercurialis > Mercurialis annua. The sequence goes on from NC_065577.1 coordinate 42,875,602, forward strand.
TAGTAATGGTAACACATAAAAATACAAATTTTGTAATGTTATGTTACAATATTAGATATGATTATAAAATTATTCAAAAAAAAAAACCTGCCTTTTTTAATAACATTGCTACCAAAATGACCTTCCTGAAGCATCAACATTCACCTTTGTAGTCATGTTCCTGAGATTTTTGTTCTTGGAGCCTGGCTCTTGGCTTCTGCTCTCATGAAGAAATATGTGAGAGAATTCATATCCGTAACGAAACAAGTTCTGCTCTCACATCTCTTGTTGACATGAAACATTACCAGGTATATAACCAGCCAGAGTCTTACTTGAAAATCCAACGCGAAGAAACGAAATCACATTGAATAAGATGAACATCTTCATGATTTTTAGTCAGCTCCATAGGCATAGGCAGTGATGCTGTCAAATATAAACCTCTGAGGATCAGGCACCATATCCTTCTAGCTGTTGATGTGATTAAGGGCAGGGTTTCAACGATCTTCTGTTGATCACAGAAGAAAGAAAACAGAAAGCTTAATGTTCTCAAGATCCTTGGTAGACTGCAAAGCACACATATAAAATAAAATCAGCAATCATTTTGACATGTAAATGTGTGTGTATTTGAAAAGAAATTGCCATTGCATTACCAGTCAACAAAATGTTATGTTCATGAACATTCTTGCAAAATGCAAATCTAAGTTAAAGAGGGAAATATCAATATCTAAAATATTGATGCAGTGAACTCACATGTGTTACATAGGTTATACTATTATATACTATATCTAGAATACGTAAATATACGAAATTCAATTGTACATACCTGTTTAAGATATCTGCTGCCGAATCATTCTTCCAAAACATGTATAGCCAATAAGTTTGACATTTATGCCATTTTACAGTGGTGAGGGGTCAGGTGTAATTTCTGGACTGTAACCCATCCCTCGCATTTGAGGTAGTAGCTTCTCATTAAGGAAATAATAGATCTCCTCAAGTTGAGGATGGCATCTATCGCTCACCAAAAAGACATGGCTCTTGCCTTTTACTACTATTTGACTAAACCCGGGTTCCTTCCCGACATTCCGTTCTTTCATCTTCTTCCTTACTTCTGCAAACTCATTCCATTTCCCACAGGCTGCATATGCATTAGCCAAGAGTACATAACTCCCAGAGCTAGTCGGTTCTATCTCAATTAACTTTTTACCAATTTGATTTGCCAGTTCGACATCCTTATGCAATCTGCAGGCGCCCAATAATGCCCCAAGAACAGCACCATCGCACTCATGAGCAGGCATTTCGGAGACCACTTTCAATGCCCTGTCCACTTGTCCTGCTCGGCCAAGGATGTCTACAATGCAGGAATAATGTTCAGCCGTTGGCTCTACACCATAAGCACAAGTCATTGAGTGAAACAGCATTTCACCTTTCTTTACCAAACCCGCATGGCTGCAGGCTGATAACACTCCGACAAACGTAATTTTGTCAGGTTTGGCTCCTGATCTTAGTAGACGCGCAAAGACTTGTAGCGCGTGACGACCAAATCCGTGGTTTGAATAAGCTAATATCATTGAAGTCCATGAGACGACGTCCTTGGTCTCAACCTGATCGAATATAGACCTAGCTGAAAAGATATCCCCGCGTCTAGAGTACATAGTGATAAGAGCATTGGCAAGCAATGTATCGTGCTGAAACCCGAGATGGAAAACTAAGCCATGAGCTTGCATAAGCTCTACAATGCTATTGCATGCCGTCAATACACTAGTGATCGTTGTCTCATTCGGCTTAAAGTTAGACTGAAGCATAAGGATTAAGTGCTTTATCGAATCACTTTCAGGCCCATTTCTAGCATACCCATCAATCATTGCATTCCAACTTACAACATTCTTTTCGGGCATCAAGTAGAAAAGCTCACTAGCTTCAACCATACTGCCTCGATCAACAAATGCTGTGATCATAGCATTCCATGCTGCTATGTCCCTTGTAGGCATCTGATCAAAATACCTCCTTGCAATTTCCATCATTCCGTTTCGTGCCAACCCCATAACCATTGTCGTCCAAGAAACTTCATTCCTTTGAGGCATTGTATTAAACAATTGCATAGCTTCATCTAATCTATCAGCATTTATACAACCTGAAATCATAACATTCCAAGCATACAAATTCCGCAAGGGCATTCGATGAAAAACCTCAAAAGCCTCATCAATTTTATCATTCTCAACATAAGACTTAACCATAACAGTCCAAGCAACAATGTTTTTCTCAGGCATTTGATCAAAAATATCACGAGCTTGATCAACCAAACCATTATCCGCATAACCCAAAATCACAGTAGTCCAAGAAACCACATTTTTCTCAGGCATTTGATAAAAAAGCTTCATAGCCTCATTAACATTCCCAATCTTAAAGTACCCTGAAACTAAACTAGTCCAAGAAACCACATTTCTGTCCATCATTCGATCAAAAACCTCGCGAGCCTTATCAACACGTCCGGCCTTAACGTACCCGCTAATCATAGCGGAATCAGCAACAACATTTCTTTCTGGGATTTCCATAAACAGCCTCTCAGCTTGGGAAAGATCCTTATTTTTCAAATAAACAGAAATCATTGAAGCATAAGAAAAAATGTCTCTGTTCGGCATTTCATCGAACACCTTCCGTGCTTCTTTGATTTTTCCATGACGGCCTAAAGAAGTGATCTTTTTGTTACTTTCATATGTACCCAACTCGTAACTTAGCATGGGATGCGAATTCCTGGTGAAATAAATGGGGATTCGAGTGGTTCTTGTTGATGGGGTGTGTTTGGCAAGAGAAGAAGTTGAAGGACTTAAGTGGTGAGCAGTGTGAAATCTGGTGGGGAATTTAACCACTTTATGATAGAAACGGCAGCAAGACATTAGAATTTCTCAATTTTAGGATTGTGATGGTAACAATATGACTGTGCCATGTCATAAGGGGGTGGCATGGGATGGCCATGGTCCCTCCAACTTTTCAAAAATATTAAAATTAATACTTAAAGTTTGTGAGTTATAAGATTTGACCCTCCCTAATTTTAAAAATTATTCCTTTATGTAATACCTATTGCAATTTGACCCCTTCAAAGTTAAAATTCTGGCTCCGTTATTGATAACAAGCCAATGATCATTTGCTATAGAATTTTTTTTAATTATTATTTATTTCTTAAAATATAACTATAAATTATACGGTTAACGCAGTATTGGTTTTATTGCACGAACACATTGTGTTGTATGATTTTCCAAAAGTGTAACAATATACTTACATCAGAATATATATATATATATATATATATATATATATATATATACAAATACTAATACTATTATTTTTATTTAATTATACATTATATATTGTTACAACATTAATGATCAACTTAAGTAATCTTTAATCCAACACAAAATGTACATAATTTTAGTTACTTGTATCTCAAGAAACAAGCAAAACTCATACTCTAAAGATTGAACATAAATCCATTGCAGTTCTTATTAATTATGGAGAACTAATTGGAAACTCCAGAAGCAGAAGCAGCAGCATTATTTGATCCTTGCTTCTCATAGTAATGGTAGATTGCTGCACCAGACAGTACTGCCAATGTTAAAGCTTGTGCATGCATCCTGATTAAGCAATAAAAACAACCAACTTAACACTTCAAATATATCATAAATATGCATACATACTGTACATATATGGGTAAACTCTTGGATCCGGTTTGAACTTTATATTTACTACCAAAATCCGGCCATTAAATAAATTATTTGAGTGTGGAGTGAGTCCAGGGCTGGAGGGTTAATCGCCTAATGATCACGTATAATCTGCGGAGGGAGGTGGTCGCCCATCCGGCGCCCTTTCCCTATGCTCATAGATAAATGTACATATATATACCTTGCATGAATGAGCTTGAGACTTGGCGTGAGAGGAGTTTTTGAATGAGAATAAGCTAATGAACCACCAACTGTTGTTGCCCAAAATGCTCCTACATATACATTAATACACACATCATTTATTTGTAATCATTAAAAAAATCAGACAAAAGAATCATTAAAAAGATGGCTAATGGTAAATTTAGATTAATGATACTAACCAATGCTTACAAGCTTGTTCTTTGAAACCCATGATTGAATTGCCTCCATCTTTGTTGTCTTATTTTTTTATATTACTACTAATTATGTGAATTAAAGAGACAAGAAGGGTATTTATAGAGTAAAAAATAAATATTGGGTACTGAAAAGATGTTGAAACATGTGCTTTGTTGTCTACTTGTATTTGTTATGGCCCCTTGGTTTAGTTCTCCTTTTCACTTTTCTTGAACATTGGAAACCTTAAACTAGAGGCTCCACTACACTTGTTTTATGTACTAAATATTTCATATGTTTACTCTCTAATATGTAAAAAAATTGGATTTTTATTAAAATCAAGGAATTGGATATAAAGTTTGGGTTTGCCTTTTGTTCGAATATAATTGAATTGAATCAAATTAAAATTTTAATTAATTTTTTAAATTGAATCAAGATGAATTTATAAGAATTTAAATGTGTTCACTTTGATTTGTGATAGAACTATAAGAACTTAAATAAAAATACATTAGACCAGTCGGTTCAGTTTAATTTGTAAAAGAATTGAACCAAATTGAAAGAACAAAGAAAGAAAGAAAATTCTAGCAATATTTTGGTTTTGAGAGCGAGAGATGGCGATTTTCAGCGTCTGGCCGAAAACCATCATCTCTTAACTCGTTTATTTCTATATTTTATTAATTTTTTTAATAAATAGCTTCCTTTTTTGATAATTATAAGTGATTTTAGTTTGAGTTGGTGATGTAGATTAAATTTTATTGTGTCAATCACTTCGATCAAGGCTACTTAGTGTTCATTCGAACTTCAACTTTAAGTTTTTAATAAATCGAGGTTGTATTTCGGCTGCTGAAACATGTTTGCAGTAGAACAATTTGAAAATAGAAGTTCTAGAAATATGAATTATGTCGAAAATTTTCAACACTTGAATTCGTATTTTATATTGCAACTGACACCCTTAAATTTCCATCTTTATATTTTTGTTGTTGTTTTGTTTCTTCAAGTAAATCGATTGTTAGATTTAATTTACTTTTTATATTTTATTTCAACTGATTTACGAATGTACTTCAAATTTATCTTAATCTAATCTATTTTTGGAAAAAATAACTATAAAATTGGAAAAATTGAAAACTTTGTGTTAAACTTCAGCTTGGATTTATCAGGTCATTATCTAGGGGTGTGCAAAACCGAACAGAAACCGAACCGACAAATTCGGTTCGGTTGAAAATTGGACATAAATTTCGGTTGGTCGGTTCGGTTTAATTTTGAGTGTAAATTTTTTTGACAGTTTTACATGTAAACCGAACCGAAATAACCGAATCAAATCGAAATAACCGACCAAACCGACCAGTTTGGTTCTGTTCGAAATATTTTATTTCTCTGATATTTCGGTTCGGTTTTTAAAAATCCAAAAATTCAATTTGGTTCGGTTCGGTTCAAACTGAATGGACACACCCCTGACATTATCCATTAAGCAAACAATGATATTCATGGGCTTACGTTAATTAAGATGGGCCGTGAGTCTCGTACTCATGTTGTTTGGAGAAGAAATGTAAGTTATCTGGACTTGACCTTTCATCAAACAGTAAAAACACAGAAATTTTCCCGCCTAACAAACAGACTTCCACAAGCTTCTTCAACACACTCAATATCATAATTCTAATCATAAATCCCAAAATTGGCGTTACAAAAATGAATCAGAATCACAAAGAATTGGAATCTACACCGAGAATCACAAGAAAAAGAACACTCAACAGTGACAATATTAATGTCACTTCTAATAGAATTAGAAAGCCACTCTCAGATTGCATAAACATTATTAATTCCACAAACCCATCTCAATCTTCATCCACTTCAACTAAGAATTCAACTTCGATTGCCAAACCTACTCAAATTCTGAGTAAAAACAAAGTAAAATCCCAAAACGAGAATAATTTACCAAACCCTAGTGTCGTTTTGGTGGATTCGGTATCTACGCCTTCTCGGACTCCGAAACCGGCTTCTGATAAGGGTAATTTTGTTGTCTGATTGATTGGATTTTGTAGTTTGTGGGTTTTGAATTGGGATTGTTTATTTTTGTTTTTTTTTATGTTTTTATGCTTGTTTGAGGAATATTAAGCTGAAATTGCAGTTGCGAATTGGGTTTTCAGATTGTTTTGGGTGCATTAAAATGTTTGTTTTGTGATTTTTTATAGTCTAATTAAGCGTGTTTTTGGTACATTGAGATTAGGTGCTGATAATGCTAATCGTGAGGTTCTCGAGCCGCGATCAGTTTACGGTAGAAGACAGTCTGCAGATAAGAGGAAGGGCAAGCAGAAGGCAATTGCTGAGCCTATGAGTTGCTTTCCCGCTTTAAAAACTCAAGTTACTAGGTGAACTTCGTTAACTGCTTTTGTTTTAACCCTTTTATTTTATCTTGGATTATAGTAGTGGATCATTAACAGTCGGTGCAGTTAATGGATGAATTATGAATCTGTGCAACCTTGTTTCGGAAATAGAAGTTCTTATTTGACGATATTAATAATGATGAGTAGGTTACTAGATTTTTGGTAAACTCTGTTACAGGATGATATGGAAAGAGTCATATTGTGGAATTTAGTTTACTATTCTGTTTTATGTGATGCTAACTGTAACTGAAAAATTTATCAAAAGAAGAAGTCAAAATTAGTGACGTGCAAGCTGAAATCATGGCTCTATATTGGCCGTCTAGGATGTCAATACGTAGAGACTTTGCTCAACTTTCTGTTATGAGCTGCGACTGCTTAAAATTTACTAGCCACTTGTGAACTATACTTTCACAGCGATATAGATGCATTGGTTTCTATGGTTCTACTAATTTAAAACATTTTTGAGAATGCCTTTCAATACTGGGAAGTATATACTAAGGGGAATTAATGGTCAGAAAAGCTGAAATTTGGATTTCTTTTCAAGTTATTCTATTCATTCATTTCTTTCGCCATGTGCTTGTATGTTTCTAATTGCTGCTGTTAGTTAATGTGGCATTCATTCCTTTAAAATTACATTTCATCGGTCATATTATTTTGCGTGTCCTCATTTTTTACTTAATTGAAGTTATTGAACACAAATATTCAGTTAAGGCATTGACAAAATTGGTTATTGTAGCTTTTAATATTGAGTAGAATTTACCGCTTAGTATGACAACATCCGCTAAGAGTTGACAGTTGAGTATAGAAATTGCCATTTTGTTTTACCAGCTGCAATTGTATATTGCTTTGTCTTTGTTCTGTACTTCTTTGCCGTTTTCATCTCTTGGGCTTTTAATATTTATAGAAGCAAATGTTCATGTTTTGTCTTTAATGTAGGGATGAAGTTAATGAATACAGGCTTCCCAGTTTATCCAAATCTTGTGTGCTACCTAACAAAAAGGTTTGTAGACTTTTGCATCTTTGCTCTCAGATCATTTACCACAACTGCTCATGTGTCGTCATTTAAGGTTATTCTCACCAGTTTTATCAAAATGTTAGTTTCTTAGCACTCAGCTTGAAATTTTATTGAGAAGATTTTTTCTGCATAACTGGGTTTACAAACACCTGAACATATTCTTTAGATCTAGTTTAGATTCTCTCTCATAAATAGATGCTGTTTCCTGGAACTGACATATTTTTTCAGTTCTGGGGGTATAATTAGGTTTTTTCTTTGCTTGAACAGCAAGCTTTTGTATTGACTAGTTTCGCATTACGTGCTATGCACGTGGCTCGTAACGTAACTCGTCAATGAACATATTAGTAAATGTATTATAATTATATCAATTTTTTATTTATAATTAATAATAAATTAGTTAAGAATTTTTACAAAAATAAATATAATATATTCGGTTATTAATTTTTTTTATACTGAATTTATTCTTATTTTGGTTGTATAATAATCATAATTAAATAATTAACTTAATTTTATTAATAATATTTTTAAAAATAATAAAATAGAAATTTAAATATAATATATTGACCAAATACAGTATTTTAATTTTGTAGTTCAATCAAACTAAAAGATATGTATTCCTACTAATTTGGAGACAATTTAGTTATTTTTTACATACTAAAAACTAAATTGGAGATAATTTAGCTACCTATTCTAATTAGGATCTTAATTATAATAGTGATTAATTAAATAAATAAATAGTTAATGACTATAATACCTTTATTTAGTAGTAAACTGGAAAGGGTTATTTAGTAAATTTGCCTGCCCCCCCATCCGTGCTTTTATATATAGTATAGATCTATACTTTGCAGAATGGGCTGAAATTTTGTAAGGACTTAGATTGAGGAACGTTGCTGAAATTGGGAAACAGCTGATAACATTTGGAGTCGAATACTGCTTTAATTTGATGAACTTTGAACCTCTATAAATTTATTGCAGAAGCAACGTCGAGTATCCTCTAAGGAAGATGATGCCAAGTATTCTTTGCCCCAGGACTTTATCGAGCAACAAAGAGCTTACTTTGCAGAAATTGATGCGTTTGAACTCTCAGAGGAGGAAGTTGCTTCAATTGATGAGTTGGACTGAGCAAACGTGAAATGGAGTGTATAATTCAGGATGGTCTGAAGAAGGCAATCTAACCTTGAAGTTTTCCCTGTAAAGTTCAGAGTAATTTTCCAATATACTCGGGTTATAACCAGCTAACCACCACATATAATATAAATATCCGTTATGTTGTAGTCGAATGTACATGAAGAAATGATAAATTGTTTCGTCTTGTAGGAAAGTAAGAAAGTGAGTACATATCGTTCGCTATTCTCATTATACATCTATGAAATGCAGTTCTATAATTTGATTTGCATAGTCGTACATTGCTCTTTAATTTCCCTTTAAAGTATACAGATGGATTACTAGCATATTGTACATTGAGAGAATCAGAAGACCTGTCGTTGTCAAGTTCTTGGTCTGAATGAAGCCGGCCTTTTTTGTTCAGCATGTTCTTATAGTAGAGACTATTAGAAGGCGTTGGAGTTTGACGATCGAGTGCGAATCTGCCATATGTCCAGGTATGTGATCAATTTAGTAGCTCAAATTATAGGGATAATGTGGTTTATAATATTGGCTTGAGAAATGGAATATGAATTTTATTCTTTGTTTATGAGACGATTAAAAGAGAAAAATAATAGAAAATAATCGGCAAACAATCGGTAACTGTCAGCGAGGGGGTGGCCGTCCAACCGCCCTGCCTAATATTCTCAATTGATTCTGTTTCAGTATCAGTATATCTAGTTCCTTTTTCTAGTTACTGTTGTTGCAAGTTGCTATGATACACAACTTGCCATCTTGTAACTGTCGCCAACCATACATAGTATTGATATTGTTCAACTGCAAACCTAAGTTGATTGGTATACATAAAGTTGTTATTCTTAGGAACAAGTTCACTAACACACGTATCTAAACTGATGGACCAAAACAAGTCCGTTTTCATCAGTTTCCTAGCTTTGACTACATCAATTCTGATGCAACAATACTATGCATAGTCTTTCACTGTTTCTAGGGGTGAGCATCGGTCGGTTCGGTTCGGTTCGGTTGGAAATTTTTCGGTTTTTTCGGTTTTCGGTTTGGAAAATTCTCAAACCGAACCGAACCGAACTTTTAGTTTGGAGGTGAAAAAACCGAACCGAAGCAAACCGAAAATTTCGGTTCGGTACGGTTCGGTTCGGTTAAAACCGAATTTCACCACTTTTTATTTTTTAAAATTTTTTTATATTAAAATTAATTGAAATATTAAATAATTAGAGTATAATAAACTTCCATATATGTTTAAATAACAATTATTAACTTACATATCAACAATAATTAAGATATAAATACAAAAAACATATAAATATAAGTATATATGTATATTATTTTTAAAAAATATATATATTTTATATTAAAGTTCGGTTAATTCGGTTTTCCGGTCGGTTCGGTTTTCAAAACACCCAAACCAAACCGAACACCGAACACCAAACTTTACCTAGAGTAGAAACCGAACCAAACCGTTTTCACCGAAAAACCGAACCAAACATCAAAATTCGGTTCGGTTCGGTTCGGTTTTTCGGTTTGGTTCGGTTCTTGCTCACCCCTAACTGTTTCTAAGGGTAATTTACACCAATTGTCCTTAAGTTAAGGTCTTAACCGTCCTAAATTTTAATTCATACTCCAATTATTCTTATATTTCTATTTAATAATTAAATTTTCCTTATCGTTACTCTTGTGTCATTTTGACGTGAAGTACCAAATAGTCCTATACGGATGTTTTTGTCAATTTTTTGCCGTATAGGACTCCAAACGGAACTCCGCATCATTAATGTTGATGGAAATGGCTTTAGATTAACAGCAAGGACAACCAGATTATAAAATAAAAGTTTATTGAATTACGAAGTAAAGTTTAAAGACAGTTGAGGAGAGAGAAGATAGTTTAAGAATTGTCAGTGAAAATTACCTATGCTTTTAATCATTGACAAACCATTTGCAATACAACCGTGATACTACACAATATTGCTATGAATCTGTGGTTTTTTTCCTTCATAAGAGTCATTCCGATTTTTAAATTTATGGATCGGTTTTATATAAATCAAACTTGGTCTATTTTAAATGTTTAGTCTATACCCTCCAAAATAAATTAATTGCATGAACTTATTCTAAAAAGTTATCGACTAAATTGCTAAAATAAGTTAAATTTAATTTATGTGAATTTGTTTCTTCTTTTTTTATATGTATAATTGGGTAGGGGGAGCGCTTGTGGGAGTAATCGAACCCATAACCTAGCAGTTTGCTGTCTAACCCTTATAACATTTGAGCTATAGCTCATTGGTATGTGAATTTGCTTTATAAGTTCAAGGATCGGAATGATTTTTTGTTTTGTTTTCCTATTTCCCTTACATAATGTGTATGATCAATGGTTGAAAGACCATATTTCACTGATTCTAATTATTTGCTCCTTATTGGAAAGCAGCTTTTATAAAAACCTTATCCTGTGGGGTTTTTATGTCTATTATTATCAAAAGGGTTTTGTCTCACACTAAAAAGTGAAAGATCATCACCTCAACACCATTCTTCATTTTCAGTCTCTTTCTTAATGAGCACATTGTAGAGGGCACCCTTTCCTCCCAACATATTTAACTAGGGTAGGTTTTGTTCATTTTAAGTGGTTATTTCACAGGATTTAATGCCCTCAATTCTATGAAACAATATCAATTATTCCAAATTATATTGTCATTTTAATTACTATATTTGGGAATAAAGTTATCATTTCATGAAAAATATGAATAAGATGTTTAGTTGGCATTATAGAAAAGATGGTCCACAAAAATATCTTTAATTATACTACAAACATGAAAAAGAAACGTAAATTCTGTTCCGATACCATATACTATATGGAGATTTTATTTGAAATTCTGATATTATGTAAAACAATAGTGTAAAAAGTTATTTCGGTCTCTAAACTTACTTGTTAGGGTTAATTAACTCACTTAACCATTACAATCATTTAAGAACAGTATTTATCATTTTTAGGTCAGTTAATTTCCAAGTTGTACAAATGAACAAATTTAAAGACCGCGATGATCCAATTTTAGAGTTAATTAATCTAAAAATAAATAATATTGTCCTTAACTGATGAAAAAAGAAGCTAAATGTAAGATAATTAACTATGATACACAATTTCAGAGAACACGATGATTCTTTCGTAAAAAAGTTATAGGCTCTGAAAACGCAGAATTAAGTGATTGCTAATGAAATTAAAATTTACTATTTTATACAAAATTAATTGATTTGTGCTAAATATAATTAACCTCCACTTATAAGCATTTGATTTATCTTAATTATTCACTGTGAGATTTTTTTTTTTGATAAATGGGAAGGGAAAGCGCTTGTGCGAGGAATTGAACCCACAACCTTGACAGTTTGTTATCCAACGCTTATACCATTTGAACTACAACCCGTTGGTTATTCATTGTGAGATTTGTTTAAACCTCCTAAACATGCATATTTCATAATTTTATTCTCGCATTCATAGTTTGTGAAACCTTAGTTTCTCTACGAGCTCAATGACAATAACGATTCAAAAAATTATGAAAATGATCGAGCAATGTAATTGTGTACTAGCTACAGACTAAGACTTCACATATATGTAATACTAGCAATGTGATTTCAATTTGATCTTTAAGCTAAAAAATACATTAATGTTATAGTATTTGAAAATGCTAGCTAGAATAAGCAATTGTTGGTAATGTTATGACATTTTAGATTCTTTTCTTCATCCCAAGATTCGAAAAAGATCAGCATCTTACACTAAATACCAAAGGATGAATGGTCAGCTTCTAGCTAAGTTTTTGCAAACAAATGTGAGAAGCCGGCATATATATACATTGTGGTCCTTGAATTTATTTATTAACTTATAGTAACTTCAAAATTTATGCTACCTTCTTCTTTTGAGTTGGAATGATGTTGAAGTTGATATTCAGGGTAGAGGGAAGGGGTGCAAGGGTGGATGGCCGCGCCACTCCGACAGGGAGAGACCTTTTAGGATTAGTTTGGGTCGGTCCGTGAGGAGATATTTCCTACGCTTTTCTTGATTTTTTGTAATTGGTAGTTGAAAATATATTAAAGGGTATGAATTGTTAAAGATAATCCCACATTGCTTAGGAAAACAAATATAAATGAGTTTATAAATGTAAAGATTCAACCACCTATTAACTAGTTATAGTTATTAGGTAATGGTTGAACCTAAACACTCTCATAAACATGTGGGTGGATTGTCACATTTTCACCAATTAAAGTTAATTACTCTCACCAATATTTCTAATATGAATGGCCTTTTTTTAAAAGCAAAATTAGGCCACCTAAAGTTTGGTCTAAAAGAACTAAAAATTGTAATTATGTTGTTTTGCTAAGTAAAATTCCGCCTTTTGAACAATTTTTTGGTTCGTCAGCGAGTTCATATACTAATAAGTTATGAGAATCTTAACTAATAACAATACACCTTAAGAACAATTATAAAATTTTGAAACAACTAGGGGTCCCCCTCCCCAATTATAAAAAAACAACTAGCGTTCCCCCTTCCCAATTATCAAAAAAATAACTACACAATTTTGAAAATATGTTAAACTTGATCAACATAAACCCAGATCAAAATTCTCTTTTTTGTAATAATTTAACGGTTGTTCATTATTGTTTCAAGACTAAACCTAACTCCGGACGCTCATCTAGGGGTTTAACCAAGTTGAGCTAACTCGCGAGTTATTCGAGATTGACTCGAAATCGACTTGACTTATATCGAGTCGAGCTCGAGTTTGAGCTACTCGAGTTAATTATCAAATCGAGCTCGAGCTCACAAATACTTAATTCGCTGAGCTCGCGAGACTAATCGAGCTTGAATTAATTTACTTTTTCAGCCTTTATATTTATATATATTTACAATAATATTTTTATTTTTATATTAGAATTTAATTTTTAACTATTTACATAGATGATCGAGTCGAACTCGAATCTTAATTATTCTATCGAGTTTGACCTCGAACTCCTAAAATAAAACTCTATCAAATTCAAGTCGAGTTTCAAATTTCAGATTTTAGAGTCGGGTCGAGATTGGCAATTTGTCAACTCGACTCGGTTACACCTTACTCTCATCCCATTAACCTTACTTTGTGCTAACCGGATAATATTCAATATAATTTCTATCCTCGTACATCATTATTATAAGCACCTCGTATTTCTACAGTAGATAAATGATTCGTTGAATGTCAATAATTGGTTTTGCCAACCAATAAGAACCCATATTGATGACATTAATCTCCAATTTCAATGGCTATGAAATACTACCAAAAGTACTACTGGCTTAGATCATATTGGCTACAAATTTTATTCCACAAGTCATGATTAAAGATTCCTCAATTTGAGATTCTATAAATCTGATGCTATGCTATGATATTCGCATTTTAGATATCAAGTTCAAGTTTGATTTCTATGATATTTTTGTAAAAGAAAGAAAAAAACAAGGTATAAAATTAACTGTTTTTACCTATCATTTCTAAATTCTAATTCGAGCTTCAGTTACTTCGAAACTTTTATTTAATTTGGTGGTCCTTATTATTTATACACCGTTTCCATCGATTTTAATGACGGAACATTTCAATAACAATCCTATATAAACATCTAAGATTTTGATTTTTGTCATATATACGACACGATGTGATCGTTTGAGACGTTCATATAGGATTTCAGTTGCAACGCCATATTAAAATTGATAGATATGGTACATGGATAACGGCAGAAACAATCAAATTATTAAATAGAAATTTTAAAAAAGTTGAGACACAAATTAAAGTTTAGAAATGGTTGGAAAAGAGAGAATAATTCAGAGACAATTGGTGTAAATTAACCGAAAAAAGATAGTGGTTTTAGAGTACCAACTAGGTATTATATGCATATTCACTACCACATATTATTTTCCGAATGAATGTAGACATGCCATATAAAACCATTCATCAGAAAAAATTGTACAATAATGGATCTTACAGGCCAATTTTGAGTGAGTGAAATTGAAAATTGAAATTATCTTTTTGGTTTACAATTTGATAGAATTATGTACTTTTAGCTAGCTAAATAGCAATGACCCAGTACTATCTCCATTAACTTAAATAGCAATTTAACAGCAATTAGTCACATGATGTCGGTGCAAGTGGAGTGGCAGACACAGTTTTTAACTTATTAGGGTTAGGGATAATTAAATCAAAAATCAATTAAATGCTTCCCTTTTATAATTATTGGTTATCAATTTTTACCATGAATTATACTCCCTCCGTCCCACCTTATAAGTCCCATTTGACTTTACACACAGATTAAAAAAATATTAATTATTTTTGTCTTTTCATATTTTTTCATGTTTTGCCCCTATTAATGATAGTGGAATTTTCCATAGAGCTCTTTTAAGATAACTAAAATAAGGATAAAATGGAGTATTAAATGGAAAAATATTCTAAAAATAGTAATGAGACTTTTTAAATGGGACATCCCAAAATAGAATATAAGACTTTTTAAACGGGACGGAGGGAGTACGATTTACATGTAATAGTAAAATAAAAAAAATGAAAAAGACACAATGCGAAAAAATGGCTATTGAACGGTAAAAAGAAATAAAATAAAATAACTAAAAAAATAAAACAAAATTATAGACAATTTAAGGGTTAAAGAGCGATCGTCCATTCTACTTAATTTGGTTGATCATGTGCTTGTTGGTATAATTTGATTTTTTTAATTCGAATAAAGGTCATCATATCAGTATGGATATACATTCGGTTCAAGTTGAATCGAAGCGAACCAAAAGATTTTATTTTTTCAAAATCAAACTGAACTTTAAGGCATTAAAATTTTCAAACTAAATTGAACCATATAGTTTGGTCGATTTTTTTTATTTGAATAATTTTGTTCATTTATATTAAGACTTCAGTAATTTTTTTATGTCCAAAATAACCTGAATCAAACTGAATTTGTCGATTTAATTTGCTTTTTTATTTTGATTCGATTTTTACACATGTCTATTTATCAATCGTAAATCGTGGTAGATCTATGTAAAAATTAGGATTGGCTATAATTTAGACTGCCATCAATTTTTTTCAAAGAAAATGATAAGATTTATAATAAATTCAGGATTAAAAAGAGGTTAAAAATAGATTAAAAGTTAAATCCGAACCGACACAAAATCTTGATTTATAATACATTTTCTTTGTTTTGCAATGTTTTATTGTTATCTATTTTCCTTTTTTGAAATGCAATTAATTGGTCCCCAAGCTATAATAGTGTAAGATATAGCTTTGAGACCATTCCCTTTTCCAAAAGTCTTGGGCTCTTGCCAAGAAAACAACATTCCAACTTTAATATGTAGGGATGATACTCACATGCAAACTCAAAGTACATTTACCCCCCACGAATTACACGTTTTTACCATTTTAGTTCGTGTTAAAAGTAAGTGGATCCATTTTTTATTCATTGCTTGTTGGGACTTCAAAGATTTAGAGTAACACTTCAATTGTTGTATACCAAAATCGATTGTGAATTTTGTTCTTCATGAAATTACTTTTCTTTATCTAAAAAAATTCTAAAGTCCATTTTGTCAGGATTGATTTTAAGGAGACCAATTACAGTAGACCCTCTAATAGTTAATATTTAATAAATTAATAATTTCAATAATTAATAAAAAATTGAGGGAACTAACTTCGTTATATGTCGGATAATTAATAATTCTATTATTTAATAATTAATAAAATTTAAAATATATTCTATAGGAATATTAGTTATTAGAAAGATTTTTATAAAGAAATATATAATAATTTATGATTAATTTGGGACAACACTAACCTTAATTCATAAGGTGGAAACTAAAATATTTTCAAATTATGACTTTTTATTCGTTTTTGAAAATTTCAAAGAAAGTTATTAGATGAACAAATAAAAGTAAGTGAAGCATTTTTAATATAAAAAGATATTAATAACTATTTTATTTCATGAATACAATTTTTTGATAATTATTTTTAGGTTCAATATCAAGTTGATATTTTTTAAACTGAATACAAATTTTTTTCTTTTGGATTGAGTGATTGTAAAGTGTATATAATTGAATTTTTTTATAATATAATATTAATATTAGGTCTACGAATGTAGATGCTTAAAAATATATTTTATACGTTTTATAATTTTTTTATACAAATTTAATAAGTTAATAATTCTAATAATTACTAAATTTTTGATCCACCATGCATATTAATTATTAAAAAGTCGAGTGTATATAAAAACATAAATTAAATAATTATATACAAATTTTTTTAAATAACTATATTAGAAAATAAAACAAATTAAAGTTTCTGAAAAAAATAGTTGAGAGAAACTGAGTTGAATAATAATATAAAATTAATAACTACATATTCCTACAAAAAGAAAAGAAAAAAGTTAAGCACTTTTTAAAGAAAAAAATAAGTCGGGGAGAGTCAAGCTACCCTCCCGTCTTTGTTCTCAAACAATATTATCAATTTAAATTAAATAATAATATATGAATAAAATTTTCCTACAACCAAGGTTGTAAGAAACTCCTACAACCAATGACATGACATTTATTGATTGGACTCTTTCAATACATTTAATATATCTTCAAAATTAAAACTTTAGTTCCTATATTTTGTTGAAAGTTATATTTTAATTATTTAGAGTAACTTTTTTTTTCTTTCAAACAATATTCCTAAAACTATAATTCTTATTAATATTTTATCATGAATGAAAATTACCTCATATATTAATAATAATATAGTCTAAATTTTAGTTTACTATTATAACAATTATCTAAAATCATTGTATGAAATATAATTTTAAAAAATAAAAATAGATGAATATATGTTTATCTAAAACAATGTCTTATTTAAAAAAATATTATTAATAAAAGTTTTTAGTAGATGAATTTATAAAAAATATTTTTAGTTAAGTAATTTAATTATCTTTTTTAATTTCATTCCAACTATCATTTTATTATATGCAACACTACCGTCTAAAAAACTAAAATATAGATAAAGATTATCATTTGAAAATAAATAATTATAATTTGAAATTTTAAAAGTTATAAATTGTGTTGACATATTTTATATAAAATATAGGAACTAAAAATGTAACTTTGTATATATATCAATGTATTGAAAGAGACCAAATAACAAATGTCATGTCTATGGTTGTTGGAAAATTTTATTCGTAATATATTTAACAATCCATCTTATAAATTAAAAATATATAGTATTATATTCAACGATGCACCTTCTATTCAGAGTAAATAATTTATTTGAATTTTTCATTACCACAAATGGTATGAGACAAATCATACAATCCAATTGACCTATCATAGTTCACAAATTAGAAGACTCAATTCATATATCACATAGACATCACAGAATTGACATAATAAATTAAAATTAAAATTAAAAGTTTATAAAAGTTGAATTTCCAGTAATATCTCAATATCCTACATGTACAATTCATCAATATTTATGATAATAATAAAAAATCCTAACTTACCTTCGATCATTTCATGCACCCATGTGATTAGACAGTTATACATACCACAAACAAATAATTTGACATCAACTATCAAAAGCTAAAAAAAAAATTAAGAACTTTGTGCAACCTTTTGAATTAATGGTAATGGTGGATTATGTGTTAATTGCATTCATCAACTAAAGACAAAAAAATAAAATGCAAACTTTGGTTAATCTCAAAGGTTAGAAAAGTTTGTAGGGGTCCAATCCTAACATCTCATCTTGAGGCACTTCTACTTCATGTGATGCGGCAATGTGAAGGGTCCATCTTTTTTCTTCCACTTATTTTGTTTTTTTACGGGGGTGTGATTTTTAATTATGAGGCATTACCTTTAACATTCACATTCAAATTAATCTCGTTTTAATTTGTGCGAATCCCTTATTTAAAATAAATATTGTGAGATTATTCGCAGCAGAATAGCAGAAAATAAATTAGAAAATTAAGATTATGACAAAATATAAAATCGAACTAAAAAAATACAAAATTTACGTGGTTCGTCTATGACAACTCCACGGACAAAGGAACGAGTTTTATTCACTAATAGATGAAAAATATAAAAAAACGATAGAGATTTTTCTAATCCCCAAACCCAACAATAAATTCAAATAATGCTTTGGTTGTACTAATCTGCCTCACACTCTTAAATTCTACAAGTCATAACTTGTTTATTTATAGAGTTCTAAATAGGTTAAAGGAATAAGAAGTTCAAATCCAAAAAGGATTTAAACTTCCTTTTCCTACACAAACCCAATAAAAACATAATCAACATCCAACACATATTAGAATGAATTAAAGTCCTAAACTAATTAGAATTCTAGGAATAATCCTAACAATCTCCCCCTTGACTAGAATTCTCTTGCATCTTCAATAAATTAGAATGACAACCAAACTCCACCTTCTCCACTTCACCATAACAGGTTACTACAATTGAGAAATTCCAAACAAATTCAAGAACGTCTTGAACTTGTCAATGCAAAATGACACAATAGATAAATCAAATAACTTATCAACCAATTGGCACGCAGCTGCGAATTTGTTGGCCTTCATCTTGGCAATGTCATCAGTAGAATCTGGCGAAAGAGACGAAGTCGTAACTGATCCATCAATCTCATACAAACGACCAACTCTATGAGCTTTCAATAACACCACAGCATCTTTCACAATATTCAAAACCTCATTCCTGCCATAAAACTCATATCCATAAATTTCTAAAGTAGATAGAGAGATGAGATTCTTACGCATTTCAGGAACATGTTGAACGTCGGTGAATGGTCTAACTTTTCCATCATGCATCTTGATCTTGACTGAAACAATGCCCAAAATTCTGCAAATTCGACCATTACCCATAACTACAACTCCACTATCAACTATGTTGTAGTCGGAAAACCAATCGAAATTGGCACAAATGTGATATGAACAACCCATATCTGCAATAATTACAATAATTACAAGTAGAGTTTTTATGTTTTGGACACTTGTTATCGTAATCTGTCTTCATGCTAGTACTGATTGTAAAGGCAGTATCAGACATCTGACTAGCATTCCCCATTAGCTCCTTATTCATTAACTTCTTCGAAAATAGGACAGATTTAACTCGCTCAACAGAAAGCGTATCATGATTAAATATTAAATTTTCACGAAATTGCTTATAATCAGAAGGTAATGAACGAAGCAACATAAGAGACATATCTTTTTCATCATATTTAATATCCAAACTCTCCAAATTCATTATAATGAAATTGAATTCTCCAAGGTGTGTTTTCAAAGACGTACCTTCAGGCATATGGAGTTTATGTAAACGGTTTTTGACAACAAGTTTACTGGTGACATTTTTCTTCAGAAACTGCGTTTCAAGTTTCTTCCACGAATTCAAAGCAGATTTTTCGCGTAGAACTTCACGCAAAATATCATCAGATAAACATAGTCGGATGGTAGATAGAGCTCTCTCATTCAAATCTTCAATCTCGTCTTCAGTCATCTTCTCTAACAGCTTCTCCTTCTCCAATAATGCTTTTCGCAATCCAGCTTGTGTCAAACAGTCACGCATCTTGATTTGCCATAAGACAAAACTCTTAGTGCGATCAGACTTCTCACTATCAAATTTTGTCATAGCCATATCAGAAAAATTTTCAAATATATCCCAAATCAGAACTGTCGCTCTGATACCACTTGTTGTGAGATTAGTCGCAGCAAAATAGCAGAAAATAAATTAGGAAATCAAGCTTATGACAAATAGAATCGAACTAAAAAAGACAAAAGATTTACGTGCTTCGTCAATGACAACTCCACGGGCAAAGGAACGAATTTTATTCACTAATAGATGAAGAATACAAAAGAACGATATTTTTCTAATGTCCAAAGCCAACAATAAACCCAAATAATGCTTTGGTTGTACTAATCTGTCTCACACTCTTAAATTCTACAAGCCATAACTTGCCTATTATAGAGTTCTAAATAGGTTAAAGGAATAAAAAGTTCAAATCCAAAAAGAATTTAGACCTCCGTTTCCTACACAAATCCAATAAAGACATAATCAACATCCAACACATATTAGGATGAATTAAAATCCTAAACTAATTAGAATTTTAGGAATAATTCTAACAATAAATTTTGATCCCAAATTTTAAACAACTGTACATATGAGTATGATTCGAACTCGCAACCTCAAAAATTGCTTACCAACACACTAGCCCTTGTTTTCTTTACTCATTGGATACAAATATTAAAAGACTCATTGTCAATTTAACATCAAACAAAGGATCAACTCACCCCCTCAATTCGGCATGAAATATCAAATGAATCATTCTCGCCACTTTTGGTACAAGCAGATCCAAAACTTGCGTTTTTAGCTCAAGTCAACCCCTCTGACACAAAAACACCCTAAAAAGAGAGTGAGATTGCTAATTATATTAATTCATTCTAATTAACAACAATTAAAACCTCAATTAAACACAATTAAATCTTAATCAAATCTAATTAATCTAATTATCATAATTGAACATTTAATATAAACCACCGAAACCGCAGTCGAGTAGCTCCACTCGGGCCCCATTTCATCGGAAACTGCTCCTCAGACGAGGAGTCTCTGCTCCTCGCATGAGAAGAAGCATTTGCTCGTGAGGAGCAGATCTGCTCCTCCATGTTGGAGGAGCAGATCTACCCAGGAGGAGTAGATTTGCTGCTCCTCGCCTGAGACGAGCTCGTCTCAAGATCTCCTTGCCTAAAAGGCCGATTTGCCCCAAGGATGCAGATCTACTGCTCCTCAGGCGAGGAGCAACATCTTCTTGCCTGAGGAGATGGCAGGGATGGCGTTGGCGGTATATGGATGGGGACGTTAGTCGGAAAAAAGAAGAAGAACGGAAGAAAGGGGAAGGGAATGAGGAAAAAATTTAAATTTTTTTTATCTTTTATTAATAAAATAAATTAATTATAATTTTTTAAAAATTAAAAGATGTAACTGAAAATTAATTTAAGAAATAAATAAAATATTGAGGGTCTTTTTAATTTTCTTTTACGGAAAGTGAATTGCTTGGGTAAGAATGAGAGAGAAGCTATTTGATACAAAAATATAATTTTTGGGTCTGTTTGTACTATAAATGGCGAAAATAATTTATTTGATATTTCATGCCAAGTTGAGGGGGCGATTTGATCCTTTATTCATTTAACATCTATACAAAGGTACACACATTTCAAATTCATGTGTTCACTAATTAACATAAAACAAAAAGCTTATTTCTCTTCAAAACCTTCTCTTATATATTTTTCCACTTTAAAATTTATTAATATTAGAGCATCTCCAATGCACTCATTAAAAATATGAACTCTCCAATTTTAAAGAGTTTGATGCAAAATATAAGCTTTAAATATAGAGTAGAGAGTCAAAACCGACCACTTTAATTTTCTTAACACTTGTAACTAAAAATGAGTAAACGATATTTTCGGTTAAAAACCGACCACTCTAATCAAAACTAAATTAATTAAATTATTTAAAACTAAATTAATTAAATTATTTTACCCTTTTAAGCGAGCTGCTACAAATTAGTAATTTTAACCAAAATCAATTTAACTAAACTAAACAAAATCATAAAAATATTAAACGGAGCTGGTTGAATTAGTTGGTTAATTTGTTAAACCGATAAAAATATATAAAAATAATAATTAAAAATGGATGGAATATATAAAATATCTAGTTAATTTAATTAACCAAATCTTAAAAAAATTATCTATAACTGAATCAAAAATAAATGTTAATCAATCGATCAGAATAATCAAACTAACAAAAAAATTAACCGAATTCACTCAAAATAGATCGGTCAATTCGGTCGAACCGTGCTCACCATTACTTTCAGTAACATGAAATTTTGGGCTATTTATAGCTGTGGAAGTTCAACATCTCCACTATATTCTGAATCTCCTTTTTCCCTCAACTTGCTGAATAATTTTGCTCTCTCCGTGGCTGCAAAATACTTCAAATTCAAAACCAAAACTCTTTAAAATAAATAAAAAAGTTCATGGAATCAAAAAGCTACACTAACGATGGCACTGTTGATCTTCGAGGTCGTCCTGTTCTTTCCTCCAAGACTGGTACATGGAAAGCTTGTGCTTTTCTTGTTGGTAAGCTTTCTCTTCCAAAATATTTTTCTCAGAAATTTTACGTTTTGACGTTTCGCTTATATTTCTAAATTTTATAACTTTATTTTTATATAAATTCCTGAAAATATATCGTTTCGACCATTTGGATTTTAGTATTTCATGTTTTATTATTTTCTTATAGCATATGTATTTTACTTAGAAATTATAAAAAAATTGTAAGTACTTTTAAAACTAACTTTATATTAAAAGTAAATTCGAATAGAAAATATTGTTTTGCGATTTTCATTTTAGTATTTCTTGTTTCTGTTTTCGTTTGGTATAGCATATCACTTTAAGCTAAAAAAAACTTATTATTTTATATGTTAAGGTTAACTATTTTTGCAGTTACCTTTGCTATACTTTTTTTTTATAATGGCTATCGACATTAATTTTTTAAAACTTAATAAACCGGCATCAATTTTAAAAATTCAGAGGTTACTCATCAAATTAGATTAAATTTCACCTTTAGCCGACAAGTTTTCGGCGCGATAGTCGGCGACTGATATATTATCACATAAGCAAAATTTAACCTTAATTGGCTGGATAATCTTCTGTTGTTTAAAAAATAAATATTGAATTATCAAACTATAACATCTGTAACTATTATATAAACATAGTGTAGTTAGATAAAAAAAACATTTAGCCTCGTATTATTTGAAATAGTGAAACCAAATCTTTGCTTTTATTTTATCATATACTAATACTCTAAAATAACTTTTAAGAGAATTTTATTTTTTTTATTCACACGATCCACATAAATTAAAGTATGGATAACTTTATTTTAACATAATTAAAAAAACAGGATATGAAGCATTTGAGAGGATGGCATTTTATGGAATAGCTTCAAATTTAGTGAATTATTTGACAACACAACTTCATGAAGACATTGTTTCATCTGTGACAAATGTAAACAACTGGTCAGGATCAGTTTGGATTACTCCAATTCTGGGCGCATACATAGCAGATACTTACTTGGGTCGTTATTGGACTTTCACTATTTCATCTCTTCTTTATGTTATGGTAATTAATTTATCATTATCTTCTTTTTCATTATTTAATTAATTTTTTTTCTTCTAATAATCGGAAAAAAAGAACGTTTGTGAAAATAATTAAATTAATAATTTCAACAGTATATTGTCTAACGTTTATAATGGTGAGTTATAGTTCTTTTAGTATTTGAAGTCAAATTTAATTTGTCTTTATATGTTAAAAGAAAGAGTCTAATCAAGAATCCCATTTGTTGGTTCAAATTAAAACAAAACAAAAAAGTTGATCAAATTTTATTGGCTTAATCTTTATACTTTCCCTTCATGAGAGGTTATATTAACAAATCATAAATCTCTATTTATCTCAAAGATAATGACACCACTTGTTTGAGCTACTTCAAATAGGCCAATTGGATTTAATCCTTTTGGCCTGTGGGACCTAAATTAATAAAAAGCATGAAGTGAAAAACTTTTGAGTAAAAAGGTCATTTTGGTTCTTTAACTTATGAGACGGATTTATATAAGTTAAATTTGACTTATTTTGATAATTTAGTCTACTCTCTAAAATAAGTTCAAGGACACTCATTTATATATTTGAGCGCATGTATAGAGTAACTTTGAAGCATACATCACATACTTATATGAACCTAGTTTATTACGTAGAAGTGTGAATCATCCATTAATTACGTGACACATTATATTAATTAATAATGTTTTGATTAGAATTAAATGTTCTTCACTAAGTGGTTAATTTTATCCAACAATAACATGTATCACACAGTTCTATGTGGTGAACTAGATTCATGTAAGTTTTTTTCTATTACTTGCGATAGTTATGGTAAATTGTCAAAATACACCAAGTCCGTCTCATAAATTCAAGAACTGGGAAGACTATTCGGTCAAAATATTTTATGGCTCTATTTTATTTTTTCACAAACAAAAAGAAGAGAAAAGCTATTATTAATTTGTGTTTCTTGTTGGTTTATAGGGGATGATACTATTAACAATGGCAGTTTCACTCAAGTTTCTAAAGCCAACATGCTCAAATGGAATATGCAACAAAGCAACTTCTTCACAAATCTCATTCTTCTACACATCTTTATACATTATAGCCTTAGGGGCAGGAGGAACCAAACCCAACATATCAACTTTCGGAGCCGACCAATTCGACGACTTTAACCCTAACGAAAAGAAACCGAAGGTGTCGTTTTTTAATTGGTGGATGTTCAGCTCATTTGTGGGAGCTTTAGTAGCCACTCTTTGTCTAGTTTATATTCAAGAGAATTTGGGATGGGGTTTAGGGTATGGTATCCCTACAGTTGGTCTTATAATATCCTTATTTATATTTTATTTAGGGACACCATTTTATAGGCATAAAGTTAGGAAGAGTAAGAGTCCTGCAAGGGATTTAATTCAAGTCCCTATTTTTGCCTTTAAAAATAGGAAACTTCAGCTTCCTAATGATCCCTCTCAGCTTCATGAGTTTGAGGTTCAGTATTATATTGATAGTGGGAAACGTCAGATTCATCACACACCAGTCTTCAGGTAATCTTCTATCTTATCATTTACATAATTACATTATTAATTTTTAGCTCTGTGCATTCCGTTCGAACCGAACGAACTTGAGCTAAAAATTTACTTTAATTCAAAATCGAACTGAACTAAAAGTTTAAGAAATTAAAATATTTAAAACTTTCCGTTCGGTCGATTTTTTGATTTAGGTTGGTTATTTTGATTTGATTAACCGGAAATATTTTTATATCTATAACCGAATCGAACTAAAAAATCTATTTTTTTAATATCAAACAATAATTTTTAATATTTGACATTTACTTCCACTGTGATTACTAGTACACTAATTTTATTAATTTTATAAAACTAAAAGTTTTTATTCTATATTTACAACATTTGACAATGTAAGTTTTTGTTATTTTGTTTATATTATTGCAAGCTTTTAGAATTACTAGTAATTTGTTGTTATTCATATGGATGTGGACCGGTTAGTTTGGTCAAAAATTGACCGAACCAACCAAACGGAAATTATTTATAAGAACATAAACCAAATATAATTATATTCTCTCAATAATCAAATCATATTTTTGTATTTCAATTTGGCTCGGTTTGATTCTTTTAACCTGAGGAATATTCTAAGGACATGGTCAGTAGGGTCAAATGCCTTTTTCAGTTCCACAAATAAGAAATTGTGGTGAGGAATCTAAGGACAGAAGATAAAAGGAATCTAAAAACCCTTTAATTTATGTGGAAAAACAGGTGAAGAGGGGTCCTCCAATTTTGATGTGCATCAACATTTGGTCAATTTTTATGAATTGTCACAAATCTTGGTCTTGTTGTTACTCCATTTAGGAAAAAAATGTATGTCATACAGTGAAATGGTGCGTCTTTTAGCCCTACCACTACTTTGTAACTAATCAGATTGGAACTCTAAAGTCTCAACTAGCTAGATAGATCGGCCTAATTATTTAAAAAAAATTCATCTTATAATTTTTTTTATTTAGTATATTCTAATTTAAAAAAAAAATTATTTATATAAAATATTTAATTTTTTATTTTCGTTTTTACCCAAAAATATTAAATTAAATTTTTTTCAAAAAATATTAATATTTTTATGAACCGTTACAAAAATTATAATAATTTTTTCTGTCCTGAAAAGGAGGAGCGATCATGAAGGAGGAGCAAAAATCGCTGAAGGAGGAGCAAGTCGCTGCTCCTCCTTCATGAAGGAGGAGCAGCGATTTCTGTTCCTCCTTCATGAGTGAGGAGCAACATTCTTCATGGGCTCCTCCTTCGGAGAGAGAATCGAAAAAAATTAAAAAAAAATTGTATATGTTTACGGTTTTGTGTTTAAAAAATTATTGATAATTAATATAAGTTAAATAATTATATTATAAGTTTAATTTTTTCAAGAAGAAGGTATTTTTGTACTATCAATAATATTAAAATCTAATTAGAATATAGGTTAAAAATTGAAGGACTAATTTAAATTTTT
Organism: Mercurialis annua; assembly: GCF_937616625.2. NCBI lineage: Eukaryota > Viridiplantae > Streptophyta > Magnoliopsida > Malpighiales > Euphorbiaceae > Mercurialis > Mercurialis annua. The sequence goes on from NC_065577.1 coordinate 42,902,343, forward strand.
TTTCTAAATAAAAAAGTTCAGCTTAATGCTTTTGGGTAGAGACGAAAACGAAAAATAAAAAATAGGGTACAAATAAATTTTTTCCTAGATCAGAGTATAAATAAAAAAATGTTATAAGGTGATTTTTTTAAGTACTTAGGCCAGATAGATATTTCAGTAATCGGGTTAAATGCAAGGACGATACCTAAATTTTGTTGTATTTTATAAAATTGATATCTAAATTTTAATTTACGTCATCTTGATATTATATATATATCATGTAATTTTTATCATAGATATCGTAACATTTTTCGATCAAATTAAGCTCATATGGTAACCAACCGAATCATATTCTACCTTATTAAATATCGTATTGTTATTATCGAAGTGATTTCTGATATGGCAGATGATTTGAGTCTTGACAATAAATTTTAAAAATACGCTCCAATGAGTTGGATATATCAGCTTAATTTGACCCGTTAATGTTGAGGTACTTTCACCTGAAATAAAAGTTGTTAATTATATGCTAAAAAGATACAAATTAAACTTTAGATATCACTTTAAGACATGTGATAAACTTTAGGTACTATGTAATTATTTAACCCATACTCGTAGAAGTCTCAAATTCTCAGTTTAGTCTAATTCAGACTTTTTATGATGCATCCCCCAAAAAAATTGCTGCTTCTATATATAATAATATCTCTAGATATTTTTAATGAATAGAAAATGTCTCTACAATTAAAATTATTTAAATTTATATTTGTTATATATACTGGCAGGTGCTTGGATAAAGCTGCACTAAGAGATGGTTCGAGCCCACCATGCACAGTTACTCAAGTAGAAAGCATCAAGCTAGTTTTTGGTATGATACTGATATGGTTAGTCACATTAATTCCAAGTACAATTTGGGCACAAATCAACACTCTTTTCGTAAAACAAGGCACCACATTAGACCGTAGTCTCGGCTCGAACTTCAAAATCCCAGCGGCTTCATTAGGTAGTTTTGTGACGCTCTCCATGCTCCTCTCGGTTCCGATGTACGACCGGTTCTTCGTTCCGTTCATGCGTAAAAAAACCGGAAACCCAAGAGGAATTACGCTACTTCAAAGGCTCGGAATCGGGTTCGTAATACAAGTTATCGCTATAGCAATTGCTTATGCGGTCGAAGTTAGAAGAATGCATATGATAAAGGTGCATAATATTACAAACCCTAAAGAAGTTGTGCCAATGAGCATATTTTGGTTATTGCCACAATATGTTTTATTAGGAATTGCTGATGTTTTTAATGCAATTGGATTGCTAGAATTTTTCTATGATCAATCTCCTGAAGATATGCAAAGCCTTGGGACAACTTTTTTCACGAGCGGAATTGGAGTTGGGAATTTTTTGAATAGCTTTTTAGTGACGGTGGTCGATAAAATTACGGGACGAGGAGGAGGAGGACGACGAGGAAAGAGTTGGATTGGTAATAATTTGAATGATTGCCATTTGGATTATTATTATGGGTTTCTTTTGGTTATGTCTACTCTTAATATTGCTGCATTTTTATGGGCATCGAGTAGGTTTATTTATAAGAAAGAAATTTTAAAAGTGAATGAGGGTTGTGTTCAATTGGAAGGTAAAAGTTTGGACATATCTCCTCTAGGGTTACAAGTATAGGGACTTAATCATAGAGTCATTATCTAGTTTCGATCTATTATATGAATGAATGTACTCTATTATTAGTATTTGAAAATAGTAGAATTCTTCTGATGAGAGATTTATGGCAAAAAAAAAATGTATGATATGAATAAATATTAATTTTAGATTTATTTATATATACTTTTATATATATATATATATATATATATATATATATATATATATATATATATATATATAATACCGAACGTATGATATATGAATAAATATTAATTTTAGATTTTTTTATATATAAAATATATATAATGATTCCGAACATATGATATATGAATAGATATTAATTTTAGATTTATATATTATTTAATGGTATCAAAATGTCAAACAAATTTGATTGTTTGTAGTTCAAACCTTTTTAATCTTGTAAATTTATCTCAATTAACAATTTCATTGCAATTGTATCTGAAGTTTTTTCCAATCAATTTAGTCATTTTAATTTTTAGTTGTATTTTAATACTAGTCCATCCTTTTTTTCTTATTTATAAAATCTATTTTTTAATAAAAAATAATAAAGAACAACAATAAAATCTAGTTATATATTCTTTATCTTTCAATGGTGAATTAAAACAAAAAACAAGTTTGAAACTTAAAAAAAAAAAGATAAATAAAATATTGTACCAATGTAAAATATTGTCATAATTAAATTGATTAAAAAATTAAATAAAATTACAACAAAATTATCAAATTAAGATAGGTTTATAAATTTTATTTTTTTAAAATAAATTTATAATAAGTCAAAAAACTTAATTTTTTAACACCATTAAATCTCTTAATATGTAATTAATTTGGATCATTGTATTCTCTTATTTTAAAATTCCAGCAAAATGATTGGTTAAACCAATCTAAATCAATCTTATACAATTGCATATATTGTCTAAATTGTTTCATTTTAATCATTAAAAAATATTATTTTTTTTATTTTTTGCTTATATCCTATACTTTCACATCTCCAATTTTAACTCATTTCTTGGTTTTTAGTTTCAATTGTAACAATTTATTTAAATTGAAGTGGAAAATGTTCAGATATACTCTTTATATTGTTTCATATGTGGAAACTTTTATGATAAAAATGACAACTAAAAAATATGAAACAATATGAATGACATTTTTGAATTTTTTTTCACTCCAGTATAGATAACTATAATTAAAAATGAAAATTAAAATATTGACTAAAATTGACGATTTTTAAAAATTTAAACCATAAATGAAAAAATTTAAAAAAATTAGATAGTTTTAAAAGATTTAGCCAAATCAAGTCGATTGATGGTGTTTTTGTTTTTGTTTTTAGAGATATCCTAATTTAAATTAGCTGTCAGATATAAAATATATAAATAAACTTTAATTTGGCTACACTGAAATTTAAAGTCGAGATCTTATGAATGCACTTAGAGAACATAGCCACTTGGCTAGGCCTCACTGGTATTTACGGTGTTCAATTACCGACTAAACATAAAGAAACACATTAATAAATGATAACCGTTTAGTGACAAATGAGATGTATAATCACATGTAAGAGCCATTCTCTGGCATATAATATGTTTTGTGTTATTTGTAGTATAGCAAAATACTACATATAAAATAAATTTTTAGATTTTAACTCCAAATGATGATGCTATATTAAATGAATTTTTTTAATTATATAATGATTTTTATTTGGCTTAAATGCTCCAAAAATCACGAACTATCGCGTGTTTTTGGTATTTAACACGAACTTTTAATTTTGGCATAGAAATACACAAACTTTCAATTTTTTGCAATAATAACATGGACACCATTTCGGACATAAAGCGACGCCGTTTTGGCCATAAAACGGTGCCGCTTTGGACCTAAAACGACGCCGTTTTTAAAAAAAAATTCACACTTGGTCTTAATTGCAAAAAGTTGAAAGTTCATGTATTTTTAAGCTAAAATTAAAAGTTCGTGTTAAATACCAAAAACACGCGATAGTTCATGATTTTTGATGCATTTAAGCCTTTTTATTTTTATACAAAAAAGGTAACCATTTATTAATAATTTTAGTTTTAATTTATAGGTCTCATTAATAATTATATATGTAATAGACAATTTAATGAAAAATAATATGATTTTTATATTTAAACTATCACAAATTATATTTGTAAAACGCAATTTTTTAAGCAATTGTTTGATGATTTCTTAATAATATTTTCCTGTTATATTACTTATAACTTTAACTAATTCTAATGTTAAAATAACTTTATCTCAATTACACGTAATATGTTTTTAAGACTCCATTTTAGTTCTTTAATCGCATCAAATCTTCATTTAATCTTCATTTTTATTTTTATTTTTAATATAAACCAAAAATTTATTATAATTCTCGAAAGTTAATTAACTTCAGTTTCAAATAAAATTATTTATATACGTTTTATACGTATTTTATCATTTCATTTTGATCTCTATTGTTGTTTATAATTTCTTATAGGCATATAATATTATTTGATTCTGTAATTTTTTTAATTTCATTTCCGAGTATAAATCGAATACGATTTTTTTTAATTTCCTTCTAATACCTTAAATTTATTCCGAGACCAATTATTATTCCATTGAGATTTAATCTTAGCCAAAACTAAATCAAATTACGAATTATAATTAAACTTTATTTTAAAAAAATTGTTCGTCGCATAATCATTTAATTGACGACAACATAACCCGTCTTTATATATTTTAATTATTTTTCAATTCCAACTTTCTTATCTTGGTTTCTGATGGAGTCTGCCTTCTGAACCGGTGAGTGAACCTGCAAAACAGGGTAGAAGTTAACCGGACGGTGGTTGTCCGATTAACTCTCCGATGCTAAAGTCAGTTTAGAGCTTTGAGCAGCGTTTTGAGTATATGAATGTAATTGTGATTCTAGGCATACCTCGTGCTCTTTTTATAGTAGACGAATATACCTAGTAGAGTTGTATTAGGTAGGTGAATCCTACTTTGTAGGGATTCGGCCGTATCTTGAGGATTCTCCTGATTTGTCGAGATCTACCTTAATCTGATAAGAGTCCTATTTAGGAACGTCTTCCTAAATAGTCTTATCTTCCTAAAGTAGAGCTTATCCTTCCATATGTAGTGTTTGTGTCCAAATAGGACAAGGTTTCCATATTTAGTCGTTTATCCGAATCCCGGACCTGACGCGCTCTTGGCGGATCATGTGGGATTCGGTCTTTATTAGTGTATTACCGAATCTTAGAGATTCGGTATCTCCTTCATATCTTTCCGTCTTCAGGGGGAGTCCGGTGTCGCCTGAGAGTGGATCTCCTGCAACTCGGCTCCATTATACTTACAGTAGGATTCGGTATCCATCATTAGCCCCCCCGCAAGTGAGCTGAAGTAGTTTGGCATTTATGCCTTAGTGGATTTTAGCTCTTTTGGAGCTGAGTTCTTTTATGCGGGCGAGTCGCTTTGCATTCCGGGCGAGTCGTTTCATATGTTTGTGGGTGACGTTTCTTCTTTAGTAAGATTCTGTGTTGCCACGTGTCGGCATTTAATGATTTAAACGGTTAATGATTCAAAAGCATTTTGTATTTAATCTCTTCGCATTTCTTCTTTTCCCTCTTACTTTGCTTTTCGAATTTACTCTCATTTCTTGTAGCTATTTCCTTTTCGTTCTTCGTTTGATTGTTTGATTCTTCGTGACTTGTTTTCTCCAGATTTTACAGGTATGTTTTCTTTCGTCGTTTGGATGTTAATATGGCTTTCTTCTTTGTATATTCTCCATGCTTTATATTCTGGAAATTTCTTCTGTACTTGTTGTTCTTTGATGTGTTCTTCAACGTGTTCTTCAATATATTTTTTGTTTGATCCTTATTTTGTGTTTATGTTTGTGATTCCCTGTTCTAGGATGCCTCTTAGTCGAGTGGAAGATGCTTGCGCTGCTATGGCTTTTACCCGATCGAAGCTTCGTAGGGATGAAGTCTTAGATATCTATTTTAAGTATAGTTTTCCTTTTGATTATAGGGTAATATTACCCGGTGCCGATATGGCTGCGTCTGACTCTCCCGGATCTTCTTGTAGGGCGGTTCTTTTTGAAGAGCAATTTGCTGCTGGTCTTAGGTTTCCTTTGGATCCCTTTTTAGTAGAAGTGTGTAGGGATTTAAAGGTTGCTCTAGGGCAACTTTACCCTGGTACGATTAGAGTAGTGCTCGCTTTTTCGGAGGCATGTAGGCTCCGGGGCTGTGCCCCTTCTCTCAAAGTGTTATATCATTTTGTAGACTTTAGGAAGTGTGATGGCTGCTTCGTTTTCGCCCTTGGTAGAGAAGGGCGATCTCGTATTTATCTTCCTTGCCTAACCAGTCGCTGGCGAAGGCGCTTCTTTATTGTCTATCATAAATTTGCTTTTCTTCATTTTTCGGATGGTTTTTCTTCTCATCCAGTTCGGAGCTATTCTTCTCCTTTAAGTTTATCCGAGTCAAAGCTTGCTTTTGACATATCTTCCTGTAGTATTGTGTCGCGTCCCCTTTTAGATGTCTTGGTTAATAGTCATCTTCGGAGTCGATGGTTTTCTTTGGAGGATCCTCCTCGAGGCTTGGCGGATCTTTGCTACTCTTTTGTTCAAGGTATATTAATTTGCTTAAGTTCTTTTTAATGTTTCTTTTGTAGGATGTCTTCTTCTTCTGACGATTTCCTTTCCGGATTTCAAGTAGATTTGGACGTTCCGATGGGTGGTCCTGACGTTCCTATCGCCGACGTTATTCCTGGCGACATTGTCGTGGATGGGGCTCCTGTTGATATCCCCCTAGCTCCCGCCGAGGTAGCGTTGCCTGAGGTTATTGTTATAAATGATGATGATGGTGATGACTCGGCTGTTCCAGTCGGCGACGAGGCGATTCCGTCACTACTCCCCCCTCTAGCATCATCTATCGTTTCGGGGGGAGTTGGGGGTGTGGCCTCAGAGGGGCCTGTTGTTGCTGATTCGGGGGAGATTTCTTTAGGTCGAGACCCGGATTCGCCGTCTAGAAAAAGACGTCGAGTTGTCGATGATTCTCCTACGAGGGAGAGTTTTCCTGGAAGCTCTTCTTCTGCTCCAGACTTGGTTCAATGGGTCGAAGGTCAGGATCCTGCCAGTTTGCTGAATCCGAGAGTGCTAGCGGAATATATCCGGACTTTGGCGATTCCTGATGATGTCACGTGGTTCTGTGGTAGGCCGGGTCAGGAGCTTTCCGATCTGGCTTGTTTTCATGGTTTCTCTGTAAGTGCTTTCTTTCTTGAGTATAATATGTTTTTTGTATTCAGTTGCTTTCTTATTTGTTTATTTCTGGTGTGTAGGCCCTTCAATCTGTTCTGGTACTGAACGACCGCCGACAGTGTGCCGAGGAGGAGGTCGAGCGTCTGTCTGCTCTTTTGGCGACTTCCGAGTCTGAAAGGGCGAAGTTGAAGGCCTCTTTGGAAGAGCATGATTCCCTTCTGGCGCAGCTCAAGGCGCAGGATGCGATTAATGATCGCCAAGTGAAAGTGATTGAGAAAAAGACCGATGACTTGACTCAAGAGATCGAGGAGCTCATTCGGATCAATTCCCTTGTTGGTGGGGAGAGGGATAGTCTTAGAACGGAGGTTGAAGGTCTTCACATCCGTCTGCTAGATACGAAGGCTTTTTACTCTGCTCTGATAAGCGAGTATCGCCTTGCGATTGGGAAGAAACTTCTGGAGCAGAATCCCAATATTGATCTTTCTGGGGTTAACGGGTTGGATCCCCAGGCCATCGCCCGTGATCTCCTCGTCAAGATTTCTAAAGACCGTGTTTAGTAGTTTTCTTTTGATTGTATTTGCTGATGTATTCGCAATTTTGCTTTTTGTAATTCGCAATTTATGAATATATTTTTTTTCTTCGAGATGTGCTTTTGCCTTATCTTTATGTACTTGTCTTGCCTCGAGGGTTACTCTAAACCCTGTTCTTGGCGTTGCTTTTTGTAGAGTTAATCTAAACTCTATTTATTTTTGTTTTTGTTTCGAGTTAATCTAAACTCTTTTTTGGCGATTCGCCTTTTCTGAGTTAATCTAAACTCATTTTTAGCCTTTCGTGGCGATTTGCCTGGTTCGGCGATTTTGCTTTGAGTTAATTTAAACTCATTTTCTTGGCTTTTAGCCTTTCGTGGCGATTTGCCTGGTTCGGCGATTTTGCTTTGAGTTAATTTAAACTCATTTTCTTGGCTTTTAGCCTTTCGTGGCGATTTGCCTGGTTCGGCGATTTTGCTTTGAGTTAATTTAAACTCATTTTCTTGGCTTTTAGCTTTTCTTGAGTTTGATCTTTAATTTATTTTTTCTTCTTTCGTCTTTGATTTAATCATTCGTGGCTGTTCTTGATTTTTATTTCTTTATTGGTTCGTCTGGCTAATCAGATGGTAGCGAAATTGAATTTTTATTGATAAAAAGATGGCATACAAAGCATTAAAGATAGATTTGACGCCATCTGGTAAGACGGAGAGTCGTTACCGATGATGGGTCGTTTTTCTTTCCTATTCTTCCTTCTTTTCGGTCTTGTTTTCTTGGAGATCCACCACTGATTCATCATAGCACTTCTTGGCTATTCCTTGGTCTCCTCTCAGCGTCACTACTCCCTTTTCAGTCGGTACCTTCATTGCCAGTGCTCTGATGCTGGTTACCGCTGCCGAGTCATGGAGGAAAGGTCTTCCTAGGATGGCATTATATGTCAATTCCATGTCCACTATGTTAAATAGTGACATGATTTTCTTGTTCATTCCTCTTTCCGGGCCGATTATTACTTCCAAGGTGACTGCTCCCAGCGGGGTGATGGAGGGTCCACCGAGTCCTGATAGCGGAATTGGGACTCGGCGTAACCTTGACGCTGTTCCTCCCAACATTTTGTATGCTGCATTCGTCATGAGGTTTACTGCACTTCCTTCGTCGATAAGGATCCGCTCCATGTTCCAATTTTCAATGATAGTAGTCACTACCAAAGCATCGTTGTGAGGTGCTTTGACATGTTCATAGTCTTCTACATCGAAGATCACTGGCGGCATGTGAGTTTCTCGTATGTTCATTACTTCCTTCCTTTGCTTCCTCCTGATCGTGGAGCTACTATGCCCTCCACCATTAATCATGTGTATGGTTCCCAGAATTTTGGATGGGCGCTCGTCTTCCTTTTCTTTTGGCTTGTCTTCTCTGTTTCTTTTTTCTCCCTTGTCATTGCTCTTCTCTTTTCGGGCCACAAATTTCCTCAGTTCGCCTGTGTCGATCATTCTTTCAATCTCGACCTTTAAGTCTCTGCAGCTATCCGTTTCGTGTCCGTAATCGTCGTGAAATTTGCAGTACTTTCTGGTGTCTCTTGCTTCTGCTTTCATTTTGGGTGGCCATACCACGTTTTTGATGTTTTCTTTGATCCACATGAGGACATTAGTTCGGCTGGTGTTTAATGGAGTGAAGTTATTCTCATCATCTCTGGGATCGTATCTCGATTCATATCTTGTCTGGGGGGCGAATCGTCTGCTTTCTTCGGGTCTTCCTCTTCTGTCATCAGGTTTGGACTTGGTTTTTTCTCTGGATCTCTCTTTTGATTCTTTTCCTTTTGCTTCCTTTCCGCGAATCGCCCTTCGCCCTTCGTCTAACTCGAAGTATTTCTGAGCTATGCCCATTAAGTTTGAGAAAGTTGTGGGTTTATTGACTAGCAGCTTGTCCACCAGCTTTCCGAATCGCGTCCCGTCTCGCAATGCTTCTGTCGCCATGTCGACGTTCAGGTTGTCTATCTTCATAGCTTGCTTGTTGAATCGTTCGATGTAGCTTCGCAGGGTTTCTCCTTCTTCTTGGATACAGGCTCTTAGGATACTGGTAGTAGTTTTAGCTGGGATGTTTGTGAGATATCTGTTGAGGAATTCTGTTGAAAGCGAAGCGAAGCTTTTGATCGAGCCTGGTTTTAATTTGTTATACCACCTCTGGGCTGTGCCCGTGAGCGTGGTAGGGAAAACCCTGCAGAGGATGGCGTCTGATACGCTGAGTAGCCCCATGGTTGCTGTGAACCTAGAGGTATGATCTCGGGGGTCTCCTTCCCCATTGAAAATTGGCAAGGTCGGCAGCTTCATGCTGTACGGGATGGTTTCCTCCATGATCTCGGGCGAGAGGGGTGATCCTTTCAACCTGAGGTCCTCTATATCCAATTCTTCAGATTTTAGTTTTTTGAGCGCTTTGGCGATCTTCTCTTCTAGATCTTCTTCCACCACATATGTGGCTTTGCTTTTTTGGGGTGTTTCTGACGATTCGCCCTCGCCTTCTTGGTGTTTTTTCTTATTTTGTTCTTTCCCTGCATCTCTTTCTTGTCGCTTACTCCTTGGTGGGGCATCTTCTTTTTCCTTCTCCCTTCGTTCGTCTCGTTTCGTATTCAGACCGCTTCGGGCGTCCTCCTGGTTGTGCTCATTTCTGGGTGCCTCTGGTGATTCCTCGTTAGATTTTTCTCTGTCAGGACTTTCCTCTTCGCTGGTTTCCTTTTCTCGCTGGTTTCTTGCTTCGTTCCTCTCTTCGTTTCCTCTGGTCCGAGGTTCCTTGCTTTTGTTGTTTTCTGCCCTTGTCTCCCGTCGGCCTGGGTTTGCATTTCCTGTTCTTTCTCTTCTTCTGGGAGCTGTGGGGCTGAAGTTTTCCCTTAGCATTCTCATAGTTTCTTCGTGCCTGTCGTTTGTTCTTTTGGCCTCATTAGCCAATCTGTCAAGATTTGCCTGCACAGATTCTAGTATCTTTTTCAGCATTTCGCTGTGTGGATCTTGTGTCGCTGCATTTGGTGTTTGTTCTTCAGTGCTTAGGTTGAAAGCAATTGGGATGCTTCCTCTTATTGGATTAGTTTGGTACTGGGGTGTTGAGAAAGAGAGCCCTCCGGTGTTGCTTTTTTCCCCGGAGTTGAGAAGCCCATCTTCCGTCACGTTGATTATCTCCGGAGTGCTTTTTGGGTCCATTGGTTGTTTGTCTTTCAGGTTTACTCTTTCAGAAGTCATCTTCTTCAATGAGATTTGTTTTTGAGTTCAGAAAAGCTCCTTCTTTTGAAGTTTAGTTAAGCTTTTCCCACAGACGGCGCCAATTGATGGAGTCTGCCTTCTGAACCGGTGAGTGAACCTGCAAAACAGGGTAGAAGTTAACCGGACGGTGGTTGTCCGATTAACTCTCCGATGCTAAAGTCAGTTTAGAGCTTTGAGCAGCGTTTTGAGTATATGAATGTAATTGTGATTCTAGGCATACCTCGTGCTCTTTTTATAGTAGACGAATATACCTAGTAGAGTTGTATTAGGTAGGTGAATCCTACTTTGTAGGGATTCGGCCGTATCTTGAGGATTCTCCTGATTTGTCGAGATCTACCTTAATCTGATAAGAGTCCTATTTAGGAACGTCTTCCTAAATAGTCTTATCTTCCTAAAGTAGAGCTTATCCTTCCATATGTAGTGTTTGTGTCCAAATAGGACAAGGTTTCCATATTTAGTCGTTTATCCGAATCCCGGACCTGACGCGCTCTTGGCGGATCATGTGGGATTCGGTCTTTATTAGTGTATTACCGAATCTTAGAGATTCGGTATCTCCTTCATATCTTTCCGTCTTCAGGGGGAGTCCGGTGTCGCCTGAGAGTGGATCTCCTGCAACTCGGCTCCATTATACTTACAGTAGGATTCGGTATCCATCAGTTTCCATAATTATGAACAAAGAATCAATTCACCCTTCAACTTGGCATAAAATATCAAATGAGTTATTTTTAAAGAGTTTATACATTATATCAAATAAGTCATTATAATTTTCTCTACGAGGATAAAATTAAATTGCAAAGTTAGCTGTTCAATTAGGGACAAAAGTAATGAGAAACAATGAATACCGCGCGGTGACAAAAATGGCGGAGATTGCTGTAAGTTTCGTCGTGGAAGAAACTCTTACTCGGATCCTTGCTCTTGTCGCCGGCGAAATCGAACTTTTCCGGTATCTCGGCGATGAGCTCGGTCGCCTCAGAAACTCGAGAAACAGGCGAAACATAAACTTAAACTCAAGAGTGTGAATCAAAACCAAGAAAACAAGGTACTCACGAAAATCACTCGCTTTACTAAGAAAACTGTTTTTTCGCACGAAATTTGTTCATAAAATTAGGAATGTGAATGGGTTATTGGATAAGAATAAAAATGGCAGTGTTTTTGGACTTCAAGTCATCACTAGAAGAAGATTAGTGTGTCACAGATCGACTTAAACCGAGTTACTGACTCAGTTCCTGAAAACCCTATTCTGGGGAGGGAGGGTGATGTTCCAAAATTGTTAATTTTAAACAATTTATAAAAAGTCAGATTTTTTTAACACAATAAAATCTTTATATATTTAATTAATTTGAATTAATGTATATTCAATAATTTCAAAATTCCATCAGAATAATCGATTGAATCAATTTAAATCAGCCTTATAATTGTATAGATTGTCTTAATTTTTTTGAAAAATATTTCATTTTTTTAATTTTTTAGTTTATGACTTCAATTTTTTAAAGCTTCAATTTCATTCTATTTTTTATTTATTTTGAATTTCAATTATAGACCTTTGAATTTCAATTAGAGAAGAAGCCATGCAAAGCGAATAAAGGGAAAAGCAGAGGTGTTTAACTTGGTTTTAAAGAAACTTGCACATAAAGCAAAGGGAAAACCAGAATCAGTTGATGCTCTTTAAAAAGCCTTATGAATAAAGATACTTGCGTGAGGTGAGTTCATGGTAGATGCTCTTAAAAGATATATAAGAATTTTATGTTTACTATTATCTTTTATCTATTCATCTTTGTATTTGTCAATTTTCTAAGCAGAACTAGAACAATTCAAAAATGGCCGAGATGATTCTAAGTTTCGTCGTGGAACAAACTCTTGATAGGATCCTTGCTCTTGTCGCAGACGAAATCGGACTTTTCCGGTATCTTGGCCATGAGCTGGATCGCCTCAGAAACTCACTCGACGAGGTTCGTGACATACTGCTGGTTGCTGAAGAGAAACATGAGAAACTTAAATTCAAGAGCGTGAATCGTTGGCTGAATCAGCTCAAAGATGCGGCTTATGATGCTGAAGATGTGCTTGAAGCGGTAATCTATGAGGATCTTCGTCGGAAAGTAGAGAACCAAAACCAAAAAGAGAAGGTACACTATTTTAATCCACTCCCCAAAATCACTCGTTTTACTAAAAAAGCTTGTTTTCGCACGAAAATTGCTCATAAAATTAGGAATGTGAATGATTTGTTGGATAAGATTAAAAATGCCAGTGCTTTTGGACTTAAAGTCATCACTAGAGAAAGAATAGTGTCACAGATCGACTTGAACCGAGTTACTGACTCGGTTCCTGAAAACCCTATTCTTGGGAGGGAGGGTGATGTGTCCAAAATTGTTAACTCGTTGACAAGCGTTTGTCATGAAGAAGTTCTTGCTGTCATTCCCATTGTGGGAATGGGCGGTCTTGGAAAGACCGCATTAGCTCAATCCATTTGCGAGAATGTAATGGGGAATTTGTTTGATGTAAAGATTTGGGTGTGTGTTTCTGACAATGCTAATCACCATAAAATTCTGGGAGAAATGCTGCAAACTCTTAGCGGAGACAAAGGTGGGTTAACTAACAACGACGCAATTCTTCAACAGCTTGAAAAGGAATTAGAAAGGAAAAAATTTCTTCTCATTCTCGATGATGTGTGGGCGGATGTATCCACTTGGTGGGATAGTTTGAAGACGCGTTTGTTGAGAATCAGTCGCGATAAGGGTAATGCCATTATTGTCACCACTCGTAGTGAGGAAGTGGCGTCTTTGGTGCAATCTTCTTGTGAGCTTAGGCATAATTTGAATGTGTTGACTGATGATGATTGCTGGTCTATTATTGAGGAAAGAGTGAAAGCAAATAGAAAAATGTCCATACCTTCAGATTTGGAGGTGATTGGGAAGGAGATTGCAAGGAAATGTAGAGGAGTACCCTTAGCTGCAAAAGTATTAGGTGGGACATTGGGTCTCAAGAGGGAAAAAGAAGCTTGGGTGTCGATTAAGAATAGCAAAGTTTTGGATGCATCCGATCGTAAGGATAATGTGAAGTCCATACTAAAACTAAGTTTTAATCATTTACCTTCGTGTTTGAAACAATGCTTTGCATATTGTTCAATTTTTCCTAAAGACTATTTGCTTGAAAAAGAACAATTAATTCAACTTTGGATGGCTGAAGGTTTTGTCGAGCCATGTAATGCGGATGTGGGCGACCAGTATTTTAATGTCTTACTCTGTAACTCTTTCTTTCAAGATGTGGAAAGGGATGAATACGAGAATATAGTAAGTTGCAAGATGCATGATATTGTGCACGATCTTGCGATGTCTGTTTCTAAGATGGAATTATTGGCTTCAGATAACTTTCCATCGGGCGATGATTTATCTTGCATTCGCCGTTTGAATTTAGAAAGTCAAAATGCATTTAGTTTAAGTGCGGTTCATGCTAGAAAATTACGTACCATCTTCTTATTGAAGGATATGGTCCTTAATGAGTCATTGTGGAAGTTAAAAAACTTGCGGACTCTAAACTTGAAAGGCGCTGTGATTGAAGAATTGCCATCTTCAATTGGTGACTGTAAACTGTTGAAATATCTCGATGTTTCAGACACTGAAATTAAAGTGTTGCCGGAGTCTATCACCACTCTTTATGGTTTGCAAAATTTGGGATTCCTTCGATGCTGGAGGCTTGAGGAGCTTCCTAGAGATAAAATGAGCAATCTAGTGAGCTTGAAAAATCTTCAATTTTCCTATCATTATCAGATGCCGAGTGGATTAGGGAGGTTAACTTGCCTTGAAAGCTTGTCATTATTTGCTGTGGGTAGTAATAGGGGAGAGAGCATTCAAGAATTAGAAAGCTTAAATGAACTAAGAGGAAAGTTGACTTTAATTCATCTCGAGAATGTTAGAGATAAGGAAGAAGCCAAGAAAGCAAATCTAAAGACGAAGAAGAAGATAACATCCTTGGAATTTTTATGGAGTATTGGATCTATTGAAAATAGCAACAATGAAGAAGTATTGGAAGCACTGGAGCCGCATCCAAACATTAAAAGCATAATGATTAACTTTTATATGGGTGAAAAATTTCCAGCGTGGGTGTTGAGGATGCAAGTTCCCGTTGAAGGTGGTAGTTTCACGCTATTTAATAACTTGGTGGAGCTGACATTAAATGGATGCAGTAAATGTGAACAAATCCCAAGCCTCGGATATCTTCAAAGTCTTAAATATCTCGAGATGAGTCGGATGGAGAAAACGGAAATTATAGGCAATGAATTTTATGGCATTGATAGCGGTGGTGACTCAAATAATGGACAGAGGCTGTTTCCTGCATTGAAAAGTATCTCTTTATATGGTTTAGATAATCTAGTTGAATGGAGAGCACCGGAGCTAGGTGATAGTGAGGCAGTTGTTGTTTTTCCTTGCCTCGAAAATTTGAGCATCGATTCTTGTTCAAAATTGGCAAAGATCCCAATGAAAAGTCTTCCTTTATCCCTCATAAAACTGAAAATTGAACAGTGTGATCAGTTGAGTTTTTTATTTGACGAAATCCATCCGTTCGCTTCTCTTAAAAGTTTGAAGATGATTGAATGTAGTAAACTAACTTGTCTTCCAAGCGAGCTGCAATCCTTCACATCGTTGAAGAAATTGACTATCAATGGTTGTATCGGACTGACATCTATTCCTGAAGACTTGGGGAGATTGAATTCTCTCATTTATTTGGAAATCAAAGATTGTGAAAGTTTGAGTAATTTTTCTGAGAAGATTTTAGGCAGTCTCACCGGATTGAAGAAATTGCATGTTGGAAATTTCTCAGAAAAGCTGGAAGATTACTCATATATGAACTCAATCCAAAACATTACTTCTCTTGAAGAATTAGAAATATATGGGAAAAATCTGAAGTCTCTTCCACATCAAATTCAATGGCTCACTTCCCTCGAGCATTTGGGTATAAATAATTTTGAGAAATTGGAAGCTTTGCCAGAGTGGTTGGGCAATATTTCCTCTCTTCAGAGCCTTGTTATTTGCAAATGTTCCAATCTAAAGTTTCTACCAACAGCAGCAGCAATGAAACGCCTCGCCAAATTGAGACGTGTTTGGATTCGTTGTTGTTCTCCATGTCTCATGGAAAGTTGCAAGAACAAGAGTGGCTCTGAGTGGGATAAGATATCTCATATTAGCAACCTCTATTTCTCAAGTGATTTGGAATGATGCTGCTAATAAAACAAAGGAATGATATTTAGCACTGTCATGTACATTATGAAAATTAGTGAGTTTTTCTCTAGTACTCCTGACATTAACCAAATCTGAGATTTTTTCCGATAATCCAACAGAATAAAAAATAAGCCAATTGTTCAAAGGGTTCATCTCTATATCTGATAAAATGCTATAATATTTCCCAAATCAACGGTCTGGTTTTTGCTTGTCCTGTAATGTTCTGGTTTTTGTAATTTTGTAGTAATTTATATGGTGCTGTCTTGTGCAATGCAAATTGAGCTTTTTCTCTTTAAAGTTTTGATTAGTAAACAAATGAGCTTTACTCTGTAATCGCAGTGATAGTTTTGAATATTTTTTGTGTTTAAAGATGATTAGTTTGGCTGTATTAATGCAGGAGGAAGCCTATGTTGAATTTCTGCGGATAAGAAGAGTTCCTTTTCGAGAGACGAAAATTACAGATGATGCTCCTGATGTTGTTCCTGAGGTAAGTTTGAATGTGATGTGAAATTGTAACTCAATCACCTATAAACTGTAACTTAATCAGCTATAGATTCGGTTTGGTTTGATACTATACAGATTTCCGTTTTCTGGTTCAATTCAATTTTTGACATAAAAAATTTAGTTAACTTTTAGTACAAACCGAACTGAAATAATCGAACCAAATTGGAAAAAATCAACCAAATCGACTAGTTTGGTTCGATTTAGTTTGATTTTAGAAAAGAAAAATGTTGGTTTCTTTCAGCTTGGTTTCGAATCTAATGCACACCCCAGCATATTGGCTACTTTTCAAAATAAATTCTGTAGCATTGATGAATGTTTCAGTTTCCCTGTGCACATTTTTGTACTTGTTTGTGAAGTTTAATTGATTTTTCTGCTCGAGACAATGACAAATATTTCTGATTGCTTATGAATGTTTAATCAGGGACAATTCTCGAGAGAAACAACGGAAACAGAATTTGCTAATAAAGAATGAAAAGAAACAGCAAGAACCGAAGGCCAAAAAGCCGAAAAAGAACCTCAATGCTGCCTTCACGGTTACAAGGAAAAGAACATGTAAGCAAAGACAAGCTGCCCAAACGGCTGAAGATGAAGATGATATGGCTCGAGAATCGGTTACTGAAAAAGCTAAAGAAGGGTGATGAAAATGAGTTTGCAAAGTTTAAAGGGACAAAAGATTTACTATAGCGTGCATGGAAAGCAATCGTCTGTTTGTGTATTGACATGTTCAGCTTTCTGCTCAGACCTGATCGTAAAGGTTTAGAAATCTGGAAGCAAGTTTTGAAGATTCGCATTATTTGCACGGTATATATTAACTTCTACTTATTTATTTGTTACACTAGCATATTTCAAACTTGAAGTACAAAAACCATGTTTTATCTGTTGCTTGTTGAGCTAAAATTCCTTAGGATATTGAGTGTTTCTTTTATTTGCCACAATGCCTTTCAATGTGGTCCTTCGGTGTGGATGGAGGAGTAAATTATAACAAAATGTCTAATTTTTATATTTGTATGCTATCTTGCTGAAAGTATTTGTCTGTAAACTAGTCCTAACGAACATGTTCCGCTTGTCCCTTAGTCGAGATGATGAATCCATTTACATTATGTGTTTGTGAAACTAATTACTGTGGGGAATGTTCAATTTCATGTCATCACTTGTTTCATTTTATTACCAATGCATCGAATTTGGTACCGACTTGATCATCTTAATTTGTTTTCTTAGTCATACACGTCTAGGGTCTTTGAAAACCTGTGTATATGAAGGTGTGAGGAATGCGTCTCTTTCAAATTCATCTGTAATAGATATTAGTGAACTTGTCAAATGCGGACATTGTACTGACAACATATGATGTGCTTAAAGAGGATTTATTGCACGACTCTGATAGGCATGAAGGTGATCGGCATTTCCTGAGACTCCGGAAGAGGTTCTTACAAACCTTGCAATCTGTTAGCTTAGAGATAGCTTTTCTTTTTCCTCTTTGAAATCGGCTTGTATTTGCGTTCTTTTCATTTATATAATATTTGTATGCTGGGAAAATATTAGTATTTAGTTTCTGATCTATGCAGAGAAGAGATGTAGGAGCTATGGAATTTACCCATAAGTTCTTCAAACAAATGTTATCCTTCACCTTCATCTAAGAGTCAATTCTTCTCGAAGCATTAGCTACAATGTATAATCACAAGAAAATCTGTCTTTAAGTTCTCTTCATGTTTGCTTCAATTTTATTTGCACGCAAATTTAGTCTAGCCTCCTAATTTTCCCACTATTATCTTATTCTCAATGTCAATTTACTCTATTTTAAAGTATGATTTTATTAAGATTTTTTTTTAATTTTTTAAAAAATCGCAGTTACAAGGGTTCTTTTGGTTGCGGAAATTATGTATTTTTGATCTAAGGTTACCTGAGGTGATGTTTTAATGCTGATATTGCCAAGGATATGTGGTTTTACTTTTACTGATTTTTGTTAAAAGGTTAAAGTAATTGTGATCATCCTTTTCTACTAACATTTTCTTCAGTTTGGCCAGTCGGGTCTTGAATTTATTACTAGATATGTTAGTTTTTTCTGCATCTTTATATTTTGATGTCTTTGTTTGAATTTTTAACCATGTTTAAAATTTCATCTCTTGTCAATAACTGTTAATTTGTGAAAACTATGCGTGCATGATTTTGCAACTGTTATAGAGTCAATTCCAGTTTCAGTGATGCTCCACTGAAGAAGTTGCCATGTTTTTCTGCTATATATATACAGTCTCAAATAAATTGAAATGAGGCTGGTTTATCTTTATGTGCTTCATACATACTCGAGCTTTCTGTTGGAGTGATTTTGTCTTCAATTGCGTAGCTGCATATACTCTCTGTTTTTCATGTTAATTGTTAGATTAGGGTGTTTAATGTCAACTTTTTGTATGTTGACAACCTGTTTAATGTCAACTTTTTATATCATTACTCTATTCAATTGCGTAGCTGCATATTCTGCTCTCAACTTTTTATATGCTGTTTAAAAGAGATTGATCCAATGAAGAAAATATATTTAATTAAATCTTTTTTTTCTCCATTTTATGAGGATGTATGTAGATGATTTTAACAAGGCAAGGCAATATGGTTGTTTCTTGATTGAGCACACAATATTTCAATTGTTCAAAAGGTTCATCTCTATATATATCTGATAAATGCTAGTATAATCTTTCCCAAATTAATGGTCTGGTTTTTCCAACAATAGAGCTGATTAAAGTGTTTTAAGTTTTGATAAGAAACTTTAAAATTATCAAGAGTGACAAATTTAACATGCACGGGTAATTGGCTTGGAACTATGGTTTAAAACTATAATCTTTATTTATTTTACACATTAATATAAAAGGGACTACCAAAACCTCTCAATTATCTCTTGATGTTGCAGCTTTTGTTATGATATTTTCAATGCCAATATGCTTCTTTATTTGATTCATTGGTGACAATTATTTGTACTATATGTTCTCCGTAGATGGAAAGAACTTGAAATTGGGAGGTTGAGCACGGGATATGGTTTATTGCAGCTCCCTGCAATGCCCGAGGTAAAGCACTACTCGCTCTCAATTATTGGTTTTACTCCAGCTGAACACATCAAATGGGAGGAGATCAAGTTCAAGTAAGAACTATAATCTTTTAATCTTTGAAGTATTGTTTCTTTCCTTTTCCGTTTTATGTTTTTAGTTGACCCCTTATGTATCTCATTTAGTTATATCATGGGGTGGAATTGGTTTCACTGAACTTGCCCGGCCTGAATGTTCTAAAGAGTTTTCTCATTGACCAAGATGTATATTTTCATTTCATGTTGGTGTATTGTATAAAATCCAAACCACACCGGGTAACTGAACCAAAAAAAATTGATTCAGTTTGGTTTGATACTAAATTAATCGAACCAAATCGACTAGTTTGGTTCGATTCAATTTGTTTTTAGAAAATAAAAATATTGGTGTCTTTCAGTTTGGTTCGAACCTAATGCACACCCTAACATGTTGGCAACTTCTCAAAATTAATTTTGTAGCATTGGTGAATGTTGCAGTTTCCCTCTGCATATTTTTGTACTTTTTTTTGAAACATATGAAGTTCAATTAGTTTTTCTGCTAGAGACAATGACAAATAGTTCTAATTGCTTATGAATGTTTAATCAGGGATAAGTCTTGCGAGAAACAACGGAAAAAGAATTTGCTAATAAAGAAAGAAAAGGAACAGCAAGAACCGAAGGCCCAGAAGCCGAAAAAGGACCTCTATATATGCTGCCTCCACCGTAACGAGGAAAATAACAGGTAAGCAAAGACAAGTCCAAACAGCTGAAGATGAAGACGATATGGCACGAGAATATCTGTTGCTGATATAGCTAAAGAAGGGGACTATTGGTGAAAACGAGTTTGCGAAGTTAACAGGAACAGAAGATTATCTATAGCGTGCATGGTAAGCAATCGTCTGTTTGTGTTTTGACATGTTCAGCTTTCTTGCTCGGAGCTAATCGAAAAGGTTTCAAAATATGGAAGCAAGTTTTGAAGATTTGCATTCTTTTTATGCGAAATTTGAGGCGTTTATATCGTTATATTTATCTTGACAAGAACATCCTAACAATTGAATTGTATATTTGAAGGTAGTTGTTACTAATGTACTAAACAAAACAGACATTTTTGTAGTTGTAGAAATGCAGTTTTGTTCGTGTCGCTAGTAATCCGGTAATCAACATTTACTAGAATGAGAGTTTACGTAATGCATTAGATATTTAATTATTGGAGTTAAAGTATAAGTTATTTTTTATGTAATACACAGGGATACTGCTTTAGCTAACTAAGATCATCTTCAATCTAACATGATAAGCTCTCAGAATGTGGAAAAACTATCTCCAAAAGGCTCTTCTAAAATTATCAACCTCTAGTTTAAATGAAAAATGGCCAAAAGAGAAAAAAATAATAATCTATGTTGGTCTTTTCAAAATTAAATGGCCAAAAATTCAAATAACTATAAAAAAAATTAGAATATTTGGGTTGAACCAAAAACACTGACCCACGTGTGTGTGTTGGTAGCTTTTGTTAGTCGGTGTAAAAGTATGTGAAAGTAATTGCTAGTGTTCCATTAAACATTAATACTCCACATGAAACGGTATCATATACTATAATTAAATGTCACTTTTCAGCTTAATATAGTCTTTAATTGATAATCTGTGACAGAACTATTAGGCGATATCTTTTAATGTTAATAGTATTAAGGATAATCTGTCACTCACGCAACTAGTGTTTTTTTAATAATAATAGAGCTTCGAATGTCGTGCTAAAGTCTTGATGAGTTAGATTAACAGTATTTTTTCCTTGTTCTGCATTTCTTATCAATTCATCTTTGTATCTGTCAACTTTTTAACTGTGACAACTCAAAAATGGCTGAGATTATTCTCAGTTTTGTCGTGGAACAAACTCTTGAGAGGATCCTTGCACTTGTCACCGGCGAAATCGAACTTTTCCGGCAGAAACTCACTGGACGAAGTTCGTGACATACTGCTGGTTGCTGAAGAGAAGCAGGAGAAGCTTAAACTCAAGAGTGTGAATGGTTGGCTGAATCAGCTCAAAGATGCTGCTTATGATGCTGAAGATGTTCTCGAAGCGGTCATCTATGAGGATCTTCGTCGAAAAGCAGAGAAGCA
This sequence comes from Mercurialis annua, assembly GCF_937616625.2. NCBI lineage: Eukaryota > Viridiplantae > Streptophyta > Magnoliopsida > Malpighiales > Euphorbiaceae > Mercurialis > Mercurialis annua. The sequence continues at coordinate 42,923,855 of NC_065577.1, forward strand.
AAACCAAGAAAACCAGGTACTCCATTTTAATCCACTCCCAAAAATCACTCGTTTTACCAAAAAAGCTTGCTTTCGCGCAAAAGTTGCTCATAAAATTAGGAATGTGAATGAGTTGTTGGATAAGATTAAAAATGCCAGTGCCTTTGGACTTCATGTAATTACTAGAGAAAGAACAGTGTCACAGATCGACTTGAACCGAGTGACTGACTCGGTACCTGAAAACCCTATCCTAGGGAGGAAGGATGATGTGTCTAAAATTGTTAAGTCATTGACTAGCGTTTGTGGTGAAGAAGTTCTTGCCGTCATTCCCATTGTGGGAATGGGCGGTCTTGGAAAGACCGCATTAGCTCAATCCATTTGCGAGAACGTAATGGGGAGATTGTTTGACGTAAAGATTTGGGTCTGTGTTTCTGATAATGCTAATGACCAGAAAATTCTGGGGGAAATGCTGCAAACTCTGAATGGAAACAGAGGTGGGTTGACCAACAAAGAAGCCATTCTTCAACAGCTTGAAAAGGAATTAGAAATGAAAAAATTTCTTCTCATTCTTAATGATGTGTGGGGGGATGTATCCACCTGGTGGGATAGTTTGAAGACGCGTTTGTTGAGAATCAGTCACAATAAGGGAAATGCCATTGTTGTCACCACTCGTAGTGAGGAAGTGGCGTTTTTGGTGGAGTCTTCTTTTGAGCTTAGGCATAATTTGAATGTGTTGACTGATGATGATTGCTGGTCCATTATTGAGGAAAGAGTGAAAGCAAATAGAGATATGTCCATACCTTCAGATTTGGAGGTGATTGGGAAGGAGATTGCAAGAAAATGTAGAGGAGTGCCCTTAGCTGCAAAAGTTTTAGGTGGGACATTAGGTGGTCTTGAGAGGAAAAAACAAGCTTGGGTGTCGATTAATAATAGCACTGTTTTGGATGCAGCCGATCATAAGGATAATGTGAAGTCAATATTAAAACTAAGTTTTGATCATTTACCTTCATATTTGAAACAATGCTTTGCATACTGTTCAATTTTTCCTAAAGATCATTTGCTTGAAAAAGAACAACTAATTCAGCTTTGGATGGCTGAAGGTTTTGTCGAGCCATGTAATGCGGATGTGGGCAATAAGTACTTTAATGCCTTACTATGTAACTCTTTCTTCCAAGATGTGGGAAGGGATGAATTTGAGAATATCGCAAGTTGCAAGATGCATGATATTGTGCATGATCTTGCGACGTCTCTTTCCAAGCTGGAAGTATTGACTTTAGATAACTTTTCATCTGGAGTCGATTTGTCTTGCATTCGCCGTTTAAATTTAGAAAGTCAAAAGGCATCAAGTTTAAGTGTGATTCATGCTCGAAAATTAGGCACTGTCTTCTTACTGAAGGATATGGTCGTTGATGAGTCATGGTGGAAGTTCAAAAACTTGCGGACTCTAAATTTGAAAGGTGCCAGGATAAAGAAGTTGCCATCTCCAATTGGTGACTGTAAACTCTTGAGATATCTCGATGTCTCTTACACTAATCTTGAAGCGTTGCCTGAGTCTATCACCACTCTTTATGGTTTGCAAACTTTGAGATTCCTTGAATGCTTGTGGCTTAATGAGCTTCCTAGAGATAAAATGAGCAATCTAGTGAGCTTGAAAAATCTTGAATTTTCCAAGGATGAGCAGATGCCGAGTGGATTGGGGAGGTTAACTTGCCTTGAAAGCTTGCCATTATTTGTTGTTGGCAGTAATTGGGGAGGGAGCATTCAAGAATTAGAAGGCTTGAATGAACTAAGAGGAAAGTTGACCTTAAAACATCTCGAGAATGTGAGAGACAAAGAAGAAGGCATGAAAGCAAATCTAAAGATGAAGAAGAAGATAACATCCTTGAAATTTGTGTGGAATCGTGGATCTATAAGAAGTAGCAACAATGAAGAGGTGTTGGAAGCACTGGAACCTCATCCAAACATTGAGAGCATAATGATCGAGTATTATAAGGGTGAAAATTTTCCAGCATGGGTGTTGACGATGCAAGTTCCCGATGAAGGTGGTAGTTGCGTGCTATTTAATAACTTGGTGGAGCTAACATTAACTCGCTGCAGTGAATGTGAACAAATCCCAAGCCTCGGATATCTTCAAAGTCTTAAATATCTTAAGATAAGTGAGATGGAGAAAATAAAAATTATAGGCAATGAATTTTATGGCATTGATAGTGGTGGTGGCACAAGCAGTGGACAGAGGCTGTTTCCTGCATTAAAAAGTATCAGTATGAGTTCTTTAGATAATCTAGTCGAATGGAGGGCACCGGAGCTAGGTGACAGTGAGGCAGTTGTTGCTTTTCCTTCCCTTGAAAAGCTGCGTATTGTTTCTTGTTCAAAATTGGCAAAGATCCCAATGAAAAGTCTGTCTTTATCCCTCACAAAACTGACATTTGAATGCTGTGATAAGTTGAGTCACGACGAAATCCATTCATTCACTTGTCTTAAAAGTTTGAAGATATATAAATGCAGTAAACTAACTTGTCTTCCAAGCACGCTGCAATCCTTCACGTCCTTAGAGGAATTGACTATCTATGGTTGCATTGGGCTGACATCTATTCATGAAGACTTGGGGAGATTGAATTCTCTCATTTCCTTGGATATCTCAAATTGTGAAAGTTTGAGTAATTTTTCTGAGAAGATTTTAGGCAGTCTCACCGGATTGAAGAAATTGCAAATTGGAACTTTCTCAAAAAAGCTGGAAGATTACTCATATATGAACTCAATCCAAAACATTACTTCTCTTGAAAATTTATCAATATATGGGAAAAATCAGAAGTCTCTGCCACACCAAATCCAATGGCTCACTTCCCTCGAGCATTTGGGCTTATGGTGTTTTGATAAATTGGAATTTTTGCCAGAGTGGTTGGGCAATATTTCCTCTCTTCAAACCCTTGTTATTTCGCCTTGTTCCAAGCTGAAGAGTCTACCAACAGCAGCAGCAATGAAACGCCTCTCCGAATTGAGAGAGGTTGGGATTTATTGCTGTTCTAAATATTTTATGGAAAGTTGCAGGAACAAGAGTAGCTTTGAGGGGAATAAGATTTCTCATGTTCCCCAAGTCATAGTCGATTAATATTGTTTATTTTCATAAATTGGGATAACAGGTTCATTCGATTGTAGTATTAAGTTCATAAATTGTGCTACTTAGCTTTTTATGCTACTTCATCTCATATTGGGTTTACTGAAATTTTAAAATTTGTGCTACTTAGCTTATTATGCCTTCCATGGAAATTTCTGCAGAAGACTGATATTCTTGCAGGAATTCCCTAAGATTTTTTTTTTTTTTTTGAAAATGATCATGAATGCTTTGCTAAATATGGTGTAAGTTATTAGGAATTATGTTGCTTTTTTATGCTTGCAAAAAAAGATTCGTATTATTATTTAGCTGCTGAAATTGGAATATAGACAAAACTTGTTGCATTAGCTATAGTCATCAGTGTTGTCATGTAAATTAAGAAAATCTGAGAAATTGCAGATGTTTTGTTGAATTCAGGAGATGGAGGCGTAATCTACTAATTTTATTTATCTTATTGATGTTTCAGTTGTTGGAGGTTGATTCAAGATCTAGTAGAATTATTAATTAGTTGGTTAATTCGATTAAACCAAATAATTATAACTGAAGAAGTAACCAAATACTTAAAGACCACTGATTATACTAAAGTCCCTTTGAAATGTGCAAACTGATTAGGCCTGACTTGATTGCTGAAATTGATAATTTCCACAGCTTATATCGCTCATTGGATGTGCGCTATGATAATTTGAACGCTGAATTGTACAAGAGTTTACCACCTGAATTTTATATGCAGGACACAAGCAGTGTCCCTGGCGCTCCAAAGCTAACTCCTGAGCAAAAGCAACCATTGCATAAGACTGGCCATCAAGCTGCCTCTATGAGTTCTGATAGTGCTACCTCTGACATTTCATTGAAAGATGGCTCTGACGTGTCTTCACCATCATCATCATCAGACTTTGATTAAGAGTCTTTCAACTCCTCGACCAGTGCTTACTATAGCATGCCAGTGAGCAGTGATCGAAAGGGACTTCATAAGAAGATTACGGAGCTTGGGACTGTCCTTCCAATCATGAACATAAGGCTCCAGTTAGCTACAGAAAATGGGGAACTTGAAGAACTGCTTGGAAAATTTCTGAGATATGAGGAAGAGTTGCGGAGTTCATAGCTAAAGCTCCAGCTCTCAGAAGAAGAAGTTGCTAATTAAACAGTGATCTTGAGAAAAGCGAATCCTTTATGGTACTTGCAGAGACTTTGCAGGATGAGCTCGAATTGGCGCATAGAGATATCAGAATGAGGGACAGTTACCTTGAAATGGAGAGAACAAGAGTATCAGAGCTGCTTGTTTGATAATGTATATAATCCAACAGAACAGAACATAAGGCAATGTCGTTGTCTCTCAAAAGGTTCATCTCCATATCTGATGTATGATATATTCTTACCCAACTCTTTCAGTTATATTACTCAATTGCTGTTTTGTTTGTTCCTGTCCTATAATGGTCTGGTTTTTGCACTTCTGTAATAATTTAAGTGCTATGCAAGTTGAGCTTTCTGTGTTTGAAGTTTTAATTATTAGACAAATGAGCAATACTCAGTAATGCAGTGATAGCTTTTAATATTTTCTTTGGCATGCATATTAATTCTTGTGTTTTATCTATCCTAGAAATGGGCTGAAGGAAGCAATCCCGTCAGCGCCGATCTGGTGCATTACTTGTGCCAAACAACGGTACTGCTGAAGCAGAGTTGGACAAACAAAAAGCATCAGCAAATGGGGAATTTGTTCCTGCTGATACACCTTATTAAATTATATTGCTTGTGCCATTGCTTATATATTCTTGTTAATGTTTTATCATGACAATAAATATATTCTGCTGATATGCTTTCATCAGTGGAATTGTTCTTAAAGTTAATATAATCAATTTTGTTTTTGTTCATGCACTGTAAAGCATGGGCAGCTAAAGGGTGCTTTTTCAATCTTGCGTTGTTGGGAAGTTTAAGATTTTTGCTGCAATTATAAAATCCTTTTCAAAGAACATGATACATGGGGTGTGCATTGATTTGGTTCGAACCCATTTTTTTTTTACATCAAATTTATAAGTATGTAAAAAATTTCAATTCAAAATGAATTAGTTCATTTGGTTTAAATTTTTGGTCAGGTTTGGTTTTCGGTTAGGTTTATACCAAAACTTAACTGAAATTTTTTATTTACAAAATTGAACCTTATCGAAAACTAATTTTTTTTTGAAAATAGTCATACTTAACCGAAATGAATTTATCGATTCAGGTTAGTTTTTTGAACCTAATGCATACCCCTAACATGTTGGCTACTTTTCAAAATAAATTCTGTAGCATTGATAAATGTTGGATTATCTATTTTAACAAAGTAATTTATGTATAATTAGGGCTTGAATTTTGGTTATTTATTTTATTAATTTTTTTACAGTGAATACTAATAGTTTTAAAAATGAATATCAATTATTTTATTTATAATTATTTATTTATATGAAGTATCACAAAAATATATATATAATTTTTATATAAATTATCTTGTATAATATTTATATATGTATATACGTGAAGTTTTAAAAATTGTAAAAATACCCCTATATTTTTAATATTTACACGTTTCCCCCACGTTTCGTGTCCTTCATTTTAAAAAATACCGTTTCCCCATGTCCGTTACGTGTCGTTTCCGTTTCCCGTTTCCGTTTCTGTGCTACTTAGTGTTTCAGTTTCTCTGTGCACGTTTTTGTACTTTTTGGTGAAATATATGAAGTTCAATTAATCTTTCTGCTCGAGACAATGACAAAGACAAGCTGCCCAAACAGCTGGAGATGAAGACGATATTGCTCTTGATAGTTTTAACATTTAATTTACCACGATATATAGGAGTGTGCACGGGTCGGTTCGGTTCAGTTTGAAGTGCAAAATAAAATATAGCGGCAAATAGTTAGTTAATTTTCCTAAGATCCAAAGTCATGAAGTTTTGCAATCGTCCTCAAAAATTCAACTGCATTTAATAATGATTAGGAAATTTAGTTAGTCTTCCAAATAATTTAGGTGAAATTTCATCCACCATGTTTTAACAGATTATCTGAAGTAGTTTACCAACTAAATTAAATACTCCATTTATAAGACCAGATCGATTATTTTAGTCTTTGAAATTTTCTACAAATCTATCTCATTAATTCTAAAAATATCATGTTGATTTTGAGCAATAAATTAATAATCTCTGTAACATAATACTACTTTTTTTTATAGTTTTGACTTAATTATAAGGTGAAATACATTCTTAATTTTAATTTACCGAATTGACTTCCACGGCTTCCACCTTAATAAATTACACTGAATTTGGAACAATATGTCCATTTAACACAAATTTGTATATAAATTTGACATTTTATGAATCGTGATAAATTGAAAAAAGTATAAAATTAGTGCATTTTTATGATATTAACTCTAAAAATAAAAATAAAATGATTTTTTACCTCTTAGGGATGTTAGTCAAAACTCTATAGAGAATACTTTTCTCTCTTCATCATATAAAATAAATTTTCTTGATAGTGGAATTAGCAATACTTTATTAGTAGTTGATGATATATTGTGTTTTTATGGTAAAATATCTTCAAAGAAATCCATTTTTAACCCATTTTTAATTATATATCTCAACCTTATAATATTACCGTTTTGTCCAAATCTGCATGTTTCACTTTCAATTGTACCCACAACTACTGAATTGACCTCTTTTATTTTTCTTTAAAAAAATTCAAATAAGCCATGCTTTGAATTTTTCCAGTGAAAAAAATTCAAAAAAATCATTTATAAGATTATTTTTTTGAATTTTTTTGAGTGTAAAATAGTCCAATTTATAAAATTGGGTACTTGACTTAGACAACATTGATAAATTTTACAAAATCAGGATATAAATGAAAAAGGGTTAAAAGGTGAGTGTTTTTAAAAATATTATCCCTATTTTTATCCATTAAAATTGATGTGAGCTAAAAGATAGGCAAACAAATATTTAGATTTTTCACTTGTTAATTTTTCACATTGAATCACTCTATTTTTATTTGTTTTTTTTTATAATTTGGGGAGGGGGAAGCGCTTGTGGGAAAAATTGAACCCACGACCTAGCAGTTTGCTGTTTAGCGCTTATACTATTTGAACTATAGTTCATTGGTTATTTTTATTTGTTAATATTGAGTATTTATATTTTTGATTTTGTAGATATTAGACCCTCTGTCATGAAAATAAAATTATACGCATACTTTACGCACTATTAATGTGCTTGTAATAGAAAAATTATTTGTCTCTCATTTTTATTGAAATTTAAGTTCTTAAATCAATTTTTTTCGGTATAAATAGATATTGTTAACATTATTTATAACGGAAGCATTCAATGACTATAAATCAAAATGAATTGGTGAATGATATTGCATTACTTAAAATGTGGTGTAAAACATGAAAGTAAAAGAAAAGATGCTAATAGTATGTTGGTTGTTAGATAAATTCAGATATTCTAAAGTTGGAAGCTTCTTCTCCCTACTTTTGCTCGCATAGTCAATGGATAAGTAAAAATCGCGTTAACTAAAACATTCACCAACAAGTTCACTTTTTTATTTACTCCAAAATAAATAAAAATATTTTAATTTTGAAATTACAAAAGAATTCGTTAACTTTAACATATTTCATTTTCAACTTTAATAATTTTAAATATGAGTTATTCATTTTTTTCACTATATAGTATATCGATCGATGGTTTTATATATAAAAAAAACACATAGATGAATGTCACAACCCAACTCGTAATTGGCGAATTCGTAGGAGCCGTGCGAGATGAAGAACTCATATATTGTTTTATATCATTATTTTTTATCAAAAACAAATTCAGTATGTGGAATTATAAAGTATATATAGTTCGTGTTAAAATCGTTAAAACTGAAAATTCCTGTTAAAATTACAGCACACTAAAATCTATAATTTATTTTTTTAATTATTTAAATACACTTTTAAATTTATAAAAGTAGTTTAACTGAATAGAGAAGTAAAACTAGACCTTTTTAAAAATTTAAAAGTATATTCCAAATAAAATTCAAAAGGACTTAATATACTCTTTTTCCAAATTGAACGGGCATTTTTGTATATATATATATTTTTTGTTAACTAGATTAAGGGTCAAATTCCTTTTCTTTACATTTTGGCATCTTCTTTAAGAAAAAGAACAAGTCAGTTGCAGCTATATGTCAATCTCATTATGATTTCTTTGATATCAAGTTTTACCTAAACCCTAGAGATTTAGTTTCCTACGGGACTATAGCTTTTGACAAATTGTAATTAGAGCTTTTTTTGAAATATTAAAATATATTATCATTTTCAACTGTTGTAAATTAATTGTCTAGACTATATTGTTGAAGACTAAAACTAAAAACATAAATTTTTGGATAAATTGATCATTTAATATCTTATTAGAGCTTCTATGATCGAGATATTTACAATTCGAATTTTTAACAATTCTCATTTAATTAATTACCAGCACAAATAAAATAAGTTTATATTCATTTACACTTTAATTCTAATAAATATTTGCATTTGATGGTGGATTCGTAAATTTTTCAAATGGTTGGCCAATATATAAAATAATGTATGCAGATTTAATTTTAATTTTATAAAAACTAGGTACAATAAATTTTTAAAAATGGCCAAATAAAAATTTGACTTGAGCAAAATTTTATTATTAAATTCATAATATTATTGATGTATTTTTTATGAATATATTATTGATGTTTTTTTATATAATTAGGGAAGGGGAGCGCTTGTGAGAGAATTTGAACTCACGACCTAACAGTTTATTATCTAGCGTGTATATTATCTGAGACATAACTTATTGATTGGATTGGCAATTATCCATGATACATTCTACATAAGTCCTAGCATTTTAAACTTTTGACTACATTATTGATTATTTAACACTACATCACAAAAAAGAAAAAGTAAAATAAATATTGCAGCAGTTAGAATCTTTGACAAATTACTCTATCACCACAAGTCTTCATAGCATACAATTCAAAAGCTGTGTTCTTATTACAAAAGTCTTTGAAACTTCAATAATTAATTAGTAAAATAACTATGATAATTAATTAACGTAAAAAGAAAGCCATGCACAGACATAATAGTCTACGTGTTAGGTTATCTGTCTTGTTAAATTTGTTAAGTGTCCACCAATAAGTGCCTTGAGCATATATGTTCTCTCTATATAAATGCCATTTTGTTGCACTTCATTATATCAACACAAACCATATATTAAACTGTTTTATACAACATAAACCATATATTATATTGTTCTATCAATGGATTTTTCTTCATATTTCAAAGTTTTAGCCACTTTATGTCTCCTAAGTTTGAGCATAATTAGTACTAATGCTCAACTTTCACCAAATTTCTACTCCAAATCTTGCCCTAATCTTTTTTCTACTGTGAAACCTGTTCTTCAATCTGCCATTAATAAGGAGAAGCGTATCGGGGCATCGCTTGTTCGCTTGTTCTTTCACGACTGCTTCGTTAACGTAATTAATTTTCTCGTTACAGCCCATTTTGTTTCATTTAAAATTAAAAAAATGATTGTTTTATTCAAAAATAAAAATGTGCCTCCTAATTTAAATTTTTGCTGAAATTAATTAATTTAATTGTTAGTTTTTGACTTTCCATGTAATATTTAGTAAAATTATGACATGGTCTAGTTGTGGTCACGTCATGTTAGCTAGGGCTGTGCATCCGTCAAAATAGAATCAAAAGTTACTTTTTAAAAAAATAAAATTGAGTCAAATTTACAATATTTAGAAAATTTTAGAATTGAACTAAACTGGACTAATTGGTTCAATTTGAATTTTAGTTCGATTTATATTAAAACTTGGCTAAATATTTTCATATTCAAAATCAAACTGAATTGAAAAATAAATTTTTCTACAGTACAAACCAAAACAAACTGAATTTATCTGTCTAATTCAATATTTAATTTGGTTTGATTTTTAAAAACATTAGCTACTTAGGGTACAGGTCAACAAAATCGTCTCTTAAGACCAATGTCAAAAGGAAATATTCTTTTATTTTAATTATTCCGTGTCATGGACACAAGCAATATTGCTATTATTAATTAAATTAATCTTCCTAACTAAGAGAGTAAAATTTAATCTAATTTTTTTTATGACAGGGATGTGATGGTTCAATTCTTCTGGATGACACGTCATCCTTCACCGGAGAAAAAACAGCAAATCCGAACAGAAATTCAGCCAGAGGATTCGATGTGATTGACAACATTAAATCCGCCGTTGAAAAAGCTTGCCCCGGTGTCGTCTCTTGTGCTGATATCTTAGCCATTGCTGCTAGAGACTCCACCGTTACTGTAAGTTTTATTTAATTTTTTTTTAATACAATAAACAATAATTTAATTAACGAGATTTTATTTCTATTTAATAGCTTGGAGGTCCAAGTTGGAATGTAAAACTTGGAAGAAGAGATGCAAAAACAGCAAGTCTTTCTGCAGCCAATAATGGAATTCCACCACCAACTTCTAATTTGAACCAACTCATCTCTAGATTTAATGCTCTTGGCCTCTCTACTCAAGATATGGTTGCCTTATCTGGTTAGTTTGTTAATTTTCACAGAGATATACTACTTTTTAGTGTCTTTTATGAACTTTTTCACTGACTTGGAAAACAAGTTTTTACCGTCGAACCCTAATCCGTCAGTGAATTCAATGATTGGCGATGAATTTAACGACGGAGTCAGTCGGAGATAATTTATTTACATTTCCAATGGATTTATCGACAGATGGTCCGATGAGAAAAAAACATCGCCAAAATCCATCAATAAATTTATAAATGGCGACAAAATTAGTCAAAGTATTTAGTTTACATTGGTGACGGATTTACTAATGAATCTCTTATGAGAAAAAAAAATCGTCAAAATCATCGGTAAATTCAATAAATACCAACATATTTACTGACGGATTTAACCGGCATAGTTGCTATATTCCCGATGGAATTAGAGATGAATTCCTGATGAAAAAATCATCGCCAAAATCCGTTAGGAATATTTGCAAGCATGTGGCGCCAAGATGCTAGCTAGCGATGAAAACTTTCCAAATTTTAAGCTTTGATAATTTAATTTTATTTTTCAAAGATGATTTTAAAAACGCAAAAATCCGTTAGTATATTATAACTTGTTTATTTATTAATTTTCTGTTTAAGTGTTGTCGTTTCCATGAATATATACTAAATAATGTGATGTAAAATTGTAAACATATAATATAGGATCTCACACTATTGGACAAGCAAGGTGCACAACTTTTAGGGCAAGGATATACAATGAGACCAACATAGACACAACCTTTGCACAAACAAGAAGATCAAACTGCCCAAGAACCGGTGGCGACGCCAATTTAGCACCGCTCGATTTGCAGACCCCGACGTCTTTCGACAATCACTACTACAAGAATTTGGTGGCTCAAAAGGGTTTACTTCACTCCGATCAAGTTTTATTTAACGGTGGATCGACCGACGCCATTGTTCAAACTTATAGTAACGGACAGGGGAATTTCTTTTCTGATTTTGTTTCTGGTATGATTAAGATGGGAGATATTAGTCCACTTACTGGCTCACAAGGAGAGATTAGAAAGAATTGTAGGATAATTAATTAGTTTAATTATGGGAATTTGGTGTTGTTGGCACTTTGATTTAGTCTTGTAAGAATAATTTAATGTGTGTCTAAGGTTTGTGTTTGGGTTATTTTTGTATTTTTGTGGTCAAATGAATCACATATATGTCTTTGAAATCACTTTTTAATATAAAGTTTGTTTTGGTCCAACTATTGCAATAGTCAGAAATGGGCTATTTTGTTGATGATAAGTTTCCTTTTGGCCCAGTAACTGTTTCAAGAAATCATACAAGAGAAAGATGCTACCTTTGTCAGCTTGAGGCCCATTATATTATATACCCAATCATGGCCTTAAATTAGGGGTGGGCTGTGGACCGTTAACCGGTCCACGAGAGTAATTTGTAAACCGGTTTATTGTAGAACGCTTTTTAAAATTAAAAATCTAAACATAAAATTTTAATGGGTTAATCATTAAATCGTTTAATCATTTAAAACGGTTTGGTTTTTGATTTTGCGGTCTTTAGTCATGTAACCATTAAAAAAAATTAGATACAAAGAAAATGAGATTAATTTATAGATAATTTTTTAAAATATGGTCTAATAATTAAACTTTAATATCCTTCTATTTACTTATTAAAATATAAATCTTATATATTCGTGTTTAGAATATTTATGTGTGTAAATTATAAAATATATTTTATTTGAATAATTATATATATATATATATATATATTATTTATAAACCGGTTAACCGCAATTTTTACACTCCAAAACCTAAACCATTAACTATAAAAATTAAAAATTAAAATCTGAACTTAAACTCTTGAACCGGTTAACCATATTATTCGGTTTGATTTTTCGGTTTTGGTTCGATTATTCGGTTTGACCGTTTTCTTTTTGCCATCCCTACCTTAAATTTCCGCCCAGTCCGGTCCGCCAAAGCTCATATTTTTGAATCGGATTTGGATAATTATTTTTGATTTTAAGTCCGGTCGTCCAAGTATGGAGTCAATTTTTATGAGCGGACTTGAATTTTCATAGGTTTTTTATTTTAATATATCTTTAAAAAAGTCTTATTTGAACCCGTATGATATGATATGATCGTCGAAATTGGATAGTTGATATAAGGCATGGAATGGACTCAGACTGAATCTAAATTTACATGTAAAAGATGTTAAGTCTAATTAAGTCTAACTCGAATTCGTCAAATTTCGTCCATAAATAGGTTTACATGAAAATCAATGAACAAAATTATTTTAATTCAGATCATAGATGAAAGAGATAAATACTTTTGATGTTTACTTTAAAAAAATAAGTAAATTCATTTATTTTGAATGATCCCTCAAAAATTACAAAAGGCACCATTATTCTCCTTCAAAATGGTGTTAATGGTTTTCAATTTCTCCATTTCATAAGATGGCGTAATCGAGCATAGAAAAAATTGAAAACTTTTTTGTTTCTAAGATAAATATCATAATATTATATTATACTTACTATTATCATAATTATAATAATGTGTTATAATGTGATTAGTTTAATATACAGATGATGTGATAAAACTGAGAGTAAAATGTTACATTTCATTAATTAATTACATATTGAGTTGACTTCGGGTTGCAGGCCTGCAGCAGATTTATTTATAAACACAACCACATGCTTGGATGCTTTTAAAAAAATTAAACCCTCTAGTCATTTCATAAAAGTTCTGTCAAAATCACATCTTAAAGACTTAAACATATGTTTTCTCAAATATTTAAACTTATTAAATAAGATTAGTCTAAAACGAAATGGAATCTAATGTTTATTATCATGTAGTTGTTAATATCCAACTGTTGACATCTTAAATTCTCAATCTTAGAAAACTTCGTCAACCTTATACAAATTCCATAATAGTCAAAAAGATAATCTTATAATATATTACTAAAATTCATTAATAATTTCTCTAGATTGTACTTGGTCACATATAAATTTAAGTTTAAGTTAATTTTGCTAGTTTATCATAATCAAACACTAAGTATTTTTAATTATGTATAGAATAGCTATCTAGTTGTTCGGTCTAATTTTGCTGAACCTTCCTATGTATATATGACCTATGCATTTGTATATTGTATAATTCACATGAAATTAATGAATTAACGATTTATTTACCATTTATTAAGCAGTTATAGCTGTAAGAAATGCAAGAAAGCCATTAAACCATTTTTGCTGATATAACATTGAATACTATGTTTAATATAAATATTATTGATTAATAGATATGACTTTTTAATTATAAATGAGTTATAATGTAATAATCTGTATGTATATGAAGATTTTTAGGTTTAATCATGATCTAATAAGGTGGCTGAATACTCACGCAACTATATTACTATAATAATTTGGGATTATTTTAATAGTCTCCTCAAGTGAAATCAGGCTGAACATCTAGTTGTCACTTGAATTTAAACCTCTCCTAAAATTAAAGTTCTAATTTAATGCGTAGCGGCAACATTAAACAGGGCCGTTGAAAATAAAAATTCAAACGGACAACTTAGAAATTAAGATCTCGAACCAGGCTCACTCGAATACCGTATTAAAAATATTATTGATTAATGGGTAAGAAAATTTGATTAAATTGGGTTAAAATGTAATGATTCGCCTACATGTGAATATATTTAGGTTCGATCATGATAAAATAAGTTAATATGTGGTTGAACTTTTACACCTATTAATTTTTATATTTGTATTAATTTAACAAGTAACTAAAAAATTATGCTCAATCTTTTCCGCAGATCGTCTTGTAATAGTTAAATTAAATTAGATAGTTTCTTGGCTAAACTACCACACCCATCAATTATTCTTAATTATAAAAAAATTTATAAATTTAATAAAATTATTACACTAGCAGGCAATTATCTATTACAAAAGCAAATGTAGTAAATCTAAAATCATGCATATACTTTGACCAAAAAAAATCTAAAATCATATACAATGAATATAAAGTAACGGTATTAACATATTCAGCAACGATTCATCACTTTTGCTAAATTATTTACATAGTAGTGCAGTATAATAATTAGTATATATATTTTTTGAATAAAATATATTAAAACAAGCAGATACTCGACTATTGAAGTATTATTTTAATCTTCAGTGATTAACTACTGTCAATTTCATGAAAATAAATACCTATCAATATTGAAATTGACAGCCCTGAACAAGTGTAAAATTGAAATAAATGAAAAAGATGTATATATAAGACGGGGAAATTGCACCAAACTCTTGCTCTTTGACATATAACTTTAGAAACACAGCACTATATAATAAACTTGTGTTAATTCCATTGCCTATGCTTAGTTTGTTTTAGTTTTGGCTGAACAACACTAATTTTAATTAGAGTTTCAATAAACACACAAAATAATGTTTATTGAGTCTAATGGTAAGATGCCACTATTTGAAGCAATCATGACATAACACCAGATTCAGTCACATCTTTAGGGATTCTAGTAGAACGAGTATGACTCGTAAGTGATTCATTACATTACAATTCCAAAACCAAACTTATTTATTTCTTTATATATTATGCATTTTAAATCTCAATTGAATCACACAATCACCTTTTGCATTACCTTTAGTAAATATTCAATAAATGTTTTTTTTTAAATGGAGTCATTTAATATTAATTAAGACTAATACAGAGAAAGCTACGATTTTAATTATCATTTTTTAAAATTTATATGCAATTACTTGTAAAGTTATTACTATGTGATGCATGAAGTTAAATTCATATTAAAAATATGAGATGTGTAAAAAATATAGAGGCTATATAGTTATCTGGTTGAAATATCTGATTATTGATCTTGGGGTATCAAAACTATCGCCTTATTTTATTCTTATGATCAAAATTTGATTTATTTTATTTTAATTAGTAAATTTTAGTTTTATTTATTAATAAACTATAACACAAATTTCACAGGCGTTGGATAACAAACTGCTAAGGCCGTGAGTTAAGTTTCTCCCACAAGCAATCTTTTCTTCCAATTATTAAAAAAAAAAAGTGGTGGGAAGTTTTCTAATAAAAATACATAGATGTCAACCATAAATTTTACTTGAAAGCTTCCGTCATATGCACAATTTAATTTGAAAGTTTTCTGTTGAAATATACGTAAAAATCGGTAGTCACATGATAAAAATATATAAAAACCGATTGTCACGTATGTGTTTAGGCAAAAAATCTGCCGTTAAAATAAATTTAAGGTTTAGTAAAATAAAATGAATTAAAACCTGAACAACCAATTGGAATAAAGCGATTAATTTGATAAATAATGAAGACAAAAAAGAATAAACTTATGTGGAATAGAATGAGCTCCAAAATATGTCTAAACAATGAAGGTTGCTGTATTTATTAAATCCCATTTTCCCACTCAAGCTGAAGTCCACACGCCAAGGAAACCCAACAAATTTGATAACATAAATTAATCAACCTATCTAGCTGTCCAATCACCTTCCAACAAATACTAAACTATTTTGGTAATAACTTCATCACCATTCCAATTTTCATTAATTTTCATTTTACTAACATTTCCTTTTTTTTCAATTTTTATCTATGTAGTTGGTACTTGGTAGAATCAGTGAGTCGGTCTAAATTATTCATAAACATCTCTACATATTATAGTATGAATGGTTCAATCATATATTATCGGATTCGATTTTTCCACTTTTATTATAATTAAAAAAAGTTTAACAAAAAAAATTGAAGAAAAATTGCAGCCTTTATAGTAATATAAAATTAAAATGAATTTATCTACACACAATTTTAATATTTTTGCTAAATATACTACGATTTTAAATCATGTTAGTTTGGTTCATCATATCTAAAAATTTGCTAAATATATCCACAATTCATCTGGAACTGACATGGTTCGATAAGCCATGTAAGATAAATTTTATACATATAGACGAACAATATTACTCCACAGCAGTTCAAAACGAGTCATAGATATATTTGATAAAAAAATAAAAGAAGATAGACTAAACTAGTAAATTTTAAAGATTTCGGTAGATTTGATATAAAAAAAAGACATTTTGTGGGTAGATAAATTCATATTCTCTAATATAAATCAAAGAAAATATATGGAACATTTGATCAATAATGCAATTTATATCATCTATTTAATTAGTAGCATGTTCAACTCTGTTAGCATTTAATATTCAAAGTATTTTCTTATTAATTACTAGTTTCAAGGACCAATTCTGTTCATTGTAATTAATTTTCCTAAGACTCTCTCACATGTTAGCCAATTTTTATTTCAAAACAAAATAGAGGCTATAATATTGCCCTAAACCAAATTCACTGATCATATATATGATCATACATTATAACTAGGTCAAAGGGTCTATACATATATAGGACCTTAACAATTATAATAAAGTTAATAATCAGAAGAAAAAAATCTCAATCTGATAAGTTTCTGCATGTACAATGGTTTATGCTGCATAGAAAAATATTTAACCCTATCTCCCACAATGCAAAATTCATAGACAGCAAAAAAGTTGACTAATTCAAACAAAAACTTATTAAAATGAAACAAGAAAATCTACCTCATATATAGAATTAGAAAAAAGAAGAAATTCAAAGATTATTACAGTAACTAATATAGTAATTAAATGTTAAACAAAAAATAAACTTTAACAAGTTCCTAACCTTTTGTCTCCCCCAACTTGAAGCAACATTTCAGAGCCTTCCATCAAACGGCACAGAATAACATGATCCCAAAAATCAACGGCAGTGAATCATCCAGCTTAATGAAACAATTCAACAGTAATTAAAACAATTAATCCAATTATGATCAGTAGTAATTATCTTCCTCAAATTTTTATTGTAATCAATGATTCATAATAGAGAATAAATGGTACGTAATTTCCTTTTAGACACTAGAAATTAATATTAACCAAAGAAAGCAACATCATCATGACTTGAAATGGTACTGTAGTCGGCCGGAGTAGTTTGCCGGTGAGTATACAAAGAGGAGGAAGTAGGAGGAAGAGAAGAAGGAGGCGGCGGAGGTGGCGGTGGAGGAGGCGGCGGAATTGGTGATGGAGAAGTTGTTGATGTAATACTAGAGAGAGGTCCAGAAGAAAGCAAAGGAATATATTTGTATTTGAGAATTTCAGACCGAACTGAATTAAGTTGAGCTTGTAATGATTGAACTTGCTGTTGTAAAGCTGAAATTGCACCCATGCATCCGTAAACTGGATCTCTTAATCTTACATTTGCCTCATAAACTAGACTATTTGCTGCATCTGCTCTCTGACTTTCCGGTACCTCCTGCATTCATTTTTATTCACATCAATACGGAAATTTATCGAATCATACGTTTCGTTTTCAGAAAATGCTTCTAAATCTTGAAAACTTCATATTTATAACCTACTTTTATAAAAATATTATTGTTTTACTATTATTTGTTTTCGTAATTTCATATTAAGTTCACTATATTTTGATAACCGAACTTTTATTTTCACTAAAACTAAAGGTCTATTTAGTTATGTAGCAACAGAAAACTATTACCGTCATGATTAGTAGCCTGAATTCATATAGTAACCTTCCGTTTTTATGATTGAATATTGATAACCGTTCTATAAAAACTATAACTCGGTAACTGTAAAAATATTCAATCCCCGTTTCCGTTCAACATAACCTAGTTGACTTCAATAACAAGAACATGATAAATTTACAACTTAGAAAAACAAAACAAGAGTAGATTAAGAAGAAAAAATGTTAAATAAATGAATTGCTACTGATTGATGAATTACCATGAGAAGCTTGGAGACATTGCTGGCACCAAAAACTTTATGAACAGAAGCAAATTTCTGAGGTTCATGAGGGGAAAAATAAGGAGAAAAAGGACATTCTTGAGCACATCTTCTTCTCAAAAGCTTACAAGCAGCACAAGGAGTAATAGTATTTAGGGTTCCAGGAGGACCCAACATGTGTCTTCTTCCCATTGGTTGATGATGATGAGATGAGGCATCTATTTCTCTTTTTATCTTCTTCCCTATCTCATCATCAAATCTCTCCCTATTACAACAAAAATTAAGGTTAGTCCAAAAAAACAAAATATTTAAGATTGGTATTATAGTATATAGTTTTTATTATTTATTTACCTTTCTCTGGACATTCAGGCATGCTCTCTCTAGGTCATGAATTGAGATGAAAATGGCAAAAAAGAGAGAAATATTGGAAGGAAGGGAATTTATTATAAATATAAGAGAAGAATTGAAGAGTGCTTAAAAGGCAAGATAAAAAAAAGTGGACCGGTGGTTTTGTTATTTAAAGAAATTTTAAAGAATTGATAGAAAGGATTTAAAGATTTAATGGGGCTAAAATGATGATGATGATGATGATGATGATGATGAGAAGTTTATTTTTGTTTGTTTGTTGGTCACTCTTTCATGTACGGGGATTTTAGCAATTATAAGTTGCAGAGATTTAGAGTTAGAAAGGAGAGAAATTATTCAATGGAGATGAGTTTGGCTATAGGTTATGAGATAGAGAAAAAAAAGGTCGATTCGGTCTTTGAATTTATACATCGAAGTCAAATTAAATCGCTTTTAAGTTTTTCAGTCAATTAAATCTCGCACTCTATTGGGTTATTAGGTCAAATAACCCTAATCTGTATACCTCAAATAAAGTGACTTTTTTGGATTCCGAGATATAAATTTTAGAATCTAAAACTAAAAAGTTTAATAAAAATTTATTTGATTTTGATATATAAATTTTGGAATTTAATTAACTTAAAGAAATTAAAGTGGTTTGTTTGATATAGAGATACAAATTCAAGGGTCTTGATATCCTTTTCTCAATTATAAATGCTAGTTCTGATCTTTCTGGTTTGCTCACGTGTGAGTTCTTAAATGCATTTTGACTTTTTTCCAATCAATTCTTAGATTATAGGTAAATTTCTTTTTAGCCAATATGGTGTTCTTACAAATTAAAATGTTCGTGCATGGTATTATTATAATCAAATTTCAGGATTCTAAATTTTAATTTTAAAATAACTTTTTATTTTTATTGTTATAATTAAAAAAAAGTCTGTAGATGTTTCATTCAGATGTTTAGTGGTCAATCATAAACTTTTTAACTATCAACATTGATAAGACTAAGATGATACAAACAAGCAGTTTTAGTTTTTTCGAATTTCAAACAGTTGTTGATATAAAAAATTATTTTAAATTTTTTCATAATTAATAACTTTTTTAATTCTATTAATTATTAATATAAAATTATTTATATTAAAACATATCACTTTTATGATATATAAAATCATTTAAAAATATTTTTTACATTATATTTTTCTTTAGACATGATTTAAAATTTAAATTATTAAATTATTACAGCTATAATAAATTAATTTTTAAAATTATTAACTTAAACAAAAAAATTCTTTTAAATAAACAATTTTTATAGTTTTAGTTTATTTTTTATATAAAAAAACAAAATATTAGAAAAATAATATTTTTAATTATTTAATATATAAACAACTACTTAAATTTCACAAAATTATAAGTTAGCATATACCTGCAATCAACTATCAACTACCAACAACAATCGAACCAAATGCTAATAATTGGAATGAAAATCCATTTTTTAGGTACAACAAGAATTTGCATAATTGAAATCAAATCCATAATATTTACGTTGGATTGAAAAATTAGAAGAAAAAATTACATAATTTATTGTTTGATCAATGTATTGAATAATTATTCATTCTAAACTATACAAAATTTTAAGACTACAATTTTCTTTTCTTATATTTAATAATATTTCTAATACAATATGCACGCTTGAAACTAATATTAACACTATGTTCACACACGTATCTATTGCACATTATCATCAAAACATCGACACAACTAATATCATATTTATATATTTAAATAATCAAATATCATGTGCCAATAATGGCATATTTATAATTCTGCAATTTTTAGTATGTCAATTTTTGAAAATTACAAGGCGAGAAGACAAATTGTATTTCTTCATTTGTAGAGCTTTCGAACGAACAGATGAAAAATAAAAATACGATCAAATATGTTGATGGTATTTTGAACCTCTTATACATCGTGTCAGCTACTGATTTTGATCAGACTCTTACATTTCATTTCAAACAATTAATTAGAAAAATTTAATGGTATATTCATCCATCGATTTGCTTCCCCGACTCAAATGGTTTTAGGCAACTACCTATACTACTCAAAAATTCAACCAAACTTTAATCATTAATTATTCCTTTACTGACTTGGCTATAAAAGAATATGTGATATATATATATATATATATATATATATATATATATATATATATATATATATATATATATATATATATATATATATATATATATATATAACAAACTTTGTGCATACATGTGATCTTTGCTTCCTTCCTAATCAGGAGCTAACCTTTCGTATATATTTTGGGATATTGAGGAGGCAATTAATTTTTAGTTCATGTTAAATTTTGTTAATGCACTTTAAACAAACCATTAAGGGTTTTGAAGTGAAAAATAAGATGGTAATCATCATCACTAGCTATACTTTAATTTTTAAGGACTACATATATAGCCCTAGCTGAATAGAAATGGGCATGTTAGTTTCTTGTCAATGTCAAAAATCCACTTCAATTTCATTAAAATACCATATCTAGGATCTGATTAATAATTCACATTATAATATCAGCATCAACGTGTAAAAACCGCAATGTATAGAGCTCTTAATCTTCTTGAAGATGGATCAATGGCCAAATATGGTTAGCACCGATTTTCAAAAATGTAATAGATATAAGAAATTGAAATTGCCAAGTTTTCAAAAACACTCTCAAATCGCTTAAGTGAGGTGAGTTGGTAAGACGCTTTCCTGGCTTAAGTAAGACCGCGGGTTCGAACCTTATTTATGTATGCAGCCGTTTAAAATTTGGGGTCAGAATCTGCCTCCTGCAAGAGACCTATAATACTCGAGTGGAAATTGGTCTGAATGTGAAAGATTTTGAAGGTGTCGTCTTCTAATTGAAATGTTCAGAAAATCTCATGTACCATGTACCCAAGAACAATCGTTTAAATAGAACCACCTTATTGACTTTGAAGCATTTAATTACTGGCTCTCCTAATTAGCACTTACTCATGAGAGAAAAAAAATAATGATTTATCAAAATGTTAAACTTATATATAAATTTTAAAAATAATAAAAACCTATTATCTAGAATCAAAAGAAAATTGTTTATGAAAGTAATAAAAATGAACATAATTAATTAATAGTATAATCGCAGTTTCAGAGATCTTAACGATTGAATTTGTTTTTTTTTTTTATTGAATTTAGTGGAATTTGTTTTTTTTTTTTTGAGGGAATGGTTCTTTTTTTTAAGAGCGTTTTTAAGCAAAAACTTTTGATTTTGTCCTGCTAAGACTTCTTGTCGACGCCGTTATCACCCATAACCCTCTTTTTTTTCTTCTACAGTGTATCTCTATTGAGTTTATTTTGGGTAGGGGTGCGCATGGACCGGTTAACTGGTTCACGAGAATAATATATAAACTGGTTCATAATAGTTCGGTTTTTAAAATTAAAAACCTAAACCTAAAATTTTAAATGGTTAACCATTAAATTGGTTAACCATTTAAAACGGTTCGATTTTTCGGTTTTGCGGTTTTTAACCATATAACTATTAAAAAAATTAGATATAAAAAAGATAAAATTTATATATAAATTTTTTAATATAGTGTAATAATTAAACTTTAATTTTCATTCTATTTAACTATTAAAATATAAATTTTATTTATTCCTATTTCAATTAGGTATATACATATTTTATTAAAAAAAATAAAATTCTTTCAATATATATATATACACTCCTAAAATAAAAATATATTGATAAATAATTTTTAAATATTTTTTTTGTTTAGAATTTTAATATATGTAAATTATAAAATATATTTATTTGAATAATTAAAAACATATATATATATATATATATATATATAAAATATATTATTAACCGCAGTTTTTAAAATTGCAAAACCTAAACCATTAATCATAAAAACCAAAAATCAAACCCTAAATCTAAACTCTTGGACCGGTTAACCATATTTTTCATTCGGTTTTACGGTTTCGGTTCGGTTTTGCGGTTTGACCAGTTTTTTTGCCCACCCCTAATTTTGGGTTTTACTATTCCTATTTACAAAGTATTGCCCCTTCTAATTACCTCCTTACCCTTTTAACCAAAACATAATAATTTTAACCAAATACTGTAAAAAGGTCAAATCTTTCATGAAAATTTCACAAAATCCAAACCTTTCAATTTTATCCAATCTGTACTAAAATGCGGAATTTCGTTTTAATTTTGTCCAACTTTCAATTGGCACACACTTTTACTGATGTGGCGCTGATATGGCGTGCCACATAATGTGGTTGTGAGAATTTTAGACTTTTGTGAAATTTTTATTAAAAGTTGGCCGTGTTAATCGTGTAATTGTGTTAATTAATTATGTTACTCATTTATCTGATCGTGTTAATTATGTCGTGTCATGTCACTTGTTTAAAATTTATGTCGTGTTAGAGTTGAAGATTTTAACACGACTAATTATATAGGTCGTGTTGTTGTTAATTTTAATCGTGTCAAGAGAGTGTGTTGATAAGATACAAACACAGTCCGACAATTCATTTTGACACCCTTAATATTGCACCGATGCTTATGACATTCATAGAAAAAGATTGGACACCTTCATGATAAATTGATTTTCTTTTATAGATACAAATTTGGTTATTTTGTGAAGGATAGATTGATTCATGTGCTGGTATATAAGACATACCACCTACAATTTTCATATATAGAAAGCATTCAAACTCAAGAATCTTGCCAATTTTTGTTTTTGATTTAATTTCAACTACTACCATAGTTTGTTAATCTCCTATACTAATTAAAGACTATCAAAAATTAGGATTGTGTTATAATTAAACCAAATCGAATAAAAACATCGATTCAATTTGATTTGATTATATGAAAACAACTTGTTTTTTTTGGTTCAGTTCAATGTTGGATATAAACAATTTCCAATTAAATTTTAGTATAATCTAAATTCAAAAAGCCGAACTAAACAAGAAAAGTCAACCAATCTGATTAGCTCAATTGAATTTGGTTTGATCAACTTTATTTTCAATTTAATTTAAAAAAAAACTCAGTTTGATTCCAACTTAGGATTTTGTATGTAATTAAATCCTAAATGATACATGGAATAAGATGAATCAAAATTTCAGTAGTAATTGCTTGGGTGTGACAATGATACTTAGAGAAGTGTTAAATCAAAGTGGGTAGTGAAAAAGAGGGAATAAAATAATATTTAAATTGGAAATTAAATATTATTAATTTGCTTAAAATCTAAGTAAAATAGCACTATCCGTTTCTTGTTTGACCCGTATTTTGAGGCTTACAAGTCGCCCCGTTGTTCTCTCTTTGCCAACCCAACTCATTGCACTAAAACCCATAACTTCACTCACATGATCATGCATTCGTATAGTCTCACAACACAACCATTAGGATTAAGAGAGTGTCGATCCGGTTCGAACCGAATAGAACCGATTTTTTAATTGTATTTAAATAAATTTAAAAGATGTAATTCTTCTCAAGTTGAACCAGTCGATTCAGTTGATTTTTAATTCAATTAAGTTTTTTAGTTCGTTCAATTTGTACTAAAACATTAATCATAATCTTTTATGTTCAAACTGAAGTGAACGGAAAAAATAATTTTAGATATTATTAAATCAAATTGAGCCGAATTTATTGATTTGGCTCGATTATCTAGTTAGGTTCGGTTATTCTCTAAAAGCCTAAAATATTAAAATATACACCTTATGATCTTCAAAACCCCACATTTCCAAAGTCTTGGATCCAAGAATTGTCATGACCATTGTATTTTTTTCATTTTTATATGCCACACAAACATTCGTTTCAAATCTTCAAGGTCAAAATCCAGGTGAACTCTAGCTAGCTAAATCTGAAAATATAATTAAACAAAATAAGAACTACTAATTACTTTTATGCATGAACTTGGGAATTTAAGGTTACTATCATTTACTGTAGCCTTCTACATCAAAATCTTTTTAATCCTTTTTTTAGTTGGTGTGACAGTGATTGTTTTGGTAGGTCAAAATTGTAGTTGCAATACAAAATTGTGTCCTTCTCTTTGGATTAAAAAATGTATCTTGTTATTGGTTGTAAAATTTAATTTTTAGAGGTGCCTAACAACAAGGACAAAGGCCGGGGGTCGAGGGTGGGCTGCTGCCCCTGCCCTACGGCGACTAGGGATAACTCAATGGCTCAGTCACTCCTTTAGGATGGCATTTACCATCACGGTCATATTTCTTTTTACTTTTTACTTTTTTAATTATCTCGATTTTTTCATTGTAAATCCTAAAAATCATATAAATTTCCTCATGAATCATAATCCTCCCACCGTTATTAGTCATTATACATTCTAGCTCGGAATATTTAATGAAAAAAAAACACTAAGATGCAATGATAATTGTTTTTTTTCCTTTAATTGAAAGTATGAAAAGAACTCTCGATGTGAAACAATTTATTAAAAATTAAAATTTACCGTCTAAATGGAATTTATCCAGCTCGATTTAAAGTAGTGGCGACAGTGTCTCCCAGCAGTACAAGTACCCAAAAAAACCACTCTAGCTGGGCTAATTATATGCTAATCCATGGGCCAAACATACGGTTATAGCAAGTCCATAATGGAACATTTCAAACGGTCCAAAAACATGGGTACAACTACAAGTTGTGTGCAAGTATATTTTTACAACATTAATTAAAATTCGAAGGTGATAGACAAAATTGGGAAGGGGGGTATAAAACATTCCAATCATATAAATAAACATTATGAAAAATATAATTTAGTGTGGTAATTAGAAGTAGTTGGATAGATTTGAGTACTAATACGATAAAATATGATTAAGATTTCAGATTAAATTCGAAGGGTTAGTCCGAATAAAACAATAGCATGTTTTTCTTTTTTTCCCCTATCTGGCTCGCTATGCATTTGACACGACATGTAATAATACGATACAAAATTAAACGGATTCAGATCATATTTATACGAATTTAAATTTTAAAAAGATCAAACACGTTGGAAACATGAAAACAAATAGGTTAAGTCCATCCATGAATTAAGTTAATAATCAAGAGACTAAGTATGTGTATCAAAGGGCCATGGCTCTGCGGAGGCGATTTCAACGAAATCTTGAGTAATGATGAAAAACAGGGAGGAGGGCCTAGGGCAGGGTACTTAATGAACAACTTCAGAGAGGCTCTTGAGGTAAACCTTCTGTTTGATGCTGATAGCAACAATACGACCTGCACCTGGTGGGGTAATAGGGGAGGAGGGATTATAGCAGAAAAACTTGACAGATTCGTGATAAATCTAGAATGGCAGCGCCTTTTCCCCAGGCATTCTGTTAAGATGCTGGAATTTGCTGGGTCAGATCACAGGCCAATTGTAATGCTGAATGATGAGAAGGAAGTAGATGATAGAAATGGGCAAAGAGGGAAGAAGAGGTTCCATTTCGAGGAGCTATGGACCACCAGTAAGGAGTTTGAGGAAATAGTGAAGCATGAATGGAGAAACAGCGCTTCAGAAGGGGACATTTCTTGTAGACTAAATAAATGTGCGAAATTTTTTGCGAGATGGGGAAAATCCACTTTTGGGGATCTCAAGGAGAAAATCAAGAGGAAGAAGAATGAGCTGACAGCTTTGCTAGAATCATTAGACCATGATGTTTCTTTTGATTCAATCAAAACTGTGGAATTGCAATTGAATGAGTTGCTAGACCAAGAAGAGATCATGTGGAGGCAACGTGCTAGGGCTGATTGGTTGTCTGCAGGAGATAAAAACACTCGTTTCTTCCATCAGAGGGCCTCTAAAAGGAGAGCGAGAAACAGAATAAGGGGGCTTAACGATGATTTAGGGGTGTGGAAGGAAGAACCTAAAGATGTGGAGGCGATTGTGCAGAAGTATTTCGAAAATCTGTTCCAATCTTCTCACCCCTCGCAAGAGGAGATTGAAGCAGTCACAGATAAAGTGCCAAGAAGAGTAAGCGGGGCAGACAATGAGATGCTGGACAAAGACTTCACCATGGAAGAGATAGTCAAGGCCACGAAAGATATGTCGCCGACTAAAGCCCCGGGCAAGGATGGCTTTCCAGCCTTATTCTTTCAGAGATATTGGCCGGTGGTGGGTTCAGAAATCAGTAAGGTTTGTCTAAAACACTTAAATGATAATGTGAATGTTTGTGCTTTGAATGAAACGGTAGTAGCATTGCTCCCTAAGGTCAAAACTGCAACTAATATGAGTATGTTTAGACCTATTAGTCTGTGTAACGTCATTTACAAAATCATTTCTAAAGCTATTGCCAACAGATTTAGGAAAGTCTTAGGGAATGTGATAGATGAGGCCCAAAGTGCGTTTGTCCCAGGCAGACAAATTATAGATAATGCACTTATAGGTTTCGAATGTATACACCAAATTAAGCACTCTGTTAAGAAAAAGAATGGGCCTATTGCTTTGAAACTTGACATGTCCAAGGCTTATGATAGAGTAGAATGGGTTTTCATTGAGGCGATGTTACTGAAGTTGGGTTTTAGCAACAGATGGGTGGTCAGAATTTTAAATTGTATCTCTTCAGTCAAATTCTCCTTTAAGATTAATGGCAGTGTCAAGGGAGAGGTTGTCCCTCAAAGGGGGCTTAGGCAAGGGGACCCTTTGTCCCCTTACATGTTTCTTGTTTGTGCACAGGGTTTATCTAGTATCATCAAGGATGCGGTGGATAAGGGGGAGTTAACTGGAGTAGATTTCGGTGGAGCCTGTCAGGTGTCTCATCTGTTCTTTGCAGACGATAGCCTTCTGTTTGCAAGGGCTAATGAAGAGGAATGTCTCAGGATCAAAGGCCTGCTGGAATGTTATGCTAAAGCTTCAGGTCAAGTCATAAATTATGAGAAGTCTGCCATCTCGTTTGGGAAGGGTACAGATGCAGGTACGAAGCTGAGACTTCAAAACATCCTGCAAATGGAAGTAGTTCAATGTCACGAAAGGTATCTTGGGTTGCCCTCTTCGGTTGGAAGAAGTAAGAAGGATAGCCTGAAGGCTATTAAAGAAAGAATCTGGAGTAAGCTTCAAGGGTGGAAAGGGAAACTGTTCTCTTGTGGAGGAAGAGAAGTTATGCTTAAGGCGGTTATTCAGGCTATCCCCAATTATTACATGAATTGTTTTCAGTTTCCTAAAACGCTGCTTATGGAAATTGAGGCAATGTGCAACAAGTTTTGGTGGGGGAGCTCGAATGGGGTACGAAGGATGCATTGGGCTAAATGGTCTAGTCTTTGCAAAAACAAGTGTGACGGGGGACTCGGTTTCAGGGATTTGCAATGTTTTAACCGTAGCCTGCTAGCAAAACAGGGATGGCGCATTTTGACTCAACCTACAAGCTTGCTGTCCAGAATCTTAAAGCAGCGATACTTCCCTAATGGAACGTTTCTTGAAGCCAAGGTTCCAAGACGAGCCTCTTTCACTTGGAGAAGTATCATTTGGGGCCGGGACGTGCTGGAGGCAGGGTTAAGGTGGCGTGTAGGAAATGGGGAGAAAATAAAGGTTTACCTAGATAAGTGGTTACCCAGAGAAAAGACCTTTATGCTATATGGTAGACCTAACTTAGATAAAAATTTGTGGGTAAAGGACCTGATTTCTGAACAAGGCAGGTGGAATAGAGATTTAATCACTAAAGCCTTTAATAAAGAAGATGCTGCGTGTATCTTATCTATACCTCTGTCTGTGTCTGAGCAGGTGGACGCGTGGAGATGGCATTATGACAAGAAGGGAATCTTCAATGTTAGAAGTGGCTATAGGGTGGCAATGGATCTAAAAGGAGAGCCAACGGGCTCAGACACTACAAGCAACTCCAAGTGGTGGAAGTTCATGTGGAGCCTCCCCATTCCTCCAAAAGTGAGAGTTTTTTTGTGGAGGTGCTTTAATAACTGGTTGCCTGTCAAGTCAAGCCTAATCCAGCGAGGGATGCAAATTGATAGTTCTTGCCACCGCTGCAACAGAAACAACGAAGATCTGCTGCATGCTCTCTGGTTTTGTAAAGAAGTAGGCGTGGTGTGGGACAAATGGGAGTTCTCTGGCGTGCTAAATCCCAGAAAGGACTGGAACATGAAGGATTTGCTGCTCAAAGGGTTCCACTGTCTCACAAAAGAGACTTTCAGTGTGTTTTCTGTCATGATGTGGGTTATCTGGAATAACAGAAATTGCACCCTGTTTGGGTCTCCCCCGAAACCGATGGAGCAGACTATAGAGTGGGCAGTTTGCTACGTGGAGGAGTACAGAAATGGTGGAGCTAAGGGAAGAATGTTGCAGCCACATACCATGGGGAAAGATAACACTAGCAATGACAAAAGATGGGTGCCACCTGACCCATGAACCTTCTGCATTAATGTAGATGCAGCTTTTGACAGGAATGCAAGAAAGTTCAGCACGGGATTCATAATAAGAGACTCAACAGGCAAAGTTCATGCAGCTGGCTTTAAAAATCACGAAGGAAATAGTGCTGTGGATGCAGGGGAAGCGGCTGCGATCCGAGAAGGTATTTGCATAGCCAAGAAAGCTAACCTAATTCCTTTTGAGTTAAAATCTGATTCAAAAGTTGTAATAGAAGCTTTCGCTAATCACAAGGGGCTATGTAATGATGTGGGATTAATAGTGGCTGATTGTTTAGCTTTAGCTAGTAGGGAGGAGTGCATTCGTTTCTCTCATTGTCCTAGGGGTGCTAATTCCCTTGCTCACTGCTTAGCTAAAGAAGCTTTAGCTTCTAATGTGAAGAGTTGTACATGGAGGGATTATATCCCCCATAAGTTTCAAAATCTTGTACTGGCCGATATCTTGGCTGTTGATTAATGAAAGTCTAGTTTTCAAAAAAAAAAATGAAGCTCAAACTTAAATTAAGCCAATAATCAAAATAAGCATACACATCTTCTTTGAATTTAAGAATTGATGAGGGTTAGTAAGAATTGGCATAGGCTAGTAACATCCAACTTGTATTTGAAAAAACAAAAGTTTAATATATGAGGTTTGAATTTTGGATGGGTGAAAAATTCTTTTTAACCCCCATATATCAAATCGTCAATTTAGAATTTAGGATATTAGAGAAACGGTGATTTTTTTCAACTAATTTTTTCTAATAAATTCATACTTTACATTATTTTACTTTTACAAACATGAAAAAATTAAAAATAACCCTTAATTTTCTTTATTTCTTTTATTTTATTTTACAAACACATTTTTTTATTTTATCTTCTCTTCTTCCAAATATATTATAACTGTTTAGAAAAATTAAAAGGAACCATAAAGATTTATAGACACATTAGAAGCATCCCTGCACCACTCTGTCTCACATGTTTTTTTTTTCAAAAAACAACTCAACATCAGTATTATAGTATACATTAAAGCTAAGGAACAAACGATATGGATGCATAACGACATAATATTTCATCAAAACGGCAGTATTGATAACCTCATAATTAATGAAACGGCCTCATCCACTTCCTATGAGTAAACCAAAAGTTTGAATAAAACAACAATTTTACATTCTCTAGGTAAGTGACATCATCTTAGCTAAAGTTAGATATAAAAGAATCGTCAAATGCTTTATGCATACGTCTGGGGCACGTATTGACATTGACTAAGCATAAATTTGTGAAATTTCTACGGCTTAATACATAATTTGACCCCTGAACTTGTACCCTTTTACCCATCTAATCCCTAAATTTAACGTCTCACCTATCGAACCTCTGAAGTTGTTAAATAATCCGATTTAACCCCTGAACTTGATAAATAAGTAAGTATTGAACCCTTCGTGTCCACCTATCACTTGAAACGTTCTAGAAGAAATTGTGTACGGAGGGGTTAAATGTTTACGTATTTATCAAGTTCGGGGGTCAAATCGGATTATTTAACAAGTTCAGGGGTTCGATAGGTGAGACGTTAAGTTTGGAGGTTAGATGGGTAAAAGGGTACAAGTTCAGGGGTCAAACTATGTATTCAGCCAAATTTCTACTATATAGTGTACAAACGACATGGATGCATAACGACATAATATTTCATCAAAACGGCAGTACTGATAACCTTATAATTAATGAAACGGCATCATCCACTTCCTATGAGTTAACCAAAAGTTTGAATAAAACAATAATTTTACATTCTCTAGGTAAGTGACATCATCTTAGCTAAGGTTAGATATAAAAGAATCGTCAAATACTTTATGCTTACGTCTAGGGCACGTATTGGCATTGACTAAGCATAAATTTGTGAAATTTCTACTGTATAGTGTACAAACGACATGGATGCATAACGACATAATATTTCATCAAAACGGCAGTATTGATAACCTCATAATTAATGAAACGGCCTCATCCACTTCATATGAGTAAACCAAAAGTTTGAATAAAACAACAATTTTACATTCTCTAGGTAAGTGACATCATCTTAGCTAAGGTTAGATATAAAAAAATCGTCAAATGCTTTATGCATATGTCTGGGGCACGTATTGGCATTGACTAAGCATAAATTTGTGAAATTTCTACTGTATAGTGTTTATGAATCTCATTAGGAGTTAGTTTTTTTTTTTCAATAGTATTTCTTTTTACCTAAACAAATTTCCATTATAATTCTTAAGGAGTATCTTTTAAGCTATTAAGATTTTTTGTAAAAGAAAATTAATATATTATTAAAATTATTTACTTAAGATTACATAACCAAAATTAATAAAATCATTGTGTTTATAATATGGGTTAATGCCATATAAAGTTACAATTTATTCATTATTTTTATAATTTAAATATATTTTTTAAAAAATTAATAAATGTGTATTTTAATTATTATTTTTTGTCAAATAGATAACCGATTGTATCTCCGATGAAGATTGCCGATATGAAACTAGAGGTTAAAATTTATTGATATATCATCGATATGTTAAAAATACTGTATTGAATTATTATTTATTATTTATGTTAATATATCTTAATAAAAAAACATTATTTTAAAGTTTGGTTTTTCGGTTAGTTATTGGTTAGCTGATGATAAAAACTAAATAAAAACTGAAAACCATATTTTATATTATTCACATGAAACTGATTTCTTAATAATCAACCTGAGTTCAAATTATCTAATTGGTTTTGTTTTTGCTCAGTTGTACATAACTATACAAAATAATATTTTTATATCACCGATGTGGTTATTGGTAACAATTTTCAGCTTTTGTATTAACAGTCATTTATCGGTTTTTAATCGGTGAATCAGTTTGCTACAAATAAGTGGTAGTAAATGTATATATTTACCAATTTTTTTTATGAATCAAATCTTTATTTAAACCCTAAAAAACAACAAATAACAAGAAAAAGTGTCAAGAAAGCTACAACCCTAAAGAGGGTAAGCTAACGAAAAAAAATAATGTCCGGATTTCTAAATAAGTTTATACCCGAATAAACAAAAAAAGGATGAGTACTCTTATAATAAAAACCCGCCTTGGTGAAGTAACGGAATATGACATCGTCCGCAGATGAATCCTAATTGTCAATTTTTTTTTCTATTGCAACATTTCCATATTTTCTGAATGAAAATAATCCAATTAGTATCTTTACACTGCCATTCGGAACAATATCAATCCATTGAAACAAAAAATCTTCAAAAGTAGACGGTAAAACCCAAGCCAAACCCATCTTCTGTAGAACTATACACCATTTGTTCTTTTTTGCAAAAATGCAATGTAAGAAAATATGATCTTGAATTTCAATGCCTCTATAAAAAAATATAATCCACATTGCCGTTAATGATAATACTTTGAGAAGGTAGGAAAGAACGAGAAGGAATAATCATATGTAATGCCGTTCATAAGAAGAATTTGACCCTTGGTGGAGAGTATGATCAGCGACAGACACAGTAAGGGACCAAGGGGGTCATTGGACCCCCCTGGAATTTCAAACAAAAAATTTGTTCTATAAAAAGAAAAGCAATATACTGATGATTTATGCAACAACCTCAAATATATTCCAAGTGTTATAATTTGTGTGATTTGTCAACACATAACTCTTCATATTTGATCAATATTAGTAAAAGTGAATATTTAATTATTATTAAAAAATATATCAAAAGTAAACTTAATACTATCTACGTGTTTAAAAAGCAAAAAAAAACTCTCTTTTTAGTTTAAAATGAATGGTATATATTTTTTGGTTAGTAACTTAATTATCATCAAAATTAATTTATTGGTAATCATATTTATAAACTTTCAAATTTACTTGTCATTTAACTTAATATATAAAATTTATGTTATTTACAAATAAAATTTAAGTTTATATGATATACTTAACAATATGTTTTGTTTTTTCGGTGGACCATAATTCGATGTGCTACATTTGTTTTGTAAATTAACATCCGGTGAACAAGTTTTTTATACGATAAAGTTCATTGGATGCTATTAAGCAATTGAATTTTTAAATATTAAGTTTTTATATGGAATTATTTAAAACAATTTCAAAAGATATAAGAAAGAAAAAAATATTGTAATACTTTTATTAATTTATAATTTTTTAATATAACTAATTATTAAATTATATTTTTTGTTTATTACCATATAATTTTCATCTTCGTTTTTAATTTGGACCCCCCTGAGAAAAAAGTCTGTGTTCGTCACTGCGTATGATTATCCCTTTTTAATGAATCAGTACATGATTACAAAGAAATTATTAATAATAGCGTTATAATAATTATACTAATAATTTAAAATAAAATGTCAACTTTCATGTACAATTTTAACTTAATGGACAAGTAAAAAAAATTGAAAAAATATTTAATAAGAATATTATATACAATTTGTGTAATCTAAATTAAAATAACTAATTTTTTTAATATGTGTAAACCTAAATCAGTAACAATTGTGGACGGAGAAAGTATTTTATAATTGGTAAATGACTTATTTAAAAAAAATATACATAAATTTTAGTGTGTTTGTTATTTTAATACGAACTTTAGATTTTGAAAATTTAATTCAACAACTATCATTTTTTTAAAATCCAAAACACCGAATAATTTTTCGTCAAAAAATAATGACGAAGAGGTCTGAATAGACATTGTTTCGCCGTCCCCAACAACAATAAAAATTAAATGGTGGTTCGAATTGCAAAATTTTAAAAATTGGTGTCTAATATTAATAAATTAAAATTTCATATTAAAATTACGAAACACGTTATAATTCATGATATATAAAACTATAAAATCTTGATAAATAGCCAAAGTAACGCTTGGCCATTTTGCTAGTAGAAATTAATAAGAAGCGTCATATATATCATAGACCTCATATATATATATATCTCTTTTAAGATAAAATTCTAATTAAACTATTTTTAGTGATATTTTACTATATCATTTTTTTATCTTTTTGTTTCATAACTGATAAGGTAGTAATAACATCTCAAAGGGGCGAAGCAACCTCGTCGAAAGTAAGTGTTGCTAAGTCAAGCAAACTACTGATCTAGAGTTTAGAAGGGTCACCGAACTACAAAGAATAAAGTCGTACCTCGGCCAACTAGTAACCCGGGCCAGTGTCTAAAGAATAGACCAGTAAATCAGAGGTTACTGAGCTATGAAGATCGAGGTCGTATCTCAGTAAACAAGCACCTCGAGCCAGTGTTCGAAAGTCAGGCCAACAAATCTTAGGACACCGAGCTACAAAATCATATCTACGATCTCGGAATATCCATGAATCACATAAGTCAAGATACATCACTTAATGCAGCCTGTAATAACAAGATTGCACCCATATGTAACTGATTTTTTGGGAGCATAGAAGATTCTCTAACAAGTACAAAAAGAATGTTCTCCACTAGACGCACTTAACAAACTGCGCCAAATGCGGAAAAACATGCCATGTAAATATAACAGAAAATAGGGACCAGAAGAAGAAAAAAAGTACAACACGATAAAGGTTTGCATGGTTAAAGGTACTACTCTTTTCTCATAATATAAACGTCTTCTTCTTTCTCTTATTCTTTTTTCTCCACTAAATTATTATTTGAGTGTCGGAGCGAATTTCGATGACCCCACTGAAATTCCTTATGCCTTCTGTTTTCTAGTTGTGTGTAGGTACCCCGGAGGACGGATCCGTTTTGTTATTCATAAAAAAAATATATAACTTGAACATTAAAGTCTCTTTTAATGTTCCTAAAACCTCTTTTACTGAATTTGGTTAGGTTAATTAGAGGTTATATTAATTAAGTTTAATTAGATTAATTAAGTTATTAATTAGGTTTATTTAGGTCAAATTATCAATCACACTCTTTTTGCATTAGAAAAGTGTTTTAACCGATTTTACGAACTTTTGAGTTTTTTGGCTAATAATCAACTGCGGCATTCCAATTTAGAGGTCCTACCACAAAATCCCCTAAACTTTCAAAAGCATCATTAAACCACCAAAAATTTACCTAATGGATCAGTAAACCTCTTTTGCTCCAAAACCGCCCCTATTCAAAAAAATGACTTAAAATACTCCTAAAGTCATAAAAAAATCAAACTAACCTCATCTAACCAAAACTAAACACACTAACCTAACCAACCAATTAAATCAAACATAGACTAACTATCCAACCAAATCAGACCTAAATCAATTTATCCACCCAACTAACTCAACCTAAAACCTTCACCACCTTTTTCCGGCCACCGCCATCCATCCATCGTCGGAAAAAATCCGTCCAAAAACTAAACAATAATTAAAATAATTAAATACTCCCTCCGTCCCATTTTAGAAGTCCCATTTGACTTTACACAAAGATTAAGAAAACATTAATTATTCTTGTGTTTTCATGTTTTTTCATATTTTGCCCCTATTAATGATAGTGGAATTTTCCATAGAACTCTTTTAAGATAACTAAAATAAGGGTAAAATAGGGTATTCAATGGAAAAATACTCTAAAAATAGTAATGAGACTTTTTAAATGGGACATCCCAAAATAGAATATGGGACTTCTTAAACGGGACGGAGGGAGTAATATTTTTACATATTAGATAATTAAATAAATTATTATTTATTTTTTTAAAAATAATTTTTTTATTTTTTAAATAGGACCGGTCTCACCCACCACGCCGTGGAGGTCTGTTCAAATTTGAATAGACCCACCGGAGGGTCTTTTCAAAAATGATTGTTTGTTTTCCGATGAACATACCCACCACAGTGGGTTTATTCACCTGTCCGATTTAAAAAAATTAAAAAATTATTCTTAAGAAATAAATAATAATTTATTTAATTATTTAATACGTAAAAAATTATTTTAATTATTTATTTAATTTTTGGACGGATTTATATTTTGGTGATGAATGGGTGGCGGTGGAAAGAAAATGGTGGTGGAGGTGGGTAGCGGTTTTTTGTTGAATAATTTAATTTAGTTGGGTGGATAAAGTGATTTAAATTTGATTTGGTTGGATGATTGGTTTATGTTTGATTTGATTGATTGGTTGGATTAGTGTGATTAGATTTGATTAAATGGAGTTTATTTGATTTTTTTTATGACTTCAGGGATATTTTTGGTAATTTTTGGGTAGTTTCTTTTTGATAATTTGGAGAGGGGGAGCGCTTGTGAGAGGAAATGAACTCACGACCTAGCAGTTTTCTGTTTAGCACTTATACCATTTGAGTTAAAGCTCATTGGTCATTTTTGGGTAGTTTGAGGCGGTTTTGAGGTAAAAAAGGTTTACTGGCCCATTAGATAAAATTTAGGGGGTTTAGTGATGCTTTTGAAAGTTTAGGGATTTTGTGATAGGATCTCCTAAATTTGAGTGTCATGTTTGATTATTAGCCGGGTTTTTTTGAATCTGTTTGACGAAGTTGGGTTTTTTTGATATTCTGTGCTAAATTGAGGGGGTGAATTTATCCTTTGTTCTAAATTTGGCACATCAAAATTTAATACTCCATAAATTAATATGAGTAGGTGAATAGTAAAGGCAAAGCAAACATATTAATGGGAGCACATAGAATATTAGTGTCGCTCTATATCTCTCATCAATGCCTTTCTCTACTTCCTAGCTATCTTCCCTCCAAATCTTGATGCTCCATTCTTGTCCCTTCTATAAATGTAAGGTTTCATTCAATTTGGTTTAATAGAATTTAACTCAAGTATCATTCAATAAAAAAAAATTAAAAAAATCATACTACAAAAAATATTTAATTAATTATCGATTTGATAAATATAATTATATATTTTTCTAATTGATTCTAAAATGTGTTGTTCTTGATTTAATTTTTATCATTTGTGAATTAAATTGATTATAAAAGTTGAATTTTAAAATAAAATCATTAACCTAAATAGAACTTTCTAGACATTAATATATATATAAGCCAATAATTTTTAATTATCATAACCAAATGAGAATTTTTCGTTTAATCTAGTTCGAAAAACAGTCTACTTAGAGTACTTTTCCTCCACTCTACTCCTAAAAACACATTGCTACGCATTGTTGATTTGGTAAAATCTAGAATTACACTTACATTCCCTCGTAATTAATTTACTATCTAAGAAAATAGCAACAAATTCACCCTTTTTCATTATTTGAGACAAAATTACCACTCAATTTTGCAGGTATGTGCATTTTTTTCTATAAATTGAAGCACCAATCTAAATCAAATATTAATACAAGCATGTACGTTTGAAAAGAAATGAGTGTTCCGAATTTGATTCGAAATGAAAGATTCTACAATTAAACATTTATTGCATCTAATTAAGAATACAACTTGGAACTTCTTGGACAACAACCACTCTGTCTCAATTACTACTTTCTAAAATCAAATAAAACCCCACAGCCGATATTTAATGTTAATAGTAAATCAACATCCAAAACAAATGAAAAAAAAGAGAGAATATGACCCAAAAGAAAATCTAAATATTTGACTTCTTCATCAATTCTAATCAAATTCTTTAATCTTTTCAATTGAAGTCTAATTTAAATAATTTTACTTCAGTTATAACCAAATTTTTCTTAATAAAACTAAGCATAATTTTACCAACATGAAAATCATTGAATGGTGGTTATTGAAACAAATCCACTCGATTGAATAAAAAATAAAAGTAAAATCGAAAAAATTCAATTATTCAATAACTCACGTGAGCGAAATCAAACTCAATTGATTATGTAGAGGAAATTTAACTACAACCGAAATAAAACCCTTCAATTCAATATTTAATTAATGAAATTAAAATATTTAATTATAATTGATAAGAACACGTTTAAATTTTTAGATCATTATGCCAAAAAAAAACAAAGAGAAAACACATTTGTCTACTTAAAAGTAATTATCAACACCATAGGAGAGTACCTATCAATAATTAAGAAAGCACCTTAAAAATTTGCTTTGCTTGATCCATTTCCATGCCCTAAAATGAACAACAACACATTCTTCATATTCTTCATTATATAGCAACCATTCAAATCTTTATTCTTATCTCCATAACCTAATCTTGAACCATGCTCACACTCATCAATATCATCATCAACTCCGCAATGAATCATAGCCGATCTCGAACAAACAAAACACGGATAATTATTTTTACTCAGTTTCGAGTTCTTGCTCAAAACAGTGGCCGGAGATGAACGGAACGATGACCAAGACGATGACGAGGTTGTCCTCGTCGTAGTAGTAGTAGAAGAAGAAGACATTGAAGATGAATGTGATACATGACAAGATTTATTCTTAGCTAGAATAAGTTTAGGCAAAATAGTGTAAAAAAGATTAGGTTTATGATGTTCTTTGTTGATGGATCTTGATTTTGAGTTTGAGTAATAAGAAGGAGGTG
This sequence comes from Mercurialis annua, assembly GCF_937616625.2. Lineage (NCBI taxonomy): Eukaryota > Viridiplantae > Streptophyta > Magnoliopsida > Malpighiales > Euphorbiaceae > Mercurialis > Mercurialis annua. Next base: position 42,962,446 of record NC_065577.1, read on the forward strand.
GAGTTAATGGCGGAATATTAGAACCATGATGAGAAAATGAATGTTTAGGAGTACCTGGTCTTGATTCCCAAGTAAATGGAATCGAACCAGAAGAACCTCCATAATAGACTCTACATGAAGAATTCGCCATTGAAGTTTCTTTAGACATGATTCTTGTAAAAAACTTCTCATCTTTCTTGATTTCTAGGGTTTCTAGGGTTTCTTGATTTTTCATTTCTTGATTTTTCAGTTCTTGTTCTTCTTCATTATAACAACTTAGCATCTTGATTCTTGAATTATGAGTTTGCTTGAGAGTGAGGGTTCTTGGGTTTGGAAATGTGAAGATTCAAGATCCGTAAATGAAGGTGATTAAGAATAGAATAAGAGTATTTAATGTTCTATCTCTTTATAGATGAGTAGGTCCATCATGGACTGCATCTTAGTTAAGGTTCTTAATGGGGAGGGATTTAAGGCTAACAATAATAATGCATAGAATAAACAATAATTATTGTCATGTGTTTAAATTATAGTAGTATGATTGCATAATATTCAATATGAAAGTTTCAGAATATTGTAATTTAAAAAGGATAATAAGTTATAACAAAATTAAAAATAGTAATTTTATGATTTATATTAATTATATTTACAGACAAATAGAAAAGATGAATAATGTAATTGAACAACATAAACATATTACAAATTTAAATTAATTTTTATGATAAATTAATTAAATTAAAAAAAAGTTGATCAATATGTGACAATATTAATTTCCAGCAAACATATTATAAATGTGATAATATATCTTTGGTGTTGGAAAGATGATGATATTGAAGGGGTAAACGTGGACATAATTTTGAGCCTCTGAAATTTAATGGAACAGTTGAGAAGCAAGGAATTTGGTTAGAGATGAGCAATGCAATATAAATGTTGTGGTCCTTTCTTCGCATCCGATCGAGTAAGGCTGCTCAATTAATCTATTTCATACTCACGTTTGCTTTTCCTTTTTTTCTGGTCCTGCTTTTATTTTTACATCAATAATTATGAAAAAGATTCTCTAACACAAAAATAAGTTTTCTGGGGGTGGATAATGGACGGTCGTGTTAAACTTTGCTTCATAGTTATTACTAGGCTAATACTAAAAAAAAACTACCGAGTTTTACTTTTTTTTTAATAGCACTCCGATTTTATAATTTCGTCGATTGCACCTTATTTTGTATTTTTACGTTTCAATAGCACACTAAATTAAAAAAAATAGATAATTTTATTAGGGTTAATTACATATAAAATCATGACATTTGCACCAAATTTCAAAAATAACATGACTTTAAAACGTGTCAATCATAGACACCACCTTTCGTTTCTTTTCAAAAATAACATCGGCAATTTTTAATAGTATTTTTGCTGACGTGGCATGGCACGTGGCAGACGCATAGGGTGTCCAAGTTAGTGAAAGTTCACCAAAAAATACGTCCATGCTGAAATTGAAAATAAATAAAAGGTGGTGTCTATGATTGGCACGTTTTAAAGGTCATATTATTTTTGAAACTTAGTGCAAAAGTTATGATTTTATATGTAATTAATCCGTTTTAATATTATAAGGATCAAATTTTATAAAACAATCAAATTTAAGGACCATTTTATACCTTTTTTACTTGGACAAATTCAAATAAATTTCTTAACTTAAATTTTTTTAAATAAATCCTAAATAAAAAAATTAACTAAGTACATGTATAATTAATTATTTAATTCAATTAAATAAATATTTAAAACGAAATCCACCATCTGCCATCACTCACCGCTCTCCGTCTCCGGTCTAATTCCACCGAAGACGAGCTGCTCATCTTCAATGGAAGACCAGCAGCAGCTCGTCTTCCTTAGAGAAGACCAAATTGTTTTACCCAAAGAAGACCAGCAAATTTGCTAGTCTTCTTTGGAGAAGACGATCTCGTTTTCCTTGAGGAAGAAGAGATTTGCTCGTCTTCCATGGGGATGACATGCTTGTCTTCCATGGGGATGACAAGCTCGTCTTCCCCAAAAGAAGACCAGCATATTTGGTCTTCCATGGAAGATGAGCAACTCGTCTCCGATGGAAGACCGGTGACGGAGAGCGGCGAGTCCGAAGGAAGGCGGTGACGTTTTATTTAATTTATTTATATTTTTTTTATTATATATAATTTAAAATATTATAAGACATTTAGAATTTCAAAAAAATATAAAGAATTTGTTTTGAATTTTATCCAAATGAAAAGAGTTAAATTTTAGGGTGCTATTGCAATATAAAAATACGAAATAGGGTGCAATTGACGAAATTAAAAGGTCATGGTGTTATTGAAAAAAAATAAAGGTATAGTTTTTAAGGATATTAGCCTTATTATTAGAATAAAGTTTTTATTTCTTATAATATAGGCCATTATTTACAATGCCTACATTGAGAGTGTATATATATTAGAGTTAATTACATATAAAATCACCACCTTTACACGGAATTGTAAAATTAACACGACCTTTAAAACGCGGCAATTCAGGGCATCACTTTTCATTTCTTTTCAAAAATAACACGGGCACATTTTTAGTGGCGTTTTTGCTGACGTGGCATGACACGTGACACTCCCATCAGGCGTCCAAGTCATAAAATTTTTATCAAAAAACGTGCCCATATTATTTTTGAAAAGAAATGAAAGGTGATGCTTTGAATTGACACGTTTTAAAGGTCGTGTTATTTTTGAGAATTCGTGTAAAGATGGTGATTTTATATGTAATTTACCCTATATATTATTATTAGTCTATATTTTTGGAGAATAAATTTTAATTTATTTTAATTTTTTAGAAAAATTAACTTAGATTATTAATTCAGCTATATTTTCCTTGAGGCACAAGTATTGAGATATGTGATGATTATTTGAACATTTATTCATTTAGTTTGATGTGGGTGAGGGTGTCATGCATGAGAAATCAGTTGATACTAACAATGCAGGCTCATTAAGAACAGCACGATGGATTTCAGATTACTCGAAGCTCATCAAATGCTACGTCCTCAGAAAGATAGGGATATATCAGTGCTGCATATTTAATGAGCATGGAGGATTTATTTTATTTGTTTCATTGTTTAAGAGTAATTCTATAATATTAAATTAATTTTGGCATGCTTCATTTAAGTTGTTAGATATGTATATTTATATGCCAATATTAACATGTGAATATATATTTTTCCTTCTCATGGTATTAAAAAGGAATTAATTGCAAATTAAATTACAAACTTTACTCTAATTTGCAATTATAACACGAATTTAAACTTGACAATGTCAGTAACCAATTTTTATTTTTTAGCAAATTGATACACTGACCAATCATGCAACGACATATGGCAGTACATTACAATGTTCACATTAGTGTTTTTTTAGATAGGTGTACCAATTTGCCAAAAAATGAAAGTTAGTTACTGGCATTGCCAAGTTTTAAAGTTCGTGTTGTAATTGCGAATTAGGTAAAATTCGTGATTTAATTTGCAATTAACCCAAAAAAAATTTCACTATTTGAAACTATATTAAAACTTTTAAAAATTATAAATTTATTCCAATTTGTCTAATTCGTTGAAAATCTATTCAATGTTTTATAATCAATTTGATATTTTTCAAAATTGATTTATTCGAATCATGTGCATTCCAATTGACAACTCTTTTTCTATTCAATTTTTTAAAAAAAAACTTCACATATTCAATTGCCATTGTCAGGCTAAAGAAAAAGGAGAAGAAGGAACAGAGAAGAAGTAATCAGCAATAACACGTTTTATTACGGGACCAACCCTTGAAACATCTACTGCCCCAGGTAAGTATAATCAAATCAAATTTTATAAAATGGATAGGTTTACAATAAATTTGTCAAATTATAATAGATTTATAACTTTTGAAGGATTTGAATATATTTTCAAAAAATTGAAAAAGTTTTATTTTTTGACACCATTAGATTTTTTTTTACAAAAGTTAATGTATGTTATTAATAAATTAATTTGATCGCACCTACCATAAAATTGAATCAAAGAAATTAAGAACATTATTATATAATCCATGAACTATCGTTCTAATAGTATATGTGCGTTGGACAAAATTTTATTAAAGTCGTGCGATTAATTTCTCTCACAAATACAATAAGCAATTGTTTAGTCTCTTAATTTTTCTTATGATAAACTAGTCCATATATAAATAAAGATAAATTCAAAAAATATATTAAATTATCTATCAAACTTTACATTTTCATCATTTTTTTAACTTTTGTATTATTCTTAACTTTTGTATTATTATAAAAAATTATTTATTTATTCTAAATATAAACTAATTCATCATAAAAATTAAATTATATGATCAAATATTCATTGAAGATGTTTGTCAATTTTATCATATTTTGTATGTAATTTATCAAAAACTAAAAAAAAGAAACATTAATGTAGTTGAACAATTTCATTTATTTATTTTTATATACATATATAAGATATTTTAGAAATATTTTGTTTGATGAATGTAATATTTTAGAAATATTAATTGAAATTATTTAATCGGTAATTAGAGCTCAGAAAATCTATAATGAATGAGCCATAGATGTTAGGTATTATCATCAACCATCCAATATATAGAAAGTTTTAGTGCAAAATATTTCTGGTGAAACAGTCGTTTTTAAGGATTAACATAATCATGAGCAATTATAAATGCATACAATGTAAACAATAATCATTATCAATCTCTTTAATTGATACTTGTCCACATGGGAGTGAATCCATCTAACTTCCATAGTTAAGAAATTTCCATCATGTCTTCAAAATAGAGATGGCACCGGATATAATATTAATCTAGTAAAAATATAGTAATAAACAATATTCCAATGTTTTATTGAAAATTTTAAGTATATGGTGATGGTGAATTTATATCTCTTTGTAATGACAATTGGATAGAGAATGGTCTAACTACTCTCTTATTTTCTAAACTTTTCAATCTTTCGAATTAAAAGCGAGCTAGTATTAAGGATGTCCGGAGAGTTAGTTAAAAATGGAGACATCGTTTCATAGAGAACGAGTTGTTATTGCTAGATGATTTGAAAACAATCGTTAGCCATCCATGCCAAATTTTTGGGTCAAATTGATGGAGTCTGTTGAAATTTCATTTCGAGAGTCTTCTCGTCAGCTTTGTTTTGTGGTTTTTTCAAGTAGCACTGGTCTTGCAACAACTTCTACTCGTCGAGCTCCAATGACACATCGAGCATCATTCAAGATATGTGATGACATGGCAAATTTGATTATTCTTTTTGCCTTTTGCGAGACACACGAGGGTATTGTGTCATAATGTTCTCGTCATATGTTTTTATTATTAGGTGATCTTTGGTGTTAAAAGATTCGCGTGTATGCGCAGTGCCGAGAATAATTGTCTCGTTCAAGTGTTATCTCAGACTGAGGATTTCATCCAGCAGCATGTGTAATCTCGGCTATTATTAAAGTTGGGCCGAGATAAAATGTTGACATTTCCTCGTCTCGGTTGGGGAAATTGTGGGCTATTTGGTTATAGAGTTTGGGTGTGGGCCCCGGCCTTGGACTTTTGCAGTTATTCCAGCTATATTGTTTTAATTGTTATTTAATGTTTTATATTTATATTTCTATAAATAAGATAAACAATTTTAATCAATTGTTATTCCAATAATTATTAATTAAATATAAATATAATTTTTCCAGTAAATATTTTTATTATTATTTGACAAGTCACACTACTAGTCACGTGTGAAACACATAAAACAGCACTAGTGATTGAAAAAGTATACTAAAGCCCGTCAATTTTGAAATAAAGGGAGACACTATTTTGATTTTATTAATATAACATTATATATTTAATTAATGATATATATATATATATATATATATATATATAATGAATGATTGGATCAAATCACATCAAATTAGAATTCTCTATAGAAAATTAAAAAAATGAAATTACCAAAGAATGTAGCTCCACGTGACTCTTAGAGGTTGCACCTATAACTTACGAGCCAAGAACAAGGGTTATGAAAACCCTAGGTCGCGCACGAGACAAGCTTGAGTCACGCCTGTGATCCAAGACTCACGTCCGCGACCTATCCTAATTCGACCTGCAAAAAAACTTCCATTTCTCAGGAAAATTAGCATTTTGATTTTCGCTAGAAATCTCCGAATTATACCTTGAGTGTTTTAGGATGTAACTACACACAACTAAACAAGATTAAAACTTCTTAAATAATTGTTAAAGTTAAAATTAAAGAAACTTAAAAAGACATAGTTCAACAATTATTCTTGAACCACTTTTTCTAAAAGATTACATCTATAAACTACTTAAATTTCATGTTATAAGTTAAAAAGTCACACACAACAACTCATTTATTTTCTTAAGTGTTTTCATATGATACATTTAGCATGCATCATAAAATTTTGTTAAATACGACTATTAATCAGCCATGACACTCCAATTTAGGATCCTCTATCACTAAACTCCCTAAATTTTAAAATCAGCCGCCAAATTCTCTAAATTTTACCTAATAATCAACTAAACCCCTTTTATCACAAAAACGCCCCCAAAAAACTGCCCGTACCCTCATTTTTTTTCTCAAAAATACCCAAAATACCCCTAATACAAATAAAAAAATTCAAACCAACTCAACATAACCAAACCTAAATTCACCCATCCAACCAAATCAAACATAACTAAATTTAAAATCACTTATCCAATCAAATCAAACATAACCAATCCATCCAACCAAATCAAACTTAAATCACCACTTCATCCAATTAAATCAAACCACTCAACCGGAAAGGCCACCCACTGCCGCCAATATTTCCGGCCATCGCCGGCCAAAAAATTCCGACCAAAAATTAAATAAATAATTTAAATTAATTTTTAAAAAAATATAACTTTTGTTTTACGTTTGTCTTCTCAGGCGAGTTTTGTTTTCAGGCGAACCAAATGAACCTCGCCTGAAAAAATAGTAAATTTTTTTTTTTTAAATAAATTATTATTTAAAATATAAAAAAATATTTTAATTATTTGTTTAATTTTAGACGGATTTTTTTTTTGGAGATGGATGGTGGTGGTGGACGGAAAAAAGATGACTGTGGTGGATGGCGGTTTTCGGGTGAGTAGTTTTATTTAGTTGAATGATTTAGGTTTGATTTGGTTAGATGAGTGAATCTATGTTTGATTTGATTGAATGAGTGATTTTAAGTTTGGTTTGGTTGGATGGGTGACTTTAGATTTGATTTGGTTGGATGAGTGATTTTAAATTTGATTGGTTAGATGGATGAATTCATATTTGGTTGGTTAGATGAGTTGGTTTGATTTTTTTTTCTTATTGATTTTAAAAGTATTTTGGTCAATTTATGGCAAAAGAAGTTTAATTGATCATTAGATAAAGTTTAAAGAGTTTAGCGACCGATTTTAAAATTTAGGAGGTTTAGCGATAAAGGTGCCCTATATTGAAGTGCCATTAATAGCCTTCAAATACAGAGCCTAAAATTTATAATGAGGTTGTTAAGTATACTTGTTTATAGAAAGCCACGAAATAAGAAATTGATGCTTTAAACTAAAATAACACTTGAATTTTAACATATTTGTCAAATGGTAAAGTACCTTTTAGATAGATTTATAAAATTAAATATAACAATGATGGATCAATAGAAAGGTACAAAGTTAGGTTAATAACTAAGAAGTAACCTAACTAAGAATTATACTCAATAAAATGATATCTGATTATATAGATGCTTTCTCATTTGTAGCTAAAATAATAGCAATAGGTGTTTTTTTAACTATTGCAACTTATAACAACTGGTTTTTACAGCAATTGGACATAAACAACACGTTTCTTCATAAAGATTTACACGAAGAAATATACATGATCATACCTCCCAGTTTCTAGTGTTCAAAATTAAATATTGTTTGCAAACTCGCAAAATTTTTATGGATTGAAACATGCAAGCATGCAATGGAATAAGAAACTCAATAATGCTCTTATTTTTTAAGGATTTACACAAGTGAAATCAGATTCATCCTTTTGTACAAAGCAAACCGGAAGTTCTTATAATGCTTTACTAATTTATGTAGATGATTTCATACATACTCATAGGCAATCAAGGCCTCATTACATATAAACTAAACTAGAAACTATTTATATGAAATTTTCAACTAGAGACCTACTCATAATTTTTTGTTAATCCAAATGATTTTTCTAATAAATTAAAAAAATTATAATAATGCATGTGATTCCTGAGTGGACTACTAACCCGGGTTGTCCCGCTCCTCTCTTCTGTTTTCCTCACCACAACCAACAACAAACGAGCGCCACTTCCGCTAGGGACACGATTTTGGTCATTTTTTGGCCAAAATCACCTCCCACCTTTGCAATTTTTGCTTTTTTTTAATTAAATAATTTTTATCATATAATTTTGGCAAAATTAAAACCATCTATCTTGAAACTTTTTTCAACTGCATCCTGCTATAGAAAAACTTTCAATTGTACCCTGATTTAGTTCTGATGTAATAGTTCGTTTTTGCATGGCTCATTTAGTAGATGAAATGCTCTTGTTTTCAGGGGTTTAGCCAGAAATCGAAACTAAAAGGGGCAAAATTTAACATTTTATTTATAATAAACAAAATGTAATTTTTTTTTTTAAATTAAAGGAGTCAATGTGTTTACTATTTTTCTATATAACATGACATGTTTTAAGAAAAAATTACTTAGAAATTTTGTATATTTAAAAAAATAAGAGGGGCAAATGCCCCTCTTAAGTCTCAAGTGGTCCGCCACTGCTTGTTTTGTTATAATTATTTAGCCTGGTATTGTGGCTGGATTTGAGAATTTTGTAGTCGATTTTACCGTTAATGATAATTTATCAAAAATATGACATTATTTATTTTTTAAGGATTAATATGGCATTATTTAATGAATGATGGGATCGAATTCAATTCATTATATGGAATTAGAAATCTCTGCAGAAAATTAAAAATTTCCAATTAAAGGAGAATATAGCTCCACCTGAATAAAAATTAAATTAAGAACCAACATAACAAATTTAGACAGACAGACTGAGTCATCTTTTTCATTCTTTATTTCTTTCTGCATGCAAAACCCTAATCAATGGCACATTTCAATTCTCACTTTACTTTTTCCTCACCAACAATTCAATCATACCGTCCCCTTTTCACTTTACTTTTATCACAACCGCAAATTACGGTCAACAATGTAATAACTCAGTGGAATGCGGACTCGGATTGACTCGCTCCTTTTTGTGGTCCGAGTCACCAACTCGGACCACCTCCACCATCATTCCAACAAAAATTATGAATTTTCACTTTTATATTTTGACCCTTTATAAACCCATTTCCCAAACCATTCACTGACTCCATTCTTTTATATTTTGGATCTTTTTCTTATGGATCCGGATTTAGTTACTGAACCGGTTCCGGGTACGCCCGGAATTAGAGAAGTCCGGCCTGATATAGGACTGGGGAGGTTTGGGATTTGTGATCAACAGAATGTGGCTAATCAGGGAAGCAGGACAGTGGGATTGAGAGGTGAGATTGACACGTCAGCTCCTTTTGAGTCGGTTAAGGAGGCTGTGACCCGTTTTGGTGGAAGCGGGTCTTGGATGCCTTATTACAAGGTATGCATTTGGTTGGTTGGTTGGTTTGATTTTATTTTTTGTTGATTCTGTTGTAGAATTAAGATTTGTAGTGAGTGAGTGATGTAAAGTTTTGATCTTTAGCTTAGGTAGAGTTGGTGGCAATAAATTATCAAAATAAAATTTGGTAAATGTTTTTGTTTTTGTCCCATTTATGTGGAGTTATTGAGATTTCATATACTAATATTGGGATATTAATTTGAATATATGACATGATCTTGATTCTAATGTAATTAAATATATGCTGATTCTGTTATGAATTTGTTTTGATCAGTATGAGCATTGTTGTGTCCACAGGTCTTTGAGGAGATTGATATAAAGAAAGTGGAGGAACAGGCAGCAGAATTAGAGAAAGATCTCATTGTGAAAGAATTAGAGGCACTAGATGTTCTTGAAGAGCTCGGAACAACGAAAAGAATCGTTGAAGAGTTAAAGCTGCAGCTACAGAAAGAGGCGCTAAGATGCATGGCGATCCCGGATGAGAATACGTCGAGTCCTGCTATTATCAAAGAAATGAACAAGGAAAACTATAGCATTCATGTCAGCAATCGAGTCCGAGAGCAGAGGATAGGAAGTTTGAGCCCCTGTCCTTCGTCTTCTCCTGACATGATTTTGATGGAATTGAAGCAAGCGAAATTGAACCTCGGTAAAACTATTAATGATCTTGGAGTGATTCAAACTTCCGTTGAGTCTTTGAATAGGAAAATGAGGAAAGAGAAAACGTTTCTTCAGAAAATGCGAGTGAGGCTAACGTCGAAATTTGCAGGGGTGTTGTCTCTGGAGGAGGAGCTCAAACAAGCGAGAGTGAAGCAGCATATTTCTGAGAATGCAGTGACTGATTACAAGGCTGAGCAGTTAAAGAAAATGGCTGCCGCTGAAAAGGCGGAAGTTTCAAAAGCAATGTTGGCAAATGAACAAACTAAGTCTAACATAAAGACTGCTGAATTGAGATTGCTTGCAGCTAAAAAAATGGAGGAAGCTGCAAGAGCAGCAGAAGCTGTTGCAATAGCCGAAATCAAGGCACTATCAGGAAATGAAACCTTGTCGGGTTTTGTACTTCCAGAGCCGGATAAAGTAGCTTCATTTGATGCACGAACTCCACTTACCCCTACAGCACAAAAGGCTGAGGGGATTGCCAAGAAAGTAGAGGCTGCCCGGCTACAAAAACGCGAAGATATCACTAAGATGTCTATTTTGGGGAAATTGAGGGAAGCAGCGGAAGAAGTTAAACAAAGTAAACAAGCCTTGGAAGAAGCATTAAACAAAATCGAAATGGCAAATCGAAAGCAATCAGCTGCTGAAGAAGCTATTCGGAAATGGATACCAGAGAATAATCAGGACGAGCAAGCAGCATACTATGCTACTCGGTTCAGCAATTTTCATTTGCATCAATCGAATAACGGTCAAGATTCTCCATTTCGATTTAATGAAATGAAGGAATCAAATCTAGTGAGTGATGATCCAAAGCCTGTTTTAAGATCGACAGTTTCCATGCGGGATGTACTAAGTAAAAAGCAAGTTTTGTCGGAAGAATATGCAACGGAAAGACCAGCAGAAGTGCGCGTAGAACGACAGAAGGTAGCATTGAGTCAAATGCTACACGAACTTCGAGAGGATCTAACGTTTCATCCGAGAGCAGAGAAAGACGGAAGTGGTGATCAGAAACAATGGTTTGCACATAGGAGAAAGTTCGGGTTCATTCACATATCATTGCCTATGACAAAACCTAGTAAGAAAAAGATGCAAGATTTCAATAATGTGATGCACTAATGTATAATGTATAATCATGGCTGTGTAGTAGTATTTTCTTTTTCTTTGTTTTCATTGGATTGATATTGAGTTATTATAGTAATATTGTTTATGGTCTTGAGGTTTTGTTTAGATACTATTTTTTGTAAAGATATATTGGCTTGGCCTTTGGTTTCTATGTTCTAATGTATTTCAGCAATTAATTTCTTGGTTTATGAAGTGATTGCTTTAATAAAAGATTATTTGATGTAATTGATATTCTCATTCCGTAATAGTTGTGGGCGTCTTTATATACCGTCAGCGGCTGATTTTCATTTCTTTGCCCGTTTTTAATCGAATTAGACTATAGTAAACATTGAAGAATATAAACATGTTTAAATCAAGTTATTAAATAAAAGTCTAAGAATAGTTTAGATATGTATTCATATTACCTCAATTCTTTTACTTTTTTTACTATTTTTCTAAAAATGCATAAGTCATCACATTAGTATGCAATTAGCCAATTATCCTTCAAAAACAATCTAGGTTGCACGGACACATAAAAACAGAACATTTGAACGCGGATGCAGCAAAAAAATATTAATGTAATTTTATATCCGAAACATCTTTATAATAGAATGAATCTCCAGAAAATTTTATTGACATGTACACAAACAAACATGCTTTGTACGGAGACATGTTCGTCATTAGAGCCTAATCTCATACTGTCATACACAACTAAAACGATGACACGTAACCAATGAATTATAACTCAAATGTTATATACGCTAGACAACAATCTGCCAGGTTGTGGGCTCTCCCTAATTATAAAAAAACGATGACACGTATGCCATGTAAGTCTTAAGTGTCAAGCTGTGGTTGGTCTATGTATCACTACTTGTCTTCCTGAATTTAGGCCATTTTTTTTATAACCGCGGGAAAGTTTACATGCTTTTTAATAATTTCACCTTTATGTATTCTCTCCCGCCCAATGTATTATTTTTTTTATTTTTGCGTTTTTTCTTCATTTTTTTGAAGAGATTGCAGTACAGAGCTTAAAGAATCAACCCATTAATGGGAAATCCTGTAAGAACCCGCAAAAGGGTATATGCAGATACAATCCGTCGTGGCAATGATGGAAGCGCCTTTCAGAAATGGTAATCACTCAGTTTTTAGTATTGTTCTGAGTTTTTAATTTTGATATGTTCAGAGTCTAATTAATTAAGAATGTTTTGTAGTGATGAGTGTGGCGTTTTGGTGGTAATTGCTCTGGCTGATATGCATGCATGTCAAGGTGATCAAACCAATCTAAAGATTGTTAAGAGATTTAAAGGTGTTAATGGTAATCAGAAAATTGTTGGAGAAAATTACAGGGACCAACCCAGATCAGGTTTTAGCATTTTCATGTATGTTTTTCTAATTTTCTTGTAAAAAGTTTATATTTTTAATGGAAGTTTTGTATTTTTGATTTTTTTCTATAAGTGATGAAATAGGAAGAAATTTTCAGTGATCAGTTGATTGTATTTTACTGCTAAAGTAGTTCAATTAATTGGTAATTTAGTGAAAAATTTGATTGTTTGATGGGGTTTTGTATAGGGAAGAATTTAGGAGTACATGCAAGAAAGGAAAACAGATTGAAATTGATCGAAACGGGTTCGAGACTTGGAGGAAGATGTCAAACAAGGTAATAATGAGTGAGGGTTATTATTACGAGCTATGTTGCATGGAAATGGAAATGCCGAAAAGAAAAACGAGGAAATGGCACTTTTTTACAAGAATATATTATAAATGTGATGTTTTTGAGTTTTAGAAGCCTTTTCATAAATGGAAAGGAAACGCTGAAATGTACTCGACGAGTTTCCGTGCAACATGGATTATGAGCATGAAAAAGTTAATGTTAACTCTATCTTACTTGTTATTTTGGTGTATGTTGATGTGCTTTTTGATTTTTGTGTCTTAGGAGAGGAAGCCATATGCTATCAAAGCTGAAGAGGTGAATTCAGCTTATGTTGAAAGATTGTTTCAAGAGATTGATTATTCCTCAGAGGTAATTGATTTGGCTGCTTCAGGTCCTCCTTTTATGGAATCTTCAAAATTGCTTGTAAGAAGAATAGTAAACTTACTTAGAAAATACATGATGATTAGACGAAATTTCCTAATAGTATGCTTGTGCCATCTATATTACTACCACTTCTATGCTAAGTAGCTCGGACACTCATTCAATTAACGTTTCCCGCTTTAGAAATGTATTGGAAACTTGACATTTTAGAAACAAAACTTCATTTTTAACATAAGCAACCTTAAAATAACACTGTGTTGCCTTGTCAATATCCAAGTATCCCGGTTTTTGTATTCGTGTCCATGCTACATAGCTTCTATGCAATAGTTCAGGTTTTATGGATTTATTCTCTGATGTTCATATCTCTAAATAGTATATATCCACGCCTTTTTGTTGCTTTATGGAACTTAAACTTCAAATTCATGTGCTTACAATTGCAAAACATGTTCAGTTCATGATATTATGTTGAATATGGTGTGTAGGTGGATGATGATGAGGCAGATTCAGCAATAGTTGGGAAGTTTGATCCGGACTGTCTATCTCTACATTTTAGATATGACACTTTTAGAGAATTCGAAAGCCTAAACACCTGGCACGTAAACTTTTCGAATTTTTCATTTCAACATTCCATTTACGTATCTAGAAACACTGCTGAAACTCTATAACTTTTTATATGTAATCTTTTCTTGTAAATGGATAGAGTTTCAGCGTTTCCGTTTCCGAGCTACATAGTACAACATAACTAGATTTGTGTTTTCATATCTCGACTTGACACTGCAGGGACATGTTGCAACCTTGGATTTGATACAGCTCCTGACTATGTCAAAGATTGTAATTTGGATGACAGTTGGAGAATTTTGCTATTATCTTCCACACTCTAGGGAGGCAAGTTATTTGGCTAATTGTAAAGCAAGACTAGGAATTTAGTTTCTAACAGAAAAGCAGTGTAGGTATTTATGTTTTTCTTTCCTAGAAATGGAAAGGTTTCACATTTTGTGGGTCTGCTCAAGATTTGTTAGTTGAGAATTGAGATAGACAGGGAATTTGACAGTTGAACATGAAGCATTTTGTGTATAATTTTGTGCTCTCCAACTATTTCCCTTGGGCTGCAGAATGTTCAATGATCAAATGAGCTTCTCCTTTTCTGGTTTGGTCGAATTAAAAAATTCGGTTATTTTACTTCGGTTTGCATTAAAACTTAATTATATCTTATTAACATCCAAAACATAACCAAATTGGAAAGTTAAAACTTATTATAATATCAAATCAAATTTATCGGTTTTGATTTGGTTTTTATACACCTCTACTTGCAATACCACAAGATTATTACAATGGCGGTAGCACTAGCAAGAAGTTTCAAGACTGCATTCTCGAAATGTCTGGAATCTAGAATTCACAATGTGTTAACATATATATTATCGTCTTTTCGATATTTTGTTAAATATATTTATAACTTATTCGGGATTGTTGGCGCTTGTTATTATATATGTATGCCCCATATGATTAGTTTTCTCAGACGTACAATGTCACGTCATACCGACTTCAAACAGATTTTGAATATATTTGATAATAATCAAAACAATAATAATGTATGGTAAAATTCAAAATCATAATACATTTAATAAAAGAGCTAAAATTTGTGTATTTAAATATATTGAAAGACTTGGACACTATTTTAGTAGAAGACGATTCACGTGACATTTGATTTATTTTTCAAAATGAAAAATTTAATAAGTTAATAAGTAAATAAATAAAAGGGCTAAAATGCATTTCAAATTGCATTTCTCTATCTATCCAACAAACGAAACAAGAAAAAAAACTTGGTTATGGAGTCTGGTTTTTCTCATTTTTGAACATATAAAAAAAATTAATGGAGTCCAGTTTCACTTCTTACACCAATTTTAAACCCTCTTCTCCTCTTTTGTTATCCCCTTCTACTGCTTCTTCTCACTCTCTAATCCCTTCCAACCTCAAATTCTCGGTCTGTTTTCATTTCAAGATTTTTGATTTTTTTACGTTTTCATTTCAAGATTCTTGAATTTTCTTGATTTTTTATGTTTTCATTTCAAGGTTTTGTGTTTTTTTGATTCTTTTTTGCAGAAATTAAAGGTTAGGAATCGTTTATTGATCAGAAACGCTTGTGGGTTTAATGAGAATGAGTCTTTTAATGGATTGCCTATCATACCCAACAAGCTTTTCATGCAAGAGGTATTAAATTTGGTTAATTTGTGGGTTTATGAACTCTATGGTATTGATTTTTTGATGAGTTGTTTGTGCTTTGTTGTCAGGCAATTGGAGCTGAATATGGAGAAGGTTTTGAGACTTTTAGACAAGACGGTCCTTTGAAAGTTGATGTGGTGAGTGATTTTCAATTTTTATATTTAGTTTGTAGTTTTGAAGTAGCACAGGTGAGTTAATTATTGGACTTGTTTGTGTTTGGAAATAGGATTTTTTGAATGATAGATTGCAAGAAGGTTTTCTTCACCGCATACGTTATGCTATGAAACCCGATGAAGCATACGGTCTTATTTTCTCATGGGATAATGTTGTGGTAAATTCTTATACCTTTGGCTCTGCTCTTCTCGGTTTTAATAGTTAATGTGATGCTATAGCAATAAAAGGAGGAACATAATAAAAGAATATGACTTTAGCTACCGTATTCTGTAGATTGATACTCTTGGAAACCAATAAAGTTGACTTACTTGATGCTCTAAAGTTTTAATCTACTGCTCAGAAAATGCTTAAATTGCAATTTTCGCTTTAAAAATAATGCGTATCTTAAAGCTGTTTAGGCGTTATGTGTGCGCTAGCCTTTTGTATTCATTTTATTATCTAAAGTGTGAGTTATAAAACTTAGAGGGTTTAATCAGTCTTTTTACTTTTTGATAATTGAGTGAAGATTTTAAGCTCATGTAACTTCAAGAGAATACGATTGTTATTGACATTTTTTTATGTAAGGAAAATAAACTGCAAATTGATTTCACATTTGGGGACACATTCTTATGCCATTTAATTTTATACACAATTTCTTTTAGGCAGATACCCGATCTATGAAGTTGAATGCGTGGAAGCAACTTGCATCTGAAGAAGGTATGTAAAGATCTTTCTTTCTCCTATAGTTTATCTTTTTTTACCTCTTAGCCTTTTCATGATGAACATTTCAAGCATCAGTAGTTCATTGATATTCTGAGCTTCTGTTTTACTTGTATGTTAATTTATGCACAAGCAACGAGGAGCAAGAATCAATTTTAGTGAAATTGTGGAATTAAAACAGCTCTCATATTTCTCAAGCCGTTCTCTTGTGACTTCCCTTTTTATTATCAAGTCCTTTTTAGATTTTGGAACTGCAAGCAGCAAGATTTTGTGCAAATTTTGATCACTTATTTCTCCCTTCAAGGAACTAAACATGAAATGGATTGCACAAAATTCTCTTATTGTCTTTGAGAATCTAATTGGTCATTTTATGGTATCAAATTGATTTTATTTTGACTGTCTAGGGATTCAATTAGATAGTTTTCTTCTTAAAGCTTAGTGACTTGTGCGTATGGTTTGGCTCTTGTGCGTAGGAAAAGAAATTCCTGAAGATGGACATGTACGAAGGCAGATGCTATATGCAGGTGCTGATCATGTATTGCATAAGGTTTGATACTTTAGTCTTGTAGATACATACTTTTTTCCTTTACATACGGTAAATTATTGAATACAAAAGTTCAAAACTGAGTTGATTAGATATGGTTCTTTTTTATTTAGGTGGAGTTATTTACCTTAAGCTCTCGCTGATTGCATAGAATTAAAAAGCAAGATAAAAAATGAGTCTTTGATGTGTCCTTGCATTAAAATTTTGAGTTTCTAAAAAAGGTAGCTAGGAGGAATATTGAGTTATCAGCAGTTGAGACCATTTATCTTCTTTTCATTCTTGGTAATGGTGGGATGAACTATGCAATTAACTTATAAACATCTTCTTAGAAGTGGAAACTAAGCTTTTAAATTCCAATTCAGGTGTTACGTTGGGAGACATCAGAAAGTGATGTGAATCGATTGAAGTTGAAGCTATCACAGCTATATTATGAACATCTACTTAGGGTGAGATCCCTTCTACTGGCTTTGTTGCTTTTATTATTGTCTCTTGGGTTGAAAAATGACATTGTTATTCAATGATTCATTCAGCTTAGAGAACCCACGGAGGGTCTAAAAGAGTGGCTAGATGCTGTAGCTAGAGCTCGCATTCCTTGTGCTGTTGTCTCAAGTCTAGACCGGGTAAACATGGTGGAAGTCCTGGAGCGGATGGGGCTCAAGAAATACTTTCAGGTAGATGATTGTTCTTTTACACACTTTTTTGGTGAGAAGGGAGAACTGATAGTCACAGAGCTTGTACTATGGTGGATAGAGAATCTGTGATTTCATGTGCTTTGTGCCCATATTTATATTCTAGTTATTTCCTCACATTCATGTGCTGATAATACTCTGCTTTCCATCTGACAACCTTAAAAGTATCATCATGTATCAGTATATCACCCTGTCTATTTCTCATATGCTCCATAAATTTGCTACCTTTTATCCAGTTATGGATGGCGGTCTTATGCTGTACATGTAACATATACTTGTGACTGTTAAACTAATATTTTGGCTGAACAAGTACATACGAATCAGTACAAATACATGGGGAGATTTATGTTTTCTCGTTTTCTGATTCGGTGGTCTTGTGCATCATTAGATAAGATTGGACAGCATCTTTTAGTATTTCCAACTTTTTGTTATTGTTGTTTATAATTCAGTTACTGTCCACATTCTGGTGGTTCTGGAGCCGATAGTAATGAGTTATCTATCCATCATTTCAGGCAGTCGTAGCTGAAGAAGATGGCATGGAGTCGACAGCGCATAGATTTCTGTCAGCAGCTCTCAAGGTGTAGATTTCAAAAATGCTTTAAGATGATTAATGATTTATTTCATGTCATCCTGCACTCAAGCTTATCTTTTAATCTTCTGTTCATGGTTCTTTTTCTTTTTCCTGGAACAAATCATTAGCTTAGTTTAAAACTTTTAGCTATGGACTCTTAGTATAGCAACATACCTGATTTTATTAAACAAAGCTTGAGCAGATATTTATCTCAATATTTGGGCCATAAAATGGCATTCCATGAGGTGCAAGCAATCAACAATCAAAGATGAAATTTTAATTTCTAGAATCTGATTCCCTCATTTATCTTTTGGTTTGAAGTTGGCTTGATGAGAATTATAAATAGAGAGAAGGTGCAGATATTGTCCATATTGTAAATGAACTTTCTGAAGATAATAGAGAATTATCGTAAAATATAGTTCTATCTTCTACTGTAGAATTCATCAAGCACGGAAAGAAACTTTCATTATAAGTATGTGCATAAAAATGATCGTAATTTATAAAATTGTTTCGGAAAGGAAGCAGAAATGAGCCAAGTTAGGTACGGATAGGTATACATTTACGAAAACGAGCCAAATAAGATTCCTAGAAACCGCTGAAGATGAAAGATTAAAGACAAATGGGTTGGTGGTCAACAAAGATGGTATTTGTAACGGAGCCATGTTAGAGATGCATGAGTACATGAGGCTTATGTCTTCAACATTTAATAGAATTAAAGTTTTTCTTGAGGAATGTGACATTGTTGTTTAATTGCTTGCAGCTTGATAGGAAACCGTCCAAATGTGTGGTGTTTGAGGATGATCCCAGAGGCATAACCGCCGCACACAACTGTACTATGATGGCCGTGGCACTGATTGGTGCACATCCTGCGTATGTCCTCTCATTTACTTAAACTATATTTAGGGCAGTAGTTGATTCATGATCTTTTACTGGCCAAAAGTGCTTCATTAGAGCCATTTTAGTTTTTCTTTCGGTTATTGAAGAAGCTTGATGGGTTTGAAGTATCATTAGTTTTGCATCCATTATTATATTTGATGCAGAATCTTACTGCAGCATACTGCTAATCAATTTTCAGACATAATATATGGTCTCTTGAGAAAACAAATTTTCTGTGTACATTTTCTGGTTGATAAACTCTCGATGTCTAGAAAACTGCAAGGTTTAAAGCTCAAGATGGTTGGAGTTGTTTTCTTAAGATCTCTGACCATAATTATGCAAATTCATACCATTGGTTTTAGTGGTCTGCATTCATGCCTAACAATTATGCAATTTATAATTATAATTTTTCAAACCAAACCGAACCGGTTCTTTCCGTTTGTACTAAAACTTTACTGAAATTGCTTAACTGAAATTGTTTGTCCAATACCAAATTAATCCGAGAACTGAATTTTGTATTATCAAACCAAACTGAACAGAATTTGTCTATTCTGTTAGATTTTTCAGTTTGGTTCGGTTTTTGCACACCCCTAATTGGCCGCCATTGAAGTATAGTACTAATATGGAAAATTTGCAGGTATGAACTAGTGCAAGCTGATCTTGCAGTTGGTAGCTTCAATGAACTGTCAGTGATAAATCTGAGGAGATTATTTGCTAATAAAGGCTGTAGCTTTATGGACAAGGAAAAGCAGATTATAGAGAAATCTCCTTCAAAAAGAAAGCTAACAATTGATACTATCTTCTGATTTCTTTTCACCTTAAATTCTCACTGTAATTTAGATCTTGATATCCAGTCATTAGATGTTCTCAGCTCTTATGTCAAGTGTTTTGACATTTGATAATACATGTAATTTTTTGGTAATTAGATTGTTGGCTGTTACTTTGTTGTGGATAAATTGAGATATACTTTTCATTCAAAAGTTGAAAAAATAAATAAAATAAAAAAAGCAAATCATATTGATGTATCATGATCATATGCTAGTTTACTTTTGCTAATTTATTGAAATATATAAAAATATGTCATGGTGAAATTCAAATATTCTATAAACATGTGTATAATTTTATTTTTTCTAACATTGACAAAAGCATTTAGGTAATCTTCACTCATAGTCCATGCACTTTTGTCTCTTTTCCACTACAATCCTTTTGTTTCAACTTATAAACATAAAATTCATGACTTTAAATAGTATAACTAAAACTCCTTAACGCAATTTTGCTAAAAGAATGATAACCTGAACGCCTATAATGCAATTGATTTAGGATATAAAAATCATAAATAAAAAATTTACGTCGGTACAAACATTACGTTTGTAAATTTACCAGAGTAATGGTAACATATTGTTAATGTACATTATTTTATATTCGTTGATTTTTACTTACCGCAGGTGTACAATTGCAATTTTTGATAGAGAATTACAAAATGAATGGTGATAAAATTGAACTTTTTTAATCTACACCATTCATTTTATAATGAATGGTGTAGATTCAGTGAACATGACCCCTCATATTCATTCGAACATAAAAGATTTTTTTTCTAACAGAGATAGAACTACACTATTACAAACAAACTATAGATATACTACTATTTACAAATTTAAACGCCATTCACGCCATCCGCATCGTTTACGTTGAATACATCGCTATTCCAAGTTCGCCAAATATGGAGGACGATGCCGCATAAAAAAATTAAAAAATAATGATTAATAAATAAAATAAAAGGATCTTAATGGGAAATAGATGAAAGTTCAGGGATTTTGAGTAAAATTTATCCCAAAAAGTTGAATTGCTGAGATGGCAAAAGCAAACAGAGAATGAGATTACCCCATTTGACCTTCTTATCTATATATCTCAATCCGTATTGTAATCACAGCAAGGAGAAGATGAACTGATGCGAATCACAAATCTTTTTAAGAAATTTAACTTCATAGTTTAAATCTTTCACTCCATATTTCAAAAGGTTACATTTTAAATTTTAAATTTAATGTCTTGCATTTGTAGTTTTAGCTCAATTTCTTCATTTTCTACTGTCTCCTCTTCTCCAAGAAAATATTCATCCAAGTCTCCAATTATCCACTGCTCTCTCCCAGGTAAACCTTTCTTGTAATTCAAGTTATTTAATTTCTTGTTCTATGTTTTCTTTTCTTGAAATTTGAATTCTTGATATGTTTAGAGCTGAATTTCTCTTTTTTTGTGTCGAATTCTAGTTATTTACATCTTTTAATTGCTACCCAACAGTTGAATTTGGAGTTTTTTAATGTTATTTTGACTTGTTTTAGCTATGATATATTCCAATTAATGGTGTTATGAATTTGGTCAGTGTAGTGCTGCAATTAAGTGTCATAGCTAATACTTATAAATTTTGAATCCAGGGACTGTGGCAGAACCCAAGGCTGCTTCTGTAACTGAACCCTTATTGCTTAATGCTGTTAGAGGAGAAGATGTTGAAAGGCCTCCCGTTTGGCTTATGAGGCAAGCGGGGAGGTATATGAAGGCAGGTCTATGAAGCTTCAGTTTTCTTATTGTTGTTTTTATATGTTTGTGAAGCCTTTAAGCCGCCTTTTTCTTTAGCCTTTGCTTGCTTTGATGATTGAATGTGCATGATTTTGACTAGATTGATTATAATACATATTCGTTGTGTTTTTTGATGTTGAATCTTACCAACAAAAAAATGAATGTGTTTAGTTTCTGAATGTGTGTATCATCTCGTAGTCCAAATAACCGTTATGAGCATCACACTGCTGTTTAGGAAATATATGCTTCTGATATCGATAATTTATTCTTCATTCATTGTAGGTCTATCTGGTATGTTTCCCTTAATATACAACTCCAAGGAATGTTATCTACTTTACTTAATTAGCTCTATTAGAGGTGTTTATTTTGAGTCACCGTCTTTTACAGTTTCTTTTATTACCAAACCGGAAAGCTTCTTGATTTTGGTTTTGCCTTTATATTTCATTTAGTTTGTATCTCATTTATTGAGTATTTTTTTATGACAGAGTTACCAAATCATCTGTGAGAAGTATCCTTCGTTTCGTGAAAGATCGGAAAATGTTGATCTTGTGGTGGAGATTTCCTTACAGCCTTGGAAAGTTTTCCAGCCAGATGGGGTAAGACAAATTTTGGAAATCAGTTATCTAGTATTTTGTTTTGTTTGTGAACTTTTTTGGCGCATGCAAGCTCCGTATTGTCCTTTGTGAATTTAATATAGTTTTCCATGTTCATGTTGATTAACCATTCATTGACAATTTTGTGCTCCTGACTATGGAATTTGTGAGTCTAAAATTGTCTGCTGTCTCGTCTCAGTTTCTACATGTTGATTGTTGGAACAGGTCATTCTATTCTCAGACATTCTTACCCCACTGTCCGGGATGAATATACCTTTTGACATTGTGAAGGGTAAAGGCCCTATTATATTTAATCCTTTACGCGCCGCTGAAGATGTTGATCAAGTGAGAGAATTTGTTCCCGAGGAGTCAGTTCCATACGTTGGAGAATCTTTGACAATCCTGCGAAAAGAGGTTCGCTTTGTCTGTTTCTCTTGTAATTTTTTTCAATTTTGCAAGTTATTGTGTAATCATTTTATGCAGCTGTCTCTTATATAAACTAAGCCTCCCCCGTCAATCAGCTGCTCCATTTATTGTCTATTTATTGTAATTGATGAATCTGAGGTTTTTAGGAAGTAGCGGAAAACTGGAGTATTCCTAAGTAGTTTGAAGGGATTCAGTTTTGTCGTTGATGCCATATCCAATGTATTTCTAATTCATCATTCAAAGTCTTTGACTATGGCCTATCTTACATCCATCGATAGCCTAAATAGTAAAATATCTGTTTGCTGCCGATAGCATTATGAGCTCACAAATCTCCCCTTTTCCAGGTAGATAATAAGGCTGCAGTGCTTGGTTTCGTTGGAGCTCCTTTCACCCTGGCATCATACTGTGTTGAAGGTGGATCGTCAAAGCACTTCTCAAAAATAAAAAGATTAGCTTTCTCTCAGCCCAAGGTGAGATTCTTATAGAAACATAGACTAACTTTTTTCATGCCATTAGATGTTCACCTGCAAACCTTTATTGCAGTCTATTCAGTGGAAACAAATATTCATAGTCCTTTTTTCGCTTTTCTCAGGTACTCCATGCGCTGCTTCAGAAATTTGCAACTTCCATGGCGAAGTACGTTCAATATCAAGCCGACTGTGGAGCTCAAGCTGTTCAGATCTTCGACTCATGGGCCACTGAACTTAGCCCCGTCGATTTTGAAGAGTTTAGTCTTCCGTACTTGAAGCAGATTGTGGATACTGTTAAAAAAACACACCCGAATCTCCCTCTAATCCTTTACGCAAGCGGATCAGGGGGATTGCTCGAGAGGCTAGCTTTGACAGGAGTAGATGTAGTTAGCTTAGATTGGACAGTTGATATGGCTGAAGGTAGGAGGCGATTAGGACCCGATATGGCCGTTCAAGGAAATGTAGATCCAGGCGTTCTTTTCGGTTCGAAAGAATTTATCACCAACCGGATAAATGATGTGGTGAGGAAAGCTGGTAAAGGGAAACATATATTGAACCTTGGTCATGGAATTGTAGTAGGGACACCAGAAGAGAATGTTGCTCATTTTTTTGAGGTTGCTAAAGGAATTAGATATTGAAAGTGAGTTGGTTTGATTTTTCCTCTAGCTGAGTTTTATGTATTGTTTGCTCCTTTTACTCTTCAATTGAAATTGATACTATTCAATATTCATGACATTCATTAGCTTATGTTAAGTCAGCTTTCCAGCTTAATTAGCAGCATGAAAAAAAAAATACCCTCAAACTTTACATTTTGGTTCCTTTTATCCCTATAGTTTCTAATAGTTCGATAATTTCCCGTCACCTCAACTCCAATTTGTATATAATTAATGCTCCAATCATATTATGACATCTCATTTGAGGGGAAAAATGAACCTTTTATGGAAACTTCTAATTAACAATGAATGTTTGGTGCAAGAAATATTTTTCTTATTTTAATATGAGAATTTCATATTCAATCATTTTCTGGCCAAAAATGAGTTTTTCGAAGACAAAAAGTGCAGCCAGAAGGTTTATGATGTCTGATATCTAGACAACTTGATGGCCTAGTTCTTTCAAAAGAACCATATGCCACCCATATGCTTGTGTGATTAATAATTGTCCTCATCATATTTGATTGCTTCTAATGTTTTTAGCTTCCTTAGACAACTTTTGGTAAGAATGTGTAAAAACTGAACTAAACCGAATAGCTGAATGGGAAAAAAATTGTCCCGTTCAATTTGATATTGCAAAAGAATATTGATTTTTTAGTTTGATTTGATTTTGGAGTGAAAATTATCAGTTAGGATTTAAAAAAAAACACGACTTGCTTGGCTTTGTTTAAATTTTTTACCTCATCGTAAATTTTGTTTGATTTCGAAAAAAAGTAAAATTTAAATTTGCTTCGGTTTCGAAAAAGGAAAACTTTTGATTCGTTAGGCGGTAGTTAATTCTATTCACATACAAAATGTTATAAGAGTAATGTTTTAGGGTTAAATACTTTTACATTGCAAGCAAATGTTTGATAATTAGATTTGTTCCCTCTTCTTCTAATCAAAGAACCTATTCTTATTCGGCTTAATATATAGTTTGACCCCTGAACTTGTACCCTTTTATCCATCTTACCCCTAAACTTAACGTTTCACCTATCGAACCTCTGAACTTGTTAAATAATCCGATTTGACCCCTGAACTTGATAAATACGTAAACATTGAACCCTTCCGTGTCCACCTATGACTTAAAACATTCTCGAAGAAATTATGTACGGAGGGGTTTAATGTTTACGTATTTATCAAGTTCAGGGGTCAAATCGGCTTATTTAACAAGTTCAGAGGTTCGATAGGTGAGACATTAAGTTCAGGGGTTGGATGGATAAAAGAGTACAAGTTTAGGGGTCAAACTATATATTCAGCCATTCTTATTATTTGTATCAATGGTGTTGGTCTAAGTGGTAAGCGGCTTGATATCGCTTAAGTAAGATTTCGGATTCGAGTTCTGTGAATGCAGAAAATCTCCGCTGACAGACTCATCCACCATTAGTTAAGGCGAAATCCTAGAAACCAGACGGGCATCCAAAAAAAACCTATTCTTTGCACTTATTTTCTAATTTGTTAATGTAATATTGTACATGTTAATGGTTACCTAAAATGAATCAGAATCATTCACCAACCAAAAACATCGAAATCTCATTAAAAACAAAAGAGAGGATCAAAAAAGAATATCATTTTCAATTATGGTAGAAATAATTGAGTAGTATCATTGTGTTACAATAATAATAATTATTGAACCACTCATGACCTTCACCACATCCTTCTAAAGTCACTAGACAGGGAAATGGTTTAGCCATTTTTGAGGTTGGCAACATTTTTTTCCCTTTTTCTTTGTTAAGATATTTTTTTGATAAAAAAATAATACTTTTTCTGGACATTCTAAAATCGAATAATTTTCATTGGCAGTCCTTCAATTTTTTTGCTTTCTTTCATTATATCACTAAACTTTAATTACTAACTATCTCCCTCAATTTTTATTTTGTGTTAACATTGTCTCCGACGGTAACATCATATGGGCATATGTTAGTACCAATATTTTTTTTCACTTTTTGTGTCAAAATGTTTATATATTTGACGTTCCGGTCCAAGTATTACTCATATAACAATCGTATATTTAAATTTTGATAAAAATAGAGTTAAATTGACGCTTTTTTTGTAAATCCATTCGAACTACTATTGTTCATATATTTATGTGCGAAACTTTTATAGATGTGTTGTCGGATATTTCTTTATCATTTCATCCAAGCGAATGAGTAGCTCTAACATATACAAAATAAAAGTGGAGAGAGAGTATAACAATGAATTAAAGTCTAGAGAGTATAGTAGACCAAAGACAAAAGTTGAGGGACCGTCATTGAAATTAAGACTTAAACTTTGAACGATTTAAATTTGAAACGTACCAAAAAAAAATAAGGACCCAACAGTGACCTGTACATCTGAGGTTGTCAGTTGTCGAATTGCATCAACTTATATTTGGTACATGCAAATTGCAATGCAATTACAGAAATAAATCCAGCTTCATCATGTAATATAATTTGCTAATTCCTATATATAACCATATGCTTATAATAGCCAACTCAGACCAAATAAAACCGTTAATAATCATTGCATTTCTTTTTTTGCATTCATCTCTCTCCCTTGAGCCATCTTTTTTTCCCTTCAAAGGTTAGATCTTATTTTCTCATTTCATGTTCTTGGTTAGTTTCTTGGATTCAATGTGTTTTATTTGTTGTTTGTATGTAAAATGTTTAGGCTTTTTGTTATGTTCTTGATTATGGGATATGAAATTTGTGATATGTTATGCAAAGTTTAAATATTTTTTGTGTGTGATCTTGAATTGAAGAAAATATATATGTGGGTTTTTTAATGTTATTTTGCATATAATTTTGTTTTCTTTATTGCTGTTTTTGGGGTTTGGTTAATTATTCTGAAGCTGGTTTATGTTCTTGGATTTCACGTACACTTCATTCAAATCAAGGTGTACTATTTCGAAAACGTTTTCGGACACAAAACTTTTTTTGTACATAGGAAACCTTAAAATAGCACCGTTTCACAATGTTCAAGTGTCCCGTTTCCCCATGTCCGCGTCCCGTTTTCCCATGTCCATGTCCAAGTGTCTTGTTTTCCCGTATCCGCGTTCGTGCTACCTGGAGTCTTTTTAAACCATATCTATTAGTTTGCTGTTGTGCATCTTCCAAAATTGAAATATTCTTGAATTTCACATTTTTTTCTGATTGTTTATATGGCATGATTATGTAAACTATATGGCATTTTGAGAATTTACCCATTAAAAAAAGGCTTAATATCTACAGTTTTGATGCAATCTCTAGCCTTTTGCAGAATGATTTAGGTGCAGATAATTCTTTCTATAATTGGCAATAAACTGATAGCATTCTTATTTTTTATGTTCAGAATCTTCTCTGCTGTTTTCTTGGCTGCTCTTTGTTTCATCCTTTCCAAACAGCATTGAAAGAAAAACTCTTTGAGGAATGCTGAAAGATGTACTTGAACTTTTGTAACTCTTTCTGCGGATTCTGCGAAACTGAATTGCGATTTCGGTTGCTTCCATTATCCACCCTTTGCGAGGTTGGGTATTCAGCACACGACAGATGTGCACCTGAGGTTCGAATGGATTCAGGATCCACAAATGTTGCTGACGGCTGAGTGATTGCGCACTAGAGATATTTGTAGCAGCAGGAGGTACTTTTGTATCATCTGTTAGGATTCGACATTGAAAATGGAGCGTAAAGGGAATGTGTTGATGCAGAGATATGATTTTGGAAGATTGTTAGGCCAAGGAAACTTCGCTAAGGTTTACTACGCGAGGAGCCTTAAAAATGGCGAGAGTGTTGCTATTAAGGTGATTGACAAGGAGAAGATTCTGAAGGTGGGGCTAATTGATCAGATCAAGAGAGAGATAACTGTTATGAAAATGGTTAAGCATCCAAATGTGTTGCAGCTTTACGAGGTTATGGCCTCGAAAGCGAAGATTTACTTTGTCATAGAATATGCGAAAGGCGGCGAGCTCTTCAAGAAAGTAGCTAGAGGAAAGCTGAGAGAAGATGTGGCAAGAAACTATTTTCAACAGCTAATTAGTGCAGTTGATTTTTGTCATAGTAGAGGTGTCTATCACCGGGATTTGAAACCCGAAAACTTGTTACTTGATGACAATGGAGTTTTAAAGGTGTCGGATTTCGGATTAAGTGCAGTTGCTGAGTCAAAGTCTCGAGATGGTTTGCTTCATACAACCTGTGGAACTCCTGCATATGTTGCTCCTGAAGTTATCGGTGGAAAAGGCTACGACGGTGCAAAAGCCGACATTTGGTCTTGTGGAGTGATCTTATATGTTTTGCTGGCCGGGTATCTTCCTTTCCATGATGCCAATCTAATTTCGCTGTACAAGAAAATAACCAGGGCAGATTACAAATTTCCTAGCTGGTTTTCACAGGAATCGCGCAGGCTTATATGGAAAATGCTTGATCCTAACCCGAACACTAGAATTTCCATTGCAAAAATAACAGAGAATCCCTGGTTCCGAAAAAGTTTTAATCCTAAACCAGTCCCGGATAAAACTGATGCTGAGAAATTGGATTATTCTTTAGTTGCTGATACAAATTTGAGTTCGGATTTAGGCAAGCCTACTAGTTTGAACGCGTTTGATATTATCTCACTGTCCAGTGGATTTAACTTATCCGGTTTATTTGCCAAAAGCTACCAAGATCAAGAAACAAAGTTCACATCAATGCATTCAGCTTCAGCAATCGTATCAAAGCTCGAGGACAGCGCAAGGCAACTGAGGCTCGAAGTAAAGAAGCAGCACGGAGGGCTGCTGAAACTGCAGGGTTCTGAAGAAGGCAGAAAAGGCGCATTGACGATAAATGCAGAGATATTCGAATATACTCCATCTTTTCATTTGGTGGAGGTGAAAAAATCAGGTGGTGACACACTTGAATATCTGCAGATATTGGAGGGTTTAAGACCGGCTCTTAAGGACATCGTTTGGGTATGGCAAGGGGAGCAGCAAGAACACGAGCAAAAACTCGTCGAATCGTTCTAGTAAGATGTTTTATTCAATAATTCTATGCATTAACTGTGCTTTTGATAGTCATTTCTGATTCTGTGTGTGGTTTGGTTTAGCATAATAATAAAATGTTGTATTTGGTTTATTCTTTAATCAACAAGTTTTGTAGCTTTGTCATTGTGAATGGCATGATCTTGAGAATTTATGCAGAACATAAGTTTTAGTTTTGGATCTTAAGTACAAAATCACAAAATTCACATGTGAAGTTCTAAAAACAGTTCAACTGTATCCTTTGTGAAATACACCATTTTGAAAGAGGGATACTTAAGCCATTTTTAAAGAATTTGGGTGTATTTGAGATTAAAAGTTTAGAAAAGATTTATTTATTTTCGGATATAAATATTAAGGGTATATTTCTACCTTTTTCATTTTAAATAGCCCAAATTAATAAATTATCTTTCAAATCCAAACATTTGCAATCACATATTTTAATTTTTTTAATTATATTTCCATTTAAAAGGTTTGACGTAATTATATCCAAAATATTGCATCCCACTTTCTAAATTTAAACATCTATGTCTTTTATCAATTACGATCAAACCACAAACATGATTGAATTTTCGTCATAGTAATCATATTTTTAAGCTGGATCGCGTTTTGAAAATTTGATCGCAATTTATAAAAGACACAAACATTTGGATTTATACCAAAAACTAGGTCGATGCCCGCGCTTTGCGCGGGTTTGATAATAAAGTCTAAAACAAATATTTTTTTTATAATATCATATTTGATACATGAAAAAATTGAATAGTAAAAAAGTTAAATAATTCTTTTATTACATGATCATATATAGTTGTAAAGTTAAGAACACACGTAGAATATGATTCATGCACATCACCACCAAGCAAATAAAGAAAAATAATATCATTCAAATAATGCTTTCTAACTATAAATTAACAATATGCATGTTTTTTTTCTTTTATAATAAAAACACCAATTGAGCACAAATATAAAAAATTAATTATAAATAATTTTATTTTTTGTGAAATATAAATATATTTTGTCATTTGAAAAGACGAAAATACATACCTTTTTTTTAGTATCCAAGTGCATACATGTATATAAGATAAAAAATTATATATATGAAATTTGGTTGATGTTTCTTATTTATATATAGAAAAATAGTCTTTTTCATATTCATAACTTACAAATATTAATAATATAAAAGACTTTTAAAATTTCATAATAAAAAACTTACAAGTAATTAAATTTATAACTAATTAAAAATAATAATTGATTTCATAGTTTGTAACATTAATGATGTATTAAAAAAACTCTATAAATTTAATTTTTTTTATATCACAATAGATTTAAACCTTTATTTTTAAAATTTAAAATTATCTTTTTAATATATATGCGTGTTTTTTTTCTCTTATAATAAAAACACCAATTGAGCACAAATATAAAAAATTAATTATAAATAATTTTATTTTATGTGAAATATAAATATATTTGTCATTTGAAAAGATAAAAATACATACTTTTTTTTAGTATCCAAGTGCATAAATGTATATAAGATAAAAGATTATATATATGAAATTTGGTTGATGTTTCTTATTTTAATATAGAAAATTAGTCTTTTCATATTCATAACTTACAAATATTAATAATATAAAAGACTTTTAAAATTTCATAATAAAAAACTTACAAGTAATTAAATTTATAACTAATTAAAAATAATAATTGATTTCATAGTTTGTAACATTAATGATGTATGAAAAAAACTCTATAAATTTAATTTTTTTTAATATTACAATGGATTTAAACCTTTATTTTTTAAATTTAAAATTATCTTTTTAATATATATGCGTGTTTTTTTTTCTTTTATAATAAAAACACCAATTGAGCACAAATATAAAAAATTAATTATACGTAATTTTATTTTTTGTGAAATATAAATATATTTTGTCATTTGAAAAGATGAAAAATACATACCTTTTTTTTAGTATCCAAGTGCATACACGTATATAAGATAAAAAAATTATATATATAAAATTTGGTTGATGTTTCTTATTTATATATAGAAAAATAGTCTTTTCATATTCATAACTTACAAATATTAATAATATAAAAAACTTTTAAAATTTCATAATAAAAAACTTACAAGTAATTAAATTTATAACTAACTAAAAATAATAATTGATTTCATAGTTTGTAACATTAATGATGTATAAAAAAAACTCTTTAAATTTAATTTTTTTTTTATATCACAATGGATTTAAACCTGTGTTTTTTAAATTTAAAATTATCTTTTTAATAAAATTTCTTTCTTTAAATTTTAATTTCATAATTTTAATTTTTTTAAAATGCAATGGATTTAAACCTTTTTTTTTAATTTAAAATTGCGTTTTTAATCAAAGTACGTTTTAAAAAAGTAAATAATTAAACAAAACTCTTCAAATTTTATAACTTATATTAAACTCTTTGAATTTCATAACTATAAATTTATTGTGTTTTTAAGACATAGTTAATTAAATTATATAAATAAGAATTAAAATAAATATAAATATAGTTGTACACGTGGATGAAATATAAGAAGACACTTAGCGAAATTGTGTGAAAGCTCTTTTGGAGTTTAAGATTATAATATATATATATATATATATATATATATATATATATATATATATATATATATATATATATATATATATATATATATATATATATATATATATATACTCTCTCTAAAAAATAGCTCCCTCTTCTCTCTAAAAACTTCTTCTCCATCTTCATACCTTGAAGGGTGGGAGAAGGTGATTTCCGATTTTAATCGGAATTCACCTCCTCTCCGTCCATGAATAATAAGTAATACATAATTTAATCCTCATCTCAATAAGACCTTTTTGCTATGAATACTATCACTCCGGTAAGAATTTTTATCTTTTTTTGTAAGAGTTTCTATATAGTTATAGGGTTTTGTGGTTTGTATTCTTAGATCGTTCAAGACTTTTTAGCGATTGTTCGGACTTTTAAGGTAATCTCTTGTAGATCTAAGATTTGAAGGGCTATCAATCTATCTTCTTGGAATTTTATTGACGAAGATGATCGGAAAAACAAACCTTCAAAGGATCAAGCGGGTCGGGTGTGGCCGGTTTATCGGAGTAAAGGACATATCCAAGTCCCGCTCCAACGGAAGTCTAGCTTCTCGTTCGGTAAAAATATATGCGGAATCTATGGATAGATTTGCCGCTCCTTCGATTTACTTAATTTGTATCATAGGTTGTTAGTATTTTCTAGATCTACAAATTAAAAGATCATATTTTAGTCTTGTGATATGACTTTCATTATGTAATTTAATCTTTATGAATGAATTCTATTTATGGGGTTTAAAAACTCTTTAAAAAAAAACATTTGAAATTCAAAAGTGGGATGCAAAAATTTAGACATTATTACGACAAATTGTTCAAATCAAAACATGATTGTAAAAATTTAAAAATTTATTGCAATTTACAAAAGAGGAAAGTTTCGATTCAAAAATTAATTAATTCCCTTTCAAATAGTATATGAGAGAACTATAATAGTTTGACATAGTATGAGGCAAGCAATGCATCATCAAATTTATTCATAATTAAAGTTTGAGTATTCTCTTTAAAGTTTTAATCATTGCATATTGAGACCCTAAACCCTTATAAGCTGTACTTCCATAACTTACATGATTGTGCCTAATTTTTACTCTTTCTTTAGAAACCTAGAATTGCTCATGTATCAAATAAGCCACTAATTTTGATATAGAAACAATGCAAAGCAATGATGAGCCCACATGTCTATACAATGTTTTTGGCTATAAAATTAAATGCACAAAAGTGTTCTCTTGGCTACATGATTCATTCCAAAGAAAAGTGTGGCAAGTTAGGCATAGTTCCAGTGGCTAGATCCTCCAAATGTATTTCAGAAGTCACGAGTTCGAGTTCGGTCTGCATGCTGTTACTTTGATTTCCATCGAATTAAATATATGTTCGACCATCTAACAGTAATATCTCACTAGCTAATCATACTTTAGTTAAAAAAAATGAGAAAATTTTGCGTGACAATATTTAAATTCTCGTCTCTCATTCTTATATTTCAATTTGTTATTGGACTATATATGAATTTTAATTTCATAAAGGTAAAGTACATGTTGTTAGTAAAATTTTATGTTAAAATAGACTTGCGTGTTAATGATGCGGCATTATTGAAGGCAATTAAAAGTTTCAGATTTTGTAAGTAGTTGTGTGTATTTGGTTAAAATCAAACTGAATCAAATCAATATTTTTTATTTTTTTAAAATGAAACCGGTTAATTCTGTCCATTTTTTTTTTCGGTTCCGTTTATATTAAAATTAAACTAAATTCTTTATATTCAAACCGAACTAAATGAAAAGTCGAAATTTTTAATATCAAATCAAACTGAATTTGTCGGTTTGGTTTGATTTTTTTTCACACCCCTAATCATAAGTGTCTTCCACTTACCAAAATCATCATCATTCATTCAAGATTTTGTTAACATTTAAATGGCTAATATTCTTATGCATACACAAAGTATTCCATCATTATTTTGAGTTTGCCAACAATTGAAATTGGCCACTTGTTTCAGAACAAACTAGTGGGTCCAAATTTAATTTTAATAACTCAATATTTACAAATTGGTTTGCCTCATAAACCTGCTAACTCATCAAGATACTTTGATACTATACTTCCAATTTTTGCCTTTACACCAATCAACCGATTCTTTTTTCAGGTTTTATTCACATTCTTACGTGTTCTTTTTTTCATTTCTAATCATCCAAATTTAATTTATTGGTGTATCTTACTCTGGTATTTTAAAAATCGAATTAGTGGTAGAATCAATGTAGCTAGATAAGTGATTCAATTAATGCCAGATGTTTAAGCAGAAGATTAAATGTATTAATGAAAGATTAGCCTACGAGTTATCTTTGGAATTAATTAAGTACATCTTAAAGGTAGGGTATTTTCATTTAATAACGTGATTGCCAATGCTTTTATTTATGCCTTTCTATCGATTTTATATGGAGGGCTAAAGTTCTAATTTATCACGCAACGTCAAGTGGCAATTTTAGATGTCCATATAGGACTCTAATTAGCACATCACGTAAAACGTATAAATAATATTTGGAACAACCAAATTACTTAAATGAAAATTTAAAGATTGTCACGTATAAATTAAAGTTTAGAGACGGTTCGAACAAAGGGACAATCATTTGTATAAAATTACTCTTTATAATGTGCATTCATTTTGAAACTTAGTGTCTTGTTTCAAACTAAATCAAACCGAATTTACAAGATTCTAATATTTTCAAAACGGATCAGTCAGTTAAATTTGATTTTTCAGTTCAGTTTATGTTGAAATTATATTAAAGATTTTTCAGTATCAAATTGGATGGAACCAAAAATATTTTATTATCAAACCAAACCGTATCGAGTTTATGGGTTTAATTATTCATTTTGGTTCGATTTTTGTACCATCCTACCTATACTACTACATAATATATGCTATCTATGAAAAAAAATTACAATTCACATGATGCGTGTCAAGTATATATGAATTCTTAAATAAATAAGTGGTGAAGGATCTCCGGATATTTAACAATATTTAGAAGGAAATTAAAACAAAAAGATTGGGATAATTTTCTTAAATGCCCTAACCCAAGAAAATGAAAAAAATTGAGAATAAATAAAAGAAAACAACTTGAATATTAAGTCTTGTACTTTCACCTCACATCACCTTTCACTACCAAAAGAAACCAACAAAGAGACCTTTGATTTTGCTTTTGAACATAAAAATGGCAGAAAAATATAGAAATTATTAAAGAAAAATAAAGACATCTCTATGTTTCTGGACCATTCAAGTCTCACAATTAGAAATTGTGGGCCAATTATGCAAATTAACATTTGTTTTATCTAATTGTGTCATCATTTGAACTGAATTTCTTATCCTTTTTGTCTAAATTAAAGTTAGGATTCAGTAAAAGGCCCTTAATGATTAAGGAATAAGAAACAAAAGATTAAAGACCCACTTAATTAATGCTTCAAAGTTGTCAAGTAATGCACATCCACATAGTATGTTCAAAAAATCAAACCAAACCAAAAAATTTGAAATTTGATTCAATTTAACACTACAAAAATTGATTTTTACCTTTATACGGTTTTAAATATATAAAAAATTATGTCGAATTTTAATATAAATCAAATTGAATTGAAAAATCGACTAAATTAACTAATACAGACAAGCTGATTTGCTTTGATTTGAATAAAAATAAATTTTGCTTCAGACCGAACGCGCACTCTTAATTGATGAATGAGATGAGGAATAGAGAAATTCATTTCATGACATTGAATTGAGATGTATAATTAAATTAGTGTTGTGGCACTAATTAAATGTCATTATGATACAAGTGGGCATAACATGGGTCCAACTAAGCATGCATCAAATTGCCATTGTTAATCAAAATTTAATAATAACTCTTCTAATCTGTCTTTTATTTCCATCACTTTCTCTCAACATTGAAAGAGATATTCACTACTACAAAAAAAAGAGAAAGGAACACTAAGTTTTTGGAAACTATAACTTGGAAAAAAATATATGTATTATTAAGTTAGTGATGTTTTTATCTTTTGTATATGTGGGAGCAAATTTTGCATGTTAAGATGTGAATTGTTGGCCATATCTTTTGATTGAGCTCATTAGCTAACAAGCTTTATGGAAAATCCATTTGGATTTATTCCTTAATGATTAGGGGGGTGAGAAAACAATATAAGAATTGACAGATTTATCTAAAATTAGATTAATCAAATTTAATAAAATATTAAATTTATCCAAAATTGATTTAATTGAATTAACCGAAATTTTAAATATGTAAACCGGACCGATCGAATTAGCCAATTAATTTGGTTAAACAAAAATATATATCAACAATAATAATTATAAATAAATAAATAAAAATATTTGATTAATTTGATAAATCGAAATTTAAAACTCTGAATAATCAAAACTTTTAATCAAACTTCATAAAATATATAACCGGTTTAACCGACCGTTTGCTTACTCACAACTAATAGCCATAGTCAGTGGTAAAAATTAGGTCAAGAAATGGCGAGTGATCTCTTTGTGGTTTTGCATTCAAATAATTGGATGTGCATAGAGGTAAAGAAAAGCCATTGTCATCTCTCTTTCGATGATCACTTTCTGCAATTTATTCTTATTTATACTATTAGTATTGGCCAACCAAAAAAAAGGTTAGGAGAAAGATAAAGGTAATTGATCACTAAATTAATAATATTAGGTTAGTGGCAACATTCATGTTAGATTTTGAGTTAAAAAAAAAATCACTATAAATTTTTTAACAAATTGAGACTGGTGTTCAATTATAAAAATAAATAAATTATAATTAATTGAATTGTATTATTTTTAGTGATCCATAATTAGGAATTTTATTTATAAAATTATCTGCAATAAAATATTTAGTAATAACATATATACAATTTTTTTTGTAGAATTAGATAGATAGTTATTAGAATTTAATGATTTTTTTAATTATTGGCAATTCTATCATAAAATTAAGTTACTAGAATTTTTTTATTTTATTTTATCAATTATATCTTTTATTCTTTTTATTTATTATTTTAATATAATAACAAAGACTTGCAAGATTGCCGGACCAGACTATTGAAATTATTGTTTTAGTGATTATATGTACAAGCATGATAAACAATATAATGTATTACAAATATATTTAATTGGGCTACTTGTATAATTATATTTTAAGAGGAAAAAATTAATTTTGGAATAAAAAAATATACTCCCTCAATCTCAAAATAATAGTCCACTTATTTTTTTTGTCCCAAACGGTTGTCCACATTTCTTGTGAATCACAACTTAAAGTGTTGATTTTTCCGTTTTATTCTTATTTAATGTTTATCATTTATTACTATTAGTCTAAAAAATAAATTAGACATAATATTTAATAAGGGTGTGATAGGAAAAATAAAGATAAAATTATGAAAAGTTAGAATTTAATTGCGTTTTTTATACTGTGTGAAAAGAAGAAAATGAACTATTGTTTCGGACAGAGGAAGTAAGTATTTTCTCATTGAGAAGAAAATGATAGGTTTGGTAATAGAGCTGAGGTACATTGAATTGAAGTAATAATGCCTCACTTGCATCATGGAGATATGCATTTATTATTTGAAAACAAGAAAGAAAAGCTAGAAGCCTTTTTACCAAATGCAGCAGAAAATGAGGATAGGATTCATAAAGTGAACATCTCTACAAAAGTTGGCCATTGTCTTTATGGGTAAGTTTCCTTTAAATATATGCAACATCAATTATTATATCCACATCAATAATTCATGAAATTTTCACATATATCTTTAATTATAATAATTCACAATTTGATTTAATAATTTCATATTTGAATCAACTATATTGTCATAATTAAATTATTTTTATGACAAACTAGTTCAAATTTGAAGAACAATCTCATAATTTGTCGGTAATTGGCCTAACCGGTATTTTTACTCTTTTACGGTTTTACCGATGGCGATTTATATAACATATATATGCATGTATAGGGTGGTGTCTGGGAGAAGTAGATGAAGCATTGAATAGAAGATAGGACAATGTCCGATTAATGAGGACATCAGTCTCGTCAAGTTGACGTTACTCCAATAATGTTGGATTGGATCCATCTATTTTTCCGCATGTCATGTCTTGTCTGGATGAGATTACTTCTTCATTTTTTAAGATTGTTAGTCCTTCAATCGAATTAATTACTCATGTCTCTTGAAAAACAAGAGTTAATTGTTCTCAAAAATCAAGATTCCGTGGGGAATAATCACTTCGTTATCGATAAATTTCGTATCCGTAGATAAAATTTTAGGACGTAGATAACATATCAACTATGTTTAGTTCAATAGTCAGAGATGATCAAACCGTTGAACTAAACATGTTTAATAGGTCGCGACAACAACTGTGACAACTGAACTAAACAGATCCTTTATTAGTAACATATATTGTGTCTGGATATAGAGTTTCCGGATTTGGACCATCAATTATATTGTTAATGAAAAACTATAAAAATTATAAAGTACTAGCCTTTTTAAAAAAAAAATTAACAATTCATAAATTTAATTATCATAACATATTAGGAAATAAGAAAACATGAATAACAGAAGGAATCATGTATGGATACATATAAATTCGATTAATTAGTAATTATTAATTATTAATCACATGGGGTAAAGATGTTCAATAGAGGATTGACAATTGGATACTAATAATTATATTAGTTTTGACCCACAATATATGGGCAGTTCAACTAAGCCACAGCTTGTTTTAATTGAGTAACAGCTTTGAAATTCTTAAGGTCTTACGTATTTAAGCAAATTTGGAATCTGTTTAGGTATCAGATCCTTGAAATATGGTTGATTTTTAATTAAGATTAACTTAATTTAGAAATATTGATCAGATTATCATAATGCAGGAGAATTATTTTAATGTAAAGTAAGGAACTAAGGATTAAGTGTATTTTGGTCCTACAATTTGGAAGAAAAGATTAGCCTAGATACCATCCAACTTTTACCTAATAGTTGACATTTAGCCCTCAAGTATATTAGTAGTAAAACTAAAACCAAGCTCTATTTGAGAAAAAGCGTTTTCAAAATTTTATAGAGAAATTAATATCTGTGAGTTTAAATTCAAAGAAATTTTTGAATTTGGGTCATTAAGTCGAGTAAGAAATTCCCCGATAGAGAAATTATTTGACCCGGTTTATATTTTATTCACGGAATCAAACTAGTCAGGTGTTAAAAAATAAAAATTAGTGAAATTATATAATATTTTCTATTTATTATCTATTGATCGAGTCTGTCAATGAAACATGAATCGGGTTTAAGAAAGAAATTTTGGATCTTTATTGTACTTCAACAAAGGATTTATTAAAGAAGATAAGGATATTAAAAACAAGAGGTCACATTATTTGAAGTTGGAGAAAAATAAATACAAACAAATAGGGAGTCAAACTAGGAATTGTCAATGTCTCTTATTGCCTACACTACAAAGTTGGCTAACTCTAATGCTCTATAAACTATATAGCCCCCACAAAGCCATTACTATATTTTCACACACAAAATTTGTAGGCCTAATCTTTTTTAGTCATCAATCTTTTCCTTTTAATTAAATTATAGAATAAAAGAATAAAAACCCGAAAAATAAAAGAGAATAATAAAATAAGACAAGAAAATATAAGAAAGTAATTGAAAACAACCGACAATTTTCCTTGTAATTAATTTTTTTGGACAATTGATGTTCATATAAGCGCAGATTATAACCCCTATATTTCGCTCTTAATTCCAACTCTGAATATAATAATACGATCCACACTATGTTGATCATCCAATATTATACATAGTTATTAGATATTATGTTTTGCATTTGCAAAGACTAGCTAGCTAATTAAACACGATGGGGATGATCAATTTTTAATTTATATCTATAAACATCTAATTAATGTTTTGATATATATAAACCCAAAAACTTGACTATAATGGTTTTGCATGATCCACGATTTTTGTGGAGAAAAATAATTGTGATGTTTACGTGATGTAAGAGAATTAGTGGCGAATTAGGTTCATCAAATTTCTGATGTCAATATTTCCAAATTTAGCTGCCCATTTTGTTTCACACTATTACTTCGAAATTATGTACTCATTCTATATCTGTTCTATCCACCTACCCAGAAAATTAAATGTTTGCTATTAAATTATATACCAATCTTTTTATTCCGTGC
Organism: Mercurialis annua; assembly: GCF_937616625.2. Taxonomy (NCBI): domain Eukaryota; kingdom Viridiplantae; phylum Streptophyta; class Magnoliopsida; order Malpighiales; family Euphorbiaceae; genus Mercurialis; species Mercurialis annua. Next base: position 43,002,180 of record NC_065577.1, read on the forward strand.
CAAAAAGTAAAGTATCTTAATTAATCTACTATTATGTAGTAATGGTTAGGTGTCTAAAATCTAAAAGATTCGTGAAATTTTTTTAGGTAGACTCAATTCACCACGTCATCCATAGACTAAGTCTTTCACATAATCACATATCATTAAAATGATGGCAATCTTGCAATATTACTATTCAAAACTGTAAATAAGTACTAAACGAATTTACAAGATTGCTATCATTTTAATGACGTGTCATTATATGATAGGCTTAGTCCACGGATGACGTGGTGGACTGAGTCTACCTAAGAATTTCTCAAGATTCATATAGTAAAATCCATCACCTAGAAGTAGGATTATGCAAAAAGTTGAAACCGGCCAGACCAATAAATTTAGTCAGTCCAGTCTGATAATGTTAAAAAAATCAGTTCGATTCGATTTGATATTATATATAAAAAATTATAAATAAAATAGAATCAAGACAAAATTAAGGATATTAAAATACTTTGTTTCTTTAGTAAAATAATTTTATAAATCCAAAATTTTAACTTTTGAGATATAATTTATCTCTCAAAAAGTTTAAATTAATTTGATCCACAATTTGACAATTTGAGATATAATTACATTTAAATTTCAATTTAATTAAAATAATAAAAAAATTCTATCTAAACTAATTAAGTAAATATATATAATTAATTCATATCAGATCAATCATATTTTTAATATAATTATTTCAATTTGCAAAATTAATCGGCTAAACCGTTAAAATTAGACTAAATTCATCTCGAGGTTAAACATATTATCTTCATGATCATTGTCAATTTCTATTTGAATACCCATTTTGGTAAGTAAAACACGTAAAAGGCTGATATTAAAACCACAAAAATGTCAAATAGAGGGATTGGGAAAATAATATTTTTGAAATACAAATTTTCCGAACAAAAGTGATAAAGTACAAGGGACTTGTGATGAATTTAGCCTTAAAATTTATTTTAAAATAGACATTTAAAAAACATTAAAAGTTATAGAAATATAAAATTATCTTACATTTTCCTTATAACTAAACAAAACACCAGGTGAGATCCCATCCTTTGAATCTACATACATACAACCAACTTTCTCTTTCTATCTCTTGCTCTGTATATCTATAAATATTTTCATAAACGTGTAATCAAAAACCCCCACTCAAATATCTTTTCATGATCATCGACATGAAGACTGAATCTCCACCACCACTACCACCACCGCCGCCACCACATCATCAACAAAAACCACTAACACGACTCAACAACTACGTAGCCAAATCCGCAATCGGCAAAAGATTCAAACTCACCGAAAGAAACTCAACTTTCACCACTGAGTTACGTGCCGGAACCGCCACTTTTCTCACTATGGCTTATATTCTCGCCGTCAACGCTTCCATTCTCGCCGACAGTGGCGGCACTTGCTCCATCGCTGACTGTGTCCCCCTCTGTTCTAACCCAGTAATCCCGCTCTCGAACTGTACTGGTCCGTCTCTGCAAATCATTCAGCCGGACGTTTCTTGCAAATTTGATCCGGTAAACCCTGGTTACGCTTCTTGCTTAGAAAAAATACGTAAAGACCTAATAGTAGCGACGGTTGTCTCATCGCTAATTGGCTGTGTTATTATGGGTGCTTTTGCTAACTTGCCGTTAGCTTTAGCTCCGGGAATGGGAACGAACGCTTATTTTACTTACACCGTCGTTGGGTTTCACGGCTCCGGTAATGTTTCTTATCAGAGTGCATTAGCTGCCGTTTTCATCGAAGGTTTAATATTTCTAGCTATCTCCGCCATCGGATTACGAGCTCAGTTAGCTAAACTCGTTCCTAAACCCGTTCGGATTAGCTCCTCCGCCGGTATCGGACTTTTTCTTGCATTCATCGGCTTACAAAGCAACCAAGGAATCGGGTTAATCGGGTATAGCTCGTCAACTCTGGTCACACTCGGTGGCTGCCCGAGATACTCACGTGCCATGTTAGCTCCGGTAACATCTTTAGCAAACGGCACTATCTCAGTCATCCCCGGCGGGACAGTTTCCGGCGATATTTCATGCGTCCGGGACCGAATGGAGAGTCCGACCCTATGGCTAGGGATAGTCGGGTTTGTCATTATTGCTTATTGTTTAGTGAAGAACATTAAAGGCGCTATAATTTACGGAATTGTGTTTGTAACGGCGGTTTCATGGTTCCGTAACACTAGCGTAACGGCGTTTCCTGACACCGTCGCCGGAAATTCTGCTTATGAGTATTTTAAGAAGGTGGTTGATGTGCATGTGATTAAAAGTACAGCTGGCGCATTGAGTTTTAAAAGCATAGGTAAAGGGTATTTTTGGGAAGCTTTAATTACATTTTTATACGTTGACATTTTAGACACGACTGGTACGTTATATTCCATGGCAAGATTCGCCGGATTTTTAGACGACGCAGGTAATTTCGAGGGTCAATATTTTGCATTCATGTCCGACGCCACCGCTATTATAGTCGGCTCCCTATTCGGTACGTCGCCGGTGACGGTTTTTATAGAGTCGTCTACCGGTATCCGGGAAGGTGGACGGACAGGACTAACGGCGTTGACGGCAGCAGCTTATTTTATGCTGGCGTTTTTTTTCACGCCGTTATTAGCATCGATACCATCATGGGCCGTTGGGCCCCCACTAATATTGGTAGGAGTTTTAATGATGAGGGCAGTTGTGGAAATAGAGTGGAATGATATGAGAGAAGCTATACCAGCTTTCGTGACGCTGCTTTTAATGCCCGTCACCTATTCTATTGCTTATGGTTTGATCGGAGGCATTGCCACTTATGTTGCTTTACATTTGTTGGATTGGTGTGCTGACCTTTTGGCTAAGCTCCGTGGCCGGAGTTCTCGCCGCCGGGATGCCAACGGGACGGCGGATCATCATACGGGGGTGAAAGCGGCTGAGATTGAAGTTTAGGTATTTTTTTTTGGTTAGATTATATGTTCACATATTAATTCTTTTAAGGGAAAATTCAAGAAATGAAATAGGAAATTGGGTATTTAATTTGGGATTTATAGAAGAGATTGTATATATTTATGTGATTGATTTTTGGTTGGGTATTTAGAATTTTGTGTCATTTTTGAAATTCATTCATGCTCTCAAATTTATCATACTCGAGAATTTTTTATACAAATCAATGAATAAGAAATTTCATGTAGTGATAGATTAAATATGTTAAAGTATTTTAAGACTCAATTATATAAATTTAAATATTGAATGAACATATTTAATAATATTCAAACACCACTATACTACTACTTGTTGGATCCAATGTTATATTATTGAAACATGATTTTTTATTCTTAGAATAAGTGAATAAGTGAAAATGTATGAAAAGTTTTGTTAAGGACTACTTATATGCTTCTTTCCTTTTCCAACCAAGACATTTTGAATACTCCACAATTTAGTGAAATTCGAAGTGTTCTTTCTTAAAATGGCAATATCTGGAATATATTTCATTAAGTGAGAATAGGCTTAAATATTAGGGTCATTTTTGCGTTTTTTTCCAAATTAAAATAGCAATGAGCACATAATTACATGAATACTGTATTACAAAAAATACGACGATCGAGTGGGATTGAATTCATTGAAACATTGAGTAAATAAAATATATAGAAAAAAAGACACTTTATAATATCTCAAAAAAGAGAATGAAACAAAAACAAAGGGATTGAATAAATAATCTTTGTTTAAAATTCGTGTATGTTTTATTCTCTTTATTAAAATTACACTTTTCTTGACTTTCTTTTCTGGAAATTAGTGATAAATATTTAACAACAAGAATAAAATAACAAATAATTTATTTGGCATATGGAAATGGTGAGGCAATGAATTTGACACAATAAGACTATTATCATACTCTTATTACTATTAAAAATTGACAAATTAATAAAACTAAACTTAAATTGTCTTCTCTACGTACCATTGTCCATATTTCAACCTTTCCATAAAATAATTAAGTGCATAACTATAATGAACGTTGCAAATATAAAAAACGTGTATAATAATGGTGAGTAGATGTTAGCATTGTTAATGTCTTTTTTTTTACTAAATTTTATATTTTTCCAGAATATAGAAGAGAATTAAATTATTTTTGGTATATTTTTATATATAGACTATGAAAAATATAATATTTTTTCTTATCATAAATTCTAAAGATTATCAAATCATATAATTCTATTTTAATTTGAATATTAACTTTTAAATGTGGTACAATCTGAAATAAATTCTATCATCCCCTCGTTAAAAAAAAAAGTTAATTCCGCCTTTAACTAAGTAAACAAAAATTGGTGGGAGTAATTGGTATATATTAAAAAAAAAATTAATTGTAATTTTTTTTAAATTCTATATCTTGAGGCTTGAGATAAAGGATTATAATCGATTTTTTAATATTTAAAATTCAATAAATTAATAAATTTATTAGTTAAATTATTTAAAAATTGTAGTATATTGTTTAAAAATCGATAAATTATTACTGTCCATTTCCAATGAATAGCACTCAGAAATGTGATTACAAGAAGCACACACGTGTTGATTTTTGGATTCTAAATTAGTACTAATCCACAAATCAATTCAGAAATAGAAGAATAAACATTTGTTTAGCTTCAAAAATCATTATGTTTATAATTCTTGAATAAATGATTCTTGGTTTGCTGGCAAAATAATATGAAGAAAAGTTATGGATATTAAAGAACATATTCTTTACCTGGTATGACATGGAACGTGCATCTACCTATCCAATCATAAATCAAGAACAAATAAAGATGATATATATGAATATTATGCACTTTTTGGATTCTCATATTACTTTACCACAGTTTGAATAAGAGAATTTTTAAATTCATAATTTTTACTAAATTCTTAAAATTTTAAATTAATAAAATATAAAATTTATGAATTTCAGCTTTGAAATAAATATAGAATTCACAAATGAATAAAAATATATTTAGAATAATTAAATATTGACACAATTTATCATCTAGAGAAATGATGAATTTCAACTTTTCATCTAAAAGGTGAAATTAAATGAAAATAGATCAAAAATTTATGGATACTCATTTTTTAATACTAAATAAGCAATAAATTCTAATAAAATTTATATATTATACAAAATTTATGAATTTAATTCTTTTAAAATCTCTTGATCCAAATGATATTTTAGTATCATCAATTAAGTGGTGGTTAAAGGTTGGATAAAACTAGAAATTTAAGTTTTATCAATTGACATTATAGATAATGAAATTGCAATATGTGCCCATCGACATAACTATTATGATTCTAAATTTAAATTTGATGAAAATTAAATTACATGTAGAAACTCCATGGTGATATTGATAATGATAATTCTAGATGAAATAACATAAAATAGATTAGATTTCATCTTCACATAAAATTAGCTAGTTTGTGCTAAGTTAGCTCTTTTGTCTTGTCAAACTTTTAAATTTTTATATATAAATTATTCTTCATTATACTTTTCGAAATCATAAATAATTTAATTTTCTCCTCTTAATTGAATTCTATTTTATTTAATTAGAATATAATAACTTAAAAAATGTTGTTTAAGAGTTCTATATTTAACATTTTTTGATATAATTAAAATTAATTTGTTTGGGAATTAAGGGGCACTATGGTTAATTTTAGGAAATGAACCATACGGTCAAGATAAAATGAGTCCACCCACCAAGTTTAAGGATGAAAATGTTAAATTTATTAAAGTTAATTTATATGGGTCCACCTTCCCAAGTTTGAGGACCAGAATGGCACTTTAATCAAATGGTTTATGTGATATATGGCAATGGCAATAACCCCACAAGAAAAAAGAAAACTTTAGCAGAAAGTGAAAAAGAAAAATGGTTGGTGCTGCTAGTAACTGCATTTCCCTCTCTAATTCAGTGTTTAGCAGTTACCCATATGAAAAACAAGCCCTGTTTTTGAAAAAGAAATCAACTTTCAAATTCATAATCTCAAAGAATTGGTGCAAAATGAGTCGGATCGACTGTAAGCTAACAGAAGAAAAGAACCCATCTTTGAGCTCAAATCATAGAATGGAAGATTACAATACAGCCATGAAGAGGATGATGAGGAACCCTTATGAGTATCATCATGATCTTGGTCAGTCTTTGTTTTGTATTATTTTGGTTTTACTCAGTTTATTAATCTCTTGATTTAATTGATTGAACAATGCTTATATATTAGCTTAGTGTTAATTACTGTAGATTATGCTGTAGTTGCTATTATTTTATGGAAATCTTGTGCACCGGTTTGGTCTAGTGGTCTAAATCTCGACCATTTGGGCACCATGGGGGCAGGTTCAAATTCCGGCTACGCCTTTTCTTAAAAATGGAGTTGTTAGGACTGGACTGTTGGCCAGGGTTTGATAGTGATCCTGGGCTTCGGCTCCGGAGAGTGAGTCCTCATTACCAAAGTATAAATTGCATTTGATAATTCTGGTTTAGTGTTAATTATTGCATATTATGATGTTAGCTGCAATATTTTTTCATGACATTTTGTTATAATTGATGTGCATTGGGAATGATGGAGTATTATTTGTTAACTTGGGATGGATCTGAATCTGATAAAGCTTTAATTTTTACTTTTTATAATACTGTGTGTAAAGGATAATCTACCTTTTTATGAACCTTTTTCATGTTATTATTAAACACTTTTTTCATGTTTTGTATATTGATATGGTTGGCCCATTTGTGGATAATGCTGCAATTATAAACCTCAGGTTATGGTAGAGATCATGTAGATTTAGTGATCAATGACGATTGAGGAGAGCTAGGGAAATCATTATCGATAGTTGAAAGTAACTTCCTAATAGTACTTTATATGAAAAACTGTGTTTTCAAATTTTAATATGAAGCTTTTTGAGAAATGTCATATCCAAATACTTGGAAATGAAGTTGTAATGGTTACCTATTTTTGGATCTACTTTGTGTATATAACTTTAAAGAATCGGCAGTTTGAATATAACCCGATTAACTTCCAATGTTCTGCTGTTGCTTAAGCTCTCTAATTGCTTAATGCATGACTTCAGGTATGAATTACACGCTAATAACCAACAATCTGATTGTGGGATCCCAGCCTCAGAAATCTGAAGACATAGATCACCTGAAAAATGAAGAGAATGTAGCTTACATTCTAAACTTGCAGCAGGACTCAGACGTTGAATTTTGGGATATCGACTTGCAGTCCATAAGAAAAAGATGTCAAGAACTTGGAGTCCGTCACATGAGGCGGCCTGTAAGAAAAAATCAATTATTTCAACATTTGCAACTCTCTGAATTGTTATCTTCTGATAGGGATCTCACTTTTTTGTTCTTGAACATGTTTGTGTCTGAATTCTACCAAATTATTTTGTTGGCCCAAACTGATATAATTTGGTAACCAATATTGAATCTTCAGGCAAAAGATTTTGATCCAAATTCCTTGAGAAACATATTACCTAAGGCTGTTTCTTCATTAGAATGGGCCATTTCTGAAGGGAAAGGCAGAGTTTATGTTCATTGCACAGCTGGATTAGGAAGGGCTCCGGCAGTGGCGATTGCTTACATGTTCTGGTTTTGCAGCATGAATGTTGGTCCTTCCTCTTCTGTTAGTACTACTTTTCCTGAATAATTATGCATTGTATTTCACTAAATTTCTCTAATCATTGTGTACGGTTGTGGAACAGCTGAACTCTGCGTACGATGAACTAACTTCAAAACGACCTTGTGGGCCTAACAAAAGAGCAATACAAGGAGCTACTTACGATCTTGCCAAGAATGATCCTTGGAAGGAACCATTTGAGAGTCTTCCGGAACATGCTTTCGCAGACATAGCAGATTGGGAGAGGAACTTGATTTGCGACCGGGTTCGCGCCCTCCGTGGAACATGAACCTTCAGGTAAGCAATTCAAAATTCTTCCAGTGAATAATTGGTCAATGAGGCAGCTAGCTACTTGTTCAGCATTGAACTATGAATATGGGAAAACAAATCCTTTATAACTATGATTTAGCTGGGTAGTTTCCTAACTATACATGATCTAAGTTGCACGAAAACTTCTCGGGTTTTATGTTTCGCGGTTTTATTTTTAATTTTAGAAACGCTTTTGAAACTCCAATTTTCTATATTACTAACCTATTTTTATAAAAATAATAGCGTTTTGCTATTTTCCATTTCGATACTTCTGTTTCCATGTTATATATTACACGATGATAACGTGTATTCAATGGTAAGCAGGAAATCAGCATCTCCAAAGATACCATTTTGAAGGGCTTGCAAAATAAGAACAGCTTTGGAAGCAAAGTTTGATCCAAGACTAAGGGCTATGCCCTTTCAGGAACCTCTGCCAATAAATAAAAGGGTTCTATTCTTTTTTATACATTATATTTGGAAAGGATTGGTACCATTTTTCATTATAGAGACATATTATATAATATAATATCCCACATTTTATTTATTTTACTAATCATTTAACTTATTAAGTTTGGTAACTTAATTAAGCTTGTGTTAGTGAAAATGTAAGGACTAAACTTGACTCTTTTGCAGTCTATTATTGGCTTAAGTAAAAATACTCATTCTAGCTTCTGCACATTCTCTCTTTTTGTCTCTTAATACTTGGAGAATGAACAATAACATTCATACATTTAATTTTCTTCACTTCCTAAACAATACGCATAAATTAGTTTCTCAAATTGCTAGTTTGGGTATCTACATCCATTTTCCGATAATACTAATACCGGAAATGGATTGATTTAGATGCCCCAAAAATCTTTGAATCTATCATCATTTGGAACTGTCAGTCCCCCGAAACATCTAATTGGAAGTTATGCATGTTTAAAAGTCCGTACCCTCCATGGAGTTGAAGTCAATTGAATCTTTGCAGCTGCAAGGAAAACAAATGGAAGCCTTTTACAGTTTTAGGGGAAAAAAACTGAGCTCTATTGACTTAGTTATTCTGTGCTTCATACAAAAGTACCTCGAATTTACACAATAAAGCTGCAATCATCATATTGCAGTACGTTAGATGCATATCTATGCTAGCCCAGATCATAAGGCCTAATAATCAATATAACGGCTCACATTAACCGTCTCTTTCTAGTTTAATGTTAAAGATAAGGGGCACCCTTCACGCCATTCATTGCAGCTCTAGTTACAAGGGCTCTCGAGTGTTTTCAAGAAGCAGAATAATATGAATTCAATCCTTAGTAGCGGGTATTAGGTGAGAGGGCGCCTCCCGTCATTGACGCTCAATGGCATGTCTCTTCCAATCAATGCCCTAAATTAAATGCTTGTATAATCATATGATTGCACATATATCAAAAGTGTTGCGTCTTCGCAGCTGCTAAACAACTTATGCATGCAGCCACTTTTCAAACATTCTGGAGATGGGCAAGTTGTGCTTGACGCTGTCCCAAATGGAATGCCGTAACTATCCACACTAAACAGACCTGAAACACAGAGAATGTCAAGCGTTCAATTTTCCTAGATAGAAATAACTTATTAGCAATAATATGTCCAACATAATTCAGAATACCAAATGAATTACACGGAATTAAGCTGATATAAGAATCGAGTTCCAATAACTAACTAGAAATCTATGGGATTATGAATCTATAATGTTTCAGAAGTATGAAGAGAACACCAATTAGACATACAGGCAATGCGTAAAGAGACACAGTTGAGATCCTTCTATGAAGAGTGCTGAACAGTAGTTTGTACATTCCAGCTGCTGTTGCATCTCCAAGCCGTTGAACTACTACATCTATACACACCTGCAGCAGCATAAACACCATGATATTTCGATTCTCAAATCATTACAACTACCCTGCAAAGAAACAATATTAAATAATAGTGATGTCTTTACACTAAAAGCATTGCTACTTGCCACCATCTACTCTCTATATTTTGTTTCTACAATTTTTCAAATTTATAAGATCACAGCTGGGAGTTACCTTTAACTTTGATATTCTGTTGAAAGCTGATTGCATAGCAATAGATTTATGATACACTTAGAACCTTCCATTTGCTCGCTAAATTCAAGTCCATTAGAAGTTGTCCAGGCACAATTAGCTGCACTAACTAGATGATAACTAGAACATGAAAATTACTCTGCTGGCGGGACTTCTCAATTGGTATATTTTTCCTACTTGATCACACAACACTCTTGGCTTGACAATACGATTCCTATATATGAGGCTACCAACATATGAAAAACAGATAACTATCTCCTATTCAAACTACTTCTACATTATTGAATCCTTTTACCATTTTCCTTTTAGTATTAGGCAGGATTAGAGTAATCTGTGCTTATATTCATCCGTTACTAGGAATTTCATGATGTTTTTACGATGGTTAACAAATAACAACTCATTCTGGAACAATTACACAAACATATATAGCATAGAATGGGGACAAAAAACAGCCTTAGGATGAAATACAAGATGGATGGAGGAAGGACACTTGCATTTTCACACATATGCAGTGTTCATAATATACTTCTCCATTGACTTGAGCAAGACGGTACGAATAAAAGAAGTTGCAAACCTTTGCTTTATATTTCTCTTCTTGGGAAACTACAGTAAACAGAAGTTCTCTTCCAGGCCTGGTCACTACATAAGTAACCACCTGCAACATAGAGAAAATAGGATTGTGAGATCCGAGGGTGATCTTTAACTTCCCTGATTAACTTAATTTTATGTGATGATGGTAAAGTGGGAAATGCAATTGTCTAAGCTATTCTTTTATTATCCTATGTATGTGTTAAATAAAGGAACAACGAGGAATATATGAGCACTTGTAACCGACCTTCCGGAGAGTCTCACAAACGGCAACTGCCACCCATGTCGGCCAAACAGCAACAGCAATCAAATTTAAAAAGGAAACAGCTGGAGTAGAGCATATAGCTATAGTAACCCCAGCAATAGTAAGAATGTGTCCCTGTGTTTTTGACATGACAAGTAAAATAATGAGGGGTTATAAAGTACACATAATATAGTGAAATGACATGAGCATCATGACAGTCCCAATAAATTTAAAAACAGACTTTTCATTCCAAAAAATTTAAGATTGGTCATTTAGATCTTCTTTTCCGTGAATGACCAAGTGTTGAGGATCCAAAAATGAGTCAAAATGATATCCCCCATGAGATGTAAAGAAAAAACTACCAAAAAAAAAAGATAAAGGAAAAAGGCAAAATGGGATTTTTTTATTGACCCAAAAAAATGTTACGAGGTTTTTTAAAATACAAGAATAAATTACAAGGGAAAAAGTCCAAACTAATTTGGCACTCGGCAATAAAAAAAAAGTATGAAGTGATCTCTGTCGATGAGATTTGTTTCCTTAATTCGTGAACACCAAGAAGTATTTTTGGTATTGTTACTGTAACAACCAGATATAACATCAAAGGAACATTGGAAGAATTTAGTAAATGCATGCATACTGTTAGAGTAAGTTGTCCAGCAAGGATGAAAACAGCGATGAAGCTATTTATCTGGGCAAACAATCTTCTCCTGCCAAGAGAACTTGTAACAGTCATGGCGATTACGGTCACTTTCTGCACATAGACAGACAGACATAGGGGAAATTAACGATTAGAGAATATACATTGTATACTATCCAAGCAGAAGCTTGTAATGAGATGTCATTGCTAAAGAGAGACTTTGTCAGAGCCTCAAAGGCAACCAACCAACCAAACTCAGATTAATTGACTGTTGAGTGACCCTAAAATTAAAGATCCCAACAATGTATTAAATTGTAGTGCATGCCACATTAGAATGGTATCCCCAAAATATTTAGTTATTTAACCTCATTTTCCTAGTTCCCTCAAATCTAAAGCATAAGAAACAAATCAGGAGTATGAGTTTTTGGAGAAGCTTAAAGGTGCTAAAGCAACTGAGCCCTTTCTTAGCATTCTTCTCCATTTACTCTTTTTTTACCTCTGTTTTTCATGAGCATAATTAAATTTTTTCTATTTTCGTGAAAGTCATATTTCTAAGCTACTCAGTGAGACAAAAACTGCACATTTACCTGAAAATAGAAGAAAGATGAGACAACTGCGCTCAGCCACAGGAATAAGGATACATTCAGTAGATAAGTTGAAGATAGTATAAGCCGAAATCCATCTAAGATGGCTGAAAAATGAGGCTTCACTTGAGATGTAGGTGACTTTGGAGAAAGTACACTAGAAGGTGCTTCTGTCTGCTCATTAGACTTGTTTTTTCCATCAAGGTCAGTCTTTCTGCACACCATAAGCAAAGAGTCATTCACAAAATTGAGGAAATAATAAATAACAAAAATCAACTATGCAAAATTAATTCATAAGTCCTCCTCGGCGTTTCCATGAAGATTAGTTTCAGCCAGTTGTACCAATCACCTTCTGCACAAATTGATGCGAGAAGCACATTCATCATACGCATCAAACCAACCAGTACAAGAGTTAGAATGGTTAACAATGTCAAAATGCTTTCTCCAGGATTAAACTCTTAGTCAGAAAACAAGAAAGATGAATAGAAGGAAACAAAAGGATTATTTGTGTCATCTTCTTGAAAAAACAAACAAAAGGTTTCACTTTTCAGATGCATCAAGAACATAGATTATGTATGGACAAATAGACTACACGAGTAATCACTAAAAGCAAGCCGTTGTCTGTTCCTGTGAGCAGTCAAAATTAGGTACATTTATGGTTTTGTCACGGAGGGTTGATTATGGAGCAAATAGTATAATAGGTTAGTGCCCGTGAAAATATATCGACTAATCAAAATTGCAAACCAGCTGAGCAAACCCCCTAAAAAGGATAGAACTACAACTAAAATTTCTGGGTTGCAAGCTACAGAATTCTGAGGCAAAGAATTTATTTTTGAGAAACAGTTAACCTTATTGGAGATAATTCTTCTGGAAGTTCAGAAATATCTTTCATGATTCCTTTTGATGCCCGTGCCGCAAGTTCCATCAATAACGCTGCAATTAAAAGTAAAACTGCAAAGGAGCAGCGCACGAGTTAAAACAATATAGGAGTAGGACTAAACGAGAATCTGAAAGCTTCATATTATAAGTTTAACATTATTGAGATAGCTTACATACATGGCCCCAACCAAGCCATTCCTGTGGCAAACAATGAGCCAAAAAGTTGACCAAGTGTAGCACCAGCACCGATGAAGCCAAACAGTCTTAAACCTGACTGGATGTGAAAAAACGATGTCAAATGAAAATTTGGAAACTATTTAATATACCATGTTAGCTAATACTGACCTCACTATCCATCACATCAATTACTCTAGCCCAAGTTGAAGAGATAGTGATAAGATTAAGCAGAGCAACCTAAGAAAATTAACAAAAAAAAAAAATTATGTTGATTACTTGACAGTTGATACTTATCAATAAGCTAACAAAGCAGAAGGCAAAAAAAATGTTTAGTAAAAATACCCAGAGAAATAAACCAATTCGCACAGAAATGTAATACCATCCATGGTTATCCCAATTGTCAGGACTCGTAGGAGAACCCGTCTGACTAACATCAACTTTTACATCCTCCTTTAGTTCAGTGGATATGGAAAGTGTATGCTACAAATTGAATTCAAAACAGAAAATAAGGTTAGAAACCTAATGATTAAAAATTAAGATATCAAATCTTAGAACTCGTTCATTCAGCTATAGTACCTTAGTTTTCAACGATGCAATTCCACCGGACGAAGAATGCCATAAAAGAAAAAATACAACTAGTGATACACTAAAAAATCTGTGTATCAAAAGTAAAGCCTGGAATTTCAAGAAGCACCTATTACAAGCCATACACATATGTATAAGAACATCAACTTAAAAACAAAAACTTTTTCGAAATAGAAAACTGAGAATTGCAAATTCAGTCATTAGGCCAGGTGCAGAATAAATGGCTTAATCATCCAAAATATCCCACATTTTGACTTTTTTCGCTTATGGCCTCATCTTTCAAAATCCTCAATTTTAGCCTGTTTTTCAATTTTCAATTCCAATTATAGCCATTTGTGTAAAATTATAGTGAAAAAAGGTTCAAATATACCCTTCATGTTGCTTCATGATTGAAATTTTTTATGGCAAAAATGTAAATTAGAACAATATGAAGGAATATAAAAGACATTTTTTAACTTTTTTCTACTTCAATTTGAACAAATGGCTACAATTAAAACTAAAAGTTGAAAAATGGACTAAAATTTGAGAATTTTGAAAGGATGTGGTCATGAACGAAAAAAGTCAAAAAGGTAAATATAGTTTTGGATGATTAAGCCTAGAATTCATCTATTGAATTAGATTCTAGCAGACTATGAGCTTTTCAAACATGAGAAAGTGGCTAAATAAATATGAAATTCGATGTAATTCTTGCAATTTTCAAGAGCATCCAAATTCAAACACTTATAAAAATGTAAAACAGAAGTGAAAGAAAGTAAAAATGACCTTAGATTTAGAGAAATTAGGGTGAGAGAAAATGAGAGTAGACAAAGGGGCAGCAATCAATGTTAGGGCTAAAGATCCAACAAAAAGACTCGGTAGATTCGATAATCCAAGCGAAATTGCTCCTTCGTCGCGTAATGGTAAGACTACAAAATACGCACTTAAAATCTGCAACCACAACCAAATTAAAATTATTATGCAGTTCAAATTTAAATTGAAGATTAGGGTAAGAGAGTGATTACGAAGAAGAAGCACGAGGAAGAGTGGAGCAGAGGTGAGACTTCGTGAGGGTGTACTGAGACAAATATGGAGAGGATTGCATCTAATCGGGACCTGCTGGTGAATATGTTGGTTAGTAGTGATATCATTTCACTGTGTAATTAATAATTATGTATGAATGTGAATATGGTGCGGAGTCTGATTTCTGAGCTGATCAATTGCTAGAGAGAATTGAAGTTTTTTTCATTTCTTTCGGTTTCTTGCCATGTTTTCAAATGTACAGAGAACCCAATATGTTAGTCAATTTGACTTTTAAGTGAACTGACAATTCGGTCCTTAAACTTATGGCTCCAAATAAATAATTTATTTTTGATCATTTTTTATGATATTATATATTTTTAGATCAATTAAGGGTAAAATTATGCAATATGAATAAGTATGAGGACCAGTATAATCCAATTTTATTCATAATTGACCTAAAAATGAGAGGATTTGAACCCAAGACCTACAATTTGTTGTCTAACATTAATACCAATTGAACTAATTGATCTAAAAAAGCGGAGAAAACCCTAGCCGTCTCTCTTTTGAAAAAACTCTCAAATCCTAATAAATTTTCTTATTCTTGTTCATTTGGGGTGGTTTTTGGCCAAAAATCATCTCACCAATCTCTCAAATTTAGTTTTTTCATAGTTTTTATCTTTACTTTTTGAATAAAATTTATTTCTTGGCCAATTTTGGTCTAAATCTAGAAATTATTTTCTACCATAGTATTTTAATTGAGATTAGATCTAATCTAATCAAAATTAAGAGTAGTTTTTTTCACCTTTTGAGATGAAATTGTTTTTTGCGGTGCAAACGACTTGGATCTCTCAAACAATTATAGGCAACATCTTACGACGGATTTCATCAAGTACATGTATGTTTTGCGTTAATATCGATGTTGTTGTTAATCTTCAAGAGAACAGATATATCACAAAAGATGTGATCAGTCGTGCATTCGAAGTTAGATTTCTTTAAAACGTTCAATAAATCTAGATTTTATTATTAGATCTAGTTTTAGTCTACAAATTTGGGTGACTCTTTGGTGTTAGTTTAGCCCTAGTCGATGACTGTATTTTTACAGCTCTCATCATCTTTTCTAAAATAGTTGACTCAGTATATTGAGAAACCGTTCATGTAATTTTCGTTATTTTTTTTTTGGTCAATCAACCAAAAGAGCAATTATATTGCAAAATAGGCCCAATTACAACTCCCAACTGGGAAAAGCAGCTAACTAATTACAACTCTGCAGACAACAGACAGCAGAACAACTAAGAAACAAGCTACTACACAGAAGCCAGAACTAACTCATTTTGCTCCTCACATCATTTGAAATTCTAGCACAGATCTGATCTCTGTTTTGCACTTTCTGATTAAAAACTGCATCATTCCTGGCTCTCCATAAGTGATAGACTGTGGCATTGAACCATAATCTTCTGGCCTTTGCTTTTAATGATTTTCCTTTAGCTCTTCTAGTCAGATAAAAATTTTAATTGATCTAAAAATATAAAATATTGCTCTTAATCGATTAAAATAGCTAAAAATGATTTCAAAAAAAAAATTAGGGACCGGACTGATCTTTTGCTCTTTGACTTGTAAGGATTTTGCTGCATTTCATTTAATCCTTCATGAACATGAAGGGTACTTAGTATTTTAGATGGAATTGATCAATAGAGAGTTCTAAATTTTTATAAAATTCGTACCTGCACTGCATAAATTAATTAATTTAATATAAGAAACATAAATTTATGTTATTACTCAAAAAAAATGATCATGTTTGTTAAGGCATAATGTTCTTTATAAAAATAAAATCTTTTGAAGCATAAGTAAAGTCGGGTAACCATACATTATGGATCCTCAATGCAAACATTTGATGATCAAAATCATATGTACTATACATTATATAATTGTTCATCACATTACACCTTAACCAGTTAAATACATATATGTGAGAAAAATTGTGCCAATGCCAGTAAATCAGTAATGGAAATGGATAATTTCAATTTAGTCTCTCCCTCCTTAGCCTCTCTAATTCCTTCACCATTTGCCAATGCTCAATCGACAGTGAGACGTCGCCAAAGCTTGCGGATATAAGGCGTCCCATTGTCAACATTCTGTCCACCCAAAACAAATATCACATCTTTGACCTTACCCACAATGATAGAATGGGAAGCTAATTGCCTGATACCATGAAAGAAAACAAACTGTAAAGGTTCTAACCTGCTAAAATCTTCGCTGCCTAAACTTCGATCGGCTTGCCTTGCAGCAACCAAGTCATTTTCTATCTCCTGTAACATATCCACAATGGCCCTTAAATCAGAAAAAGAAATGTTTCTGTTGCACTCTAAACTAAGTCCTATGCATCATACGAAGATCCCGGTGGATGAAGTGTATCAACAAAAATGAGCTACAGTATCAAATCACTATAAAGCCCCAACAAACTCTAAAGGAATCGAAGAATTTATGGAAAAATGCTAGCAAAACTAAAGTGATGAATTCTAAAATGCTAACAAGTTCTAGCTGTAACTACCATTGTATGAAAATCCCATGCAGAATGTGGTAGTTATGCTAATAAGAAAGATATGTCATAGAAATGGACAATCATGCAAGCTTGGAAATGAATTGTAATATCTTTTTTTAGATTTAACATTTGACTTGACAAGGTTATAGAAATTGTACTAGTGTGACTGGAGAATTTTCTTAACAAACTAACATTAATGGTGAGTTAGGCTCAAATGAATTCTACTAAATTTCATGGAATTCATTTATAAATGAAATATATTGTGTTTGGTTTACTTAAAAATTCATTTAAGAGCTTTATTTTAAAAAAATTAGAGTTAACCATGTTTACATCAAATGAACTCATTTACAAATCAAATGAATTCTAAAATAGAGTTGAACCAAACAAAGGGTAAGGCAATCTTACCTTCTGAATTTCGGTCTCAATAGAATGGGGCAATGATCTGACAGTAGCCAAGTACCATCTCCAAGAATCAAGCGTTTCTTTAATTGCGACTTCTGAGGAACCTGCTGAAGATGGCTGGAAAGGAATAATTACATCAGCCGGCAATATGTTTGATTTCCCTTCTGACCAGATTAACAGTTGGACATCAGCTGCCATCTCCATCTTATAGTATGTAAAATCATACTCAACCTGCACAAACATTTCGACGAATGAGCCAATCTCAACACTCCCAACATACATGAATTTTAAAAGACCAAAAATCTCTGCACTAGAGATTTTAGTGAAAGAAACCGTGCATTTTCCATACCCTTGCTAAATAACTTGATCTTTCGAATCAATGTAGAAAGAATTTTTAACAATAGATGGATTCAAAAACACCCAAGAGAAGATTTATATCACCTTTTGAGTCTCTATCAAATTCTTTAGCAGCCTTGCATTGTCAACTCCAACAGAGTTAAGGGTTCCTGTTTCCAACTGGGTCTCATCTATAATCAAGTGTGTTCCCTCAGCAAGCTGCAGGACTCCAGGTATTAATCTGAATCATAAACCAAGCAAGTCATTAAAATCTAGAGAATAGCAGAATCAAAATCAAAATCTATCCAGGCATCAATTAAATTGAGTTCTCTGATAACTAAGAGAGCCGCTACCTGTTCGCCTGATAATCCTTTTTGGGTGCAAAATAATCCCTGTTAAGATATTCCACACTGAGGGGTAGGCATGTTGTAAAAGGAGCCAGGTTCTCGATAACAGTTTTAAGACGAGTGCCAAATATGGAAATGCTCTCTTTACTCAAACAGGTAAGATTTAATGAAAGCTTCCCCACTGCAACATTGCCTACCCTAGAATGTACCTGGTTGAGAAAGAGGTAATATTTTCTATTAGGGGCAGCAGGAATGAGGATCAAAATGGCTGAATGAATGATGGAAAATGAACGAGTATAGTGAATATCGCTATGCATAAATCACTTACCCTCGATAGAAGGTGCAACAGCATAAAATTTGCTGCTACACCATCGTTGCCAAGAATAGTTGTTAGATGTCTCAATAAAGTTTCCCTCGCATCTTTAAACAAATGGCTCTTTGGCTGCAGAACGAATAACAGCAAACATGGTAAAATTTAGCGTCAGAATAAGAAAGAAAGTGCATGAGAAAGTAATCCAAATCTCAATTTCTTGACATACTACGCAACATAAGACAAAAATAAAGATAAGGAGTGCTAATAACCTCAATTACAGGGGAACTCTGCAGGAAGTCATGCAGCGCAAGCTTCCGATGAATAATACAATGGAGGCGTGGCACCTTCATAAATGCAACCCCACATTGTAAGCCATATGAAAATAAACAGACTGGGGATTGCCACAACACAATAATCAGTTATAGCAAGTCAATACCGTGTTAGGTGGCAAATGGACCAATGCATCATCAGAAAAATGGTCACAGTCATCCTCCTCCACAGCAAGCTCCGAATCATAGGTAAGAATACCAACAAATTCAAAGACATCGTTCAGCTTCAAGTCAGACTCAGGGGAATCATAAACCTGACAAATAAAGTCAGAAAAAATCACCTTGGAGATGAACAGAGAAGACAATTTCATAAAACTAGGAATATGCGTAACATAGATCTTAAAAATCAATTGGATTCTTTACCTTTACAAGACAAGGAAAAGAATTTTTGTTAACATCTGGCACTACAGCTTTGCTAGAACATGCGCCCGCAATCATGCAGTTATGAGACTGAGAAGATGGGGAAGGATGGCTATACTCTCTCTACAAAGAGAAATAGTACTGGTTAAAAAAAATAATCAAATCAAATATAGGGTGCAAACTAAAAGAAGAAGCATCTCTATTATAAGTAAGCCTAATAATTATATCTTCTTTCCTGTCTAATTTCTAAAATAAAACAACCAGAAGTCCCATCTTCAAAGCATAATGCAGAAATAAGTCATGCTTACCATCCTTTTTGCGATTGGAATATCTTCAAGCATATCACCTGAAACCTGTCATAGGAAAATTGTATATTAGCATTACTTAAAGCACAAGGTGCAGGAATCATCATCTATTACTCGGGGACTAAAATGTCACAGCTTAGAACTTCATTCAGCAAGAACAATGAAGTTAGTTTGTGATACTTAAATTGAATTAATAATTAACCACTGCTCATCTGAAATAATTGTCATGTGACTAATTAGGCCATACTGAAACTTAAACTACCAAGAAAAATGCCAATGCTACCCTTGACAATGAAAGAAACAAGTCAGTAAGTGAAAAGTACATGTACATTTTGGTGGTCCACAGCTTCAAAGTCCATTCTTCCACGCTTATCTGTTTGTTGGGATATCCAATTCACATGTGTATCATTAGCTACCTGGGAAACAGAATCAGCCCACGAATTCAGCCCCGGAACCTAGAGAGCAGCAAGAAACAACATCAGCTCAAAACAATCAAACCTCCAAGCAAGTACAGTTTTAAACTACAACAATTCTTTTTCCAAAACTGCAAATTCAAGTTGTTAATACACTACAAAACCAAGAAGAAACTTTCAACAACTTCAGTGGCGGAAACTAACCGGAACACAATAGAACAATTTCCGTTCCCAAATTCGCATTTCAGGCGAGGATCCTACAGGAAACTGAGCAACATCCATGTATTTGTTCGTCCTCCAAACCGAATCATCCTTCACCGAAAAAATGTAACAATTATCATCTAATTTACTATTTTAACAAATACAATACTAGTAATATAACAAAACCTAACATATACTACTACATAACACTACTACAGATGATATCATAACATGAAATAGTAAACCAAAATAGAAAATGTTTTAATACCTTGTAAGCACCGACATAGAATTCATTTCCTAACATATCTTGAATCATTCCACGAAACCTAACCAGTGTATTCGGTTGAATCCATTTTAAACTCGCCGGATTAAGAATCGGAACCTAAAATAGTCATTTAATAAACACAGTTAATTAAAAAAACTAATTACAAGCTTAACAATGAACCTAATAAGCTTAGAAAAAATGCAGATCTAACAATAATGAATTAACGTACCTGAGAGAGTTTCGATTGGTCAAAGAGGAAGTGACGGAATAGGTCAGCGGCGCCCCAATCTTTGCCGTCGAGAGACGAAGCCTGCGAACCGGAGGCCATGGCCTTGTCGAACGTTAATCGGACGGCTCCTAGAGGGTTTGCCAAGCAATCGTACGGTGGTCCGCCCATTTTTTTGAAAATAATAATTGCTGATATTTTCGTTGTTTTGGCGGAGACTGTGGAAACGGCTTCGCGCGCTAAAGTGGTTATAAGAAGAGACAGCTTTCCCGCCAAATTGGGTAGTTCTTCCCGCCCATTTTAGTAACCTAATCTGATCGCATGATGGTATATTCATAACTACTCCATGTCGTTTTGGGGTTTTGTGTAATTTTCAGTTTAATCCAGAAAGCTATACAAGGCCATCCGAAAGAGAGAGTAGGCTCATCAAGAAAGCCCAGCCCAAAATAATCTTGAAAATATCCAACTGAAAAAATGAAATAAAAAATATGAATTTATCCAATAATCATTATTTTATAATTTTAAATTTCCTATTTTTCTGTTTATCAAATATAAGGTACTTTAAGCAAGTAATGTATGATTTTATCTGTATATATGTGATACGAGTAGAACATCGAAAGATAGGCCCTATTCTTAAAGTAGGGGTATGGTATAAGAATGGTGATCTACTGATCTCTAACTCGACTGTCTTTTGTTATTTTTATTCGGCCTTTAGTATTTGTGAGTCGGATTTGTGATTTGGATTATGATTTATGGGCCAAGATTATGATCTTGGCTCGTGGGCCGAAATTGTTGTTCGACTTGTGGACTGAACTTGTTCTTTGTTGGACTTAGCGATATTTGAGTTGACCGAGATTGCTTTATCCTTATACTACGTTATCATAGTTGATATAGATTTCAGTTATTTTCTTTCTTTGTATGTCATCTATTCAAAAAAATTGGAGACAAAGGATTTTGGAGATAGTGAGAAGCAAACTGATTTTCATTGGTGTTATATTACAACTTACAAATTCATCAAAAAAAAAAAGAACAACTTACAAGTGTGAAAAGATTTAACATTAATCATCGAAGCGTTACAATTGGAAATCTTCAACCTTGTAAATTGTACAAGTTTTCTCTTCCACAAAACCATATAATCATGAAAAGGAAAAAAAAATAATAATTTGATTTGGCAGCATTACATTGAAATTCATCAAGAGAAAAGTCTTGTAAAAAAGTTGCCAGAATTGGGCTTATTTAGACAAGCCACATGAACATATCTTCCAAGCTTGTCAACTTGCCTTGCCTCACCTCTAGTGTCTTTTTTGCATACCTTGCATGTTTTGTCTACCCAACCTTCTTCCACATACTCCCCATCCACTGATATCAAAGTAGATTATTCAGCACTATAAATAAATTGTTCGGTGTTTCGGATTGCAAAAATTAAAACATTGGTGTCCAGACAAAACACGATAAAATTCGTAACTTAGAACAATTAAACCTTTTAATAATTAAATGAATTTAACTCCACTACTGCATACCCTCAACGTAAGACTTGAAGAAATCCTTGTATGTCCCTCCAATTTTCCTTCTAAGAGCACCATACTGCATTGATTCTAGCTAGTTAATACAATATGAAAAAATATCGAACTAAACCGAACTAAATTTATAAAGATATAAACCAAACAAAATCAAACTAGCCGATTCGATTAATAATTCAGTTCCAGTTAGTTTCTACTGAAACTGAACTGAACTTTTTAATCTCTAAACCCGAACCGAACTGAAAATCAAACTGAATTCATCGGTACCTGTTCTCTGGTCATTTTTCCACCAGAATTGGTGTTTTCTCTTGCCTCCTCAAGAAGTTCAGCATCTTTAGCGGACCGAACTTGTGAGAAATCTAGAGCTTCAGTTATACTACTGAACAAAGATTGCTTGTTCTTCTTTGTCTCCTCCTCATTATCATTCTCTGCTTTAGCAGCAAAAACCTTGACAACGTTAGAGTTTCTTACAAATCTGTTTTCAGACAAGATTCTTTGCGGAAGGAAATAATTTTGTGAAGGTGATAATGGAAGAGTTTTAAGTCCCATGTCTGTCTGTACAGTTGCAGTTTCTATTTCTACTCTGTAATTAAGTTGCTGTTTTTATTTAGTTTGTAAGTGTGGCTATGTGTTTGCTTGCAAAGCAGAGCCACTCGTAGTAATTGGTGGCTGATGGAATAATACGTGGTTCTTTGTTGGACTAATAAAATTTGGACAAAGGATTAATCTGGTTCTTCAACTTGTGACTCAAGGTTAAATAATCGATTTTGGACGTTTTGATCAGTTAAGGTCAGTGACGGATACAGAGTTTTCTTTTAGGGGGGTCCAATTTAAAATTATATAAACTAAAATTTATAATACATTTTTAAATAAAAAAAATTATTGATTGCTAATGTTTATAAACACGTATTTAAAAATGTAATAGTATGGCAATCATTTTTTTATTTAACTATATTAATGTTATTTTTGTAATTTTATTCTGTTTAAATATGCTAAACTATACTTTTAGTTTTTAGACAAATTGAAATGGAATGAATGTCAGTTTTGGTCGAACTAGTTGAATTGTCGGTCTGATTTTGTTCTTAAAATATCAGATAAATACAATGTGTTAGAAATTGGACTAATTAATTTAGTTCTAATTAGTGTTTTAAAAATTAGACCAGAGCAATCAGTTCAGCTGAGAGATTGAAAGACTAATTTGAAATTTTTGCTAATCAACCCAACAAAACCCTACTTAATAAAAAATATACAAGATAACTTGGTAGATTTTTTAGGTAATATTTTAATTAAATACGATAAGTAATCGTGCATATAAATTAATTTGAAAGTTGATGTAATAATTTATACTAACTTTTTGTTTGTTAAATTCATTGTTTTACAATTATTTTAATAGGATGTCCAAAATAAATAGTTGCAATGATTTTTCAAAAACTATTAGTGTAAGAAATGTGATATTCAGTGAACTACTCATCAAAATTCAAAAAAAGACACATGTTTTAAAATTAGAAAAAAAAAATAGTCAAAATAATCTTTAAGAACCGGTTATAATTGGTGAACTATATTAGTATATACATGGGTTGGCGGTAAATTACAACATATACAAGAGCCATTGTCTACATATAGTACTTAAGGAAAAGTTGGATCTGAGGGGGGTTCCAGTGAACCCCTTGAATCTTGAGTGTATCCGTCACTGGTTAAGGTTAATACATTTCCATTTTTGGCTCAATTAAGGACATAATATGAAGAACCGGAATGACACAATTTTATCTTTAATTAACTTAAAAAGAGAGTATTCTCTTTAATTAATCTAATAATTGACAGTATTATCTTTAATTGAATTGATCAAAATAGTTGGACGTGAGTTATTTGATCATAAGTCATAAATTTAAGGATCGAATTGACCCTATATTCGGGAAAAAAAAATCAGAGTATTTGGTTTTGAGCTAAGTCAAATTTACAAGTATTATCTGATTCACCAATAACATAAAAGAGTATTTTTTGTTAATTAAAGAAAATGATTTATGTAAATTTTAGGCTAAACCTATTTTGAGGTCTCTAAACTATATATTTTTGGTTCATTAGATCCCTTAACTTCTATTTGACTTATTCGGGTTTTTAAAGTTTCATTTTTTGATTCATCGGGTCCTTCAACTTTTATTTGCCTTTCTCAAATCCCTAATTGTTTATTTTTTGATTCATTGGGTTCTTAAATGGATCTTCGTTTAGGACTTAATGAACCAAAAAATAAAAGTTTAAGGACCTGAGAAAGTCAAATAAAAGTTGAGGGACCTGATGAAGCAAAAAATAAAAGTTTAAAGATTTAAAAAAGCTAAATAAAAGTTGAAGGACTTGATAAACTAAAAAATGAAAATTTAAAGATCTTAAAATGAGTTTAGCCTAAATCTTATTCTAATGGCTGCCAAGAGAATCTTTTTTGTTTTGTCATTTGTTTCAAAAATAAGACTTTCCTGCAACATTAAAAGAGCTAAATTTATATGGATATAAGTTCTTGAAATGGGATTAAATTAGAATAGTCGATTTGGTTGACCTTTCGATTCCATTTCTCAATTCATTTTCCACTAAAACTTACGATATGTTTGGTTCAAATAAATTTCATATTTTTCTTAACATTCAGTTGAATTTCTATAAAATATGTGCTTGGTATGTTAATAAATTCCGGTTTATTACTATTTTCAAGATATTAAAAATATAAATCATAAAAAGAATTTTATATTTAAGATTCGGATTTTTGATATTTGGGTGCCTCATAGGCACCCAAAATTCCAGTCCTGTGGCTCTTTTGGAATTAATTCCAAATGAGCTAGGACCCACATGTTCTGCATTCTAGAAATGCGGAACACTGCACGTTACCGTTGGGAGACCAGCTCCCAACGGTAAATTAAATGCGTTCCGCATTCTAGAAATGTGGAACGCAGTAACCGTTGGGAGCTGCCCCAACGGTTGCCTATAAAAAGGGTTGAAAACTCCATTTTTACTTACTAAAAAAAACAAATCAAATTTTAAGAGAGTGAAAAATGAGAGTATAGGCAGAAAAAAATTAGTTTCAAGGTATTATATTTTGAAGTTGAACGGAAAAAAGTTGGAAGAAATTATATTTCGGAGCTAAACGGATCTCTTCGTGAAGTGTTATATTTTTTATTCGATACTAATTATTTTAAAGGACTACAAGAGGTTAGTACGTGTAATTTTTTTAATTATTGCTTTAAATAATTTTAGTGTTAATAAATATTAGAAATTTAATAATATGTAAAATTGTTATAAAATTAATTTTAATATAGCAAAATATTAGACTTTAATTGTAATTTAGAAATGCATGTATAATATAAAAAAATTAGGATATGTTTAATATAATTATATTAGGATATAATTAGAATATGTATAATTAGAAATTTCATGTAATAAGAAAATGTATAATTAGAAATTTCATACAATTATATTAGGATATGTTTAATTTATTTTTATTTAAAAAAAATATTAGAAATAAAGTAACAGTAATTGCAATTGATATGTTCATGCTATAAATTTAAGATTCGCATTTTAAATATAGCGGTGATATATTTGCTGTTTATTAATTAGAAATGACGAGTTCAAATATATCTTTGTTGATATGGTGTGATGGCCGTATTGTGAGTTCTCCGTGTGGAATAGAATATCATGGGGGTCGTCCTGTTAATATGGCGCTTAGCGAGAGAATGAGTTTCGAAGAATTACAAAATATTTGCAGAAAAGCAGTATCTACCGACGGGAAAGTAGAAATTTCAAAAATCTACTTCCGGCTTCCAAGAATAGTTGGGGGTACGATACGCTCGTACTCGTTGTTTTCTGTGGAGAATAACGAGCATGTGTTTGGAATTTTGAACGAGGTTGTGCGGTATCCGCAACTGGATATTTTGGAATTGTACGTGGAATACGAGGCTGTGGTTCGCAACGAGACTTTACTGGACCAGTTGGTTTTAGGTGATTACAGCGGGTCTGAGAGGGGTAGTGATGAAGAGGAAGAAGAGGATTTCTATGACAGCAACGAAGAGGAGGTCGAGGAAGACTTAGGAGCAGATTCACAATATCAGTCGCAACTTCCTGAGCATGTAAGAAGGGCGGATCTTTGCGACTTTGACGTCGCCCCGGAGGCTGATGAAAAGATTATGTGGGATCCTGGGATGGAATTCCGAGTAGGGATGGTCTTCCCAAATCGCGATGCCGTCCGAGCTTGTGCGACTTCTTATTCGGTCGGGGTGGGAAGGGAGTACAAGGGTCGCCGGACTACCAACTCCACAATAGTGTTGGTTTGTAGGCACAACCCTTTCTGCAAATGGTGGTTGCGCGCTACACTTCTGCAATCAACTCAGACGTGGATGTTGAAAAATATATTGGCCCGCACACGTGCAATCAGCTGTTACCTGATCCAAACCATCGGAATTTTGGGTCTGGTCCGATCGCAGACTATATCAAGGGTCAAGTAAAGCTGCAACGTGACATACGGATCGATACCCTCAGAGCTGGAATTTGGCAACAATATGGAGTTAGGCCTCCGTATATACGAACCTGGAATGCAAAGGAAAAGGCTGATGTTTACGGTGGCTGGTATGAATCATTTTCTATGGTTCACAAGTTCATGAACAAGATGATGCATGTCAACCCTGGATCTTTCTGGCATGCAGAAGGTATACGTAATAACTCTAATTTGTTATAGAACGAGTTGCTTCAAGTAATAATTCTAATTTTGTTGAACTTGTGATATGTAGGCGCTGAGGTGTACACTGACGGGATCCTTCAGCCGAAAGTCGTAACGTTCATCAGAATGTTCTGGACTTTCAAACCGACAATTGATGGGTTTTGTTTTTGCAAGCCAGTTTTGTTCGTCGTCGGTACTCATTTGTATGTCAAATACAAAATGACCTTGTTGATCGCGTCGGCAATGGATGGGAACAGTCACATCATGCCACTGGCATTTTGTAATACCCCAAAATAATTAATTAGCTAATTGGACCACGTGTCCAATTTTGAGTCGCCAGAGTGGCGACATCGGAAAGTTATCCGATAAAATTAAGATAAATAAGTTTTAGTAGGTCGGTTTTGGGAAATTAGTTATGCGGAAATCAAGGTTATATTTCAATTCTAAAGTTAGAATTGGAATTAAAAGGAAAAATGTCAAGGAAAGTCCAAAATGAAGTTCAGGGACCAAAGTGGTAATTTAGCCACTATGTCTCAAAAATGGAAATTTATAAGTTTGACGGGAAAGTGTTAATATCGAGCTTCGTATTATTTATAGGATATAAGTAATACGTATAAGTCGTAATAAAAGAGTTTAACGATTTAGCTATGGACTAAATCGTACGAAAGAAAAGTTTAAAGGATAGATTGTATTCATTAAAGAAAACAAGGATGAAAAATAGAATTTAGCCATGATATATAAGGATTTCCTTTGAAATGAAGAAATCAGAAAGAAAGAAGAAGAAGGCTCCAGAAAGTGAAAAAAATCGCCGATCGATTTCGTTTCGCCGCCGTTTCTCCATTCGGCGTCCGTTTCGGACGATTCTCGCGGCAATCTCTTCGGAATTGAATGCTCTACTGATCTTAAGCATCATATCAAGGTAATATTTCGGTTTTTGGTGGTGAAAATGGTGTTTTATAGGCTGTTTTGTTAAGAAATTAAGTTTGAATCGATACGTCAAGAATCAAGTCGTTTTTCATCGTTTTTGTAAGGATTCTTGATAGATTTTGTGTATAAATGAAGTGGGTATGAATTGGTACAAGTTGTAGGAGTTTTGGAGCTCCGGAAATGATCCAGGAATGTCGGAAAACGCTGCACACGTCGGTGCACGACGTGCTGCACTTCAGCACGTCGTGCAGGCGCACGACGTGCACCACAAGGGTGCACGACGTGCACCACAAGGGTGCACGACGTGCACCACAAGAGTGCACGACGTGCACCAAGGGGGTGCATGACGTGCACCATGAAGGGCACGACGTGCCCTTCACAAAAATTGAAGGGCACGACGTGCCAAGGTGACACGACGTGCCCTAACTCGACCCGGATCTCCGTGGGACTTCCGGGAGTGAATAAGGACCTCCGATAGCTTGATTTGAGTGTGAAACTCAGTGAAATGTTTTGAAATAGATATAAAACATTATATAAATGAACATTAACATAATAAATAGTCAAGATAAGTACATCGATTAAGTAAGAATCCGATTAAGAAGTTATCAAAATTGAGAGAAACGAATACGAAATGAAAGGGGTGATAACTTAAATCTATAACCTAGGGTTTTAGGTTTTTAAGGTTCACGTTTATGTATTAAACGTGTATTTGATCTATATGTATCAGACGTGTCAGCAAACGGTGGGGTCAGCCGACGTGGTCTAGCACGGGCATATTATCATATTGACTTCGTTATTGATTGGATAGCGGTCACTGTGAGTTGTACTTTTACTTTCATGTATTATATATATTAAAATTATTTTATGAAAATATATATATATATATTGTTTTCATGCATCGCATTATATACAACTGATTGGATGTTATATGTTTATTTAATTTCCATATGCGAGAACTAGTATGCGATCCGAAGAAACTAGCTACCTATTGGGTCTCAATAGGCTGTGTGATCACCAGTATCGAGTCAGTCTAGTATGTTTGCATTGAGAAATGACTTGACACAGCTGGGAGCTGTTGATGAATATGATATTTACGATTGGGTTATGATTTCGATACGCAGAGTGAACTCGGCTACGGTGTAGCCTGGAAGTCCCCGTATCTAGTGGCTAGGCCACCAGCGAGTTGGACTCGCAATTGATATTTACGATTGGGTTGAATGATATATGATTATTCGAGAGATGTGTCGCATGCTAGGATATTAGTTTCGTACGGATCAAATACATGTTTATATGTTTTATATTAACATTTTCTTGAGATGCGATGCTATGTTTCTATATTAATACTGTTAGTAAATGTCAACTCACTCAGTATTTCCCCAAATACTGACCCCTCACCTTTGATGTTTTTCAGGTGCTTAGCTTGTGGACCTAGCTAGAGGCCAATTTTGAAGTCCAGAAGTCAGCTGTATATGTTAGTTTCTGACTTCTGTGAATGCTGCAGTAGTGGTCCTTTGTCGATAGTATTGTAGCCTAGACAGCAGTTCATTTTGATTGTATATATTAACTGCTGTTATTGTTTTATATGCATTTTGATAGGCTACGTGTTTAGTATATGATCCACGGCCCCAGGTGCCGGTGAGATGTTTGAAACACTAACTGATGTATATAGTACCGCGAGGCCAGTTCGTACAGGGTACGGTAACTAGAGCTCGCGAGGTTTTGAAACAGTTAGTATATATATTTGGGTATATGTTATGTATATGTATATCTGCTTCCGTTGTTTGTTGTTATTTGTTTATATTATATTTGCGAAAAATAAACTGTGATTTTAGGCTTGCTACGGGTTCCGGAGCTACCACTCCCGTTCCCTAGCGCCGGTTGCGGCTCAATAATTTTGGGTCGTGACAATGTTGGTATCAAAGCAGTTTGGTCCAGTTACCACTGCAAGGTTGTTTCAATGCTTGTTTGAGAGCAGTTTGGTCCAGTTACCACTGCTAGAGTTGTCTGATTGCTTGTTTGACTGGGAGTATTTGTCAGTAAGTATACCTAGGAACTACTGCAGCAAGAGTCAGACCGTGGTTGTCTGTAATTGTGTTATGTGTGCATTAGTAGTACGTGGCATTACATGCGCGAACCAGGACTATTAAGCTAGTAAGTGAATAGTATCTGTTTATGCGGACGACTAAGGTAACTAAGTATTTGTTACTTACGTTAAGAGATAGAGAGTGGTTATATATTTGCAAATTACGAACGATTGAGGTAATTACGTGATTATTACTTGCGCTGAGATTATTAAATGGCTATCTGCTTGCGAATTACGTACGGCTGGATTAAATGCTAAATGTTTACAGCATTTATAAATTGATGATTGGGATTGCGTGTGAAATGGGCTCAGATGGTCGCTTACGTTCGAAATTGTTTCTTTTCAGCATGTCTGGGCAAAACGGAGCTCAGTCGCATGCTGATGAAGAACGGGAGGAAGCGCCTCCTATATTTCAAAACGGGTTTCATAATGAAGTAGGCGAACCATCTGGGGTCCATCAGAATGGATTCCACGCAGATCATGGAACATCGCCAGAAATATATCAAAATGGTTTTATGTCTGTGTCTGAAATAGGTAGTTCTTCCAGAAACAGAGTTAGAGAACATTCGCCGGAAATTGAA
Source organism: Mercurialis annua (assembly GCF_937616625.2). Classification (NCBI taxonomy): domain Eukaryota; kingdom Viridiplantae; phylum Streptophyta; class Magnoliopsida; order Malpighiales; family Euphorbiaceae; genus Mercurialis; species Mercurialis annua. The sequence continues at coordinate 43,032,689 of NC_065577.1, forward strand.
TACAGCGAAGAAGAGGAAGAGGAACCGGAGGAAGATCCGGAAGAGGATCTTGAAGAAGATCCTGAGGAAGACCCTGAGGAGGATCCTGAGGAGGATCCAGAAGAAGAATTAGAAGAAGAAGCAGAAGAGAAAAAAATCCTCAGGAAGAAGAGTATGAAGAAGAAGAAGAGTTAGATGAATTAGATGTCGAGGAATACAGAGGTGACTATTTTTGGTCAAGTGTGCGGAGATACCGCAATTTGAGGGAAGATGCGGACATAGTTAACGGTCAGGCGCAAATAGCTTTAAATCAAGTTAGAAGGCAGATGCGATCTTTTTCTAGAGGGATGTTGACTGTAGGGGCGTACTCTACTGATTTTCTGCGGATGGCAGAGGGAGTCCCTAATCTGAACGAAGACAATATGACCATTAATCGTAGATATGTCAGGGGTTTAGGACCTCAGTTTGATGAGCTGTATGAGCACGTGGATGAACATTTCAGCACGCTTACTACAATGGCCCGTAGGATTGAAACAGAGCATGAATGGTCGGGTGATCCGATACGACCTTATTACTTTAGACGTGAGTGCCACCCGGATTACGTCAGTACGTCCTCCAGAACTACAACCAACCCTTATTTTGTGCAAAGAGGTGGACGAAACTCAGGTAGAACAGTTAGGGGCCGACATACAGGCATAGTTATTAGGGAACCTAACATCCCGCGTCAGGCACCTCCAGGTATTAGTGATTTACGTGCTTTAAGTAATTGTGTTTATGTGTTTGCATTATTGTGTTTATATAATTGCTGCATTGCATAGTAGAATGTCAGTAATAGGTTTTGCCTTTGGGATAATACCTTAGAAAGCGAGAACCTATAAGAAACGTTGTAGTTAAACACACGCTTAATAAAAGAACATATAAACATAATACACAAAAACAATAATACAATAAACATCACAACACATAATTATCGCAAACGTAATTCCTATATTACGATTTGGTATTTGAAGAAAGAAATGGATTGTTTACAAGAAGTCGATGTGGAACATCGGCACTGGCGTCTGTATATGACGTAGAATAGAATATTGTAGAAGTGGATATGGTGATTACAGTAATAGAGAACTTTAAATTTAATTGAGTTACCGGAGATACGGAGAAAGAAGTGATGTGACAGACGAACAGTCTGTAAATGACAGCAATACAAAATTTGACAGCAATATAAAAATTTGAATTATACCCAATAAGTATAAAGAAAGCCGTTAAGAGTCGCAGAGCGTATCATCTAGAGTAAGACTTACGACTTTATGAAGATTTTGAAAGTTTTTATGATTTTTCAAGGTACAATTATGCTCAGGCATCGCATGTGACATTGCATAACCACGATAGAAATGCATAAAAGAATGATTTTCAAAATTTTAGATCATGCATCATAACTTTGTAATGGAAAAAGAAACTGCGATTTTGAGCAACTCCTTGGTGATGAGAGATGTCATCACTCTGAGCAACAATTGTACTAACGATTTTAAATGATTTATGAAAAGTGGTTTAGAAAGAGCTGCGCAGCCAAAAGAAGTTTTAAAAATCGTTTTATTCAGTAAGTAAACTCTGATGTAAAGCCCTGCGACAAATAGTAAAAGATTCTTATTAAATAAGAATAAAAATTGTAAAAGAAACTCCAATAACAGAATAAAGCCATGTTAATAATTATTGCAACGAAGCTAGTAGAGCTACAGAAGAATGTGAATAAGGACTTATCGCCGGAGAGCATATGCAGATAGGCTGCAATGCACTGGAAATACTTAAGGATACGATATTTATCCTTATAATAAAACGAATGATGAAATGACAGAGAGTTGTGTTAGGCGAAAGAAACGTACAAGTACGCAAGGATGAAGAAGATAATCCAGTAAGATGTGAAGGTTCGAAGTTGAATAGATTAAAAGAGATAATGATGCTATATGACTGATATTAAGTAAAGTTACTAATATAAGCACTAAGAATTATAAGTTGCGTTAACAGAAAGGAGAAAGGTACACGTATAGACATACGTATCAGTAAATGTAAGAATGGTGGATGATATGAAAAAAAAAAAAAAGTGTAAGGGTAAAATTCAAATACCCTCAAGATTTAGTAAGATGATTAGAGAAGTGAAAGTTCTAGAAATACGTCATAAGGATTGTCAGAATAGAGTAGCAACAATAGAACTGCCATAAACGAAGGAAAGACGTAACAAATATAACAAGTAAAAGACAAGACAAGAGTCGATACTAGTACAAAGAGATAAAGTTATTTAAAGACAATTAGAATCAAGATATAAGTGCTAAGGAAGCATAAAGCGTATAGGACGACAGTGAATTGAAATTGTTCCCTGACTTTGGGATTTACAAAGTAAGTACAATATAAATGTTAAGAACAATCAGAAAACCCTTCAAAAGAAGACGAGAGATAGAATAAGAATAAGTTAAGGAACGATTACAATCAGTATCAAGATTGTATTGTAAAAAGTGAAAATAAAAATTGACAGTAAGAAGCAGAAGTGTAAAATAGAAAGAAAGCTGATTAATGAGAAAAGTTCTCGAAATAGTTAAATGCTAAAGAAGCATGTAAGATTCTTATGAGGTCATCTTGAATAAGGAACTGTGACATAAAGGAAGAACATCATTGAATGAAAATTCAATAAGAGATTTAAGGTAAACTCCAAAGAAACAATTAGGTGAAAGTGAAAGGGATAAGAATATGAGTAATATTAGTGAACAAGGGAGACTGTACAAGCCATACGATCAGAAGTAACGTGAATTACGTGTCTAAGATAATGATAAAGAACAAAGGATCACGACCAATAGAACGACATGAAGTTTATGATAGCTTAAAGAAGCGAAAGAATAAGAAATGGAAGATAGTGAAGGATGTATCAAGTTTAGCTATGTTAAGAGATAATAACTGTGCTAGACAGAGTACAAGTTGAAAGAGATTAGTTAATCAGGAGTGAGAAGTCAGATAACGGTAGAAAGAAGTAAGAAACGACGATAATCAGTAAGAAAGAAGGATGATATCGTTAGATGTAGTAAAGATTAAAAGTCGTAGATTGTGATTACGAAAGGAAAATACTCATAGGAGTATGAATAAAGTAAGTACGTTATTAAAGATGGAGTCAACACGTCGTGACTATTCATGTATAAAGAAGACAAGTAGCAACCCCATGGCTACTGGGAATGAAATGATGGAACGAGAAAATGTTAGACATGGATTAGTAACAATCAGATAGCAATGACGCAAGGACTACGACATCAAGGATACGTCCAAGGTTATTCTATCTCAGGGAAGACAACAAATGAAACAAAAGTAGCAATGAGAAGATTCTCAGTTATGCTACGACAAGGAACTACTATGAGCAAGATAGATAATCGATTAATGATGGGTACGAAGTCACAGCTATAAGTGGAGAGCTAAGAGCTATGTAAAAGAAAGATACAACTAACGCGTAGTAATGTACGTCAAGGAAAGTATAAGGACGATTTTAAGATCCCAACAAGTTTTATGAAAATTCGAGGACGAATTTTTATAAGGGGGGAAGAATGTAATACCCCAAAATAATTAATTAGCTAATTGGACCACGTGTCCAATTTTGAGTCGCCAGAGTGGCGACATCGGAAAGTTATCCGATAAAATTAAGATAAATAAGTTTTAGTAGGTCGGTTTTGGGAAATTAGTTATGCGGAAATCAAGGTTATATTTCAATTCTAAAGTTAGAATTGGAATTAAAAGGAAAAATGTCAAGGAAAGTCCAAAATGAAGTTCAGGGACCAAAGTGGTAATTTAGCCACTATGTCTCAAAAATGGAAATTTATAAGTTTGACGGGAAAGTGTTAATATCGAGCTTCGTATTATTTATCGGATATAAGTAATACGTATAAGTCGTAATAAAAGAGTTTAACGATTTAGCTATGGACTAAATCGTACGAAAGAAAAGTTTAAAGGATAGATTGTATTCATTAAAGAAAACAAGGATGAAAAATAGAATTTAGCCATGATATATAAGGATTTCCTTTGAAATGAAGAAATCAGAAAGAAAGAAGAAGAAGGCTCCAGAAAGTGAAAAAAATCGCCGATCGATTTCGTTTCGCCGCCGTTTCTCCGTTCGGCGTCCGTTTCGGACGATTCTCGCGGCAATCTCTTCAGAATTGAATGCTCTACTGATCTTAAGCATCATATCAAGGTAAGATTTCGGTTTTTGGTGGTGAAAATGGTGTTTTATAGGCTGTTTTGTTAAGAAATTAAGTTTGAATCGATACGTCAAGAATCAAGTCGTTTTTCATCGTTTTTGTAAGGATTCTTGATAGATTTTGTGTATAAATGAAGTGGGTATGAATTGGTACAAGTTGTAGGAGTTTTGGAGCTCCGGAAATGATCGAGGAATGTCGGAAAACGCTGCACACGTTGGTGCACGACGTGCTGCACTTCAGCACGTCGTGCAGGCGCACGACGTGCACCACAAGGGTGCACGACGTGCACCACAAGAGTGCACGACGTGCACCAAGGGGGTGCATGACGTGCACCATGAAGGGCACGACGTGCCCTTCACAAAAATTGAAGGGCACGACGTGCCAAGGTGACACGACGTGCCCTAACTCGACCCGGATCTCCGTGGGACTTCCGGGAGTGAATAAGGACCTCCGATAGCTTGATTTGAGTGTGAAACTCAGTGAAATGTTTTGAAATAGATATAAAACATTATATAAATGAACATTAACATAATAAATAGTCAAGATAAGTACATCGATTAAGTAAGAATCCGATTAAGAAGTTATCAAAATTGAGAGAAACGAATACGAAATGAAAGGGGTGATAACTTAAATCTATAACCTAGGGTTTTAGGTTTTTAAGGTTCACGTTTATGTATTAAACGTGTATTTGATCTATATGTATCAGACGTGTCAGCAAACGGTGGGGTCAGCCGACGTGGTCTAGCACGGGCATATTATCATATTGACTTCGTTATTGATTGGATAGCGGTCACTGTGAGTTGTACTTTTACTTTCATGTATTATATATATTAAAATTATTTTATGAAAATATATATATATATATATTGTTTTCATGCATCGCATTATATACAACTGATTGGATGTTATATGTTTATTTAATTTCCATATGCGAGAACTAGTATGCGATCCGAAGAAACTAGCTACCTATTGGGTGTCAATAGGCTGTGTGATCACCAGTATCGAGTCAGTCTAGTATGTTTGCATTGAGAAATGACTTGACACAGCTGGGAGCTGTTGATGAATATGATATTTACGATTGGGTTATGATTTCGATACGCAGAGTGAACTCGGCTACGGTGTAGCCTGGAAGTCCCCGTATCTAGTGGCTAGGCCACCAGCGAGTTGGACTCGCAATTGATATTTACGATTGGGTTGAATGATATATGATTATTCGAGAGATGTGTCGCATGCTAGGATATTAGTTTCGTACGGATCAAATACATGTTTATATGTTTTATATTAACATTTTCTTGAGATGCGATGCTATGTTTCTATATTAATACTGTTAGTAAATGTCAACTCACTCAGTATTTCCCCAAATACTGACCCCTCACCTTTGATGTTTTTCAGGTGCTTAGCTTGTGGACCTAGCTAGAGGCCAATTTTGAAGTCCAGAAGTCAGCTGTATATGTTAGTTTCTGACTTCTGTGAATGCTGCAGTAGTGGTCCTTTGTCGATAGTATTGTAGCCTAGACAGCAGTTCATTTTGATTGTATATATTAACTGCTGTTATTGTTTTATATGCATTTTGATAGGCTACGTGTTTAGTATATGATCCACGGCCCCAGGTGCCGGTGAGATGTTTGAAACACTAACTGATGTATATAGTACCGCGAGGCCAGTTCGTACAGGGTACGGTAACTAGAGCTCGCGAGGTTTTGAAACAGTTAGTATATATATTTGGGTATATGTTATGTATATGTATATCTGCTTCCGTTGTTTGTTGTTATTTGTTTATATTATATTTGCGAAAAATAAACTGTGATTTTAGGCTTGCTACGGGTTCCGGAGCTACCACTCCCGTTCCCTAGCGCCGGTTGCGGCTCAATAATTTTGGGTCGTGACACATTTGCACTTGTTGAATCTGAAAGTAGTGCCAGTTATGAGTACTTTTTTGAAAATTTGCGTGAGCAAGTGATTTGCGAAAGGAAGGTGGCCATTATATCTGATCGGCACGCTGGAATATTGTCGGTTCTGAAGCGTCCTGAATGGGCCAGTGTCGCTCACAAGTTTTGCATCGGACAGAGTGTACGTATTTATTTTATTATTAAATTTCTCTTATTATTGTATACACTGACAATTTGTTTGTTTGATGTAAACAACGCGACACTTTCGAGATGATCGCCCTTCAGAGAGAGGCGCGTGCGTCTAGGATTGGGACTGCTGCACGCAGTTCCCAATTAGCTTACGGAGAGGAGCGCCGTGACGTCACACTGCCCCCACCAGAGCCAGCAGTTCCGGCTTACGTACTACCTTCTTCCTCCCCTAACCATCGATCTGGCTCACATCAGGGGAGCGCGTAGACGGCAGCCTAGAGCCCCCCAGCCTCGCGAGCGCCCGGACGACCCTATCCCCCCACCGGTCTACTACCACTTCGATCCTACAGCCACTTCAGACAGACGGGGGGAGTATCATGGGCCGACTCAGTACTACGGTTCCACCTCCGCTTCAGCATCACAGCCTCTGTGGCCTCAGACCTCTTTCCCACAAGTTTCATGTCATTTATTAATTATTTTATTGCTTTTTTAACTCGTATTTAAATATATAATCTAAATGTTGCGTTTTCTACTTTGTGTTTCAGGGACCCCATGTATTCATCGTATCAGGTCCCGCCTTCGTCGATGCCGTTTCTTGAGCCGTCGTACGGACAGACAGCATATACGACTCCTCTGGGCACGCCGCCGTCTCAGTTCCACCAGGCCACACCACCGGCGTCTCAGTTCCAGCGGGCCACACCACCGGCGTCTCAGTTTCGGCAGGCCACACCACTGCCGTTTGCTGCATCAGATTAGTATTACCGTCCAGCGCTATCTACGGATGATCAACAGTTCACTTCTTTCGATCAGTGTTATCGTCTCACGCTGCCTCCGGATGATCAGCCGTCGACGTCACATTCGCGGCCATCTTCTTCTCACCAGGCTCAGGATCCATCACAGCTACATTTTACACTGTCAGAGTCCTGGTTATTCGGTACGGAGATCGGTTCAGAGGCGTACGAAGAGCTTTTATCACGACCGGATATCACACCTCCATCTTTTAGACTCCTACCGCCCACACAGGAGGAGACCGGTACTGCACCACCACCAGCAGACGTTGAGCTTTCAGCTCAAGACGAGGACGACGATGACAGCGAGGGCCCTCCGGTACCCAGACAGTTTCACTCGATTACAGACAGCTCGCGGCACCGACGAGAGACTCACGGTTTGAGGATACAGAGACCGAGGACTCGCAGATATCAGGATTAGATTTCATATTTTTGTTCATTTATCGATTTTTATATTTTAGTAGATGTTGTATGTTTACTATATTTTGTATATTATAATCGTTTGTTAAAATTGCTATTTTTTTATAAGCGTCTGTTAAAATCATTAGTTAAATAAAACAAATATTTAAATCGTTTGTTAAAATTGTTATTTTTTATAAGTGTTTGTTGAAATCAATAGTTAAATCAACAAGCATTTAAATCGTTTGATAAAATTGTTTTAAAATTGTATTTAATTTATAGTGTTTATTAAAAAATTTAAATAATATTTGATTTTTTTTTAATAAAGTTCAGCAATGATTGGGCACTAAATGCGCAATCATTGCAGCCCCAATGATTGGGGAGACAAAATTGTCTCTCCAATCATTGGGGAGAAGCACGTTTCGCATTCCTAGAATGCGGAACGTGCTTAAGAAGCTGATTAACAAAGTTAATCAGCTGCTCCACCCGTTCCGCATTCTAGGAATGCGGAACCCCATCTGTTCCGCATCTAGGAATGCGGAACAGGTGGGACCAGGCACTCTTTCGGAATTAATTCCGAAAGAGGCACTGATCTGTAATTTTGGGTGCCTCAATATCAAAAACCCTTAAGATTCATGATACCAATAACAAAAACTAATTTTCAAATGAACTTCAAATAGAATTAATTTAGAAATGAAATAAATTCCACACTAGAATTGAACCAAACAGACCCTTAATTTATTTATTTTTTAAAATTCAAATCAAATTGAACCAAACGGACCCTTAATTAATTTATTTATTTAAATCCAAATCAAATTGAACCAAAACTAGATATTTTGTAATATCAAATTAAATTGAACAAAACTTATAAAAAAATAGATTATTTGGTTTTACTCATTTTTTTTGTGACAATCGAAATCTTTCATTAATAATAAAAAGCAGTTACAGGTGTAAGAATTCAGAAAGGGTATAACCGTTTCTAATGACCTGACATGGAACAAGATATAAACCTTGATTTGCAGATCGCCTTAAAAAATAAAATCAAAATTACATAACTGCTTTAACACAATAAGATCCACTCCTTTTCTGTCTAACAGAAAACTCACAAACTCATTTTATGCATGCATATACTTACAACACATTATTATGATCGAAAAGTGAACACTGATCGGGAAAACTGCATTTGAATTTTCACGTGAACGGAACGAATACTGCAAAACGGTGTTTTTTCATAATATAAGAAATGAAGACATGGGGAAAGTGTAAAAAATAAATTATATATTTCTATCTTATCATGGGATTACATAAATTCTCTATAGCAAAGAAGCATGTTCCTCACTATAGACCATGCTTCTTAAACACTCATGCTATCTATACTTACTGACAAATCTACTTACATGACATTCTTACACAACATAAACCATACCAACCTCCAGAAGAGACACCGGCGGCACTTTCAGAGCCACGTCCGGTCCCCGGCAGTTCTTGCTCAGAAAATTGTACCCAATGTTAATGGCCAGCTTCTTCAAGAGAGAAGACCCTTGTTTTGCTTGAACATGCGAGTGCCCTAATATAAATGCAGTACCAGCTTGTTGAGCTGCCAGTAGATCTTCTAGCTCTTCTTTTAACTGAAGATCCATTTCAGTTTCCGGCTCGTCGTTGATGACAAACCTCACTCTTCTTTGGACCACATTAACCGGTTCCATTTCAATAACATCGGATATACTTTCTACGGTGGAAAATCCGCAGGATACACTAGCTGGCTGCACAGTTTCCTCAATCTCATAAGCTGGTGTGTTCGGAAACGCCATTGTTCCGATCACTGCCAATCTGCATTCACTTGTTGATTCGTTGGATCGAGATGCATCATCCTCGGTAAAAGAGTTAGCCCGATTCCTTTTACACCAATCATAGTTGAGAAAATCGGCCAGCCTAGCAACAAGCTCGGATTCAAAAGAATTAACATCTTGATGCACATCACGGTATCCATAACGGACAATGCATCTGTAAGACCGATGAGATGGAGGTCCCACACGTCCAACAAGATACCTCTCAGCAGGAGGCACATAAGGCACGGGCACAGATTTCACACACACAAAGACGAGTATACGATGAAAGGCAGGGAGGTTAGTGACAAAGCGTGAGAAGTTAGCGGGGATGCCAGAGGTCAGATCGGTAAAAACTAAACCAATACCGGGCACTCTAGCAATTCCTAAGCTTGGGCCTAAGGCTAAAAGCCAATCTAGTGATACCTTGTTGTGCAAGTCATATTCATATTTCTTAATAGTAGCATAATGCCAAACAAACATGATAGTCATTAGGAAGAGAGCTAAGAGGATGGGAAGCCAGGCCCCGTCCGTGAACTTGGTGAGAGAAGCCGAAAAGTAGAGTAATTCAACCGAACCAAAGAAAAGTAGAAAAGCAAGTGCTAAAATTGGGGGCTTTTGCCAGTAAAGGATTATAACCAGGGAGGTAAGGATTGTGGTCACTAGCATCACCGTCATCACGGCTAATCCTGCAACAGAAAGCAATGAGATTGTCAAATTTGATAGCATCGTTGACATTGGATTATCAATTGTGACCCAAAACCTCCAAGTTGTAACACAAAAAAATAGTTTAACGATGATAGACTTGCTCAAAGCAACTTGCCTGATGCATTTCCCATGTGTTTGGTGTCTCTGAACCCAATAGTCACAGCAATGCAGAGAATCATGAGAATCCAGTTGACTTCAGGGATATAAATCTGGCCGTGTATCTCGTCAGAGGTGTGAATAACCTTCACTTTCGGAAAGCAGCCAAGTGACTGGCTCTGGTTTATGATAGAAAAAGTTCCACTGATGATTGCTTGGCTTCCTACCACAGAAGCAAGTATAGCTATTACCAGCACTGGGATTCTCAAAGTTTCTGCACCAAATCGAGAACTTTTAACTCATCATGAAATCATTTGCAGAACATATTTAGATTTTGCTTTTTCATAAATTCAAACAGAACAGATATTAATTTTATGCGCATTGTTACGCCAAGAATGATGAATGTATTACCTGGGACAGAGATATAAAAGCCAATATGATGGCTGTTATCATGATGCTGTGACAAATAAGCGGCTTGCCCCATGTATGCCAATATAAGTGCTGGATACACTAGAAATGTGAAAGCAATCTGAACTAGGAAAAATAAACAGATGAATACATAACTGGTAGGTAGAATGGAATTTTCCGCAACCAAACACAATAGTGACTTAAATGTTTTAACTTAACCTGAATTGCAGCATAATTGAAATGACCAAGATCAGCAAACATTGCCTCTGAACCTGCAAATGGAGCAATGCATATTATCGACGAGCCTTGGCCAATGTATACTATATAAATAAGAACGCTAGCAAATTCAAAGCTGGATAAATTTTCAACTCCTCATGTACATGTTTCTAATGTACCTGTTATGCACAATAGTGTTCCGCCCAACGACATCCAGCCACCTTTCCTTGTTTTCTTCAAGAACTTGAACATGTAATATGGGGAAAGAGCTTGATAGACATGTGGATTCCAATGGATTATGTTGTATAAGCCGAGAGCACTAATGCATAGAAGCCATGTCAAAACAATTGGTGCGAAGTATAATCCGACGCGATGAGTTCCATAATGTTGAAGCGCAAAAAGACACACCAAGATGAAGCAAGTGATTGGAATCACAGCATCTGCAAAAGGGCGAGGGCAAAGAGTATTCAACAATATATTTTCTGAGAAATTAAGTCTCCGTTTTTTGTTCTTTGCCTAAACTATATACCAATATTCTCCCGACACCTAAGTAGACATAAAAAATGATAAAGAAGTTGATGTAATCTGAAATTTTACACAAGCAACATAATTTACCATGTCAAGAAAAAGATCATTAACGCACAACAAACTAATAGATTCAATGTTACAATTTGTGTCACCATCACATAATAAATGCATAATCATGTTGGAACTATCCTTAAGAATCAAATCTACAGTAGTAATTACAGTATTTTTTTTTCATTAGTCTCTGATTTATGCAGTAGGATCTCCATATTCCACAAACAAAATTGTCAAATGTGGTGCTGACAAGTGGTCAGCAGCACTAAGACTATTGAAGACCACACAGTATGGGCAGTAGGAATGGTCCTAAATACTCAGGCCAACTGGCTGTTGCAAAACAACTAGAATAAGGTTCAAAAAGTGGACCACGCCGTCCCGAAAAAGAAACAGTCCAATTCTAATTTCCAATCGCCAAATACAGGTTTTAGCTTAGGCCTTTGAACTTTAACATCACTTTGTCAATATTTGGTAACGTCACTTTTACTCATAAACATGACTAGTCTAACTCTAAACACAATTATAATTAATGTTGATAGTTCAACCACAACTTCTAACTACATTTTCATGTTTTTTGTTTCATTGACTATGATGATAGAATAAGAAATTAGGAAAATTGAAGGTTAAGAAGATTACACTGATGATGTTCCTTGGACATGGATAACTCCAGGCCAGATACGGCGGAGAAAACTGCAAAAGCGACAAACAATATGTTCAATCGTATTAAATTATTGGAAAATAGAAGTTTATGAAGTGCAACTTGAAAGAGATTTACCCGAAATTGCTGGAGTGAGCAACCCATCTCCAATCACCATACATGTACCGAGAAGAACCAAGATCAACAAAGCAGTATGCAGGCACTTATGCTTCTCAAGGTAATTTATAATCTTTGAGTTCTTCTTCTCTGGAGGGTGCTCCATTTTGTAAGTGGACACTGCTTCATCTGCAATCTGCCTATTTGGCAAAAGGCTAACCTTCACATGCCGGCATATCAACGAATACAACGCAAAAGTACCACCTGCAAATCAATAAAACCTTTTTTCAATTAGATGATCAAACGATAAAAACATAGCACATACAGTTGCTTCGGTACTTACCCTCTCCATTGTCATCAGCTCTGAGGACAACAAACACATACTTGAACAGTGGGATTAAAGTGAGAGTCCAGAAAACAAATGAAAGCACACCAAAAATCTCTTCATTAGTCTCAGAATGACGGATGTCTTCCGCAAATGTGCTCTTGTAAACATAGAGAGGCGAAGTGCTAAGGTCGCCGTATACCACACCGAGACTCTGATAAGCCAAAATCAACAGTGTCTTCCAAGAATCCTTCTGCAATGCCATTGACAAACATAATAATTCTCAAAATTTTAGACAAGTTGCAGAAGCATATCAAATAACCCAGTTTCTATGAATAAGTCTACATCTTAAACCGAAATACATCTTGCCAACTATAAACAGACAAGCTTAATCATTTCGATAAGTACAAATCAATGAAATTGAGCTCAGAGAACCAATGAACAAACAGACCTTTGAGGTATCCCAACATTTGGCATTCCCGAGATCCATTATCCTTATGCCTCAACCTTCGCACTTAAAATTCTTGAAAAAAATTAAATTCTGGTCTGCAATGAATTGAATGTGCAATTAGATAGAAATCTACATACACACACTCAGAAAGAACAATTACATGAATTTTCCAAGGCACTCATTCATATGCCTGCTTTATACCCGCTAAAACAGAGACGAAGATGATGAAGAAACAGGTCGCATTCGCTCACTTTCCAATAAATTCACATGCCATCCACACCTCTATCACATCTCCACCAAACTCTTTTAGGAAAAAGATGGGATATTTTTTCTTAAGTTTTTTACAAAAACGCAAAGAAAACTCTTAAAGTCAAGAAATATTAACATCCGAATTTCTCATGATGTAATTGAGTCCTCATAATTTCAACGCTCAACTGCACACTAACACTGTTAAGCTAGAAGCTTCATATTTAAAACCAAAAGGGCCCTCATTTTAAAAGCTACACCAGCACTATTTTTACATGATAGTAAAATTAGAATTCAATGATTACCTTATCTTTCTAGTTGGTACCTCACTGTTTCTTGAACTTCAATCAACCAAGAAAGCCAATCCATCACGAAGTAAGTGTTTTTATATACATAAAAACAGCAACTTATGGGAATTCACAGCTTTACAAAGGGCCATGGTTATAACTTATTAGTACTATTGCATCTTTTTACAGTGAAAAAAAGATGATAAACAATAGAAAAATCCCAAGTGATGGCACAGAAAAGGCACGATCACGTGATTGAAGGGCAGTTACTGTCACACAGCCATCACACCACTACTAGCAACAAGAGCCCACGGCAATAAAGCCGGTTTTGAGGACCATTGCACAGACCCCACTCTCTTTAGACACACACATACATTAGTCTCTTAAAACACTAATTAATTTATCCAAGTTTTATTCTTTACTAATGAAATTTCAAGATTCTCACCAACCTAATGACACCCTTTTCATTGTTTGCTTGTAAAAGCTTATAAAGTTCGATACTTTATTCAATTCGCCATTAAAATTAAAAAAATGAAGAATTTTTTTTGCTATAATAGTCAAAGGGTCGGCAAGACACTCAAAAAGCAATTCACTAAATTAACAAAACTATAGCAACGGGCCGTAACTCAAATCGTATAAGCACTAGGCAGCAAACCGTTAGGTCGTGCCTTCAATTCCTCCCACAAAAGCTCCCCTCCATTAAAGGGCAGATCCATGTGAGTTACCAAAAACTAAACATGCTTCTGAAAATGCAATTATCACCAGCCATTTATAATTCTTGACACTTAAAGCTCAGCTTTTTTCTGTTTTCTTATACCCACTTGGCTTCTTCCTTAGACCCACCATTGTATTTGTCCTCTTTTAAAATCTTAGCTAAACAATCTATTTTACTAGCCTCATCAACCATCACCTTTCATTAATTCTATTTTCAGGCAGCTTATCAAGATTGTGACTTCATCTCTATTTTTAGCATTTCATACCTCACTCTATAATAAAGCATCTTACAACTTATCCATCTCATTTTTGCGTACTTTACAAACAAAAAAAATCATAAATTTGTGCCCACTAAAGTAAAATTTGAACTAAAAAACATAAAAATCTAATACTTTTACCTGCATTTTCCATTACTTCTTGAAGGGTAGGATGTCTTTAATCTTAATAAATTTTCACTCTTTAATGTTTGTATAATAGTAATAAATAAGTGAGCATTTCATAAGGCATGTGAAGGGGATTTGATATGAAAAGTTTACAAGGTTAGACAGCTAGGAATGGAGATTTTGGATGGATTTGAAGGGTTAATTGAATGGACAAAAATTAAAGCTGTTCAACAACCGACAGTGGCGAATGTTGCTCAGGTAAGTGAAATATTATTAAAAAATAAAAGAAAGATTGGTAAAGATTTGGATATTTCTTGAAAGTAATAAAGAATTGCATGAAGTTTCATTTTTGTTTTACAAGTTGCTCATATTAATACAGTTTCTCATAACATATTAGTACAAGGGAATGTTCTGATTTAGTGATTTCAATCAATCAAATTTTTCTGCATATAATATAGATCAAAATCTTGCCATTCATGCACCACATTAGAGTTTGTTTTCTTCTTAAAATTCAGGACATGGTTCATCCACAAATTTTATGGGAATGGAGTTTTATATAAAATAACTTATAAATTTTATTCCGAGAGCACGTACGAGTGTATCATCTTTCTTTATATATATATAAGGGTAGAACGTTTGTAAAAATATTAAACTCACAGCGTGACAGTATTTATATCATTTGAGTTATAGTTTATTACGTCATATTTTAATAAATTCAAGAGGCTAAGTCCATTTTTTTGGAACTTAGTTGGCCGGTCTAGACAATAAATGGTTGGTATAAGTTGAACAAACTAATATTATAATGTACTCGTGCAGATAGAGAGACAATTCATGGCCCTTCCTTTGCCCATAACTTTAGTGGACTAAACTTGATGCGGATTATAAATAAATAAAATCAACATTTTGATCAAGTGATGTTTTCGTAACCTGCTCAATTTTTATGGTCTATTATGATAGAAACTGGTTAAGTTTAATTGTTTGGATTTTTGAAATTGTACTTTGACTATCTTTTCCTTTTATGAAAGGATGGCTTTGACCTTTTGGCCGGAAAACCACCTCGTTCACCCTTTAATCTCTACTTTTTTCTGTGATCTTATTTAATTATTATCTAATATATAAAACTACTTATTTGGAAAATCTCTTTTTAGATGGTTAAAAAAACATAGTTTGAAGATGGTTTTAGTGCCGGAAAACCGCCTTCTAATTTTAACTAGTGGTTTTTAAAAAAAATCTATTAATGGAGTTCTTTTATCGATTTGAAGGATTTTTACTCTTATCAAAAAAAATTGAAAGCTCTTTTAATCGGGTCTAAATCCTCAATTTAAATAATAAAATCTTTGTGGATATTTTTTTTAATATATTTTTTAATGTTGTGCTTGTATCTTATTATATCTAATTTTTAGATTCATGTTGGAAATGATATTTGAAAAGTTTAAAGTTTTAAGGGTAGACTGGTTCCAAAATCGTACTTTCAATGTTTAGATCATAAAATGTATTGGGTGATCCTTTAGAGGTTTGAAAAGTACTAATCGATAATTGTATTTACGGCTGTATTTACAGTTCTCATCGTTATCTTAGAATAGTTCTTTCAATTTGCTGAAGAATCGTTCATTTATATAATTTTTATTATTATTAATAAAATTTTAATATTTTATAAAAGAAATAAAAAGGAAGTTAAATTTATTAAGTAGAAAAAAAGAATTGAATGGTCAGATATATGATTCTGAATTTTAGGGGGACATCTTCCACCCCTTTGACTATCTTTAAATATGCTTAGTTTTGTGTTTGAGCAATATCGATCCGGATTTGATCGAGCCGGTTTCAGGCCATTTTACGGGTTGAACCGGCCAATAGCTCTCTCTATTTCTACACATTATTTAAGGTAACTTATCAAATGTAATTTAATTTAATTTATATCTATCTATTTCATTAATACGTCATATTTTACTAAAATTTTCTTTAAATTAATAAGAAAGAAGATAAACAATACAATATAAATATAATTATCAGTTATAACAAAGTATTTTTAAAAAAAATCTCCCAATTAATACAATAGAAGGACTAGAATAATAATAGGCTCATTATATAGTTTGATCCTGAATTTGTACCCTTTACACAACTAAACTCTAATTTTAAAGTTTGACCTATCGAACCTGTGTATTTGTTAAATAATCCCTTTTGACAACGTTTAACTCCTCTTTGTCCACCTGACCTAGGGATGGCAATGCCTATCCCCATCCCCGTCCCCACTTCTATGGGGAATCCCCGTCCCCGTCCCCATTTATTTGATGGGGATTAATTCGTCCCCATCCCCGTGGATTTCCCATCCCCATGCACCTTCCCGTATAATTCTAATATAAATATTTAAATATTTTTATTATTTTCATGAAATATTTGACAGTAGACCTTCTAATAATTGATACTCAATAAATTAATAATTATAATAATTAATAAAATTTTAGGGAACCAAATTTAAGATTACGTCCTATATAATATTCAATAAATTAATAATTCTTATATTTAATAAATTTTTAGTCACCATATATATTAATTATTAGAGGGTTGACTGTATGATTTATTCAATATTAATAATAATAAAAAATTATAAATTAAACGATCCCAAAAATTAATTAGTCATCTAAAATATTCAGCAATTTTAAATATTAAAATAATATAATTAAAATAAAATAAAAAATCGTTAAAAATCATTACTTAATATCCTGATAATTAAATAAAATTATTAAAAATTATAAACAATATATTAAAAATTGTAACAAATTATATAAAAGTAGATCGGGTCCCAATAGAAACGGGGATGGGGATCCCCATGGGACCCCCTCCCCATCCTCGTGGATAGGGCATAATCTTCCCTCATCCCCGTGCCCATGGGGACAATTGGTGGGGATTCCCGCCCCATTAGGGGCGGGTCCCCATAGAGATCGGGAAATTCCCTCCCCATTGCCATCCCTTACCTGACCTGACTATAGCATTTGTATTCAAACAAAAACTAGCGTGTTAGGGTAAAAAATCAAAATTTAAGTGGACAAAATAAAACGACTTAATACATTGTTTGACCCCTGACTGTAGCATTTGTTAAATTATCCTTTTTAAACCTTAAACTTGAAAGTTTCAAATTTATTTTAATTTATATTTCATTTTTAATATCTATTGAATTTAATTAATAATTAATAATTAAAAATATTTTTAAATAAGATATTTATTTCTTTTTCGTCTTTTATATACTACTATTTTTAATATATACCCATTTATTTACATTTATTTTGTATGCATTATCAGTTCTAATAAAATTCTAATGAAAAATAGTTATATTTTATTTAATAATAATTTTTATTTAATATGATTTTTGTTATATTTTTTTGTTAATTTTTAATATTTTTTATATGATTTTTTAGTTTATTAAATATTTATTCTATAATTATCATAGTTTATTTATGATTATTATACATATGTCCATTTTATATTTATGTTTTTATAATATGAAAACTATATTTGACAATGCAGTATAATAGTTTACAGCCATTTAAGTGCAACCCGATCATTCGAATCTCATACCGTTTGTTTTAGTTGTAGATTAAAATAAATATTAAATTAAATAAAAATAAATATTAAATAAAATATAGCTATTTTTCATTGAAATTTAATTAGAAATGATTATAAATACAAAATAGATGGTATCATTTAAATAAATAGCATATGAAATATGAAAAAATAAAAATATTTTATATAAAAATATTTTATTATTAATTATTAATTAAACTATATATATATTAAAAATAAAATGTAAATTAAAATAAATTTAAAACTCTCCACTCTAGGGATTAAGAAGGATAATTTAACAAGTTAGAGGTGTGATGAGTTAATAAAAAGTTTAGGGTCACATAGATAAATTAATACAAATTCAAAGGTATGTATTAAGTTATATATTTGGTGATGTGGTATACAAACTAGCAGCTCAGTTAAAGGCTTTTGCCGCGTCAGAGCGTTTGAGACTCAATCTCCGTTACAGGGGTTTATAAGGATAATTCAATAATTTCAAAGGTTTGATTGGTCAAATGTTAAATTTTAAGTTTAGATGGATAAACGAGTACAAGTTTAGAGGTCAAATAAGATATTAAGTCATAATAATATGTATAATTTTCTCATTTTTAAAGGTGCAAAAATGACCATAATGTATAGGGTGCGTCTCTTGTAAGCTCCTCATATATTTCGAATCTCAAAAATGACCTTAACATTGTGAAAACATATAAAAAACACAAAAAATAGACGGCGTTAAACAAAAATATGGACTGCTTTAAACAAAAATGTTATCGAAAGGGTATTTTTGATGCATTTTAAAGATATTAGGGTCACTTTTAAGATCCGTAATCACTACAAGAAATTTGTTATATTGTGACAAAAAACTTAATGATAAAATAAATTTTGTCATTATACATGGATTTATTGTGATAAATAATTTTCTTGTAGCAATTAAGATGAAAATAAATAATACTGTGATAAATTTATTTTGTGTCAAATATTTTTGTCACCATAGTATAAAATTATTTTTTTATGACAACGTATTTGCCACAAAAGTTGTTTTGTCACTATATATTATAAAATATTTTTGATGATAAAATAATTTTGTCATAATATGTGAATTTGTTGCGACAAGTTTTACTTTTTGTAACAATTGAGATTAAATTGAATGATATTGTGATAAATTTATATTTTGACATATTTTTTTCACTATAAAAAATTTATTGTGATAAAAAATTTCCACAAAAGTTATTTCATCACAATATCTATACTATATATAAAAGCACGGATGGGGGGGAGGGGACAGGCAAATTTACTGAATAATCTTTTTCAATTTACTATTAAATAAAGGTTTTATAGTCATTAACTAATTAATAATTTAATTAATCACTATTGTAATTAAAGTCCTAATTAGCATAGGTAACTAAATTATCTCCAATTTAGCTTTAATATGTAAAAAATAACTAAATTATCTCCAAATTAGTAGGAATACCTAAATTATCTCCAATTTAGCTTTAATATGTAAAAAATAACTAAATTATCTCCAAATTAGTAGAAATACCTATCTTTTAGTTTGATTGAAATACAAAATTAAAATATTGTATTTGGTCAATATATTATTATCTAAATTTCTATTTTATTATTTTTAAAAATATTATTAATAAAATTAAGTTAATTATTTAATTATGGTTATTATAAAACCAAAAGAAGAATTTTCAATATGAAAAAAAATTTAATAACCGAATATATTATATTTACTTTTACAAAAATTCTTAACTAATTTAATTATAAATAAAAATTGATATAATTATAATAAAATTACTAATATGTTCATTGACGAGTTACGTTACGAGCCACGTGCATAGCACGTAATGCGAAACTAGTATTTATAAATATAGTCATGATATGATAAAAAAAATTATAGCAATCAAACTAATTTTTTTTATTAAATTATGATTAGTTTTATTTTATCATGTAGTTTTTCACTATAAAATATATTTAATAGTTAATTAGTTCCGATGCTTTGACAAAAAAAAAAATAGTTCCGATGGTAACATGAATTTTTGAACGATATAGAGTTTAGCGGTTGTGGTTTAAATATTAAATAACTATTTAAAAATTACTTTCAAAAATATAGTATCGGACGGTTTTTTTGTCAAGAGTATCGGACGGTTCATACTAAGCTTTTGAAGACTATACTAGGGTTTCATTCTCCCACTAATCCCAACTATAAGTCCCACTAACCCCCCACTATATTTACTCCACATTTACAATTTTGTGGATCGTGGAACAGTTCTTTTTGCCCTCTTAAAATCATCAAAAATTATTAAGGAATAATAGTTGCCGAAAATTTTCTTTCCTTATTGTATCTTTCTGTAAGCAATTATTCCTTAATAAATTAGAATTGTTGTTGTAGGTCTTTTCAGTTCTTACAGATTTCCGTTTTTGTCTACGTATAATCATTACATACATTACCATTTGTTTTTCGGTGTTCATTAATATTTCAGGATCTTAATTTAACAAGAGAGGGGCAATTACACATAAACAATTAAAATGGTGTTTTGGTTCTAGAAGGGTGTACAATGGCGCAAATTCAGGTTCATCATCAGCCGGCTGGCTGTGGTTGCGGCGCCGACTCCTAGAGCCAATGGAGTGGCGGTGTCCCGTTCATGTCTATGTCTCTGTATGTTGGAGATACTTATTTCAATGTGACAGATTCACAACTTTATGATATGTTTAATCAGGTCGAACATGTCGTTTCGGTTCGTGTGTGTAGGAATTTGACGACCCGACGATCATTGGGTTATGGTTATGTGAATTTCAGCAGTCCTCAAGGTGGTTAGCATGTTGTCACCAGAATTAGTTTTAAAATTTGAGTTGATTCATGTTATATGTTAGTATCGATTACTGCTGTAAATATTGTAGCAGATAAAGATTTATTATTAGCAAATCTTGTATTTGTTTGGATGATTTAGTAGTTTAACAATATTAAAAATGTATATATTATGATTTTATGTAGTCAATATTATTAAGTAATTATTTATCATTTTTTGATTGAATATAAAATTGTAATTTTTTTTCTGTTAATTTAGTGTACAATATTCTACTTTAGCAATATAATATTGCACTGAATATTTTTATTAATTAACAATAATAACAAATATTTTTGATAAAAATTGGTCATAATTTTCATCACAAATTAGATTATGATAAAATAATTTTATTTAAAAATATATTTGTGATAATAAATATTATCATTATTTTAATTTAATGACAAACTAGTTGAAATATAAAAATTATAGTATTTTTTGTAATAAAAATAAATTAATCACAAATTATAAATCTTATAAAATTAATTGTAATGACAAAATTATTTTTATCACATTTATAATTGTGAGAAATTTTATTTGTCAAATAAAAAAAATTTGTCACTAAATATATGTATATATTATGACAAATTAATATTAGTTATGACAAAACTTTATTTACTGTGATGTAATTAATTGTCATAACTCATATCTATTATGACAATTATATCTCATCACAATAATAAAATTTATGGTGACAAATTAGTATTTCGTCATAATAACGTTATTGAGACGGGGTTGTTTTGACAAACGTCGTGACAAGCATAATTTGTCACAATAGAATAGTTATGAAGAAATTTAATTGTAAAGTGATGAATTTTTTCGTCTCAAAAATGACCTTAACATTGTGAAAACATATAAAAAACACAAAAAATAGACGGCGTTAAATAAAAATATGGTCTGCTTTAAACAAAAATGTTATCGAAAGGGTATTTTTGATGCATTTTAAAGATATTAGGGTCACTTTTAAGATCCGTAATACTTAAGGTGCTTACAAGAAACACGGACTATACATTAGGGTCATTTTTGCACCTTTTCGCTTTATTATTTGAACACACACAATCAAAAATGTTTCCCACCCAGCGATGCCCTTCCGTTCATTACTATACCAAACCTCAAATGCTATAAATTTGATCTCTCCAGCACTACTCAAGCAATGCAAGTCCATTTCGCAAGCAAATCTGGTTCACCAACAAGCCATAGTCCAAGGCCTTTTAACCCACTTCTCCATCAACCTCGTCTCCACTTACTTAGCTCTCAACGCTCCTTCCCATGCACTTTCCCTCCTCCGACGCCTCACTCCCTCCTCCGACGCCGTTTATTCATGGAACGCTCTCATCCGCCGCGCTCTTCGTCTCGGCCTCCTCCACCGCTCCCTCTCTCTTTTCCGCACAATGCGGAGACTCAGTTGGTCCCCTGATCACTATACTTATCCCTTCATTTTCAAGGCCTGTGGCGAACTACCCTCGTTTTCTCACGGTAGTTGCGTTCATGCTGTTGTTGTCTCAACTGGGTTTGATTCAAATGTGTTTGTTTGCAATGCCACAGTGGCTATGTATGGCCGGTGCGGCGCGTTGGATTATGCACGCCAGGTGTTTGATGAAATGCTTGTTAGAGAAATATTTGATTTGGTTTCGTGGAACTCGATTACTGCTGTGTTTATTCAAAGCGGGGATTCGAAAAGAGGAATTGAGCTGTTTCGTAGAATGTGGAAAGAATGTGATTTTAATGTTAGACCAGATGCTGTTAGTCTTGTAAATGTTTTGCCTGCTTGTGCTTCCATGGGTGATTGCTTGTCTGGCAAGCAAGTACATGGTTTTTCGGTCCGGTCTGGGCTGTTTGACGATGTTTATGTTGCAAATTCATTGGTGGACATGTATGCAAAATGTGGAATGATGAATGAAGCTAACAAGGTTTTTGATCGGATGGAGATTAAGGATGTGGTTTCTTGGAATTCAATGGTGACTGGGTATTCTCAGATTGGTAAGTTTGAGGAGGCTGTTGGTCTGTTTGAGAAGATGAGTGAGGAGAATATCGAGTTAGATGTTGTTTCCTGGAGTGCTGTTATTGCAGGTTATTCACAGAGGGGACTTGGATATGAAGCATTAAATGTGTTTAGGCAAATGCAGGTCTGTGGATCAAACCCGAATGAGGTTACCCTTGTGTCACTTCTTTCGGGTTGTGCTTCAATCGGAGCATTGCTTCATGGGAAGGAGACTCATTGTCATGCCATAAAATGCATTTTGAATTTTGACAGAAGTGATCCAAGGGAGGACGGTTTGGTACTTAACGCCATGATTGACATGTACACGAAGTGCGAAGATATCAGTGCTGGTCGTGCAATTTTTGATTCAATATCTCCTAAAGATAGGAATGTCGTGACTTGGACTGCTATGATTGGTGGATATGCCCAACATGGAGAAGCCAATGATGGATTAGAACTTTTCTCTCGGATGATTAAAGAGGACAGATTGGTAAAGCCTAATGCATTTACGATATCTTGTGCGTTGATGGCATGTGCTCGATTAGCTGCGTTGAGGAGTGGGAGACAAATCCATGCTTACGTGTTACGCAACCAGTATGATTTTGATGTACTTCACGTGGCCAATTGCCTCGTTGATATGTATTCTAAATCTGGAGATATTGGTGCAGCTAGAGTTGTGTTTGATAACATGAAGCGGAGAAATGATGTTTCTTGGACATCTTTAATGACCGGTTATGGCATGCACGGTCAAGGTGAAGAGGCTGTTAAGGTTTTTGATCAGATGAGCAGAGAGGGTCTGGATCCAGATGGTGTAACACTGCTTGTTCTGCTCTATGCTTGCAGCCATTCTGGGATGGTTGATGAAGGGATGAGATATTTCAGTAACATGAGCAAGGATTTTGGAGTTGCTCCTGGGGAAGAACACTATGCTAGCATGGTTGACCTATTGAGCCGTGCTGGTCGCTTTGATGATGCCACGAAGCTCATCGAAGACATGCCAATGAAACCGGGTCCCATAGTGTGGGTAGGTCTGCTTAGTGGTTGCAGGGTACATGCAAACGTGGAGCTAGGAGAATATGCTGCTGGTCAACTGATGGAGTTGGAGTCCGAAAGCGACGGATCATACACATTACTTTCTAACATTTATGCTAATGCGAGGCGTTGGAAAGACGTGACGAGGATCAGATCATTGATGAAGCACAGCGGAGTTAGGAAGAGGCCCGGTTGTAGTTGGGTGCAGGGGAAGAAGGGCACCGAAACTTTCTTTGTTGGAGACAGAAGTCACAGAGAATCGAAACAAATATACGGACTTCTGTCCGAACTGATTCGACGGATTAAAGTTGCAGGATATGTTCCAGAGACCAGCTTTGCTCTCCATGACGTTGATGATGAGGAGAAAGGGGATCTATTATTTGAGCACAGTGAGAAGTTAGCTCTTGCCTATGGCATCCTAACATCAGCACCAGGTGCACCTATCAGGATCACTAAGAATTTGCGTGTATGCGGCGATTGCCATACTGCCATTACTTACATATCTAACATCATTCACCATGAAATTATATTAAGAGACTCGAGCCGCTTCCATCATTTCAAGAACGGTTCCTGCTCCTGTAAGGGTTACTGGTGATGCTGCAATTCTCCATGTATACATTTCAGTGATGCATATCTTTCATTCCTTTTTTATTTAAAAATAATGTATAGTATTAAATTGATTAATTAATTAGAAAAATATTTAAAATATTTTTAATTGAATTAACTATATTAAAGTGATTATAATTTTGATATCAACAATAATTAATAATTTTAATAATGTTAATATTAAAATTAATTTTAAACGCATTCAGGGTTCAATTGAAATGAAATCAACCTGTAAGAGATAATTGCAAAAATACTTGAAGTCAGTACTTGTAGGAACTAACCTACTTAAAGGTAAGAGAACAACTCAGCTTACAGACATAATAAACAATGAAAACAAACCAGGAAGTATTAGCAATCATCTATGTTACACGGAAACTTTTTCAGTCCTGTGTCTCGGCATTTCAATTTCGAAAATGCTTTTGAAACTACAGAAATTTATATTCTTGTAAAAATTAAGTAAATAAAATTGTTTAGCCGTTTTGGGCATTCCCATGCCACAAGGCAATAATAAATTATAATGAAAGAAATGATATTTAGAAATTAGAATCCAAGCAACTCAACTCTACTGTGTTTGATCAAATTTTAGAATTCAAAGCTAATCTCATATCTATGCATTAACTACTAGTTCTAACCTTTTTTAACTTCTCTAGAATAGAATCTTCATATAATTTGTAGCCAATGCCACCAACCAAATTATTTAGGCGAGCAGTGCTTGGATAGTCTGCTGGCACAGTTGGTTTAACAGGTAAAACTAGAAGCGGATTCGAGAGATTGCCGGACACACTTCGTGTAGCAGCTGCAGCTGCTTCTTTATTCGCCATTTGAACAAGAGCAGAGCGTTTTTTCTTGGAACTGCGGATCACAACATCTTCAACCTCACCAAATTTTGAGAACAATTCTTTAAGCCTCTGTGCTGTGTATTCCTCACCACCCTTCTCCCATGTAACCTTAAGCATCTTCTCCCTATCACTATCAGCAGTTTTCACACTCTCATTTGCCACTCCTGCTGTCGAGGCTGATGCTGCAGCTGCGTCTTTATGGGTACGCGTAGCACGGATTCTTTCTATTTCTTCTTTAAGCTTCCTGGCTATAATTTCATCTTCTTGACGGGCCTTAGAAACTGGGACAGATGATACAAATGCTGCTCGCTCTCTTGCTTCAAGATTGGACACCATCTTTTGTCGTTCGGCGGAATCCCTCTGAACATAAGGAGCTTTACAAACTGGGACAGGTGCAAATGCAGCTCGCTCTCTTGCTTCAAATTCCGAAACCATCTTTTTTCGTTTCGAATCCCTCTGAACATATCGCTCGCGTTTAACTCGGAGAAGATCATCAAGTAATTTGCGAGCTTTATCATCTTTGAGAATCTCATACGAAGACTTGAGCTTCTGAAAGTTATGATGAGCATTGGGGTCATCAGGTCTCTTATCAGGGTGCAATTCTAATGCCTTTTTCTTGTACGCTTTCGATATTTCGGTTTCTGTAAGCTTAGCCCCCTCTTCACCAGATGGTAACCCTAAAATTTCATAATCATCCATTAAAGATTATTATTCAATGTTTATAGAAGCTTATTATATTCTTCTATTTATAGTGGTATTAGATGCCAATATATGTTTGGTTTCTAGCGCAATTCCTTTTAGTATTAGGAATTTTTATACTATCTATATTCTTGAAGGATTAGGAATATCAACTTTTTATTTGTTAAGCATAAATATTTTTGTTTGTTTAGGTCTTTGTATTTATTAAGCACTCCTAATTTTATATGTTTTAGGTCTTTATATTTATTAAGCACATGTATTCTTGTATGGAAAATGAATCAAATGCTCAATTATCAATTAGAATTAGGAAAATGGAGAGAAATTTTGTCCATAAAGAAAGTGTAATACATTTTATACATGGATTCTATCCAACACGCTTTTTTTCTTAATAGTTTATATCCATATTTTTGTTACAATTTTGTGACGAAATTATGACAGACAATCACAAATTGATATTTTGCAAAGGTCGTGTTCGTAACAAATATTTGTGACCGACTCATCCGTCACAAAAACGAGAATTTGTGACAGATAATAAGTTTGTCACAAATCCGTCACAAATATCAATCAAAAAAACTCATCGCCAAATAATTTAAATGATTTTAAATAATATAAATCCATCATAGACGAAGTCTTCCTCAGTGAGGAAGACGAGTGTTTCGTCTTCCTCGCCAACGAAGACGAACAATTTTTTGAAAAATTAACTTTTATTTAGATAAAATTATTTAAAGTTAATAAAATTGTTTAATAATAAATTATATTATTATTTGAATTTATAGTTTTTATTCCTTTTATAACATTAAATATTTTTTGAAAATTATACTAAAAAAGGATTAAATTAATATTTTGTTCCAGTGAAAAAGGGTCAATTTAATTTTTAGAATAAAATTGAAGACCAAAGTTGCGAATTTAGGTGAATTGGACAAAATTGCAACGTCGAGTATAACTGAAGAGGGACTAAAAGTCAAGATTTATTTAGTGATTAAACCTTTTATAAATTGCAAATAATAAATTTTAGAAATAATAACAAAATTATCCTAAAAAGTGGTCTAGTTTACAGCTAATGTCTAGTAATCCCTATATATTTTTTTTTTGTCAATCACCAAAAGAGCAATTTTATTGCTAAAGCCTAGAAACAGGCAAAGAATACAAGCTGATACACAGTTAAACCAAAAACAGGCCCAAATAAGCAAAACCAATCAAAAACGAAACCAACTAATTTCTGCTGGTTTTACACATCACATCTGCTTTGATTCTTCTGAAAACCTGATCAACACTAGCATTCTTCTGATTGAAGATGAGGTCATTCCTTGCAATCCAAATCTGGTACACAGAAGCACAGAAATAAAGTCTTCTTTTCCTGGCATTCATGGATCTCCCACTGCATTTTCTAGTGAAGTAGCTGACTTCTCTTCTCCAAGGCAAAGGAGGCCTGGCAATCCCAATTTCTGCAAGAACTTTACTCCATATCTCATAAGAGAACTTGCAGCTAAAAAACAAATGGTTAACATCCTCATGGCTTTGGTTACACAGACTGCAAACATTAGCAGGAATAACTTTCCATTTAAACAGCTTCTCCTTAGTGTTTAATCTATCCCTTAGAGCTAGCCAGGTAGTAAAAGAATGTTTGGGGATGTTTCCTGAATACCAGACAATTTTACACCAAGGGACTTTGCTGCCTTCAGGATTTAATTTCCTCCAAAGACTTTTAATGGTAAAGACACCATTAGTCTGAGCATTCCAGGTGATGCTATCAGCAATATCAGGCCTAACATGGTAGTTATCCCTGAGGTTGTTCCAAGCTTCTTGGGTGATGGTATCAATAGGGTCAGGTAAGGCCCATTGATTATTCCTCCAGAGATCTTTGACAACAGCATTTCTATTAATATCAGCATCAGGAATACTAATATTAGGATATCTTTCAGTCATACTCTTCCCTTCCATCCAAGGGTCATACCAGAATGAAAACTGATCTCCATTTCCAAGCTTGTAGACAAAGAAAGGTTTAATAGCAAGTCTGATTTTTAGCAGGTTCCTCCAACTCCAGGAACTGTCATAGGGTTTAGTAATCCCTATATATTACACGGGCACGTAAACATTTTTTTTCTTCACTTTTACAAGCGCGTCAGAAGGACTGACAC
The DNA here is from genome assembly GCF_937616625.2 of Mercurialis annua. Lineage (NCBI taxonomy): Eukaryota > Viridiplantae > Streptophyta > Magnoliopsida > Malpighiales > Euphorbiaceae > Mercurialis > Mercurialis annua. The sequence continues at coordinate 43,060,851 of NC_065577.1, forward strand.
ATAACCCAGTCCTTTTGACGCGCGCGTGACGCGCCCATCAATTAAGGACTGATGCTTTTATATAGACATATAGGAGAAATTCTTAGGTAGACTCGGTCTACCACGTCATCCGTAGACCAAACCTATCACATTATGGCACATCATTAAAATGATGGCAATCTTGTAATATTACTATTCAAAAGTGTAAATAAGTAAAAAAACGAATTTACAAGATTGCCATCATTTTAATGACGTGTCATAATGTGATAGGTTAGTCTACGGATGACGTGGTAGACCGAGTCTACATAAGAATTTCTCGACATATAGTTGGGTTTAATTTTGGTGACTTTTTTTGCTTTTTAGATAATTTAATTATATTTTAAAATACTTTCAATTTAGTATTTCACAAAAATTAATACCAGTACTATATTTTTATAATTATAGAAAATAAGCATATGTTATCATAATTAATTTTTATAAATTATCAAAATACTTTATAATAAATTTTATTTGTACACTGAATTTAATTTTATTAAGTATCAGACATATTTATTAAATATTTAAAAAAAATATATATATCATGTATAAATGATGTGGTAAAAAATGTACTTATCATGTATAAATTATGTATAAATGATGTATATATTTAATACATTTAAATAATAATTATCATATATAAATTATGTATTTATGATTTATCTATTTAGAAAAAATGTACCTACCATGTATACATTTAACAAAAAAAATGTATCTATCATATACAAATCATATATTGGAGATGTATCAAATATGTATAAAAATATGTAATACATGTAAAACAAATTCTGGCACATCTGAAAAATGTATCAAATATATATATATATATATATATATATACATATATATATATATATATATATATATATATATATATATATATAACTATCTTATATGTGGGAAGGGGGGGGGGGGGGGGAAGGGGGGGGGGCAGGCAAAATTACGGTAATAGGCTTCATTAAGGGTATAATTTATATTAAAAATATATAATCTTAATAGGAATTTAATTTAATTAAAATAATACAAAAAAAAGATTAGTGTTTAGGTAAATTTAAAACTCTATTAATATTATTTCAAAAAAAAAAAACTCTATTAATATTTACATTGATTCGTGAAAAACAACATGGCTTTCTCACCCTACGTTAGATGCGGACCCAAACAATGAATTAATTTGGTTCCAATGATATGTATTAAGCATTAACAAACAAACTCATTTTGTAAGTTATGTAATAAACGTAGGAATTGTTCTTCCTTAGGTTGGATTATTGGATATTAAAATTGTTTATCAAAAATTAAAATATTATATTTAATTAAAATTTAATATATAACTAATTACTTAAATATCATTTACATGCGTCGTATGTGGCTATTTTAATTTCTTTTAAATAATAAAAATATTATATTTAATAATTTAATGTACATGACGGGCCATATAAATATTATTTATGTGCTATAAACTTTGCCTATTTAATATTTTTTAAGAATTTGATTATAATAACTTATTACCAAATGAAAGTACTATATATAATAATTTGTTATATATAACGGGTCATATTAATATCAATATATGATGTAGGTTTAATTTAAATAAAAAATAATTAATAATAGTTAATAAAAATTAAGATATTTATTTAATAAAATTAATATTGTATACATATAACGGGTCATATAAATGTCGCTCACGTGCGTAGCACGTGGCGAAACGCTAGTAATTATCTTACATGTAGGAAGGGGGGGATAGGCAAAATTAAGATATTAGAGTTTATAAGGGTATAATTTTATTTATTAAGATAATAGTAATTTAGTATAAGTTTAATTTTAATAGAAAAAAAAAGAAGTTAATTTCAAAGGTAAAAATCATCAAGGTAATAGTAATTCAGTAAAGTTTTAACTTGAACAAAAAAAAATAGCTCCAAACGTAAATTTGATTAATTTATAGTTAAGATAGAGCCAAACAACTATGACCTATTTGTTTGCATGTAATGTCAGATAAAACTGCCAAGTTAATAGGATGCCAGGGAGGTTTTTAACAAATTAATAAGAAAAACAAATAAAAATAACTTAGTTAGGTATTTAATTTCAATATAACAAGAAAGGATAATTTATTAGAAAGTTACAGTTAATTAGGAATCAAATTAATTGGTTTTCCCGAGATGATGTTAAGGCCAAGGAGAATTTTTCTAAAGCCACACCAAATTATTAAAAACAAATATATTAATTAATAAAAAATGTGTTAAGCATAAATTAAAAAAGATATCCTAATAATGATGATTTTATTTATTTAATCCACATCGAAAAGAAAATTAATAATAAAATAAATTATAATAATAAATAAATAATATTTATTTATTGAATTTTTAAAAGATCAACTAATAAATCGCTCACGTACATAACACGTAACCAAATACTAAAATATATCATATTTAAAACCAATATATATCTTATTTAATATATTAACAGGTCGTAGAACTATAACTCACGCGCTATAATTTTAAATTAAGTAAAACATAATTTATCATATTTATTAAAAATTAAATAATAATATATATAACTTTATTAGTATTCAATATATACATCAGGTCATATATATATCGCTCACGTGCATAGGATCTAACAAAATACTAAAATATATCATATTTAAAAATTAGAATATATTAACGGGTTATAATGCTAGAGTTGAATAATTAAATAAATACAACATTAAATACAAATTTAAATTTAAAAATAAAAATAACTAAAATTCAATAATAGAAAAAATAAAATAAGAGTTCAATTTTAACAAGGAAACACATATGCATGTAAGTGCATGAGTTTAAATTTGAATTATATAAGGAATAGATTTTGAGAGGATAATATAAATTTAATTATAAATATATGTTAAGTAATATTGGTAATTAAAGTTTATTTTGTAATGAGACTCATTCATGAACAATAACTAACACTGCATGAAACCCACCATTAGCAATGATTTAAATCCATCGGTTATTTAATCAGTCAGAAAAAAGTGCACGAGCGATTCCATTCCATCTCTAGAATTGGAGAGAAATTTTGAATAAAAAAAAGTATAAGTTTAAATGAAGCAAAAGTTTAATTAATTAAATTTATTAAAATAAATTGTATTTAAGAGATTAATTAATATTAATATATATAACGGGTCATATAAATATCGCTCACGTGCGTAGTACGTGGGAAAACGCTAGTACTATATATAAAAGTACGGATGGAGGGGGGGCAGGCAAATTTACGGAATAATTCTTTCTAATTTATACTAAATTAAAGTTTTATAATCATTAGTTATTTAATTAATTATTAAAAATATATTTGAATTAGAATCATAATTAAAATCAAATTGAACTACATAAATTTTATCCACGCAAACTATAAATGTTTAATAACTTCAAAATTCTAATATAAGTGCTTCACTATTCGCACAAGACAATGTTAGGTTTCTGTTGGCTCTTTTCATGGCTAATTTTCCTTATATTTTACTATTGTCTAACATTAATTCATCTTGATACAGGCATACAGCTGTATTATGTGTAATTTACTTGTATTCATGATCATGCCCTAAACCGTAGCAGTGGAATATTTACTATTTAGGGAAAAAAAATTAGAATAATTCATATCAAAATTTAACTATTTTCTTAGTAAAGAAGTAGCTGACGCATGTCGTTTTGGCCTTCATTAACTTAACAAAATTTAAATAATTACAATTGCTTTGTCCCGTTTCAGCTCCTTCGCCAAACTTAAAGAAATAGTTGAGAATTAATTATACTCATCAAGCCCCACTACCACACCATCAACCAATCAATTTTTTTTTATTAAACTCTTAATTAATTTCATTAATTTTTTCACTTAATCTATCAATTTTTCATCTATTCACTAAACTTTTCATCTAATTCGTATGACCTAATTGTCACAATTTCTAATCTAATTTTCAATCCAATTTTTCTAATTTCAAATTCTCCTCCAAAATCAAACAATTTTCAATTGTGAGTAAGTATTTTCCTTTTTATATTTTATTCATATAATTAATTTTATTTGTAATATTGTGGGAATAATTACAATAATTTAATTTTTTATATTTTTGAACTTAATTTATTTATGAAAAAAATAAAAAAATGGATATATTACAATAAGTATTTCTAATTATCATCATTTATTTTATTTTCTCGAAACTAATGTAGGAGTCTACTCTAATATTTACTATTTTCTTTTTAAAAAATCTATACATCATTTAAGTATTTATTATTTTTTTTTGTTTATAATTTAAATATTTATTATTAATTACATGTTATTTAGCTCGGGCTGGAAAAAATTTATGGTTCTGCCACTGGTTATAATAAATTATAAATAAAAATTATTGACGTCGATCAATTTTAAAAAGTAATAAACAAAAGTATTATATTTATTCAAAATAAAAATTTAAACTAATTTAATATTGATTATAGGTAGAAAGATTGATATAATTACAATGAGTTTAACTAATATATAAATTGACGAGTCACATTACGAGCCACGTGCGTAGCACGTAATGCAAAACTAGTATATATATATGTATATATAATAAAATAAAAAGATGTATAAAAAAAGAGTTTGAACGATCAAGTATGTATCAAATATATATCATCAATGTACGAAATATGTATTGGAGATGCATCAAATATTTATCAAAAATATATATATTTAAATATGTATCAAATTTGTATCGGAGATATATCCGATATGTATCGGAGATATATCAAATATATATCGCATATATATCAAATATGTACTAGAGATATATCAAATATGTATCGGAGATATATCAGATATGTATCATAGATGTATGAAATATGTATCACATATATATCACATATGTATTGGAGATGTATCAAATATGTATTGGAGATGTATCAAATATGTATCACACATGTATTTATTATTTAATTACGAGATCTGAATTACATTTAAAATATAAAGTAACATATTCCACATTTTCAAATATAAATTAAATAAATATAACCCATCAATAAATCAAACCTTACCACCTCCATTGTTGATACTTAGCGAAGACAACTCAATCATATTAACTACAATAAATTTATCAAATATGTATCCAAAAATTATAAATTGATAACAAAAATTAATATATCTATATTTATAATTTTAAATTAAAATATTAATATTTTTAAAATCTATATATAACAGATATTTTGCGAAGACAATTTTATCATATTAATTATAATATATGTATAAAAATGTATATTAAAATATATCTATGATATAAATTTTTGACTATCATCTATTTATAATAAAAATTAAATTAGAAAGAAAATCAAAAAGTGTATATGGTTACTTTAAAACTAAATCTGTCTTCAATTTTAATCAAATTAAATTAATTAAAAACTAGTATTAATTTGGTTGATCAGACTAGCCGGTCGGATAATTTGCTTACGAGAATGCAGAATAATAATTGAAGAGAAGATGGAGAATAATAATTGAAGGGATGAAACTGTAAAAAAATAAGGAGATATGGGTTGAAAAATTCAAATGCAAGTCAAGAAATAAGGTGTCAGAATGTTTATCCAACAAATTATTATGTGCCTAATGAAAAAAATGACCCGCGCGTGAATTATGTGCCTAATCAAAAGAATGACCCATCACGCGTAGGTCATTGCAGTAGGTGTACTGCAGAATCGACAAATACCGACGTCAGTGTCAGTGACATACACTGACGTCAGCAAGTACGTGCTGATGAAAAAATCATCATGTAAAAAGTACCGCACGAAAACAATTGAAAAAAAAAACTTACCGCATGAAAAGTACCTCATCTTTTAGCTTTTTTTTTTAATTTTCTCTAAATTTTACAGGGATAATATTATTAAATAAGTAATAACATTAAAACAACAATCAGTTGTTCAAAATTCAAAACTAACAATTTTGTTTACCAAATATTTAAGTTGAGTTTTTAAAAGAAATCTAAAGCTAGAAATTTTACTAAAAAGTAGAAGTAAACATCCTCTTGATTCAAGTAAACAAATTTACAAGCTTGATTGATTTTATGTAAAAATTAAACACTATAAATATAAATGCAATTATTTTCATTTTAAAAGTATAGAGTGAAACTTTCTCAATAAAAAATACTTCCTTCATCTCAAATAATAGCCCACTTTCTTTCTTTTTTTGTCCCAAATAATTGTTCATATTCCTTCTAAATCAAAACTTATAGTGTTAATTTTTCCATATTACCCTTATTTGAAGTATATCATGTATTGCCATTAGTTTAAAAAAGGCCTAATACCTCAAAACCCCCCGACCTTTTAGTCCCTTTTCAATTTTACCTTGACGTTGAAAACTGTTTAATTTTACCCTATTTTGTATTTTCTCGTTTGAATTGTACCCTAATTTTTTAATTTTTCACATTTTTTTTATTTAAATGATAAAATCATTTAATTAACTAAATTTAAAGATAAAATTAAATACATTTTCATTTAAAAAAGTTCAAATAAGTCTTTTATTTTTAAAAACTAACTAAAAATCATATTAAAATTAAAATTAATTTAAATTCTTAATTAATTTAACTAAATCTAAATAAATTTTCAACATATACAATTAATATATGCTAGACATGGAGAATGTTTTTTTAATTTTTTTCAAACGAAAAAATGTCAATTTAATATTTCATGGTACAATTGAAACACAAAAATGCAAAATAAGGTAAAATTGACCAGTTTTCAACGTCAGGGTAGGATTGAAAAGGGGTTAAAAGGTCGTGGTTTTTTGAGACATTAAGCCGTTTAAAAAATAAACTAATTATAACATTTAATAAGGGTATGATAGGAAAATAAAGATAAAGTTGTGTAAAAGTTAGAGTATTAATTATATTTTTTAAACTATATAAAAAGAGAAAAATAGACTATTGTTTTAAGACGGATAGAATATTATTTATCCTAAAATTTACAGTTTGGGCTCATATAAATCAAATTTAATATATATGAATAATTAAGTTCATAAATCTATAAAATAATATCAATCATATTCTCTTTTATATTTTTGAAGTGCATAAAAGAATTATAAATATATTTTTATTTAATATCTTATGTTGATGTTAACATATATATTAATTTTAATACGTTTTTGCTTAATATCGTTTTGGATGTTTCGAGTATATCTAAATAATATATTTTAATATTTTCATTTCCGTATTTGTGTTACCTAGAATTTGGCGTGATTATATATCACAATTATTGGCGTGATGTTATATCATAACTGTTGGCGTGATTTTATATCACAAATTTTGGCGTGATCTTGTATCACAAATCTTGGCGTGATCTTAACTCACAAATTTTGGCGTTTCTTATCAATATGATATATTTAAGTATTATATTTTATATTTCTTTATAAATGCTAAAACTTTTAAACTAATGATAATAAATTTGAACTTTAATTAAAATAACTAGTTCGAGTATTTTTGTCTTACAATATATAGATTACCATGTTTAATCTGTATGGATAATTTAAATTATCTTTCTCAAATGGCATTTTTAATATTGTTAAGATGTTTAAATAAAAATCAATATCTTTATTAATTATAACAGTGGAAATGTTGGTTGATGTCTTATTAATAATGATCCGTTTGTAATAATGGAATGTGTTATTAAATAGTTGAACGTAAATTATTGAGATAATAAGATAGGACTAAGTAATATGTGCCAATATTAATTGTCTGGCAAATTCTATGCAAATTAGTACATCTATTATTATCTTCTCAAAAAAAATAGTACATCTATTATTATTATTTTGTAGTATAATTATGTTAACCGCTAAAAGTAGTTATTATGTTTTTCTAATATAAATTTTTATTTATTAATTTGGCTATAATTAATTTTTTTATAGTTACTTTATTGTTAAATTATTTTATCTATTTTTACCATTAGATGAATTTATTTCATCTAATGGTGAGTAATGGATAAAATAAATATATTTTGTTAAAATTAATAAAGTAACTATAGAAAATATACACATGTGATGGCAGCATATATATTAAATGGTTAAAATTTGGCGTTCTTTTAAATGTGATTATTGTACTATGGCGTTAGCGATGATGGAAGAGTTGTTACTCACAAGACTATCATCATTTCACAATGCAGAAAATCATTCTCCTAGTGATGACAGAATTGTTTGTAACAATAATTTTATTTACATTGTTAACATATTTGGGTGGCCCACTGGTGGTCGAAAAAGCCCTTTTGGATGATTGCTTTATGCGGTATCATCATTTACATTTAGACTGGCTCACTCAGATTTGTTGAGGAGTCACTTATTTTTGTACATTTGATTATTCTATTAATGAATATTAGCCTTTGGTAAAAAAAAAAAAAAAAAAAAATTGCTCATTCTATCTATGTAAATCACGAATAAGGAATTTTTTTTGTGAAGATGGAGTTTATTAAAGATGAAAATAGTACAATCATGAAGTCATAATATATAATTTTGCATATAAATTTATAAATTCAAATTCAATAACTAAATGTGATCAAAGAAAAATGAATCGTGAACAATGCTCGGTTAGAGCAAGAAACTTAATTAACAATCTTGCTCGATTAGATTGTTACGAAGTTAGTTGTAATTTCATATTCGTTGGAAATTTTTTTGGATATTATTTTAAGAGACAAAAGACATCCAAACATGTAATTATATATTTAAGGCCTAATGGTAAAAAAAATCCAAACTTTTATGACTTGTTGCGATTATATGCAAACTTTTTAATTTTTGCAATAATATCCAAATTGCATTTTTTGTTGTAATAATATCCAAATTGCATTTTTTGTATCAATAATAGTCAAATTGATGGCTAAACTTGTTGTTTTCAATTAAGATATTAGGCTATTATTATGTTTTGATGTATAATAATGTAGTAAAACTCCCAAAAAATGGCAAAAAACTCAAAAAAAATCACATAAAAAGTGCAATTTGGATATTATTGCAACAAAATAATGCAATTTGGATATTATTATAAAAATTAAAAGGTTTGGATATAATTGCAACAAGTCGTAAAGGTTTGGGTGTTTTTGCCATTAAGCCTATATTTAAACAGTCTTCGATAGTTTTGTTTTTGACATGTGTGTCGAACCGCTTCAAATAAACTTTTTTTGATAATTAAAATGAACTTGATTTAACAAGAAAAACATTTACAAACAAATCAAAAATTCTTGATCAAGCTATTTTTTTTCTATGCATCTAAACATAGATGAAAAAAGAAGGAGAAGAATTATCAACTGTTAAAGTTTTAATTGATAAAAATTTAGATAGAAAATGGTGATTATGTTTGTTACAAGGCTAAAGAGAAGGGACATCTCAATTTTTAGTAACTCAAAAATTATAAAAAAGCTAATAAGAGCAAATTCATATTTTAATTTCTCTTATTTGAAAATTAAACGATATGGTCCCTCATCTTTATTTTTGTCAACGATTTAATCATTCGTCAATTTTTAGTGTCAGTCAACCTAATCAACGAAACTATATGGCCCTCATTTTTATTTTTGTCAACGATTTTATCCCTCATTTAATTTTGTCAACCTTTTGTCCCTCATGTTTGAAAATTAATTTACCCCTATAACCTTTTGACTCCGTTGCTTAACTTTAAAAATAGAAAATCAAATCATCTGATTTTCAAATAAAAAGGAGTAAAGTGTGAATTATGATAAATATGGAGGACCTAATAATGATTTGCTAAAAATTTAATATCCCACTTTAATGTGCATGAAAAAAGTCTAAGATCGATGGGTCTTGCTTCCTTTACAATAAAGTTTTTGAAAAAAAAATATACATAAAAAATCATTAAGCATGCACTTAATTTAGGTGGATTAAGGCAACTATGTTATCCCTTTTCAAAACAAACAATAAGAGCCATAGACCATAGGGCCATGCATCAATGATATTGCTACCTACCTACTCTTCCATTTTTATCATAACTGTGGGATTTCACCAACATAATTTTTAAAAGGAGATAAATTTTATAATTTAGTATAAAATTGAAAAATATGGTCAATATATATTAGTAATAATTAGAAGATTGTAACATATGGAATTAATATAAAAAAATTCAAAAGAAATATCAACTGTCTACTATTTGTTGCATGTGTTTTGAACTAATGGTGCCTTGAAATACTATACAATGAATTGCAAAAACCCTTATAGAAAATGCTTATTATTATTATTATTTATTAACAGAAGATTACAACAAGTATATATGATGAACAAGAACAAGATGAAAATTAACCAATAAACATATGTGATTAAATCTTATGTATATATACATATAGAAGTAGGAAATCAGTTAATCTTTTTTACGATTATTGAACTATAGCCATCGGTGAATTTGCTACATTTTAGTAGCTGATTTTTCATTCTTACATCAACGAAAGATTACTATAATAAATTTGTCAAATAAATTGCTATATGATAACGAAAAATTATGTGATTAGTCAACTTTTCATTTCCACATAAGCAATTATTGACATGAATTGTTGTAGTAACCTTTAGTTGATGTGAAAATAAAAAATTTGTTACCGAACTATAATAAAACGAACGATGATAATCTTATAGGTCAATAACCGCAAAAAACTTTAACTCGTAATAGGAAAAAAGAAGGTATACAACTAAGGGAGCTAAAAACTCTCTCAAACTCTTCAATGACCAATACCAGGACTAGGAACATCACCATACCTTCTATAGTAGTCATAATCTTGACCATTTGATCCTGAATAATCTTCCATGTCTACAAGTTTTTGATCATCATCTCTTCCTGAAATTCTTTCACCATGGCAAGCCACACCACATGAGGCCATGCCAAATCTTGTAGCCACCATTTCACATTGAAACATCAAAGAAAAAAAGATCATAATTAGTATCAGAAGAAAATTAGAATGACTGCCATTGGCCCTATTGCTCATTCTTGAAACTAATGTAATTTTTTCTTGATGCTAGGAGAAGTAAAGGCTATAAAAATTTGAATTCTTTATATGGCACTAACAAGGTGGTATGATTTTTAGAAAGGTAAAGGTGTATTATATAGTAGTATAAGATTTTATTAATGTAGGGTCACATTAATTTGCAACTTTTCTTTTTTATTCTTTGGCAGTGAGCATTTATGAGGAAGAAATTAAAATAATAAATTATGAGTTTTATGAGTTTGTCTTTTTGACCCTAGGTCATTGCGATCTTTTGTGATTTGGGAAGCATCTTGAACTTGAAGTTGGTATTGATATGATTACACTGAGCTTAATATATAGGTAGGAGGTACCTTTAATTAGCTCCATATAAGAAATCTATGAAGAGATAAACACATTAGTACATGAAAAAAAATGTATTGCCTAAAACATTTAATATCTAGGAGTAGTCAACATGCATGATAATTGTAATTCTTCAATTTCATACTTCCTAAGCTATATTGGTATAATCCCTGATTAATAATATTGTTGATAAGAAGCGTGTTTTAAGCAGTTCTAGCCAAGGGCGGAACTAGAAAATTTAAAATGAGGGGGCTAATCATAATAGAAATTATATATATATATATATATATATATATATATATATATATATATATAATAGTAATATATACTATCAAACTTAACTATATATATATAAATAATAGTAATATATACTATCAAACTTAACTAAATAGTTAGAATGTTGGTAAAATTTGTAATAACTATAGTTTAAAAAAAGTTGAAAGATTAAAATTAATCTTTTTTAAAAGTTTGCGCAAGCGGACGTCACTTCACCCTAAAAGACTGGGTCCGCCCCTTGTTCTAGCATCAAAGCATTTCTTTCTTCAACAAACAATGTTATTCTGATGGTATTTAATGACTAAAACAACGTCAGATAATGATCTTTAGACTGTAAAATGTCAAAAAATTAAAGGTTGAGTTATTTTATACCGAATTTTAGATGTTATAATTATACAGAATAAAAGGTTGCGATTTGATATAAATAAATATTCTATATTTTATATTTGATCAAATTTCATTGCTATCATTTCCATCAGCTAACTTTAATAATTGATTTGGCTTTAATTGTATAAAACAAATTATTTTTGAAAGAATTCTAAATTAGGGGTTAAATTATATTTCATTTTTGACACAAGCAGATCTTTTATACTTAAGTTAACTAATACTAGAATTTAGTGAGAAGAGGGTAGTAATAAATTTGATTAACTTTTAGGAGAAATAATTAATTTTTAAGATTTAGGGAGGAACCTATAATTACAAGTGGCCTAATTTAGAAGGTTTTTTGTATATTTAACCCTCTATGTAAATACCATCTTTGGACTTGCATATATAATGGCATACTACGTATTAATATAAGTATTTGCTTGCATACTTCTATAAGCTACATGCTCTTCCCCAATGGGCCAATAGGCATGTCTGAACTAATATCATGAAGTTAGCACTCACCTTAAATTTGAGGTAAATTTATTATGAGCAAAGGGTCAATCCGACAAATTTGTACATCAAATCAATTAAGTCACTTTTAATTTTTAGTTTATTAGATTTCAAACTGATCTAGTAATTTAGGTCAAATAATTCTTAATCAGTATATCTCAAACTCGTGACTTATTTATTTGATTATGAAACGCAAATTTTAAGATCTAATTGGTTAAAAAGATTGGAAGTGATTTATTTGATCTGAAACATAAATTTAAAGGTCAGATCGACTCTTTTCTCGATTTATTATAAATAGTTTGTAATTAAGGAAATGCAATGTTAGTACTTGCATTGAAGTATGGTCCTTCATTTAAACAAGTTCTGCAGCTTATTGGAACTCCATAAAATTGATAACTCTCATGCATAGCACATGGGATCATCAGCTTAGGCATGCAAAAACTTAGAGTTCACTCTACTTTTTTCAAAGAGGATTGGCATAGTTTGAATTTAGACAAAACGGATCCTTAAGCTTTGCATGGTTCACCTTCATGTGAATCCTCAAACAAATATTTTTGTTTGTCTCCTTTTAGTTATTATATGTTTGATCAAATCAAAAGTTTATTGGTCAACTATAATTGATTACAATTAATCTAATGATGATTACAATTTCCTACTTAATGTCTTAATTGATTCATGAAGTGTTTACTCTCAACCAGTGTTTTTAAAAAACAACTAGTGGCCAAATCGGCGAGGCCACCGGTTTCTAATTCAATTAACTCAGTAGAATCGTAAAACAGAAAAAATTAACCTAATTTTGTGTGGGTCGTGACTGAACTGCCGGTTCAACATGTTGCATCGCTGGTTTAACTGCCAATTCAGTTTGATTCTTATGGTCCTATTTGGACCAATTTGATTGGATACAATTTTAATTTATTGAGTTGCTCATTTAATATTTGATCTTTAACCACATATGTCAACTCTTCATATACTACTATTTCCGTTCCAATAGAGTTTATTCGCTTTGTCAATATTATAGGTTAATAAAACACATTTACTTTTTTTTAAAAGGTAAAACACAATTACTAGTGTTATGAACTCTTACAATTTCTTTCTATTTTTTTAATATAATAAATGTAGCCACACATTTCTATTCACTTATGGATATTAATAAATACTAGTTTGTTAGTGAATTTTAAATAAGAATAGTAACGTAGGAGAAATAATATTAAGGTTTGTTAGTTACTAGAAATAGACAAAACAGTTGAGACGAAAATACAATAAAAGTGGATAATTGAATTAGGGCGGAGAAGTATATATATTCTAAGTTAATATTTTAGTGTATTTTTGAAATATTTTAGGTTTATATTTATAAATAATGAGTAGATATGAAATTAATGTGTTGGACATTGAACTTTTTTATCTTTATATTCCTTAAAATGAAAAGTTGAGCATAGATTAAAATGAAACAAAATGATGAAAAGCTAAAGATTAATTGGGGCTCACAATTCTGCCTTTGTAAATTGTCAACATCTTTCTTTTTTGTATCTTCTTCTACTTCTTCCAAAGTAATGCTGTTTAATCATGAACTTTCGGCCATGCAATTTCTACACCTAATAAAGATTTAATCAATTTATTCATTTTTTGTTCTTAAATTTTTTGATAGTGTTTTCTTCACTTTTATTGGCTTACTTTCTTACCCAACCAGTGTGTCATTTCCAAGAGCAGTACCATTTTTGACCATATCTTGCATACTCGTTGGCGTCACCCTTGCGTTGTGCATGCATATCAAACATTAGCACAATATTAATTTATATATATATATATATATATATATATATATATATATATATATATATATATATATATATATATATTAGGTAAAAAAGAAAGTAGGATTTCTAACTATTTAAAACTTAATCGAATCATATGTAATGGTCATTGTAGGTCTAATGAATTCTAACTTTTTAAAAATCTATTAATATCTTTCAAAAATTATATATTATCTCCTCAATTTAATATTTTTTAAAATTAATTTATTCAAACTATATGTTATCTCAATTGACAATATTTTGTTTTCTTTTTCAAATTACACATTTAGTTGCCTCTTATGCACAATCAAATTAACTTTATAAAATTAAATAATTTTTTTAGCAAATTGGTCAAATTGTAATAAAATTACAACTTTTAAAAAAGATATAATGTCTTAAAAGCACCCGACCTTTTAATTAACCCCTTTTTAATCCTATCATAACGTTGAAAACTGGTCAATTTTATCCTATTTTGCATTTTCTCGTTTCAATTGTACCCTGAAATATTAAAAGTGACGTTTTTTTTATTCGAAAAAAAATTCAAAAACGTTCTCCATGTCTAGCATATATTAATTGTATGCATTAAAAATTTATTTAAATTTAGTTAAATTAACTAAAAAAATATAAATTAGTTTTAATTTGATTATGATTTTTAGTTAGTTTTTTAAAAATAAAAGACTTATTTATACTTTTTTATATGAAAATGAATTTAATTTTATATTTATACTCAATTAATTGAATAATTTTATAATTTAAATAAAAAATTTGATAAAAATTAAAAACTTTGAGTATAATTAAAGCGATAAAATACAAAATAGGATAAAATTGACTAGTTTTAACATCAGGTAGAATTGAAAAGAGACTAAAAGTTCGGAATTTTTTTAAAACATTAAGCCGCAATTAAAAATAGCAATGCTTCAATAATCAAACGGTGACGTGTTGATGATTATCAACATAGTTTCACGCTACTGTGGTCGGAATTATCTATGCCACCACACTTCATCCTTTTTAATATAACTAACATCAAAATCTTATGCAATGGTTTGATCTTTCTCAGCCAAGTTAATAACTGCCACTCGTTTATCAAAGATCAGATATAGTAGAGAAGACTAACCGTCTTTCTCTCCTTTTTGTTTCAAAGTCACAAGTAAGATTTTGGATTTGTTTCTTTTTATATAGTATGGATATGATGCAAACTATTGGCAAAAGAAGGTAACTGCCTCTTCTCTAATTTTTTTCTTTCATTTTCTGTGTTTTTTCAATTTTCATGATGTGTTTACATCTTCTTTAATACTTCTCATCAGTTCATTTTACTTGCAGTCCTCTGTAGATTATGATTGTTTAGTCGAGTAATTATGATATCTTTTATAAGTTTTTATGTCTAGTTTAGGATTTTTAGATTGCAGATTGTTGTTTAATTAATTTTTCTTCTATGGCATAATTTTTTAAAATATATCTTAATTTCTTGATTTTTTGACTAAATCATTTGGTGATGGTAATCTGCATTTTACCAACCGTTGTTTAAAGTTCTTATGAGCATTTTTTAATTTCTTCATTTAACATAATTTAAATTTTACTCGTTCATTTACTTAAAAAATTGAATTTTTTTTCAATTAACGTTGATTTTGATTATAATTTACTATATTTTTGGTTTTTTTTTCATCTATTTCTTGGTAATCTTTGGGTCTCTCATTGTTGGGTAGTTATTGTGGTAAATATTGTTGGATAGTTTAATTAGCAAGACAATGGATATGAATATCCTCTGGTCTTCACATTAAACTTGAATTACGGTCAAATTGAAACTTTTAAAAGATTAATACTTCAATGGTCTGATATCTAAAACTGTTATAAGGCAAAATACGAACAAGAAAAATGAATATAATATTATACTTCTTGTAAGGTTATTGTACTCCTTGTGAGAATTTGTACTCCTTGTGAGGCTAATGTACTCTTTGTGAGGTTAATGTACTCTTTATGAGGTTATAGTACTCAATAGGAGGTGCAGAAGTGGAGGCCCCCCAGCCTGGTTTGATGAAGATTACTTTTGATGCAGCTCTTAATAAAAGAAAGGCTTAATCACAGTAAAATGCCAAACGTATGCGTGAGGGGTCAGTTATATCCAAACGTTTAAAAATCGGCACAAATTGCCATTTTTGAATATTTCGGATTCTTTTATGGCCATTTGTGAATCAAACCGGATTTTTTGACATCATGTTCAGCACTTATTCATCAAAACGACACCAATGTGGCACCTATGGAACCTAGCGGTTCAAATAAGGAGAAATGACCCCTCAAGTATGATTCGAGAAGACTCCTCCGATGTTAGATATCTCGAGAAGTCTTCTCCAACTTTAGGTATGATTACACTAAACTATTATTTTATCTTTAAGAAATATATGAGCAGGTATACTATACTTGGGAATTCATTCTGGATAATTTTTCAACCTACGCTACTAAGTACTAAATGTTGCTATAAACTCACAAGGTACTACTATTATCATCTTACTCCTAATAATGGTATGTGTTTTTTAATATTGTCAATTTATTTTATTGTTCTACCGTTTGTTTAACAAATTAATTAAACTTTGGTTTATCTTAATTTGTTAAATGGATGTGTATTTGGATGGCTCATATAGTAGCTACAAAGTCCACTTATTATTTATTGTTTAAAGAATGGCTCATTTTCTTCATGGGATGGTCATTCTTCTATACATTTATATATTGTTATCTTTGGCAAAAAAAAATAAAGACGGTGACGTGTTGCTTGCCACTTTTCTTCTAATCACAATGACTCAAGGAGAGGATTTGATGGTGTAATACTTAATAATGAGACCGACTTTAAATAGACAAAAGATCATTTTACCCTTCAAACTTGTATAAAAGTATAAAAAAATCCAAAACTAAAAAATTGAATCATTTATCCCTTAAATTTGTGTAAATTTGGTCAAAAACCCCCCTCCCCACTCTCACTCCAGAGCACTCTCCGATTTTTGAAGGTGGTTTTTTTGGCAAAGTAGTTTTTAATGGTAAAAAAGTTCAAAATTGTCCTAAATATTTTTTCATATTTTAATTTAACACATAATAATTTAAAAAAACAATTTAATTTTTTTAATTTTAAAACTATATATATCAAATTAATATTAACTAAAAATATGGAGGATTTTTTACTTTTTTTTATTAAAAAAATTCGATTTTTTTTACGTTCTCATGCGAGGAGTAGATCTGCTCCTCATGAAGAAAAGACCCAGCTCTTGGGTCTCATCTTTGTTAACGAAGAACATAAACAACTGGGTCTGTTCTTCACGAGGAGCATCTCTGGATCTATTCTTCACGAGGAGCAGATACTCCTCGTTGCTCCTCGTCTGAGAATGTAAAAAAGTTTAAAAAAATTGAATTTGTTTTGTTTCAATTGGTGTCTAATTATGTTTAGTTAGGCTTTATTTATGAGTAATTAAAATTTAATTAGAATTAATTCAGGTAAATTTGTTTTTTATGCAACTCACTCTCCAATTAAAATGTCACGTCAGTAAAAGGGGCTTTTTGACTCGATTTACACAAGTTCAGAGTATAAGTGATATGTTTTTCTGGTTTTAGACTTTTTTGATATTTTAACTCAAATTGAGGGGTCAAAATGATCTTTTGTTCGACTTTCAATTGCATTTTTTTTGTCAAAATAAAATGAAATTAATATTGTTTATAACTAAGAAAATGAATTTAGTGTTCATTTTAAATATAAATATTTCATCATACAATGAATCTTTTTAATTTAATTGCAGGATATAATATAAGCTTATCCCCTTAAAAATCCCTCAGATTTTATCCCCAATTCGTTTGCACCCTCATGTTGCAAAACCACCAAATATACCCAAATTACGACCTTTCACTTTCAATTGCACCCTCAAGCATTAAACTGATCTCATTTCACTTGAAAAAATAGGTTTATTTTTGTTTTAAATAAAATATTAAGTCCTATTTTAAAATATATGCTAAAATTTAAAGTATTGATTTGAACATTTTTCAAGTGAAAAGAGATCAATTTAATGCTTGAGGGTACAATTAAAAGTGAAAGGTCGTAATTTGGGTATATTTGATGGTTTTACAACGTGAGGGTGCAAACGAATTGGGGGTAAAAGTTGGGGGGATTTTAAGGGGATAAGTCTATAATATAATCACATGCAACTCTTAATTTTATAATTTTAAGTTCTAAAACTTGGGTAATTGATCCTGACCATCATTGAACTTTCGAGTTTTTTCATTTCAGTCACTAAACTATTTTTCTTTTCATTTTGGTCATTGAACTTTCATTTTTTTTCATTTTGATATTTCAGACCAAAAATGCTTAGGTGACAGCCGGAAATTGACATGTGACAACTGGATTTTATAAGTTTTACTTTGAAAATTTATCATATATACATAATTTTACTTTGAAAATGAATTTTTCGATCAAATAATGCATATATGGCAAGTTTTCAGATTAAAAAAAATTAATTCCGACTGCCACCTAAGCATTTTTGGCTTGAAAATACTAAAATAAAAAAAAATATAAGTTCAGTGATCAAAATGAAAAAAAAAATAGTTTAGTAACTGAAATGAAAAAACTCGAAAGTTCAGTGATCTTCAGGATCAATTACCCTCTAAAACTTATATGTATACATATTTTAAATATGGATAATTCTATACAATCCAACAAATTGTACCACATGGTTTAGTCCACCTGGTATGACAATGAAAGAAATTTATTTTTTTATTTTGCTATTTTTTCAAAAGAAATTGAATAAATGACAGAATTGACACATAAATATGACAATTGACTGTGGTTATAACTATAAGTGGCAGACTAATTTTTTCAGCTTGGTCTAACTTCCATCTAGTCCTGAATTTACTATAACTAGGTCGATGCCCGCGCGTTGCGCGGGTGAGAAAGAATTATATTTAATTTCTTAAAATTTATTTTTAAAATTTAATTTCCGCATAAGATATATTTTAAAATTCAATATTAGATTTTTACTAATTCTTTAATTTATATTAAATTATTAACTTTTTAATATAGATTAAACTTTATCATAAATTAATATAATATTGAATTATGACAGGTTAAATAAATAACAAAACACAACTACGGTACCTATATCATCTTTAATGTTCTTAAAAAAAATCATCTTTAATGAATTATACATTCCCATCCACTTCATAATTCATTTGAGGTCTCTCAATAACATCATTGCTTATTTGACCATGAGGGAAAACCGAACTGCAAATTTTGCAAAAGTAACATAAACATTAATTAGGAAAATAAGATTTAAAAAAACACAATTGCACATCAACTTTTTAATTAAGCATTATGCAATCTAAATGACAGAAGAAAAGGAAAACTTGATATGTTGAAATCTAGAATAGCAAAATGTCGAAACTACAAATATAACACTGACCATAAATGGACGAAGAAATTTTGTATAAAAGAACGGAAATAAAATTAGATTAAGATATTGATATAATTATCCGTGCATGAATTATTGAAAACCGTTAATCAAAGTTGAAAGCAGCACTCTTAAAAAAAGAATATGGGAGATTATATACTAAATGAAAAGCTTCAAAATTGAGTGTCAGACTGGACTTGTGGACAAGTTGAAATTGAATCCTAATATCCATATCTCTGATATGCAAATTGGAAACGAATAATGTGCTTCTAGTAAAGAAAACAATGGAACTATTAATTAACCTGATTTCATAAGTGAAACTATAACAGCATTGGGCATCAATCACATGATACTCTATTTAGATATTGTTGTAACATTGATACCGATGTTGAATTTTTGGTACCAATTGTCGTGACCGGTTCGTAACCGGATTGGTATGCGCAGCGGAATCGAAACCATTGGTAGGTATTTAATAATGGATTTGATCAACAAATAATAATATAGCAAAATAATAAATAACACAAGAGATTTACGTGGTTCTGCTTTAAAGCGTACATCCACGGGCGAAAAATTCGAGCCATCCACTAATCATCAAAAGGAGTACAAAATTGGTGGAAAATCACCAAATAGAGAACATCTCTAGTAAATATGCTCTTAGAAGAAAAACTCACAAAGTGTTTCTCTCTCTACAAGAAGTACCCAAAAGGGTAAGAATTAACTTATATTCCTCACATCACACACTCCCCCTTTTCCCCTTATTCACATCAATGTCTACATTGTGTGTTCGGTTATTGGTGTCTTCTAAAAGGTGAATAAGGTAGTGTATATATAGTGAATAAATAGTCTATATGGCATTAGGAATATTAATCCTAATTGGATTTATACTTCCTAGTTAGCCAATGATAACAAAGTTATCCTTCTCCCAAACACTTCATTAATAGAGTCCTAATACAAATAGGAATTAGAATTCTAGGCATATTCCAACAATCTCCACCTTGACTTGAATTCTCCAATAAATTGTGATTACTGTTGTGCTCCACCTTCTCCATTTAAGTCCAAACTGAACTTATTCCAAAAGCGGTTCTTTGAGGAGGACCATACAAGCTCCAAGAACATCTTGAACTTGCTGAAACCAAAATGACTTGAAGATTTACTATCTTCGGGTGTATCAATCAAAATTTCACGAAGCTTCGAATTTTGTTGGTCTTAAAACTGATACCAGAAACAAACGTCATTAGTAGCCTATAATGATTAAATCAAAAACAAATGTTGAGGTCGTAGCATATCCCTTAATCTTCATAAGTCGACCAACCCAATGAGCATACATCACAAGTGCAGCATCCAATCTCACTTCATTGCCAAATAACCCATAAAACTCGTAGTTTTATATATTGAGATATCAGACATGTGCATATAGAAATCATGTTGAACATTCATTATTGTTCTAACTGTCTCACTGTGCATCTTGCCCTTGACTGAACCAAAATCCAAAATTCTGCATGTATTGACCGTTACCCATAACTACACTCCACTATCAACTCAATTGTAGACGGAAAACCAATCGAAATTGGCACAAATGTGATATGAACAACCTGAATCTGCATAAATTTCGGATAAAATATAATTATGCTGCAATTTTAAGCGTAGACTGGTTCTCTAACCTGATTCGCTTGTAACCGCTAGCATTCAGTCCTCATCTAATTATCTCCAAACAAATTGACTTATGAGTGATCCAATAGTGACGTCATTCCAAATTACAAACGTTGTAATCCATCTTGTGTCTAAGATTGCTACTTATTCAAAACAAAATCTCTTTTGCAATATCATGATTTTTTAAAATCTGATTATGCCCAAACAAACTCTTCATTCAATAAACTCTTAAAAGCAATTTTTTAAATTCAAATCACTAATAGAATTTCATGAGAGTATAAAGAGATTACCCCAATCATTCATCTTACAAAGGCTCTATAAAATCCTCAAATAGTTGTGAGTTTAGAAAAGTCATACCTTTTTCTTTGTAGTTTAAAGTAGCATATTGATCTCCATCACAAAAATCTCCTTAAGAATTTTAATATCCAAGTCTGTCTTCAATTGACGACTTTCGGCACTTCCAAATTTGGTGGCTTCTCTATCTCCAAATAATCTTCTCGTACCAAGTAATTTCGTCTTGCGAAATCCTCCAAATAATACTTTGCCATAATAATCATAATCCAAAATTAAATCTGAAAAAACCAAATTGGCTCAGATACCAATTGTTGTAACATTGATACCGATGTTGAATTTTTGGTACCAATTGTCGTGACCGGTTCGTGACCGGATTGGTATGCGCAGCGGAATCGAAACCATTGGTAGGTATTTAATAATGGATTTGATCAACAAATAATAATATAGCAAAATAATAAATAACACAAGAGATTTACGTGGTTCTGCTTTAAAGCGTACATCCACGGGCGAAAAATTCGTGCCATCCACTAATCATCAAAAGGAGTACAAAATTGGTGGAAAATCACCAAATAGAGAACATCTCTAGTAAATATGCTCTTAGAAGAAAAACTCACAAAGTGTTTCTCTCTCTACAAGAAGTACCCAAAAGGGTAAGAATTAACTTATATTCCTCACATCACACACTCCCCCTTTTCCCCTTATTCACATCAATGTCTACATTGTGTGTTCGGTTATTGGTGTCTTCTAAAAGGTGAATAAGGTAGTGTATATATAGTGAATAAATAGTCTATATGGCATTAGGAATATTAATCCTAATTGGATTTATACTTCCTAGTTAGCCAATGATAACAAAGTTATCCTTCTCCCAAACACTTCATTAATAGAGTCCTAATACAAATAGGAATTAGAATTCTAGGCATATTCCAACAGATATGGATCGGCAGGACAAGGTAGTTTCATAGTATAAATGTTAAACTATGCATTTGGGAGAAATTACAAGTCACACATAACATATAAAGAAATTACATGTAAAATTCATATTATCAACACTTAAGAAATTATATGTTATTGTAACGGTTGGAGATGAAATACCAAAAGGCAGAACTTGTAGGTGAATGGCAAAGGTCTGAAAGTAACTTGCTGGTTAAATTTCAAAGGATTATACGTTACATTGGCAACCGTTTTTTATATAAGTGTTTTAAATAGAAGCACATATGGCAGGATTATAGGAAGCCACTTGTCATAATTATATTGAAAGTTAATTGGGTGCTCAGCTTTATATGGTTCCGCCATGTCATATTTACAACAAGCCAATGAGCATTTGCGATAGGGAATTTTTTAATTATAACTTAATTTTTTTATCATTAACTTTTCCACATGACTAACGCATCATTGGTCTGTTGCACGGATGACATGTCTCAACGGTTACGTGCAATAATTTTTCAGTATTATATGATCTTGTAAAAAAAAAATCAATCTCAGCTAGACTTCAGCCTAGCCTAATCTCAGGATAATTCCGCCCTTGCGAGGTTGTAAAACGTTTTCTGTTAAATTTATTAAGATCTTACTATTAGAGTTTTTAAGAGAGAATCTATTAGAAAAATTGTTTTAGATAAGAATTTTCCTGACTTTTAGTATCAAGTGAATCTAACACATTTTAAGTTATTTTCCCTTTTAAAGTCATTGAACCAATCTAAAGTTTTTGCAAGACTATCAGAAACAAGTTTCTCATGAGTGAATCCAATCCAACCAAATTAAATCATTTTCTTGATTTTATGGTTGAATCATTTTTTTTTCAGGTGTTTAAAATTAAAAAAAAATTCAAAGGTTGGCGTCAATTCACTCAATTTGTTGAGGAACTATTCATCTCTATAATTTTCATTATCATCAATAGAAATTTTAACTTTTGACAAAAAAAACTGGTTTATCATGATTCATTGACTCACACAACATGAATATTTAGAGAGTTCATGAGTTATTTATGATAATACTAAAAATGCTAATTGTGCATTGTAATTAGTGCTATAAAAGACGAAGGTACTTGACTCGATAAGAGTTCGGTTTGTGTTTATTTGTATCCTAAATAAATTAAGTTTTACGTTTATTTATTTAAAAGAGTTGAATATTAACATATTAGTAGTTACACGTCCACAAATAGCTCGTATATAAAGTCATTTGATTTTTTTGACCAAACTGGTATATTAGCTTGATTAAAAGTTCGTAAATTTGGTCGTATATGAGCTTGATAAATAATTTACAAATGAGCTCATATATAAAAACTCAATAAAGAGTTCGCGATCTAACTCGTAATATAAAATAATTTTAATTCATTAAAACTACATAGCTTTAAGTAAAATTATGTAGTTTTGATACAACAAAAATTAGCTACATGAAAATGCTAATAGTTATATATTGTGAATTTATAAATCTCTAATCTTAAAATTGAATTTAGATTTTATTTGTGTTTACTTCGTGTTTGTTTAGATGTTAAACAAGTTGAAGTAATGTTCGTTTGTTTAGCTGCTAAATGAGCTTGTTCACGAGTTCAACTCGTTTAGCAGCTAAACGAACGAACATTACTTCAACTTGTTTAACATCTAAACAAACACGAAGTAAACACAAATAAAATCTTAGCAGCTAAACGAACGAACATGAATTAGACATAAACCGATCGTGAGTATTATAAGCATTTAAATGAACAGATTATGAACACTTTATTTAAAGTTCGAATGAATATGAGCCAAATACTCTATTTATGTAACAAGTTTAATATAAACAGTTTAAAATTTGTTTCGGTTCGATTTATTGCAAGCCTAATTGTAAATTTGCATACAATCAGTTTTATATTTCAAATCAAGTCGTAGTTTTGCTTCTTAAATGAAAATGTCTCTATAGATATATGTAAATTTTATTTTATTTTATAAAGGAAGAAAGGATTCATTTAGTACTTATACCCTAAATTATTTAAATGCATTGGTAACGAATTGGAAATATGACTAACTGTATAATTTTATTGTATGGTAATTAGTCGGTGAGGTAGATTTAGGTTAGAGGGGAGAAACGTGGGCATCAAGTCTCAAATTTTTACAAAAACGCGTTAAGTAAATTTTTCACTTTTATAATAGTCAAACGGTGACGTGTTGTGGTATTTATCATGAGAGACCGACTTTGTATTGCATCATTCTTTTCTAAAAAATAAAAAAATATTTATCAACATTAACTAATTCTTTTATTAAAAAAAGAAAATAGAATATTTAAATGGTAATATATTATGTTCAGAGAGATAGTCAGATCATTCTTTGTCCCCTTTTATTATAGTTAGATAATTTTAAAAATATTCAAACCCTTTCATTATTTAACTGTTCAAGTATTTTAATTTCAGTCATGAAATATAAATATACTCTTTTTGAATATTAAAAATAATTTATTGACCATTAATATAAACTTTACAAAAAAATGTAGTATTCTTTTTCTATTTTAATATACATAAGTTATTATGCCATGTTGGCAATTTAAAAATGATTTAAAGAGGATTATAGCTTATAGAACTGTTGTAGTAAATTCATAGAGTATCCATGTTTAGGTATCTATATGAATTTATAATCACTTTATATAGCTTTTATATACAAATTGAATTATTTTCTTGATTTTATGGTTGGTGGGACTGGGAGGAGTCAGATTTCAAAGTCTATCTATAAATGCTTTACTCCAACTGCAATATCAAAACTAAGTCACACTTAAGACAAACATTCAGTCCAACCTCCACTAATTAACCTCAATTCTTCTCCTAATGAACCCCAATTCTTCCCCTAATTATGGTCCATGAAACAATAGCAACTTCCTAAGCAACTGCCAAGTAAGGTCACTACTAGTGAGGGATGTAAGCAATGTTATCAAAACCGGACTGGACCGGCCGGTCCGACCGGATTAACCGGAAACCGGACTCCTGTCCAATCCAGTTAGATATAAAAGTCAACTTTTTTAAAAACCGGTCAAAAACCGGATTGAACCGGAAAAATCCGGTTTTTGACCAAAACCGGCCAAACCCGGTTTTCAGAAAAATTAGACTAAAAAATTTCTTTTTTGTCAAAAGAATATTTATGTGGTCCCATTTTACACATGTTTACATCTTATGTGTTCATTTTTCTCTCCCTTACACACATTTTATTTTTACCCACACTTTATTTTACTTTTTATCTCTCATACACACACTTTTTTCTCTCTCTCATAATAACTCACATTTTCTCTTTCATATACAACACTCTTTTTTCCTCTAAATCGATTATTCTACATATTTTTAAATAGGCAAAAGGTCTGGAAAAACTACCGACCTTTCAATTTTTTTCAATAGCACCCGCACCTTGTAATTTTTTCAATAGCACCCTATTTCGTTTTTTTCGATTTCAATAGCACCCTAAATTTAAAAAAAAATGATTTTATTATTATAAGGATTAAACTTTTTAAAATAATTAAATTTAAGGGTCATTTTATACTTTTTTATACTTGGAAAAATTCAAATAAGTCCCTTAACTTAAAAACTTTTCAAATAAATCCAAATAAATAAATATATTTATATTAATAATTTAATTTAAAATTTTAAAAAAGAACGAACCCACTCCGGAGGAAGACGAGCAGCTCGTTTTCCTCGGAAGACCAGCTCGCTGGTCTTCATCCATGTAAGATGAGTAGCTCGTCTCAGGATTCGGCCACAGGTCTAATTTAATTAAATATTTATTCATATTTTTTTTATATTGTGAAGAAGAGGGCTTTATGTATAATTTAAAATATTGTAGAATATTTAGAACTTATGATATATATGAAGGATTTTTTTGAATATTAACCAAATGAAAAAAAGTTCAATTTGCTGATTTAGGGTGCTATTGAAACCGAAAAATACGAAATAGGGTGTTATTAAAAAAATTACAAGGTCAGGGTTCCGAGCCCGAGCTATTATAATTTTGTTTGAATTGAACTCGAGCTCTAAAATAATTAATTCCATAGTCTCGTAAGCCTTATCGAATTTATTGAATTTGGAATTTACCTTTATAAGTTGTAATAATTCTAAGGCGTCTCTAAGTATAATAAGAGGTTGTGGGTGCTAACCACGCCTCGATAACTAACAAACTAACAATTGAGACTCTAAAGAGTCGATTACCACCTTTGACAAAAAAAAAGATTATCATTAAAATATAATTTTTATAATAACATTGTCAAATCCATTAATTTTTAAATTCGATTAAAGTTTGTTAAAAACTAGCTAGATAATCTTATCAATCTCGATAATTTTAGATTAAATTTAATAAATTAGGTCCGAATTCGAGTTTAAATATATGTAAATACTCGACTTGGCTCGGCTTGACTCCATCTGGTGACGACTGCTATGGAGTCAATAAGCGCGTGAGTGTACAATAATTGTTACATCATTTGACTGCTATATATCAAACCTTCCTTCCCTTTTACTTGGTCAACTTCGAATCATACGTTAACTTTGTATATAAAACTAAACCTAACCCTCAACCCTAAGCAACACTTGACCTTATTACTAAAAACACAAACAAACTCTCTCACATTCTTTATCTCATTCTTCATATCAATGGCGTCTAAACCAAATCTAAAACCACTCCTTTTCTCGTTCTTCGTCATTTCTTTAACTATTCTTTCTTCACCGTCGTCGGCAGCGAGGCTCAGGTTACTAAATGATCGCTTTACCCTGCCGGCAACAGAACCAGCCTTGAATCTTGTGCTTCCGGTCAGTGTCTCATCGGAGAAAGATATTGAGAATATTGGTTTATTGTCACTATATGATGAAATGATGGGTTCTAAAAGGAACAGTCCTGAGGATGTGGAAATTCCGGTGAGACTTATCGGACGGTATGCACCGTCGACATTTCTGAGCATGCTTCCTAAAGGGCCAGTGCCTGGGTCGGGACCAAGCCGAGGAACAAATGACGTGAAAGACTAAGACAAATGTTTGACTTGGCGTCTTAAAGTTTCTGTTTCTATTTGTTATTCTTTTTTTCTTTCATATATTTTGTTTTACTATATATTTGTTTTTTGGTTTTAAGATCAATTATGTTAGATTGTGTATATATATGGTTACTATACGATTATAGATTATTTATAAATCAATCGGATCAAAGATTCCCTTTTTATTCGACTAATTTACTTAAATGGCTAATTTTTTTTAATTAATACCTAATCTTTGCAGTTATAGTCTAACCTTTCAAAATCGGTAGAATTAGTCTATTTTAAGATATTCAAGACCTTTGCTAGCTGTTTTTAAAATCGAATCCTAAGTTATTACATGCAAAAGTAGTCTAAATAGTTAGAAAAGGTTTTTACTGTCCCATAATAGACTAATCCTGCCGATTTTGAAAATTTTGATTATAATTGACGACACCTGTAAAATTTTGATATTAAAAAAAATAGTCCTTACTTATATTGCATGAGATACTGTATATTCGTACTTCATAACTGAATTTAATGCGACATGAAATTAAGTGAATCACATATAATCAATCTATTAATTACACACGAATATTGAATATTTATATTAGTATTTAGATAGAGTCACTTATGATAGATTAATCTAAATTTATATACCCATACCAAAAAAGTAATGTAATGTAAACGATGAGATTTGAGAGTAATTGTTATATGCAACGATTGTGCCGCCTACAACTAACTAATTAATGAGATGTTTGAGATATATAGGAGAACACTTAACATTTGTTTATTCTTTATCACTAATACTTTAAATATTATAAACGTATTATTTGTTTATTATACGAACGACATGACATAACTGTGCGTTTAATAATTATTCGAACAATGATGTAAGTACCGCTAAAAAGCAGTTACATCTTGACCAAATTGAGTCCGAATTAAAATTTAGATAGAAAATATGATCCATTGCCTCTTGAGTAAAGATTGGATATATATTTTTGACATGATATTTGATCATCTATGTACAGTTGTTGAGACACACTTTCATTTTCTTTTTGGTTCAAATGTTATTGGACTTTGAGTGTAAACAAAACCATTCCACAATTAGCATACATTTCCTTCTATTATTGCATGCAAAAAAGATGATATTATTGATCGAAAAAGAAAAACAACTAACCCAAAGTAGAAGAGGGTGTGGGACACTATAAAGTATAATCCTTTGATTAAACAATTAAGACTGTATAATTGACAACTTTTGAAATTGGACCCTAATGACACCTAAGTGATTGTGGGTCTAAACTTGAACAACAATGAATTTTCTACAAGTAACTAATAGGCTTGATCATGGACCCGGTTTAGACGAGTATGGATCACAAATGGGCTTGAAATTTTCTAGATCTATATGGAATTTTATCAAAAATAATTAGTATAAATTTATTATGAAGAGTCGGGTTGAGCTTGATAAAATAATTACTATTCTAAAGTCGATTCAAACTAAAAAAATTTTATCAATAAATTATAGATCAAATGGTATAACCGTTGCTAGATTATAAGCTCGGCTGCTCCACAAGCCGGATCAGAGCGTATATATCCATCCAATAGTAGACTATATTTACAAATAAATTTATATATATGAGATAATAATTAATATAAGGCTTAATCACCAAAAACCCCCCACCTTTTAGCCCCTTTTCAAATGCACCCTGACGTTGCAATTTTGTCAGTTGCACCTTAATTCACACCTTTAGTTTTCAATTCCATCCTCAAGTACTAAATTGATCTCTTTTTTATTTCGAAAAAGTTAAAATAAGTCATCAATTTTTAACTTTTTATGTGGAAAAGAGTTCAAACGAGTACTTTTAAGGGTTTTTATGAATTTTTTTCGAGTAAAAAAAGTCCAATTTGATTTTGAGGGTGGAGTTGAAATCCAAAGGTGCGAATTAGGGTGCAACTGATAAAATTGCAACGTCAGGGTGCAACTGAAAAGGGATTAAAAGATGAGGGTTTTTTTAGTGATTAAGCTTTAATATAATGATATATTGAATTTTATTGAAAAGATTCATATCCAATTAAGTCCAACACATGAAATTATAATCAAGAGAATCCCCACTTTTGCCTAAAAAATGAACCACAAAATCAAACAAGTGACCAAGAAATGTAGAAGCCTCTAAGACGAGTAATCAAACAAAAATAATCAAAGTGCTGATCTGTCCATTTGCAGACATTGACAGAAAAAAAAAAGGCTAAACAAATGTAATAATCCAAAGATTGTCTATTGTCTCTAAATTCAGTTTTTCTCTCTTCAGAATTTTAATCCGAAGAGCAATATTAGAAGAAACACCAAAAAGGGTAGTTACTAAATGGAGAAAAGATTCAATCTTTACTCTTCATTGTATGTTGTATGTCTATGGGCAAGTTTTGAAGTGGGCATTGGAGGGAGACAAGTTTCACATTTGCAAAGTTATGACAGCAGATGGTTTAATTCCATTTTTGATACTTCAAATTATGGAATTTTTCAGCTCAATAATGGCTTGGCTCGAACTCCTCAAATGGGGTCTCTTTTTTTATCCCTTTGTTTGTTTATTTCTTTTGTTTGTTTGATTAGTATTGTAAAGTAATGCCCTTTTCTTTATTTGATTTACTGGGGTGGTTGTTGGTGTTAATTTATGTGAATGATCGGATACTAAATTCTTAATCTTTTCAAGGTTTCTAAAGATTTTGTCTTTTGGTGTTTGATCTTCTGATGGAACTTGTGTTCTTGCAGATGGAATAGCTGGAATTTCTTCGCTTGCAACATCAATGAAACGGTCATCAAGGAGACAGGTGATTTCGATTGCTTGTTTTCATATTTCATTTCATTTTGTTTTTTGTTATATTTTACTATTTGGCTGAAAATCAAAATTGAATAGTAACTCCATGATTTAAGAAGGTGAATGGGGTACCGTGGTTCGAAGTATCATAGTTGAGTCGTTAGAAATCGCATGTATGGAAGTAATTTGAAAGTGTAAGGAAGAAGAAATCAATTTGACAATGATGAATTGACAATCCTTACACCCTCTCTTTCAAATTAGTAGTTGCTTTAGGAGAATAGCTTTAATTTAGTATGGTAACACTATAATTAAGACATTTTAATTATTTTCTTATCTATGTGCCAAAATCCTAAAAGACTATTGTTTTGAAACGGAGGGAGTATCATTTTTTTCCTGGTCAATAATTTGTGAGACTATTAAATTCTAATTTGGAGTATGTATGAGTGGCTGGAAAAATGTGGTGATCTAGAATATGTAAAGGTAGCTCATAGTCATGTTCGGCAATCTTGCTGTTTGCTCAATAGCACTTCATGAAGATTATTGATCGAAATCAAGTGCTATATGACAGTTGAAACTTGAATTTGGACCCATTATTTTCTGCAGCTGAAAATGTGGTTTCTAAATTTAGTGCACGGAATCTTAAGAGTTGGCTACATTTCATATTTTCCTAATTGTAAACTACTACGGAAATATTAATGTTAAATTCTCCTTTGGCAGCTGACGCACTCATTTCAACTGGCTTGGCTGATTTAGGTTACGTGTACATCAACATAGGTAATATCCATCTCTTTTCGAGTAGTTTCTGCAAATTAGCATTGTGGTTCTACTTTAGTTTTAATCCTTTTCATTGGATGTAGATGATTGCTGGTCTGCTTCAACGCGAGATGCAAAGGTGACTTGGATCCAATTCAGCTTTTTAAATGTTTCTCATTCATCATAGTGGGATAATAGTTTCTTTTGGTTTTTCCTTCTTTCATTGGATTGATTTTATAGGTGCAAATACAATCATGTCACCAGTATTTAGTAGCTTTGTTTGCATGATAAAACATAGAAAAGAACTAATCTCCTCTCTCCCACAAATTATAAATTTATAACTATTATATTATAAAAAGAAAACAGAATAGGAAAAGAGAATATAAGAATAGATTGCAGACTATAATTATCATGCGGATCCCTTACAGCAATTTATATGGTTGGCAGGGTGAATTAGTCCCTGACCCAAAAACCTTTCCATCAGGAATCAAAGCTCTTGCTGATTATGTACATGCGAAAGGGCTCAAGCTTGGTATCTATTCTGATGCTGGGTAGGATATACTTTTCGAGCATTTCTTCGGAAGCTGGAAGATAGATCATTCATTATGATCACTGCTGTTTCGATCTCTACTCATTCTATGGACTCACTAAACTGCATTTCTATAGGACTTTTACATGTCAAGTTCGACCAGGGTCACTTCACCATGAAAAAGATGATGCGGATCTGTTTGCTTCTTGGGTTAGTTTCTGTTATCCTGGCTTGTATTATGTTTGTTGAAGATCTGATAAATATCATGTTGTTATTAATGATTATGGGCATGGAGGTGAATAATTTATTACTAATATTTGTTTTCCTTAATTCTGTGAAGCACATGAACCAACCTACCCTTTCTAAAGCAAAAACTACTCAAGGATTAGTGAGGTCATAGATTCGTAGCTAAAAAGATTGATTTTCAAGCCATTTATAATTTTCTTTGATTGAAATTAAATGATTCTTTTTCTAAAGATGTTAAAATGACACCCTACCTAATATTGAAGGCATTAATTATATCATTAACAAATGAATTTGACGCAAACATCTCCGTGATAAGTATAGTTTTTATGGAAGACCTCTTCTTGCATGGTTACCAATATTGCTGCTGGGCTATTATGTTAACGTTCAATGTTGTGTTATTAGGGTGTGGACTATCTCAAGTATGACAACTGTTTTAATCTCGGCATCAAACCAAAAGAAAGGTGTCAGATTTATCCTAGTCTCATTCAAGTTATCCAATAATTAGGTACTTTAAACTTGGCTTGTAATTGTTTAGGTATCCACCGATGCGTGATGCCCTAAATGCAACTGGCCGCACAATTTTCTATTCACTTTGTGAATGGTAAACCAATTATTCCATTTATTTCCATAAACTCAATAATGCAGCGTACATTATGGTGATATTAACACTTTTATATTGATTTTGGCAGGGGTGTTGATGACCCTGCCTTGTGGGCTAGGAATGTTGGAAATAGCTGGCGTACAACAGGTGACATCAATGATTCATGGGTAAGGTTGGTATTCTAGACTCTGATATGTGTTTACATATTATGCTAAGCAGGCTTTAATTTCTGGTTTAAAGGACCATGCAGCTATTTATTGCTTTCAATGTCTGGGAACATAATTCCCATTACCATTCAGCACAACTTGACCAAACTTAAATAAGAATGAATGCCTCCTTTACTGAGTTAACAGACTCGCCTACTGAGCATCCTCATAATTTTAAGAAATGCTGAGCACCCTCATGGCTACTGGTTGATAAGATGAAGCAATATTCTAGTAGAAAGTAACAAAAACATTAAGGACCATCACTCAGTAACTACTCAATCACCTAACTGTTGTGATTTAGTTTAAGAACCAGGCCTCTGAGTAACGAGCTCTATTTGTAATATAATTGGTTAAATTACAAAAGTGGAAGAATTTATTATTAATAACTTTTCTCTAAATGTTTGCATTACCACAGTTTTTCTAAGTTTTGCAATAGAGTATCAGAAAATTTTAATATCTCTGCGGAGTACAAACTGTTGGATTTTTTACCTATTGGTTGATTGTCATTCTAATAGTGTTTTTCGTTTATTGTTAAGCATGACGACAATAGCTGATCTAAATGACAAATGGGCAACCTATGCAGGACCTGGTGGATGGAATGGTAAGAACTTGACCTTTCCACGCACTTAATTATGATGACTCCATAGTCTCAATTGTTTCAACTTTATGCCATGTTATTTTTAAATGATCAGATCCGGATATGTTGGAAGTTGGTAATGGAGGCATGACCTACCAGGAATATCGTGCTCATTTTAGCATCTGGGCTTTGATGAAGGTAACTCCATCGAGTCTGTGTCTCTTCTGCATTTAGCTTTTGCATATATGCTTAAATTGACAATTTTTTTTTTAATTTGGGGCTTGAAAGACAACCAGAAGAACAATACTATTGCTAATTTGTTTTTTTAACAAAGTTGTGCATTAAACTAATAAACTACCAAAGAAAAGAGCTTCCGTTCCTTTTTTATCTGGTCTAGGCTTTATTGCATTGGATAGAGTTGTATGACTCGGAGAAACTATGCTTATTTCCCTTGATCAATCAGTTGTCCCAATATGATTATTTTTCTCTTCTGCAATGCATGAATGTTTAGTATTCCAAGTCATTTTGAGCGAACTTTTGAATCCATGGATTTACATGGACCTTGGACATGCAGGCCCCACTTTTGATTGGCTGTGATGTAAGAAACATGACGGCAGAAACTCATGAGATTCTGACAAATAAAGAGGTTATTGCTGTAAACCAAGGTGATTCCCCTCTTTGCAACTCATTCTAAATATAAACTGAGACCATATCCAGTATTTTTACAAATATCTTATAGTTTTCAACGTATGTAATTAAGCAAATAACGCTGTGATTCTTTTGCAGATCCGCTTGGGGTTCAGGGAAGGAAAGTTCAAACTTCTGGAGTTGATGGTTGCTTGCAGGTCCTCCTGCCCCCTTGCATATGTTTATAATATATTCAATAAAATTACACTGGAATTATGGCTGAGCTATAATTGTTTTCCAGTCACTTTATAGTAAAAAAGCATTGCCTTAGCATGGGACTTTAATGGAAAAAACAAATTGTTTCTGTAGATATGCAGAAATAAGGCTACGTCTATTTTATGAGACTAAAACACTTCTGGATGATAAATATATATTTTGTAAGCGGAGTTGATATGGTTCAAACTAAAAGAAAAGAGGGATGTTATATATTGTGCGCGACCTTGTTAGCTATTTGAGTGTTGTTGTTTACAGGTGTGGGCTGGCCCTTTGTCTGGACATCGCTTGGCTGTAGTTCTATGGAATCGTTGTTCAAAGGCTGCAGCTATTACAGCTACATGGAAAAAGCTTGGGCTAGAATCCGGCACCAGTGTCTCGGTGCGAGACTTGTGGCAGGTGAGGACACCTAACACACGGATATTTATGCAGGTTTTCCTGGTAACACAGCTTTAGAGACGTGTGAAAAACTACATGCCTGACAAGTGAAAGATATCAATATTTCAGGATGACATGTTTTGATGGTTTCTTGGTGTTCCTATATAGTAAACTACTCATCTTTTGATGTCATACATTATTTAGTTGACCATTTAGTTATTCCTTCCGAGTATTAAAAGCCTTTTTAGTCCTTTAGCATCACTAATAGGTCTTATTTGCGTGAATAAGCCTTGCTGTGTTTTTCTGTTCATTTCAAAATTCATCGGCTCTTACTCGGTACCCGGGGAGCAATCTGTTTTATACTTTATTTGATAATTGAGATCATGAGATGTCATGAACGTATATTTGGAGCAAATAGGTTAGTGAAATTCAAGTAAATACCAAGTTATGCATGTCTCTTCCCTTCTGAGTTCTTTTGGGTTATAAAAGTTAGTTCTTGACTAAGATTCTTTTCTTTTTTGTTGCCTGCAGCACAAAGACATGGGAGGAGATTTCGTGACATCATTTGGTGCTCGAGTTGATGCTCATGATTGTGGAATGTACATCTTTACTCCTAAGACAGTGTCGCGTAGTTTTCTATTAAAGTTTACGGCATAATGACTCTTGCATATGTTTGAGCATTAATGTATCCAAGTGTTGTGAATATGAGAAGGATTGTTTATCATAGTAACGCCAATCCCTCGTCATTATTTAATGCAAGGGGTATATTACTGTAAAAACTCTGGATTGAAACTTCTAAGATATCGTAAGAATGATAATTAGTAGTGTTATGATGTTCTTACCTTCACATTTTTAACTTAAATTTCAATTTGGCCCCTAAACCTGTACATAATGAATCACCAAAAGTATATTTTTACCAATTAGTTCCTATAATTTGTTAGTTTTTATCAAATAATCTAAACTTGTAGTCAATTAGTTTCTTCCAGTTGTTTTTAAATAGTTACATTTGGTTGAACTGAAAAATTTAAAATTCAATGGATGGATTGATAAAAAAATTAATTTTGATTTTAATTACTCATTGCATGTGATTTTCCGAGGCAAATTGATAGTTAAGTCTCACATTTTTCATATCGGAGTTATTTGAGCATGAAGCACATTAGTTTACTGGAAAGTAATTCTAAACTGATCTCGGCAAGGATCCATACAAAATCCTCAAGAAAATTGCATGTAAAAATCTTTTCATATGTATATAATCAATCAAAAAGGCATATGAGGTGCATGTAAAATATCTTTTGCTGACACTACGCCCTAAGATGTTACTTTCTTTTAAAGGATCTACAATGTTGAGATGCTTAATAATTCTCGACTGCTTTTGTTGGAACTGAGAAATTCTCTATGCATCTCTTCAGAAGCTCCGGGCTGAGCAATAACTCATTCCCATTTTTATCTGGTGACTCTGCTACGATGACCACAAAAAGATGCATCAACTCGAGACTCGAGAGAATTCACTTATTAGATTTCTCCTAATAATCTACTACAGCTTACCGACAATTTGCGGAAGGGAAGATACTGCAATAGGTCCATTAATAGTGACACCAAAGTTATCCCAATCAAAAGTGCTATAGTACTTCAAAAATTTCAATAGGACCTGTAAATAAATAACATAAATTGATTCATTATCTAAACATGCAGAAATATTAACGCTGAAATCAAAATACTCACTGCTAAAATACTCAAGCTGTTGGGCGAGGCTTTAACCATAGTTATTCTTAACACACACCCGCACGCTTCATGCTCTATAGGCTTGAAATCTAAGCACACAGGCCCATCTCACCTTTTTCTTAACAGTTACCAGCCTGCCAAAATTTCTCTCGACTCCCTTCAACCTTAATGTATTTCCTCTCAATACTATGACAGATTGCTACCAGAAGGGAAGGGAGGAATATACCTGCTCCAGAAAGCAAAGAGCACATAACCCTGCCATTTGATTGAAAGAGATATCAACTGATATGTTCTTCACAGAGCATTTTACAACCTTAACCTGTCGGCCAATAACGCAAAATTAAAAACCTTACACATAACAAAGGACTGAAAATATTTTGTTTAAGAAATGCTAACCATCATTCCCAATAAATATGTTGCACACACAGACAAGCACATATCATATTCCTATCCACTTACTCGGGGCAATATTCTCATAATAAGTCAATAACTTTCTACATAAGAAATGTTAACGAAAAACCAAGAACAAAGAAAAGCAATTGATTTAGCCCTAGAAATTAACCATATCACTGATTCGCACTCCGATAACAATTAAGAAAATCTTGCTTCATACACAAAGGGAAAATATAATATACACGGGTGAAAGTACAACAATTGAGTTTTAAAACATAATTAGTATAAAATTAAGGGGCAAATGAAACATTGGTTCAACTTTCAAATCGTCGAACTAAGTATCAATTTTTGATTCATTACGGAAGTAAGTTGTAAGGATGAATGATCTCAGAATAAATCAATAACTTTACACTCATGGGATGCTGACAGAAATCTAATAACATAATGAACCAAATAAAACACCAAAAGTGCAAGAGAATAACCACAAAATCAAAGACAAAACAAACCGAAAACAGATTATCAAAGTAAAATGCTCGAATTTCAGGGTAAGCAGAATATATAATGAGCACAGAACAATATTATAGGAGTTCTAACCCTTTTTTAGCTTCTCTAGAATAGAGTCTTCATACAATTTGAAGCCAACGCCAACCAAATTATTTAGGCGAGTAGTGCTTGGATAGTCTGCTGGCACAGTTGGTTTGACAGGTAAAACGCTGCTCGCTCTCTCGCTTCAAGATCGGACACCATCTTCCGTCGTTTGGAATCGCTCTGAGCCGAGCGAACACATCGCTGGCGCTTAATTTGGAGAAGATTATCAAGTAATTTGCGAGCTTTATCATCTTTGAGAATCTCATACGAAGACTTGAGCTTCTGAAAGTTATGATGAGCATTGGGGTCATCAGGTCTCTTATCAGGGTGCAATTCTAATGCCTTTTTCTTGTACGCTTTCGATATTTCGGTTTCTGTAAGCTTAGCCCCCTCTTCACCAGATGGTAACCCTAAAATTTCATAATCATCCATTGAAGATTATTATTCAATGCTTATACAAGATTATTATAATCTTCTATTTAGACTTAAGTAGCAATTTGCCCCCTCAACTTATAAATAATGGCAATTAATACATAAATTAACTTTATCGGCAAATTAGTCATAAACTTATATATTATGGACAATTAGCTCCATTTTGGCAATTTGAACTTGTAAATTATTTGTCCTTAAATAGGCAATTTTCCCATAAAATTTTAAGCTAATTTTTCTAAAATGGGGCTAACAAGTTCATGACTAATTTGCCCACAAAGTTAATTTATGTGTTAATTGCTAATTACTTAAAAATTGAGAGGGCAAATTGCTACTTAAATCCTTCTATTTATAGTGGTATTAGTCATACTAATATATGTTTGGTTTTTTTAATATCTAGCGCAATTCCTTTTAGGAATTTCACCTCCTCACTTTGTTACAAAGTATCAAAAACGTTAAAAATTAGTAAAACCGGATTACTTTTACTCTGAATTTGTCAAAACCGGCTCAAAAACTCCTTCTATGCTGACGTGGCACTGTAATTGGAGAGTGAATTTTATAAATATCATAATTTATTCTAATTAATTATAATTAAAATATAATTAATTATAATTAAACTCTAATTAGTTCAAGGGCCTTTTTGAATTTTTCAAAAAAAAACTCAAAAGAATTTTGGCTTTCTGGCATAATGTAATAATGGAGGGTGACGCACTTCAAGTTTCGCAAGTAATCAATACAAAAACAGTCCAGGATTTCAGAACTTGAGGAATTTATCAAGATATATGGCGTCTCCAAAATCAGTTTGCACATTGTTTGGTTTAGTATGTCAATCGTCGGTTTAATAGTTTAGCCCACGATTTAGCTTTAGCTGTTAAATCTTTGTTTTTACAACAGACATGAGTCATGTACTTCACAGTTTCTTAATATATAACTACTGCTTCTGTTAAAAAAAAGCATAAATATTTTTATTTGTTTAGGTCTTTGTATTTATTAAATACACGTATTTTTATATGTTTTAGGTCTTTGTATTTGTTAAGTACAAGTATTCTTGTATAGAAAATGCATCAAATGCTCAAATATCAATTAGAATTAGGAAAATAGACAGAATTATTGGAAAGTGTTTCTCACTAATACATTTTATACATGGTTTATATCCATCAAGCTTTTTTTTAATATTTTATATCCATATTTCCGTTATAAATTTGTGAAGAAATTATGATAGACAGTCATAAATTGATATTTTGTAATTGTCTTTGTCAACGGATTAGCGGCGAATTTGTTAATCAGTCGCTAATCCGTAAGTTTAAGTGAAACTCAGCGTTTCACTTAAGCAATTTATCGACATATTCTTTTATTCGCCGCTAAATTAATGAAGGATAAAACATTCATCGCTAAATCGATCCGGTAATGAAACGAACCATTTCATTAACGGATCAGCGACGAATGTTTTTCTTTAAGCGACGAATAGTAAAAAGAATGTACGTGCGAACCTATGAATCTAAATTCGTCGTAAATTCTGGAGCAATTTAAAAGGTTTGTTTTAGCCATGTACATGTAAGTTGCCAATTTGAATGTGATCTATTGGGTTGGTCATTTCCTAGTAGCTTTGTACATAGCTCAATGGACAAATAATTCCCGCATACTACGGGGAAGCCAACAATGGGTAATCCGGAAAAATAAAAAATGTCCTCTAATCCTAAGTAAATATGATAATTACCAAAAACAAATGTACATGTATCTTTATTATATCTCCTCATTATTTCATATCTTTAAACTTGAAAAAAAAATGCCTAGTCTCTCCATAACCTTCGGATCAACATCCCAAAATTTGAAAGTTTGAATACCAGTTTTTCCTCTCTGCAATTAAAAACTTAAGTGAAAGAAATCAAAAAGCTTACTTAGTGAAGAAATGATTACATACCATTAGAAGCAACTGAAGAATGAAAAATGAAAAATCTGTAAAAGCACACAGACTTGTGAAAGAAGAAAGATGGAAGAAGTGAGTTTATTTAAAAAAAAAAAAAGAATGCTAATATGCGGTAATTTGTGAGGTTAAGTGAAACTCAGCGTTCCACTTAACGAATTTAGCGACGAATTCTTTTATTCGTCGCTAAATTAGTGACGGATAAAGATCCGTCGCTAAATCGATCCGGTAATGAAACGAACCGTTTCATTTATGGATGTTTTGTTTTTAGCGACGGATAGTAAAAAAAATGTACGCTCGAACATATGGATCTAAATTAGACGTAAATTTGAGAACATTTTGAAAGGTTTGTTTTAGCCATGTACATGTAAGTTGTCAGTTTCAATGTGATCTATTAGGTTGGTCATTTTCTAGTAGCTTTGTACATAACTCAGTGGACGAATAATCCCCGCATACTACGGGGAAGCATCAATGGGTAATCCGGACAAATAAAAAATATCCTCCAATCCTAACTAAATATGATGATTACCAAAAATAAATGTACATGTATCTTTATTATATCCCCTCATATTTTATATCCCTAAACTTGGAAAAGGAAGAAGAGTCTAGTCTCTCCATAACACTCGAATCAACATTTCAAGATATGAAAGTTTGAATACAAGTTTTTCCTCTCTACAATTACAAAAAAAAAACCCGACTTAAGTGAAAGAAATCAAAAAGTTTACTTAGTGAAGAAATGATTACATACCATTAGAAGCAATTGAAGAATGAAGAATGAAAAATATGTAAAAATGCACACAGACTTGTGAAAGAAGGAAGATGGAAGAAGTTATTTTTTTTTAAAAGAAGCGGAATATTAATAGGCGGTAATCCGTGAGGTTAAGTGAAACTAAGCATTTCACTTAACCAATTTATCGACGAATTCTTTTATTCTTCGCTAAATTAGTGACAGATAAAAAATATGTCGCTAAATAAGAGACGGATAAAAGTCCGTCGCTAAATTAGGGACGGATAAAAGATCCGTCGCTAAATTAGGGACGGATAAAAGATTTGTCGCTAAATCGATCAGGTAATGAAACGAACCGTTTCATTATCAGATGTTTTGTGTTTAGCAACGGATAGTAAAAAGAACATACGCGCGAACATATGGATCTAAATTTGCCATAAATTCGGGAACAGTTTGAAAGGTTTGTTTCATCCATGTACATGTAAGTTGCCAGTTTGAATGTAATCTATTAGGTTGATCATTTCCTATTAGCTTGTACATAGCTCAGTGGACGAATAATCCCCGCATACTACGGGGACGCCATCAATGGTTAATCCGGACAAATAAAAAATGTCATATAATCCTAACTAAATATGATGATTACCAAAAACAAGTGTATTTGTATCTTTATTATATCCCCTCATTATTTCATATCCCTAAACTTGGAAAAGAAGAAGTTCCTAGTCTCTTCATAACCCTCAAATCAACATCCCAAGATTTGAAAGTTTGAATACAAGTTTTTTCTCTCTGCAATTACAAAAAAAGCAGACTTATGTGAAAGAAATCAAAAAGTTTACTTAATGAAGAAATGATTACATACCATTTAAAGCGACTGAAGAATGAAGAATAAAAAATGAAAAATCTGTAAAAATGCACACAAACTTGTGAAAAAAGGATGATGCAAGAAGTGAGTTTATTAAAAAAAAAAAGAGAAATACTAATAGGCGGTAATCCGAGGTTAAGTGAAACTCGGCGTTTCTCTTAACCAAATTGTTTTATTCATCGCTAAATTAGTGATGGCTAAAAGATCCGTCGCTAAATCGATCCGGTAATGAAACGAACCGTTTCATTTATGGATCAACGACATATGTTTTCTTTTTAGCGACGGATAGTAAAAAAGAATGTACGCGCGAACATATGTATCTAAATTCGCCGTAAATTCAGGAACAATTTGAAAGGTTTGTTTTATCCATGTACATGTAAGTTGCCAGTTTGAATGTAATCTATTAGGTTGATCATTTCCTAGTAGCTTTTTACATAGCTCAGTGGACGAATAATTCCCGTATACTACGGGGAAGCCATTAATGGGTAATCCGGACAAATAAAAAATGTCCTCTAATCCTAAGTAAATATGATGATTACTAAAGACAAATGTACATGTATCTTTATTATATCCCCTCATTATTTCATATCCTTAAACTTGGAAAAATAAGAAGTGCCCAGTCTCTCCATAACCCTCAAATCAACATCCCAAGATTTAAAAGTTTGAAGACAAGTTTTTCCTCTCTACAATTACAAAAAAACAGACTTAAGTGAAAGAAATCAAAAAATTTACTTTGAGAAGAAATGATTACATACCATTTGAAGTAACTGAAGAATGAAAAATAAAAAATCTGTAAAAATATCCACAGACTTGTGAAAGAAGGAAGATGGAAGTGAGTTTATTTAAAAGAAGAAGAAGACGATGAACACTAATAGGCGGTAATCCGTCAAGTTAAGTGAAGCTCATCTTTTCACTTAACCAATTTTGCGACAGATTCTTTTATTCGTCGCTAAATTAGGGACGGATAAAAGATCTGTCGATTAATTGAGCTGGTAGTGAAACGAACTGTTTCATTAACCGATGAGCGACAAATGTTTTATTTTTAGCGACAGATAGTAAAAAGAATGTACGGACGAGCATATGGATCTAAATTCGCCGTAAATTTAGGAATAGTACTTTCAAAGGTTTGTTTTAGCCATGCACATATAAGTTGTCAGTTTGAATGTGATCTATTAGGTCGGTCATTTCCTAGTAGTTTTGTACATAGCTCAGTGGACGAATAATCCCACATATTAAGGGGAAGCCATCAATGGGTAATCCGGACAAATAAAAATTTCCTCTAATCCTAACTAAATATGATGATTACCAAAAACAAATGTACATGTATCTTTATTATATCCCCTCATCATTTCATTTTCCTAAACTTGGAAAAAGAAAAAGTGCCTAGTCTCTCCATAACCCTCAGATTAACATCCCAAGATTTGAAAGTTTGAATACAAGTTTTTCCTCTCTGTAATTACAAGAAAAAAAACAGACATAAGTGAAAGAAATCAAAAAGTATACTTTGTGTAGAAATGATTCTATACCATTTGAAGCAACAGAAGAATGAAGAATGAAAAATGAAAAATCTGTAAAAATGCACAAAGACTTGTGAAAGAAGGAAGATGGAAGAAGTAAGTTTATTTTTAAAAAAAAGAAGAGTAATACTAATAAGCGGTAATCTGTGAGGTTAAGTGAAACTCGACGTTTCACTTAACCAATTTAGCGATAAATTCTTTTATTTGTCGCTAAATTAGGGACGGATAAAAGATCCATCGCTAAATCGATCCAGTAATTAAACAAACTGTTTCATTAACGGATCAGCGACATATGTTTTGTTATTAGGGACGGATAGTAAAAAGAATGTACACGCGAACATATGGATCTAAATTCGCCGTAAATTCGAGAACAGTTTGAAAGGTTTCTTTTAGCCATGTACATATAAGTTGCCAGTTTGAATGTGATCTATTAGGTTGGTCCTTTCCTAGTGGCTTTGTACATAGCTCATTGGACGAATAATCTCCGCTTACTACGGAGAAGCCATCAATGGG
Organism: Mercurialis annua; assembly: GCF_937616625.2. Lineage (NCBI taxonomy): Eukaryota > Viridiplantae > Streptophyta > Magnoliopsida > Malpighiales > Euphorbiaceae > Mercurialis > Mercurialis annua. The sequence goes on from NC_065577.1 coordinate 43,104,066, forward strand.
TAATCCGGACAAATAAAAAATGTCCTTTCATCCTAAGTAAATATGATGATTACCAAAAACAAATGTACATGTATCTTTATTATATCCCCTAATTATTTCATATTCTTAAGCTTGGAAAATGAAGAAGTGTCTAGTCTCTCCATAACCCTCAGATCAACATCCCAAGATTTGAAAGCTTGAATACAAGATTTGACTTAAGTGAAAGAAATCAAAAAGCTTACTTAGTGAAGAAATGATTACATAACATTTGAAGCAACTGAAACATGAAGAAAGAAAAATGAAAAATCTGTAACAATGCACACAGACTTGTGAAAGAAGGAAGATGGAAGAAGTAAGTTTATTTAAAAAAAAAGAGTAATACTAATAAGCGGTAATCTGTGAGGTTAAGTGAAACTCGACGTTTCACTTAACCAATTTAGCGATAAATTCTTTTATTTGTCGCTAAATTAGGGACGGATAAAAGATCAATCGCTAAATCGATCCGGTAATTAAACAAACTGTTTCATTAACGGATCAGCGACATATGTGTTGTTATTAGGGACGGATAGTAAAAAGAATGTACACGCGAACATATGGATCTAAATTCGCCGTAAATTCGGGAACAATTTGAAAGGTTTCTTTTAGCCATGTACATGTAAGTTGCCAGTTTGAATGTGATCTATTAGGTTTGTCATTTCCTATTGGCTTTGTACATAACTTAGTGAATGAATAATCTCCGCATACTACGGGGAAGCCATCAATGGGTAATCCGGACAAATAAAAAATGTCCTTTCATCCTAAGTAAATATGATGATTACCAAAAATAAATGTACATGTATCTTTATTATATCCCCTCATTATTTCATATTCTTAAGCTTGAAAAAATAAGAAGTGTCTAGTCTCTCCATAACCCTCAGATCAACATCCCAAGATTTGAAAGCTTGAATACAAGATTTGACTTAAGTGAAAGAAATCAAAAAGCTTACTTAGTGAAGAAATGATTACATAACATTTGAAGCAACTGAAACATGAAGAAAGAAAAATGAAAAATCTGTAACAATGCACACAGACTTGTGAAAGAAGGAAGATGGAAGAAGTAAGTTTATTTAAAACAAAAGAGTAATACTAATAAGCGGTAATCTGTGAGGTTAAGTGAAACTCGACGTTTCACTTAACCAATTTAGCGATAAATTCTTTTATTTGTCGCTAAATTAGGGACGGATAAAAGATCAATCGCTAAATCGATCCGGTAATTAAACAAACTGTTTCATTAACGGATCAGCGACATATGTGTTGTTATTAGGGACGGATAGTAAGAAGAATGTACACGCGAACATATGGATCTAAATTCGCCGTAAATTCGGGAACAATTTGAAAGGTTTCTTTTAGCCATGTACATGTAAGTTGCCAGTTTGAATGTGATCTATTAGGTTGGTCATTTCCTATTGGCTTTGTACATAACTTAGTGAATGAATAATCTCCGCATACTACGGGGAAGCCATCAATGGGTAATCCGGACAAATAAAAAATGTCCTTTCATCCTAAGTAAATATGATGATTACCAAAAATAAATGTACATGTATCTTTATTATATCCCCTCATTATTTCATATTCTTAAGCTTGAAAAAATAAGAAGTGTCTAGTCTCTCCATAACCCTCAGATCAACATCCCAAGATTTGAAAGCTTGAATACAAGATTTGACTTAAGTGAAAGAAATCAAAAAGCTTACTTAGTGAAGAAATGATTACATAACATTTGAAGCAACTGAAACATGAAGAAAGAAAAATGAAAAATCTGTAACAATGCACACAGACTTGTGAAAGAAGGAAGATGGAAGAAGTAAGTTTATTTAAAAAAAAAAGAGTAATACTAATAAGCCGTAATCTGTGAGGTTAAGTGAAACTCGACGTTTCACTTAACCAATTTAGCGATAAATTCTTTTATTTGTCGCTAAATTAGGGACGGATAAAAGATCAATCGCTAAATCGATCCGGTAATTAAACAAACTGTTTCATTAACGGATCAGCGACATATGTTTTGTTATTAGGGACGGATAGTAAAAAGAATGTACACGCGAACATATGGATCTAAATTCGCCGTAAATTCGGGAACAATTTGAAAGGTTTCTTTTAGCCATGTACATGTAAGTTGCCAGTTTGAATGTGATTTATTAGGTTGGTCATTTCCTAGTGGCTTTGTACATAACTTAGTGAACGAATAATCTCCGCATACTACGGGGAAGCCATCAATGGGTAATCCGGACAAATAAAAAATTTCCTTTCATCCTAAGTAAATATGATGATTATCAAAAACAAATGTACATGTATCTTGATTATATCCCCTCATTATTTCATATTCTTAAGCTTGGAAAAATAAGAAGTGTCTAGTCTCTCCATAACCCTCAGATCAACATTCCAAGATTTGAAAGTTTGAATACACGATTTGACTTAAGTGAAAGAAATCAAAAAGTTTACTTAGTGAAAAAATGATTACATACCATTTGAAGCAACTGAAACATGAAGAAAGAAAAGTGAAAAATCTGTAACAATGCACACAGACTTGTGAAAGAAGGAAGATGGAAGAAGTAAGTTTATTTAAAAAAAAAAAAGAGTAATACTAATAAGCGGTAATCTGTGAGGTTAAGTGAAACTCGACGTTTCACTTAACCAATTTAGCGATAAATTCTTTTAGTTGTCGCTAAATTAGGGACGGATAAAAGATCCATCGCTAAATCGATCCAGTAATTAAACAAACTGTTTCATTAACGGATCAGCGACATATGTTTTGTTATTAGGGACGGATAGTAAAAAGAATGTACACGCGAACATATGGATCTAAATTCACCGTAAATTCGAGAACAGTTTGAAAGGTTTCTTTTAGCCATGTACATATAAGTTACCAGTTTGAATGTGATCTATTAGGTTGGTCCTTTCCTAGTGGCTTTGTACATAGCTCATTGGACGAATAACCTCCGCTTACTACGGAGAAGCCATCAATGGGTAATCCGGACAAATAAAAAATGTCCTTTCATCCTAAGTAAATATGATGATTACGAAAAACAAATGTACATGTATTTTTATTTTTCCCTTATTATTTCATTTTCCTAAACTTGAAAAAAGAAGTGCCTAGTCTCTACATAACCCTCAGATCAACATCCCAATATATGAAAGTTTGAACACAAATTTTTCCTCTCTGCAATTATAAAAAAAAACAGACTGAAGTGAAAGAAATCAAAAAGTTTACTTAGTGAATAAATGATTACATACCATTTGAAGCAACTGAAGAATGAAGAATGAAAAATGAAAAAACTGTAAAAATGCACACAGACTTGTGAAAGAAGGAATATGAAAGAAGTGAGTTTATTTAAAAAAAAGTGGAATATTAATAGGCGGTAATTTGTGAGGTTAAGTGAAACTCAGCGTTTCACCTAATTAATTTAGCGACAAATTCTTTTATTCGTCGGTAAATTAATGACGGATAAAAGATCCGTTGCTAAATCGATTCAGTAATGAAACGAACCATTTTCATTAACGGATGTTTTGTTTTTAGCGACATATAGTAAAATAAAAAATGTCCTATAATTCTAACTAAATATGATGATTACCAAAAACGGATGTATCTGTATCTTTATATTATCTCCTCATTATTTTATATCCCTAAACTTGGAAAAAGAAGAAATGCCTAGTCTCTCCATAACCCTCGGATCAACATCCTAAGATATGAAAGTTTGAATACAAGTTTTTCCTCTCTGCAATTACTGAAAAAACATACTTAAATGAAAGAAATAAAAAAATTTACTTAGTGAAGAAATAATTACATACCATTTGAAGAAACTGAAGAAGGAAGAATGAAAAATGAAAAATCTGTAAAAACGCACACAGACTTGTGAAAAGAAGGAAGATGGAAGAAGTTAGTTTATTTAAAAAAAAAAAAGAGGAATACTAATAGGCGGTAATTCGTGAGGTCACGTGAAACTTAGCGTTTCACTTAACCAACTTAGCAACAAATTCTTTTATTCGTCGCTAAATTAGTGACTGATAAAAGCTCCATCGCTAAATGGATCCGGTAATGCAACGAACCGTTTCATTAACGGATGAGCGACACATGTTTTGTTTTTAGGGACAGATGGTAAAAAAAATGTACGCGCGAACATATGGGTCTAAATTCGCCGTAAATTCGGAAACAGTTTGAAATGTTTGTTTTAGCCATGTATATGTAAGTTGTTAGTTTGAATGTGATCTATTAGGTTGGTCATTTCCTAGTAGTAGCTCAGTGGACGAATAATCTCCGCATACAACGGGGAAGTCATCAATGGGTAATCCGGACAAATAAAAAATATCCTCTAATCCTAACTAAATATGATGATTACCAAAAACAAATGTACCTATATATTTATTATATCTTCTCATTATTTCATATCCCGAAACTTGGACAAAAAAGAAATGTCTAGTCTCTCCATAACTCTTGGATCAACGTCCCAAAATTTGAAAGTTTGAATATAGGTTTTTCCTCTCTGCAATTATAATAAAAACATATTTAAGTGAAAGAAATAAAAAAGTTTACTTAGTGAAGAAATGATTACATACCATTTGAAGCAACTGAATAATGAACAATGAAAAATAAAAAATCTGTAAAAAGTCACACAGACTTGTGAAAAAAAGAAGATGGAAGAAGTGAGTTCATTAATAAAAATACTTTTATTATTTGAGAGGGAATTACTGAAGGGCACAAATCTCTGTAAAAGATTTCCATTGGTCATTTGGCTATTCCAAGAATGTAACACCCCGTAAATTTTCTGAATAGTTCCGTAGAATTATCGTTTACTTTGGGGTTCGTTTGAGTGGTTCGGCCACTTAGAATTGTGGTTTTCGAGTTCCAAACCTTTTTATATATGTTTTGAGTTGTTTTGGGTGTGGCCTCGGGATTTGGAGAGGTCTCGTTTTCATTTTAAAAAATTTAATTATTTCGGATCCTAAAAGATTTCGCGGGCGCACCAGGGATGGGTCGCGAGCGCGACACAGGTATAGCGGGCGCAACGCGTATCTGTCCAGTTTGTCTTTTTTCTATAAATAGCACCCTTATTCGACCTGAAATTTTTTCTATCAACTTCTAAAAACCCTAAACGGCTGTATACTCTCTGATATCGATTCCCCTTCAATCCTCAGTCCTATTTCAATCTTTGGTAAGAATTTCTTCCATTTTTTAGTGGTTTAATCCCTAGTTATCATTCCTATTGTTTATAAATTCATTAGCTACGGTATTTGATGATTGTAGGCTTGCTTTAATCAATTTATTTTTGGATTTCCTCCCTTTGATCATTCAAGAGGTTAGTAATTCCTTTTACACTTGTTTTACGATATAATTTATGTGTGGTACCGTTTACATGTTGTGTTAGATCTTTACTTAGGGTATTTGGCTTGTATGTTTCTGTTTTGTTTAATTATAGAATCTGAAAATATTGATTAGATTTGTTGTTAGCTTGTTCTTGGTCACTTGTACTTGGGGTGGATTGATTTGGTTGAGTTAATTGAAGGATTAAGCAATAGAGGGATATTTTAAATTGTAATTATGTTTAGCCTAAATTGAAATCTAAAAATCCTTGTGGAACTTGATAATAGATTGCCAGATATCAACCATACATTGGATGAGTTGGTAACTTTAGTTAGATAATATCATTATGGCAAAATATGGCTTCCTCAAATTAATTCGTTGTTTTTCAAAGGATTATATATGTGGCTGGAAATCTTTATTAAAGAACTGTTTTAAAGAATTTAAAATGAGTACTTGGGCGCCTAATTGACTTATTGTTTAATCGATGATTTTGGGTTTATTTCCCTAAGTTATGTGGTTTACTTAGGGTGGCTTAATCAAATTACTAAACGCTGGAAATTGTGACTATAAACTGTTTTTAATAAACATAAAAGATGTTAGTCACCTTAGTTGCTTTGATAATCAATGTTTGTCATGGCATTTAAGTTGTGGATATTTTTACAATTTTTTAAGGCTATTTAAGTTTGTATTTCAGGTTTGAGTTTAAGTCTTTAAAAAGGATGTTTAAATCATCTGATTTCATTTAAGATGACTTATTTAACTGTTTTAAATGATTATGGATCTGGATTAGAACGAGTTACTCGATAGGCGAGTATCCAGACTGTGTGCACCGGTAAATAATTTGGAATTGGCTACCTATAAGTGTGACTTATTTTGAACTCGATGAGGATTTGTTCCCATCTACTTTAAATTATACTTTGAGATTTCATTTCAATACAGTATTCCATAATCAAGTATATAAGTATATTAGTATAAAATGATTTATCAATAAAAAAAAGTATAAAATGATTTGGTCGATCTCTGATTTTTTTGATTTCCCTCGGAGGTTCTTTTGTTTTAAATAAACTAGTGAACCGTTTTATACTCTCAGACCGCAGTAGAACTAGTTAGCCGGTTATGATTATTTTACACTTTTCTTTGTCGGAGTGGTCCGACTATTTTATATTTGATATTGGCATGTTATATTTTGAATTTGATTTATATATGGCATGTTGTTGGGTCTCGGATTTTAGCCGAGCATTTCAGATATTTAAGCGGTTTCTTATATTAAAACTGTTTATATAAACTGTTAGATTTTGGTTGGAGTCTCGGCTGCCCCCAAGTAGTGTTTTCTGCAGGTTTATATGTTTGTTTGATTATCCGCGAGGTTTGCTACGGATTTTGGTACGATCATACCCATACCCTAGCACCGGTCGCGATCCATGAATTTGGGCGTGACAAAGAAATAGTTATAAAATCACAAGAGCTCAATTGGACAAAACCCAGACGTTTCAGCTTTCTTTTTGATTTGCATGCTAGAGTCACTTTTTGTCCTTTTGTAGTCATTCCCGAGATGCTTATCATTATCATCTGCACCTGTCTTTTTATTTTCACTTAATTCATTCAATAATCCATTTTTTTTACATTTGCATACCTAATCAAAACTGAGAATATATCATCCATCGATGATAATCTGACAAAAGATTGATTTGTAATATGAGAAAATCATCGATGATAATCGGAAAAGATTTCTATATATTATTCATCTTCTTCAATCTCATATTTTCCGTCGAAAATGTAGATTTCAACGTCTCCACCATTTCTTTTTCGATGAAGGTTACAGTACTCTGCTCGGAGATTCCAATCTCGTTAGCTCTCCCAAAGCGTCTAATTGCTTCTCGACCGCTTCACCGGTATCTTATGATTTCAATATATTTTGATTTTGATTTTGATTTTATTTATAAATGAATTTATTTTCAGGCTCGGGTTTTATTTCGTCAGGAATGTATAAATATGGATTCTTCAGCGCTAATATCAAGTAGCCCGGAGATTATACAGCTGGTTTATGTGTTGCCTTCTACGTAATTCATTCATCATTATCTTTTTATTTTCTCATATATTTTCTGCTTTGTTTACTATCCAATCCATATGTTCGCGCGTACATTCTTTTTACGCCGCATCTCATTGCAGCAGACACGGCCTGTCAGTGATGAGATCGAGGAGTGCATTATTAGAGAGGTTGATGACCGAGTCGAGCGGCGAATGCATGAGGTGGAAGCTTTAGTGGACGACTAGATTAGCGATCGGTCCGTGCTGAGGTCTGTGCTGAGCTGGATAAGCTGATGAGTACACGCCCACCAGAGTTTCGCACACAGCTCCCCCCACCCCCACCAGATAAGGACGACACTACACGTTTGTAATGTCTTTTGTGATAGTTTTTAACACTTAACTATGTTTACGTTATTTATTACTTAAAACAAATTTTGTAAACTTTTAACTTATTTTATATATATTATGGTTTTAATTATATTTATATATTTCCTTCCGTGTATATAATTAATGTGTGTAACAGATTTAATCAATAACAGAAAATGTTTTTTAAAAAAGACGGAAAATAGAAAAATTCTGCCAGACCAATGTGTCATTAGCGAAGGAAATTCCTATATTATCGATTTTGGTCGGGATGACCAAGCAAAGCCCGACCAAATTAGCGACAAATTTTTTTCAATTACTGACGTAATATTTCGTCGATAGTTTAGCGACAGGCCCCTTTTTTGTCGCTAATAATTTAGCGACTGGAATTCTACTGATGGATACGTTCTGTCGGTAATCCGTCGCTAATATCAATTAGCGACAGAATTTAGGTGTTTAGCGAAGGAAATTTCCGTCGCTAAACACGTGTTTTCTAGTAGTGGTCACAAAAACAAAAATTTGTGACGGATAATAAATTTAATACAAATCCGTCACAAATATCAATAAAAAATTCATCGCCAAACAATTTAAATGGTTATAAATAATGTAAATTCGTCATAAACGCACACTGGTCGTCTTTCTCAGTGAGGAAGACGAATGTTTCATTTTCCTCACTGGCGAAAACAAACAAATATTTAAAAAAATTATTTTTATCTAAAAAAATTATTTAAACTTAATAAAATTGTTTAATAATAAATTATATTATTATTTGAATTTATGGAAAAGATGGTTTTTTATTCCTTTTATAACATTAAATGTTTTTTAAAAAATATACTAAAAAAGGATTAGATTGATATTTTGTTCGAGTGAAAAAAAGTCAATTTAAATTTTAGGATGAAATTAAAGACCAAAATTGCGAATTTGGTTGAATTGGACAAAATTATAACGTCAGGGTGTAACTCAAGAGGGACTAAAAAGTCAAGAGTTTTTTTAGTGATTAAGCCTTCTATAAATTACTAGTTTTACTTTACGTGTTTCACACGTGACTCGTAGTGTGACTCGTCAAATTATCAAATATAATTTGAAATAGTAGTTAATTTGTAATACTTTATCTTGCTATGTTGAATTAATACCCAAATTTTATAATTATATTATATTTTAATAAAAAAATATAAAATAATAATTAAAATAGCAATTTATCGGGATATTTTATTTTATTTTATAATAGTAATTATTAGATAGTGAAAGTAATATATTTTAATTAGTATTTTAGATAATTATCTTCACATAGTAGTTTGTTTTAATTAGTACTCTAACTTATCTTAACATAGTAGTCTATTTTAGTTAGTACTCTAATTCTAATAATTATTTTAATAGTTTTTAATTAATAATTAAATTTTATAAAGTGAACATGATATTAACGTAAATGTGCATGTCTCCCCCCCTCCCAATCCGTGCTTTTATATATAGTATAGATAAATAATAAATTTTATAGGAATAATTTTAAATAAATAATTAATAACATTGAAACAACAGTCGATTGTTCAAAATTCAAAACTAACAACAATTTTTTAGATTTGTTTACCAAATATTTAAGTTGAGCTTTTAAAAAAAAAAATCTAAAGCTAGAAATTTTACCAAAAAAGTAGAACTAAACATCCTATTGATTGAAGTAAATAAATTTACAAGCTTGATTGTTCTTATCCAAAAACTAAACACCATAAATATTAACGCAATTATTTTCATTTTAAAAATATAGAGTGGAACTTTTTCAATAAAAAATATCATTTATCTTAAAATTTACGGTTTAGGCTCATATAAATCAAATTTAATATATATCAATAACAAAACCATAGTATTGTCTTTATTTTCTTCGAGTTTTATGTTTTTTTTTGGACATGTACATCTTTTGTGAGAATTGATAATCCATTAATTTTTTTGTAAGAAAACTCTTTTAAATATTATGACGTGTTTACAAAACTGGTTACTTCATGGAAATTGAAACTCTAAAGCCATGTATAGTTGTAGAAAATACTGCCTATTTTTCAAAAAATTACTCCAAAAAAACTGAAAATATAGACTCTTTTCCTCTTTTTCTCTAATGTTACACATATTCTATATTTTGTGATGTCATTATCTTTTCTCTTAAGCTATTTGTAGAATGTAAGATCTGCATCATCTTCAATACTTATTGGAGGACAATCACCACTGATTTTGTACTTAATAACTAATTTATTTTGTTTAAGCTGGATCTTCATTTCAGTAGAGATTATATCAACAAGATTTGTGAAGTTACAATTTTTTTGTAATATGATTCCAGATACTCTATAATTTGAATAAGATGAATCATCTTCCCATAAGCCATCATATTGTAATAAAATCTGTAAATCTTCCATTCCTGAAGTAAAAATTAAAATAGTAAAAACGATTGTAACTCATTGTAAACAATTAAAAAATCAAAATTTTACTGATTAAAACTAATGTCAACTATTGTAAACGCATAACATTTAACATTTAAACTAATTTCAACTAACATTTAAACTAATGTCAACATTTAAACCAACAATATATATATTTTCATCTAAAATAACATTTAAACTAATGTCAACTATTGTAAACACATATAAACTACATATGCAACTGTTTTACACTTTATAATAATTAAAAATATTTTTATATAAAATTAAATTTTATTCAAAAATTAGGTTTATACACATTAAAACTGTTATAATTCATTTGATACTATTAGAAGCTGTACTATACTTTATTTTATATAATTATAAACTGTTTTGTTTAGTTTTTAGATTATTGCACCTGTTATCAACTATTTTAAACACATATAAAATAAAACAGAAAATGTATGAATCTGATAATATAAAAAAATATAAATAATTAGAAAATCAAAATTATACTGATTAAAACTAATGTCAACTATTATAAATACATGTAAACTTACATTTAAACTAATGTTAAATAATATCAACTAACATTTAAACTAATGTCAATCAACAATTTATGTCAACATTTAAACCAACAATAGATATATTTTCATGTAAAATAATATTTAAACTAATGTCAACTAGTGTAAACACATGTAAATTACATATGCAACTGCTTTAAACTTTAAAATATAAAAAAATATTTGATATAAAATTAAATTTTATTTAGAAATTAGATTTATACACATTGAAACTGCTATAATTTATTTGATACTATTAGAAACTGTACTATACTTTATATTATATTATATAATTATAAACTGTTTTGTTTAGTTTTACCGTTTGCAACAGATCTATACGTTTTTAATTTAAATCAGTTTTCATGAAACATATCATTAAAGCTGTTATCAACTGTTGTAAACACATATAAACTAAAACAGAAATTATATGAATATGATAATATAAAAAACGATAAAAAAATAAACGAATGAAACAGTTTGCAACTATAATATAAATTTTATTACGTTTTAAACTAGATAAAATGTTCGAAAAATCTCTGAAACCTAATTAAACATACTAAAACTGTAAAGCAATTCGATTGAACAAATTTTTACTGTTTTTTTGCTGAATTCGCAGTTATTGATGATCGTAATGAATGAATTTGAATAATGTAGCAGTATATCGAGTGAATCTGACAGAATATTAAAGAGAGAATTCGTGATTTTGAGATCTGAAAAAGAAAAGAAAAGATGAGCTGAAAGTTTTGAGGAGGAAGAAGAAGTTTGTTACAATGAAAACGCGTGAAGTATTATTTAGGTATAAAAACAAATAAATCAGGGTATAAAAGTAATTGGCTGAGGCGGTTAGGTATGAAAGTTAAGTCCACAAACTGCGGTAGGTATTTGCTATTATTTTACTTATTTATGTAATTCCCTAATTTTCTCATATATATTTATCAATAACAAAACCATAGTATTGTCTTTATTTTCTTCAAGTTTTATGTTTTTTTGGACATGTACATCTTTTGTGAGAATTGATAATCCATCAATTTTTTTGTAAGAAAACTCTTTTAAATATTATGAAGTGTTTACAAAACTGGTTACTTCATGGAAATTGAAACTCTAAAGCCATGTTTAGTTGTGGGAAATACTGCCTATTTTCCAAAAAAATTACTCCAAAAAAAACTGAAAATATGGAATTTGGTGTTTAGTAATACAACTCATGTTTTGATGTCATACATTATTCAATGATAATTTGCAGTGTTACCTTCACAAAAATACAGCAAGTAGAGCAGCAGGTCGTCTATCTTGTTCTTAGCTCTTACCTTCACATTTTTACCTTAAATTTCAATTTGGTCCCGAAAAGGTAATGAATCATCGAATGCATCTTTTTACCAATTAGTTTTTATAATTTGTTAGTTTTTATCAATTACTCTAAACTCTTAGACAATTAATTTCTTCCAGTTGCTTTTGAATAGTTACATTTGGTTGAATTGGCAAACTTTAAATGTCAGATATTAATTGATAAAAACAATTAATTTAATTTTGATATTCTTTAATCGACGCATGTAAATTTAGGAGACAAATTGACAGTCAAGTCACATTTTTCATATCAGAGTTATTTGAGCATTAAGCATAACATTACTTTACTGGAAAGTAATTCTGAACTGATCTCAGCAAGGAACCATACGAAATCCTCAAGAAAATTGCATGTAAACATCTTTCCATATGCGTATGATTAATCAAAAAGGCATATGAGGTGCATGTAAAATATTTCCTACTTAATTCTCGCTCAAAAACTGGGCGGTAGAGTTTGAACACATCTACTCGGAGTTTATCTATGCTTCAACATTGGGGAGAGATAATTAAAAGCAAAATTAGCCTAGAAAGCTTCTGACATGTTATCACCTTTCCAGTTCTATTGTTGATTCAGTCACCTCGAATCTTTGGCTAATGAAATAACAGACATGAAGGGATGGTAATTGACATTCGAGCACCCTGCAGTGCCAAAACAAGCCAGGTGATAGCAGAAAGAACTCTTACATACCTACACCAGTCCGTAAAGATTCTTGTTGCTTTGGTGTTCCGTTTACGGGGACAACAGTCATTGTCTCCGAAGTAGTTGGATCTCCAGATTCCATTTTATTCCTTGGCAACGATGATGGCGGTGCCAAAGGTGATGGTAAACAACTCAAAGTTCCAAACTGAATGCTCAGGGAGGTAGAGATATCCTTAGTCAAGATGGGATGACTGGACTTGTTCATTTTTGATTCCATGGACTTCTTTGGACAGGGAAGAAGTGGGAAATGATCCAGTGAAAGATTTATGCAGCTGCCATTCTCACTGTTTCCATCTCCTGATTTAAATTCATCCAACGAAACATTCCCATTAGCTGCCTCTGGATCACATTCAACCTCTGTGTTTTTAGGCAAATTAGATGGACCACGCTGATATGAATTCTTGACCTTCATCCGCGACATATAATCTTTATAAGGATGTTGCCTCTGCAAAATTATAGAATTTATCTTTCTTTTAGTCTGAAAACCATTTTCTTTTTAATTGACAAGTACAGATAAAATAGCAGATAAAAAATAAAAGCAGAATGTACATTACCAAATTAGGAATATATGTGCCTGTTCCTCGGGACCTGCCCATTTCATCCATAGTAGAAGCAGGGGCATATACCTTTGAAGCATAAGGGTGGTGAAGTTGTGGCACCCTCGGGACAAATACATCTGTGCCTCTGTGAGACAAAAACTTCTGCTTGCACCGGAGCAACTGGGATAGTGTATCCCAAGTACATCTCGGCTCGGTGGGAGAGGGTGATGTCGGGGGAGTCATCTGAGGAGACATTGGCAATGAATAATTATGATACCACTGACCCTGTATAAGGCCACTGTAGTAACTTTCATACTCTCCACTGAGATCAGATGCCTCGGACCTTCCAGTGCCAAATGTAGGTACAGGAACAACTGTATCTGGCCTTTCTCCTTTACCATTACGGTCCAAAGTATTTACGAAAAACTGTTCCAGTTTTTCACCCATGTTTTCTCCTGGATACCGAAAAATTTCTCCAAGCTTTTGGGCCCCATAGGAGAGGGCGCATTTTATACGATGGAAATTACCTGAAGGAGAAACAGAGATTTCCATGAGCTAGCTAGCTTATGGAACTGATTATGATCCAAGTGACTTGATGTATTCAACATTCAAACATGTAAATAAATATGGAATTTGATTCACCTCTACAGAGAAAGATGACGATAACATTGACCATAAGCTGTCCCAATTCGTATATATATGTGTATGCATGTGCAACTGTATGTAGGTAAATACGTGCTCATGCACATATATATAAATATGAACGTACATATGCATGAAAAATCAGATAAGTTTTCAAATATCTATAGATAAAGAAATCTCTACTGTTTTTCCTATCATTCAGAAATCTTGGGAAATCATTATTCAATGTTAGCGTCATGAATACAAAAAGAAGTCAGATATGCAAACTGTTGTTGAATCCACCACCAATTATTCCTCCAATAATTTGTGGCAGTTCTCTAAGAAGAGTAAACAATTTCGTGTCTTTCTGAGAAATTAACCAGCAGATGTTAGTTTCACTAAGAAAAAAAACCAGCAAATGTTATGCAATATACCCGCGCCCTTATAATCTAGATTTCATCTAAAATGGCATCAGTGTGTATCATAAAGTATTACCTTTGCTGACACTACGCCCTAAGTTGTTACTTTCTTTTAAAGGATCTACAATGTTGAGATGCTTAATAAAAAATCCATGGCCTCCATTTTCGACCGCTTTTATTGGAACTGAAAAATTCTCTATGCATCTCTTCAACAGCTCCGGACTGAGCAATAACTCATTCACATTTTTATCTGGTGACTCTGCTACAATGACCACAAAAAGATGCATCAAATCGAGACTCGACAGAATCCACTCACTAGATTTCTCCTAATAATCTATTACTGCTTACCGACAATTTGAGGAAGAGAAGATACCGCAATAGGTCCATTAATAGTGACACAGAAGTTATCCCAATCAAAAGTGCTATAGTACTCCAGAAATTTAAATAGGACCTGTAAATAAATAACAAAAATTGATTTCATCTAAAGATGCAGAAAAATAAATGCTGAAATCAAAATACTCACTGCTAAAGGCCCGGGTAGCAATGAATGGAAGGCATTTATGATATATAGAACCAGTATTTCTAAAGCATATGTTGAGAGCAAGCCATGGTGGGCCCCAAGAATTCGACTCTCATAAAAGCACCAAGCTTTGATCAAAATAATACTCTGTTTCAGCAGATGATCTTTCCCTATAAGTTGGTCAACCTGAGAAAAAAATTGTCTGTAAAAGAATGCAGCATCAACTTTTTTAAAAAGACTACATATTTAATTTTAGAAAAGAGCCATCAAGGCATGGTTTTAGGTCCAAAATAATTACTATGGAATGAGGTAGGTCAACTTTCATCGTTTGATGTCAGCATATATTAAGAAGGCTCAAGACAACAGAAATGAAAAGTAACTGTCAAATAACTAATTCACCAAAAAAAGCTCAAGTTGTTGGGTGAGGCTTTAACAATAGTTATATCTTAACACCCCTCCGCACGCCTCATGGTCAATGGGCTCGAAACGTGAACAAACAAGCACACATGCCCCTCTCACCTAATGATCAAAATATTATTTAAGAAATTAACCAAATGGAGGTTGCCAAGGATCAATCTCCAGACCTTTCGGTCATAGAGGATATGATACCATGTCAAATAACCAGTTCATCCAAAAGCTCAAGCTGATGGATGAGGCTCCAATAATAATATTTTCTTAACAGTTACCAGTCTGCCAAAAACTCTTGGTTCCCTTCCTTCTAAATGCATGACAGATTGCTACCAGAAGGGATGAAATAAAAATTAGAATAGGATTTTACCTGCTCCAGAAAGCAAAGAGCACATAATCCTGCCATTTGATTGAAAGAGATATCAACTGATATGTTCTTCACAGAGCATTTTACAACCTTAACCTGTCGGCCAATAATGCAAAATTCAAAACCTAACAAAGGACAAAGAACTAAAAAAATTTTGTTTAAGAAATATTAACTATCATTTTCAATAAACATGTTGCACACACAGACATGCCTGAAGTCCTAAAAAATAATAGCGCTGTAGTCTCTTTAGTAGAAACTTTTGTTTCTCTTTATCTTCTACTACAGCATGGTACCACTGCAAGCTCTTTAAACATCTTGAGCTTGATAAAAGACAGTTTTGAACTTTGGTTTCAAATAACGGGATAAACAATCCAAATTGAAATTTCCCATGTAGAGAATGCTATGATATTTCAAACATAACTAAACATTTTAGCTTCCATTAAGCTCATCCTCCAATCAGCTTCAAAGTTGAAGGCATTTCGAAATGCTTTCAATTTAGGAAAACAAACGCCGTGCATAGTGAAAGCAAACTACGACTGCGAAGTGCAAAAAAGTGTACAAAAAAGTAGTGACGGGTCAAAGCTATTCTTATAACGAAAAGTTAAAAAATATTAGTGTCGTAGTACTAAAATTATAGAAAGGCCTGAAGGAAAAGTTTCTTGTAGGTTACATCTGTTACTAAAATCAGAATAAAATAGTTTCTCTAGAGACAGATGATGCAAGTGTAGGAAGCCATGAATCATTATTAATTTATTAAGATGGTATTTACCCCCAGAACATTTGGAACTGATGCAAGGCCACATGAGACTCAAGTTATAACAAACTCTTATGTCCTTAGAAGCCAAAGAGCACTATCAGAAGTAAATCTGATATGGATATGAATAAGATCTTCTACCAACTTCAACCAGTTCTCTCACTCATTTCAAGTAACCTCCTAACACAAAAGAGAAGATAAATATAAAATAATATGCATACTAAGCATAGTGCTCGGTCACCATTTAAATGCTGAAGCTTGTAATCAATTAGTTATTTAAAATGACATAAAAACTATAGTATAGCTAAGCAGAAAATTCCTGCTCTGATATTTTCTGGTTTATCAGGTCTAAAAGCATACAGCTACTAAAGTGCCTTGACACTGTACTGTTATACTTAACAGCACTGAGCACTCTCTATCCATGCCAAACAGATAAGTAAACTTCCTTCCTTGACTTTTCTCAAGTCAAACACTCATATTGGCAGATAAATGAAAAAAAAAACTGTTAATAGTGATGATGTTATCAAAAAAATTCTTATATGCAGAACAGACACCTTAAAAATTCATTTGACGAAAAACCTTCATGATGACATAAGTTGATAAAGTGATCCTTCAATATGTTGACATGGGCATATTAGGCCCTCAAAGATCGCCTCCATGAGCTGAAGTAGAATAAAATCATAGAGATGTTGGTGAACTTGTCAAAAATTGAAAAAATTAGTTGCAAATTAAAGAGAGGTAACTGTATAATGCAGAAGACTTTATACAGCAAAAGAAAGGGATATTCTGATGGTTTAAATTGACATTTTGTTTCTTCAAGAATTTCAATGATCGTGAAACAAGGAAACATAATCTGTTGAATAAGCCTCCAAAGTGCTGACAACATCTTCACGTTAATATTTTGTTAACAAATGTATTGGCCTTTTATGGCAGTTATCTTTACTATAGTACTAAAAGAATTAGTGTTAGGCTGAGAAATAATCTAACTACTGCCTAGACGACTGAGCTTATAATAATATACTCTTTAGTTGAGGGGAGACGGAAAAAAGTCAATATATTCTCCAAGCGTTTGGAAGACAAAGTAACCAATGCTAAAAAAAAACACCAAGAGAGGAATTGAAACAGCAGGGCCAGCAAAAGGCAATAACCAAAATAATGTGAAAGTGCATGCTTATCCATGTGTAGTTCAAAGATAAAACTTAACAGATAGTAATGTGGACTAGGAAATCACTATTTTAAAATATAACGATTAAAGTCAAGTAAGTTAACCTGTGCTTCAATATATCGTACGTCTTGTACTTCAGACTCAGTATCCATCTCTTCGTATGTGAGGATTTTGCAGAATTCTCTAGCCAAGTCCTCTTCCGCGTTTTGATGACAGAGGGTAGTGAGATCAATATCACCATCAGGAAGATATGTCTTCAGTGGTACTGAACCGAATGGCAACACCTATAAAAAGAGCATAAGGCTTCATGTCAATTCAAGATCAGCGCAATACATCGTAATAATTTGAATGACAGCTCAACAAATTCACCTAACAAAGCATTTATGCACACTTGCAATAAAGAATCAAGGCGGCACTTTGATCCCTAGATGAGGGTTCAACTAATTGGCAATAATCGAATAGATTTAGACATTTTTAAATAAAGAGCGCCAAAAAGTCATGTAATGCAAAACTAAGAAATTTAAAAGAGAAAAAGACTCGTCCGCCTTAAATTCCCTAGATTTATCCACGGCTCTGCCTCTGCATCTGGATTTGTACTAGGAATTTTCTCTTCAACCTGGAATATCTCGAGATCAAATTTCTCCTTAAAGAATAAACAAAAAAGGGAAGGGTTCAATTAAAACATTTTATAGGCAGCATCTGGATGAGGCTATAGCAGCACGACGCATAATAACACATGTAGTTTAAGATTTTTCCACCACATATGCGTCACGATACCACCCTTGCTATGAGGAGCTGGACATGCATATAATAGATAAACGGAGATGTACAAAAGCTGCTTGAGGTTTGCTCCTATAAAATCTAACTGATCTTTTATTACACAAAAGAGAAACAGAGCTGTACAGAGTAGATAAAGAAGTGTCAAAAGACCAAGCAAAGCATCTCAAATCCATTTAGTTCCAACACCTCAAAAGATTGAGGCTTCCATAATGAAGAATTCATATCACAATCTACTCTATCTCTTGTTCATAGCAACAAAATGCAAAACCAAACTTTTTTAACCAGAAAACTTCATTAAAGACTAAAATAATACACAAGAGGTTCTTCTAGGGTGAACCCTATCAAATTTCATAATGAATTTCTCACCTGAGTTGCATAATGTCGCTTAATTAGCCTTCGTAAATAATCAATAACCTCCTTCCTCTTCTGATCAGAAGCAAAAGATGGTTGAATAATACAAAGTATCTCCTGGGTCCTTTCCTCAGCCATTTGCCATAGTTCCCCATCAATCCACAATCGAAATATATCAATGTCAAATTATTAAATATAATTTGAAATAATAGTTAATTTGTAATACTTTATCTTGCTATGTTGAATTAATACCCAAATTTTATTATTATATTATATTTTAATAGAAAATATAAAATAATAATTAAAATAACAATTTATCCGGATATTTTATTTTATTTTAGAATAGTAATTATTAAATAGTGAAAGTAATGTATTTTAATTGGTATTTTAGCTAATTATCTTAATATAGTAATTTGTTTTAATTAGTACTCTAACTTATTTTAACATAGTAGTCTTAGTTAGTACTCTAACTCTAGTAATTATCTTAATAGTTTTTAATTAATAATTAAATTTTATAAAGTAAACATGATATTAACGTAAGTGTGCCTGTTTCCCCTCTCCCAATCTGTGCTTTTATATATAGTATAGATAAATAATAAATTTTATAGAAATAATTTTAAATAAATAATTAATAACATTAAAACAACAGTCTATTGTTCAAAATTCAAAACTAACAACAATTTTTTAGATTTGTTTACCAAATATTTAAGTTGAGCTTTTAAAAAAAATCTAAAGCTAGAAATTTTACTAAAAAGTAGAACTAAACATCCTATTGATTGAAGTAAACAAATTTACAAGCTTGATTGTTTTTGATGGAGTCTGCCTTCTAAACCGGTGAATGAGACCTGCAAAACAGGGTAGAAGCTAACCGGACAGTGGTGGTCCGATTAACTCTCCGATACTAAAATCAATTTAGAGCTTTGAGCGGCGTTTTGAGTATATAAATGTACTTGTGATTCTAGACATACCTCATGCTCCTTTTATAGTAGATGAATATACCTTGTAGAGTCATAGTAGGTAAGTGAATCCTACTTTGTAGGGATCGGGCTACTTTGTAGAGATTCACCATGATTTGTCGTGATCTACCTTATTCAGACATGAGTCCTATTTAGGAACGTCTTCCTAAATAGTCTCGTCTTTCTAAGATAGAGCTTATCCTTCCATGTTTGGAGATTGTGTCCAAATAGAAAGATACTTCTAGATATGGCGATCTACCTGAATCCTGGATTAACGCGCTTTGGGCGGATCCTATGAGATTCGGTCTTCGTCGGTATATTGGCGAATCTCAAGGGATTCGGCGCCTTCTTCATATATTCAGGTCTTTACTGGGAGTCCGGTATCACCTGAGAATGGATCTCCTGTGACTCGGCTCTACTGTAACTATTGTAGGATTCGGTATCATGATGCCCCCCCGCAAGTGAGCTGAAGTGATTGGTATTCATGCCTTAGTAGATTTTAGCTCTTTTGGAGCTGAGTCTTTCTATATTCTGGGCGAGTCGCTTCATATTATAGGCGAGTCGTTTCGTATATCGACGAGTTGCATTTCTTCTCCGGTAAGATTCTCTTTATTGCCACGTGTCATTATTTAATGATTTGATAAATGTTCGTCTTTTTGAAACTCTTCGTATTTAATCTCTTCATATTTCTATTTTCTCTTTTCACTTCTATTTCAAAATTACTCTCATTTCTTCAATTATCTGCTCCTTGTTCTTCATTTGTTCATTCTACTTTTGGCAATTTGCTTCTTCAAATTCTCAGGTATGTTTTTGCTCTTTATTTGTTGTGTTTTGAAGTTTGAAGATGCTTTTCTGTTTTCCTTCTCTTCCTGCTATTGCTGTTCTAGGAAATGTTTATTTGCCCATGGTGTTCTTCGATGTGTTCTTCAATATATTCTCTGTTTGATCTTTAATTCTTATTTGTGTTTGTGATTTCATGTTCTAGGATGCCTCTTAGTCGAGTGGAAGATGCACGCACTATACTATGGCTATTACCAGATCAGGGCTTCGTAGGAACGAAGTCTTGGACATTTATTTTAAGTATAGTTTTCCCTTTTTATATGGTAATATTACCTGGTGCCGATATGACTGCTTCCGATTCCCCTGATTCATCTTGTAGGATGGTTGTTTTTGAAGAGCAGTTCGCTGCTGGTCTCAGATTTCCCTTAGATCCGTTTTTGGTAGAAGTATGTAGGGATTTAAGGGTTGCCTTGGGGCAACTTTATCCTGGTACGATTAAGGTGGTGCTTGCCTTTGTAGAGGCGTGTAGGCTTCGGGGCTATGTCTCTTCTCTTAATGTGTTGTATTACTTTGTAGATTTTAGGAAATGCGATGGTTGTTTCGTATTTGCTCTTGGTAGGAAAGGGCGGTCCCATATTTATCTTCCTTGTTTGAACAGCCGCTGGCGAAGGTATTTCTTTATTGTTTATCACAATTTTGCTTTTCTTCATCTTTCGGATGGTTTTTCTACTCATCAAGTCCGGAGCTGTCTGTCTCCTTTAAGTTTATCTGAATCGATCCTTGCTTCTGATTTATCATTCCATAGTGTCTTTCAACGTCCTATTTTAGATGTTTTAGTTAATAGTCATCTTCGGCATCGATGGTTTCCTTTGGAGGATTATTTCGAGGCTTGGCGGATCTTCGTTATTCCTTTCTTCAAGGTATCTTTATTGTTTTAAGTTGGTGTTTCTTTTCTTTTCTTTTTGTAGAATGTCTTCTTCTTCGGACGATTTTCTTTCCGGATTTAAAGTAGATTTGGATGTTCCAATGGGCGGTCCTGAAGCTCACATCGCCGCGCCTATTCCGGGGGATGACGTCGAAGTTGCTGCGATTCCTGCCGAGGCAGTGTTGCTTGCTGGCGATGATGTTATTGTCATAGACGATGGCGATGCGGTTGAGGAACCGATAGGTGGTGAGGCTGTTGTGTCTCCACTTCCCCCTCCAGCTCCATTGGATGTTTCGGAAGAGGCTGGGGAGGTGAATTCAGGATTGATTGTTGTTGATTCGGAAGAAATTTCCCCGAGTCAGAATATGGATTCTCCGTCTAGGAAAAGACTGTTGGGTTTTCTAGGTTCATAACGCAGCGGAATTTCAAAAATTTATCTAAAAACCCAAACCAAGATCCATGTAATTCGAATTAACAGAATAAGTACTTACTTGTATGTCGAATTCAACAGCAATGTAGGAAGGAAGGAGGTGGTTCACTTTAGTGATACCTGGCCTCGGATCAGAAACGCCTCCAAAAGAATGCGTCCTCTACGAGTATCCACACGAACAGACCTTAGCCAAAACTAGTGCTTGTGTGCTAGCACTATTGCTTCACAAGCAATTTCGAATTTTTAGTGATTTAGTGAATAATGAATTTCGTGATACTCAAACCAATTGCTTAATGTGTATTTATAGTGATACAATAACACTAGGGTTTGAGACAAATTCGAATTTCAATCTCATTGCAATTCTTACAAGTTTATGTTTATCAAAAACTCCTTTTTGATAATCATCCATATATATTAATGATTTATTATCTTCAAAAATAATAAATTAAAGAAAACACTTATCCTTAATTTCGAATTAATATATATATATATATATATATATATATATATATATAATAATTAATCACTTAATCACATTGGGCTTGTACAACCTATAACTGTTTTGGGCCTGTTCTTAGTGTGCGACCCTGTAGGTTCATATAACGTTGGCAGTAGGCTCGAAATCCCTATTTCAGCCCACAAGTCATAAGTGGCCTCTAGTAAGACATTATGACTACCCAAGTTATACGAATATCGACAATCCGATTTAACCATTTGCAATAGTATTTTAATCCCTTTGTCTCTCGATATCCAGATTGAATATAAGGCATAGTCCTGTCATCCTTATAATATTCAATCATTAGTTTCTTGACTCTAAGTAGACTGAAAATGATAAATCTTTATCAATTCATTTAGCATGGCCATGCATTTTCTTCAGTCTATCTTCTTCAAGGGCCCCATAGATATCTTACTCAAATAAATGAGGGACAAATTCCTTCTCAGTCACTCACATTTCTCACATAGTTACTTTCATATCCAATGACAATCTATTCCATTATCCTGTTAAACTGTATCAAAATATGAAATAGCTATGTAGAAATCCATGATGATTTCAAGGTCAAAGGATTATACTAATAGAACTGTAATGAGAATTACTTATGACAGTGATCTATGTAGTATTCTCATAGTGGGTCATCCAGTGCCTTATTTCTCAAATAGCACCTATGATTTGACTTAATATCTCATATACATGATTAGTAAAACATAATCATCAGTCAACATCATACTAGTCTCAATGTTCTTTTAAGACTAGGGATAGATGGTATATATTTCTTTTATTAAAGCTAAGGGTTCTACTATCAAGTCACATACTTAATGACCTTAGAAATAATTAACCATTCAAGTATTTTAATCATTAATATAAAATGATAAAAACTGCCAATCAATAAATAACAAAGGGATAAGGGTCATTTAGGCCCCTAACGTTTGGTATATGGATCAAGTAGGCCCTTAACGTTTAGAAAGGTGCAAACAAGCCCCTAACGTTAACAAAATGGATCATATAAGTCCTTATACTTAACACTGTCTATTTTTTTTTAGTGTGGCTCATTACAAACAATGTTACATAGAAGGGCTTGTATGATACGATTTGATAACGTTAGGGGCTTAGTTGCGCCTTTCCAAACGTTAAGGGCCTACTTGATCCACATGTCAAACGTTAAGGGTCTAACTGACCCTTTTCCCAATAACAAATGATAAAGTCAAAACATGGTCAAACATAATTGACCTAGTGCATATCACTAACAAAGACGTCGAGTGGGTAATGACTCTCCTTCAAGGGAGAGTCTTCCCGGAGGTTCGTCTGCTCCCAATCTAGTGCAATGGGTTGAAGGTCACGATCCGGCAAATTTGCTGAATCCTAGGGTGTTGGCGGAGTACATCAGGACTTTGGCGATTCCTGACGACATTCCTTGGTTCTGTTCTAGGCCAGGGCAGTAACTCTCCGATCTTGCTTGTTTTCATGGCTTCCCTGTAAGTTGATTTCTATTTGAGTATACTGTTTGTTGAATTCGTTGTTTCCTTATTTATATTTGGTTTATTTTCTTGTGTTGTAGGCTCTTCAGTCTGTTTTGGTGTTGAATGACTGTCGTCAATGTGCTGAGGAGGAGGTCGAACGTCCGTCTTCTCTTCTGGCGACGTCTGAGTCTGAGAGGGCGAAATTGAAGGCATCCTTAGAGGAGCATGATTCGCTTTTATCGCAACTTAAGGCGCATGATGCAATTAATGACCGCCAAGTCAAAGTGATCGAAAAGAGAACTAATGACTTGACTCAGGAGATCGAAGGGCTCATTCGGATCAATACTCTTGTGGGCGAGGAGAGAAATAAGCTAAGATCAGAGGTAGAAGGGCTTCATATCCGTCTACTTGATACGAAGGCTTTTTATTCTGCTTTAATTAGCGAGTATCGCCTTGCAATTGGGAGGAAGCTTCTGGAGCAGAACCCAAATATTGATCTTTCTGGAGTCAACGGGTTGGATCCTCAAGCCATCGCTCGCGATCTTCTTGATAGGATGTCTAAGGATCGTGCTAAATAGATTTTGTTTCTTTTGTATTTTGTTTTTTCTTATTGTATCTTGATTTCTATTTGTAATTCGCGATTTATAAATACATCTTCTTTTTGCTCCAATATAAGTGTTTGCTTCTGTTTTATTTAATGTTTCCGAGTCGATGCTTGATTTAGATATTCGTTTCGCCTCGGGAGTTACTCTAAACCCCGTTTTAGCGTTTTTTTGTTTTGACAGAGTTAATCTAAACTCTTTTATTTGAATTAACACTCGTAATTTTGCTCTTATTTTGAGTTAATCTAAACTCATAGTTTTATTTATTGCTCATCTTTGATTTAATCATTCATGGCAGTTCTTGATTTTTGTTTCTTTAGTGATTCGTCTGGCTAATCATATAGTAGGAAAATTGAACTTTTATTGATAAAAAGACTGCATACAAAATATTAAAGATAGTTTTGACGCCATCGGGTAAGATATAAAATCGTTACTGGCGATGGGTCGTTTTTCTTTCCTATTCTTCCTTCTTCTCGGTCTTGTTCTCTTGAAGATCTACTACGGACTCGTCGTAGCATTTCTTAGCGATATTCTGATCTCCTCTCAGCGTCACTACTCCTTTCTCGGTTGGTATTTTCATCGCCAATGCTCTTATGCTAGTTACCGCAGTTGAGTCATGAAGGAATGGTCTTCCGAGGATGGCGTTGTATGTTAATTCCATGTCTACTATGTTAAATAGCGACATGACTTTCTTGTTGATTCCTCTCTCTGGGCCTATTATCACTTCCAAGGTAACTGCTCCTAGCGGATTGATGGAGGGGCCATCGAGTCCTGACAATGGAATCGGGACTCGGCACAACCTCGATGCGGTTCCTCCAAGCATTTTATACGCCGCGTTTGTCATAAGGTTCACTGCGCTTCCTTCATCGATTAAGATTCGCCCCATGTTCCAATTCTCAATGATAGTAGTTACTACAAAGGCATCGTTGTGAGGTGCTTTGACGTGTTCATAATCTTCGACATCAAAGATTACCGATGGCATGTGAGTTTCTCTGATGTTCATCACTTCTCTCCTTTGCTTTTTCCTAATTGTAGAGCTGTTGTGTCCACCTCCATTGATCATATGTATGGTTCCCAGTATTTTGGATGGGCGTTCATCTTCTTTTTCTTTTGTTTTGTCATCCCTGCTTCTCTTTTCTCCTTTGTCATTGCTCTTCTCTTTTCGGGCCACGAATTTCCTTAATTCGCCTGTGTCGATCATCCTCTCAATCTCGACCTTCAAATCTCTGCAGCTATCTGTTTCATGTCCATAGTCTTCATGAAATTTGCAGTATTTTCTCGTGTCCCTTATCTCGGCTTTCATCTTCGGTGGCCATACCACATTCTTGAAGTTTTCTTTGATCCACATGAGGACGTTAGTTCGGCTGGTGTTCAGCGGTATGAAGTTGTTCTCGTCATCTCTGGGGTCATATCTTGGTTCGTATCTTGTCTGGGGGACGAATCGTCTATTTTCTTCTAGCCTTCCTCTCATATCGTCGGATTTTGACTTCGACTTCTCTTTGGATTTCTCTTTCGATTCTTTTCCTTTTCCTTCTTTTCCGCGAATCGCCCTTCGTCTAGCTCGAAGTATTTCTGGGCTATGCCCATCAAGTTCGAGAAAGTCGTGGGTTTATTAACCAGTAGCTTGTCTACCAGTTTTCTGAATCGTGTTCCTTCTCGCAGTGCTTCGGTCGCCATATCGACGTTTAGGTTGTCAATCTTCATAGCTTGCTTGTTGAACCGTTCGATGTAGCTTCGTAAGGTTTCTCCTTCTTCTTGGATGCAGGATCTCATGATGCTGGTGGTAGTTTTTGCTGGTATGTCTGTGAGGTATCTATTGAGAAATTTTGTTGAGAGCGGAGCGAAGCTTTTGATTGATCCTGGTTTCAACTTGTTGTACCACCTCTGGGTGGTGCCCGTGAGCGTGGTTGGAAAGACCCTGCATAAAATAGCGTCTGATACGCTAAGTAGCCCCATGGTGGCCGTGAATCTGGATGTGTGATCTCGGGGATCTCCTTCTCCGTTAAAGGTTGGAAGGACTGGTAGTTTCATGCTATATGAGATGGTTTCCTCCATGATCTCGGGTGAAAGGGGCGAGCCTTTCAGCCTGAGATCGTCTATGTCCAGTTCCTCCGACTTCAACTTTTTGAGTGTTTTGGCGATCTTTTCTTCCAATTCTTCCTCCATTACGTATGTGGCTTTTCTCTTCTGGTGCGATTCCGAGAATTCGCCCTCCCCTTCTTGATGTTTTTTCTTTGGCTGTTCTTTCCCCGCATCTTTGTCTTGTCACTTGCTTTTTGGTGGGGCATCTTCTTTCTCCTTCTCCCTTCGTTCTTCTCTTTTTGAGTTTAACCCGCTTCGGGCATCGTCTTGGTTTTGCTCATTTCTGGGTGTTTCAGGGGATTGCTCGTTGGATTTGTTTTTTCCATTATTTTGATTGCCTGGGCTTTCTTCGTCACTTCTGTTTCCATTCTCCCGTCGGTTTCTCGTTTCGTCTCTTTCCTCATTTCCTCCATTTCTAGGTTCCCTGCTTCTGTTATTTTCTTCCCTTGTCTCTCGGCGGCTTGGATTTGTGTTTTCTGTTCTTCCTCTTCTTCTCGGAGCTGTTGGGCTGAAATTCTCCCTTAGGATTTTCATAGTTTTTTCGTGCCTATCATTCGTTCTTTTTGCTTCACTAGTCAATCTATCCAGATTTTCCTGGACAGATTCTAGTACCTTTTTCAGCATCTCGTTGTACGAATCTTGTGCTGTCATGCCTGGCGTTGCGTTGGTTGCTCTTCAGTGCTTAGTTGAAAGCAATTGGGTTGCTTCCTCTCATCGGATTAGTTTGATATTGAGGTGTTGAAAAAGAAGGCCCTCCGATGTCACTTTTTTCCCAGGAGTTGTGGAGCCCGTCTTCCGTCACGTTGATTATTTTTGGCGTGCCTTTTGGATCCATTGGTTGTTTGTCTTTTAGGTTCACTCTTTCAGAAGTCATCTTCTTCAATGAAATTTGTTTTTGAGTTCAGAAAAGCTCCTTCGAATTGAAGTTGAGTTAAACTTTTCCCACAGACGGCGCCAATTGATGGAGTCTGCCTTCTGAACCGGTGAATGAGACCTGCAAAACATGGTAGAAGCTAACCGGACGGTGTTGGTCCGATTTACGCTCAAGGGATTCGGCGCCTTCTTCATATATTCAGGTCTTTATTGGGAGTCTGGTATCAACCGAGAATGGATCTCCTGTGACTCGGCTCTACTGTAACTATTGTAGGATTCGGTATCCATCAGTTCTTATCCAAAAACTAAACACTATAAATATAAATGCAATTATTTTCATTTTAAAAGTATAGAGTGGAACTTTTTTAATAAAAAATATCATTTATCTTAAAATTTACAATTTAGGCTCATATAAATCAAATTTAATATATATCAACAACAAAACCATAATATTGTCTTTATTTTCTTCGAGTTTTATGTTCTTTTTGGACATGTACATCTTTTGTGAGAATTGATAATCCATCATTTTTTTGTAAGAAAACTCTTTTAAATATTATGAAGTGTTTACAAAATTGGTTACTTCATGGAAATTGAAACTCTAAAGCTATGTTTAGTTGTGGGAAATACTGCCTATTTTTCAAAAAATTATTCAAAAAAACTGAAAATATAAAATTTGGTGTTTAGTAATACAACTCATGTTTTGATGTCATACATTATTCAATGATAATTTGCAGTGTTACCTTCACAAAAATACAGCAAGTAGAGTAGCAGGTCGTCTATCTTGTTCTTAGCTCTTACCTTCACATTTCTAACTTAAATTTCAATTTGGTCCCGAAAAGGTAATGAATCATCAAATGCATCTTTTTACCAATTAGTTTTTATAACTTGTTAGTTTTTATCAATTACTCTAAAATGATGTGGAATTCATTTGTAATTCTAATTTTTAGTGTTTGGAATAAATAAACCTATTAAAATAATTCTTGGAATTGAAATTCTGAAATTGATTTTAGTTATAATTTAAAGAATTGCAAATCCAACTAAAATAGATGGAATTTACAAATGAATTCCAAAAATTTAAAAGAATAATTTCACTTGACTAATTTGTCCTTACTTTATAAAGCTATTTTTTTATTTTCTTTCACTTTTTATTTTCATTACTATTTTTTTCCTTTTATCTTTTCTTTCTAATTTTCATCTCCATCTTTTTCATGTTGTATATTTTTATTTTCAATTTTCAAAAATCATTATTAATTATTTTATACATCTTAATCATAGAGACTTTAATATTATTAATTTTAAATATTTGTATATATATATAATATTTAATAAGCTAATGATTATTTCTATTTTTAAGATACTTTTAATAAAATGTCTATAAGATTAATATGGGAACAAGATTACAAAGAATTCAATTCTAGAATTCATTCCAAACATAAATATATGGAATTCATTTCAATTCTAAATTTTGTATTCTTTCATTTCAAACGGTGTAATTCATTTGTAAATGATTTCCATATAAAATTCATTTATAAATGAATTCCAATTCACAATTGGAATTATTCCAAAGGGGGCCTTAGTCAATTAATTTCTTCCAGTTGCTTTTGAATAGTTACATTTGGTTGAATTGGCAAATTTAAAATGTCAGATATAAATTGATAAAAACAATTAATTTAATTTTGATATTCCTTGATCGACGCATGTAAATTTAGGAGGCAAATTGACAGTCAAGTCACATTTTTCATATCAGAGTTATTTGAGCATTAAGCATAACATTACTTTACTGGAAAGTAATTCTGAACTGATCTCAGCAAGGAACCATACGAAATCCTCAAGAAAATTGCATGTAAACATCTTTCATATGCGTATGATTAATCAAAAAGGCATATGAGGTGCATGTAAAATATTTCCTAATTCATTCTCGCTCAAAAACTGGGCGGTAGAGTTTGAACACATCTACTCGGAGTTTATCTATGCTTCAACATTGGGGAGAGATAATTAAAAGCAAAATTAGCCTAGAAAGCTTCTGACATGTTATAACCTTTCCAGTTCTATTGTTGATTCCGTCACCTCCAATCTTTGGCCAATGAAATAACAGACATGAAGGGATGGTAATTGACATTCGAGTACCCTGCAGTGCCAAAACAAGCCAGGTGATAGCAGAAAGAACTCTTACATACCTACACCAGTCCGTAAAGATTCTTGTTGCTTTGGTGTTCCGTTTACGGGGACAACAGTCATTGTCTCCGAAGTAGTTGGAACTCCAGATTCCATTTTATTCCTTGGCAACGATGATGGCGGTGCCAAAGGTGATGGTAAACAACTCAAAGTTCCAAACTGAATGCTCAGGGAGGTAGAGATATCCTTAGTCAAGATGGGATGACTGGACTTGTTCATTTTTGATTCCATGGACTTCTTTGGACAGGGAAGAAGTGGGAAATGATCCAGTGAAAGATTTATGCAGCTGCCATTCTCACTGTTTTCATCTCCTGATTTAAATTCATCCAACAAAACATTCCCATTAGCTGCCTCTGGATCACATTCAACCTCTGTGTTTTTAGGCAAATTAGATGGACCATGCTGATATGAATTCTTGACCTTCATCCGCGACATATAATCTTTGTAAGGATGTTGCCTCTGCAAAATTATAGAATTTATCTTTCTTTTAGTCTGAAAACCATTTTCTTTTTAATTGACAAGTACAGATAAAAAATAAAAGCAGAATGTACATTACCACATTAGGAATATATGTGCCTGTTCCTCGGGACCTGCCCATTTCATCCATAGTAGAAGCAGGGGCATATACCTTTGAAGCATAAGGGTGGTGAAGTTGTGGCACCCTCGGGACAAATACATCTGTGCCTCTGTGAGACAAAAACTTCTGCTTGCACCGGAGCAACTGGGATAGTGTATCCCAAGTACATCTCGGCTCGGAGGGAGAGGGTGATGTCGGGGGAGTCATCTGAGGAGACATTGGCAATGAATAATTATGATACCACTGACCCTGTATAAGGCCACTGTAGTAACTTTCATACTCTCCACTGAGATCAGATGCCTCGGACCTTCCAGTGCCAAATGTAGGTACAGGAACAACTGTATCTGGCCTTTCTCCTTTACCATTACGGTCCAAAGTATTTACGAAAAACTGTTCCAGTTTTTCACCCATGTTTTCTCCTGGATACCGAAAAATTTCTCCAAGCTTTTGGGCCCCATAGGAGAGGGCGCATTTTATACGATGGAAATTACCTGAAGGAGAAACAGAATGATTTCCATGAGCTAGCTAGCTTATGGAACTGATTATGATCCAAGTGACTTGATGTATTCAACATTCAAACATGTAAATAAATATGGAATTTGATTCACCTCTACAGAGAAAGATGACGATAACATTGACCATAAGCTGTCCCAATTCGTATATATATGTGTATGCATGTGCAACTGTATGTAGGTAAATACGTGCTCATGCACATATATATAAATATGAAAGTACATATGCATGAAAACTCAGATAAGTTTTCAAATATCTATAGATAAAGAAATCTCTACTGTTTTTCCTATCATTCAGAAATCTTGGGAAACCATTATTTAATGTTAGCGTCATGAATACAAAAAGAAGTCGATATGCAAAATGTTGTTGAATCCACCACCAATTATTCCTCCAATAATTTGTGGCAGTTCTCTAAGAAGAGTAAAAAATTTCGTGTCTTTCTGAGAAATTAACCAGCAGATGTTAGTTTCACAAAGGAAAAAAACCAGCAAATGTTATGCAATATACCCGCGCCCTTATAATCTAGATTTCATCTAAAATGGCATCAGTGTGTATCATAAAGTATTACCTTTGCTGACACTACGCCCTAAGTTGTTACTTTCTTTTAAAGGATCTACAATGTTGAGATGCTTAATAAAAAACCCATGGCCTCCATTCTCGACCGCTTTTATTGGAACTGAAAAATTCTCTTTGCATCTCTTCAACAGCTCCGGACTGAGCAATAACTCATTCACATTTTTATCTGGTGACTCTGCTACAATGACCACAAAAAGATGCATCAACTCGAGACTCGACAGAATCCACTCACTAGATTTCTCCTAATAATCTATTACTGCTTACCGACAATTTGAGGAAGAGAAGATACCGCAATAGGTCCATTAATAGTGACACAGAAGTTATCCCAATCAAAAGTGCTATAGTACTCCAGAAATTTAAATAGGACCTGTGAATAAATAACAAAAATTGATTCTCATCTAAAGATGCAGAAAAATAAATGCTGAAATCAAAATACTCACTGCTAAAGGCCCGGGTAGCGATGAATGGAAGGCATTTATGATATACAGAACCAGTATTTCTAATGCATATGTTGAGAGCAAGCCATGGTGGGCCCCAAGAATTCGACTCTCATAAAAGCACCAAGCTTTGATCAAAATAATACTCTGTTTCAGCAGATGATCTTTCCCTATAAGTTGGTCAACCTGAGAAAAAAAATTGTCTGTAATAGAATGCAGCATCAATTTTTTTAAAAAGATTACATATTTAATTGTAGAAAAGAGCCATCAAGGCATGGGTTTTAGGTCCACAAATAGTTACTATGGAATGAGGTAGGTCAACTTTCATAGTTTGATGTCAGCATATATTTAGAAGACTAAAGGCAACAGAAATGAAAAGTAACTGTAAAATAACCAATTCACCCAAAAGCACAAGCTGTTCCGCGAGGCTTTAACAATAGTTATATCTTAACACACACACGCACGTTTCATGCTCAATGGGCTTGAAACGTGAACAAACAAGAACACAGGCCCACCTCACCTTATGATCAAACTATTTTTTTAATAATTAACCAAATGGAGGTTGCCAAGGATTGGTCTCTAGACCTTTCGGTCATAGAGGATCTGATACCATGTCAAATAACAAATTCATCCAAAAGCTCAAGCTGATGGATGAGGCTCCAGCAATTATATTTTCTTAACAGTTACCAGTCTGCCAAAAACTCTTGACTCCCTTCCATCTTAATGCATGACAGATTGCTACCAGAAGTGATGAAATAAAAATTAGAATAGGATTTTACCTGCTCCAGAAAGCAAAGAGCACATAATCCTGCCATTTGATTGAAAGAGATATCAACTGATATGTTCTTCACAGAACATTTTACAACCTTAACCTGTCGGCCAATAACGCAAAATTCAAACCTTACAAATAACAAAGAACTAAAAAAAATTTGTTTAAGAAATATTAACCATCAGTTTCAATAAATATGTTGCACACACAGACATGCCTGAAGTCCTAAAAAATAATAGCGCTGTAATCAATTAGTTATTTAAAATGACATAAAAACTATAGTATAGCTAAACACAAAATTCCTGCTCTGATATTTTCTGGTTTATCAGGTCCAAAAGCATACAGCTACTAAAGTGCTTTGATACTGTACTGTTATACTTAACAGCACTCTCTATCCATGCCAAACAGATGAGTAAACTTCCTTCCTTGACTTTTCTCAAGTCAAACATGAAACACTCATATTGGCAGATAAATGAAAAAAAAAAAACTGTTAATAGTGACGATGTTATCAAAAATTTCTTATATTCAGAAAAGACACCTTAAAAATTCATTTGACGAAAAACCTTCATGATGACATAAGTTGATAAAAGGGATCCTTCAATATGTTGACATGGGCCTATTAGGCCCTCAAAGATCGACTCCATGAGCTGAAGTAGAATGAAATCATAGAGATGTTGGTGAAGTTGTCAAAGTTTGAACAAATTAGTTGCAAATTAAAGAAGAGAGAGGTAACTGTATAATGCAGAAGACTTTATACAGCAAAAGAAAGGGATATTCTGATAGTTTAAATTGTCATTTTGTTTCTTCAAAAATTTCAATGATCGTGAAACAAGGAAACATAATCTGCTGAATAAGCCTCCAAAGTGCTGACGACATCTTCACATTAATATTTTGTTAACAAATGTATTGGCCTTTTATGGCAGTTATCTTTACTATAGTACTAAAAGAATTAGTGTTAGGCTGAGAAATAATCAATCTACTGCCTAGATGACTGAGCTTATAATAATAAAATACTCTTTAGTTGAGGAGAGACAGAAAAAAGTCAAAATATTTTCCAAGCGTTGGAAGACAAAGTAACCCATGCTAAAAAAAACACCAAGAGAGGAATTGAAACAGCAGGGCCAGCAAAAGGCAATAACCAAAATAATGTGAAAGTGCATGCTTATCCATGTGTAGTTCTAAGATAAAACTTAACAGATAGTAATGTGGTCTAGGAAATCACTATTTTAAAATATAACGATTAAAGTCAAGTAAGTTAACCTGCGCTTCAATATATCGTACGTCTTGTACTTCAGACTCAGTATCCATCTCTTCGTATGTGAGGATTTTGCAGAATTCTCTAGCCAAATCCTCTTCCGCGTTTTGATGACAGAGGGCAGTGAGATCAATATCACCATCAGGAAGATATGTCTTCAGTGGTACTGAACCGAATGGCAACACCTATAAAAAGTGCATAAGACTTCATGTCAATCCAAGATCAGCGCAATACATCGTAATAAATTGAGTGACAGCTCAACAAATTCACCTAACAAAGCATTTATGCACACTTGCAATTAAGAATCAAGGGGGCACTTTGATCCCTAGATGAGGGTTCAACTAATTGGAAATAATTGAATAGATTTGGACATTTTCAAATAAAGAGAGCCAAAAAGTCATGTAATGCAAAACTACGAAATTTAAAAGAGAAAAAGACTCGTCCGCCTTATATTCCCTAGATTTATCCACGGTTTTGCCTCTGCATCTGGATTTGTACTAGGAATTTTCTCTTCTACCTGGAATATCTCGAGATCAAATTTCTCCTTAAAGAATAAACAAAAAAAGGGAAGGGCTCAATTAAAAAAAATTATAGGCAGCATCTGGATGAGGCTATAGCAGCAGGCACATAATAATACATGTAGTTTAAGATTTTTCCACCCCATATGCGTCACAATACCACCCTTGCTATGAGGAGCTGGACATGCATATAATAGATAAATGGAGATGTACAAAAGCTGCTTGAGGTTTGTTCCTATAAAAGCTAACTGATCTTCTATAACAAAAAAGAGAAACAGACCTGTACAGAGTAGATAAGAACTGTCAAAAGATCAATCAAAGCATCTCAAATCCATTTAG
Source organism: Mercurialis annua (assembly GCF_937616625.2). NCBI lineage: Eukaryota > Viridiplantae > Streptophyta > Magnoliopsida > Malpighiales > Euphorbiaceae > Mercurialis > Mercurialis annua. The sequence goes on from NC_065577.1 coordinate 43,138,452, forward strand.
TTCCAACACCTCAAAAGATGAGGCTTCCATAATGAAGAATCCATATCACAATCTACTCTATCTGTTGTCCATAGCAACAAAATGCAAAACCAAACTCTTTTAACCAGAAAACTTCATTAAAGACTAAAAAATACACAAGAGAGGTCCAAAATACAAATGGATGAGAAGAAGTTCTTCTAGGGTTAATCCTATCAAATTTCATAATGAATGTTAGGAAATTTGACTGAGGAAAAACATACCGCATAGAATACCTCAAAAACGAAATAGGAGGAGGAATTCCTCACCTCAGTTGCATAATGTCGCTTAATTAGCCTTTGTAAATAATCAATAACCTCCTTCCTCTTCTGATCAGAAGCAAAAGATGGTTGAATAATACAAAGTATCTCCTGGGTCCTTTCCTCAGCCATTTGCCAGAGTTCCCCATCAATCGACAATGGAAATATATCAAGTGAGGAATAGGTGGAAGACGAGCAAGGAGAAAAACACCTTTGAAGATCTCCCATTATAAAGAGCTAAATTTCAAGTCCCGGAAAGAAACTCATGATCCTTCATTGCAACATGATATGGATTCTTTAACTGATTTATGCAGCTTAGTACTGGTACCTATGGAAATTAAAAATTTGGAAGTTAAAATGAATAAGTAGAAACTAATAATATTGATTAGAGCCAAAATCAGGAGTAAATTAGGACATTTAAGGAAACATGATAAGAGACACACTAATGAAGAAGCAGAAGCAACCCACACCTAAAACCGGCATGAAGGTAAGAGCAAAAATCTGCTGTATGGTGCTTCAGAAGCAGTTGAAAGTAATTCTGCACTGTTTACAGACTCCAATGCTTTCTGCCATATTTTGAGGTTTTCTTAGCCTTTTTATACAAGAGAAACAGAACAGATATGCTCTAAACTGGTAAAAAGGGAGCAGATACAACTATAAAAAGGTAAGAAAAGAAAAAAGAAAAAAAGAGAAAAAACAGATTTTATATCAAAAAAGAAGGATATTTTGGTTTCATGTGAAAAGGATCAAGGAGTAAGATTACCGTATTAGATTTTTAAAGAAAGGAAATTAATGCATGAGTATCCAAGCATAGGTAAAAAAGAGAACTGGGGTAGATTGAATATTAACAAGTAAAAATGAAAGCTTCAAAACCTCCCCATCGTTGCTTCACGAGAAATCCCAGAATGGGATTAATTGCGAACATAAACGAATTTCAAAGAGATGAAACAGGGAAAACAAGAACACATTATATTTTTGACTGAAGTCATTCCGTCAAATAAATAGAAAATATTTGAATTTTGAGTTACATACCAAGCAAAAGAACAGTATTATCTGTCAAGATTTGGTAGAGATTCTCTTAACAAAGTGGATTTTTCTTCATTAATGGACCAACACAGAGTGCTAGACAAATTGCAATAAGATTAAAAAGTAAAGTTGTGCTTCCATATTTGCACAAAGCACAACTAGTTTTGGCGACAAATCGAATTTTAGCAATTTCTAAATCAAGCCTTTTAAATTCCAATTTTTTTTATTGGTTGATTCAAATTTCTAATCTTATATTGTGTGATTCGAAGTATGTAGATAGATTATTAAGTCTAGCTCTATTCGTAAATATATCCTAGTAATTGCATTTATGGCATAGAGTGTTAGTTACTAATGCTTCTTAGATTATTCGTCTTCCGGTAAAAATGCCAACTACCTTGTAGTTAAACGAAATCTATTACAAAACGCTTGAAGTTGTTTTAGGAAGTTCAATAATATTCTAATGTTACCTTAAAAAAACTTAAAAAAGAAGAAACTATGTAAGTCAGAACTAAATTCATCTGTCGATTAGGACATTTTTATAGCGCAGTTAGCCTAATGGTAATTCCATATGTTTAATAATACTAGAGACGACCAATTTAATGTTGTGTGGGACCATATTCATAAACCGCAAGTGTAAGTCACCACAGCGGACAATTATATGCTTAGAAGATAAATCCAAAAAAAAAAACAAAAGACAGAGCAAAGAACACGACACGGAAAAAAAACACATTTCTTTTTTTCAACAGAAATGTTGCTCTCCAGTTTTATCATCTAATTTGCAGGACAGCTAGACAAAAGTAAGTAAATTAACTTGGTAAAGGCGTATAGAGATGCGTTGTGCAGTCATCACAATGTAATCATACTAAAGTTGCAAATCCACATAGACCTTGTGAAGTAAGTTGAAAATGGTAAAAAAATCATTTCTAAAATGATGATATGACAAAAATTAGGCGGTAAAAATATCATCATTATAATTGGCAGGCAATCCAAGTCGTGCATGATCATCAACTATATAACCTATTACGAGAAATGAAAATAATCAAAACTAGGTTTTAAGTTGTTGCAATCAGGATTGGTGTCAAATTTATTAAAATCATTATTCTCTGTAAAACTGGGGCAAGACCTTTAAGAATTACTAAATTTCAGTTTTGTCAAAATGAGGATTCTCCGTAAAAATGGAGCAACATGTTCATGACTGATTGCATATCAGATAATTAAGTTGTAAGATTTTACAGGTAACAAATGTAACTACTTCTAGTACAAATGTCAATTACAGGATAGGAATTTGTCAAACACTTTAGTAGATTTTGATTACATAAATTCAAAAGAAAAAGTAAATATTTTATTATTCCTTTTCATTCCCCTTTTTAATAAAAAAATTGGTAGTAAGACTAAGATGACTAAATACAACAGGAGCCGGGCCAATTTTTTGCCATTTACTTCCGTTATCGTCAAAAGATATAGCAAGTTGTAGCTTAGAAGAGTTTTTTTGGTATTGTAAACTAAAATATATAGCAGCAATAAACATAGTAGTGACTGAACAAGATAAATTTAGCACTACAAATCTTTAAGCTATTTTTTTAGCCATATCTTCTCATATTTTCAGAATACCCTGCTTAATTTGAAACAAAATATTCAAATACCTGAATATAGAAATAGGCAGATTAGTTTCTAACCATATAAAATTAATGTTCAAATGAAAAATTTAGAGAGATTCTACTTCCAATTTATTCGAATTAGATATCCGGATTTCTTGGTTTTTCCGAACTCTATTGATCATATGCCTTTTAAGAAAACTTTAACACGGCAGATAGACAGCTTAATCAGTGTTAATAAGTTCTCACTACATCAAAATACAACAAGTGGTGTGAACATTTGGCAAGCCTAGCTCTAAGGAAAATTACATTATTAGAGTTAAGATGCATTATTCGGCGGTAGCCGATAAAGCGAACGAAATCCAAACTAATAAATAACAGAAGAAAAAAAAGCCAGATACATGACTAAGCTCCATGCATTGACATTACAATGAGAATCTGTATAGTCTAAAACAAGATACCTTTTTGAAAGCAATGGTAAAACCATGGATGGGTTAAAGTTAAACCCTATTCATCAACTCCACAGAACAGCAGAATATGATGTAGCCAATCGCTGGACATTGCAATCCCAAGCCTTGAAACGGTTACATAAAGCCAAAATCCAATTTTAGAACTAAATCAGTAAAAGAAAGACTGGAAAAAACTGCTAAAACTGGAAACAGAGACCACCATTAAAAATTATTATACAATAACTGCATTGTAAAATTCACAGAAAAGGAAACAAATTTGAAACTTGACATGAGAAAAAGGTAATACCTTGATGATTGCCAAACTCGGTGCTCTCTCCTTTTTTGTTTGCTTAATTTCCAAATCTGATTTCATACAAATTGACTCATGAGAACACAAATTCACCATCTTTTTTATTAAAATTAGACACCAAATTTCAAACTTTAAACACCCAAAACTAGGGCTGTATAGAAAAAATTCAAACCAATCAATTCAACCAAACCAATCCAATTATTACGGTTTAGAAGATTGTTGGTTTGATTTTGGTTTGAAAAATAGAAAAAAAAATTATTAGTCTGATTTGCGGTTTTAAAAATTATAAACCAACATAAACCAAACCAAACTAATATATACACATACATATATATTTTTATTAAAATTATAAATACTATAACTTAAAAATAAAATTTGTATCACTATTTTTTAAAACTGTACTGGACAAAATAAAATATTTAAATATCATCTAATAAAATAACTATTTGTATATTTATTACCGATCAATAAATATTATATTTCTATAATATTAAGATGTTATATTAATAAAATATAAGAATTTAAAATATAAAATATTTATAATTTTTTTTTTACTTATTAGTCTTTACTATAGTTTTTTATATAAATAAAATATATTTTTTATTTTAGATTTTTTTATCTTAGATAATAAATAGATAATTTTTTATGATAGTTTAAACTGGTTTCAAAATAAAATTTATCAAATCAAACCAAATCAATTTTACTGGTTTATAATATGTGGTTTGATTTTAATTTGGAAATTTGTCAAACCAGTATAATTTGTTTGGACTAAAATATCAATAATAAACCAGTCAAATCAGACCATGTACTATCCAAAACCTCAAAACTCACTACAACAAAAATTCACAAGACCCAGTAATCAACAAAAAAAAACAGTCTTTTTCAATGTTGGATGGTGTTGACGTGGCAAAGTCTTTATGGGGTGTTAGAATTCTCTATCAAAATATAACTCAAATGAATCTTGTCCGTTCATTCACATAGTCAAAATAACTGAACCATCAAAAACCCTTCCCCTAATGTCTAATCCTTTTAACTTTTCCCGCCATGTTAGCTCTATCCCTGTCCTCATTCCTCTATAAACCACTCCAAAACCCTAATCAAAACCAGAAAGTTCCAATCTTTAAACCTCAATTCAGTAATTTTCACTGTAATTCTGAGCTTCAAACAGAAAGGGGCATTGAATTTGAGACTGGGGAGTCGTTTTTTCGCCATGAAAGTGCTAAAGGTAGAGACTTGGGAGTGTTGGCAGGGGCCATTTATAAGAAATCAAAGGGAACATTAAGGGTTATTGATGCAATGTGTGGGTGTGGAATTAGGTCTTGTAGGTACCTAATTGAAGCAGAAGCTGATTTTGTATTGGCAAATGATGCAAATGATGAGTATAGAGGTGTTATTGTTGGGAATTTGAAGCAAGTTGAAAGGGGTTTTGGTGATGAGAGGAGATGGGTTGTCACGCATTCCGATGCGAATAGAGTGTTGTCGGAGTGTTACTTGCAAAGAGATTTCTTTGATTTAATTGATGTTGATTCATTTGGGAGTGATAATTTGTTTTTAAGGAATGCAATGAGTTCTTTGAAATTGGATGGTTTGCTCTATCTTACTTCCACTGATGGCTACTCTTCTGGTGGTCATAGGCCTAATTGGTGAGTGTCTCAAAATTGAGCTCTTGTTAAAATGAATGTATTCTTATTGTTTGAAATTTGAATATAAAGTTTACTCCTTTTGTTTGTGTTTATCGGTTTATTTTATTAAAATTGTTCTATTTTGAGTGAGTTTGTAATTTGATTTAGTAGTACAGTACGGTCATGGTGTTGATATAATGGCGGTCATAGGCCTAATCGATGACTGTTTTGTGATTGAACTTTATATTGTTCCTTAAAAATGAACGTCTTGGTACTATTCGAATATAAAGCATATTGCTTTCTTTGTTCTTATTGGTGAAGAGTTGAAAATCTTTTGAATTTGTGTGTTCTGAATGAGTTGTTATTTGGGTTTAGTTTAGCATCATATATGCGATGATGTCAGTAATGTTGTTGTTTTTGTATCGTAGTTCTTTAGCTGCATATGGAGCATATATACGTCCTATGCCTTGTGCAAATGAGGTTGGTTTGCGAATGCTTATAGGTGGGGCTGTAAGGGAAGCATCATTGCTTGGTTATCATGTAACACCACTCTTTTCATATTACTCATATCATGGACCAGTTTTCAGAGTAATGCTTCGAGTAAACCAAGGGAAGGAACATGAGAACAGGTATTTTGTTTTACTATAGTTAGTTTTACGAGTTGGATGATGTTAGTGTTGGTATAGGTGCTTACACTGGGCTATACCATCTATGAATAGGCATTATGGTTTCATTAGCTACTGCAAGCAATGTGGGAACACTCGAGCATTTTCTTGGCAAGAGCTTGGTCGTATTACTTGCTCTTTTTGCAGCAACGAGGTGTATATCTTGTATGTTAGTCTGAAAGATTTCTTCCGCTTGTTATTGTTGTTTGCTGATATCATTTAATTCTTGCTCCGTGGTATTATGCCCGAGAGTCTTGATCATGTTTAAATTGCTCTGGCTTTTCAGGATTACAATCCTCTTACTGTCTCAGGACCCCTATGGACTGGTCCTCTTCATGATGCTACCTTCATCACAGAAATGTTAATTTTAGCTGAGCAATGGGGATGGATAGGAGAAGATGGCGTCGGATCCGATCTGGATAAGCTCTTGAAACAGATGTTAGATGAGAGCGACCCTAGATTACCATTTGGATACATCAAACTGGATCAGGTAGACTCAATCACTTACCTCTTCATCTTGTTTCTTTCTTTCAATACCTGCCTATGCCGCACGAAAATTTCTTCAGTCTTACTTTTCGACGTTTCATTTTCATTTCTAACTTTTACAGGAAAGAATGTCGTTTTGCCATTTTCTATTTCAATATTTTATCATTTCAACGTTTCCATTTTGGTGCTACATAGTACGCTGCTATAGTGTGCAACTTTATCTGTGAATTGCAAGGAGAATCTTGTTAGTTATCTTTTTATCTTTCCAGATGGCAAGCCGAGCAAAAATCAATTCGCCTTCAATAAAGACATTGATGAGCACTCTTCTCAAGGTATGCAGCCACCACTATGATATTTCGCTATGATCAGCTGGGAGTCTTTGATTATATTCCCAACAGACTAACAGGATGGTGCATTTCATTTTGTTAGGAGGGTTATGTCGCTAGTCGATCGCACATTGCCTCAAATGCAATCAAGACAGATTGTCCAATGCCAGTGCTTGTCAGGCTCGCCACAGAACTACAGGGTGCTAAATAATTTTTGATGCAGAATGGTATTAGATCAGCACAGGCATACAGGCAATATGAGCTGAAAAGTGGTGTTCATGAGACAGAAAGGAAAAAATTGATGTAAGCTAAATTTTTGTGCAATCATGATCAACATCTGTAATGAAGAAGAAAAAGGCCTCTTGATATAGTTTTAGGATTAGTTAATCAAAAGAATGAATACTTATTTGTTTGAACCAAGATAATGAATGAATATGTACATTATTTTGTAAAATGATTTTTAGGACTGTATAATGGAGAAAAACAAACAATTAATCATTTACTCTTTATGTGGTTCAATTCTACTTATAGTATAGATTTTAAATAAATTTATACTATTTAAACATCAATTTAAAATAAATTTTGATTTGTGAGCCGTTCAATGAACATGATACGCTGTCACTTCCATTTATCTCCGCTTATCGGTTTACAGCAAGTCGAAATAGAAGCGTTCAATCCTCAGTCTGGTGTGCAAGTTAAAGCTGCTTCATGATTATCAGTCTGGTATGGCAAGTGAAAAATGCTTTCAAGATTATCAGTTTGGTATGAACAAATGGATATAGAAGCTGGATGGAATAAAAAGAGACTAGGAGGCGAAGAATAGAATTTAACAATTAAAGGTTTACTGTTTATTTAATTTAATATAAATTAGTAAATTGATCAAACACCTCTGTGTAACATAAAATTTTAAAAATATCATTTAATTTTTTAATAAAACTCATTTCAACTCAACATATCATCAAACTAAGATTAATGGCTGAAGGGAGTTGATCAATGAAAGTACGCATGAGGGGATTAATTATTCCATGCAAAAAAACTAAGCCATGCTAACAGAAAATAGTGATACTCAAGAACCATTCTCATCGGTCAAAAACCAGTCCCATCTTAGGCACATGTATCTCTTGAAAGGTCTAGCTTAAACAGTGAAATATCAATGATAAAATCCTTGATGATTTTTACTACAAACTTGAAAACACAAAATCACATTAAAAAAACTTAAATTAAGCTCGAGGAGCAGCCCCAGGAACAGCAGGGCGAGCTTGACCAGGCTGACCAGGCTTTGGTGCATCATCCTACAAAAATAAAGACCACAGGATCAGTGTATCAGATTATTAATAAAAACATACGTACATAAAATAAGGCCAAAGAGATGCATAATTCGAAGATAATTAAACATCAACAAGCTCCGGCAAATCATATATCATCAGCACGTCATAAACTAGAACAAATATGCTTCTATCTTTCCAAGGACATCAAACCCAGCAAAAGAATGACCTTAAGCATTTCAGGTTTCGAATAATATAACATAATGTAGCCATGTTCATGCTTTATTGTTGTATTTTTTTACTACTCTTTATACAGGACATTAAGTGTAACACTAAACATTAACCATATCATTTATTTACACTCCAAAGACAATAATAGCAAATTAAGGGGAAAAAACAGAACAGCCTTTCAACTTTCCAGTCATTAAACTAACATATATAATTGGAGAAATCACATGGTAACAAGCATTTATCATATTCATATTTACTTGCTCAGGTTTTAAGGATCAATGTTCTCAGAATAAGTCAATAACTTTCTACATTGAAATGTTAACGAAAAACAAATAGAATAGCAGAGCAATTGATTTTGCACTGGATATTAACCATATCACTGATTCACACTCCTATAATTATTAAGAAAATCTTGTTTTATACACAAAGGAAGAATATTATATAGACAGGTGAAAGTAAAACATTTGAGTTCATCAATGATTAATTACTATTGCTAGCAAATTAAGGGGCAAATGGAATATTGGTTCAACTTTCAGATCATTGAACTTAAGTATCAATTTACAATTCATTAACGAAAGTTAGAAGGATCAATGATCTCAGAATAAATCAATAACTTTACACTCATGAGATGCTAGCAGAAATATAACAGCTTAATGAACCAAATAAAACACCAAAACCAGAAAAGTATAACCACGAAATTAAAGATAAAAGCAGACTAAAATTGCACCCAAAACAGATTATCAAAATAAAAGCATATAGCAGGAAAAAGAGAAGTTACCCTGCGCCTGATGAAACGCTGGGGAGGGTCACGCTTCCTGCGCTCAGTGCGAGAGCGGACCCTGACAACTCTAGAGTGAATTGCACATGAAACACAGTACTGCATCTTCACATACAGCTTTGGAAGAACATATCCTAAAACAAAAGCAGATATCAATTATCATCAAAATCAACCCAGAAAAACAAACCAGGTAAAATTAAATTAGAAAAACTAGACATACATACCATCATAAACACATGAATCCTGAACATCTCTAACAGCAGCTTGTTCAACAATGTTCCTCACAAGAAATCTCTTAATAGCTTTGTCCTAACATTATCAATTATTATAACACAAAAATCATGACTCATTTAGTGATTGAACTGGTAAAATTAGGTTAATAAAATTAAAACACACACGAAATGAAATATGTGATACTGAAATTAAACGGATAACCTTAGGGCAGCATTTTCCGCAGTTAGAGCATCGGATAAACTTCACGTGACCACGTCCGTGCTTGTTCCGGCCGCCGTTTCTGCGCTTGAATGTCTGTAAAAAAAAATCAAATATTATGAATGAGATTGAGAATCAAAAAGTTGAACAGATTAGGTTAGATCTAATTAACAGAGTTAGCGCACTCACCATTGTTAAGCAGGTAAGCGATGGGAAGCGAACTAGCTCGACGGCAGTTTGGTGCTACTAGGGTTTTTGGACGGGAAAGCAAAACATCCCTTTATATAGTTTGGAAGAATTTTATAGTGCAGGGTAAGGTTGGTTATTTGGCAATTAGAGTGTTCGGGGTTTTTTATTTGCAGTTATGCCCCTTAATTTGAAGTTTCATTTGCAATTGTGCCCACTTCTTTTGGACTTTGTCTTTGGGATTCTCTTGGTAATTTTCTTTCTTAATTTGTTGCTAGATGTTTCTTAAGATGGACTCAATTGATTTTCATATGATAGTTATCTAAATAATACCCATCAATGAAATGATATTCATTAGGACACAATTAGTAGGCTTATTTTTTTTAGGTGTTTCGAATTATAAATTTATTTTTATATTTAAAAGCCGATTAACTAGGTAAAAATATCTAAAATTTACTTAGTTAAATTTTTTAATATGTGTAAGTCAAATACTATTAATTATGAACTAAGGAAAAATTGATCATTCTTAGAATGGACGATTAGTGTTTGCCGGTCGTATTAGAATCGTATATTTCTAATACAAATATAATTAATCTAAATATGAAATGACACAATTAATAGTAGAATACAATATATAAAAACGGAACACGGTGTATATAACACACATTACATGACATGTAGATGCTTATGAATATATTTAATTAAAGGCGTTATTGGACCTATTTGAAACAAATTGACAAGTTTAAATTTATTTTATTAAAAATTAAATACAATATTTAACTATGTATAACCGTAGTTAAATAGATCAGGTGTGTTGATTCGTTTAAACACAAAATTGATGGTGTCATAAATGGATTGATCCGTTTATAATCCAAATTCATTTACATTAAATCCAAACTTGTTTAGCTTCGTGCCGTGCCATGTCTAAAATTGGGAGGTCTAGTCATATAAAATTTATTTTTTTATAGAAAGAATTAGATCGAAATCCAATAATTAGTATATAATTACAATGCTAACAATGTTAAGGCTTTTTTTTTCTGTATGAGTGTGTGTTTGGAAGAAAACAATCAATCATTAATTTAGCTATATAAAATTATACCTAAAACTCAATAGTAAACTAACAATTTTTTTCTTGAATTTAAGGGGAAAGAGAGTGCCGAACGTAGGACATCCCACTACGGAATCCAATGACTGAAGTAACAATTTGAGTACTCTTAACCATTCATCTAGCTGATTCAATTAAAACCCCTCAAATGCTCCTCATAGAGATTGAGGCAAACACTGTGATCACATTACAGGTCTAATGATCATGTTACGCTGCACGGAAATAAAAATACTGAAATCTGAAGCTCGGAAATAGATATGATGAAATTTAGTTTTACAAAACCTGAAAGTTTCTGAAACATTTAATAAAATTTCAATGCATCTGCCAAATACCTATTATTCATAAACTCGAAACATCCAACACAACGCAATATATCATTTTATTCTATTTATCGACCTCTCAGCGATGACACACGAGAGGAAAAGGGGAAATTCATAGCAACAGCACATTCTTGGCTAGCTTATGGAGCCATGGTCTGTTCATAGACTGGGAATCACGTTGGATTCTTTCTCATAGATGTCGCTTGCATACTTCCAGTTCATCACACTCCATATGTTCTTTAAGTAATCTGGTCTCACGTTCTTGTACTGCAAACACGAAATAATCAAGAGATTGAAATAATTGTTTGTTACTATTCAAGATTGAGCAATTTAAAAGACAAAAGCTCACCTGTAAGTAGTAAGCATGCTCCCAAACATCAATACCGAGCAAAGGAATTAAGCTTGCTCCTTTAGTTTCTAGTGTATCCTGTGCACAAACCAGTTTCCAGTTTTACCACCAATGAAGAACAATTTGACAGAAACAAGAATTGACAAGTTTATGAGAAAAAGGAAAAAAATCGCAGTCAAGTAAGCTTAGTAGTCCAATTTGCAGGTTAAAATTTTCTGGAGTTACCAGATTATAGTATTTTTATGCAATGGTTGCCTAATTATACATTTTGCTAACTAATTAAATTTTTATTTTACCAACAACGGGAGGTCACTAAATGATTTTTAGTGAATTTCTGCTTACAAGGACAACAAAGCTAGAATATTCGCCATATTTTTATTTACTATAAGGTTATCAAACTATACACTTTATTTGATAACGATAATGACTTTTGAATGAAAAGGAAATATTTGGAAGGCACGTCAGCACTCGGCAACATATATTTTTTGCCTGAATTCATTTAAAATTACCTGATTTGGAGTGGTCTCCACCTCAAGCTTCTTTGACTCTTTGTCCAGGCCAAGCCACTGCCATTTAAGATCAGAGAATGTGAATAAACTGAATCAAAGACAGAGAACATAAATTGAAAATTATAGATTGTCAAGAAATGAGCAAAACAGAACTTCTTACCACCCATCCTGATCCTTGGACAGAAGCGCCTTCTACATTCATTTTCTGAATCAACTTGTCCAGAGAACCAAACTCTCTGTCAATAGCTGAAGCAAGCGAACCTTGTGGAGGAACACCGCCTCCGTTCTGTCATGCATACAACATTATGAGCAGACAGAGCTAATCACCAACATAGACAGGTTTGAAAACTTACTTGGACAGGGGCAAGATTCTTCCAGAAAATGGAGTGATTGATATGACCTACAACATTAGCATATATACTTTATCACATATACACTACTACTACTACATAATATGGCAATTGAAACACCGGTTTAGTAGCAGTTTCGAAAATGTGGTAAGTGTATGAAGAGAATAGAGTTACAGTAAGCTTTTAATAATTTTTAATAAAACAGTTGCACTGGCGGTCAAACACTTATTGCAGCACAGCAGCGGAGACAAATAATGTAGATTACAGACTATTATAATAAATTAGGAAACGGTAATAAGAGGGTGTTAAAATGGATCATGACACAAGAACACAATTCGCCAAACAAAAGATAACGGAACATGTTCGTATTATAAATGGATCAATTCATTTGTGAGTCGTGACACAACTTAAAACGTGCTGTGTCGGGATTGACACTTGAACCTATTCAATCCGTTAATGACATGACTTAGGTAATTAGTAGAGGGTCAAAATGGATCATTGGCACACAAACACAATTCACCTAATACGGAAAAATAACAAATAATGATTGAGGTTAAACGTGTTCGTATTATAAACGGATCAACTCGTTTATGACACAGTTTGAAGTGTGTCGTGTGACATTCAACCTAGTCAACCCGTTAATGACACGAATTAAAATGTGTCATGTCGTGTCGACCCGATACAACACGTTATTAATAAATATACTAAGTATGTCGCATAGGTGTTATCTATATTCGATCCATTCAAATAAATAGATTGAACTTGCCATATAGATATGATATATATTCAAGTCATTTATAGTAAAATGGATTTTATAGATCCTACTCTTATGATCCACAATCCACCCGCCAGATTAAACAGATTGATGGGATAACCTGTTTAATTTTTGTGTCGTGTTCGTGTTGACACAATTACTAAATGGTTCGTGTTCACCCTAATGGTATCCACAGAGTTGGTTAACAAGAACACGATCTGCCAACCCCGTTTCGACACCCCTATATTAGCACATTCAACAACTTACATGTCACTTATGTGAGTGGTGATACTAGCTGGAATGATCAATTGTAATGAAAGAAATTGATAATTATCTAAATGAAATAATAAATGATAAGTAACTTGCATATGAAGCAACCATGAAAAGAAAATAGGAAAAAGTTATAACCTCCTCCATTAAACTTGATGGCGCTATGCAACTTGACAACAGCATTAGAGTCACCATTAGCAATAGCCTGAGAGAGAAGCTCAAGAGACTTATTATAGTTAGTGACGTAAGCCTGGTGGTGCTTCTGGTGATGAATTTGCATTATTTCACCACTCAGAAAAGGCTCCAGAGCATCATATGCATAGGGCAGATCAGGGAGAGTTATGGTCTTCGATGCCTGCACTCAAAGTTAACGTTGTTAGAAAGGGATCCAAGAGCTAAGGAGGCAGCTAACAGTCTAGAGCTTACCATGGCTGTTCTGTTTGGAAGCTGTGTGGTGTTTGTTTGTAAGCTGTGGATGAAGATGAAGATGAAGGTGAAATAGTTGACATTTCTTGCATTTTTAGGAGGTTTGTGTGATGTACTACATTTGCTTGAGTTTGTGTTGTACTACGTACTTTTTTTTATGTTGGTGTAATGGTGTCATGTACTACTCTTTTTCTCTTTGTTTTGGCTTTCTTAGCCACATACTAAGAAGTTTGCCTTTTCCTTAAAAAATAACCATATTGCCCTCTAATTTGGCATAAAAGATAACTCTTAATATAAACACCTTTCAAATCAACATTTATACCTCCCATTTATATTTCACATTCCACTGTAATTCCAGCTGGGGGTAAATGATCCAGAATGCTCATATTAAAACTGTTTTTTAATCAAAAATCACGAATTTAATCTTATTTAATTTGTATTCGAGGAGCAAATGAGCATTTATTTTAAAAAAAAATACTTGCATGATTTTCATATATGCTAGTATGATTTTCATCCATGTGAATATTTTATATATTTTTGTTTTCACATGTAATAGAAAAAGATAAAGATAATTATTAACTTATAGTTATCCAACATGTAAATTATTATTATTTCACAAATATTTTATAATTTTTGCTGATTAAAATGTGTGATGAATGTTTATCAATCATAAATTGCTAGATTAAACTGAATAAACATTAAAGATATTATTTGTAATTTATTTATTATTACCAAGTTATAAACAAAATTATTAATGTAACATGCTCCTTGGTTCTTATAAAGAGCCTTACCTCAAACTAGAAGATGGTTTTGAGTCCTGGAGATAAAATCTGCATTTTGCGTCAGCAAAACAGATGATGATGATGGGATCAAATTGATGCAGGGGAAGTAGAAAGAATGAAATGAGAAACAACATAGTTCTGGATTAACAAAATGGATACACCAGCAAACACAGCCCATAAAACAGGGTCGACACGAAGTAGAAGAACGGGAACCATATTTTACAATACATCAGCACATCAGTTCACTTATTACATCATTCTGCCTGCGCTACAAAGCCACGGCATTATCATAGAATCAAAAACGCTCTAAGCTGAAGGACATTCTTTCGCATACACATCGCTTGCATACTTCCAGTTTATTACCTTCCATATGTTCTTTAGATAATCCGGTCTCACATTCTTGTACTGCATCATGAATAAACATAGAAACTTCGTCATTTAGATATTTAAGCAAATAATAAAACACAATTTAGAAGTTATGGCTACAAAAACACAGAATTGGCCTTTACATTTATGTTTTCCTCGGAAGCTATAGCTATAAAAGCAACAACAAAGAAGAAAATACGAAAAGAGAGAGACAGCATTGGCATTTAATTAAATCCAATTGGATTAATCATTATACATATAAAATTACCAAATTAAAGCACTTAGCACAAAGCCACATTATAAAATAACCTGCATTCCCAACTAGTAGTAAATGATACGTTGGCCTTGTGTGCTAAGAAGTGGCTACAAGGGATTCATAACCTCAATACATCAAGTAAATGTTTATGACGATCACCGATAGTCCATAAATCCAATTTCTCATCAGTCATCAATGAAAGCAATGCAGAACAAGGAAATGAAATTTATAATAATTGTAATTCTTAGTTATGGAATTAAAATTTGTCCTACGTCGAGCATGGCCTCAAATTTTCACCACAATCGAGCGTTACAATGTTAGAATATGCAGTTGATGTCATGATCCACAAGATTTGATAATTTACGATGCCTTGTGCATTCCTTTTTAAGTCCAAGGCTTACAAGAAATATTCAGATCCCAGCATTCCATAACAAATTCCATGAAAAACAAATTTACCAGCCTTGAGCCATCATTCCTCAGTGTCGGTCCTACAATAGCCTAAGCCCGATGCGAATCTCTCAGCCATCGTGCATAGTTGTATGTTTTTACTAGTCATTATTTCACTTGGACTCTCAACCATATAAAGTAGAACTTTAAATGTCTTGGTGGTTCCTAATTATTACAGTTTGTTCCTAAAACAAAACTGTTCAGAAAGTTCTCTAGCAAATGAACTATTAACCGATAAATTTTGAAGGTCCTAATGGATGATGATCGAACATCACGAAAATTCATGCAATAGGTCACCAATAATATAACAGTAAACCGTATAAAATCACATATTTTATTCATCGGGAAGCAATTGAAGCTGAACTCAAAGAGAAACCAAATTGAACAATTTAAATACAAATGTCACCTGTAAATAGTAAGCATGCTCCCAAACATCAATACCAAGCAAAGGAACTAAAGTTGGGGCTCTAGTCACCAATGGATCCTGTGACAAAAATCACAATCATATTAGCGTGGTTCAAAATGAGTGTCTTATAAATTAATCCGTAGCCTAAATAGTATCAAAAAGATAAAAATGTAGAGAGTGATCATGTAGGTAAAAAACTAAAAAAATGAATCCAGAACCATTATACAGATTTCAAACCTTAAAATTTGTATGAAATAAGAACTTCAGATATTCGTATATACGCATGACAAATCACAAAACAAAATAGGTTCAGCACAAGATTATGGACATAGCACAATAATGGGCACATCTAAGAATCCATATAAAGGATGTAAAGGACTTGCATCACACTTATAAAGCTAGTTATTATGAATAAGATCCAAATGAAAACTGAAAGGTCTTGCATCGATCAAGTGTCCAACTTTTTAACTAACCTTTGCGGTTATTAATGAGCTCTCATTTATGCACACCCATTTAAAGTCAGCAGGATATAAGCAGTTCAAGGAAACGTTAATCATTGTGGTTAAGTTTATAGCAACAAGTGTAAAGTTACCTGATTTGCAGTGGTCTCAACAACAAGCTTCTTGGACTCTTTGTCAACGCCAAGCCACTGCCAACACCCCAAAACGTGCAAAAAAAAGGAAAAAAATGAGTGAAGTAGTAAAAAAAAGACGGTCTACAGAGACGGACAACAAAACATTGTTATAAATTGAGCAAATTGAATAACTTACCACCCATCCAGATCCTTGGACAGCAGCTCCTTCGGTGTTCATTTTTTGTATCAACTTTTCAAGAGAACCAAAATGTGAATCAATCGCCCCTCCAAGAGAACTATGTGGGGGTTCACCACCTCCTTCCTGTCATTCATAAAGCATTGAAATTTAGGCCAAGATACTGAACAAGGGAGCAAAATACCAGTGAGGATAAACTTACACGAACAGGGGCAAGATTCTGCCAGAAAATGGAGTGGTTGATATGACCTACAGGATAAAACAATTTTTCAAATCTAAACAAATATCTTGGATTTGCCCAATCCATTTTCCAGAACTTCATCCATCACTATAAAATTTTCACCAAGTAATACTTATAGATTCTTCCTTAAAATAACTAAATAAACCAACTAGTCAATTTGTCATAAAGTATCTCAAATTAGGTTTAAAACAAGTAAAATTAAGCAAAATTTTAAATTAAGTATCCTGGTAACTATTCCCTTAACTAATCGAAGTAAAATAAAAAGCTTTTTAAGTTTTACAGATTCCTAAGAGTCATCCACAATATAAATTAAAATTCTCAAAGAAAATCAAACACGCAAATGAACCAACTACTTAATCTGACATAAAAGTACTCAAATTAAAATACAAATTTAACCCACCTCCGCCGTTAAATTTGATAGCGCTCTGCAATTTAACAACAGAGGAAGAGTCTCCTTTTTCCATAGCTTCATGGAGAACCTCAAGAGACTTATTGTAGTTAGTAATATAAGCCTGGTGATGTTTCTGGTGATGAAGCTGCATTATGTCGCCGCTTATAACAGGTTCAAGAGCACTATAGTCGTAAGGCAGATCAGGAAGCGTGAACGTCTTCAATCCTCGCGATTGACCGATCCCTGCCACGGCCGCCGCCTTGGAGGCGGAGCCCAGTAGGGCGCTTCTTCTGGTGAGAACAGAACGGAGAGCCATTGGGAAGTGTGTAGGAGAAATTGGGATAATGAGAATGAAGAGTGGTGGTAAAAAAGTGATGCGCACAAGGTATTTGATTAAAGTAAAGGGATGAGTGACGCTTGTCTCATATATGACATAAAAATGCACACACGTTGATATACCATTATTAATTAGTTCAGACTTTTTTTCTTTCCGAAAGATAAACCTACTTTACTTGTTAGCGGAGTTAACAGGAGTTAAACGTGAAAAAAACATATAAATAATAAAAATATAAAAATATATTTATAATATTAAAAATTATAAAATACTATATGTAGTCAATTTTATTTATTAGTTTATGCCGATTAGTAAAATAAATTAAACATAATTACACCCACTAAAATAAAAAAATAAAATTTATTGTTGACAATATGAATAATAAAATTTGTGTACAGATGATTAAAAATATAGTATATTCTTTGAGAGTTTTTTAGGTTTCTTTATAGCTGCTTAATTTTTTTTATTTTTTGAAACATGATGTGAGTTTTTAAGAGTTTCCACTTTCCAAAACGGAACACGCAACTTTATCGAATTTTCCATGCTTCCTAACGACTTCCAAAGCCAATACATTGATGTGTTTTTCCCGCCACCCCACCTTGCTCCGCCCACCTATCGCCTCTAATATGACCTATGAGATAGTATCAATTAGACCTGGCAATTCGTGTATGCGGGTCATAAACGAGTCAGACCCGTTTAGACACGAACACGATTAGTCTAAACACGACACGATTATTAAACGGCTTTGATATACAAAACTCAAACACGACACGAACATTACACGGATTACACGACACGACACGTATAAACACGTTTATCTAAATGTGTTAACAAATCAACCCGTTTAAAGTGACACGTTTAAACCCATTTAATTATTTAAATACTTTTTTAACTTTATTTAAATAATACTAAAAGAATTATTATTATATTTTGAGATAAATATTATTTTAATTATATATGATATATAAAATTTAATTAAAATTAAAAATTTAATAATATTTAAACTATAAAAATAAATAATATTTAATTAAAATTAGTTAATCGTGTTTAAACGGGATAGGCGTGTATAACCCGTTCAGACACGAAATTAATCGTGTCACAAACGGGTTGACCCGTTTATGACCCAAACCCATTTACATCAAACCCAAACTCGTTTAACTTAGTGTCGTGTCGTATCATTTAATCGTGTATTGTCTAAAATTGTCAGGTCTAGTATCAATTGATAGTACCAAAATGTACTTAATAAAATGTTAAGTAATGAGTGTTTTACTGTAAGAAAATATATAACATAAAATAGTTGAAAGGCAGATGAGGCAGGTAATATTCAACAGTCTAAAGTTAGTATGAAGGGTCATAGAGATGCATCTGAGAAGACCAAAAGAAGCCAGGATTGGCAATTAGTTTCAAGATATATAGCAAGCTGTTGAATAGAAGAACAGGGTACTGAAGGGAAAAAAAGAAAAAGAAATTGATAAATATGAGGTTGTTTTTTTACTGTTATAAAAATAATGGACCGACTCAGACAATATTGTTAGGAAAGACAAGCATCAAAAAGTAACAGAATTCCTTGTATTCAGGGTGTAAAAAGAAGGAAAAAAGTTGTTAAGGTGGTTGTAATAGGAAGAGATAATAAGGGGCTACCATTATTAAGAAATGATGTTTTTTTTTTTCATAGTTAGGATTTGATATAATCAAGCTTGGGATTTCTGGGTTGGTTTGCTAGTTTTGCATTTCTTATCTCTGCCATAAAACTTCAATCACATACAAATAAGGCAAGGGAATTGAAAAGATGGTTAGAAAGAATGCAGAATTAGCAAGGAAGGATTCAGAAAAGTTGGATGATAGTGTAGTGGTGGCTATAGACAAAGATAAAGGCAGCCAGTATGCCCTTAAATGGGCTGTTGATCATTTTCTCAGCAAGGGCCAATCTGTTATTCTTCTTCATGTTTCTATCAAATCATCACCAAATCATTCTCCTTGTATGCCTTTTTATTCATTTATCTTTTTATCTAATCATTTGTTATCGGAACGGAAAGAGGTTGGTAATTGTACTGATTTACTTGTTGTAGCTGGAGGAGGAAACTTTATTGGCAACACGGATTCTCATGAAGAGGCTTCGAGGGCGCATAGCAAACAACTTGACTCTGAAGCAAGGGATCTGTTCCTTCCATTCCGATGTTTCTGCACGCGAAAGGATGTAAGTCTACCATATCATATAATATGTTTCAATTGGTATGGAAACAATTGTATATTGAGTCGATTGGCCTGTCTTGAACCTCGTAAATGCAGATAAAGTGCCGAGAGGTTGTCGTGGAGGATACGGATATACCAAAAGCAATTGTAGATTATGCATCAGCAAATCTAATTGAGACATTGATACTTGGTACACCAACAAGAGGAGGCATCATTGTAAGGTATATATGCATGCATGAGATGATATATAATTCATTATGTGGTGCAAACAGACACTAATTGTTCGGGCATTAAATCTTGTGCTATAGAAAATTCAAGACAACAGATGTTCCCAGCACTGTCTCCAAAACTGCACCAGAATTCTGCAATGTTTATGTCATCAATAAAGGCAAAGTTTCTTCTTTACGCAATGCTACTGCTCCTGTGCCTGCTAAACCTGCTAATCCTTCCCCTCAAGCAATGTTGCAACACAAACCCAGCCATCTTATTGTACCCGATCACAGGAATCCTCGAGGCTCCAGAGGTGACCTAATCTGCTTCTCTACAATTCAACTCTCACTCTATATATGTATATTTGGATTGCTCATCAGGATTTCTCTTAGCAGACATGTCATTCTACGGGTCAGCTCCAAATAGCGCCCATGAAGAGCCAGAAATGATCAAGTAAGTGTATTTTTCTAATTAAGATGGCAGAGGGTGAAAATTTGAAACTCCAAGACTAATTAATTGCGACAGGTCTCCATTTACTAGAGGTAGAAGTTCATTAAGCAAATCATACGAGTCTTACACACCTGAAATGGACATATCATTTGTGAGCAATGGAAGGCCGAGCAGTTCGGATCGCATGCTCCTTTCGTCTTTCCATGACAATAATGGAGATCCTGGAATGACCCCGCCTGGAATGACCCCTCGAAGAACAAGCGTCAGCTCTGGGTCTTTGCAATCAGCAGGGACATCCACAGATGCTGGTTCCCATTACTCGGGAGGCTCCCATGAAAGTGGGCAAACTACATGGTATTCACATAACATGGTAAGAGCACAAACAATTCAGTGTAATTGTTTAAGCAAATAGGAACTATTTATGGTATCCATGATTCAATATTGCAGGATGATGTGGAATCCGAAATGAGGAGACTAAGACTAGAGCTGAAGCAAACAATGGACATGTATAGTTCAGCATGCAAGGAGGCACTCTCAGCAAAGCAGAAGGTACTTTTTTCTTTTCTTTACAATTGTTTGATCAAGTCCTAATAAAAGAACTTGTGAGTAGAACCAAATTCTGACGAAATTTACACTCATAGACTAGAGAATATCAAAGGTGGAAATTGGAAGAACAACACAGATTTGAAGAAGCAAGAATAGCAGAAGAAGCTGCATTGGCATTAATAGAGAAGGAGAAAGCCAAGTGCAGGGTAGCCATTGAAGCAGCACAACAAGCTCAGAGACTTGCTGAAATGGAAGCACAAAGAAGAATGGGTATAGAGATAAAATCCATAAGCGAATCTGAAGAGAGTAGGAGGAGAGAATCTTGGTCACCAAATGATCTTAGGTACAGAAGATACTCCATTGAAGAGATTGAAGAAGCAACCGATGATTTTCACGAGCGCCGCAAGATTGGGGAAGGAGGCTATGGGCCAGTGTACAAGTGTTACTTGGATCACACGGAGGTTGCTGTCAAAGTTCTACGTGCAGATGCAGCTCAAGGCATGTCACAGTTTCATCAAGAGGTATATAGTAAGATATCTAAATCAAGAAAATTAAACATTTTGGCCTCAGATATCAAATATCTAACACTTAAATGTACTGCTGCAGGTTGAAGTATTATCCTGCATACGGCACCCAAACATGGTTCTTCTCCTCGGAGCTTGTCCAGAATACGGTTGCTTGGTCTATGAACACATGTCTAATGGCAGCTTAGACGATCGTCTATTCCGCCGAGGGAACACCCAACCACTTCCTTGGCAAGTAAGATTCAGAATTGCAGCAGAAATTGCAACAGGACTTCTCTTCCTCCACCAAACCAAGCCAGAGCCGCTAGTCCACCGTGATCTAAAACCAGGCAACATTCTGCTAGATCGTAATTTCGTGAGCAAAATCAGTGATGTTGGTTTAGCAAGACTCGTCCCTCCGTCAGTAGCGGATTCCGTGACTCAGTACCGATTAACATCAACAGCAGGAACATTTTGTTATATTGATCCAGAATATCAGCAGACAGGAATGCTCGGAACAAAATCTGACATTTACTCATTCGGCGTCCTCCTCCTACAAGTAATGACGGCAAGATCGCCGATGGGGCTAGCTCATCAAGTTGAAACTGCAATAGAAGAAGGGAATTTCAGCAATGTACTTGATCCGACAGTTCCGGACTGGCCGATGGAAGAAACGCTGTCATTTGCCAAGTTGGCGCTGCAATGTGCAGAACTAAGAAAGAAAGACAGGCCGGATTTAGGGAAGGTGATACTACCGGCGCTGAACAGATTGAGAGTATTCGGAGAACAAAACATGCCGTATCCCATGTTCGGAGGTACATTTAGCACCACAAATTCTACAATTCACAGCAATTATTCCTCACTTCAAGTGAGTTAATTAGTCTCCGAAAACTAATATTATTTTAAACTCTACTGAATTTAGGATCAAACATTCATAACATTGTCTGTATCTTGTTTTGTCTGTATAATTGTTGTCTAGGCCACGACCAGTGACGGACCGTCTGCATCTGATAGTTCAAGCCTTTCAAGTTCATGATCCCGGCTTTCGACTCGATTAGGCTAATTGTTTTTCGTGTTTAGACAAAGAAGACACGGTTATGACTCGCGGACACGAATTATGAGGTCTAATTAGGAGTGGAAGTGTTGTGTTAGATTGTACAAGTTGTAATTATATAATTTTTTTTGGTTTTGGTTTCATCTCCAGTGGCTAATATGAACACTGTCAAATGTTGATCCAAGGTCTACTACAGTTGTATAGCTCAAAAGTGATGAATCAGATAAAAACTTTTTTGCTCCTTTCATATTTAAAATTCAGCTGCTTCTCATGGATGTTCTGAATTAGCATTTGAAGGTTTGTTTGATTGGTTTTGGTGTAGGTGTGGTGCTCTAATATATTTAAGGTCATTGAATGTAAAAAGAAACTGAAAGTTACAATAATAAGATTGGTTTTACTGCTACACATATACTATCTCTAAGCATCATTGTCAAAAGCCTTGTAAAACTGTTTTAAGTTTTATGTGCTATAGTTGTTTTTTATTGGTGTTTAAACTGTTCAGCCTTGTCATGGTGGGGCTCCACGTTTTTTTGACATAATAATATCGACTGTACCAATCTCTGCTTCTCTCTTCGTGCAATATAAGGCCCAAAGGCTCGTAATTCAGCAGATTCTGTGAGAGCCAGTTGATCCCACAAATCTGTCATAGTATCATAAAATTCCTGAATACTCATGCTTTTCTGCTGCAGAGCACGAATATCAAACTCCAACTGGTACTGTTTTGCAAAGTTAGACTGTGTGTACAGTCTAGCTAAATGTTCCCAAACCTCCTTAACTGTCTCATATTTTGCTAATTGAGTACCTATCGAGTGCTTAACAGAATTATTGATCCAAGTAATGATCTTGGAATTAGCAACTTCCCACTTATCTAACAAAGACACATAATCAGCAGCTGTGCTGTGTCAGGCTTGACAAAAGTACCCGAAATATAACCCCATTTTTATTTATCCTTCAGAAAATTTTTCATCACATAATTCCAATACACATAATTTTTACCATCTAACTGAACACTAACTGCTTGAAGCGAACCATCTCTAGTTTCAGCCATATTAAAAGGAAATCAATAGAAAACTAACAAATTGAATTAACGAATCAGATAGAACAAATTCAAAAGACGAGCAGAGAGGACGAGCAATCAGACAAACAGACAACCACAATTAATTCACCAACAGTTCCGAATTACCAAATAATCACTAACCTCAACCGCCGTGCAATCACAAAAATCGTCAACGAGATTAAACAATGAGGTATAGTTCAAATGGTATAAGCGCTAGCTAGGAAGCACGGAAACGTTGAAGTCCCAACGTTTCCGCGTTTTCTAACGTTTCCGAAACGGGAACGTTAGGAAACTCCTCCAAAACGTTTCGGGCTCATCTGCAAATAAAAAAAATATTATTCAAATCACCCTTATGTTTCAGAAACCCATATTTTCTTCTTATCGATTACTTCTGATTGAATCTTTCTCTGCTCATCTGAAAATGGCTGCCGCCGCACCGATCATCTGAGTTCGGCTTGAAGGAAAGTTTTTGATTTCAATTATATAAATTTCATTTTGGATCCGATTTCAGCCGATAAAAAGATTGGAAAAAGTTTGTATTTGTTGATGAATTTTAATTTCAAAATGTGTTCTGCAATTTTAGTAATAGAGAGTTCAAGAAGAAAGAAGAATTTGGTGATGATGGCCAAATTTGTGATGCTGCGTTATTTGGTTGATTGTAATTACTAATTAATTAGGTTTTGAGGACTATGGGCTTGGGCTATTAATTTTAACAAACTTACTATTTTATATGTATAACTAGGGCTTATATTTGATTTATTTTCTTTTGGGAAGTGATGAATATTAATAATTTAATTTATATGAAACTTCATAAGCTTTTTTTTATATGAATTTTTCATATAAATTATTTTGTATATTAATATTTTTTTATATATATAATATTAATAATTATAAATATATCCCTATATTTTTAATATTTACACGTTTCCCCCACGTTTCGTGTCCTCTATTTTTTAAAACTGCCGTTTCCCCGTGTCCGTTTCGTGTCGTATCCGCTTCCCGTTTCCGTTTCCGTGCTACTTAGAGCGCTAGACAGCAAACTGCTAGGTCGTGGGTTCGATTCATCCCACAAGCGCTCCCCTCTCCCCAATTATCAAAAAAAACTAATGGCAAGAGAGAAAAATTGGCTCTGATACCATGATAATATTAATGGAGAAATCCAAAACCATTGATTAAATAGAGGTTTTAGATACAAAGCAATGGATGCTAACAAATAGAAGGGAAAGCCTTAAAACCCTAAAACAAAATAAGAAGCCTTTATATAGGCTAAGCTAAACATAAAGGAAAAATACTATACCCTTACAAATAGAAAACTATTAACAGGTGCTTCGGATATCGATAGAGAAAGTGTTGCTTACATGATATTGATATAATTTTTAAGGACGATGTCAAGTTCCAATAAATGCTACTAGTTCTTTCTCTATTAATAATATAGAGATGTCGAAAATCCTCCATCTAAATTTTTGATTTTCAGAAATTAGATTTTAATATGTAAACCGTAAATATAATTGCATAACTCATTTGATTTCTAGAAATGTCATGACCAGTGATTGCTTTTATAATACTCATCATTCTATCGTAAAATGACTCATTATAATTTGTTGACCAGCCGTTAATTTCTGAACTTCTAATATTCCACTCAATGAAATTTAGCATTGGACAAAAAAAAAAACACAACTGCTTGTGTAAAAATATATATTTTTATCATTTTAAGAAGTTTATAATTAAATTATAATTGAAATGAAGTTCTTTAAATCAGAATAAATTAACAAATTTTCTAGTTAAAATAGAACTACTAAAAAGAATATATTGTTTAAATTAGTTACTATTTTTTTTATAAAATAAATTAAGCAAAAATTATTATAAAACTCCTCACATTTGTCATAATTCATACTTTAATCTCTCCTATTTGAAAATTAAACGATATGATCTCTCATTTTTAATTTTGTCAACAATTTAGTCCTTCTATCCATTTTTGAGTTAGTCAATGAAATTATATGATCCTCCACCTTCATATATGTTAACGATTTTATCCTTCATTTTCATATACATTTACGATTTCGTCCATCATATTTGAAAATTAATCTATCCCTAAGTTCTTTGACTTCACTGACTAACACTAAAATTAGACGAGGGACTAAACTGTCGACAGAACCAAAAGCGAGGCACCATTTTATTTGATTTTTAAATAAGAGGAATTAAAGTGCAATTTATGACAAATATGGTGAGCCTGGTAGTAATTTGCTCATAATATAACTACAATAAAATAAGGCTTAATGGCAAAAAAACTCAAACTTTTACGACTTGTTGCAATTATATCCAAATTTTTTAATTTTTGCAATAATATCCAAATTGCAATGTGAATTTTTTTGTGTTTTTTGCCATTTTTTGGGACTTTTACTACATTATTATACATCAAAACATAATAATAGCTTAATATTTTAATTGAAAACAACAAATTTAGCCATCAATTTGACTATTATTGCTATAAAAAATGCAATTTAGATATTATTACAACAAAAAAATACAATTTAAATATTATTAAAAAAAATAAAAAAATTTAGATATAATTGCAACAAATTGTAAAGATTTAGGTTTTTTTTATCATTAGGCCATAAAATAATTTAGAATGAGGTAAAGAGCTGCACCTTTCAATTGCACACCTTTGTCGTGTTTCTTCTAGAGGAATTCATCGTCGTCTGCAAAGACATTTCCAAATTGTAAAAACTCTTAAAGAAATAGAAAGGAAATCTTTTCTTGAATAGAAAAACTCAGCAGCTACCTGACATCTAACATAAAAGGTAAACTCTTTCCGAATTGATTCTTCCAAAATCTGTAGATTCTGGTTCTGCCTTCTTTGTTTCTTCATTCCCAAACGTTAATTACCAAGTAGGTTTTTCTTTGATAATTGACAGTAAAAGCCTTAAAAATGGAGAATTCTTCAGATGATTCTGCTGACAAAGTTGATTCCAATGGAGGAGACTCAAGAACTGATTCTACATCTTCCTCATCTGCTTCTTCTTATTCATCTTCTTCTTCATCATCTGGGTATCGATTGTTTGGTCGCCAATCATCACTTCATCAGTTTATGGGTGGTGGAAAAGGTATTTTATCATGCATAAATGTCTTGTCTTTATCATCAGAGTTTGAGAAAACTAATAATTTAAGAAAAAAATTGTTGCTTCAATTAAAGAATACTAATTAAAGTGGTGTAATCGGGTTATTGCTATGCTTATTTTTTCAATATCGGTTGCTGTTATTGTAGAAATTGTAGAATTGTGGGAGGAATTGAACCCACGGTCTTGCGGATTGCTGCTTAACGCTTATATCATTTGAGTTATAGCTCATTGGTGAATTGGGGGCTTCCTTCTTTGTGCAGTTGCTATATTAGCAAGCTGATAGATTGACGATTAGTCTTTGGTGTTCTAACAAAATTATTCCAATTCAGTGCATTATGTTTATGTGTGCGTCGACAATTGACTAATTTCCTCTTTAATGATAGCTGCTGATGTGTTTTTGTGGAGGCGGCGGCGTGTTTCGTTTGGTATCATTATTGTTGCAACAGTAGCTTGGTTTCTGTTTGAGCGCTCTGGATTACCATTCTTGACAGTTTGTTCAGATGTACTGCTGCTTGTGACTGTGTTGTTTTTCATCCGAGCCAACTTTGTTGCTTTCAGAAATAAGTATGTCAAATACTATTTGTGTTCGTTAGTAATCCCTTTTGTCTCTCTGCTGAGTTCTTATCTGATGGTAAAAATTGTTTATCTTAACAGGCAACCGCATTCACTACCAGAATTGGTTTTATCAGAGGAGATGGTTCATAATGCTGCTGCTTCTTTCCGCGTTAAAATCAATAGTGTGCTTCTTATGGCTCATGACATCACTATTGGAAAGGATTTTAGACTTTTCTTCAAGGTCAGTACTCAAGACTGATTTAACTGGAGGGGATATTATAGCTTCTTAATTCTATAATGTGGTGTCATACAACTCATTTAAGTGATGCACCATTCTTTTGTTGAAGGTTTCTACCAACTATATATGATTTGAAATCATGTTTAACCCTTGGTTTTCGAAGAGTGCATAAGTTATACATTTCGTTTGACTTTTTGCATGTGGTGTTTAAATGTCTAGAATTGGAGAAAATGAACTACATAGAATTTGTAGCAATGAATATTAATTAAACTTATATGTCTATCAATTTAACTTTTCCATGTTTGGAGTTATTGATAAATTTTATTCAATTCATTATAATTTATTTTGTCATGTTTGATATATAACTTTTTCTTAGAAAATACTGCAAACCCACACTTCCGAAAAAAAAAAATGTTTATGAATGTTAAGATGCAGCGTAGTGCAGGAATATTAGTGCATGCTTAAAGCCTCTTTACCTTATGTTAATTATGGCAGAGCATAAGAAAGCAAACTTCAATATAGCCTATGTATTACAATGAAAGTAACATTTGCCTTGGTTTATACATATGCATCGTGGTCACTATAGTCTGGGTTCTACCTTTGTACCGCACTGAAGGATCTATCTATCAATTGAATGTACTTCTTGTGGTCTATGCCAAATAAGCTTACTTCTCTTTCATCTACCTTGTGCATTTCGTTGTTGATATTCAACACCTTTTTCTTGTTAAAAATGTTATGCAAAACCTTATGTTTATATATATATTTGGCAGGTGGTGGTTTGTCTTTGGCTGCTCTCTGCCACTGGTAGCTACTTCTCCTTCTTCACTTTAGCCTACGTAGGTATGTTCTTTATGCTCTTTGGTTGAGAAACGGCAGTTCCTCTTGTTCTTGCATTTGCATTTCACCGAGTTTGCTTTGGGCTGGTCTGCTCTGATGGTCATGGAGGCAGAATTCTCTACAGTTTTATTGATATTCTTTCAGCGTTAGGATGTATCATGTCTTATACTTTGTGAACTTATATGCTGTTCATGTGTCTAACCTGTGGCTGCTCTTATTATTGTTTGAATGCATCTTTGATGTCAGTGCTTAGTAAATGGAGGGGTACATATTTACAGGTTTATATTGATATTGATAACAGGAACCGTCTTATCCATTACAATTTTGGCCTTGTATGGCAAACATGAAGAGAACGTGGATAAATATTGTGGCATGATACATAGAAAATTGTCGCAGCAGTATAAGATAGTGGATGAGAGTGTTATTTCTAGAATTCCTCAAAGCTTATCCAAGGACAAAGATGCATGATCATGAAACATATGCACATCAAGTCTAAATCTACTTTTCATATCAGAGTTTTTTAAAGGCATCTCGATGAATTGTCACCTTTTGCTACCTGGAAACGCACAGGATCTGAGTAACGTTGCCTTGCTTCTCAATTCAACAGATTGAACAAAATGTTTCAGAAGCATCCAACAGACTTGTGAACTTTTTGAAGTTTAGCTTGTCCGGATACCAGCTTCTGTTCATTGTCAAGATCTTTGTGTTTTAGATTGTAAAGATAGCTGTTCGATTGAATCCATGTATAACTTGAAATTGTAAAATTGATATTTCCAGATAGGAAATTGTTCATTTATCAACTGATTTTAACTGTTCAGTATGTTAATGATGATTTTAAGTTCCATGGATTACATCATACATTTACCCTTATCTTTCAGCCATTGAAAGTCACAAAAGTACTGAGTGTATGACAAAATCCACACAATTCCTAGTATATTTCTGCCAAGCATCAAACATGTTTCATCAACTTCCCAGGTAACTAAACTAAGATAACAGCTTTCAGGCTTTGCAACTCCCCCTGTCCATAAGGTTACTTGATTCTATACGCACTAAGGCAATAGTAATTCCTTTGCCGCCTTCAGCCAAACATCGAGGATATCTTCTGAGAACAGTACAAAATGCACCTGCATACCATAATTTACATAAAAGTCGATAATTTTTCAACGATACATAACTGTTTGCAGAAGGAATTATTATTAGCTAGGGCTGAATCATAGTTTTGTTACAATTGAGAGCTATAGTGTTTTGATAAGATGCATCATGCACATCTAACAACAGAAAATTAAGAAATTACCTCTTTCAATCCCTCGGCAAACTCCTTGATGGCGGATATAGACACCGAGGCAGCTTCCTCCAAAGGATACCTGAACCAATGCAAAAGCAGATTAAATATTTATGGTATGAGTACTGGACTTACAACACAGGTTACACAAACACAACTTCACTAAAATTCAAAATCCTTGATCCCATTCAATACTTAATGATAGTTTAACATTGTGTCCTTGTTGAAAGCCATAATTTTGCATACACTAGGTGAACATTGCCAATGTAAAGTTATCTCCAGTCAAATCATTTCGTCAATTGGCTGGAAATTGACTGAAGTCGTAGAATAAAATAAGTTTTTATCATTGACAACAGTAGTTGCAATTTCACACTTACTCCTGTTGCTCTCGCCTTGTTATTATTAATATATTTCCAAACACATATACTAGAGTCAAAGAAAAGAGAAAAACACCCAAATGGTTCCCCATGTTCAACATACCCGTAAATACCGCAAGAGATAGCAGGAAAAGCAATAAACTTAATGTTGTTTTCTTTGGCTAGCGCTAAACTGTTCCTGTCACCATGAAGAGTAAATAATGAAACTTACTTAGATCACAAAATAGGAATAATCACACAAGAGGACATGATCAAAGCTAAAACAGACCTGTATGCATTTGTCAGGGATGCTGCAGGGTTCCTATCAGCATCATAGATGGGTCCAACAGTATGGATTACATGAGATGCGGGCAATTTGAAACCTCTGCAATCGCTCAACATATATCACATAATTGTGAAGGAGTTGAATGGCGGATACAATATAATAGAAATTAGAGGAGAAAAGCATACAGGGTGATACGTGCTTCTCCGACGGGGCAGCGAATCCCACGTTCGACTTCAGGAACCTTACAGCACGCATTAAGGAGTTCCGGTCCAGCAGCTCTATGAATGGCTAACAAAAAGCAGTCAAACTAGTCGGAAGCTAAATCAAACCCAAAATGGCATTTTCAGTAAATGGAAAAAAGAGATTATGCTATTGTAAGAAACAGAGTACCTCCATCTGCACCTCCACCTCCAAGCATTCTATTATTTGCAGGATTAACCTGTAGAAAAATTTAATTAAGGTTTATGCTCACTCACTCCCAATATAACAAAGTTGAAAACTTTCAATTTGCAATCTCAAATTTCTGCAATCAAATGCTATTAACAATTAAATAAAGTTGAAGACTTTCAATTTGCAATCTCATATTTTTGCAATAAAATGCTATTAACATACTTGCAATCATTAAAACCCTACTACACAAGTGACTAAAAGTTTCAAACTTTAGAATAACCAAATATATCACCAATTGACAATCGCATAGATGAAAAACCGATCAATCATAAAATCAGAACATACCAACATCAAGAAACACGAGAGAAAAGAATCAAAATTAATGGAAAGAAGGGAGAAGGGATGAGTTACAATAGCATCAGAGGAGCCATCAACAGACCACTTGGTAATATCTCCTTGAATGATCTTGAGAATGGTTGATGCAGATAGAGGGAAAACAGCGCCATTATCACAACCGCCTCCATTATTAGCCCCCGCAGAAATCCCAGCTGCGGTTTGTTTCTGAGCCATGGAGATGATGGGAGAAGATAACGACGTCGTTAAGGGAATAAATCTCTTGAAATGGAGACTGGGAGAATTGTAAAGAAATTTGCTTGAGGTATTGAAAATAGAAGTAAAAGTTTCAGGAGAGGCTCGTCTCGCTAGTACAAGCTGGCCTCTGCACAGTGAAGTCATTTTGATGCTTACACAAACATGCATTCTTAGAAGGGCCGTAAATGAACCGAGTTGCTCGGTGTTCGGTCCGTGTTCATACGTATTATAAATGAATCGAGCTCGAGCTTATTTTTAAGTTCATTTATTTAAACTAGTTAGACATGTACATATAGTGGTGCTCGACTCGTTTACATTTACGAACAACTCGTTTAAGAGTTTGAGAATGAATTCGATTAAGAATTTGCGAAAGAGCTCGTGTACGAGTTCGATAAAAAGTTCATACCTCGTATAAAAATTTGATAAAAAAATTGACGATTTAGCTAATTATTCTTAAATTAAATATAAAATATTTCTTTAATACATTAAAATTATATTGTTTTAAATAAATTATGTAATTTTAATAAGAAAAAAAAAGCATATTGAATTGTTTAGTACATCAGTTCATTCACGAGATCGTTTGTGAGCTTAATTATTTATCAGTTAAACGAACTAAGGCATGCTGAACATGAACCGAACTGAACAAAAACACTTTATTTAAAGTTCGAATGGATATGAACCAAACATAACATCGCAGTTCAGCTCGGTATCTTAGTTCGGCTCGGCTGGGGTCATTTAAAGCTTTAATATTAGTTAGCTTCGATATTAGACTCTTGTCGTTCTGTGACCTAGGTTGTTCATCATTTCAAGAATGCTGCTTGATAACATCTCAAGTATTCATAAAGTTCAAATCTTGAAGGGAAACTCATGCAAAGCTTGATAAACATCTTAATTATTCATAAAAGATCAAGTCTTGGAATTAAAATTGATTCCATTGGCATATCATAAATTAGGACAATCAAATATCCTCAAATTGGTTGAGGATTAAATCAAAAGACAAACAAACTGACATTTTTCATGATGGTTTTCAATCAAATATGAAACCCACCATTGAAGTTGAAAATACATATCAAATAAAGGCCTAGCGGGTGCCAATCAACCACCACAGCAACAGCAACAGCATCAGCCAGCCTCAATAATATTAGGCTAAGCTTAACCTTTCTCATACTACTACCCTAACCCCACCACCATCTTACAATACCATTCATTATATTACAATATATTTTTCTTACTACACTTGTCTTTTTTTGTTTGTTTATAATCTCTACCTGTATGGTATATAAATATATAAGTCCCTAAAATTGACTACCCGAAAAAGTTTGTCCGAACTGCCAGTTCGCAGGAGCAACATTGTTGCTTGTCAAAGTCCTGCCATCACTTGTTGTTACTTGGAATGAAAGGCTTTGTCCATTGAGGTATGAATTGCTTTGCCAATTCTGTCCCCAATTCCTTGACATGGATTGCCATCCCGTTTTCGATCCCTTGATCGACACGGAATGAATATCTCCGGCTCCGCCTACATTTGTGATCAGTACTAAGTTGAAGTAAGAGTGTCCATTCACTGTAAACCTTATTCCTCCTTTCTTTGCACAGGGTACTCTGTTGAAATCCACCACAACAGAACAATGTTCAATATTCTGTTTAATTGCAAATAAGTACATAACTTTTGAAATATTTTAAAATTTGGTAATATTAATGTTACCTTCTGAAAGAGACGGGTACAATTCCAGCCCTGTATTGAGCAATTTGCAAGAAAGCAGGTTCAGCCAAATCAAAGTGTTGGAGAGGAGGATTGCACCAGCCACCATTGTCGTTAGATTGAGCAGGGTTAGGAGGGCAGAAATTAGTGGCAGTGACGGTGATTGAGCCAGGAAGACACCATTTAGGGTCACTGTCACATCTCATTTCATAGCATGAACCACAGCTCAAACCATTGTTAAATAAGGCAGTACTAAGTGCTGCAGTGTTTGTTCCATACCCTTGACTATACAAATTTCCATATCCACAAGCACCTCCTGCAACACAAATGAACAACAACTCCCTTTAGTATATCTCGAGTCCTACGTTTCAGCATTTCGTTTCCGAAACTCTATATAAAAAAAAACAAAGATAATATATTTTGTATATGCAAATATAAAGTAGGATATATATCTTGCACATACCCATTGTGCCGGAAGCATCACCGCCGCCGTAGAAAGTGGCATGAGCACCTTGCCAGCCACCATAGTCTGCAAAAGTAGGTCTGAGACTGAGGCAAAGATTGAGCACAGCAGAGATGAGAAGAAAGAACGTAGCGCTGGCCATTGTTTGGTTTTGGTAAAGTAGAAAAGAAATTGGGAAGTAGATAGAGTTCGTTTGATGGTGAAGAGAGGGGAAATGAAAGGTTATATATATAGTAATAGGAGAAGAGAATGATGTGGACTATTTAAGTAGGAAGAGACAAGTTCATAAAAGAACATGTTCATTGGTTCAGCTAAAAAAGAGACACCACAAAAAATTGATTCAGAAATATTTTGAGGTTATTAGCAGAATCAAATTGCACATGCAAATGTTCTAAGTGCGACTACCAACTGATATACCTAGGAGGCCCACATGCACATGCATTTTTCAACTGTTTCAGTTTATTTTTCTCTTTAATTTCATCACCTATGTGGAATTATTCTTTCTTAATATTGGCCTTAGATTGCGGAATTTATCAGCCTACCCTTTGATTTGGGGATTACTTTGATTCGGGGATATAAGGTTTGTTGAAATTGAGCATCATATTTGACAATTTTATATTTCTATCTTTCCCATCCTTCTATTTCTTTCAATAAAAATCCAAAATGTATTTATTTACCAACGGCTATAGTTCATTTAAACCTTGTCAGTTTTGTGCTTTTTTTTTTTAAATTTTGTCAAATATATTCACAATTTATCTAAAGGTAATATAGCATGACATTGAACATCTACATGTAAAAAAATTTATCTTACTTGACGTTTATCATCGTATCACATCATCTCCAAATGAATCATATAAATATATTTAAAAAAATTCAAAAAAATAATGAACCAAACTGATAAATTTAAAGATAAATAGGTTATAATTGTTGGTAGATAAATGCATTATTCTACCTAATAAAAATAGAATAGTGATACGATGCAACGTTGGTGTCACGTTATTCGTACTACAAATCAATGAGCTATTTGTCATGTTGAAATATTTAATAATAAAAAGATAAACAATAATTAATAATTCTCTACCGCAAATGCTTGTTGGTTTGCTGTAAAAATGAGGTGACACAACCATTATGTGGGATAAACGCTCATAAAAATATCAAGTATTAATATTTTGCAGGCAACAAAAATTAGTATATATCTTAAATAAAAAAATTATCATTTAGTCTCAAATTTATGTCAATTATGTTAAGAAAAAAGTAAACATGTCTAATTGATAAAAAATAATACTTTTTAGTCATTTAACTTATTTAAATGACAAATAAGTTCACAATTTAATATATAAAAAAAGCCAGAGTTTTAAAAATTATGTATCAAAAAAATTATACTCCCTCAGGCCCAAAATAATAATCTACTTTCTTCTTCTTTTTTGTCCCATATAATTATCTATGTTCCTAGTAAATTACAATTTAGAGTATTGATTTTTTCATATTGCTCTTATTAAAAGATTACTATTTAATGCCATTAGCATAAAAAGTAAATTAGTCATAACATTTAATAAGGGTATATAATAAGAAAAATAAAAATAAAATTATGAAAATTTAGAGCATTAATTGTGTTTCTTACACTATGTGAAAAAGAGAAAGTGAACTATTGTTTTGGGACGGAGGGAGTATTATTAAATCTTTTGATAATTTTTTGTGTTATTATAAATTATGAATTTTTCTTTAAATAAGACTATTTTTCACAAAAATAACTCAAGATATTAATCTCTTAGTTATATTAAATAGACAATTTATTTTTTTATTTATTGCTTGGATAATTGACTCAAAAAGTAAAATTAATGGACCAAATTGTCAAAAAAAAAATCTAGGATAAGTTTATTAATTTCATTATAGTTGTTGATATATAAAGTAGCACATCCTTGGCATAGCATATAGTATATTATTCTCGAGCTTAAAGTCATTGTATATATTAATTAGGTTTTTTTTTTTGACAATTATTAAGTGACTTTAAAAAACTTATTAGGTTATGCTCTCGTATATTGTTAAAAGTAAAACTATTTAAACTATTGATTGTGCTATATTTTTTTAGTAATCTATATCTATAACAATTATAAAAGTGTCTCGCGGAGGAACACTTATAAGAGTATTTGTGCTTAACAAATAGAAAGATGATATTTCTAATCCATAAAGCAAACATATTAAAAATAATTGTCGCAGTAGCTACCATTATGTATTAAATTTCTAATCCTAAAAGGAATTGTGCAACAACTATCATTACGTGTCAAATTTCTAATCCTAAAAGGAATTGCACAGACATATCACTATATATAAAAGAATA
Source organism: Mercurialis annua (assembly GCF_937616625.2). Lineage (NCBI taxonomy): Eukaryota > Viridiplantae > Streptophyta > Magnoliopsida > Malpighiales > Euphorbiaceae > Mercurialis > Mercurialis annua. The sequence goes on from NC_065577.1 coordinate 43,174,341, forward strand.
TGATGAGTTTCATTAACATTAAATAACCATATTATAATATTTGTGTTAAAATTTGGATATTTTATTTATTTATTAGTTATTTACTATGAACAATAATATAAATTTGCTTCAATCATATTATCATTTTTTTAATAACAACAGTTAAATCTCATTGCTTACTTCTAATTTTTTAACATTTTCAATAAAAGAAATTAAAATTTTATAAAATAATTAAACAAAAACAAGTAAAAAAATACAAGTCCAGTAAAATTTAAATAATAATATATTATTACAAAAATATATACAATTATAATTTTAAATAACGGGTCATATAGATAACATTAAAGTGTGTAGCACGTGGCCAAAAAAACTAGTATTCAAAAAAACTTAATTAGCCTAATTATCAAGTGACTTACCTACCAATACGATGCATGCGTAGCATAAATTTGAAGCTATTTCTTTAAAACCTAATCTCTTAAAATATTTTATCTTTTTCAAAAAAAAATTCATTTATATCCCAACTTATTTAAATAGTCAACTTTAGACTAATATAATAAATAAATTTAATTTGTAGTAAAATATTTAATTATTAAAAAAAAAACCATATCTTTATGAATTATTTTATTTATGATCTAATTTTTTAATTTTGTCAATTGTGAGCTAATTTTGATAAGTATTGCCTCTTGAAAAATAAAAAGTTGTACCATAAATAAAAATGGAGTACATTATAAAAAAAAGGTTTAAATGCACCAAAAATCACTAATTTTCACGTGTTTTTGGTATTTAACATAATCTTTTAATTTTGGGAAAAAAATACACGAACTTTCAAAATTTTGCGATTAAAGACACCAACACCATTTTGGATCTAAAACCGGCGCTGTTTTGGATGTAAAATTGCACTATTTTTCAAACAAAACACACACGTGCTCTTAATTACAAAAGTTTGAAAGTTCATGTATATTTTTGCCAAAGTTAAAAGATTATGTTAAATACCAAAAACACGCGAAAGTTTGTGATTTTTGGCGCATTTAAGCCTAAAAAAAATGTTAAATATATAAATTATAATTAAAGCATACTTATTGGAATCATGTCCAAATTGATTTAATTTTTAAATAGGGTTAATTTCATATAAAATCATCATCTTTACATGTTTTTTTCATTTTAATCACGTCCTTTAAAAAGTGTCAAATAAAATCACCACCTTTCATTTTTTTTTCAAATCTATCACGAATGTGAACATTCGATGTATCTTTGTTGACTCGACAACTGAAATCAACAAGAAAATAGTAAGAGGAATGTATTTTGTGTGTTAATAGAGCATTAGTCAGATTAAAATATTTATTTGGAAGGAAAAGACATCGAATTTTACTCATCGATGATAGAATTGCAAAAAAATGAAAGGTGTTGATTTTATTTGACACTTTTTAAAAGACGTGATTAAAATGAAAAAAACGTGTAAAGGTGGTGATTTTATATGAAATTAACTCTTTTAAATATTAATAAAAAAATTAAAAAATTGAGGTATTTTTAAGTTATTCTTATGCCTTTCTTTAATCAGTGGAGTTGCATAAACTGGTCACTTTTTTTTAGTAAATTAATGAAACAGATTCTTGAGAAAAACGTGAGAACGAGTCAGATTAAATGGTGTGCAATTGTTTTTAGGATCGACAATATATAAATATATTGGAAAACTAGCTATGAATTTTTTTAAAGTTTGTAGAATATCAAAACAATATAGTATTGGTATATTAATGTAGAGAGATTTATAATAGAGATGATAATTTGTCGGTTGATGATAACATGATTAGCTATGACTTTATCACTAATAAATCATTATTCTCTTAATCAGCACGATTGGACCTAGTCCATGTCAACTAAACCACACGTACGCATATGATGATTATAAAATTAACCATGTAACCAGTTTCAAAGAAGAAGAAAACTTGTGAGTTAGTGCATGTCCAGAATGATTAGCCTTTTAAATAAAAAAAATGGATGATTACATTATGCATAATATAAAAAAAAATCTAACATTTTGACATTTTTTTATCTATGTATAATATTTTAAAAATGTCAATTTTAACCTTTATAAATGTATTTCACTGTAGCTAACTATTCAATATTTTTCAAAAAAATAGCAAATATTTATGATTTTTTTTATTATGATCAAATATTTTAATCTTACCAATTGTAATTTAATTTTGCTAAATATTTTTTGGCTGACAAAAATAAAATAATGAATTATAAATAAAAAATATATTTTATTTAATAAATATACTTGTCAAAATTAGCTGAAATTATTACTTCTGAAAATTGAACTATTAAATAATAAAAAAAGATGTAACAATTTTGAATGATTAGGCAATTGAAGACTAACCTTTACAAAGTTAATTAATTTATGCTAAATTACTAGATTTTACTTATAAATATTTTTCCTTTTCAAAATATTTGATAAATAATCATCTTTAGTTTCAATAATAATATTATGAGATAATTAAGACTTAATTGCTATAGTGTAATAAATAAAGGGACCTACCATGTTACTAAGCACATGCAATTCCCGGCCTTCCCGGTCCCTTGCATTCATATGCATGCATCACTTTCATATGATACAGTTATTGGCTCTATTTCTTTTGGCTAAACTCATTATACAATCCTTATACTATTAATTTTTATTTTATTTGGTCCTTCATAAACTTTTGCATTTAAGTAGTTCTTTAACTATTTATTTTGGAGCAAAGGGTCAACGCGCCCTCTGAACTTGTAACACGGAGTCATCTACTCTAATTTATATTTTTTTGACCAACTAACCCTAAAACTCTATATTTTTGGGTCAAATAACTCATAATTTTTATTTTTATTTCAAAAATTGGATTTAGAATAATTATATCGCAATAATTAGGAAAGTATTTAATTACTTTTTTGCATCTTTCACCTCCTATTTGTATTTTATGCGTTTTAAAAATATAATTATGAGGTTATTTGACTCAAGATTGAAGAGTTTTGGGATTAATTGCTAAAAAAGTATAAAATAGATTAGATGACCTTGTGTCACAAGTTTAGGGGGCGCGTTGACCCTTTATTCATTTATTTTATATATTTTATGGCCTTTTTATGGACGGAATGAGGTCGTTTTAATTGGAATGAAAAGACTTTGTTTTATATATATAAGGATCACATGAGTATAAAATAAATAGTTAAAAGATTACTAAAATGCCTGAAGTTTGTGAGGGACCAAGTGAAATAAATATTATTAAGACAAGTACTTTAAAATAGGTTTAGCTATTTCTTTTCCGTACCCCGTTTACAAGTTCAAAAGAGTCGCCAACAACCTTTTTTTTACCATAGAAAAAAAATGTTTATGAGAAATTAAATTCACGACTTTTATAAAATATTAACCGGCCTTATTCTATTTAAACTGCAACTCATCGGTGAGTCGCCTAGCTAATAAAATATAAAATTATAAATAAAACATAGTATGAGATATCATCTTGACCGCATAGAAAACTAAATAAATTATACATAATTCAATAAATAAAACTAAAATTTAGTTAGTTTTTTTAAAAGATAATTTAATAAATATATCCCTCTCTTTCTTTCTACATCTATTAATAAACAAAATGTACGCAATCCACGTTAATAACACATCAAAATCACACCTAAGAACTAAACCTAAACCTCTCTTTTTCTCTCAGATTAAACCCTAACCGTCTAGAATTTTTTTTTTGTTTCTTCTCGGCAGCCGTCAATGGTTTGATTTTACTGTTGACGGTAACCATTCTTTTATATATGTTAATTTAATTTCATAGATATAATAAATATCCAATTCTTTTCAATTTTTTCTTGATGGATTAAGATTTATCAACGAAGCGCAATTCAGTTGTCAAGAAACGAAGATAAATTGAAGATCATCAACAACAAAATGCAATATTAGATTTATTTATTTTGCATTGTTTTTTTTTTCTGAATGTTTTATTTTGTCCTTTATTTGTGATAGGTTGTTGTCCTTCCTCTCTGAAAGGTTTGATGTCTCTTTTTTATAAAGGAGCTATCAAGTGGTGGTTGAATCGGATTATGTGAGTTTGCGGATAATGGGTGATGGATGAAGTTTGATCGAAGATTGATTGAAGATTGCACTTAATAAGCGTAACAGTTAATAATTTAATTTTGTTTTCGTAAGTAAGATCTGCGAATCAGACAGCATGTTGTCTGGTCCATGTCAGGTAATCGGGTTTTGTTTTTGAATTATCCCGAATTTCTTACAAATGTAATTGTTTCATATTCGATTGAATGAGATTTGATGAATTAAAAAAAAACACATCACAATCAACACACTTCTTTTTGAATTGGAATACTCTTAAAATAATATAGGGTAATATGAAGTTAATAGTTACAGTTGTATTTTTGGACTGAGGATTGAATTTTGTGTAGGTGATGCACTTCTTTTGGTCACAATTATTAGTATTAGGAGCGATGATCCGGTTAGACAGAAACAAAGTGACTTTAGATAATTAGTCGAGAGAATGGTGCGGTGCAGTTCAAACAAAAGCTGGGAAAATCATGTCACATGTGTGCTCACTATACTTTCTTGCAACAATTTTTAAATGAATCACATAAATTGTTTCAAAATTCTAAATTAACAAAGAGGCTTAAAAACCGGTGCTAAATTCGGTTATTCCACACACTCTAACTGTCAATGGATCAATGGTGGAACTAAACAAATTATTTAGGTGTCTCAGAATTTACTTTTTGATCGAATTATACGTCCTTTACCAATATTTCTAAATCGAACAATATGTTATTTGACTTTTTTAAAATTATTTAAATCCAATCACATTATCATTTGACTCGATTCTTTTAGAACAATTATATGATTTTCTTTAATATAATTATTCGGTACTCATTGATTTTGGGATCTGCATCTTAATTCTGCCACTGCTCACTGGATGGGCCGCTTTAGTAAACAAAAATATGATATTTTTTAAAGATAATTCCACATTGTTTAGAAGAACAAATATAAATAAGTTTATAAGTGTAAAGATTCAACCACATATTAACTAGTTCTAGTTATTAGGTTATGGTTGAACCTAAATGCTCTCATAAGCATGTAGGTGGATTATCACATTCTCACCAATTAATAATTAATTACTTCCACCAATATTTCTACTATGGTATCAGAGCGGGTCTGGCCCGGATTCTTAATTTATCGGTTGTCCTTCTGGATGTCCAGTCTCAGCGGCCCGATCCGGTGTTGCCGCTGCGTATTAAATCAAAAATTTCAGTAGGTCTGGCCTGAATTCTTAATTTGTCGGTTGTTCGTCTGGATGTTCATTCCCAGCAGGCCGGTCCGGTGTTGCCGCTGCTTGTTAAATCAAAAAATTTCAGTTTTAGGGGGAGTCAATTTCAAGTGACCCCCGGATATTCAATCCCGATTGCACTTGAAGGGGAGTGTTAAAGATAATCCCACATTATTTAGGAGAACAAATATAAATGAGTTTATAAGTGTAAAGATTAAACCACCTATTAACTAGTTATAGTTATAGTTATTAGGTTATGGTTGAACCTAAACACTCTCATAAGCATGTAGGTGGATTATCACATTCTCACCAATTAATAATTAACTACTCCCACCAATATTTCTAATATATTTTGCTCCCGTTGACAATTCACCAACAATTATAATAAACTAGGTCGATGTCCGCGCGTTGCGCGGGTGCGATTGAATAGTTTTATAATTTTTGAAATATTTATTTTTTATTTATAAATTTCTCTGAATTTTTAATTTGTATTAAATTAAATAATTTAACATTTTATATCAATTAAATTCTTATAATTTTTAATATATAATTTAGTTAATTTTAGTGACTAACCATTAAAAATCGTATTTATTAAATTCTTCAAATTTCTAGCCATAGATTGTTTTAAATTATATAAACTAAATTTTAATTGGTTTAAATTTAAATTAAAAATTTAAAAAATACATTTTGTTTTGTAACATATAAATATCAATTATATATTAAAACTCTTTAATTTTTGTAACTTATTATAAGTTTAAATAAAACTTTTCAGATTTATAATATAAATTAATAATTAATTAATATTTTTCATATTTTTAACATATAATAATAGAAAATTATTTCATATCTCATAATTAAATTTCTAATCTTTATAGTATTATGTTTTATAGATTTTTTTTGTAATAATTTTTTTTATGTATTCTTAATTTATTTATTAGTTTAATATAATTACACAGTAAAATTTATTGATTGGTTTTAAAAAATCATTTGTATAACTTACAACAAATTAAATTATTAAACTTATTAATACTAACTAAATATTTAATTTATTAATATGATATAAAATACTATAAATTATTGATTAAATTCTACAAAAATTATTCATATAAAATAACCAATAATTATTATTATTACATTAAAACTATAAAATTTGTCGTTATGTTTTTTAAAACTTATTACTTAAATTTTTAAAATCTCTTTATAAATTAATAATGGTATGTATAACACATTATAATTTTTATATTTAAACTTTAAGATTTTTAAAAAATTTATATTTTGATAAAATTAAAATATTCAGACTTTACCTCTTTAATTTGGATGTGTTTGTATTTTCTTATAATATTAGTTGGTTTTGACGTTTTAACTATTACATCGAACACTCCTAGTAATCTATACTATAAGTTATCATTGTAGTACAAACAGAAACATAGTGTATACTCTTAAAATATATATATTTAAGATAAATTTTTGTCATATAAAATGCTAATAATATTTAATAAATTAATATAAAATTTAGTTTTATACTATTTTAGAGATAATGGCAGCATAATACTTTTTTATTTATAAAGACATCAAAAATTATATTCATATAAAATTTAATTATTCCTATACCTTTTATAATATATGATGAACATATATATTATTTAATCATGCTTAATAAAAAATCAATGATCAATTTATATTCATACATTTATAAATGGACATACTTTTATCTTTTTTTTTAAGATCTAACACACGAATATTAGCCTCAACTCACATGATCTCTCTATATATTCAATTTCTATAAAAATGACAAATACAAAAAAATAAATAAAAAAAGGTATTAAAAATATGAAAATTAATGATATAACTTTTTACCACTGTAATATATCAAATTCTATAAAAAAAAAAGTTATATCCATTTTGAATAGATATTAACGATCTTAATATAATAAAAAAAACTTATGAAAAACTCGAACAATAGAGGATTACTGGAAAGACGACCATGATAGTAGTCAACAAATCGCATTTTTCCGAAAGAAAAATTCATTTATGGCGTGGTCTATTACGTGAGCAAAGAGTAAGACACACACATATATACAGTGGTTGCTTATCATCTGTTCAATGTGAAAACTCTTAAGATTTTATAACTTATAAACATAAATAAAAACTCTTTAAATTTCATAATCATTAAATTGTAATTAATTAAATTAAATTTGAAAAACTTTTTCGTATTCTTAAAATATAATAACATATTAACAAAATAAATTTCAAAATTTAAGTTTTAGTTTAAATGATATTATATTAGATAAATGTAATGTTCAATAAAATGTATTCTAAAACTATTTATTAATTTAATATAATTATCAAATAAAATTAGTTGATTGATTTAAAAGAAACTATTTCTATATAATGCAATAAATTAAATTATTAAACTTTTTAATATTATTAAAATATACAGTGTTGATTTTTTATATTTCATAACATATAATATTAATATTTTATGGATTAGAATTTGTAAAAACAACATCTAAACAATATAAATATATTAAAACTTTTAAAAAAATTAAATCATAAATTCTTAAATATTGTTGGTTAATTTTTATTACAAAATTCTTTATATAATATTAATTATAAAAATTAATTAGACATTTAAACTTTCAATTCATAACTATTATAATTTTAGAATTCTATAAGTTTTAACTTTTAATATTTTATAACTTCTAATTAATGAAATAATAAATAAACTTTAAATAAAAAATTATCACTTGGCAATTTATAGCCAATCCACTTTTTAAAATATACTTAATTTTTTAATTGAAGCTCAAGATTATAGTTTTTGATGATTAAATTTTACAAAATTCTTTATATTATATTAATTATTAAGTTAATTATATATTAAAACTTTTCAATTCATAACCATTAAACTTTTAAACTTCTACAAGTTTTAACTTTTCATATTTTGTAACTTCTATATATTAATAAAACTTTTCAATTCATAACCATTAAACTTTTAAAATTCTATAAGTTTTAACTTTTCATATTTTATAACTTCCATATATTAATATTAATTAATAAAATAATTAAAATATTTAAATAAAAAAATTGCCACTTGGCAAATTGTAGCTAATTCACTTGTCAAAATATGCTTAATGCTAATTTGAAGTTCAAGATTATAATATAGTATACAGTCGACCCTCTAATAGTTAATATTCTATAAATTAATAATTCTAATAATTAATAGAAAATTGAGAGAACCAACTTCGTTCCACGTCGGATAATTAATAATTCTATTATTTAATAATTAATAAAATTTAAAATATATTCTACATGAATATTAATTATTAGAGAGATTTTTTTAAAGAAATATATAATAATTGATGATTTATTTGAGGCAATACTAATCTTAATTCATAAAATGTAAATTAAAATACCATCAAATTATGATTTTTTTTATTCTTTTGAGAAATTTTAAAAGAAGTTATTAGATAAACAAATTAAAGTAAGTAAAGTATCTCTAATATTAAAAATATTAAAAATTATTTTACTTTATAAATATAACTTCTTAATAATTATTTTTTAGTTTGATATCAATTGATATTTCTTAAATTGAATATAAAATTATTTCTTTTAAATTGAGTGATTGTAAAGTATATTTAGTTAGTTTTTTTATAATATAATATTAATATTAGGCCTATTAATGTACATGCTTTAAAATATATTTTATAATTTTTTTTCTTCTATAAAATCAATAAATTAATACTTCTAATAATTAATAAATTTTTGATCAACCATGTGTATTAATTATCAGAGGGTCGACTGTATATAGATTGTTTTATTGAAGAATCGTGGGGCAGCAAGCCTTGGCAATAACAAATATAGGACGGCAAAGGCTAACAATTGATGTTGCATGTTGGACTGTGTCAACCTCCATTAGAATTTAGTCATCAAGTTTTTTTTTTTAATCCGAATCACTCTGTTTTGTCATATTATAACCTAAAATCTTATATTCATTTGAAGATATATATATATAGCTAACATACCTTAAATTTAAGTATGAGCTATTGGCAATTCGGCATGCTATTATATGCTATTGCTTGACTCTTTCAATGCCAATTTGCACATTAAAACAAACAGTTCGGTTAATTTATAATATTCTAAGTATGATTATCATGGAACGGAATCAGTTGATCGGTCAGGATTCTGAAATCATCTAAGCAACAAAACACCAGTCAGATGCTTAAGAATGTCGTATGCATATAACGACAATTTTATATTAAATTAGCAGAAACTCTTGGATTTGATTATATATTTTTAGTCATGCATTAGAAACTGTTACTTTCGCAATGGAACTCCCAACTGAGTATTTCGAATTGAAAATGCCTTCGTTTATCATAATTCTGTTGACCCTAATTGCGATTTTCGTTGCATACTGCTATTACTACTACTACTACAAAATTAATAAGCAAGCTCCTCCAGGGTCGTTCGGATTTCCTGTAATCGGAGAATCTATCAGCTTTGCGAAAGCTCAGAAACAAGATAAGACTCATGAATGGATACAGAAACGTGTTAAGAAGTACGGACCAGTATTTAAGACATCTCTCTTTGGTTCCAATGTGGTGGTCGTGATTGGCCAAGTGGGAAATCGATTCGTTTTCAGTGGAGGAGACAACGGATTTTCTTCACAACAACCAAAGGCTATTGTTAGAATACTTGGAAGATTCAGCCTGTTTGAGCTTTCGGGTTCTTTGCATAAGCTTGTAAGAGGTGCGGTAGCGGGATGCTTAAAACCTGAGAGCATCCAGAGGTATGTCACCCAAATGGATTCACTCATCCAAGATCATCTACTCAAGGTAACTTAACAATTAAATCGGGAATTCATCGGTAAGGATGTACAAAAATCTAACCAGAAATTGAAGTAATTGATTCTTGAAGTTAATAAACTATTTATTGCCTTATTTTATTTTGTTGATCGACCTATGATTTGTTTTATTTTGATTATTAAACTTTAATTGCATTTCAATAAAAGGTTTGGAGGCTAAGAATGCATGCATAGAAATCGTTTTTGCTTATTTTCAGTATGTGGTAATCAGGTTTTGTTTATTTCTGCTCCGTGGTAATCAGTTTTTGTAAATTTTTATCTTAAGCAAAATTATGCATATATGCAAAAATAATCAAGAATCGATCGTCATATAGCCAATAAAAACTTATTGTCACGTATGCTTTTGGATTGAAAACATAAGCAAAATAAAACAAATCAAAGCTGGTCACCAAAATAAAATAAGAAGATTTTTTTTAGTAAATAAATAAAGGCGATAGTTTAGTAACTCCAGAATCAATAAACCCCAAAATATTATTATGTTAAAACTAATAATATTTTAGTTAAATTTTAGTGCAAATACGAACTGAAAAACCGAACCAAGCCAAACCGCAACTCACTGATTTCTATTTGTATGTGCATTTGGCATTAATAAGAAATGGTTATGCAGGAACTTAAAGGGAAGGACTCAGTAGAGATTGTGAAACTGATGAAGAAGATTTCATTTTACGTGGCTTGCACCATCTTTTTCGGAATAACAGATGAAACAGAGAGAGAGATACTGCTACAAGATTTTACGACCATGTTGACCGGAATCTGGGCTATCCCGTTGAACATTCCGGGAACTGTAATACACAGAGCACTGAAAGCTAAAGCCAGAGTTCATGCAAGGCTCTCCAAAGTTATTGAAATCAGGAAAATGCAAATGGAACAAGAGACAGACCAACAAGAAGATATTGTGAGGAGCCTTCTTAATCTAAGAGACGAAAATGGGAAGCCATTAGAAGAGGAATTGATTATTAATGTATTCTTATCTTTGATCTTAGCTAGTCATGATACTACATCTAGTCTAATGACCTTCCTCTTAAGGCAACTTTCAAAGGATGATCAACTACATACCAAGGTGCTTGCAGGTAATTCATTACATATATATGTTTTGAAATTGTGAATAAATCCTACATATAATAATTAAGAAATTCCTGATATGTTATTTGGTATACAGAGCAAATGGAAGTTGTGAAGGATAAATTAGGAGGCAGTAGCAATGAAGCATTGAATTGGGGTGAAATAAAAAAGATGAAGTACACATGGAGTGTTGCTCAAGAAATTCTGAGAATAAACCCTCCAATTTTTGGTACCTTCCGACTAACAACTCGAGACATTAGCTTCAATGGATTTCATATTCCCAAAGGATGGCAGCTTTTGTGGGTGGCTTCAACTACGCATATGGACACCAACATTTTTGAAGATCCCTACAAGTTTGATCCATCAAGATTCGACACCAATTCTGCTTACCCTCCGCTCACATACATACCGTTCGGAGCAGGGCCGAGAATGTGCCCCGGAGCAGAATTTGCGAGGATTGAGTCTATACTATTGGTCCATCATTTTATTACGAAATATCAGTGGAAGGAGACGATACCTAATGAACCTATTAGTCGTTGGCCAACGCCTTATCCGGCCATGGGGCTTCCGGTCAAATTACAGCATAGGAATGCCGAAACATAATGTTAATCTTACTTTGTATTATGATTATGATTAATTAAGTTGTTATTGCTTCTCTTTAATTAGTAATGTACACAATCTTTTATGATTTGATGGATTTATTTTGAAATATAAAATAAACAAAGGGTAGCTTATGATATAATTAAGACTTAATTGATGGTGTAATTTATAAAGGACCTACCATGTTACTAATAACATGCAACACCCAGCCTTAGCGGTCCCTTGTATTCATAAGGATGCATGGAGTTTTCTTCTCAATTTGTTTTTGTATTTAGAAATTGAAAAGAAACAATAGCGACCTAATATAATGTATAAACAAGTTGTAGATATAAGATATAAGATAATGACTTGTCCATAATGAAACTATATATTCATGAATTGATATTTATTTACATTACAAAACATGGTACTACTTTGATGCAACCCACGTATATAATGTTATACTAATGTTTATGCATCAATAAAAAGATTAGATATATTTATCAAATTTGCAAATATTAATTATGAATGTGTGTAAATTTGAACCACAAGAGTTGGTTTTGCTTTTTCTAGTGTTGATTTTACTAATATTGCATCATCAATTTGAATTGAGAACCACAAAAGAAAGGTAGATGGAAATAAATATAATTATCCAAATGTTGTCTCTTAGGGACCAAAACTGAAAGTGTCCTTCACAAGGGGTTGTCTTAGCCAGCAGCCCCACAACATGCAATACCCACTAACCATTTTTGAATAGTCACTTTCTAAATGTATTTGGGTACTTTATCAGATGGTTGCTTAGGCCGTGATCTAAAAAACCCCAACAATTTTGCAATTTCATTAAATTTTAGGGGGTCCAATACTTACCATGTCAGTGTTAATGTGAGACGTAGGCCAGCTTGATCACTGTCAGATAACTACTTGGTTTGGTTTATCTAGGGGTGTGCATTCAGTTCAAACCAAACCGAGAAACCAAATTCTTTATAATTTCAAACCAAACCAAATTTGTTGATTCGATTCGGTTATCTGGCTTGTTTGGTTTCTGCACACCCCTACTTATATCTCTGCCTCCTGCTCCATAGTTTTTGATACCTGATGACTCCATGTACAGCATCAGTTTCTTTTTTAAGAATGAATTCGAGAAACTTGGTGTGTGCTGCAAATAGTTAAGTAAATTCATGATACTTGTGAATTTAAACAATTAGTTTCTATTATGACTCAAGTGTGAAAGGATGTTCAGAAATCCGAACACGTTATCCATTGCATAACTTGAAATTTAAGTATAAAATAAAATTCAAACCTTCAATTTTATTTTCAAAAACTGAGTCATATTACAAGACTGATTCAGACTAGACAATAGGTGGTGTTGGCAAAATAGAAATGAAAGAAAGAAATCTTACAATTTTCTTTTATCTTTTCTGTCTCAGCATTGCATCACATAGCTTCACAGCATCAAGATTATCTCTAATGTTATGTACTCTTACAATGTTGGCGCCTCCGAGAATTCCAGCTGTGACAGAAGCAATAGTTGCAGGATCTCTTTCGGTTGCTGCAGGGCGATTACAAATGTCTCCCAAGAACCTCTTTCTGGAAGGTCCTATAAGCATAGGAGCATGAGAAATGCCCATGCTTTTCCTAGCAATCTCTGCTTGAATAGTTGGTAACCCCATGAGGATTTCCAAATTATGCTCTTTGTTCTTTGAAAAGCCGATTCCAGGGTCAATAATAATCCTCCAAGCTGGAACTCCTGATAATTCTGCATCTTTAACCCGCGAGTACAACTCAGAGGCAACCTGCTTACAAACGTCGTCATAATGCAAGTTCTCACTATTCTGCATTGTAGTAGGGTTTCCTCTCATATGCATTACAGCATATGGAACCTCAAGATCAGCAACAACCTTGGTCATGTTAGGGTCCAACTGCCCACCAGATACATCATTCACAAGATGAGCTCCCTTGTTGACGGCTTCTAAAGCAACCTCAGAGTAAAAGGTGTCTACAGATATGAGCTTCTCATTCATCTCAGGCATCTTTACGACAGCTTCTAAAACAGGCACTAGCCTATCTAACTCCTCCTGAGGGGATATCCTCGAGGCCATCGGCCTTGTTGATTGCGCTCCAAAATCAATAATATCTGCCCCTTCTGAAATCATCAAGCGAACCTGAGAGACAACAGAATCAATGGACTGAAACTTTCCTCCATCACTAAAGCTATCTGGGGTCAAATTAATAATGCCCATCACAGAAGTTCTCTGTGACCAATCCAACAACTGATTTCCGATTGGTATAACTCTTTTCATCCCATCCTTCCCAATGAGGTTATCACCACCCAGTTTCTCCCATGATTTAAAAAGTCCACCAGAATGTTTTGACAAAGAATGCCAGAGAGCTACTGTATCATTCTCAGTATCGGATCCCAACAAATCCATCAATGGGGCCATTACAAACGGTCTCTCCCATATTCTCTCGTGAGGTACAGCAAGTATGTCAGAATGAATCTTGAACTTCCCATAGAACAATATATCTAAATCAATAGGTCGTGGCCCATATCTAATCCCATTAGTACGACCCATATCCTTTTCAATTTTCTTCAGAACTCGCAGCAACTCGTGTGGCCCATATTTTGTAACACCTCTGACTGCAGAGTTAAGAAAGTGAGGCTGATCAGTAACATAGGCAGGTGCTGTCTCATATAAACAACCATGTCTACTGATGTTAATTCCAGATTTGTTCATCAACTGCAATGCTTGATTAAAATTTTGAAGTCGATTACCCACATTGCTTCCCAAAGCAATTACTACTTCCTGCTCTTCAGAATGAACTTCCACATAACCATCTGGCGCTGAATGTAGAAAACAGAAGGAAGATCCTGCAACGAATATTGAGACAATATCAAAGAGACGAACCAGGCATATTGATTGATACGATATATATGGATATATATGTAATAGATTAGATCTCTAGTTTCCAACTAATTTTTCTGAACATATGTAAGGAACTCAATCAAACAAATGAACTATTAACATGGACAAAATCATATGATAACAAGTGCCTATCAGGAAATAAGTCATCAAAATGCCTGCAAATGTGAAAACTGAACTCTTCTGAAATTGTATTATTAAATATAGGCCTTTCCATAAGTCATAGCAGGCGAGGAGTGGATTATTGCCTCTTCTTATAAGTGGCCGATGGTAAAACCATTGCAGTCAAACAACTTGAAATCATGAAATAAGTAGACTTTTATTTATTTGCCTCTCTGTACTTCATTTTAACTTCTTAAGCTGTAAATATTGTAATTACGTTCGGAAAATTGAATTAATTTTCCCTCTACTTTTAAATGATACGATTTAGGTGTATCTAGCATATTAGTCAGTGGGTTCATTCTGTTTTAATCTAGCTACTTTACTTTATTACTGCATATTGGCTAGAGATTGAAAAAAAAACTTGCTTTTTTCCTCCTTAGACATGCTTTATGATCCCTTATTTGATTTGGTTGCTAATTATTTTCTAACATCCATGTCATTCAAATACTTCAGGAGTTTAAGTCCCAGAGCTTGAGTAGAGCTGGTCGGTGGCACACTGGGAGGAGGAGTTACAGATGTTGAAGGTTTAACTGGGTATAGTCTCTCTTCTGCTGTTTTAAATGTGATGTATTTTAATCAACGCACTAATATCTTTCTATAGTGTTCTTTCAATATATTCTCTTCACAATGTATAGTGTAAGAGTTATTTTGAAATGGAATAGCCCACTTACCTACTGGCTAGAATGTGTGCTGGGGTATAAATGATTGGTTTTTGAACTATTTCACATCTTTGGAAATGTTCATGTAACATGTCAAAGATATGTTAAAGTGTCGAAGATTTCTTGGAGCAAGATTTAGTGTATAAAACTTCGAAGGGGAGAAAATAGTGATCTCTTGTTGCCTTGCACAGATTTTATTAGTTAAAACTTATTAATGAAGGAACAAAGATTTAGAAGAAGATATCTACTAGTGGAAGGCTTTAGTTGTCATGCATGATGGCTTCATACATAGTTATTAAATGCGAAAGGCGACCCGAGGCGACAAGGGTCAAAAAGCCTGAGGCGCAAGGCGTGGGGCGAGGCGAAAGCCTTTTGGAGAAAAGGCGAATAATTAATATATATATATATGTAAACCCTATGCATTTAAAAAAAAATCAAATATAATTCAAAAGTTCAGAAGTACTAATCAAATTATTAAAGTCTAAGTTAAAAGATAACTAATTATCAATGCAATAATGGCTTTGAAGAAGAAAGGACCCGTTGAAGAAGAAAAGAGAGTCTTTGCGTGAAGAAGAAGAATTGGAATATGTATCGTTGTGTTTCTAATTTTGTTAATCTAGTATTATACTTGTACTAGGTTAAAATATTAGAAAAATAGGTTAAAAAGGTGGCCCAGCAGCTTTTTTAAATGTGTTTAGGGCTTAATTACACTTAAAAAGCCCATAAAAACAGATTAGCATTTAATTTTTTTTTAAAAAAAACACTAAACAGCCCTGAAATCACAGAGGCAAGCGCCTCTGGCCTCTCGCCTCCCAACTGAGGCGGCAAAGGCGGTCGCCTTTGCGACATCGCCCGCCTTTGGCCATGTGAGGCGACTCAGCCCTCGCCTGAGTCGCCTCTCGCCTGAGGCGCGCCTTTAATAACTATGGCTTCATATTTGAGAGTCACTAGGAGTAAAAATGTTGCTTAAAACTAACATTAGTTGATTAAGACAATTTTATCTTATTGCATTCTGAACTAAGAATCACCTTGGTTTTCTGACTACAAAATTTAGCATCTGTCCTAGAAAAAAGTCATAGTAAGAGTCGAATATCAAGCTTCTAACCAACAAAACAACGTGAGGCAATTTAAGGTGTCAAGATGTTTACCTCTGAGGTGCTTGATTGCGTTACTGAGCACTTGCTTCGTGGGCATTACCCGCTTGAAGAGTAACATATCAGGAGAGGAGCCTCAAATAAACCCAAAATTCACCAAGTATCCTTCTTCACAACAGTATCAAATCTATAAAATGTTGCATAATGTAAAAATATAGACCTCATCAACAAAATAGGAACTTACATGGCACACATGGAAACTAGAATACATTTTTTCATTGCATACCCCGCTAATCTAAAATATTTTTCAGTTGCTAGTGCAGTGAAAGAGATTCACTGAAAAGCAGAATTCCCCAAGTCCCAAGTCTTTAATAGTCTAAAATATTTACTAATATTTGATCTCCAGTCATTGTTAAGTTCAATCTTAAGACAATATTTTGGATATATGCATATTGCAATATTTTAACTGTGAATATTGTCACTTTTTAGGGAAAATAAATTAACAGCAGTATGTTTAAGGTTATGAGATTAAAGTCTTGTAACATTATTTATATGCATTCAGCCAATTCTAGCTTTCGAAATGTTTCACAGAGGCTTTGTGTCGAGCAGGTAGTGTGCAATACCAATTCAAAGACAAGTAAACAAAAAAATGCAGAATTTATATCAGATGGGAAGACCAAGTTTAACTAAGAATATATATATATATATATATATATATATATATATATATATATAAAAGATAAATTAAACAAATCGGTGACAAAGGTGGAAGCTTTTATACCTTCCCTCAAGGT
Source organism: Mercurialis annua (assembly GCF_937616625.2). Classification (NCBI taxonomy): domain Eukaryota; kingdom Viridiplantae; phylum Streptophyta; class Magnoliopsida; order Malpighiales; family Euphorbiaceae; genus Mercurialis; species Mercurialis annua. Next base: position 43,191,749 of record NC_065577.1, read on the forward strand.
ACTGAGATCTTAGCAGTCACATATCATAGACTAGAGAGCCTGAGATTGATACAGTTTTGCATTGAACAAAGGATCAATTCACCCCCTCAACTTGGCACGAAATATCAAATAGGTCATTTTCAACGCTTTTGGTACAAAAAACCCCACAACCTACGTTTTTGTATCAAAAGAACCCGCAACTTACGTTTTCGTATCAAAAAGGCCCTTCTAACATAAAAAAAGAGAGTGAAAGTAACTAATTACGAATTTCAATTCTAATTAACCCTAATTAACCTAAATTAAACTCTAATTAATTCTAAATAATAAAAATTTTAATTTGAAAAAAGTTAGGAGCCTTTTCTACTCTTTTTCTCTAATTATTATAATCAAACCTAATTAAACCTTAATTAATTCTAAAATCCTAATTAAAAACTGATCTAAACTTAATTAAACCTAACCAAAGCCCTAAAAAAAATTAAGAACACCAACCCAACCTAACCTCTCTGCCTCTGCCAGCAACAACCAAATTCCTCCACCGCAACTGCTCTCCTTGGCCTCCACTGGCAACAAAAATTATACAACAAAAAGCAAACAACAAATCTTACAACAAATCATACCACAAAAATCATATAACAAATCATTTGAATCCATTATTTTACACAGTCAGAACAACAAACAAATCAATGGTGAAGCAACAATGAACAAACGGCAAAGCAACGATGAACCAACGGTAGATGTTCCTCGGCGAAGCAAACGGCAGCGTAACACAACAAGCTGTTGTTCGTCGAGGGACTTCTGTTATGCGGCAGATGGCAGCTCGGTTCGTCGGCGAGGGTACGGAGCAGACGGCGAAGAATTTGAAGAGGAATGTGGGTTTGAAATGTAGAAGATGATAGATAATTAGGGTTTATAATTATGAATGTAAAAAATATAAAAAAATCCTTAAATTTGTAAATAAAAATTTACATAACACCTGTACTTTAAAAAATTTAAGGATTAAAATTGGCATTTAAAAATTATTAAGTGGTATTTTAATAAATAAATAAATAAATATTAAGGATTATTTTAAACTTTTTTACATTTTAAAATGGAGAGTGTATCTCACTTGCTGAGGTGAGAGTGGGGAAGGGTGTATTTGATACGAAAACGTAATTTTTGGGTTTGTTTGTACCAAAAGAGTCGAGAATAACCTATTTAATATTTTGTGCCAAGTTGAGGGGGTGAATTGATTCTTTGTTCGTTTTGCATTTGCATCATATTATGATTTTACCCTTTTTCGACTTTTCACTTTGTTAAAAGTGCTCAAATTATCAAAAACTGATCATTTTTTAATATTAAAGAATTAATATAACTCGAAAGTGTTGTTTATTGTTTTGTTGGATTTTGAAAAAAAAAATTGCAATATAAAGAAAATTGTAAATAGTAGCGAGCAACATTGAACTCCAGAACTTAAATTGAACCAGATCATCTATTAGTAGAATACAAGAAAGAAAGAAAAAGAAATCATTTCTTGTCTATGCAATGTCAATTTTGGAGCAGTAACAAATACAGTTTTAGGAAGAAGAATCTCTGCCAGGAATAAACTTAAATTTCTGCCTAGCATGATCACCCCCAAAAAAGTTACAGTGTTGACTTGTAAGTGAAGAATCTTTAAGACCAAAATTCTCACTCAAGAGAAAAGAATCGCACTACCCTACCCTAGTCACTCAAATTGGTCAGTCCATCAGTGTATAAACACTTGCAGAAAAATAAGACAGCACAAAGTGTAGTGAAGTTTGCATCAAACGTTATTGCTTTCGCTGGCAGAAATTGAGGGGCCTTCGGATTTCATTAGTACAGTGCTTCTGTTACTGATGTCAAGTCCTCGCATTCTTCCAAGCCCAAGGGGGTCATGTGGCGACATCTCGGAGAAAGCATGTGAATGAGATGGGGCAGTTATAGGCTGATGTGGGGTTGATATGTTCGTATGAAAAGTATGAAAGTGTGAGCTAACTGGCCTCGGTTGTGACTGGAGTGCAAACAAAGTAGATTGATTATACGACATTTGGTCCATTCCGAAATTATAGCTATCTGTTGATGTCATCATTTCTCCCGTTGCCATCTTCAGCCTCTCTACTTCCTTCTTTAGTGCGTCGTTCAAAGCTGTTTCAGAGAGTTACAAAACAATGCAGAGTCAGAAACCTTCTATCACATGGAGAATATGACGAAAGATGAATGCAATTCCTTGTTACATTCAAAAGCATAGCATGTTGAAGACGTACCATCGCGTAAATGAGCCTGTTGTTCCATAGCTTGCAACCGAAGCTTAAGCTCTGTATTCTCAGAAGTGAGTCCAGTTGTATCTCTCTGGAAAAGACAGAAGACAGTAAATGAATATCACTTTTTAAAAATATTAGAAGCACAATTCAAAACTTTAAGTGCCTATAGAACACCACCAACAACAACTGAAGATAATGAAAGATTATACAGAAGCCTAATCGTGAAGTAATTGGAGCTGTTATTATATGAAATATGGGTGTTAACCTGGAATAATGTGAGTTGAGCAGAAAGTGTAGTTGCTTCTGTCTGAAGGGTTTGCACTTTTCTTTCAAGTTCTGATATATAGCGGGCTTTTCTTTCTTTTGATCGAGCAGCAGACTGTCGATTTGCCATAATCCTGCAGAATTACATATGTTAGAGGAAACAAAAATTATCCACGTCCACTATCATTTCAATCTCAATCAGATTGCATTGCAATCAGGCATGTTGGGGGTAGCAGCCAACATTCCATGAATGACTGGTTCATATTTTAGCACAGGATGCGCCAGAGAAGTAGCTAAATGATAGGTCTTGCTAGTAGTTCATATCGCAGCACAACGCAACATCAACAATATACAGCACAAATATTTAGACACCTGAAAGGTGTCTAGATAATTTTGATCTTTTAAAAAAAAATCTTATTAGCTTAAAATAGCTGATACAAGCAAGTCATCAAAAAGGAAATTAGAGGCCAAGATTTGTAGGGTATTAGGGTATATGGGGTTCACATCAAAGGCATCATTAGTAACCCAAATGCACTTTACATTTCTGAATAGGAATCGACTGAAAATATCCATGCTATCAACCATTTCATTATTACGCAGTTAAGCAGCTGCAATCACACCAAACTCTCAACTACATTTTGAGATTTGGCAAATCATTACTCTAATGTTCTACTAATAAGATTCAAATTTATTCATATCTTATCGAACTACAAATTTGTCTATATATCATTCATCTAACTTTCAATCCAAAATCTGAATGAAAAGATATGGAACCTATTCAAAAGTTCATCTGCAACAATCTTTGTATAAAATATTTGCCAAGTAAAACACAATATCACAAACAAAATCAATTTCTCACAAAACTTATGCTGACATATTTCCTATTACAACATCAGAATTAATCAATCGACAAATTTGCACATGAACGCGGTAGATCTTATCAAGTGTCAATTATAACAATCTTATCCCAAAAGTCAAACTTCATTTTTTTCATTTGTTCATTCAGAGAAACTCATGCATCAAATCTGCATGGAATAAACTCTACTCAAACAAAAACACTCACATATTTGTTAAATTTTACATGACAAGTATTTTGTCTGACTTACATTGGCATCAAACTCAATAAGAAAAACAGTATTTTGTCTGAATTACATTACCTTTTAGCTCGTTTAGGATCAAGGCTCCATAATTCAGCAAGTTTATCAGGAGCCATAGCTTTCTTAGCTTCAATAGACTCCAACATGGAAGAAGAAGAAGACCCATCAACAGAATTACTATAACGATGACGTGGCCGACCATTCTTCTCACCTTCACCGCCAACTGACAGGTGGGCATTGCCATTGTCGGATTTATTAAGCCCATCTTCAGGTCTGGATCCAAGCTTCTCAATGTCCATGTAAGTGCAGAAGATATCATCTTCGGACCCAAGCTCGTCAAATGTACTTCCGGATGGACCTTCAAACGGGTCGTCGGATACAAGATCCAGATCTTCCGGCAGTCTGAAATGGACCTCGGAGTGTGCCCGCCGGTGGTGGGAGGTCCGGGTTGAGAAGGGGTTTTGTTGTTGGTGGGAAGGGAACATTTGGGTTTCTTGATTTGGGTTCGGTTTTGGATCGGGATTGGCGCTGGGATGCTGCATTTTTAATTGTTTGGATTACTGAGTTTGTTCTTCAAATGAGAAAGCTTCTTCCTTTCCGGGTTTCTATTTTAATGGTGTTTGTCTTTTTTTTTTTTAATTTTTGGAATAGAAAAATAGTTAAAGGGTCATTTTGCCCCCTCACTAAATAAAGGATTGCACGTTGTGCTGGGTGTTATTGTCGAAAAGTCATTAATTTATCTTTTGTTATATGTTTAGCCAAATTGATCCTTTAACAATAAGAAAAACTAACAAATTGATCCGAAATGTTTATTTACAAGTTTTATAGAATTTTGGATGTAAAATATATTGAAAAATGGAAAACAAAGCTTCGTCTCAACTTGATAAAGGTTTTTCTGGGTTTGTATATGAAAGATTTTATGATCTAAGTTTTTTTTAAGTGTTTTTGGATTGCATGTAGAAATTTTTTTGATTCGATGAAGATTTTAAAATCAATTGAAGGATGAAGATTATTTTAATATATACATTTAGATATTTATTGACGATTTATGCCGATGTATATGAAACTATAACAGATTAAGCTTCACAATAGCCTGATGGATCAAAATTAGTAACTAAACTTTTCACTCCATCTGAATTTTATTCATTGTTGTGACCCTTTATGACATTTTTCGGAATTTACAACTTAATTCATTTTATTTTGATTAAACTTTCATAATTTTTCTATTTTTAATAAATTTGAATTTAAAAGATAGCTTGTAATATGATTTTTTTGTACTATTTAAATTTAATTTTTGAAAGAGAAAGAATGGCAACTACCCTATGACTATGGGTTCAAGAAAGGTGGAATTAATTTGGATGAGTAAAGAAAAGTGTAGCAAAGTGGGTGAAGGTTGTAAATTGAAATGGAGTTAGTGAGTAGTAGAGTGACATGTGGTTCATCAAATGTTTTAGGGTCCACAGGATAAGATGAACTTGTACACTACACATGATCTCCATGTGCCACTCACTCTTTACTTCTCCAGCATTATTATTCCTTTTTCTTCCAAATTACCAAATTCAACCATTTTAATCATACCCTTCACAGTAAAACCAACAACAAATCAGTAATTTTCACTCAATTTTGTCATGTGTTAGATTTTTAGATGAAAATTTTATAAGATTAGATGATGAATTAGTTTGATACTATGAGAGAATGTAGGACAAGCATCCACAATATTGGAGATTGATAAAAGAAAATAGTGGAAGAAAGCATTTGGTGCTGAAGAATATAAGCATTTAATTTCCTTTTACAACTAATCATGATTAGGTGGGATCATCAGCTACTGCCATAAATCAACCCACTCTTTTTTCTTCTTTCTAGATCATTCCTCCTTCTAAATAATTCATATATTTTCTCTAATCCACTCTCCTATCCTATGATTCTTTCTTTTCCTCACCAATCAAAATTCCCTTCATTTTTCTTGCAGATTGCCATAAACTAGTTAAAATTTACACTTTTTTCTTTTGCCCATCATCCATATCATATCCTAGAATTCTGACAAGTAGTTCTAAAGCCAGAGTTGAAGCAGAGTACATAGTAACAAAAGTGGAATGAACTCTTTATTTTCAATCTCTTTTGTTGTTCGATTTGATGCCAACCAAGAGTGGAGCTATGAAACCTCCACCCTTTTCTCCTAAAATCCATGCAAGATCAGCCAAGTTCTAAACAAGCTCAAGTTTGTCTGTGCCAAGTTTGAAGAGAGAATTCTGACAACAACGTTGACAGCAATGGAAATTAGTATTCTTCATCATCGTCCTCATCGGCTACTTCTGAATACGGAACCGAACACACTCCCAACCCCTATAAATGGAAGCAGAAGTCGAAGCTACACGAGTGAAGCTAATTTCGACACGAACATGGTGATAATTCTAGCAGCTTTACTCTGCGCGTTGATATGTGCACTCGGGCTGAACTCTATAGTTCGTTGCGCTTTAAGATGTAGCAGACGGTTTGCTTTTGAGAGTGCTGATGAAACAGCAGCGCGTTTAGCAGCAACAGGACTTAAAAAGAGCGCATTGCGACAGATTCCTGTGGTCATCTATGGAGCAGCAGGCATACAAATAATAGCTACAGATTGTGCAATTTGCCTTGGAGAATTGTTAGATGGTGAAAAAGTTCGAGTTTTGCCGAATTGTAATCATGGTTTTCATGTAAGGTGTATAGATACATGGTTAGGATCGCATTCTTCTTGTCCGACTTGCAGACACTCGTTACTCGAGCAATCTGCACCAAATTCTGATGCAGCTGAGGTTCAAATCGTCAGGGATCATGGAAATGGAGCAGCTGTGCAGACTCATGATACGCCTATGCCTTCTGATGAGGTAGGTTAACCAATTTAATCATGCTCTCAACAAAATTGTACACTAGAGAATGAGAAGATTAAAGGGTTATTCTGGATCTTCTTCCATTATTAAGCATACTTTTAGGTGGTTGTTGTAATTTTTATATGCATACACATATAGAAAATATCTTAGCTAAACTTCAGTGAAGGGTCTATATATGTGGTGAGAAAAGAAAAATGTTTGTTTGGTGGATGAGAAAATGATCCTGAGGAGAGGAGGCTTTTATTAAATTGTTTGCTTATGTGCTGTAATGGAATTAGAAAACAAACTTGTCTCTATCTTGTTTATAATTGGTTACATTCTTTCAACAAGTTTCTTGGCATTTTATGCTTCATAAACAAACTTGAGGATCAAGTGAGAATTGTGTACATTTTGTTTATTTAATAGTTACCATATAGAAATGACAGCAAGTAGGCTCTCTCTTTTTGCATCTACATAAATTATGTTTAAGTAAATTGAAGGTAAATTCAGTTTCAGTAGTCACATTTTTATTTCTAATCTTTGCTATGTTACTTCAATCATTTTTGAATGGTTTGGCTTCAATAACATGTTGTATTGGTTTAAAAGCATTCACATTTTTTTGAGTTTAATCTAATTATGAGAATAATATTATGGGACTATTTGTGATAAATATGAATACAATGAATGTGCATTTTTGGCTCTCCAACTTGACACAAAAGATCAAATCCGTAGTTCATTATTTTGAATCAGTTTAGATCATAATTTAACACCGGTTTTATAGTCAAAAGTGTAAAGTGATCAAAAATTGACAATTTGTTGAAGTACTTGTTTAAAATTACAAACTTCGACTCATTTGATCGTTTATAATAAGTTGGAAGGGTGAAACGAAACTTTTATTGAATAAGTACATCATGTACATGTAGAAAAAGAAATGAAAGAGAAGATGACATGCAAAAGCATATTTAAACTACTTCATTGACAAGATAAAAGGACTTGTTGTAGTTTCCTTTTTTCCTGTTTGATTTGATAGGCATTTTGAAGGAATCACATATATAAGCGACATAAGGAGTTGTGATTTTGTGCTTCAAGAATGGAATCCCAATTTCATTTCTTCATCACCTTTTTTTATGGGTCTTGTAGGTAGGTTCTAATTAAATTGGGAAAAACTTGTTGGCTCCATAACCAAGTGTTTTATTTTTGCCAAAGGTGTATATTGTGAGTTAGGAATAGAAACATGAAAAGGGAAATATTATGAGCCTATTTGGTTCAACTAATACAATTCAACAGCAAATACTATTTTTTTGAATATTAATTTTGGATTAATTACTTTAAAAATCACGAATTTCAATTTATTTTATAATTTTAATACGAATTAAATTTAACAGTATCAGACATCAATTTTGAATTTTGCAAATCAAAACACCGAACTATTTTCCGTAAAAAATGCTGATGTGGATGCCGAAACAATGTTTATTCTGGTATCCAAATCAATATTTTTTTTGACGGAATATTGTCTGATATTATGAAGTGCAAAAATGATAGTTCATGTATTAAATTGTTAAAATTGAAATTTTGTGTTAAAATTGCAGAACATGTTAAAATTTATAACTTTTAAAGCAATTAATCCTTTAATTTTGTTGCAATACCCTAAAATATTTAATTATCTAATTGGACCACATGTCCAATTTGTACTCGCCAGAGTGGCGATATCAGGAGAATTTCTGAAAAGATAAAGTAAATAAATTTCAAGTAGGTCGGTTCCGGGAAAATTGATTATAAGAAAATTAAGGTTATAGTTCAATTCTAAAGTTAGAATTGGAATTAAACGGAAAAATGTCAAGAAAAGTCCAAAATGAAGTACATGGACCAAAGTGGTAATTTAGCCACTTTGTGTCGAAAATGGAAATTTTGGATTTTGACGGGAAAGTATTAATATCGAGTTTCGTATTATTTATTGGAGGTAAATAACACGTATAAGCCATAATAAAAGAATTTATCAATTTAGTTATGGATTAAATTGAACAAATGAAAAGTTTAAAGGATAAATTGTAACAAAGAAAGAAAAGAAGGATCAAAATGGACCTTTAACCATTTCATTCGAATGAAGAAATAAGAGAGGAAGAAGAGAGAAGGCTCTAGAAGCTAACGCCGATCACGATCGTTTCACCGCCGTTTCTCCGTTCGATGTCCGATTCAAGTGATTTTTGCGGCGATTTCTTCAAAATCGAATCCTCTATCGATCCTAAGCTTCGTTTCAAGGTAAATCTTCAAGAAATTTGGCTAAAAATCGAATAATAAGGGCTGTTTTAGGGAATTAAAGAATTAAGCTTGAATTTGACGTTTTTGAAGTTATTATAGCGTTTTAATGAAAACCGAGATGCGGGTTTTATATAGTTGAATGTATATCACGTCGGGATGGTTGAAAATCCCCAAAAACGACTTTCCGGGGGGCTGTCACGGGTGTGCGTTCACACACATTGAGTGTGCGTTTGCACACTCCTTGAATTTTAGGGTGTGCGTTCGCACACTCATTGTGTGCGTTCGCACACTACCCAAAACTTGTCAGATTCAAAATCCCAACGGTCCGTTTATAGATTTGCTTCTTAGGAACGCCTCTGTCAAATTTCATCTTGATCCTACGGTTCAATTGGGAGAGATCGTCGTTTTACTAAACAGTGTCAGTGTGCAGGCAGCACCTGGGCATTGTCCTGAAAACTCCTTGAAACTTCATCGAAATGAAACTAAACCCTAAAACTTAAAAGTATTATGCATATAGGAATACGAGATTCACGTCTAATCATTAAACGTAAAATATTTATCATACGTGTCAGCGAGCAGAGAGGTCAGTGGATGTGGAATAGCGAGAGCATTTTATTTCATCGACCACATTATTGATTGGATTGCGGTTACTGTGAGTTGCACTTTACTTTCGTGTATTATATATTAAAGTTATTTTATATAGATATATATACTGTTTATACGCATCGCATAATATATGATTTGATTAAATGTTATATGTTTCTATCAAGTTTATATACGAGAACTAGTATGCGATCCGAAGAAACTAGCTACCTATTGGGTGTCAATAGGCTGTGTGATCACCAGTATTGAGTCAGTCTAGTGTGTTTGCATTTGAGAAATGATTTGATATGTATGGCATGATATGATTATGAAATTCAAGATTGGGTATATGATTTCGATACGAGTGAGCACTCGGTTACGGTGTAACCTGGAGTACCCGTATCTAGTGGATTGGATCCACCAGTGAGTTGGACTCACAACTCGAGATTTATGATTGGGTTGAACGATATATGATTATTCAAGAGATGTGTCGCATGCTAGGATATTAGTTTCGTACGGATCAAATACTTGTTTATATGTTTTATATTATTGTTTTCTTGAGATGTGATGCTATGTTTTTATATTAATACCATTAGTAAAATGCAAACTCACTCAGTATTTCCCCAAATACTGACCCCTCACCTTTGATATTTTCAGGTGCTTAGTATGTGGACCTAGCTAGAGGCCAATTTTGAAGTCTAGAAGTCAGTTGTGTATATATAGTTTCTGACTTCTGTGAATGCTGCAGTAGTGGTCCCGTGTTGACAGAGTCGTAGCCTAGACAGCAGTACATTTTGAGTGTACATATTACGTGCTGTCTTGTTTATATTTTTGTAGGCTACGTGTATTATATGTGGTTCACGGCCCTAGATGCCGGTGACAGGTTCTGAGACACTAACTGATGTACATAGTACCGCGAGGCCAGTTCGTATGGGGTACGGTAACCAGAGCCCGCGAGGTTAACAGAACAGTTAGTGTAAATGTTTATATATATATGTTATATATATTTGCTTCTGTTGTGTTGTGTTATTTGTTTATATTATTTGCGAATAATTAATAGTGATTTGAGGCTTGCTACGGGTTCCGGAGCTACTACTCCCGTTCCCTAGCGCTGGTTGCGGCTCAATAATTTGGGTCGTGACAATGTTGGTATCAGAGCAGTTGGTCCAGTTACCACTGCAAGTTTGTTTCAGTGTTTATTTGAGAGCAGTTGGTCCAGTCACCACTGCCAGTTTTGTCTGAGTGTTTGTTTGATATGGGATACTCTGTCAAGTAAGTAAACCTAGGAACTACTGCAGCAAAAGAGTCGGACCTTAGTTGCTTGCATGTATTTGATGTGTGAATTAGTGGTATGTTATAGAACGCGCGCGAACCAAGGTTGTTAAGTGATTAAGTGATTACTGTTAGCATATGCGAACGGCTAAGGCAACTAAGTATTTGATATTTAAGTAAGGGATGTTAAATGATTATTTGCTTGCAAGCTACGTGCAGCTAGTTAAATGTTAAATGTTTATAGCATCTTATAAGTTAATACTAGAATCAAGTGTGGAAATGAGCTCATATGGTCTCTTACGCCTGAAATGGAGCCTTTTCAGCTTGTCTGGGAGCTCAGTCACATGCTGCAGAAGAACGGGAGGAAGCGCCTCCTATATTTCAAAATGGATTTCACAACAAAGTAGGCGGACAATCTGAAGTCCACTAGAATGGATTTCACTCAGATGCTAGGAGATCATTTGAGATATATCAGACTGGTTATATGTCTGTATCGAAGATTGGTAGTTCTTCTGACAATAGAGGTAGAGTACACTCGCCAGAAATAGAATATAGTGAAGAAGATAAAGAGGAACCGGAGGAAGATCCGGAAGAGGATCCAGAGGAAGATTCGGAGGAGGATCCTGAGGAGGATCCAGAGGAAGACCTAGCAGAGAACCTAAAAGAGGATATAGAAGAAGAGGCAGAAGAAGAAGATCCTCATGAGGGAAGAGTACGAAGGAGAAGAACTGTTAGAAGAGTCAGATGTCGAACAGTATAGAAGTGAGCATTTTTGGTCAAGGGCATAGAGATACCGTGATTTGAGAGAAGATGCAGATATAGCAAATGGTCAGGCACAGATAGCTCTAGACCAAGTTAGGAGACAGATGCGCTCCTTCTCTCAAGGAATGCTAACAATAGGAATGTATTCTACTGATTTTCTACGAATGGTTGAGGGAGTCCCTGATCTGAATGAAGGTAATAGAACCATCAACAATAGGTGCGTCAGAGGCTTAGGACCTGAGTTTAGTTAGTTATATGAACACGTAGGTGAACATTTCGGCACGCTCACTACGATGGCCCGTAGGATCGAGACTGAGCGTGAGTGGGAGGGCGATCCAGTACGACCCTTCTAATTTAGAAGTGAGTATCATCCAGACTACATCAGCACATCCTCCAGAGTTAGGACTAACCCCTATTTTGTGCAAAGAGGCGGAAGTAACTCCGGTAGAACAGTTAGGGGTCGACTTACCGGCATAGTCATTAGGGAACCTAGCGTTCCGCATCAGGCACCTCCAAGTATCGACGATTTACATGCTTTGTGAGTAATTGTGTTATATGTTTGCATTGCTATATTTATATGCTTGCTGCATTGCATCATAGAATGTCAGTAATAGAATGCGCCTATAGGATAATACCTCAGGAAGTGAGAACCTATAGGAAGCGATATTAATAAACACGCGACCAATAAAAGAATATATAAACATAATTTACAAAAACAATAACATAATAAACGACAAATAATACATTTATCGCGAACGTAATTCCTGTGTTACGTTCTAGAAGTCATGAAAGAAAAGATGGAATACTGGAAAGGAGATTTGATATGAAAGAACTGATACCTACACTCATAAGTGATGTGTACCAATACCTATACTTGTACATGGTATGATACAAGTATAGTAAAGAGGTGAAAATAGTAATTACGGCTATAAAAAGTTTTAGAATGAATTGGGTTATCGGAAATATGGAGAAAGAAGTGATGTGACAGAATATTCAGGAAATGACAGAAGGTGACAGTAATGTAAAAATTTATAATATACCCAATAAGTATAAAAAAAGCCGTTAATAGTCGCAGAGTGTACAGTCTTGAGTAAACTTACGTTCTACGAAAAGTATGAAAGATTTTTAAGATTTTTCAAAATACAATTGTGCTCAGTCATCGTATATGACATTGCATAATCATGATAGGAATGCATAAGAAAATGATTTTCAAAATATAGATCATGCATCATATCTTTACAATGATAAAGGAGGTGCGATTTTGAGCAACTCTTTGATGATGAGAGGTGTCATCACTCTGAGCTACAATTGTATTGACGATTTCAAGTGATTTATGAAAATTGATTTAAAAGTGCTAGCAAGCCAAAAGATGTTTTCAAAATCGTATTGATCTTGTAAGTGAACTCAGATGTAAAACTCTGCGACGGATAATAAAAGATTCTTAATAAATAAGAATAAGACTTATAAAATAAACCCCAATAACAGAATAAAGCCATGTTAATGATTAATTACAACAAAGTTGGTGAAGCTAAAGGAGAATGCGAATAAGGAGTTATCGCCGGAGAGCATACGCAGTCAGGATGCGATGCGCTGGCAATGTCTGAGGATACAATATTTATTCTCATGTTAGAACAAATGATGAAATGACAGAGAGTCATATTATACGAAAGGAAAGTAAAGGATACGAAAGGACGAAGAATACAATGATTATCTTTATGTCGAGATAAGTAATATAGCGATCAAGAGTCATATCGGAGAAGAGAAATTAAAAGTATAAGAATGAGAAGACAATAATATGAGTGAGGAACATCAAATGGTATTTTAAGGATATGTAACCTTATTAATGTCAGCATTAGAAAATATAGAGAATCACATTAAAAAGGAAGTAAGGGATACAAACAACGAAGAAGATGATCTTGTAAGATATGAAAGTTCGAAATTTGATAGATCAAGAAACGAATGATGTTAATTGACTGATATTGAGTGAAGTCACTAATATCAGCATTAAGGGTTGTAAGTTGTGTTAAACTTAAGTTGTAAAATTCTAGTATAAGGAGAAAGGCACATGTATAGGCATACGTGCCAGTAAATATAAGAATGATGGATAATATGAACGAAGTATAATGAAGGAACTCATACACCCTTGAATTTGGTAAGGTGGTTAGGGAAATGGAAAGCTTTAGAAATACGTCAGAAGGATTATCAGAGTAGAACAACAATAATGGAGCTATTATAAATAAAGGAAGGACGTAATGAGTACAGTAAGTAAAGGACAAGATGATACTTCATTACTATTGGACAGATAGGAGTGAACTGCATCTAAGAAGCCACGATGTCATAAGAATGAGAAGTGGTATTAGAGATCAAGTTGTTTAAAAGACAATTAGAAACGTGTTATAAGTGCTAAAGAAGCATAAGGAATGTAGGACAACAAGAATTGAAACTATTCCCTAATTTTGAGAGTTACGAATGAGATAATACCAAGATGAGCTAGAATAAGGTCGTGAAATTTCTTGAAAGTGAGAAGTAGAAGTATAAGATAAAGAAGAAGATTGTTTATACAGTAAGAAAGAATTACGATAAAAAAAGTGATGGAAACTTATAAAATTGTCGGATCTAGGACAACTTAAGTACAAAAGTAGATAAGTCATTAAAGATCTATTGGATCAGCTAAAACTTGAAGGTAAGAATGAAGTTAAGTAAAGGCTAATCAGTGAGAAAGATTCTCGAGAAAGTTAACTGTTAAAGAAGCATATAAGATTCTTAAGAGGTCAACGTGAACAAGAAATTGTGACGTAAAGGAAAGACAATTTTGACTGATAAGTCAATATGAGACTCGAGACGATCTTTAAGGGATCATATAATGATCAAGTAAAAGAGATGAGAATATGAGTAGTATCGGTAAACAAAGGTAGCTATACAAGCTACATGATTAAGATTAATGTAAAGTGGAGCATTTATAGCAACGGTGAATAGATGACAGACCTCGACTAACAAAGTGACGTAAAGTTTGTGATAGTATAACGGGAGAAAAGAAAGAGAAACTGAAGATAGTACAAGATATATCAGGCTTGAAAGGATCAATCGATAAAGAAACGAAGTGTCAGGTAGTGATAGAAAGAGAAGTCAGTAATGAAAATTACAAACTAAGAAAGGAAAGTAACAACGATAGAGGATAGTAAAGACAATAACCTTAGATTGGGATCATGGGAGTAAATACCCATAGAAATATGAATAAAGTAAGTACGTCATCAATGATGTAATCGACCGACACGCCGTGACTATTCACGTACAAAGGAGACGAGTAGCAACCCGATGACGACTAAGAATGAGAATTATCAAAAATAATAAATCAATAGAGTAATAAGTGAGGGTTAATCAACACTAGTAACGATCAGAAGGAAGATCACGATTAGTCGTACAAGACGTCAGGATCACGATATCTATGATACATCTTAAACCACACTATTTTGAAAAGACAACAGAAGAGACAAAAGAAATGACAAGAAAGATCTCAATTCCACAGTGATAAGAAGTTATAAGAAGAGAACTAAGAGTTAAAGTACAAGAAAGATATGTCAAGAAAAGAATAAGAACAATCATAAGGTCCCAACGAGATTTATGAAAATTCGAGGACAAATTTTTATAAGGGGGGAAGAATGTAATACCCCAAAATATTTAATTATCTAATTGGACCACGTGTCCAATTTGGACTCGCCAGAGTGGCGATATTAGAAGAATTTCTGAAAAGATAAAGGAAATAAATTTCAACTAGGTCGGTTCCGGAAAAATTGATTATAAGAAAATTAAGGTTATAGTTCAATTCTAAAGTTAGAATTGGAATTAAACGGAAAAATGTCAAGAAAAGTCCAAAATGAAGTACAGGGACCAAAGTGGTAATTTAGCCGCTTTGTGTCGAAAATGGAAATATTGGATTTTGACGGGAAAGTATTAATATCGAGTTTTGTATTATTTATTGGAGGTAAATAATACGTATAAGTCATAATAAAAGAATTTATCAATTTAGTTATGGACTAAATTGAACAAATGAAAAGTTTAAAGGATAAATTGTAACAAAGAAAAAAAAGAAGGATCAAAATGAACCTTTAACCATTCAATATATGAGATTTCATTCGAATGAAGAAATCAGAGAGGAAGAAGAGAGAAGGATCCAGAAGCTAACGCCGATCACGATCGTTTCGCCGCCGTTTCTCCGTTCGACGTCCGATTCAAGTAATTTTTGCGGAGATTTCTTCAAAATCGAATCCTCTATCGATCCTAAGCTTCGTTTCAAGGTAAATCTTCAAGAAATTTGGCTAAAAATCGAATAATAGGGGCTGTTTTAGGGAATTAAAGAATTAAGCTTGAATTTGACGTTTTTGAAGTTATTATAGCGTTTTAATGAAAACCGAGATGCGGGTTTTGTATAGTTGAATGTATAGCACGTCAGGATGGTTGAAAAGCCCCGGAAAACAACTTTACGGGGGCTGTCACGGGTGTGCGTTCGCACACATTGAGTGTGCGTTCGCACACTCCTTGAATTTTAGGGTGTGCGTTCGCACACTACCCAAAACTTGTCAGATTCAAAATGCCTCTTAGGAACGCCTCTGTCAAATTTCATCTTGATCCAACGGTTCAATTGAGAGAGATCGTTGTTTTACTAAACAGTGTCAGTGTGCAGGCAGCACCTACGCATTGTCCTGAAAACTCCTAGAAACTTCATCGGAATGAAACTAAACCCTAAAACTTAAAAGTATTATACGTATAGGAATACGAGATTCACGTCTAATCATTAAACGTTAATTATTTATCAGACGTGTCAGCGAGCAGAGAGGTCAGTAGACGTGGGAAAGCGAGGGCATTTTATTTCATCGACCACATTATTGATTGGATTGCAGTCACTGTGAGTTGCACTTTACTTTCGTGTATTATATATTAAAGTTATTTTATATAGATATATATACTGTTTATACGCATCGCATAATATATGATTTGATTAAATGTTATATGTTTCTATCAAGTTTATATACGAGAACTAGTATGCGATCCGAAGAAACTAGCTACCTATTGGGTGTCAATAGGCTGTGTGATCACCAGTATTGAGTCAGTATAGTGTGTTTGCATTTGAGAAATGATTTGATATGTATGGCATGATATGATTATGAAATTCAAGATTGGGTATATGATTTCGATACGAGTGAGCACTCGGTTACGGTGTAACCTGGAGTCCCCGTATCTAGTGGATTGGATCCACCAGTGAGTTGGACTCACAACTTGAAATTTATGATTAGGTTAAATGATATATGATTATTCAAGAGATGTGTCGCATGCTAGGATATTAGTTTCGTACGGATCAAATACTTGTTTATATGTTTTATATTATTGTTTTCTTGAGATGCGATACTATGTTTTTATATTAATACCGTTAGTAAAATGCAACCTCACTCAGTATTTTCCCAAATACTGACCCCTCACCTTTTTTCAGGTGCTTAGTATGTGGACCTAGCTAGAGGCCAATTTTGAAGTCTAGAAGTCAGCTGTGTATGTATAGTTTCTGACTTCTGTGAATGCTGCAGTAGTGGTCCCGTGTTGACAGAGTTGTAGCCTAGACAGCAGTACATTTTGGTGTACATATTACGTGCTGTCTTATTTATATTTTTGTAGGCTACGTGTATTATATGTGGTTCACGGCCCTAGATGCCGGTGACAGGTTCTGAGACACTAACTGATGTATATAGTACCGCGAGGCCAGTTCGTATGGGGTACGGTAACCAGAGCCCGCGAGGTTAACAGAACAGTTAGTGTAAATGTTTATATATATATATATATATATTTGCTTCTACTGTGTTGTGTTATTTGTTTATATTATTTGCAAAAAATTAATTGTGATTTGAGGCTTGCTACGGGTTTCGGAGCTAACACTCCCGTTCTCTAACGCCGGTTGCGGCTCAATAATTTGAGTCGTGACATTTGTAGTTCAACCGTCGACCTCTTCAAACTGGATATTTTTTAAGCGAACTTAGTCTATCGCGTAGTATTATGACTACCCACTAATAATATATCATATGACATAATTATATCATATAATCCAATCAACGAACACCGCTTAATTCTAATGAATGGATATTGAGTTTTAATTTAAAATTTATTAATTAGATTATTGAATAATATTATATGCCGCATTACATCATTATGGGATAGTTCATAAGCTTATGTTGTGAACTAATTGCACATAAAAATGTCTTTAAAACCTCAAAACTAACGAGGAAGTCCCATTGATTGTGTCTAGAGCTGAAATGATGATGAGATATTTAGGGGTTAAAAATAAGGGTTCCAACTTATATAAAACCTTATCCTAAGTAGAGAGATTGCCTTTATGAAATGCAGAGAGTGGATAAAAAGAAAAGGCAAATGTTATTGAAGAAGAAACATATGAATAGCATGAGATAAGAGAGGGAATTTAGTTGGAGAATTGAGCAGAAAGAGTATTGGCGAGGGAAGAGAGAGTAGTAGGAGAGACAGCCCGAGGTCCGCCTAAGTACCATTTCATCATCATCTCCACCACATTTGCATTCTCCACCTTTATCTTCGACTCTTCTTTTCCCTGTGTGCGAAACCCTATCTGCAACATCCAAAACATTATTATCTATATGAGAGATCAAGTACTAATGAATATGATCAAGTACCTGAGCCGTTGCAGGTGAAGTTGGTACGAAATGGAAAGTTATGACGGAGTCTTTGCTCAAGAATTTGGACTGAAAGAATTGAATGACTCCCTCCAGGGCTTCTTCTTCCTCATCTTCATATTTATCAACCTCTGCAAGCCTGTCCCTCACTGCACTCTCTAGCTGAACTCCGTATTGTGACCCTTTTATTTCCTTTATCACCACTACTCTCACCAATTTCTCAACAGGAGCTGCCAATGCAATTATCAATACCCTAATTACATATTTCTGTTCTGATTTTTACATGTGAGGTGCAATTTTAAAAAAGTTGGGGATTAAATTGCAATATATAGTAGTTTTGTGTACTAATTTATATATTTTTTGGAAGTTATATCCAGCAAATAGCAATATCAAGTCATGTAGCACTTAGATATCATTTGACCCCCCTGTACTTGTATGTTAATGGATATTCAACACATAAATTAACTATCTTATCAATTCGTCCGTTAAAGTTAATACTTTATCGATTAGACTAATTTTATCAATTTTAAAAACAATTGTAGGAGGCTAATTGATAAAGATTTTGGATTCACTGATAAAAGTAACTAGTTCAGAAAATTAATTGAAAAAAAAAGTTAATTTTTGTGTTAATTGCCTATTGCATGTAAATTTAAGAGACAAATTGATATTTTAATCGGCTGATTATCATAAATAATAATTACCAGCAATCAGAGCATCAAAAAAGGCATCATCTTGAGCCAGTTGATTTCCAGATTGGCCCTTCCATTGTTGCAAATGCACCAGTATTTGAGGGTCTAAGTAAACTCCAATGGCTGTGAACTTGATCTGGAGAAAGTGAATTTCAATGTCTGTGATTCCTGTTCCACCAAAAAATTAATAAAAAGCTTAATTAGTGATCTGATAATATGATAATTAATCATGTTATGCTAATAATATTTTATGGTATGTTTAGATGAGATAATTACCATGAGCAAGCAGAGATAAAGGCTTGATGATTGTGATCTGTGGAGGAAAAGGGACATCATCAACCATAACAACTTCAGTTCCCACTGCAAAACATACAATTAAATAACCAAATTAAAATATTAGCATCTATACTTTGATAAATTAAACAAAAAAAAATGTTGAGAATTGAAATAAAAGTGGTAAGATATTACTGGCAGGATTTTTATTTTTCTTGGAGATGAATTTAGAAAGTTTAGAAATATAGGAAATGAGGAGAGAGTGTTTTAACTTTTAAATGAAAAAGGTGGTAGGTACCAAAAATTGAGGATTCATCTCATTTTCTAGTGCATATAATTTAAGTAGCAACTACCCATTTTCTAGCTATATACACTCCACGCCAATGCTATTTTGTTCACTAAATTAAATACATTAATTTAATGGGTTAATCTTTGGCATGTTAAATTAGTTGAGTGATATTTAAGATTTTATTAATTCTTTATTTTTCATAGAAATTTTGGGTTAGTGAGTGAAAATTGGTTTGGTAAACATTATTAGTAACCTAATTTTTCTTGGAAAACATTCAATTTGGGAGCTTGATAAAGAAATGGTTTGAATCATCCCACGTGGTCCGATCATGTGCATGGCTACCGTTAATTTTACCTACCCATTTTCATTTATTAGTTTCACCAGTTTGCTTGGTACGGTACACTTTCCCTTGGACAGTTGAAAATAATAGGACGAGACTTTCTTAATGTGTTGGAATTTCTAATTATAATTAACTTGTTTCTATTTAAGTATTTTTAATTTTTTTATTAAAATTTATTCAAATATTAAATAATTAGAGTTTAATATATTTTACATATGTTTAAATAACAATTATTAATTTATATATCAATAATAATAAAAATATAAAGACAAAAAACATATAAATATAGTATGTTATTTTTAAGAAAGCTATATATTTTATATTAAACTTCGGTTTATTCAGTTTTTTCGGTTTTTTGATTTTAAAAATACCCAAACCGAACAGAACACCGAACTCCGAACTTTATCTAAAATAGGAACCGAACCAAACTATTTTCACCGAAAAACCGAACCAAACAACAAAATTTGATTCGGTTTAGTTTGATTTTTCGATCTGGTTCGGTTCTTACTCAGCCCTAGATTACACGGATTTTAGGAGCGTGGCAGTGGAAAGGAGTGTGGACTGATTGCATAGAGGACTGAAAAGCTAAATGGTCCATACTTGGTTTTGATTATAAACGTTTGGCCCAACCCATCCTCCACTTTCAGAACTTTATGTTTTCCTCATTTCATCCTTAATTTTTCATTGGAAACTTTTCAAAAATACGATAAAAGGTACAAAACACTCAATTATTTTCCATGTAAAAAAGATTTATTTCAAAAATTATCATATTTGTAAAGTTCAAAATGTATAGCAATTCTTTTAGATCGAAGCGTTTGATTAATTAAAGGAGATTTTAAAGGGTTTAGAGTTTGTCGAACCCAAAAATTCAATGGGTGTTTAATCAATATGACAAATCAAATTCAACAATTATATTATTAATAAACATGGAGCTAGAAATTACATAATTAACTTCTCTTTAATTTTTTTAAAAACAAAGGGTCAACGCCCCCTAAACTTATGTCACGGGGTCAACTAATCCAATTTATACTTTTTTGAGTAAATAACCCCAAAACTCTTCATTTTCGGGTCAAGTAACCCCATAATTGTATTTTTAAAACGCGTAAAATACAAATCGGAGGTAAGGGATGCAAAAAAGTAATTAGATACTTCTCTAATTGTTGCGATAAAATTATTCTAAATCTGTTTTTTAAAATAAAAATATAAATTATGGGGTTATTTGACCCAAAAATGAAGAGTTTTGGGGTTAGTTGCTCAAAAAAAATATAAATTGGACTAGATGACCACGTGTCACAAGTTTAGGGGGCGCGTTGACCCTTTGTTCATTTTTTTAATGCTGCTCTCCGTAATTCTGTGGGCAAGAAGTGGTAATCGTCGGCTTTTAGCCATATATCACCATCTTCCGTTTTTATGTATTTTTGAATATATTACTTATTTTATTTTAATAAAATATCCTATCATCAAAATTTATTTGTTTTTGTGAGGGGGCCTTCCCCACCCAACTTCTAAAAATTGACTAAATAGTATAAAATTAATGTATATTACGATTTGTTATCATCCTATTATATAATGTATACTAGTACGAAACCCTCGCGTTGCTTCGGACGAAATTTTATTTAATTCTCTTGTCAAACCGTAATTTGTTAATAAAACAGTGTGGATTCATAATTTTATTGGTTCTAAATTTTTATATATAAAAAATTAAATAATATATGGACATGTCCCTGCATACCATTAAGAACATAGGCCAGATGTTGTTTAAACAAATACTTTGCTAAAATAGTTTCAAAAAAAAAATATTTTGCTAAAATATTGTAATTTTAGAAGGAGATTAATTTCATATGATTGTGCAGGTAAATTTAATTTTTCCATTGTCACGCTTAGATTAATTTCATATGATTGTGCAGGTAAATTTAATTATTCAATATAAAAATGAAGGCTTGTAGCAATAAAAAAAGTTTTACATATAAACAACAAATAAAAAGAGTGAAATACAAATTTATATAAAATAATTATGGTATTCGAAAAATTGTAATAGATGGAGATAGTTTATTAAATTTTAACATGTTATATAATTAGTTCCGGATCCATCATCTGATAATGTGATTGTTATTTTTAATTTTTAAAAATTAATGTAATAACCTGATATTAAAATATTGGTTTTAAAATTTTAAAATTAAAATTATCCAATTAATATAATATTCTTTGTTTTTTTTTTTGCCAAAGATAGACATACTTTACTTGTTAACGGGGTTAGCGGGAGTTAATTATGGTTGCCCACTGGTTGCTGAGGCCTAGGTCGAACCCAGGAGCTCAGAAGGATGTCTTAAGAGTTTTTCCTAACCAGGCCAAAGCTCCCAGATGTAATATTCTTTGTCGATATATATATTATAATTATTAAAATTTAAATCCAAATAAATATTTTTAAAATTACATATGTTATAATAATTTGACACTCTCATTTTTTATTATATACTCCTATATATTATTCCTAACTTAAATTGCATATGTTATGCTAATTTTACTATTTTTATTTATTTATTAGACTGTAAAACAATTGTCCTAATTATAAGAAAAAGAATAATCCTATGCATATTTTTGAAATCACGTCGCAATGGGCAAGTATGAGCAGCTCCCATATTTAAATTTGATCCTTTCCCATTTGATCCATTGGTTGTAAGGATGCGGTGCTTTGGATGGCTAAGATTGGTCAACAGCTGCATTATTAAAACTCGAGCAATGACAGGCATTTCTTGTTCAAAACTCAACCTTTGATTAACACAACGTCATTTACAGCGTACCCCCTTCATCTTCTTCCTCACTTATCTCCTTTTTTTATCTGGTTATAAAAAAAAATCTCTTCAAATTTTCAATATTTGCTTTCCAAGTCCCCAAGAGAAAAAAAGATAACTACACATCCTCAATTGATAAAGTTTATTTTCGGATCGAAGATCTTTTTCCCCTCAAAATACTTAGTTCGGGTTGTAATGTCCAATTGAGTCAAACAAATTTACTTACCATGGAACAGATTAAAGAGCCGTGCCCACCTAATTTGTAACACAACCTGGGCAATTTAATTAATTCCTTTTAAGTTTCGGTGATAGAGGAGACAAATATGCCTCAACCAAATATTCAAGATAGATTAGCAAAGATCAATACGCATTGCATAAGACGTTAAATTAGTTTTGAATCTGTCAAAGCAGCTATATATATATATATATATATATATATATATATATATATATATATATCATCAAGTCATATATATCATCAAGTGGAAGAAAACTAATTATACGAATCTCAAGTTATTTTTTTTATTTCCGTATGATCGAGTTGCTGGGATTACCTTTTAGCACCACAAACATGGCAACAAAACACGATCATTGCATACAGAAGCAAAAACAAATGCAAGAAAGAGCTGAAGAAGAAGAAATTTGATTATGATGAAGTGGATTGTAGTTTTTAAGTGGGACTAATTTATAGGTAGTTTATCTTAGGGAGAAAAGAGGAAAAGAAAAAGAACACGGTCATAAAAAAGCCAGCACCATAAAAGACGTGGCAAGCAAAACATGACTTAGGTGTATTGTAAATAACTTGGTCACTAAGTTTTCCCAAAAACCAAGCAAACGAAGTTACAGCCATTTATAACGGTGTTATACTATAGTAATATGTATAGATTTTAGAGCTATAAAAGAGATTTCAAAGGAGAACCAAAACACTGGTCAATGTACAGTGTTTTTTGGTTCTCCTTTATAAGATAGTATATAGATGGCGCATAATTTATAAGTCTTCTAATATGAATTCACGTTTTAGTGTAATTTTCTTAGTTTGGTTAAGATTTTCTACCGATTTGTGTTGTATAATATTGTAAATTTTTTTATGAATAGTGATTTTTTTTTTCAATTTTTAGAGTTATGTAATTTCATTTTTTTCAAGATTAATACGATAATTTGCAACTAAAATATGTATATTCTGAGCATAAACGTCTTGTTTGATATCATACCGTCACTTTTTTTTATAATTATTGTATTTTGAGCTAATGAAAGCTACTCCCTCTGTCCTATTCTAATTGTGAAAATTCTCATTGCACATTGTTTAATGAATTTTAGTAATTTGTCTTTAATATCCTCACATTCCATTAAATGTTTCAACAATTTTTTTAAAAAAATACTTTTAAAATACATTAATTGATGAGGATAAAAGAAAGAACGTTGTTAAAAATATTTTATAAATAGAAATTTTCAAATAAAATGGAACATCTAAAATAGAAAATTTGGTCAATTAGAATGGGATAGAGGGAGTAATATATTTGTAAAAAAAAACATAGGGCTAGAAAATGAACAAAGGATCAAAAGACCCTCTCAACTTGGCACGAAATATCAAATAGGCCCAAGGTCATAAAACCGGATCAATTAAGCCCATTACTATGGCAAACCAGATCAAAAACATCCTCCCCCACTCTCACCCCGCAAGTGCAACACACTCTCCATTAAAAAATAAAAAACAGTTAAAATTGGTCCTTAATATTTATCTTATTTATCAAATTAGCACTTATTGATCTTTAAAGATCAATTTAGTTCTTACAATTTAAAAACTTCATGTCATATAATTTTTTATTTAAAAATTCAGAAACCTTTTTGCACTTTTTCATTTCATCTTCTCAGCCAAATAAACAAACCCTAATCTCGTTTTCCTTAAACCTTCTCATTTTCCCGCCGCCGCCACAACCTCCACTACCTATGGCCACCTCTTTCTTTTACCATCACCACTGTTGCATCTCTGAATTATTAATCTTTTGTTCTTTCTCAAATTTTTTCTTTTTCTTTTACAACAAAACTGCCGCCGCCTACTTTTCTTGTCTAATCGTTCGACTCCAGCGACATCGGTCTTCAACAGCAACATCATCTACTTTTATCTCCAGCTACGTTCGTCTCGTTCGGCCATTGATCTCCAACAACATCTGAGAACCACCAGTCATGGCAGGAGATGGAGACGGTGGATCTACTCTTTTTTTCTTATTGTTTTAATTTTTAGAAATAAAATGAAATTTGTTTGATTTTGTTTCAAATAATTTTCTTCAGAATCAATGTGTTATGATTTATGTATTCAAATGAAACAATCAATTGTTGTTGAAACGCGACGTAGAACCGGCGGCGTCACTGTTGTTTGAAAATGAAGGTTCGACAGTGGTGGCAGCTGGTGGAGGAGAAGGTGGAGCGGCTGATGGTGGAGGAAGTGGAGGGCAGAGGGTTAGGAATTAATTTGGTTAAGTTAAATAGGTTAGGTCAAATATGTTGAGGTTAATTAGGTTTAATTATTTTAATTATATTAATTAGAATTTTAATTCAAAATTTTAATTAGAAATTAATTAGGATTAAGTGTAATTAATTAAAGTTAATTAGTTCAGATTGTTCATCCCACTCTCTTTTTGTGTCAAAAGGGTGTTTTTGACCGATTTTGGGAACTATTGGTTCTTTTTGACCCTGTTTGATAAACTTGGACCTATTTGATACTTAGTGACAAGTTGAGGGGGTTAATTGATCCTTTGTTCACTAGAAAATTACTAAAGATTGGAAATATGAAAATCTACTAGTATAATATGATAATGCTCAAATGTTGTACAAATTTATCTATAAAAATCAAAATACGGTCCTTTTCATAGAAAGAGAAGTACCTAGGAAAATAAATACTCCCTCCTTTCCGTTTAAGAAGTCCCATATTTTATTTTGGGATGTCCCATTTAAAAAGTCCCATTACTATTTTTAGAATACTTTTCCATTGAATATCCCATTTTACCTTTATTTTAGTTATTTTAAAAGAGCTCTATGGAAAATTCCACTATCATTAATAGGGGCAAAACATGAAAAAACATGAAAAGACAAGAATAATTAATGTTTTCTTAATCTGTGTGTAAAGTTAAATGGTACTTCTAAAGTGGGACGGAGGGAGTATAAAAAATTGATTAATTATCCATGAATGATGGAAACGTTGCCATGTCAGAAACGAGACAAGCAAGGAATTCGCGTGCCAACCAATGAATGGGTTGGGAAGGCGTGTGCTGTCTTAAGGTCTGCATGCTATTCATTCGTGTCGCTACGAGTCCATTTAATGCACTACTCCTCACATTTGACTTGCTTATATGCACTATCAACGGCCACGATTCATTCATACTCTTCATTTAGTTCCCAGATTTCTCCTCAGCCACGCGATTACCATCCTCCCACATAAACACCTTGCTTACGTGGACTTGGGTCGGTGACTTGGCTTTTATTCACTACAGCTGATATTTAGACTAACAACTACACTCACCAGCCATACACCGTTAGATTCATTAAAGAGAATAGATGTAGATTATATTCTAATTATCTATATGAAGGAAAATATAACTAATTCTTGCTCTCGAATTATAAGATATTGGCCTGAACCGATTTTTGAATTTTTATAAATATAACTATTTTGGCTTTGGATTATATTAATTTTTTAGATTTTTTACAAAAAATATTGATGTAAAATTCAATAAAAAAACAAAACATATGCAACTAAATCAATTTATTTTTTAAATATTAATAATTATATGATACATGTTTAATTTTTGTGATGATATAATATGTATTTTTAATAAGATGTTAGTTTATAATTTTTTAGATCAATGCGACATTTTTAAAAGAACATTAAAATCTATAATCAATTTTTTTATCAATTTTTATAAATATTTAGAGGTATATGTTGAATATAATAAAATAATACCTAAAATATTCAATTATAGAAAGTGAAAAAAAAAACTCTAAATTTATTTATTTTATTATTTAACGGCACATAAAATTTCATTAACATGCCAAAACATGTGGTTGAATGTGTTACATGTGAGATGAAAAATGTGAAAAATATGAATACACTCACACCATTTATTCATAATTAGGAAGATTGCAGGAATTGGTAGACGTAGAGGATTGGGACTCCGAATATGAGTTGGAAATAACAACAATATTTAAACGCAGCCAATAGAATGAGCGTCCAACAAAATTAAACGCACCAATCTTGAATCTTCACCCTCTCCTCTATTTCTCGTCACCTTCCTTATATTCTCAACGCACATTTCAATTCCCTTCTCTTAAATCCTAACCCTAACCCTAATTGTAATTCAATTGATTTTGTTGCCATCGTGTTATTAAATTTCAGATGGCATCGCTTCATTGCCAACAGAATTTCAATTTCTTCGCCGGAAATCATTCTCCGTCCGATAACGCTGTTAATCCTCCTTCTTCAGTTCCGATGATCTCACGCGAATTTGATGTTTCAAAATGGAATCAATGGAGGGTTTCCTCTTCTTCTGCAACCACAACATCGTCGATCAAACCGCGAATCGGTATCCAAAAGCGGAGCAAGAAGTTCACCGGCGGCGACAATAACCGACAAAACGACGGTAATAACGGTATTGTTTATGAAAAACTGGATCAATGGATGGAGAATTCGGTGGTGGAGATTGTCAAGAATTTAAAAGAAGCGCCTTTGTTAGTTCAGGTGTACGATAAAACAGGCGATTCCGATACGGATACGACGACGTTGAAGACGGAGAAGTCGGTGGAGGAGGAAAACTGGGGAGCGGCGGTGGAAGGATGGGCGAAAAAGGAGGCGCCGTTGCCGGAAGGGGTTATATTTGTGGAGCAATTGGATAAAGAAGAGAGCGAGGAGGAGATAACGAGGGCGTGGGGTGTGGTGGTGCAAGGGAAAGGGGCGGAATGTGGGCCAGTTTGTTATTTGTTGAAGACGAGTCGAGTTGGGTCGGGTGCGGGTTTGTGTTGTACGCATTATTGTTTGATGAGAGTTGAGAGTTTTAGAGAGTCTGCTTCGTCTCAGCTTAAAAATTGCTGGTTGATCCAAGGGTAGTCTATACTGTTGTTGATAATTACTGGACATAGACCATTTGTTATTGATTTATGATGTAAATGCATTGGTGATTAGGAGAAAGTTTAATGTAATTAGGCAATTCTATCAATTGTTACTTTTAATTCAAATCAAATTTTATGTGCAGACAGTTAAGTATGTGTTTCTATTATTGTTGGATGCTATGCTAGTCTTTTTCTCTTTGAGTTCATCTTCCTGTGTAGAAATAATATTTAATGTAGTAATTGAAGAGTCACTGTATTTGATGATTGAAAGGGTCAAACCAGAATGCAAGTTGCTACTAATACAGCAAATATTATACCAACATTACAGTCACAGATGGAATTATTAACAGTTGATGAGGATGTTTGTTCTGAGCAATCTGTGATAATTATTGTGGAGAAGAGCTTTTGGAGGATGAAACGAGCAAGCAAGCATCTAATTAAAGTGATACAAGCGATTTGTTGCTTCTACCATCAACCAAAAAAGAGGATAAGATTAATGTTGCGTGGAGATCAACTCATTGCAAGTAACAATCATAAGCTAACACATTTTCTGCAAGCAAAACAAAACATCTAATTCAACCTCATCCAAACATTTGAAGATTAAATCATTGTGATGGATTGCTCTGAGTTTCCTAGTCTTACTCACAATAATTTGCTTCTGGAAAGAAACTAACTTTTCTTCTCCACCTATTGACTTCCGTTAAAGATAATGCCCGACCTTTCGATTGAATAACTCTGCCCTAAATGGAGCATATTTTTCATTGCTAACTAGTGATCCTGGGTCTAGATGGTTGAGGGTCCTCCAAAAGAACAAGAACAGAAGATCGCCGGAAATAAATGTTCCCAGAAAACTTAATCAGACTACACCATAATAACCCGTATTCATAGCTTGTCAAGCACTATGAATAGTAAACAGTCCATCACTTTATCTTCATTTTCCTTAAGACTTTCCAAGAATATACATGAACAACCTCAGCTTAAACACTTAACAAAACATGCACGATATGATCAACTTTTGATAAAACTGAGTTTGACTGGGCCAAAGGCCTACACTTGACAAGCCCAAAAGAAAGTCCCTCCAACCCGGTATTTGAATTTGAAAACCACTACAGTTTTTAATTTTACATCCTTCAATTTTACCAATTCCTACAAAAACTAAAAACCAAAAACTCCAATAATTAGTCTTAATCTTAAGTAGTACTCATATATTGTCTTTTGCAAAGCGCGCTCTCTTTCTCTCTCTCCAATTCAAAAATCACTAACTTTCTCAATTACATCTCGTTTCTTCACAACCCTAATCTACCCTCTTCTTTAGTTCGATTCCACCATTAATTTGCTTACTACCCAAATTAAACGAACTCAATCTTGATTGATATTTTCTTCCTTTTTCATGATTGTCATTTGAGGGTTACTCCTGCAAGCCTTGACTTTGCACTGGGTTCGATTACTTTTCCAATTTTAGTTCAAGGCTTCATCTGGGTGTTGGTAAAGAATTCAACTTTAATTGTGTTCTTTTTTAGATTATGAAGAACCAAGACGATTTAGGTTTACCCGGATCTGATTCTAAGGTTGGTTTTTACAATTCTTTGTGCTTTTGAAAGGCTTTCAGTTTGATTTTAATTAAATAACTTGTCTTCACTTTTGTGTTTGTTTTAGGCGGTTAAAGGGAAGCGAATTTGTTATGAATTGGGTCAGAAACAAGAAAGTGCTTCTAAGCGGATTAAAATTAGAGATCTTGATTCTGTTTTGAAGTCTCAAGGTAACTCTTTTTTTATTGAACATTTCAATTTTGTTGATGTTACTTTCTTTTTTGCTTGATTTTGAACTGATTGGGTTGGAGATTGTAGTGCAGTTGAATTATAAAATGGTACCAGATTGTGTAAATCTTTTCAATTTCTGAAAAAGTAGCTTGGTGTTTGTAATCATGTTCTAGCATTTCTTTTCTAGGATTTGCAACTAATTGCCATCTCTAGGGTACACTATTCTTATGGCTCAACTCATTTGAATTAAAATGCCACAGAAACGAGCACCCATCATGTAAAAGTCAGACAAGCTTGTGACCAATTTCAGTTGGGTGAAAAAATAGCACAAATTACCAACGTTCCTATAACCGTGGACATGGCTGCTTCTCAACTAGAAGCAAGTGGGAGGACCGTGTTAGCGGTTGAGGTCAATCCTAGCAATAGGTCGCTGGATCTCAATAGTGAAGCTTGTATTGCTACTATTTCATCTGGTGATGGTAGTTCAGAACGCACTGAGAACTGTGACAAAGTTCCCTCGCTCATTAAGCGTGGTAGAAAACCTGACGAGAAATGTGTGCCGTCTGGGGGGATTGAATTGGATCTAAATGAAGAAGATGTTACTAGCTCTGTGAACCAGGATTTTCCATTTACTGGCAAAAATCTTGACCAGTTGAAGTTGAAAAGGGACCTTTCTGAATGTGGTAGTACAACAGGTCCACTGGAGGTGAAAGATCCTTTGGAACTTTGGACAGAGATGAAGCAAAATGGTTTTCTCTCATCTTCTCATGGGGGCATTTCGTTTCAAACTGGTCTATTCTCATCTTCACATGGAGGGATACCAATGCCAAAACAACGTGGAAGGAAAAGCAGAAATGATGTTCTTAAGAAAAAGATGGAGATTGCAAAACAAGAACAAGTTGATAGATTCACAAAAATTGCTGCACCGAGTGGACTTTTAAATGGATTGAACCCTGGAATTATAAATCATGTAAGGAACAAAAAGCAAGTTCATTCGATTATAGAGGCCTTAGTTAGGTCTGAAAAGGATCAGAACACTCATGTTGAAACCAAACAAGAAAGCCGTTTGAAAACTGAAACACAAGAAATGAGAAATATGATTGATTCTGGATTACATCGACTCGGTGTTTCTCAAGGAAGTGGGTGTTCAGCTATTTTATCTGGGAGCAAGCAAATTGGAGGGTATAGTTTAATAAGCGGAGAGGGTGACTTCAGCATGATAGACAAGATGTATGGTAGAAATTCTATCTCACACTCTACTGCTGTCATCGATGGTGATATTTCAGCACTGAAGTTATCAACATCAACCAACGCACTAGAGGAGTTTAGCATTGTTCCTAACGAGGATTCAACAAATGGAAATAGCATTTCTTCTCTTTCAGTGAGAGGTATGTACCTCAAAATATTTGGTTTATATGTGCACTTATATATTTGAAGAAAATGGGATATCAGACGAATGATTGATAAATTGCAAATACAGGATGGTTAAATAAATTGAAATATATTTATATGTATATTACATTTTGGGGCAGTACTGTTTTCACTTGATATCTTTTGTGAAACAAGAGAAAAGCTAGATAACTTCAGTTGAACTAATTGTCTTTCTGGACATTCAGCCGCTAGTGTTGCTTCTCAATGGCTAGAACTTCTTCATCAAGACATTAAAGGACGCCTCTCAGGTAGTTATCTATTAGTTAACTAAAGTAGAGGTTATGATGATAATACACTGTACTGTATCTGATTATACTGTGTTCTATAATTGCAGCCTTGCGGCGGAGTAAAAAGAGAGTCCGAGCTGTAATCACAACAGAATTGCCCTTCTTACTATCAAAAGAATTTCCATCCAACCAAGAGAATGATCCCCATATTATGACAAACTCATCTGAAGGACTCTCTAATAACACAATATCGGCCATGCATCAAGCAAGATGGACCACATTTTTTGATCAGATGGATAAAGCACTCTCTGAAGAAGAGAAACAACTTGTAAGAACGAGATAAGTGATTATGCTGTTTCTCAATAAGGCTCCATAAGTATATTCACATTGTTTTGGGAAGATTGGGGTTGTTGATTCTTTCTCAAAAGGATCAGGAACTATAAGTTGTAATCTAATTCCTATGCAGCTATTGTTAAAATAAGTTGTAATCTAATTTCTAGATTTTTTTTCTTATGTTTTTATGAGATTTGTTTCAACCATTCTAAAACCTTATCTCTTGTATCAATTGTCAGGAAAGTTGGTTAAACCAAGTAAAAGAAATGCAACTACATTGTGATCAGGGGCTGCAAAACTTCAATTGGAATGCGATGTTTGGTTTTCAACAGCATGAAACATCAGAAACTTACACCAGGTGAAGTTTTAAATCATAAAATTACTTTTGTGATTGCAGTTGCCATTTTCAATGCGCGCCACTGCCATATGTGGTTAGGTCTGCGATAACTGCCCTTGCTACATAGGAAAGAAGATTTCATACGACCCTCGTAGGTAGAAAGGATTGCTGATTTTCTGTCATGCATTGATAAAATTGAAGGATGAAATATGTTTGCTATAGGCTTTATTGTCAAGAACATGGATCTTCACACTGGGTTGAAAAAATATGCATTGTTCCGTTTTCTTCATTTTCAAACTCATATCCTTGCTTTTGTAGATGATTTTGCAAAACAACTTATCAATAGATGTTATAGTTTTCTGATATGAAACAGAAAAATGGGATTTTCTACTTGTTTAATGTGGATGAACTTCCCATAGATGATGGATCCTTTTGATCAGGAGTGTTGAATATTGAGTAGGCAGTGTTTTTTTGACAATAATGTTATAACTCAGAAATCGTGCAAGCAATGTCATATTTTTTACTTAATGTTTGGTATTCAACATGTTCTACAGAATTGGGAAAGCAGACAATGCCGAGAAGGAATTGGCGGTTAGAGCAGCTGCAGCTTCCATCTATTCAACCTGCAGTCTATTGATTAAAAAGGAGAATGTATCTTGCTTTTGATTTCCATGTCAAAATGAGTCCATAATATTGCTGTGACCCTTCTTCAGTTCATCTTATTTTGATGGATCCCCCAATTCTAAACCTTGAAAAGTCCTTGTGCAATGTCCACTGATCAGGTCCTTCCATTTTACACAGCTTAGCATTTGTAACATTAGAATTTTAGATTTTTCAACTTTTTTCCTTATTAAAAGTTTTTTCCAACATCTCTAAAAGTGACAGACTGACTAATTGCTAGATCTGTAAGCATAATTTGAGTGGTGGGAGAATCTGAGAATTCAGATTGTTTCATGTATTTCTTCCTTATAATTCATTGATTTACTGATGGTATTTAATTTTTTACGCTGATGATAATTTATATTTCTGAAGTCTTACTAGTTTCAATACACTTCAATTGCAATAAGCAATGCTAAGAACATTGCACAGATGCAGTGATATATTAACCAAAAATGAGCATATTGTTCATATCTGGAATCACATTTCGGATTCTCTTTGATTACACTGTAGCAGGGCCTCTATAATTTACACAGCCTAAATATGACCCTATGTGCCTGTAAGGGATACCAGCAAGAAGCCTATAACATACAAGTTAGATTAAGTGTCAATCGTGGCATTACTGCTGTTGCATTTTGTGCGCAACGACTAGAGCCAGTTTGGGGGCATCTTACTGGCCATAGCTTTCGTGGAAGGGTCATCTTCTGCAAATTTGGCCAGTGAACGATACTGCAACTTGACACTCTCTGCATTATCCAGTGTCTTCACCACATACCTGCACACAAAGTACACTAATAAGGAACAACCTCAGCTTTTACATGAGGGGTTTTAAGCTGTTACATCCTCCACCAAATGAAATTGCATACCCTATTGACAAAGTTTCTAACTATTATCCTGCTGGAGATATGCGAGTAAAGAAAAAGGATACTTGCATTTGATGTCGAGAAGAAAGCAATCGGCATCAAGTGTTTATTAATTTCAAGTAATATGTTTAAGTTTAACCTTAAAAATGCTACAATGAGAAAAGGACAGAAAATAATTAACTAACCATCCATTTAAACACTGTGTTGTGACAACAGCCTCACGTCCCACAAAGCGCTGAGGTGTCCTCTTGTTTCCCTGATTCATTTTCTCTATTAGCATATATTTTCAATCAAGAAAATCCAAGGATGCAACCAAAAATTGGAAGTTATGCTGTGAGGAAAAAAAGACCTTTATAATAACACGATCTGTCACAGCAAACGGGAACTGAACACCTCGACCCCTTGGGGTATCGATTGCAGTTGAATCGCCAAACCCACCCTTTAGCAACAGAACAGGTGAAAGTGGAAAGAAAGAGCCAGCATATACAACACGAAGCAGGGAATCAAGCAGTAGAAAGTAAAGTAATTTTATCCCACTGAAGAATACTAAAAAGCAGTGATAAACTAATTATAATAGGGTTCCATAAGGAGCCAGGCCATCTATATAAGAAATAATTCAGGTTGACCAATAACTTCCAAGACCTTTTGAAAGTAAATGCTGTTAAAAAATCAAAAATAAGAGGACAAACCTGGTCAAACTTCTCTCTCTTTCTTTTGGATGAGCGATAAAATTGTAACTCCTCTTCACGGCGGAATGCCTGCACTGCAGCTCTGAGAGCTGTGCACAAAACAATCACGGAGGATTTGTAAGGGAGACGGGAAATGTGACATCACATACCAGTGTTTTATACGTGTCTTTAACATCAGTAGTTCTTGCCTCAGCTCAAAATAGATAATATTAGCCATCTTCCTAAGGATGATTTCTATCAAAATATTAGAATTTAAAGTGAAGAACTAGAACAAGAAAGTTATCACTTACAAAGATTAGGAGCGATTAAGTCTTCGGTTACTGATTGTGAACAAGCGTAACAAACTTTCTGGGATAACAAGCGGAAAAAGCAGGATCAATATCAGATTCACAACACAGGAAGAAAACATTAACAAGCTGTACAGACACACGCATGCATAAACAATAAGGAAAAGTTGTTAGTGAAGATTAGCATGTACAATTGTGTCATACACTCCACGTGTAGAACTAGTGAAAATAATTCTTCTAAGAACAGCATATCCCGCAGATAAAAAATGATAAAATGATTCTTCAATTAGCTGCGTCATTAAGAAAATAAGGCAATGGAACTACTACTAGCAAGCTCATAGTTATTCTGAACTCCACAAAGCCAAAATAAGTTTTCAGAATAGAAGTTACCATTCTCATAACGTGTTGGATTCCACCAGCACCAAAAGAATGTCCGCATGGCAATATCATAGCATCATCCATTAGAGTTCCCCTGAACCCAAAAGCTAACATGAATATAATAACACAAGTAAAAACACTAGAAAGAAACAAAAAACACAATAATAAGAACTGATCAGCTTACAAAAGTCGACCAAATAACTAAATAAGAAGGAAAAAGAATTATGTGTTTTATGCAGAGTACAAAGTTTGGCAATTAAAAAGTACAAAACAGGTGGAATAAAAAATTTGTCAAAATCAAAGAGACTTACGTGAGAGGGTCAGATAGAATGGCTCTCAAAGAATCACCAGACTCACATGAAAAGGAGGGACCTTCTTTTCTTCCACTAAAACCACAACCATTCTCTACAAAACCCATATCTTTCCCGCCAGACCCTTCATTTGATTGCAAATACTGTGGATAATAAAGCTCCCCATCTCGTTCAGCTACCGTCACCCCGATATTATTTCTATTATTCCCAGGATGCCCTCCAATTCCACTTCCATCTTTCACCACCGTCACTTCCCCTAACAATAAAAAAACCGCCATTTTCATTATACAACTTCAAATAAGCTAATAAATTGAATCAATAGAAAAATCAAATATCAAAAAGACTCAAACTTTCTATAATTGGAACTGTAAAG
This sequence comes from Mercurialis annua, assembly GCF_937616625.2. NCBI lineage: Eukaryota > Viridiplantae > Streptophyta > Magnoliopsida > Malpighiales > Euphorbiaceae > Mercurialis > Mercurialis annua. The sequence continues at coordinate 43,226,880 of NC_065577.1, forward strand.
AAGCTTACCGAAAGAAGAATGTTGGTTTGGCTTTCCGTTTCCGTTTCCGATAATCTTATCAGCATTCTCACCAGCAGAAGCATTGCTAGTACTAGTAGTAGCAGTATTATTAGTGGCAGTGTTATTGTTATTACTTTTATTACCGTTACTGTTACCAATATCACCACCACCCTCCACCTCATCATCATCTTCATCCATGTCATCATCTTCATCATCCTCACTATCACCGCTAGTTCCGTGTCCGTTCCCGTCCCCATTCCAGCTCCGATTTTCCCGGTACATATTGCGCGGGAAATCATGACCGGTGGAGAAAAAACGGTCGCTTGTGACGGCAGCAGCAGCCGAGTTGGAGGAAGAAGAGAACAGCTTCTCGTCGATGAATCCGGCAAGCTCTCGGGTTGTGGTTTTAGGAACCGGATCGTCGCCGACTCCGACCCGGCGAGTTGGAGGCCCGCCATTGAAACGTAAAGGATCGTCTGAGAATACAATTTGAGTGTTCAGACCGTTTAGAGAGAGATTCTCTGCTGACATAATTTAGAATTTGTAACCCTAATTTTGTTAAATTGGGCATCAAATTTAAATTCAGTATGTCAATTTTTTAGACGGAGCAATGAAATGATAATTCTTCTTTCAGTGACCAAAAAAACGTTTAAACGACGCCGTTTCGCTTTAAATGTGAGACAGGGCGACAAGCAGGAGATTATGATGGTTTTTTAGTTAAAGTGTTTCAGGTGAAACGAGGAGGGATCAAATGTGGGGTCATAAGTTTGACTATTATCTATCCATGTCAGCATCCACGTCGGCAATAGTGAAAATGAGTGTGGTGAATGTAGAGGATTGCAACCCACCCACTACTACGGAGACTACAAAGAAGAAGCAGAGTAAACCCAAGAAGAAGAAGACTTTTGACTTGTATGTTCAATAACTTAACATGGGTTTCCCATTTATTTGCCGTAAGAATCTATTTTCTGACTCTGAATCCTCAATTTTAGTCTGTGTTATGTTCAAAAAGCTTGTTATTGGTCACTTAATTTCAGAAAGATATGAATAATATGGTTGTGTTGTTTGTATTGATCAGTGCTAATGTGTTATTCGCCCATGGCTTTACCAATCATTTGTCTCCACAGGTATTTATTGAAAATTTACTAAAAGTTTGATACTTTTGTTTATATGTGTTTTTGGGTGGTTGGAATTTTGGTGTTATATTGATTTATTTGATTTGGTGGTGGTTAGATTTCTCCATCCCCTAGTCCACAGCCAGCTGTTGTAATAACTGATGAAAGGTGTCTGAATTCCTCCGCAACAATTTGTCATGATCTCCATACATTGACTGCTTGCTTTAATGGTCCATCTTCTGGTAAGTTTTGCGTTTTTAACCTTATTTGATTCTCTATTAATGGATTCTTGTGTTGAATGTAGCTGCTTTGAGTACTGACTAGTGTTCTTTTTGCTGCTAGAGCTATTTGTGTGTTCTAGGTGCTATAACTTGTAATGGAGCTTGACTTAACTATTAGTTCTAGTTTATAATTTATATCCGGTCTTTAGGTAATACATGAATGTAGCTGTGCTAAGTTTCAAGAATATGATGCTTTTCGACATGTGACAATAGGAAAGCATTATGCTCACTTTTACCATTTGTGTTTTGCGAGTTGACAGTTCTGCTTTCCGTAACTGTCAATTAGAATAAGAACACTTTCCCCTAGAAATGAATGAAAGTATAGCGGAGAGGGAAACAAGTTGATGTATCTTCTTATGGTCCTGCAAAACCACAGTCACAAGTCGTTTCACGGGTAACATTATAGTTCTAGAGACTAGAGGGATCGAGGGTGATTAGCTTGAGATCATTAACAAATGTTTCCGTGTTAAAGACTAATAAATCGAGAGTTTTCTTCATTGTCTGTTTCCCAAAAGTGAAAATCATTTTACCTTTTAGGGCGAGTCATATGCTGTGAATGTATTTGTTCCTGTTCTTGTCATCTCAGCCCAACTATGTAGTCATTTTGAATTTCTAACCTCGTAAACTCTCTCAGTTGATTGGTATCACTTCTTGTGGAATCTTCTTCTTATGTCTTCTCAGTTACATGTTGATTTATTTTCGCAAAAGACGAGCTTTCACAATCATGAATCTCACCACAGAAGACTGGTTTTCCTTTTTGGTTTGGATGGAGGTCTGTTTCACTTGAAAGTAAGAAGAGGACGGCGAATCTTCTCAATTGTAAACCTGAATTATGGTTATATCTGTTTGTTTCAAATCATAAAGTTACTTTCGATTGTGCTTATTCTCAACTCAACTATTCCTTAATTGCAATCTAGTTCGAGTTATCTATATCTTATACTCAACTTTATACCTTTTGTTTCACGATTCCTCTTCGATGGATGGGGATTCTTATGCTCTTCGGTTTGTCATCATGCCTTACTTTAATTCGATTTACTTTTGTCTGTACATTGAGTAGTGCTATGCCTATCATAAAAGAAGTTGGTAACATGGTCAATTCAGAATATAAAAAATCACTCTCTTAACACGTATAGGCTAATTTGGGTACTGAATCATAAGGTTGTCTAAATCTTCTTGCAAGCTCTCATGAAAATGCTTCCATGTCCAATAACATCAGGAATTTTGTATGGTAATAGTCACGAGGTTCATGACATTAGAAGATAACTAGTTACCCTAATGCTGACTAATTTTTGAAGTAGATTCAAGTGGTCCTGAGTTATAGCCTGTGCTTGTGCCATTACTTGTGAAGGGATTATTTGTCAGTTTTAGATATTAAATTATACATTGATCATGTTGATAAATAATTGGTAACTGACGATAGAACGACAAAGGTTTGATGACCCTAATGATCGAATATACTAATATAGAGTACTCCTTAATTTGTCATTTACACTAGGATTTAATTCAAGAATTTTAGCATGTTTTGCAATTGGAATGCGATTCGGAACACCGAGCAATTTTCCGATTAAAAATGCTGATACAGACACCAGAATATGCACTGTTCCGGCATCCACATCGGCACTTTTTTATCTGAATATTGCTGGGTGGTCAGAAATTGCTTATTTATGGTGTTCCAAGTGTAGAAGAACTGGTTTAGTTGCTAACTAAACTTTCTTTCAATTTATTTCCCTTACCTCGTTTAGACCATAATGTGCATTGACAACATTCTAAGAGGAGCCGGGATGCGTGTCTGTTTTTAAAGAAATTGATAATGAATACAGGTTACAGTGTTATCGCCTGTATTCTGTTTCGGAACTTCTTTGATAAAAGGTCTGTTCTATTCCTGGTAGGTTCGGTGGATTCATTTCTTCTTGTCCAGAATGATGGAGAGGACTTTCTTCGAGTAAATATTACAATCTTGGACATCGACACCACTATTCCAGAGATACAAGTATCCAAACACCAAGGCAAAAAGGTTCAGTTACAAATTCTGTGTTACTATCTTTTCAAGTTTAGTGATTAAGAATGGACTGATTAGTGGCTATAAACATTAGTTCAATTGAAATTGACATCGTTAGTTCTTTAATTTATTTGTTTCAGATCAAAATCGTGGCAAATGTTGAAGGAAGTCCATCTATCATACTAAATGCTGGATATGGGAAATGCGTAATCCCAATTGGATCAGCGGGGCGATATAGCCAATATTATAAGCAATATGTGTCTCATTTATCTCCAAAATATGGTGCCTATTTCTTGTTTTTCACATTTCTGATTGCTGGAGGGGCATGGGCCTGCTGTAAGATTGGCAAAAAAGACGCAATCGAATATCAGGAGCTTGAAATGGCGAAAACTGAAGTAGTCTCTGGCTCCGCTAATGATGAAGAAATGGGAGAAGGATGGAATGGAGATTGGGATGATGAGTGGGGGGAAGAAGAAGATGAGGCAAAATCGCCAAACGGACACCCGACAGAAAATGTTACATCCAACTCTAAAACTTCTGATAAGAATGGATGGGGAAATGAGTGGGATGATTAGAGGAAGACTGGATTTTTTAATAGAATTCCTTTGCATTCCTTATAAAAATAGAAAAGAAACGAACCACAAACACAAAAAAGATTAGAGAAAATGAGGCAGAATGATAAGATGTATAATTGAGTGTTCAAAACAGTTTGTTATCCTTTTTGAAATTTTAAGAAATCTATTTAGCACGAATATGGAGAAATGAGACAATTGAACAGGACATACCGAAACAATGTTATCTAAGATATTCAATATTATAAATTAAGTTTTGTGTCTAAAACATCAAGTTTTCGAGACGTTTTTGAAATGCAAATTCCGATATATCTCCGTAACAGGATACGTTGATCGACTAAAGTGTCTATGCTACTTAGGTTGTTGGTTTTTAATAGACAGAAACTAGAGGCATTATATGCATACTTTTCATGTTGCCTCTTTGAGCTTACAAAGGTGTTTGCTACATTCTATCAGATTAAAAGCACCAAATGAGACTGAAAAACTGTTAGCAGTTTAGTGCTTAAAATGGTTGAAGCATGCATGGAATCGGCAATTTAGTGAAATTTGTATAAAAAGTTAAACTAGATGAGTAAAAAAAACAATTTTAATCACAAAATCCTCTTTCAACTCTTGTTTGAAGACAAACAGATAGAACAAAACAATGATATTAAAAGCTGCAAAGCCCATTATTCAACTAAAGAAAAATGGGGAATATGTTGATAGGTGTGAGTGCCCCCCATTCATCCAGCCAAGATCAATTCCAATCTACTTTCAACTACTATGTGCTTAACAAAACCTAAAAATCTTCATCAACATTGCCTTTCTGCTCTTTTCATGTTATCTCAAACATAATAGGATACAGCTTTTAATATATTCTAATACACAAAAAGCATGGTTATTATATTACTTAATGTGCCATTATTATGAGTGCATCATACATTTTTCTTTTCAAGATGCATTGCCAGTGGTCTTCATGGATAGGAATGTGTGCTCTTGGCTCCATGTTGACCTTATTTAGTGAGTCAAAGCTGCAATTAAGGGTGCGCAAAAATCGAATTGACAAAATTTCAGTTCGATTTGATATTATTAGAAAAAATCAAACTTTTCTATTAGGTTCGGTTTTGGATAGAAAAAATTAGTTAAGTTTAACGTTAACCGAACTAAAATAACCAACCAAACCGACCAATTTAGTTTGATAACATTAGTTTCTTAATATTTTAGTTTGGTTTGATTTAAAAAAAAAAAAAAATTGGTTTGATTCGGTTCAGTTTGAACTGAATGCACAGCTGCAAGTGCAACAATAAAAGTAGGTAATTCCATCTGGTAAGACAGAAAACAAGGTTATTAAGGACCCATGTGCTAGTTGATGATGGTATACAACCTCTCTTGGCCCTATCACCATTTATAAAAAACCTCAATCTCACTCCAATTAGAAGTAGTCAGTAGGGACAACTCATTTTCATGCTTGTAATCCTTATTAAAATAGGCAAGCCATGTGAGATTATTAGTAGTTATGTTAAAATGTAGTTATGAAAAAGTACCATTGGACAATTAAGGATGCCAAAATCTATTAGTACATAATTAAAATGCTTCTATTCCGACACCATCATCATGTGTAATATTCTATTTTACATAACTTTAACTTTTCTATTGTGCTTGCTTTGCCACTTTTCATTATTCAAATGAGCACTAAGATTATTTGCTTTAAAGTGGGTGCTGCCAGGAATCTTGACTTGTGACACTCTATTTTAATTCCTCCATCAGGATTGCTATCATTGACAACACATGATCATGATGAAATATGATATATATACACTACTTTTATTCAAACTACTAGAATCAAGAATTTGGACTTGTATTCAAAAACTGTTAACACTCAACTGTCAATTCAAGAATGAAGAAATGAACAAGGGACTTATGACAACATGAAACAAATAAACTAGAAACTTTAAATAAGGAGATTAAAATGGTTGGTCATACATAATTTTCAGGCTTTCTGCTACAATCAGCTAAAGATTAGTAGTAATGGGGTCGGTAACAATGTTCAAAAGGTTCCGAAACTGGAAGCCGGTGAAAAGGAATCCGGGTAACCTAATAGGAACACTGAGAAGAAACTACAAGCATAAACATAAATCAAACAACAGAAGAACCAATACAACAAAACAATGAAAATCTCTTCTCTGTGATTAAATGAACAAACCGGATTCCTCTTCGCCGGGATAGCCCGTCATAAATAGCTTGCTTACTCTGAATTTTGCATATATATTCATCTTCATACCAACTCATCCTGTCCTTCTGAAGGGCATTTGATGAGCTCCAATATATTTACTACCTCGCCCATATCTGGCCGGTTCGATGGCACCTGTGAAGTGCAGATCAAGCCTAATTTTATCACTGGAACAACTTCATCAGCTGGAAATCTCCCTTGGAGCCTTTCATCAATACAATCTTCCACCTTTCCTTCCTCCAGTGCTCCTCGGACCATGTCGCAAAGCACCACCACATCATCTTCCATGTACTCAACGGGTCTTTTTCCGGTAACAATCTCCAGAACCAAAACCCCAAACCCATAAACATCACATTTCTCAGTTATCTTAACTGTTCTACAAGCAAATTCAGGCGCCATGTAGCCTAGTGCGCTCTGAATCTTGCTGCTTAAGACATAGCGGTCTAACATAGGCAACAACCTTGCCAGGCCAAAATCTCCAACTTTTGGTTCACCCGAACTATCAATAAGGACATTACTTGATTTTATGTTGTAGTGGATGATGTTCGATTGGTGCAAATGAGCCAAACTTTTCGCTGTTCCGAGAATTATGTTAAACCTCTCATTCCAAGAAAGGTAATGACCGCCCGAGCCTTCATGGAGATGCTTATACAAACTACCACCGGAGACAAATTCATATATTAGAAGCTGCAAGGATGGGGTCCAGTAATATCCTTCAAGTGCCACAAGATTTTGGTGTCTAACTTTTCCCAATTTCTTAACCTCTCTTTCAAAATCATCTTGGGACTTAACAAGACTTGAGACAGTGAGCTTCTTGATGGCAACCGGATGTCCATCCCCAACAACTGTCCGATAGACTGCTCCAAATCCACCACGGCCAAGTTCACAATCCTTATTGAGCAGAGCATGAGCTCCGGTGCTGAAATCAGGGTCACCTGAAAACATGACAAGCTTGCCAGAATTGGCGTCTGTGGTGGGGGAACAGCTAAAATCATCTCCTGCAGATAATGTCAATTCAGCTGCAGATGGAGAGGTTGACGGCCGAACACGAAGGTTAAGGACGGTGATAGCAATGACACCAACAACAATAACAGCAGCTGCACCAATAGCAATAAGAGCGGATATGCTTAGGATGATTCTTTTGTGACCAATATCTTGGAGAATCTCACCAGAAGCAGAGTCGGATGAAGAGTTTGGATTCAGAACAATAGGTTTGGGAAGGACTGCAGGGCAGGACTTGTTGACTGCAGCACCACAGAGGGATGGATTGCCAGTGACAGAGAATGGTGATATGGTGTTAAAGAAGCCACCAGCAGGCAGTTCACCTTGCAACTGGTTGTGGGAAATGTTGAAGGATAACAGGTTGGGAAGATTAGCCAGCTGCTTGGGTAGGCTGCCATGGAGGCTGTTAAAAGACAAGTCCACAACTTGTAGGCTAGTAACTTTTGCTATTGCTGCAGGTAATGGTCCAGTCAAGCTGTTATGGGAAAGGATTCTACAAGATCAAGTGAAATAAAACAAAATCTGTTAGAATGACAAAGACATCACAAATAATTCAATGCATATTCATTTTACTTGTAAGCAAATGTATGCTTTAAATCCTAGCGATTAATTTGACAAAAACGACAGAGACCACTTAATCATGTATTGTGAATAAGGAATCTGGACTATGTAATTCATCAACAACGAGCAATTAGCAACATTTCATGATCTTAAATAATTCTGGCCTAAATTATGTACCAGTGAACTACAAAACTAAAAAAAGAGGGAGAAAAAGAGAGCTTACAATGTTGTTAGTGAAGAACAGTTCCCAACCGAGCTAGGAATTTGCCCTGAGAGTATGTTACTCTCCAGCCTCAGTTCCTTTAAAGAAATAGCATCTCCAATTTGTAGGGGAATACTCTCATTTAACTGATTCTCACTCAAATCAAGAACTTCCAATTCCGTCAAGTTTCCAATAGTTTCTGGAATAGGACCCTCAAGAGAGTTCCCTGATAGATTCAACAACTGCAGGCTGCTCAAAACTCCTATGGAAGAAGAAATTTTACCAGAAAACTGATTCTCTGAAAGATCCAAAATTTGGAGCTTTGAAGCTGTGTTGAAACTCCCACCAAGCTTGCTCTCCAAATGCATAACCTTTTCAAAACCTGAGCCAAAAATCCACTCAGGAAGGTCCCCATTCATAGAGTTTCTGCTGAAATCCAAAGCCAAAAGACTTCCACAGCTGGACATTGATTCCGGCAGGCTCCCACTCAAGCCATTAGCTGAAAAATTCAACACCTTGAGCGCCTGAAGATTCCCAATAGAATTTGGGACCTGGCCAGTGAATTTATTCCCAGAAAGATCTAAAGTTTCGAGGCGTTTCATTTCTCCAATCCAGTTTGGAACTTCACCAGTTAACAAGTTATTGCTCAAGCTCAAAGAGCTGCACAAGCTAAGCTTCTGCATTGTTTGTGGAAGCTCGCCAGAAAGTGAATTCTCACTTAAATCAATGGACCTCAACAGCATACAGCTTCCAATTCCATCAGGAATGATCCCAGTAAAGTGATTTTTACTCAGGTTAATGCCTCTCAAGTTGTTCAACACTTGAATTCCTTTAGGAATCTCACCTTCCAAGAAATTATCAGACAAGTCAAGGGACCTTAGAGCAGTTAAACCCCAAATCCCAGCAGGCAAAGAACCCGAAAACTGATTGGAGCTCAAGTTTATAGAAGCAAGAGTAGCACATGAGCTCAAAGAAGCTGGAATCTTGCTTGAAAACTTGTTGTTAGCCAATGAAATAGCTCTCAAAGAGCCACATTGCTTGAAAAACTCATCTGGGATAGTCCCAGAGAGACTGTTGTCACTCAAATCAATGGTTCTAAGGTTGGCAAGACGAGCAAGATTAGGACTAATAGTGCCAGTGAGGTTGTTTCTTGCAAGTGAAAGGTGGTTAAGAAACTGGAGCTGTAGGAGGCCACGTCCGATCCGACCAGACAGAGAGTAGCCTTCAAGAGTGAGGTCAGTGACCCTGTTGGATCTTGGGTTGCATTTGACTCCAATCCAGTTACAAGCAGTGTCATCATCTTGGTTCCATGACGAAAGCTTTCCTTTTGGATCTTGAAGGTCTGCTTTAAACACAATTAGACCCAACACATCATCGTTAAGAGATGGGGTTAGAGTTCCCACACACTGAGAAACCAAAACCAGCAATGCTAATATGCCCAGAAATTCTTTTGTTTTCACCATTGCAAACTTTTTAAAAAACTTCAAGAAGAAGCAAAGAATCCCCAAAATCCCATAAGTTAAGCTAACAGTGACAATGGTTGGCGGGGAGGGGAGTTCTCCGGCGGAAGAGCTAGGGTTCCGGCTGGAGTGAGTGTGGATAGTGTTAGAGAGAGAGAGAGAGAGAGAGGGGCAGAGGTGTAATAAAGGACGGTGCTTTTATTAACGGGAAAGAGAAAATGGACCAGCTTGGTGGGTGGGTGGAAGCTAATTAATATATGCTGTACACGTGGCGGTATTTTTGAGGATGTGGATTTCCAACGTGGCATACATGTAAGTCATGTCTGTTGGATGGCCCTTTTGTTTATTTGACGTGGATGAGACAAGTAGGCTAATGGATGAACTAATTAAAACCAGTGTTTTGAAACAACCAGATAAATTAAAAATGAGTAAAGGATCAAAACAAACCCTGAACTTGACACGAAATATCAAATAAGTGCAACCTCGCAAAAATAGACCAAATCACCCCAGATTTAACGTATCAAATACTCCCTTCCCCATTCTCACCCTAGAGAGTGAACACACTCTCCGGTTTTAAAACCACTAGAGAGTGAACACACTCTCCGGTTTTAAATGGTTTTAGGTGGTTAAAAACTTAAAATAATCCTTAATATATATTTTATTCATAAAATTGACATTCAATATGATTTTGTAACCATTTATATTTTAATACTTTAAGAGTCAAATTAATTTTAAAATAAAAACTGAAGGATCTTTTTATACTTTTTCAACTATTAGCATCAGAAACCCTAAACTTCATAATTCTTCTTCTCCAATCCGCCACCATTCAAACTTGCTTCCACCTATCTGTCGCCGCCGTTCAACATCAAAGAGACCTTCCATCGCTTCTCTTCTGAACGAAGATCCACCGTTGCTTTTTGTTGCTGGACAAGTTGATGAACGGCAACGATGTAATCATCATCGTGCTTCCACCTCACGAACGGCGACGTCAGTTTATTCCGGTGTAATTAGTTCATTCACTTGTAAAACCTGATATTCATTGTGTTGGGTGTTGGTTCTGATGTCCGGAGAAGAGCGGTGGTGGAGGTGAGAGTGGCGGCAGACTCTTTGGGAGGAAGGTCACCGCTTATCGCTATTAGCCGGAGCAATCCATTATCGCTTCTTGTGAAATTTAGAAGAAAAAAAACCACTGATCTGTCATTGCTCCAAGCCGCATCAATTCTTTTAGTGTTCCATTTCCACTATTTCTCATCTCTGACAGTGACAAGTATTTCTTGATGTTCAATTTGTTAATCTTTGAATCTCTTGCAATTTTAGTCACAATTTTTGATTGGTTGAAGATGAACTCAGATGGTTCCAGATGGGGCTGCTGGTTTATTAGGGTTTGTTGGGATTTTGAGTTAGGTTTAGTTAGTTTAATTAGGGGTTTAATTACTCCTAGGAGTAATTGGCTTTCTTCAGGTTATTTAGTTAGGTTTATTTAGGTTAATTGTGGAAAAAGAGTAAAAAAAGTCCCTAATTTATTAATTTGATTTTTTTATGAATTAGGACTAATAAGTATTTTAATTAAGATTAATCATTGTCAATTAAAGTTAATTAGGGTTATTTTTTTATTTTAGATTATTCCACTCTCTTTTTTGGTCAAAAGGGTGAAACCGATCCGGTTTTGTATAGTTCTGGGGTAATTTAATCCAGTTTTGCGAGGTTGGGCTTATTTGATACTTTATGCCAAGTTCAGGGGGTAAATTGATCATTTACTCATTTAGAAATTAAAAAACCAATCGCTCTCTAACTAGTATTAAGGATATCAAACAAATTTTATTATTTGAACGGGTTAATAATTTTAGGTTTTAATCAATGTTTTCAAATGAGCTATTACTTAAACTTATAAATCAACAGCTAGATCGTAGATTCAATTTTTCCAACAAACACACGCTCTCTCCAATTATTAAAAAATGATTTTATTAAAACCTAAAGATGTCGAACTTTATCTTTTATTTTCAAGAAAGATTTGAACTGAAATAACTTCCGATTTACAACATAACAGGTTCATGCAAGTCTATCATAAAATAGACTCTTTATTCATAAAGCTATATTTTAATATATATTCTTGGTTTATATTATTTGAATTATAAATAATTGTTATGTAATAGTATTATTATGGAAGTTAATCACAAATATGATGCATGATAGATTAGAAGCTTTGGGCTATAAATTGAGAGAATAAATCAAAATAAATATTATTAAGTGGAAGAAGAGATGTATGTTTGAAATGCAAGAAATGAAATGAGGTTCTTAATCAATAGTATTTGTGAATTAAATAAAGAAATGTGACAAACATCCAGCTTAGACCAAGATAGAAAGATATACTATATATATATATATATATATATATAATTTAAAGCTTAGAATAGAATAGAAGTTTGGAGGGGCATGTGATGAAGAAATGGGAATGTGGGTGAATTTAATTGAAGGAATGGTAGTACAGTGAGGCAACTGGGCAGACAGTGAAGAGGTGAAAAAGAAAAAAAAGTAGGTGGTGCCTTAAAAGTGGTAAGGTGCAGTTCTATTTCTCTTTTTTGTATCCCTTCCCTTGTCAAATTCCATTAATACCAATCTTTTCTTTTTTTAACCTACAAATTGTACACTTAATGATTGCATCAACCTTCTAAACTTCTTTTTAGTGTAGTAATGTTGATTCTCATCTCTACGCACTTGCAAAAAACAAATGAATTTAGCTAGTCCTACAGTGTCTGGTTAAGCTGTAATTAAGGAAAGTTGCAAGTAGTTTATTTGCACAATCATGTGGATTCCTAATGAGGTACATTTAAGATTAGAGGCAATCTGAGAATCATATTCAGGTTAGTAGCTCACTTAAGTTAAGACTTAAGACATAGTAACATAAGAAAAAGAATTTGAATTATGAAAAAGGAGGAGGAGGGAATTGAATTGAGTTTATGGGTGCAGGTCTCGAGGTAAAACGACATGACCTGAGGCGTATTTTGTTTGGTAGCGTTTGTCATTTATAAGACTCAAGTTGTAGTCGCAGGGGGCATTGGTCAACCCACCCATTCGCCCAACTAAGCAAACTTATACTGCTCCTCTATTTGTTGCTATTCTTCATCAAACATGTTTTTGGTTTTTTCTGTTTATACTTTTCATCAAACATTTTTTCATTTTATTGAGTTGGTTTTATCAACTAACTTGATACTTCAAGCTTTTCGTCCACTTTCAACTGGATCTAGATATTCATTTTTATTACAAGTCCGGCCCGATCACAAGCCATTTATCAGGGTAAAGTAGTAGTCCATTGGGGTATTCCTCAACCCAACCATTCTTTAAAATCTAAAACCTTTCCTTCTTCTCACCCAATTGAACAAGCTTATATATAAAAAAAACTTAACAATATTTTTATTATTATGATTTAATCAATTGATCTGGTAGATTCTCTTGTATGTGTTTAAAACTCTGACTAATTCAGTTGAATTTAATAATAAAATTGATGCCAAACGATCATTTCCTCATTTTGGACTAAAAACATCTAATCCATTTTGAGTTGAAGTGGACTTCAATAGAACAAGCCCATGGATTTAACTTCCAATAAGACCAAAAACCCTATAAACTCTCTCTTTCTCTCTGCTACAATACAACAACACAAAGGACCCATACATAACAAAATTGAAGCAGCAGCAGCAGAAGAAGAATGGCAGCAGCTGCTACTCTCATTAGAAACCAATTAATAGCGTCAGCTCTAAGCAACCACCTCTCTTTACCTTCTGTAAGCCATTTTTTTGAATGTCTATGCAATTTCTTCTTCTTCTTCGATCAATTTAAGATGTTTTCTAAATTAATTTATTTGCATGACTTGTGGATTTTGGAATTTTGCTATTATTGGTGTTGCTAATTCAGAATTTGACTTCTGCAGGAAGCTTTCTTGGGTGTAAATGAGGGAGATGATATTAAGAGCTTGTACATTAACATTTTGAAGGCAGCAGGCAAAGGGTTGCCCCATAAACAAAATGATGAGGTAAGGTTATGCTGCCATTGCACTCAATTGATTCTTAGTTTTGTTTGTTGACCTTAAAATGAACTTGTGCATGTAGGTGATGAAGTGGATAGATTTTGCAGGTGGTTTTCCTGTCGACTCTTCAGCATGCTTTGAAGCTCTCATTGGACTGAATCAAGACTTGACTCAGAAGACTGTATTCTTGGGCACTGGAATAACACCTTCTGCAGCTGATGTTGTTGTTTTTGCAGCCATTCATTCTTCAGTGGTATGCTTTTGCTATCAAGTCTTGTCACTTTTGCCACTATAGTATTGATCATAACCAAATTCCTGTAGTTTGATTGTTTCTACTTTGTACTCTTTGGATTTTCAAATTTCAGTTTACCATATACAGTAAAGATTTTATTTTTTCAAACAGCATTATGGAAGGGCTTCTATTGATTAATTTTAAACTCATGATTTCATGAATAGGCAATAGTCCTATGTTTCACTTACAATTTGCTGAATTTTATTTCTTCACATCTTACACTTAAAGATTAATTTTTAGTGGTTACTTTATTCAAGATTGGCCTTCCCATTTCGGAGAGGAAAACGTTGACACATGTTATGAGATGGATGGATTACATTCAGGTCAGATTCCACTTTTTATAGTTTATGCTTACTCAATTCTGCTATTGTTTGGTTGTAATTTCCAGTGTACTAGGGAAACTGTACAAGAACCAGACTTCTTTTTATTTTTTTTATACTGTAAAATAAATAAATTTATTTTTATGCAATGACAAAGATATCACATTTTTGTAGTTAGAAGCTTCAGACAAGAGCCATTATGTGACCCCTCATTGACTTTGTTTTCATAATGCATGTTTAATTATGTATTCTTTCAATATTGCAGCACAAGGAAAAAATGGTGGATCTATTTGAAAAGATATCGGTAGAGAAGCCAGCATTTAAGCCTTTTGTAAGTCATAATTACAATTTCTATGTCGTGTTTAACCTTTTCATTACCTTATCAACAGCAATTTGAGACAAGAAAAATCTTAGGGTTGGGGAACTTTTCTTTCAATGCAAGTGATTTCATGCTTCTTTTACATGTAGTGTGTAGACTGTGTACCTCATGCTGACACAGACATTTAGTTATCAAAAGAGGGATCATTCATTCTAACTTTTTCTTTTATCATACGAAGGAAACAAGTCTGCTTTTACTTTGAGTGGCATTTTTTTTATGGTATATATATATAACTTTACATCAATGTACCAATTCTTTTGCACCTGCCATTTTGGATTTGGTGACTTGTGGTTCCCCATCCTGTGTTACTCATATTTTAAATTCTTTTGGTAGAGTTCGTATTTATTTTTGCTTGTTTAGTTGCAGAGCACAAAAGCTGTAAACAAGGTAGAGGTTGATTCAAATGCAAGCAAACCTTTGTCCGCCAAGAATACTGAAAAAACAGAGGCAGAACAGATTAAAAAGAAAAGTGATGACGGGGTAAGTTCGTTATGCCTTTATTTTTCCACCCCATTTTCTGGCTTCTTCAGTAATTAGTTTAATGCTTTAGGAGATATTATCAACTTTAGTGTACTTGTCCAAGTTCATCCTTTCATTATGAAAGATTATCATAAAATTCCGTATGAAATAGTTGCAACATTTATATAGTCTTGATAAAACAATGCTAAACTCTGTCGAATAAGGAGCAATGGCCAGCGGCAACCTTCCAAGGTTATAAGAAATGGTGTATTTGAAATGTTTGTTTCTGTAGGTAATGAAATAATATTGTTGATGCATGCAATAACTGCTTGCTTTTAATTTCTTAACATGTACTAAAAGTTATAATGATATGTTAAAAAAAATTCCAGCATAGATTTTTCTAAACTGGATAAACTATTTTCTTAAAACACAAAACCTGTTCATAGTTTAGGATCTGAATATAATTGGCTTACTCATTTATAACTTTCAACAAGCTTCCATCAATGTCATACTTATACTTCACAATGACTATTTTTTTGTGCCTACTGCAATAATGGTTAAAAATAGCATGGCATTCTGCTATCAGGAAAACTATAATAATGCCCTACATATTTTAGTCAATATTTCAATGTTCTCATGAACAAATAAGGAATTTTATTAAGCTTTCCTATTTAAGATTTCAAAAGACATAAATATAATCACCGGTTAGAACTCTGGTTATTTGCCCTGTGCAATGGCGATTAGCCGATTACAACTTACATCAGGCTGAAATTATTCTAGTTTTTTCCACTTTTTTTTTAAAGTTGTATATCAGTTAAATGACATTGAGTTTTTGTTTCTTGCATTTTTTATATGTCAATGATTGAGATTTTAGAGTAAGACCTTAGTATCTTAATTGATATTAGTGTTTTGTGTGTTACCTTGAAGAAGAAGAAGGTTACAGAAAAGGAGTCTATACAAGAGAAAAAGAAACCAGCTCAAACAGAAGCTGCTGAGAAAGACAAAGATTTAAGCGTTAGTTTGCTGAACATACAGGTTGGCCTCATTCGCAAAGCATGGAAGCACCCATCTGCTGATAGGTAACCTGACAATTTCACATGCTTTCTTCCAGTATTTCATTATTCTGATAGAAAAATGTTTTATCACTTGTAACCTTTTAGCGGATCTTGAATTTGTGAACTCTCCAAATATTTGCATGATAAGCTAATAACATCACCGATCTACTTGACCTTATTCTTTTTTCAACTTTTATTTTAAGTTCAGTTTATTGGTTGAAGAGATAGATATTGGGGAGGCCAAACTGAGGCAGGTAGTCAGTGGTTTGGCAAAGTTTTGTACTCCAGAAGAATTGACGGTATATTTACTTATTGATTTTGCTGGAAATAATTGGTTCAATGCATTTTTATTTTAAAAGGCAAATTTTTTGATGAATCTTTGTGGATTTCTTCTTACACTCTCTTTAATTTTTCTTTTATATAAAGAATCGCCTTGTGGTGCTGATAACAAATGTAAAACCTGGAAAGCTACGAGATGTGGCGTCAGAAGGACTGGTAACTTTTCTTGACTTTGTTTTGTTATATGAACATAAGTTCCCTTCTATTTCAGCAAAACTTATGGTATGATCAAATACATGCTGTTGTTTTCGAGATTCATTTTGCTTTTCTGGTTGGATCCATGTGGAATAAAACAGAAAATCAGTTAAATGTATAGTGTCATGCTAGCAGGGAGTGTTCTACCTCTTTTAAAAGCATCATGTTCAAATTGTTGCTACCGTAATTCATACGAGCACAATCATTTTATTTCCTCTATTCTAGCATCATAGTATCTCTATGTTTGTTTTATTACGTATTATTATAGTCAACAAAGGTTCCTATTTCTGCAATGTATGAATTGCCAGTTATTTATTTCATAATGTGTGTGTTCCTATGGTTTTTAATTTTCAGGTGCTTTGTGCTTCTAATGAAGACCACACTGTTGTAGAGCCTTTGCTTCCACCAGCAGGTGCTAAAATTGGAGAACGTGTTTCATTTTTGGGGTAAGCATGCAAATATTTCTTAAAGCTTAAACAATAATATCGCAGCTCAAATATTTTTGGAGGAGAGAGTGTAAAACATACTCGGTGATATGATAATATCTGCTAATGTCCGATAGAGTGCACACTTTGTCTTCCATGTGATAATTTGACAACAAAGTTGGTGCAAATAGTCGCATTTCTTCTGGAATTCATGCTCTAAACTATTTTAGTTTAATCTATCTTATTATTTTACATGCTGGGTACTTTCCGATCTGGAGTAGATAGATTTCACCCGGTTCAAGTTTTTCTGTAAATGTTAAACTATCCTCTCCTTGGGGGGCCAATATGGAATTTGGGCTTGGAAACATTTTGACTTTGAGTAGCCAAAGACTGGAATATTAGTAGGTAGCTGGGAATTCCTACAGTCGGTGTAAATGGTTCATATCCACAAGCTTGGCCCTTAGAACTGTGATTGCTGCAATTATTTGGCAAACAACGCAGTTGTCTTTTATCTTTCCTCTAAGTCATCTGATTCTACTGAAGCCGTCTGTAATTGTATGAAAAATATAACTTTTTTTGTTTAGGTTTGATGGGAAGCCGGAAGATGTCCTAAATCCAAAAAAGAAGCAGTTGGAGAAGATAACACCGGTATGTGGATATCTTTCTATGCTGCACCTTCTCCATTTGTCCATTTTAATAACCTTCTCTTTTATTAGAGCTGTGTTCAAGTAATCTCAAAACAATTATGAGTGAGTGGATCTGTAAATAATTGGAGAATGCAGTTTTCAGTTTGGTTATGTGGTCCACTGCAGCTGACTGTCAATAGTTTTGTGATGTGCCTAATAAGACTCAGCAACTGCCAAAATTTAAGAACTGTACTAGCCATATTTTCTTCCTAGTAATAGTAACGGCTAATACTGAAGGTACCAGCAGCTAGCTATGAGTTATATGTTTGTCTTGCTTTGATATGTTTCATGAATCATTAGAACTTTTAACATTTTACTTGGTATTATCTATAAAAAGATGACTACTATAGTTTTTTAATGCTGTGGTCACCATTTTGTGCAGTTATTTCATACATTTGTTAGTTGGCTAGAATGAATGCTCTTAATAAATTTGATCATGGGTATTCCATGGGTGCAGAATCTTTTTACTGATGACAAGGGTGTGGCCACATTTAAGGGAGTACCGTTTATGACATCTGGCGGGCCATGCACATCATCCATTCCGAAGGCGAGCATCAAATGATAATGTTGCTCTATTGGACCACACAAAACAACGTAGCTTACCTTTGCACCGGTTTTTATTTCAGTTTCGAGCTCTATTTGCTAATATTTGGTGCAAAAAGATGCATCCTAAAAATGTTAAGGTAACATCAAATGTTTCACACTCGTTTTGTAATCTGTCCATACAGAAACTTCAAGTCTTTTATCATCCAATGATTATTATATCATAAGAAATTTTGAGGTATGCAATAATGGATTGTGTTGCAAATTTGCTCTTCCCAAATGACAAGACAGGCACATGCAAATCTGTTGTGCAGATTGGTTCGCCATTTATACAGTGAATGGGCTTGCAGTTGTTCATGCATGCAAATCATTTATTTATGGGGGTTATGGTCTTAACTGTTTTAGTGCATTGGGGATTGTATTTTTTTCCCTAGGGTTTCTTGGAAAAGAAAAGAATGAATGAGTATAAAGATGGACAGTGTTGCCCATCTTGTGATGCAATTCTCTATGTATCATCTATCTAAACTTATCTGCTCTCCAATTAAATTCAATACTAACTGATAATAGAGATTAATAAAGATTCAGTATTATGCCCATCAAATTCTAGCCAATGAACTCGTCATTTTTGAATTGTTTCAACTATATCCAATCTCACATACGGGTGTAAATGAACCGAGTTAAGTTTGAGTTATTGCCAAGCTCGAGCTTGAATGAGCTTAAATTTTCAAGGTTGGGTTCGAATGACATCTGAACTATTCAAACTTTGCTCAAGTTCAGAAAAACAACAGTTACTAGATTAAATGTACATTTAATATATATATATTTCAATATAAAGTACAGAACTCAACTAATTAAGATGATATATATCTAAATTTAGAGGTACAATAAATCATAATTTTACTTGTGTAAGAGATTTGTTTAGACTAACGAGCCTACTCTTTAATTGATACTCAAATTCGATTCAAATTTTTTGAATCGATCTCGAGTAACTCATGAATAGTCCAACTCGTTTCAATTATTAAAGGAAATAAGAAAATGAATATCTTAATATGATGTCTTGACATTAAGGAGTAGTGCATATGCTTATTTTATTTGATGTTCATGTGATTTTATTATTATAAAGGAGAAGGCATACGAATCAGAAGGTATGTGATTTCACTAGTATATTTTATTTGATGTTCCTGCAACTGCAATATAAAAAAAAGAATCACAAGGGATATATTGTTATGCTAATATATGATTAAAATTTGGTAGTAGATCCTCAAAGCTTATAATATCTACACAATCCGTGGTACTTTCTACGATCAAACTATCACAACTTATATTCCAAACATAGAAGAAAAAAATAATAATAATTTGATTCCCTTTTTTAAAATTCAACTTACAATAAATAGTGAAAATCGTTCCAGTTGTGCAAAAGAGATTTATTATATAAAAATTAGATTTTGGGTGCTCCAGTTAAGCTTTGATTTGGTAAACAAGTTATGTGGAAATCATTTCATATCCTATACAATCACCAATATACTCTCATCTTCCTCTATTATTCTTGGAATGATTATTAAACGTGGAGGTTAATTGTGCCACGTCTTTTGTGCAACAAACTAATGAGATGGATTTATTGTTAGAATATTTAATGGTAAAAATAGTAATAATAATTGAATAATCCAATATGGCAAACACTCATTGGCTAATTGTAAGAATGACGTGACATAACAGCCACGTGAAATAATTACTGGTATTATCAAACATTAGAAGAAGGTCCACAAACATTGCAAGCTTCTTCCATATGGCTTAAATTAGTGCATACATGAAAACGATCTTCAAGAAAATGAACAAAACAATATTAAGAATTTATTTGATTTTGAAAATATATTAGGCTAAGTTAATAAGTATTGTATGTTTATATTTTTCTTTAAATAAAAAATTGGTATGGGTCCAAAATCCTGAAATGTCTGTAATAGCAGAGTGAGAATCTTGCACCAAATTAAGGATTCAGATACATTCTGATACTGATATTGATATCTCTTGGTTATATATATACAGAATGATGTGATATATGAAAAATATATAATATAACATATATATATATATATATATATATATATATAAAAAAAAGAGATCAATGAATCATATCAAGAAAAACCCAAGAAGGATCACGAAATATCTGTGATCTACTTTGGTATTAGTATATATATATATAAATATATTATTTTTTGGTCAGGAATTCTTACCTACCCTGTTCATCTTCTTGACCCTTTTTAACTTCTCACTATAAATTTGCATTCATACTTCTCCTGTGACTCTCAGTTTGTTGGTTCGTTTGATTGTAACCTAACCTTTGTCTAATAACTTCTGCTTCTTCTCGTTTCTTCAAACACTGGTTTTAAGCTAATTAAATGGAGTGTGTTGGTGGTTCAATCGAGAAAATGGTAGTAGGAGACGAACTGCATGTTTTAGCAGTAGATGACAATCTTATCGACAGAAAACTTGTCGAAAAGTTGCTCAAGAACTCTTCTTGTAAAGGTAAACAATGCTTAATTCTGCTGTTTTTCTTTAAGCTAACTTTGGCTATTATATATCAACTAAATCATATGATATGATTCAGTGACAACAGCAGAGAATGGACTAAGAGCACTGCAGTATTTAGGGTTACAAGATGATGATGATGATGATACAAACAGTTCAGATCACAACAGTGTAAGCACAGTAATTCTTAATTTCAAAAACATATTTCATAATGCATTTGCTTTTGCATTACTAATGTTTTTAGTTTGTATTTCAGGCGTCAAAGGTAAATTTGATTATCACAGATTATTGTATGCCAGGAATGACAGGCTATGAGTTACTAAAGAAAATTAAGGTATTTTCTTTATCTTTAATTTCTTGTATAATAAGTTAGTGACAAATCTAATGATATATTCATGTTCCTGCAAAAATAAAAATTAGGAATCGAGAATGATGAAGGAGGTTCCGGTAGTGATTATGTCATCAGAGAACATCCCGACTCGTATTAACAAGTGCCTAGAGGAAGGAGCTCAAATGTTCATGATCAAGCCTCTCAAATTATCTGATGTCAAGAAATTGAGGTCTGATTTTTTGAACAGGAAAACCTGAAGAACACTTAAAAACAGAGGAAATCGGTAATAGTAGATTTGCTTAGCAAAACTGATTTTGATATATCCGGCTTCTCTAGAGGGTAACTTTTTGTTTAGTGACTATCTGCAATTTAAGAAAATGATTTTTGTTTTAACATTTTGTAGCTTTATATATGTATGTATGGTGGTGATTTAAAAATGAAAAACATCACTTTTCAGAATTAAGAAAACATCAAAATCAAATTGAACTGAGAGAATATTTGGTTCGTAAGCTCAAACTAGTATTTCATTTATATGGCATTACCAGTAGCTGATGACATAAAAAAATGTCAAGAAATTAGAAATAGGTGCTGGACTCAACAATCCTTCATCAGTTTCTTAGTTTGATTGGTCAAGGGAAATAAGTTGAACCAGGAACCGGTGGCCTTACCGGTTCGGTTTTTAAAACACCCGTTAATATGAGAGCTGATTTGGTTTAAAGAAGTAATGGAATTTTATTGAAAAATAAGGTTGGAATTGAATAATGATTATCACTACTATAGTCTACTACTTTTGAAACAAAAAATTGAACCTGCTTCAAATTTACATAAACCTGTTGGAACTTCTAATCAGAGAAGATTTTGGCAGCAGAAAATTGTATAAACTGCAATAACTAATAAAAGAAGTATTAAAAAGAGATAAGAAAGCAGAGGCTGAAATTTATTTGTTTTTTTTTTGTTACAAGGGAAAGAGGCAAGGCCTAAACAGAGAACAAACTAAACACAGCGGTCATACGACACACCATGTAAATCATGTAATAACCAGTAGCTTAAGCTAGTCGGCGGACTCTCATGAGACGAACCCTATCATGTCCGAACCATTATTAATTCTATCTACCACATTCTTATTGTCGACTTCGATAATAACCCGTCTAACTCCAAGATCCCATCCCATTTTCAGACCATGATAGACTCTCCGAAGCTCAGCTCCCATCACAGAATCAACTCCAATGGTCATAGAAAAACTACCAATCCACCCACCAAGCTCATTTCTAACGAGACCATCTTCCCTTGCAATTTCCGAACTGCAACTGAATGCACCATCTGTATTATTTTTCACCCAACCAGGTGGTGGGCATTGCCCACCACTCCCTTAATATCTTCAGAATTTAACTTGTCAGAAATCTCGGCAAGATCAAACAAAATATCCCAATCCTAAAATTGTTTACATTTTCATCGTTCCCCAATATAGTGTCCCAGTTATCGTACAAATCCTTTCCTTTGATATCGCACTCTATCATCAAATCTATAATTTCGTCTTCTGTGTACGACATCTTCAAAACATTAAATTTGTCATCCATTCATCTAAAGCGTTAAATGAATAGTGTAGTTGGTCTTGCGCTAGCAGATTAGAAACCCATTAATAAAGAACTTTTCTTTCCTAGACATCCGCCCGCCACTAATTTAATCTTCAATCACTTCTTTAATCACTTTAACGAAAAATCGTTGATGCGTAGGTTATAAAAGTCGGCGACCACCGATTTAAGCGCATGAGCGCGTGCTTTAGTCTATCATTGCCGCCAGGAGTATGGAAAAGCGGCAGCACCGGTTCTTAGTAGCTCTCTACTGAGGTAGGGCGACCGCACGGGCTCGCCTATACCTAGTTCTGCCCTGGTGCTGAACCAGTTCCGTGCTTGCATGTTTATGCATCCAAATAACCTCTAGTCGAAGAATCTCCTTCATCAATAGACGAATAATTATGTATCTTTGCTGACCGAACATCCTATCATATTGCTTAAACTTATCTCTGTAGTCAAATAACTCATTTAAGCGATTCAACAACAACTTTAAACTTGAGCATCAAATCAACAACCACCATGAAAAGATCATTCCCTTGATTTATTACCGACATATTGAATGCTTGCTTGAATTCTTGTAAATCACCCAAACCGAAATCGGAACTCCAACAATCCAAAAAACTGGGTTTCTAGATACGCCAGCATTGATCTGGACCGACTTCATCGGCATTTCAAGGAATGTTGCCACTGCAACAAGAAATGAGTGAGCATTATAAGCGTTCACCAAGGCGTACATGACTAGCAGCCATTTTTTGCTGTAAGAAGCAGCCATTGCTTCTTCCAAGTCAAAACTTTTTTCCGTTTCGTCAGTAGTGCATGAATTCTAGGTTCGGTCCCTGAATTCCCTTAATATCTTCAAAATTTAACTTGTCAAAAATCTCGGTAAGATCAAACAAAATATCCCAATTCTAAAATTGTTTACATTTTCATCGTTCCCAATATAGTGTCCCAGTTATCGTACAAATCCTTTCCTTTGATATCGCACTCTATCATCAAATCTATAATTTCGTCTTCTATGTACGACATCTTCAGAACATTAAATTTTCCATCTATTCTTCCAAAGATTCACTCGAATCAATTTCTTTAAAGGTCTCTTTCTCGTAATAAATCTTTTTCTCTAGTTTACGTTCAACATTCCCTTTATTTTCCCGTAACAAATCTCTCCTACATATCTTTTTGTCAATATTCGATCACTGATGCTAGTGGAATCTTGAGATTCCTCAGAAGCCATTTTTGAATATTTATTTCAAAGAACAAGATTTGATAGAAGAAACGAAATAACAAAGAAGAAACAAAGTTTCAGAGCATTTCTTGATTTTGGCGCCAAAATTTTGAAGGGGTTTTTTTTTTTTTTAACAAATGCTAAAATTTTCATCAATAATAACGAAAAGTTTCAGAGCATTTTGGCGCCAAAATTTTAATGGGGTTTTGTGAAAATGGCGGAATGTGAGTTATTATCCAAACGACCTGTGTTTTTATTTCTGTTAATGTGGGTGATGAAAAATGATTGCTTCACTTAACCGCTTTATGTTTTTCGGATAATATAAAATGACCTCTACTAAACTAATCGTCATTTTTGCAACTTTTAAGCTCATTTTTGCGCCTTGGTACCAATATTAGGATAATTTATGTATCTTTTTGTTGACATATATAAAAAAGTCGATTCCATGTAAGATGAGCATAATTCAGTTTGCAAATAACCAAAATCGAACAAAATCACCCTTGTCAAATTCAAAATCAAACTTTACTTATTCGGTTTATAGTCATTGCAATTTGGTAAAACAATTTTTTTAACTCGGTTTGGTTAGATTTGGTCGGTTTACCTTCATAAATATAACACAAATTTTCAATCCACTATTATTAAAATTAATTTTTTTGCTAAAAATAATAATAATTATTAGTGACGAGTTTCTATTATTATTTTTTAATAAAAATTATAATGAATAATAAATTTAGTATTTTAATATATATATATATATATATATATATATATATATATATATATAATTAAAACGACGTACATATGAAAGTTTGTTTTTGGGATCGGTTTGATAAACCGAGCCCTAAAACCAAATCAAAAAATTTGAAAATTTCATAAAGCCTAATCCAAATCGAGTCATAATATAAAACCAATACACTCTCAGTCTCGGTTAGGTTTGGTTTGGCGTTTGTTCACCTTTAATTCCGTGGATATTAAATGGAGTAAAAAAATTATTTGATTAAAAGTACATTTACATGACAAATTTATAATAGAGGTTAAAAAAATAGTTTTTTTTATGTGAGTCAATAAAAAAAGTAATGTAAATGACCCTAGTGTTTCCATAGAAACGTAAAAATAATTTGAAATGTGCAAATTTGACCTCCAGTTTCATGATGAAATGTAATTTTGTCTAATAGAGGAGTCTAAACACCAGGATCATTTTTGCACTTATATGAGAGTCCTAATTGAGATCCCACAAATATAAAACAGAAAAGTGGCTATCATGATTCTATTTACTTGATAAATGTCTTGAGTAATTAATCCTGACCATCATTGAATTTTCCAGTTTTTTAATTTTAGTCACTAAACTATTTTCTTTTTCTTTTTAATCATTGGACTTTTATTTTGGTATTTTCGAACTAAAAATACTTAAATGACAGCCGGAAGTTGACATGTGACAGGCGAATTTGGCTAGTTTTATTTTGAAAATTTATCGCACTTATATAATTTTACTTTGAAAATGAGTTTTTAGGTCAAATTATGCATACAAGACAAGTTTTCACGTAAAAAAAATAACTTTCGACTGCCACCTAAGAATTTTTGGGCAGAAAATGTCAAAATGAAAAAAAAGATGAAAGTTCAGTAATTAAAGAGAAAATAATAATTTAATGACTCAAATGAAAAAATTAAAAAGTTGAGTGATCTTTAGGATAAATTACCATAAATTTCTTTCTTTCATTCTTCTCTTTGAGTTCTGTTATTTCTTCTATATTCTTTTCATTTCCATTTCTCATCTGGTGGTCAGTTATAATTTGTTCATATGTTTCCATTTATATCAAAAGTTTGAAACTGAACCAGGTTTTGTGTTAGTGCATTACATAAATCAAAAATGGCGTCAAAGAAGACGAACATATAGAATGCGATTAAATCCTAATAATACACATTTGCATGCATCAGCAGAATATTAAGAAACTGGTGCATTTTCAGAGGAAAATTTTGATTGATTTCATCCCAAAAACCTAGTCTCATTTGGTTTGCTTCCCTTGAATGCTGACAGAGAGAAGAACGACCTTGTAGCTGATACACAAATGCATGAAGGATGTTAGTCTTCTAAATTCACTACTCCATAGGCAGGTGAAACAAATATAAGAAAAAAGAGGCGGACAACCTTTACTCGTAGCGGTTGACACATTGCTCTTTTGCAGCTTGTGAGAATTCTGAACTCCAAATTTGCCCAAGTTAGATTCAGCTGCAGAATATATATATTTTCAGCACGGATGATTAGCATTAGTGGTACCCATTTTATTAGCTACATTAAATTGATGTAGAAGCATAGAATGAGACGCTTGAAGCTGTAGATATGCTTGCCTTGTCATTCTTTAGATTCATAGATAAAACTACAACATCTGTACGCAGGAAATGAGAAAGAAAGAACCAAAAGTACCTGAGAGAAGTTCACGAGCATCTGTATTTTTCTCCTGGCCTGCAAAGATTGAATTGCTTTGCTTCCCGTAATTCTTTGGATGGAGTGCTGCCTTCTTCAGTAGGCTGTCAGTATTTCTCTTGTTTGTAGACTCCTCAGCATCATCCTCTCCTTCAGAAAAAACAGATGGGCTGGACCAACCTGTTATATTTGAATCCCCTTTGCTCTTCCGGGCGAATTTCAAGAGCCTCTTCAACCCTTTAGGGGCATCTTTCTGAAAGGCCATGGCAGGAGGATTCTCAGCATTTCCCCACTCACATGAATCAGGTTCACTAATTTCTTCTTGCAACATCTGCGACAAAGAATGACGGATACGTGGACTTGACAATCCAACAGGTGTACCATGGACCGGAGATGTAAGCTGAGATGTCTTATCACGGTGTAACAAATGCACATTCTGGCATTCCTCTATTTCTTCCCATGCAACAGGAGAGATACCTGATTCTTCTTCAAACTCTATATTTGCTAAAGACTCTGCTGTTTCTTTGAAACTGTCATCTCCATTAATTGCAAGCTCATTTATGGTTGCAGGCTCATTATAATTCATATGACAATTGACTTGCATTTCAGGCTGCATAGCAGAACTAACATCATTTGATACAATATCCTCGTCTTCATGCTGAATAATAAGGATATCAGCTTTAGTAGCCACCTCCTTACCTAGACTTTCTGTCATGTTCCCAGAATTAATGGAAGTTTCCTCCACCTGAGGAGAACATCTCTTCTTGCTCACTATGGGACCAATACCTGGAGCAATTCCCGATCCCTTGCGGAGAAAGGGTTTTGATTCTACTGGCACCACACTGCCTTTCTTGGTCATCTTGTTATACAAACTAGGCTTTGAAGGAACCTTACCAGAACGATCTCCAGCAGCTGCTGCAATTTTTGGTTTTGTTCCTTTTTCAGTTTTTGTCACTGTTTTCTGCTTCTTTTCGTTGGTAACTTTCAAAATCCTGTCAGTATCAGTCTGGCTTTCCTCCATATTTTTATGGAGTGGTTGGGATCTTTCAACTTTAGGCCTTGATTTAATAACCGGTGATGAAGACTGAGGTTTCCGTATAGTAGTTGTAGTGCCAGTAGATGAAATTCCAGGAGAGCTTTTAGATACGGAAGATCCTCCCACTCTAGTTGAGGGTGTTGAAGGCCATGATTTACGAATAGCTGGTGAAGTTGATGCTTTGGATGGAACTTTTTTTGTAACGGAAGCTTTTAAATTGTCCTTTTTAAGGTTCCCAGCCTGAGATGCATTCTTAACAGAATTTTGAGGTTTGGGTGAAGGATGTTTCTTATTGACATCCTTCACATTCCTGGAGGCCATTTCAGCCTTCCGCTCATCAAGAGTTTGCTGTATTGCTCTAAATTGCGCTTCCTTTTCTGCTTTCTTCCTAGCGTTCTCTCCTCGAAGTTTTTCATTCCTCTTTTCCTTGTAGTGGTCGTAAAATCCACCTCTATGCTCAGAAGGGATATTTTGGTTTCCGCTACTTGGAGACTTCTTGACCCTTGCAGACTTACTTTCCTTCATTTTTGTCAGCATCTGGTTCAGTTCAACTTCCTTTCGTTGACTCCATTCAGCTGAGGCATTTGATGTTCCATTTGTTTCCTGTCCTTGAATTGCATCCCCTTCTATTTCCATGACCACTGGTTCGTGTGCTTTTCTTTCCAATCCTTTCAATTCCACATTAGTTTTAGTTGTTCCAGAAGGAATTTGACGTCCGGATATAAAATCAGACTCCAACCTTTCTTCCACCAAATGATTTGAACTCTCTTGATCCACAACATTATCGCAAGACAGCTGAACAGAGTCTTCAGAAACATCCTTTGATTGACAAGGATGGGAAGACTCAGCTGCACCAGAACTCCATCTTCTCAACACAGATTTTTTTGTAGAGAGAGAAAGACTTGACGATGAGCTCCCTTTTTGAGCATCTGAACTTTCATCTTTCTGTTTGTTTTCAAAAAGATTTATTGCATCTTGAACTGTCATCCTTCGCATGTTATTCTCATGTTTCTTACCGATTTTTTCAGATCCTTCCTCTTCACTACTGTTTGCAGCTTCATCTCTATAAAAGGGAATCCGCTCTCGAGCAGGATAATTACCAAGGCTCTTAATGGTTAGTGCAGCAGCCCTGCGTGACCCAGCTCTACCTATTTGAACCCTACGCATAGGTGATGCTGACCTTCTTGGTTGTGAAGATCTTGTAAGAGCTCGACTCCTTTCTACATTTTTTTGGTTGATGTCACTTGAATTTGTGGACGCCTCACTTTCACTTGAGCTCTGTCGTTCAACCTGGGCAGCCAGTGCAGATGAAACTCCATATTTTACAGGCGTTTGTGAATGGCTTGATCTTGATACTTGGGTATCTCCATTTGTCTTTTTTGCATCGTCACTTACTGACATGCACATAAAGGAATGCTTGTCATCATTTATAAACACAGATGTATCACTCATAGGGCACAGTTCCAAAAATTTGCATAAAGAAATCCTGCAACAGAAAGTATCAAGATTAAATCTACAATAGTACTAATTCCAGTAATCACTTCAGGAACAACCGTAATTATTACAAGATAAACAGACTTCTTTCAGGTGCAAACTTTTGGAAGCCGCTGGTAGTTTCTACCATTGATGAAGCTGTAAATTGATAATATCTTACTTTAGGTCTACAGCTGGTAACTTATATCACTAGTGGACTTACTTTACATCTGTTGCTCCAAAAGTTTCACAAAAACTTATCAAACTGTAAATATCTTTAGATGAGCAGGTGAGACCAGCAGCCTTGCTCAAACCAGCAGCTAACTCCTTTCTTAATGAAGTGAGCCTCAAGTCCATAGCTCGCACTAATTCATCCCTAGGAATATAATTTTCATGAATTAGTGGATATGCAACCAAGGTAAAAGACACAGGAACAAGTAGCAGCATTACAAACTTACTTTGAAGTATCTGATGATGCAACTTGCACTTCAGGCTATATATAGATTTGCAAGAAAATATCAGTAGCGATTTTTATTCAAAATAACAGAATCCAAACAAATAAGAATGAAAGTTGGAAAGATATGTCAAGAGTTGTAAGTGAAAGAAATTACTTTGAGCGTTGGAACTGTCTCAATTAAGTTGCAGCCATCTGTTAAGATGAAGAAGAAGAGCATAAATATTTATGAGAATTTAAGATCCAACATATCTTAGAAAGCATTTTTAAGAAAAACACTTCATCAAGATCCTATACTAGAACTTTGCAACATGCGAATAGGATGTTAATTGCAAAGTACAGTTAACACAGAGATTACCTATTCACTTCTGTGATACTGATACAAAAAAATTATAATAAAATTGGTAAACAGGCCATATATAAACAAAGAAAAATGAAAATAAAGTCGAAACTGATTTAGCTAAAAATTAAATGATCAGAAAGAGGGGGGAGAAGACAAATAAAGGACAACAATAATAGGTATCTGAAGCTATATAACTTGGGGTATAGGAAACTAAAAAGAACTTCAGTGTCTTCCATACATATTGAAGTCAATAAAAGAAGCAAATTTACTCCCAATTGAAATTCTTAGCTTTTACTGATTTATTTTGATACTGAAGACGTAGAGATGCCTATACCAAAGCCCGACAATGAACTTACGCACGCCTCAGATGCTTG
This sequence comes from Mercurialis annua, assembly GCF_937616625.2. Taxonomy (NCBI): domain Eukaryota; kingdom Viridiplantae; phylum Streptophyta; class Magnoliopsida; order Malpighiales; family Euphorbiaceae; genus Mercurialis; species Mercurialis annua. The sequence continues at coordinate 43,256,750 of NC_065577.1, forward strand.
TATTCTTAATATATAACACAGAGAAGTAAATGCCAGGAGTAAAATTAGGATACTAGAATAACAACCTACTCTAGTTTGTTCACTAATAAGTGGACAATTGCTAGTTTCTTACAAATACCATCAAGATATACAAATAATGCAGAAAATCTCATTGTCGCATCCACTCCAGATTTCACAGAAACTCCAATATAAATTAACTATATTAAGACTGCATATTCAATATAACCATTTTGTTTCAATCCCTTGACATTCTTTTGGTAAAATCTGGTTGATTCTTTCCTCTCTGAGATATTTTTTGGGAATCTGTTACCAATATATAGTGACCCCTCTCTTGGATATTTGGTAAAATATGATTAAGGAACTAACAATTGAAAATATTATGCTCAAATGTAAGCTCCGCAATTGTTTTTACTAGACGTTACCTGTCTGCCCACTTTCAAAATGATTTGCATGGCCCTGAAATAAGAAAATCATGTTAACAAGCCTGGAAATAAAAAATGAACAATGTAATGGATTAGGATATGACCTGAGGATGAATAGAAAGGTGAAATTTTCTGGCCTCCTCCAATTGAGACATTTCACCTTCAACAAGCTTACTAGATTTCATGAAATCCGGGGAAGAAACAATTTGCAGAAATCTAACAAGAAGGAGAAGGAGTACAACCAAAATAAATGCATTTAATTTAATAAGGAAGCAAAGGGCAGAAGCAATTATAAGTATTAAAATGAAGAAAACCTGTTCAAAGTTGATTTTGTGAACCATGTTGTATCATGGAGTCCCCGTAGTTGAAGTTTGAGGTTAGCATTAGATCCTTTAGCGTGCAAGTTGTTTACTCCTGGCAAATGTGGCAATAGTTGTTCCAACAACCCAATGGTTAGTTTCTCCACTTCACCACCACCACAAACAAATACCTCATATCTGTTAGTATTGAGGAAATGTTAGAGAAATTCAGAAAAGAAAATGTAGAATTGAAAAAAGAATTAGGAAAAGAGTAAAGGGAACCTGTTGTGGGCAGGAAAAATCTGAATGGTTGCATAATCTAAAGGTGCATCACCATCAATACAGCTCTCCATCTCAACAATCTGTGTGAAACACAATCGTTAAATCTTCAGAGTCAAACAAAATGGCCCATCATAGATCATGCTTAACTGATCAATACACAACACTGACAAAAATTAAAGTGATGCAGCTGAACAAGTGTAACCAAAACCAGTAAGTTAGTGTAAAATAGGAAAATGCAGGAGATGCATTGAAATAGTTGAGATTCAGGTATTAAATAAGTAAGCATGGCATTCAGATCTAATGACTGAATTAAGCTTAAAAAAAAGACACAGCACAGTGGAATTAAGAGAAGAAACAGTAAAAGCTGAAACCGACAGAGAGATGAAGAAGCAAACCTTAATGAAATCTAAACAGACAGACAGTGTTGAGTGTTGAGTGTTGAGTGTTGAGTGTTGATGTTAGCTGAAAGAGAGATGCAGCGTTTGAATGAATTGTAGTGTGGCTCAGCCTCACCCAACAAATACCACTCTCATTATTATTGCTCTTCCTTTGTTTTCTTTTGATTTTCGACTCTAAGATTCAACTTATATTAATATTAATATTAATATTAATAAGAGATAAGCAAAAGCAGATTTGGAAAAGAATCCCAAAGAGAGAGGTTATGTAAATTAATACTAATACACTAAAGTTAATTTTAAGATTTAATTTAATTTAATAATAGAAAAGGATGTCAATTAAAAAAAAAGGAGAACTAGTTACTAAAAAAGACAAGAGTAGAGAGAGGCAATCCAATGTGCTGTCTTAACCACGTGACCTTTTTTTGATCCTTTCGTATGAGTCACTACTCGTAACTCGTAAGCTATTTTTATTTAACCCATCCAAGGCTGTAAAAAGAACCGAACCGCCCACTTGACGGTTAATTAGTTAGTTCGTTGATGCTTTGCTTCCAATTCATCTCATCTCACCTCCCTAAATGTCATTCATACACTTCCTTACTACTACTGCCCACGCCCGCTTTTTCATAAAATTCTTCTACTTGGGGATTTTATTTAGCTAATCAAATGCCCAAAGAGAGTCGTCTTTCTGTCGCCAAATTAGCTGGGATCAATGGACTGGCTCCCTCATCCCATTGTGTCACAATATCATGCTCACTCATTGAAGGGGAGGCTTTATCTACGGGGAAAACAGGCGTTCAAATGGTAACAGTATATGATATGCTTCAAAGATATCCAGATAAGGGACATACAGCTCCAGTGTAAGACTGCTGGAAAGAGCGGGGACCCGTTTCGACTACTAACCAGATGAGCTGGAAATTGAAGAATATTATCTAACGGTGCAACAAAGTAACAAAATTTTGTATTTCTTTTAGAAGCAAGTGTGACATTACATTCCAGCAGTTTATGAGCTCACAAATTCTGCTCAATTTGATATTGAATTCCCAGCAGAAACTAAAGTATGATACAAAGTAGTCTACCAGACAACAGCTCCCTCATACAAACGTAACAGACAAAATGAAATTTTGTAGAAAAGAATGATGATACAAATTAAATAAATCGGAGAAAGCAGCGGATACAACTAGAGGTGACAGAAATTCCACTATGTTAATCAATGTGAAGGACGAGTCACCAGAAAGAACAAAAAAATTTACAGATCTGGATCTTTCTTTTGGTTTTCTTCGAGTTCTGTCGCTAACTTACATCCCAGAAGACGATGTCCGGTTTATCCTTTGAGCGCCTAGTTTTAGAGCAGCAGGTTTAGACCCTCGACCTCTACCAGCTGACAACGGTTTGGCTCTAGTAATAGGTAGAGGAGCAGCAATTGCAGCCCAGGGGTCATCATTGTCGGCTGCTCTAACATTCAAAGGTTTTGATGCTGTTTTTGGAGCAGGTGCAGCTATTGAACCCCATAAATCATCATCTTCGTCCTTTGTCACCTTCCCTGCATTTTTAGGCCGCGAGCCTGTGGCTGAGGAAGCACAAATACTCATTAAGCAAATTTCTTATGTGTATTCATCATAGAATATTAATCTGTTAATATAACAAAAAATGCATGACAATAGAACAGTAAGCTTCGAGAGAATCTTTGGATTATACCACAGAAAACCTAATATCGGTGTCCTCTTCATTGATGGACAATATGTCCTATTTTCTCAATAATAGAACTCCCAGAAAATGCCAATTTCTACACAAGTGATCTCTCCCTTCAAGCAATATTGCAATAAAATATATTTATCTAATGCATCACGCGTCAATAATTTCAATCCAAAGAGACCAAAATGCATTACATGTTTATGCTTGAAAATAGAAAATTTAATTGTACTGGGAGATCATTCCATTCTAGATGGTCAAACCAGTCAATCCACAATCTTTTACAGATTGATATATACCTGTGCAAACATGATTGATTGTATTACCTTGTGGTTTTAGCTGTGGAACTGGTTGAGAGACGGGCCGTTTCTGAGCAGCTTGAATATTTGCAAGACCTGGAGAGGGCTTTGGCTCTTCAAGGGGTTGAATATCATCCCACCCATCTTTGTCGCTATCATGCTCTTCATAAATTCCATTCTCAATTTCTCCCCATCCATCTGTTGAGGTGGGAGATCCAGGTACAGGTTGATCAGCTAAGTCTGTGCTGGAATCTACACGGATTGGTGCTGTAGTTGGAGTATCCAATACTGAGGTAGCAACAGAAATCCAATGTCAAATACTGGATAGCTAAATTAATAAATCAGAATAAAAATCAGGCAGAGATAATGATCCTCGCTTTGTTTTTCTCAAACAAAGAAAAACACAAATTATTTACCCTCCCACGTCATATTCACTTTTCTACCAATTATTGTTGATAAACATTCTTTAGTAAATCCATCTATCATACTTCCCTACTATACTTATGGTCAAATAATCAATCAATCCAAAATCTTAAGTTATTAGCTGAAACTCCAACTATGGTTTCTTATCTCTAACACACATCTGCATGTGAATACCTATTGAATTTGAGCATGAACAAGCACACATCACCTTGTCTTGTACTCAAATGTAACCATATGAGGGTTGCCAAGAATTCAACTTTCAATTATAGAGATTATGGTACCGTATCAAATAACCAATCAGTGAAAAAATTTAATTGTTAGGGGAGACTCCAACTATGATTTTATTATCTCTAACAACAATGATTACCATCTCCTTGAGGCAAATTGGCAAATTAACTAGGATCAGCAATCATCATTGAGAAAAAATTAGCGAGTATTTACTTTAAAAACATCAAATCATATTTAACTGACAAATACAATCTTTTCCTCCATTTCAACCCATGTCAACTGTCAAATAAGTACCAAGATGCAAACCTGAACTGGCGTTGGAGGCTGTAGAAGTTATAGGTGCGCCAGAATTTATTGGAGCAAGTGCAGCTTGTTCAGACGGTTTACCCTTCAGAGTCAAAGAGCTCATGGCCCACCTGGAAAATTAATGTCTTAGTGTCAGACAAAATAGAGAGAACAAAATTCTGAAAAGGAGATAAATGTAACGACGATGAAACTAACTGATAAAATTATGGATCAAAGGTATAAATATGGAGCAAAGAATCGGATATCTGATAACAGCCTAATCCGGTGCTGTGGATTTGGAAGACACCATACAATCCACATGCAAGTTCCCCACACGAAAAGTTAACTATCGACATTCCCAAGAAAAATAGGAATATCCTTTTTTAGAATTAAGAGATCCAATGTATTACGTCTGAAAATCTATACTACGCTGCCTAGTAGAGAATTGATCAGATGCTTAGAAATTTGGGGAAAGTTTATGAATACATATTGATGAAGGTCCAGAAATTCAAACAATATACACTCCACTACTCAAAAGACGGGCTCCATCAGTTCTTAAATCACTGCTATGATGAAAACAGCATCAAGCAAATGTATTCCAATTCGACAATCTCCAAAAGGAACTCACCCAAGTAAACTTGCATTTCCTGGTATTGATGAAATTCCTACAGTTCCAGCCGCAGTGGCATCCCCTGCATTTGTCTTTATACAAGCAAAGATAGGAAAATAATTAGTATAAACGGGTTACTACACAACAGCAAATCTACAATATTTCAACGAATCTGAAGCAGGTCAACAACAATTTTACATGACTACAAGTAAAAGCTAAGGCGCACCTTTTCATGATACTGTTTCACTATTTGCAAAAACTGATCAAGAGCCTGAAATGCTTTTGATCGAACATCACTGTTCCAGAAAATAGGAGATCATTTTTTCATTTCATCCATTTAGAGGGGAAACAAATAACAATATGTAGATACTCCACCAAGGAAACTAAGGATAAGTAAATAATCCATAAGAAGTATAACCTGTCGGAGTCGATGGTAAGCACAACAACATTGGGAAGAATTCGAGTTGCAATCTCATTAACATCATAATATGAACTAGTGGCACACAAAGCCATTATTCCTGCCAAGTTAAAAGTTCACACTGATCAGTATCATTTACCTAGGAACTACACAATACGAACACTCCTGCTAGGTAAATAATAGATAGCCATATTCAATAAAGAGACAATTTTGAGAACTGAACAACAGAAATAAGGCTAGCAATATGCCACAACACTTTTTTCCACAGTAAGAATAAACAGCTAAATATTCCTTATACCTGCTCCTCTGGCAGGAGAAAAAGTATCACGCAGTGCACGAACTGTAAACGCATTAATAAGCACTCGCTTCCTTGTCTATATTGTAATACACACCACATCAGATGACACTTCCACATAGAAAAACTTAAGACATCCATGAAAATTAACAAAGAAAAGCATACAAAAAATCATGAAAATTGGCTCATAGTTACCCCTTCATTTAGAAAGCTAGAAATATTCCCTAGTAAAATGGTGGTGTTAGTTCTAATCGCAGGTTCTTCATCAACCTGCACAAGCATCAAGAGCAAAAATCACGGACTACACAGCTTCAAGATATAAAACTCTATATAGAATTAAAGGAAAAAGAAGGGAACTCCTCACCTGTATTAAAAGGGGAAAAAAAACACTAGTATATTAAAGAAAGTCTAAATGGTAAAATTACCAATCAAAGCTTATCAATCAAATTAAATGACTCAATACCTGTAACTTTGAGAGATACTTCAATAAGGTGCCTGAAATGGTACGTTGAGAAAGCTGGAATGTCAGATCAAACAGAAAGAGTATTCAGGAGGGAGTCTGCAACCAGACTTAAATTATCCAATCGTGTATAAGATTATTAAAAAAAAAAGAATTATAAGCTTAGACAGACAATCAAGTAGCTAAAAATGGAATGGGAGCATAACGATGCAAGACTTATTTCTAGGCTGCAAGACATAAGAAGAAGAAGCATGATTTGCAAGTTACATGCAACCATATTGCAACAAAAATTGAATTACAAAACGTAATCCACTCAGCGAAATACCTACATTCTCAATCAATCAGGACCAGTTATAAGAGACATTTTTCTTATCATTTTGCTTCATCTCAGTGTCCAGTCTCCTTATTCATCAAATTACATCTATGTCAAACAAGTTACTTCCTACTATGCTTTGTGTCCTCTCTTCAGCATTTACAGAGCCCTTAACTGAAATGAAAATCACTACACTCTTACAATGCAAGAAAGCATCTCAGATAACACTCTCATATCAAGTACAAGTCCTTGCATACTCATTCCTTAATTCCTAGCAATTTTTGCATCGCTGTTCCGGCCTGTCACTACTAACCTTATTCTATTTCTACTTGTAGCTTGCTTTACATGGTACCTGATAGAGTATACAGACCTTCCAGAAGTTATTCCTCTCCAGACCACTTGATAGAAAACAAAATAGATCCTCCAGAAATTGTCCTTACTTTGACAAGTTATGACTAATCTACACACACTCAAAATGTACCTCTCTTTATCCAAATTATAATCTACCGGCAAGATCATAATCTCACAGGCAATTCGTAACATGAAACTGAGAAATCTCCAAACATAACAATAAATGATCTATGTCAGGAAACACCAATGACCAACCACCTGAAACATACTAATATTATCACATCAAGCTTCGCATTCAGATACAGAGTTATGATAGATAGCAAGTATTCAAAACCAATAGGGATGAGGACTCATCCCTCACCCGGTGCACGAAGTGCTCCCTAACTATTGCAAGGGTAGTGAGAGAGTATACACTTCTGTACGCAATTTTCCCCTTGCATTTTGCAAGAGGCTGTTTTCACGCCTTTAACAGATGACCTACAAGTCACTAAGGAGCAGCTTTACAACTACATCAAGCCTCGCCCTATTTAAACTAATAAAAATATGCAAGCAAAGAAATGGATGTATCATAAAATATGACTATTATAGCAACAGTATCAAGATTATAGACTTCATAGTAATAAAACAAAAAGAAATTACGTAAAGTTATCTACAGGTATCCAAAGCACCTTGGGCGCCAAAATAAGCATCGATTTGAGGGTCAATTCACGTAGAAAGGCAGACGTGTCAGAAAACCCAGTAGCAACATGAGGATAGACCTGGTCAGAAAATTCAAATTAAAAAAGCATAATAAATATCAAGTCCCTTCAAAAGTAAAGCTACTTCAATTTAGTAAAAAGAAATCATGAATTAGCTGTCCGCCAATACTAATTGCTTACTTGCTCATCAACAACTTGTGCTGATAATGACTCTCCATACTGATCTATATGCTGCAAGAGGCTAACTCGAATTGCACGATCATTTGAAGCAAAAAGTTTCACTATTGTTGGCAGTACCTATAAATAGAAATGAGGGTAAGGGAGTCATCCCTGTCAGAGAATATTGCAGTGACAAGAACATATGCTCGATCAAAAAGAAAAAGAGAAAAATAGATAACCTTAGCACTAAATTCTTCAGCTGAAAGCCAGGAACCCATTTTCAACAGTGCAGTCAAAGCAGGGGCGGCAGCAGAACCAAATTCAAGGGAAGAAGCTAATAAAGGAAGCAGCTGTAAAAATACAGAACGTAAAATAAAAATGGGAAAGGCATGGATTATGCAAATTCATTTTTTAGACAATAGAAAATAAATTTTCACACCTTTTTCAGCACAATTTGGCGAGGTAGCTGCTCCGCTAGATTTGGGAGTTTGCGGAAGAAGGTATCCTTTTCAACACTGTCTTTCAATGTAAGAATTTCCATGAAATGTATAGTGTCCACCAGCTTATTTTGAAAGTATTCTGCCATTACATGAGTTGCAAACCTTAGTAGGAAGGAAAAGAAAGAGCAGGAAGAACTAAGCTCTTGAGACAAATGATTTTAAAGAAAATAACAAACAGGCAGCCGAAACTGGAGAGTCGAACCAATGAAACGAATTGAAGAATAATACATGAAGGCAAAAAATTTCCTATAAATATCGAAAATAATAAATGATTATGTCTAGAAAAAAACTCCTTTCACTTCATTACAAATGACAGACACATATAGACTTGATCTAGTAATGACAAATAAATATGTAGATAGAAAGACCAACATTACGATCTCCTAATTTCTTTCTCTTTATTGTTACGAAGCAAGATCAAAATGCTTCCAACATTTAATACAAACAGGCCATGCAATTCTCTCTTTCACCAAAAGTCAATAATAGCACACCAAAACTGACAAGAGCAGTAGCTCAAACATACAGCTAAATTGTAATTTAAATGCACGGATCGGTCAATAGGAACTTAAGTTTCAATAAAACATATCTAAAGACCTTCGCAGCTATTTCCACTTAAATAAGAAAGATCTGACATTGTCCAAAGTTTAACAGTCACATAACTGAAAACAAGATCAAAAAGTTGAACAACCGCTTCAATAAAACATAACAATCTAGAATTCAAACAATGACTAAAGACATTGACCATGGACATACAAAACATTCTAAATTTTCCAGTAGGCTTAACAACTATTACAATTGGCCAAAAAATGGGCCCAAACTAACAACCTCATACCGAGTTTTTGTAGGGCTATGAAGTTCCTAAAGACAAGTTTAATAAACTCAAATTAATTACTCACCACTGTTTTCTATAAGCTTTGAAGTATTCATCCTGCGAGAAGGCACAGAACTCAGCAGCCGCTGGTAATCCTGAAGCAATGACTGTAAAACAACAAAATTAAAAAAATTGCAAATAAAGATGTATTCTCCAATAAATCCAGGCAACACATAAAAACATAGTAAAGTGCACACACAATAAATAAATGGAACAGATAAAACCTTAGTATTCAATTAGAGAAAGAATTCTAAGGAATAAAAGGAAGAAAATAAGAAGGCAAAGAATTAAGATGCTAAAATAACCAATAAATATAAATAATGAGCTCATCTTTGACATAGAAGGCAAACCTTAGGAATAGAACCAGTGTTCCGAAGCTCTTCCGTTTTCGCCAACTTGGTTCCAGAAAAGAGTTCATATATAAAACAACCTACGAATCAACATCATAAATGGAGAGAATAAAAGTAGCTTCTACAGGCCTGTCTAAGGGAAAATGCAAAAGAAGAGTATATCTTTCATACAGTATAGTGTCTAGGAGTGTGTATCAGTCGGTTCAGTCATCAAATCAAATTAACCGTAACCAAATTTTTCCAATTTTTTCATAACCGTAACTGAATTACATGTAACCGAATCATAACTAAATCGAATTAATTGGTTTGGTCGGTTATTTTGGTTAACCGAAAAAAATAATTTCATTAATATAATATATTTAAAATTAAATTAAATTAATTTTGATATTAACTTTTTATTAAATACAAAATTAGAGGGAAAATTGATATCTAAGTCCTATAAAATTACAAAATACTTTAAATTTCTGAAAAGAAATACAATCATGTATATAAGTGATTCGATTAATTTAGTCAATTCAGTTAATTCGAAAATTTCATAGCAAAAATCGGACCAAATTAATAAAATAAAAATTAAATTATTAACCATAACCGAACCACATTAACCGAAAACTGAACCAAATTAAAATTTTGGTTTGATTCGGTCGGTTCCATAAATTAGTGTATGACATTAACAATTACTAGAACTCGATAAAAAGTTTTTGGAAGAAATTGATCACATGTTGCTCAAGCATCTCTAGTTAATAGCATTAACATGAAGCCAATTGCTGAAAAACAGACAAGAAGCATCCAAGTGGCAGCTCCATATATGTGGGCTGCCAACACGAAATAGCATCATATTCACATAAAACTTTAAAGGAGGAAGAGAAAAGAAATATTCAACCAAACTGAATTGCATAAGCATAAATAAGATCATTGCTCAAAGCCTGACTGGACGGAAACCATTTTGCTTCATAGAACATGTTCAAATTATACAAAAGTTTAGACCCATGTCCAATATTAAAGACATAAAAACTATAAGTTTATTTTTCTGACAATTCCTCTATTTTAATTGAAATTAGTTTAAGAATAGTAATGAAGAAGAACAAACAAAATACCACAGTTAAGACAAATAACACAACAAATTTACCAATAAAAAGAGAAACAACAAAAACTTACCCAACCCCCAAGAATCAATAGCCCAAGGCGGAGATTTTCTTATTGCAATCCAGTCAGACTTGACCAACTCCATTGGTTTGTATTGTGTTCCAATAAGCCATTCATATTGCTGATAGAGAATGATTAATTATTTTAAACAAATAATAAGTATAATGTGTCTAATTCTTTTCACTGCAGAAACTTGTTCTTGACAAAAAATTCACAGTAAACCATGCGCAGACACAAAGAATAACAGCCACATATTAAGATTCAGCATTCATTATCACATAGAAAGTTCTAGTACTTAAATTAACGTATACTTAAAATATTGATATAAAGATAAACTGACATTTCATTTACAAAATAAAGTGGACGTTGCAGAGTAATACAATTCTGGGAAATCTCTTAACCAAATTAAAAAATAACTAGGCGGGGGAAAAGAAATGGGGAAGGAACCAAAAAAAACAACAATGTTGATGATTAAACCCAGTTACATGCGAAGCTTATGATGTATATGCAACAATATAGCATATGCCATACAGGAGATAATAAGACACTGCAACCAATTGCACACTCCCAAACAAATTACCAGCATTGGCCCAGTTGCAGTTTCACTATTCCCATCGAATTCGGATAGAACATCAAAAGCATGCAGCTTCCAATCTAGAGTTGGTGTGACAACAACACTGGCCAAGCAAACATTACCATGTACCTGAGTCCGAAGAAAGCAAGAATATTCATTAAGAATTAACAAATAAAAAAAGGGAAAAAAACTGCTATTAATCAACTGTGGGCTCAAGCAATTGAAATACTTACAAGTTTACAATCATTATTGAGAAAGCTCACAGCTTTAGCTATCTGGTTCAGCCCCCAAGCATAATACTCATCCCTACCATCAAAATAAATAAAAAATGTCAAAAATTAATGAAAGAAAAATCATGAGCTCACAGATTTTATAAACTGGAGTGGCTCTAAACAGACACATTTAGATGAGAATCAATTCAACCGTCCTGTAATGATTTTGAGAAAATGTAAGTAAGGCTTATGTGAGTTTGCTTTTGAATTGCACGCGTACAATTTACTATGTCATGACACAAACATTGCATACTCAAAGCATGTAACGGGAGGAGCACATTATTTAAATTCTATTCAACAGACAAGATGCTGAAACTGTACAAGGGCTCTATTTTTGTTCGAATGTGAAATACTAGCCAATGAGCAGTTATAAATGGAAGAGAACCTGAAAAATTAACCTATAACTGAACATATCAATGATCATGCTAATAATAATGACCAATGCATAGACTAATAGTCTCGATGTATAAAATGCATTGGAAAGTTATCTAACCGGTGCTCCAGGATTCCAGTGAAGTGTAGCAATTATACCTTTGTGTGCCCTCTAAACCAAGCTCCTTGATCTTTTCAGATAATGGCATAACAGGCTCAGTCACCATATATAGTGTTATCTTTGAGGTAGAGCCATCAAAAGTTTCAACCTCCGTGCTATGTAGAAATGATAGAATATTTGGATGCCTGACCTGAAAGAAGCAAAAGCAGCTTCATATGCTGGTGACTAAAGGGAATAGTTCTAAAAATAGAAAGATCGCATATGGCTAAAGCTACTAAACTCATATACACCAATCTTCATCAAGGAGAACTCAGAAGGAGTCAGTGGTTGAACTCCTACACTCCACGCCTTCCCTTCCTATCTAAGGGGTAATAGACTAACAAGAGAAAAGCGGAAAAAAAGGAATGTATTTTACTAAAGCCAATCCTAAAGGAGGTTACTCTCCTCCTTATAAATAATGCAAACTGTGGCGGGAACTTTGTACAAATACAAAAATTAAAATATAGTCTAGAAATTGATGCAGAATTCCATATCAAGGATTGAAAATGGCATCAATGATGGCACTATATACAAGTAAAAACTAGAGCACAAAATGAAAGAGTTAAATGAAAAAAGAAAAACATGTGGAAGAAAGTTGTAGTAATTTCTAGCAGAAGTCATTGGATCTTACAGTGCGGAGCCGCTTGATTCCATTACGACCAGCTGCTAGATGTCCATCCTGAGCATTACTTCCAGAAAGAGAAAAAATAGAGACTGGAGATCCATCATCCTGAAAGACAGTTTAGACCAATTAGCAGAAGTAGAATGGCAATGGAGAAGACAACTGAAAGAGCGAATACAAGAAGATCAACTTAGAAATGGTGCACTAACAGATGTGTCATTGTCCTTTTTTCTTTAGAAAGGGTGTCGAGCAGACATTTTCAGAAAAACAACAAAAGTTATATATCCTGATTATAATCTTTTCTAGAGCAATCAATGGCCACATTAGATATAAGCTTAGCTATTCATTACTAAAAATCAAATAATTTCTAACCGAGGAGCATATAGTAGTAGCATACGCATGTTAATAAATGATAAAGATACAGAACAAAGTGATCTCTATCAACTCTTTAATGTGTTAAAGGGGAAAGATTAGGCAATGGAACAGAAAACAGCATAGAGAAGCACTTGGAACAGAGGAGTTAAAAGCGCTTCATATCAATATGTGAGACAGTAAAGCAGCAAATGCAAGAACAGTTATATATAGAAAGCAGAGCGAAACCTAAATAAAGAATGAAATCAAAGAAATTGTTACTTTGGAAGTGCCGCGAGAATGAGTCCAGGAGCCCCAAGCAGAAGGATAGGGATCGGTGATATTGTAAGGGAGATCTTTCAAGCCTCCTGCTCCAGATCCACCCACTACTCCTTTCAAGAATTTGAACATACTTCGTCTTCTCCTTGTGTCAAATTTGGGATCTGATGCAGACACGCTTTCGGCTTGCTCACACCGATGATTATTCCTTCGATCTACACACAGGGAGACACGATTTGTTGAATTTCAGGGGCAAATTTTAAATTTACATCAAATGGAACGCATAATTTATTCACCAACTGGTTTCGTTGGTTTGGTTATTCGGACCTGGTTCCTTGCTTCCCGGTTCACTCTCTCTCCATCTCATTGGGTAGACTTCATCATGGGCCGGGCTTAGGGCCGGCTTTTCGTGTTTCTTATGTAAGTCCAAGTTTAACCCGAGCCCACTCCCGATTTCATTTCTGGAAAATTTACACGCTATAATATAAAGAGAAATTTAGGCTGATATTTGACGGAATTAAAAGTGTAAGGACTCAATTTATACAAATTATATTGAAGCGATCCAATTAAGAAAAATATAATAGCGCAAGGACCGAAATGCATTTTGCCCAAACTTTTAGACCTAGTCACATTATACATATAGATCATAACCAAAAATTGAATTTTATCTTTTTGGGTACATGCCACATCAAGCATAAGTGTACACTATTCACATTATTATCTACAAACTCAGTACTCTCAAAGTGAGTTTTGCTTAACTTTCACCGATAATTCGAAGACTGCTTCACTAGTACAAATTGTATACTGGACATGGTCACTTTAATTTTCATGAAACTCAGTCAACTTTGAAGCAAAGTAGCTATAGTTAATGAACTTGGGCCTAATACATTGTGGTTAGTTGGAAGCTTTGCAATGGTTAATTGTCCCCTTGATTCGGTCCCTTTTTTTTTTCGTTTTGAGAATCTCTGGTATATCTATATTCTCATTTACTACAATCAAATGTCAATGATTGATGACTCTGACTACCAGTAGACAGTACATAAACATAATACACTTGCTGCCACAATCAGAATATTATTATCCAATTCTGATTAAGTAACAGACCTTCCATACAAATACAATGGCTGCATGCCTTGGTTAATTACACATGCATTTTTATAGGTATTGAAGAGAATTAACCCATAAAGAAGGCTCTTGTATTTTTAATTTTTTATTTATATATGATTCTGTTTTAAATTTTATAATTCATTAGCTTCTTATGCTATTCGTTTTCTTTTGGATGACCCAATATAAGGTCCATAAAATATGTTTATTGATTAATTTGGTCTCTAAATTAAAATTTATCTCTTTCTGCAAATTTATAAAAATATATTTAAGTCTTTCTGCTATAAGGGCGTGCGATTCACGCTCCAAAAAGGCTTATCCCCTTAAAATCCCTCCACCTTTTACCCCCAATTCGTTTGCACCCTCACGTTGTAAAACCACCAAATATACCCAAATTACGACCTTTCACTTTTAATTGCACCCTCAAACATTAAATTGATCTCTTTTCACTTGAAAAATGTTCAAATCAATACTTTAAATTTTAACATATATTTTAAAATAGGACTTAATATTTTATTTAAAACAAAAGTAAACCTATTTTTTCAAGTGAAAAGAGATCAATTTAATGCTTGAGGGTGCAATTGAAAATGAAAGGTCGTAATTTGGGTATATTTGGTGGTTTTGCAATGTGAGGGTGCAAACGAATTGGGGGTAAAAGGTGAGGGTTTTTTAAGGGGATAAGTCCTCCAAAAATGGCAGATTACTTGTTAAAAAAAATGCCACACAACTAGCGGAATTTCTAACAAAAATCCATTAAAGGACTTGAAGATCCGTTTTGCTTGAGAGGGAAAAGACAAAATTTAGTTGATGAGCCTTTTCTATTTGTTGCATTTTTTGTGGACGGAAATTATGTGAATGTGAATGTAACTCAATCGCGGTTATATCGTTGACAAATTTTACGTCAAAATGATAAAAGACCCTATAAAATTAATTTTCTATTTATCTAGTCTCTTATTTAAGTTTTTTATTCAACAAACTCGTATACTTACACATTTTTGTTCATGTGTGTTCCTTTTTTCAAATTGGTTATGTGGCCAGTAATCTATCTAATTAGACGGACATTTAAATTCAATTCACACACGTTTCACTATATAAGTAACGCACGCTTCTTCTATAGTGGCAGATCTAGATATATAATTTTAAAGGGGCTAACATATTACTAAATTATTATATATAATTTTTAATATATTTAGTAAAATGAAAATGTTAAATAATTCAAAAGCGAATAAATAATATTAAATTATATGTTTCAAATTTTTTTATAGTATTAATTTGTATGTTTTTAATTGTGTATACAACATAAATAAAATAACAATAAATTAAATGAATTAATATATTTACTTCAATAATTGATATATAATTCATTATGTCTTTTTTCTTGTTAACTTACGAATGGCAGGCATTATTTTTAGATGAATAAAAAATCAAACCAAAAGAACCATCCACCAATAGATTATTTTATATTTTACTAATTACGTCTTCTACCTCAAATTTTGACAGCATATTATTTTTACTCTTTAAAATTCATTAAGGATTAAATATGAAATAAGATAGTAACTATAGGGACGTTTTTATACCTTTTTCCACACACACATTATATATATATAGTTTTTTGACGGCCCGCCATTGCTTCTCCATCCAAAAAATGGACCAATAAATTCAATATAAATTAAGTATAGAATAGATAACGGTAATTTTTAAAGAATCAGATATACAATTTTTAAAAAAAATACAGAGATCGGACATGGATTTGGCCTATTGGAACGGACCCAAGTTGCAGTCTATATGTATGACCCCATGACGTAACATTGAATCGGTTGATGGACCATATTTGCATGGAGTATTTTACTAAATCAAAATTATTAAGAGGGTACTATTATTAATTAAAGGACACTTTATGTATTTACGAGACCATATATATTAGTAGAATATTATATGTAGTGGAGTATTAAAAGTGTTAGTAAATGAGTGTGGGAGTAAATGTATTCAAGGGAACCTAGAAGCAGAGGAATTTGATTGGTAATAGTCATAGCTTCAAAGTTGGGAAAAATCTTCGAGGTCTAAAACTGAAGTGTCATTTTTCAAGAGGGCATGGTCTTCCTCTAGACCGGAACAAATTTATGCCTAGGAGACCCTGACTTGGTCACATTTTCATGCACCGTGTAAAACAAACATAAATACTTTTGAATATTTCCTTAAACTAATTTCTCCATAACCAAGAATTCCACCGCCACCATATATAGAACAATACCCTCTTTTTACATCTCAAAAACACTAAATTACTTGCACTATGGATGATTTCATTTCTTCACTTCTTCGTGGCATCAAGTTGGCTAAAGACCTTGAACCAACCCTACAAAACTTAGCCACCCGACCAGACATGCTCTCCAAGTTAGATGAGATCATTAGGGTTTTCATGGCTGCTAAAGAAACGTTAAATGCTGTAGAACCCAGTCTATACAATCAAGTGTTGCTTCAGCAGCAGGAACCTAATCAAATATATAAGACAATGATGGAGTTGCTTCTAACGCAAGGGACGTTTCCGGCAGGAAGAACTAGAAGCGAGCATATTGTGTCATCGTCAGGTGGAGGTTTGGCCATGGAATTAGGTGGAAGCACAGATGTTCAGACAATGGCTCCATCCTCATTACATAGAACGCGAAGAAGGTGAGAAATTTCACCATTGATGGCCCACTTCCTTTTTGATTAAACATAATTACAGCACTGTGGACAACTCGTGTTTCACTTCATGGACTAAAATTCGCTTTAACGTGGGAATGCATTTTTTCAAGAAACCCTTGTAATAATATGCATGCGACTTTTTATGTTTGAAAGCACTTAACCACCAAAATCAATTTGGACGTACATTATATATCTATACTATATTGTGTCTTATTGTATCCATGCAATGAAGCGTGAATCATGCTTCATTGCATGTATACACTAATACAATCGTTAATAACTCCATCATTGATGCTGCGATGGAGCTGATGGGATAATTCGAATAGTGTAATAAATTACTTGAGGATAGGCTAACAGCTAGTTTTTTTAATGATTTATAGGAAGGATGATGCAGATAGAAGGACTATAAGAGTAGCTGCGCCAAGGATGGGAAATACAGAAATTCCACCTGAAGATGGTTACACTTGGAGAAAATATGGCCAGAAAGAAATTTTAGCATCCAAGTACCCTCGGTAATTCATACATATATGCATTCAATTTTTCTTTTGCTGTCCAAAATTACACTAGTTGATGGAGGTATATCTACAATTTTATTATTGTATTTTAATAACAAATCTAATTTATTTTATCATTATATTCTAAATGCAGGGTAAACGTAAATCCATTTAATTTTATATTTAAGTACCATTCCATTTCACTTTACTTTACCTTATGCATATATAAATACTTTAATTAATTAAATGGAGTTATTAACGATTGAATTTTAGATATCTTTTGATTAAATCTACCAAAATTATAACAACATGATAAAACAAAGTAAATAAATAGTAGATAGTTTCTCTTACTTGGTAGAGATTAAGGCATGTGCATTATTTTCATGCCAAGTTTTACCAAATCTCTGAAAATAATTTGTTAAAAGCAGATTTTGACTCAGTTTTGCAGCCAACCTCAAGTAATAAGATTGAGTCATTGACTGACTCTGATAACATTCAATTATTTAGTAAACGTCTTAATAGGCAGATCATTTAATTTCTATGCCAAAGAAAACGGACTGCACTTGAAGAATTTACTCTTTGAAAAATCAAAGAACTTAATAAACTAGTTGATTAATTAATAAATACTATAGACATAACATATCTGCGCTTTTGGTCCACACGAACCATCATTTTCAGGGGCTATTATAGGTGCACCCACCAGAAATTGTATCAATGTCCAGCCAAGAAACAGGTTCAAAGATTAGATGATGATCCCTCCACCTTCGAAGTAATGTATCGGGGCGATCACACTTGCCACATGTCAGCGACAGCACCGTCAATTCTGATGCCAGCAATGACACAGGAGATGACACAAACAATGGCGGCTGGTCATCATTCACTACCATGGCTGGAATTTAGTTTAGGTGGTGGTGCTAGCAGTGGCAGCGGTGCAGGTCCGTCGACGGTCCGGTATGGTAAAGAAGCTGAGTACCCTGTTGCAGATATGGCTGACGTAATGTTTAATTCTGGCAGCAGTAGTAGTAACAGCATGGAATTGATCTTCACTTCCTTGGAAGAACATAACAAATGGGACCAAGGGGACAAGAAAAATTAAATCGGTGGATTCATTGCTATGTATAACAGTAGATTTAATTAGATATTTCATATTATGTGGATGGCAGCAATTGGCATTAAGTTGTATTGTTTTAATTAATTTGCGGGAAATAGTTTATTTAATTTGTTAGTAAATTTCACTAGATATTTTATTTTATAATATATGTTGTTCCTCATTTTTCATCACCAATTGTCCAATACAATACCGTCCACTAGGTTTGTGATCTATACTTGTTTTCTTTTCGAGAAAAAATATGTACTTGTTTGTTTATTGGGACATCACTTTTGGAGATATTACTGCCCTTTTCACTTTTGGAGACATCACTTCTGGTTTTAACAAGCAGCCTGAAATCCGAAACCGTTCTGGCTTTAATAAGCAGCCTGATTCAATAATCTTAGTAATTTAACTATATATGTTATGCAATTTTCAAAAAAAATATATATATATATGTTATTGTTCGCCTGAAAATATTCCGGACTCGAATCTTTGAATTTATAATCGGGATCGGTTTGAGGTTTGATACTTTAACGAACCTATGCAGATATTCACAGGGCTTGTTTGGTTAAAAACACTTAACCACGTGATCTAAGAAGTAATAATCTGGGAGACACGGACTCAGGCGAGATTAATACCGAAAACTACTCCTAAATTAAAACAATCCGGAGATTGCGGGATAAAAAGCACTGGGCTTGGTTTTTGATTGATTGATTTGTTGATCCAAAAATAATAAAACTCTGAGCTATTTATAGCTACTCATACTTAAGACTCCTAATTTAACTAGGACTAAGACTCTGAAAGAAAATCACTCCTATTGAGCTACAAACTCCTAATAAAATAGAAAAAAGCAATAATAAACAAGCTTTCCGTTGGGCCTTAATCCCTGATAAGCCCGTATGAAGTTCTATTCGGTAATTATTTGGGCCGGTGTAAACAATGCCCCCAACAAGTCTGAAACGTTTATCTTTTGGGCTTGTTCTTCCTTCTCAGCACTTCCAAGCCCACTACTGAGGCCCAATTCGTTCGAAAAAATTTAAAGGGGTGAACATCTATAAACCTTTCGGTACCCCCTTTAAGCCACGTCATCTCCAGCTGTTCTCCACGATGCCACGTTTTGGCCCCACGACCCTTCGGCTTCCTCTGATTTGGTCTTTTAACAAAAATACCATTTCATTTCATCACTTACCTACTCTCTCTGCATTTATCAAGCTTTCTCTCTCCTCAGCAACCTCGAGTAATTCACCAAGTCTCTTCTGGTAAGTTTTCGCCCTAACCTTTCTTGTCTTTGATTCGCCCCTTTTGATCATTCGCCTAACCGAGATATTCTATTCTGCAGTTATAATGGCTGCTCCTAATGACGCTATCGCCGCTCAAGTGACCGACAAGATGAACGAAATCCAAGCCGCTGCTCCAAACACCGATCTTCAGGTAATAGTGAAAACCAACGACGACAAAGAATGTGTCGGACCAATACTCGTTTCGCCCAGTCATCTCTGCGAAATTGCTACCCCTTTTCACGAAGAAGTCCTACCACGATTCTCACTCGCCCACCAGTCTTCCATTTGGGTGAACACAATGTTTAGAAACTGGCCTACAGAGCACAAGGGTTATCAAGAATGGGTAAACCGATTAAAACCTCACTTCGGCCAATTGTGGAAAGATGTTGGCATATACGACATGATCGGCCTCTGCAAAGCGAGCAGACCAATAGCGAAGCATTATATCATGGGGGCTTCCCTCTTCTGGTCGTCCGCTGTCAACTGCTTCTGTTTCAAGTTTGGTATGATGACCATCACTCTCCTGGATCTGGCTGCCATCTTGAACATCCCTGTAATCGGCGAACGTATCTCGCCCAACTTGGACGCCGAAATCCCCGCTTTCAAGCTGTCAAAGGCCCAACGGAGTTACGGTCCCTTCGTCAAACTTTTCATGGGCGAAGAACACTACAAACCAGACGCCAAAGAGCACATCGCCTTCCTGGCCTTCTTTGTGGCGAAGTTCGTACTCTGCACTTTATCTTTCAGAGTTACAACTGACTGCTTCACACTCGCCGCTGCTCTGGCCGAAGGGCGAAAATGTAATTTGGGCGAGTTCATGCTGGCTCACTTGTATAGGAGTCTAAATGAGATCGCCCCTCATGCCGAAACACGAACCTTTCAGTGTCCCAGTGGTCCGCTGTGGGTCCTGCAACTATGGCTCGCCCTTTACTTTCCAGAACTCTTTGAAATCGGCCCTCACATTAAAGCCGATTTGTGCGGCTACCAACTGATCGCTGCCGGCACCCGTCTCCCACACGTTTTGGACGTTTTAGAAGTGTTCACCAACTCCGTTCGTACCTCAGAGCTCTTTTGCCCCATCCTAACTCTGAAGTATCCTCCCTCTTGGTTATACCTCGGCTGGGATAGTGACGACACTGAAGAAGCTCTGGCCGATCCTAAACGGAGACTTGGAGGTCAATATTGGGGTAGCTCTTTAAAGAGCAGGAACTTAATCGCCGGTCTGGAATATAACCGCAGCAGTATAGAGGCATACTGCCCTAACTATGTGGCTCGGCAGTTCGGATATAACCAAGGAATTCCCTGTCCTTTATTGATCTCCGTCAATAATCGCGGGACCTACAGGCCTTCTTTAGAAAATTATGCTGACTTGCAATTCATAACTCGCCTTAATAGAGCATATCTTCCCCCTATATCTGAAATCTCTCGCCCTTCCACCTCACCCAAGTGTACCCCTGAATTTGATAGCTGGTGGGCTTCAGTTGTAGAATCGTGCTTCGACCTCTCTCCAAAAGAAATCCTATCTCTTCATGATTTTTCTTTACCTCCTTTATCAAGAAACCCAACTCATGCCGATCTGTTTCTTTTGCAGGCACCGAAACGTCCCAAATATGAAGGTAACCTATTCCATCTTTTTGAAATTTCTAGGTTCGAACGTTTATACAAATTTAAATACAACCCTTTAGATCGGCCAGGTATGAACCTTAGGATGCAACGTCATAGACGAATAGCTAGGACTAAGTTCAACGAAAAGATGAAAAAAGTTTGGAAAGATAAGTACGAAAAAACATATTCTTATGAATTCTTCTTAGCCCATATTCGCCCAAAGTTCAAATATAAGAGTCCACCAGTTCCTAAATGTAACATGTCCACCCCTAATCCAATTAAACTGCCTAAAAAACGAGTAAAAAAGTCTAAGCCGGTTGTAAATAACGAAGGGGTTACTTATACTGGCATCAGATGTCCCTCTGATGTCGAGGCGATAAGTGAACTGGTCAAACATGGCTACACTAGAATACCAGGTAACAAAGATATCATTTCGCCTTTGAAGCTCTCCATTATTTCATACTAACTTGTTGTTTTTTCAGTTGGTGTGCCGAAATGGGCGAAAGGAGACGTTTATGACACTGATGGCGAAGACCCGCCAGAAGCAAAGAAGTCTCGGCGCAAGCGTCCGGCAAGTAAAAAACCATCTAAGAAGGAGCCCAAGGAACCCAAGGCTAAGAAAATGAGGGCTGAACTCTCCGGATCTCGCCTTTTCGATCCCGCTCCTTCTGATCCTGAAATAAATCGCCCTTCCAGGAGCGCTCATTCCTCTTCAAGGGGTGATACCCAAACGGGGGACGATCGTACTGGCGACGAAGGCATTTCCTTAACGGGGAATCGCTCTTCTCAAAAAACATCGTCAGAAGTTGCCCCGACGGTGTCGCAGATGCTTAACTTTTCTCCGCTTCCTACTCTGCATTCGCCCCTTGGTTCGGACCTGGTGAACCTCCCGGCTCGTCTTGCTGCCAAGACTAAGGTACCTTATTTTTGTTTATTATTGCCTTAACAATGTCCCTATCAGCTAATTTTTTATTGCGGCCAAACATGGCAGATACCAGATGATGTCTCGGCGAAGCCTGATGATCTGGCAGCAAAAGCGGCGGCCTTCCTTAACTCTGACAGTGAGGAAGAGGAGATGCCCGTACCAGAGGTAGAGCAACAGGCCGAAGTGGCCAGCGGTCCTTCTGAGGTATGGGGCGATCATCTAGACGTCGTCGGCTCTTTGAAGGCCCAAGGTGTGGCCATCTTCAAATCTGTTGAAGACTTTGGTCGTCTTAAGAGAGCGGCGACTGCCCTGGCCGATGCCCCTCCAGAGATTTTGGACGAGAAAGCTCGTAGTGCCATGGTCCGACTGTCTGCGTCGCTACCCGCATTTCAAAAGATTTATGATGAGGCGACGCAGATCCAGACGGATCATGACCAACTGACCCTTCAGGAGGCCGAAGCAAAGGAGAAGCTGGAAACGCTCAAGGCTTCTGTGAAAGCCTCTGTTTCGACCCTGGCTGCTCGCCGGGACCATGCCAAGGAGTTAAATGACAAAATCTCAGCCCTGAAGCTCGAGCTGGAGACTGAAGAGAAAGGCATCGGCGAACTTGAAACTGCCATGGATAAAAGCCTTCTTGAGGGGGTCGGCGTGAAGAAGAACCGGAATGAGCTGAAACACAGCCTTGCCAAGATGAAGCCGAAGGTGGATGAAGCCCGGAAGTCTTTTAACACTGTTCGTAGTGAGCTTGGCGATATTTTTAGCCATTTTTAGTTTTGTAATCATTTTTAAGTTCAAAACAATGTCAGTATTTGTCATCTTTTGTAATACTTTGAATCGCACTATGTTTTGATCGGCCTGGGGCCGTATCTTATTTGTGAGCATTATTTTTCGTTAATGTTTATTCGGCCAGAGAGCCGAAATTTTTCGTTATTTACACCTTGCATTGCTTTCAGGTCTGATTATTTTTATATTATCGGTCCGTAATTGATCCGATACGAAATAATGCTCATTTATAAAAAAGATAAGTACAATATGTTGAGAAAAAACGGAGAACCCGTTGAAAAAACCCAACGAATGTGAAACGCCGAAAACGCGAGCCGTGATAACGAATGATCGGCGTTATCTTATAATCGCCGTGTATTCCGTAACATTTCAGGATACTCGGCGGGAAAGCACCAACAGCATTACTCTTCGCCGGCTCCGAATAACCGACGGTCTACGCCCTCCCAACAGCTTGGAACGTACTTTTTCAGGAACTGACCGTTGATCGCCCTATCGTGTTCTTCCCCATCAACATCTGCCAACAAGTAAGCACCGCCTGTTAACTTGTTGACCACGATAAAGGGACCTTCCCAGTTCGGGCTCCATTTGCCAAGCCGAGCGTCTTTGTGGCCGATAGGCAAGATTGCTTTCCATACTATATCGCCTACGGTAAAAGCTTTCCGTTTTACCCGCTTGTTGTAAGCTCTCTCGACCCTTCTTTTCTGGGCTTCTAAGTGGTCTAACGCCGTTAAACGTTCTTCGTCAAGGTCCAGAGAATCTATTACCATCTTGTCGAAGTAATCTTCTTTGGACAATTCGCATTGGTATCTGCGGCGAGTAGACGAGACGGTTAGCTCCATTGGCAACATCGCATCGTAACCATAGACCAGTCTAAAAGGCGAGGTCCCAGTAGCCGACTTCTGACTGGTTCTATTCGCCCAAACAGCTTCTGATAAAAACACATGTCATTGCCTTGGGTTTTCTTCAATCATCTTTTGAACTATGAGCTTGATGGCTTTGTTCGTGGCTTCGGCCTGTCCGTTGGCCTGGGCGTAGTACGGTGTTGAGTGTAACATCTTTATCTTCATTTGGGAGGCCCACCAACTTATATCACTTCCCGTGAACATCGTCCCTTGATCTGTGGTTATGGACTCGGGCAAGCCGTGTCGGTGGACGATGTATTCTTTGAAGAACTTGATCACCGCTTCTTGTGTCGGCGACTTCAAAGGTTTAGCTTCGACCCACTTGGTGAAGTAGCAAGTGGCGATAATCACAAAAGCATGACCATCAGACGAGCCTGGGTATACTTTCCCTATCAGGTCGACCGCCCATCCTCTGAATGGCCAAGGCTTGATGATGGAGTGCAGGTCTTCGGCCGGGACGTGTTGTATTGGGCCGAATTTCTGACAGGCTTCGCAACCTTTGGCATATCTTATGCAGTCTTGTTCCATTTTCGGCCAATAAAAGCCGTATTTATGGATGAGCCACCTCATTCTGGGACCCGCCTGGTGGGCGCCTGCTATCCCTTCGTGTACCTCGGCCATAGCAAGCATCGCCTCTTTCGGACCGATGCATCTGAAGAGCAGCCCTTCAAAGCCCTTCTTATATAGTTCGCCGGCTAAGACCACGTAATTAAGGGCTAAAGTCCTCAACCTCCTATTCGTGGCGTCTGGTTTTTCGAACCACTTCAGGAGCTCGTCCCTCCAATCTTGGGTGACGTCCAGTTGGTAAACCGAGAACTGTCTTTCGTCGATCGTGATGCCCCCGGTGTGGAGATTTGGTAATTCCCTCTCTATGGCGTCGAATTCAGCGTTTACCCTGTAACCGCTTCCGTGCTGAGCTAGGTCGTTTGCAACACCGTTATCGGCCCTCTCCGTGTACTCTATTCTCGTGTCTTGGAAGCCTTCGATCAGGTGTTTCGCCTTGTTGCAATACCTCACCAATAGCTCGGACTCGCATTTAAATTCTCCTGTCACTTGTTTAATGACTAGCAAAGAATCTCCTTTTACACTGATCGCCCGTGCCCCTAGCTCGGCTAAAATCTCAAAACCGAATATGAGGGCCTCATATTCTGCTTGATTGTTGGTGCATTCGAACTGGAGTCTGAATGATAGCTGGTAGGATGCCCCCAAGGGTGTGACGATGTGTACTCCCGCGCCTGCCCCCTGGCTTGTCCTGGATCCGTCGAACCACATCTTCCACACGGCGATGTCGAAGGACGTGATGTCTACTCGACCAGGTGTCTCTTCCTTGAGGGCAATACCAGGGTGATCGGCCAAGAAGTCTGCCAATATTTGTCCTTTTACTGCTCTTTGAGGAACGTATACCAATGTAAACTCGGACATTGCAATCGCCCATTTTCCAATCCGATTCCTCAGGTATGGCTTCGATAAGATATACTTAATGATGTCGGTCTGGGATAATACATACACTACGACCGGCAACATATAGTATCGCAGCTTGCAGCATGTGAAGTACAGGCATAGACACATTTTTTCTATGTCGGTATAGCGAATCTCTGTGTCCATCAATCCTCGGCTTAGGTAGTAGACTGCTCTCTCGACCCCATCGTCCTCTTGGGCGAGCATACATCCTAGGGATTCGTGTGCAGCCGATAGGTATAGCAACAACGGCTTATTCGGCTTTGGAGGGGTCATTACCGGAGGTTTCGCCAAGTAACCTTTCAAATCGTCAAACACCCTCTGTTGCTCGTCCATCCATATCCACTCATCGGTTTCTCTTCCCCTCAGCAAAACACTCCAGCTGCGAAGTCGGCCTGCTGTGTTTGCTATGAATCTTCTTAAAAAATTGATTTGACCGATGAGCCTCTGGAGCTGCTTCTTGGTTTTGGGTGGTTCAGCATTGATAATCGCCTTGGCTTTGTTCTTATCTATTTCTACTCCCCGCTGGTGAACCAAGAAACCCAAGAAGTTTCCAGCCGAAACGCCGAAAGCGCATTTCAGAGGATTCATTTTTAACCCATTACGTCGTATACGCTCGAAACCTTTCCGGAGATCGGCCAAATGAACTTCGCCGGTGTTTGATTTGATTACGACGTCGTCGATGTAGACCTCAAGGCATTCAAGGCCTCTGAACATCTTGTTCATCGCCCTCTGATATGTTGCCCCTGCGTTTTTCAAGCCAAAAGGCATCACGACCCATTCGTACGCTCCGATCGGCCCGGGGCATCTAAAAGCCGTTTTGGATATGTCCTCTTTGCTGATTGGAACTTGGTTGTACCCAGAGTGAGCATCGAGGAAACTGAGTATCGTGTGTCCAGCTGCCCTGTCAATCAGCATATCGGCCACGGGCATTGGGTATTCGTCCTTGGGCGTGGCCAGGTTTAGGTTCCGAAAATCAACGCATACTCGTAGCTTCCCGTTTTTCTTCATTACTGGTACGATGTTAGAGAGCCATTCGGTGTATTGGGCTTCCCGAATAAACTTGGCATCTTCCAGCCGCTTAATCTCATCTTGTATGAGAGTATCCACTTCCCTGGACATTCGCCGGGGAGGTTGCCGAAATGGCCGAAATCCACTCTTTAATGGAAGCTTATGTTCGGCGATATCAGGATCAAGGCCCGGCATTTCCTCGTACGACCAGGCAAAACAGTCGCGGAACTCAATGAGTAGGGCGATCAGTTGCTCTCTGAATCCTTCGTCCAGTCCTGCGTTGATGTATATGGGTTTAGGCGATTCATCTGTCCCCAGATTGATTTCGAGGAGATCGTCCTGTACTTGGGCGGGATCATCTTCTAACTTCCCGGTTGCCAATCGTATGTCCCCAATCCGCAGCGATCCTGTTGGGTCTTGCTCCTGGTCCTCATAGATGCATTCGGCCGAATCAATATCATACAGCGAGGTTAACTGTCTAATTTTCTCCCTCAATTCTTTATGTCGTGCTATCATTTTGAATCTTTGAGGATGGTGGATCGGCCTTTGCCCCCGAGGGTCACTGATACCGGCCGATCCGAGTTAACAAGCAAGCGAGGAACGCTCGTTTCTCCTTTCGAACTAAGGGATTGTATGTTGCGCACCTCTTCATCGTACAAACGTGCTTCGAGTACGTTATGGTCCTCGCCGAAGGGGTTGGGGTCACCCTGTACAACTTCGGCCTCGCCGTCATCTCGCCATATGAAGAGCATCTGATGCATAGTTGAGGGTATACACATGTTGGAGTGTATCCAATCGCGGCCGAGCAAAATGTTGTAATTGCTCCGGGCGTTGACCACGAAAAACCCTTCTTCGGTTTCTACTCGCCCTACCTTAATTCTGAGGGTAATGTACCCCTCGGCAGGTGTCTCGCCCCCTGCGAAGTCAGTCATGTAAACGTCGGTCGGGTCAAGCTGATCCCGCGTTATGCCCAATTTTTTGAGCATTTTCGCCGGTAGTATGTTGACGCCAGCCCCGTTGTCGATGAGGACTCTGTTAATCGACACCCCGTTTAGATCGGCCTTGATGTATAGCGGCCGAATATGCCTGGTCATCCTTGTTGGAGGTTTACTGAGGGATACTACCGCGGTATCATCGGCGCTATCTCCTTCTGGTACGATTACATCGCCTTCCAACGTTGCCTTCTGCCCTGGTTTACTTCTGTATGAGTTGGGAAGCGTAACCACTTTCACTCCGTATTCGTCTCTTACCACCGGGACCCAGGCTTTCAACATGCCTTTCTTGTGCGAAACGACGACCCCGCGGTCTTTGGGCAATCTTGCTTTAAGCTGGCCATCGTGGTGCGATACCAGTACGTCCTTGTAGGACGATCGGCCGCTGGAATCTTCATCATCCTTGTGAACTACCGCCGCAGCAGACACATCGGCCGCTTGTTTTTCGATCTTCGGCATCCATACCTTCCTTACCTTGGCATTTCGCCTTTCAGGTGATTTGGTGTCCGCGTCGGCCTGGTTCCTTGCCCCCAGTCTCTCGGTTATTGGCCTACTTCCGTGCTGCTCTCTGGGAGCCGAATCTGCCCCGTGATTCGCCCGCGACTCTTGTCTCAGCCTTTGCATTCGCCTCTTCTGGGTTTTCGTCATACGAGGGGTCTCCTCCGTTGGCCGAAATATCCTCTTGAATACATTAGTGGCAGGCCTCCTTTGTGGCTCATGCCTCTGCCACTGTTCTGTGGGCGATTTTGGTTTAAAGGTCTTGGGATGCTTCCTCGTGTTATCGCTTCCCTTGACTTTAAAACACGTACTGCATGATGGGCACGTCATATCTGCAGTAGGCGAGTTATACCGCTTCCTCTTCTGTTGTTGAGGTTGCCTTTTTTCTCCTCGCCACTTAGAACCGTCGGTCTCTACTCTCGGCTTGGGTCTTCTCGGATTCCACTTGCTCCGTATCTGCCCTTGCTCTAGGTAGCTATCAAAGTGAGGCCGAACTGTGTTAATAGACACGTATTTGGCATCGGCCTCTTTCTTCGTTGGGAACAAGAGTTTCCCTTCGTTAATCGCCTTCTGAACCACGTTTCTGAAGTTTACGCAGTTGTTCGTGCTGTGCCTCCAGGAGTTATGGTACTTGTAATAATCCTTACCGACTAGCTCTTCCGACGGTGGAATCGTATGACCTTCGCTTTTGTCGTCGGCCTTAGTCAGGTCGAATGAATACTCTTTTTGTACTACCGCGGTCTTATTCCTTTTAACAAAGCCAGGCTTTCGCAAGGCCGAACATTCCAGGGGTTTCGTTCCCAAATATTCGGCCATGTTGACTTCATCCTCGGAACCACTATCTTCGCTATCGGACACCACGGCCACGTCAAGCTGGTCTTTATAATAGGTCCCTTTAGATGCGCCTCTCCTCTGTTCTTTCTCCTGGAGGAGTCTTTCGTAGCTCGTCACCCTGTTTGTTAGCTCGAACAAGTCCCGAAACCTGTGGCCCTCGAAATGCTCCCTCATAGCGAAACTCATTCCTCTTACCACCATCGGTACGCAATCGGCCTCTGACATTTTGGTGGAGCACCTAGTCCTGAGGTTTCTAAATCGGCCGATATACTTTTCTGCCGACTCACTTGGTAGCTGTGAGATTCGGGCGAGGTCAGCCAGGGTGACATCAGGTGGTGCCCTGTAAAACTCTTCATGGAAGAGGATTTCGAGATCCTTCCATGTGTCCACCGAATTGGGCGACAATCTAGAGTACCACGTGAACGCCATTTTCGTCAAAGAGCTGGCGAAAAGCCGGAGCTTCCAGAAATCGTGAGCGGCTGCTTCGCCGCATTGGGCTGAAAACCGGGCGACATGTTCAACCGTCGACTGACCCTTCTCCTCGCCCGAAAACAAACTGAACTCTGGCACTTTATACCCCCTTGGGAAAGGATATAACTTGTCGATCCAGTCTGGATACGGTTTCATGTACGATGGGCGAGGCATAGGTCGCAGATCCACCCCGAGCCTTTCTAGCATGTCCACGAGTTGCCCTTGATTGTATATACTTGGATCGCCTCCCTCGGAGTACGATCGTTCGCCCGTGTTGGGCTCCTGGGTGTTGGCTCCAGTAGCTCCCCCTTGTGGCCTAGCCTCGCCTTGTGGGTTGGACGAGCTTGCTCCCGGATGATCGGCCCTTCCTGAGAACTCGGCCTCGTTCCTTGTTAAGAGCTTAACGGAACCATATGTATACCCCATCTTGTTAGGTTGTTGTTCGGCCGAACCACCTGGTTGACCAAAACGGCTCGGTGTTTGGTTCTGTTCGGCCCTTCTGTACCCTTGATCGGCCGCGGATTGCCCAGAAAATAATCGCCCTAGGTTTTCCATTGCCTTGTTGAGGCCATCTAAGTTCCCTTGGATCTGCCTCTGGACCGACGTTTGGTCGGCCATGATGTTCCTCATCACTTCGGACATCTGATGCATAGCACCGTCGAACATTTGCTTGTTCTCTTGCGCTATTTCGCCCCTCATGGCCGAGAAGTCGGCCTGTGATAAAGAAGGGCGAGAGGGAGGAAGCTGGCGCGAGTAGTCTATCATGTCATCGGTCGCGTCGTCGATCTTGTCCTTAGGTAGGCTCCCCTCGGTGTCCGTTGTGTTTGGCACCTTGCTTGATTGGTTCACCTGTTTATCCTTGGCCATGGTCTCTGATCTATCCGAATCTGATTCGTCTACTATGTCACCTTCCTTCCGTTGTTGTCGGCGTATAGACCGAGCGTGCCTGGAATCGTCCTTAAAGTCCGTTTTTGTGCTAACCATAAACTGGTCCCCAGTGGAGTCGCCAAAAGATGTTCGCCTGGAAATATTCCGGACTCGAATCTTTGAATTTATAATCGGGATCGGTTTGAGGTTTGATACTTTAACGAACCTATGCAGATATTCACAGGGCTTGTTTGGTTAAAAACACTTAACCACGTGATCTAAGAAGTAATAATCTGGGAGTCACGGACTCAGGCGAGATTAATACCGAAAACTACTCCTAAATTAAAACAATCCGGAGATTGCGGGATAAAAAGCACTGGGCTTGGTTTTTGATTGATTGATTTGTTGATCCAAAAATAATAAAACTCTGAGCTATTTATAGCTCCTCATACTTAAGACTCCTAATTTAACTAGGACTAAGACTCTGAAAGAAAATCACTCCTATTGAGCTACAAACTCCTAATAAAATAGAAAAAAGCAATAATAAACAAGCTTTCCGTTGGGCCTTAATCCCTGATAAGCCCGTATGAAGTTCTATTCGGTAATTATTTGGGCCGGTGTAAACAGTTATGCACAAATTATAACTAATCAAGCTGTTGAGTTATGGCTCATATCAATTCTATTTAGATTAGCATACTTAATCCTTTATTTAACATTGTTTTTCTTTTGGAATTTATAATCTAGTTCCTTAATGGATTAGGACATAAATTGTGTTTTAAGGGTTCACTATAAATACAGGTATGACCCTATTGTAAACTCACAACAAACATATAGAATAAATTCTCTCTCTGTCGTGGAGTAGATCGTATTGATCGAACCACGTAAAAAATCTTGAATGATTCTTTTCTCTTTTCTTATTTATTTTCTGCTGCGCTAACAAGTGGTATCAGAGCCTAGATTTCAAATCTGAGATTTTAGGTATTTTGTTGATTGAAGATGTCGCTTCATAAATTCGATATTGAGAAATTCAATGGTTCGAATGACTTTACTTTGTGGAAAGTCAAGATGAGGGCTGTTTTGGTTCAACAAGGATGCGTTGCGGCGTTAGGAGGAGAAAGCAATTTACCGGAAGGTTTGTCTGTGGGAAAGAAGGCAGATATTATGTCAAAGACACATAGTACGATTTTATTGAGTCTTTCTGATGAGGTATTGAGAGAGGTTATCGGTAAAGGAACTGCTGATGCTTTATGGGGAGCGTTGGAAAGCAAGTTTCAGAAGAAATCTCTTACAAACCGGTTGTATCAGAAACAACATTTGTATACATTGAGGATGACAGAGAATACTCAGGTAAGAGATCATGTTAATAACTTCAATCGAATTGTTATAGATTTACAAGGTGTTGGTGTTTCGATTGAAGAAGAGGATCAAGCCCTCATTCTTTTATGTTCTTTGCCCAGTTCATATGAAAACTTTGTTGATACAATGTTATATGGTAGAGATTCGATTTCTGTTAGTGATGTAAAGGATGCTTTGCAATCCAAAGAACTAAAGAAAAAGGTCTCTAACTCTAATGAAGAGGAATCAGTTTCTGGTCTTGTGGTGAGTCGGGGCAGGAGTCATGAGAGAGATTGTGGGAAAGGAAACAGGTCGCTTTCCAAATCGAAGTCTAATGGACGACGATGCTATCACTACAAGGAGAAGGGGCACTTTAGAAGAGATTGTCCAAAGCTGAAAAAGGGTGGCGAAAACAAGGAATCAAGCGGTAATGCTAATGCAGCTGTGGTACAGGAGAGTTCCGATGAGGAAGAAAGCGGTGATGTTTTGACTGTGAGTACATCAAGTTCTGATAGTACCTGGGTCCTAGATACTGGTGCATCTTATCATATGTCTTCTAGAAAGAAATTGTTTAATTCTTTCAAGGAGTGGAATGGCACTGTAAAGGTGGCGAATGATAAGGAGCTTGCTGTCAAGGGTAGTAGTTCTGTTCAGATCAAGATGTATGATGGTATGATTAAAACATTTGATGCTTGGTTTATTCCTGAGCTGCGGAAGAACTTGATTTATGTGGGTACACTTGATAAACAAGGGTACAACCATTCAGGCGGAGATGGACATATCAGAATTTCTAAAGGTGCTTTGACTGTGATGAAGGGTGTGCTACAACACGACATTTATATTCTCATAGGGAGTGCGGTAGTGGGAACAGTGGCAGTTGCTCGATCCTTGGAGGTACATGATAGTAAAACCGAGTTGTGGTATCAGAGGTTAGGTCATATGAGTGAGAGAGGGCTATCCATATTGAGTAAACAAGGGTTGTTCAAAGGAGCGGAAACGGGGAAGCTGGAGTTCTGTGAAACTTGTATTCTTGGCAAGCAACGCATGGTGAAATTTACTTCTGGAAGGCACACTTCTAAAGGCATCCTGGATTATATTCACTCGGATTTATGGGGTCCTGCTCGGGTTGAATCCCATAAGGGACTCAAATATTTTGTGACCTTTATCGATGACTACTCGAGAAAGGTGTGGTTGTATTTTCTGAAATCGAAGGATGAAGTGTTTGGGCGGTTCAAGGAGTGGAAGACCATGGTTGAAAAGCATACTGGAAGACAAGTCAAGACACTCAGGACGGACAACGGGTTAGAGTTTTGCAATGCACAATTCGATGACTTCTGTAGAAAGGAAGGTATAGTGAGGCATCACACTGTACGATACACACCACAGCAGAATGGGGTTGCAGAGCGGATGAACCAAACATTACTGCAGCGTGCTCGGTGCATGCGATTAAATGCGGGTCTTCCAAAGCGTTTCTGGGCTGAAGCAGTTAACACTGCTTGTTATTTGGTGAATAGATCGCCATCTACTGCAATTGATTTGAAGACGCCTCAAGAGGTATGGTATGGTAAACCCTTTGATTATTCTGGCTTGCGTGTTTTTGGTTGTGTTGCCTATGCTCATATTAGTGATGGTAAACTTGAGGCGAGGGCAATGAAATGCATATTTCTAGGGTATGCGACTAGAGTTAAAGGATATAAACTGTGGTGCACAGAGATGGATAGAACTCCAAAACTGATTATTAGTAGAGACATAACCTTTGATGAATCTACTATGTTTGGCCAGAAAGAGGAACTTGGTGATCTTGCAGGAAAAACTGATATGGGTGCTAGCCAGAAGGTGGAGTTTGTAGCTCCAAATAGGATTACTACTGATCCTATAAGCGAGCCTAATAAAGAAGTGGTAGAAGAGAGTATAGCAACAAAGAGAGGAAGAAGGCAAATCAGAACACCAATGAGATATGTGGATTGTGTTGATACGGTTGATACTAATCATATTGCTTATGCTTTGGCAATAAGTGAGATCATTGATTCTGATGAGCCGCAGTCGTATAAAGAGGCAGTGCAGAGTAGAGAAGCATCTGAATGGTTAATTGCCATGAATGAGGAGATGCAGTCTCTTGAGAAGAACAGTACATGGGAGTTGGTACCTCGACTAAAAGGAGTGAAACCGGTAGTATGCAAATGGGTCTTCAAGAAGAAAGAGGGTATTCCTGGAGTTGAATCAGCTAGATTCAAGGCGAGACTTGTAGCGAAGGGTTTTTCACAAAAGGAGGGAATTGACTACAATGAAGTATTCTCACCTGTTGTGAAGCACAAAACCATTCGGGTTCTTCTATCTATGGTGAGTGCGTTGGATCTTGAGTTAGAACAACTTGATGTGAAAACAACATTCTTGCATGGGAGTTTAGAGGAGCAGATTTATATGTCACAGCCGGAGGGATTTCTTGATTCTGATCACAAGGACTATGTGTGTTTGCTGAAAAAGTCCTTGTATGGTTTGAAGCAGTCTCCTAGACAATGGTACAAGAGGTTTGATGCTTTCATGCTTTCTCATGGGTATGTTCGAAATCAGTTTGACAACTGTGTGTACTCTAGGAAGCTGCCTGATGATTCCTTGATCTATTTGTTGCTATATATGGATGATATGTTAATTGCAGCTAAGTCAAATTAATGACTTGAAAGTCTTGTTGAGTAGTGAGTTTGAGATGAAGAATTTGGGCGCAGCCAAGAAGATTTTGGGCATGGAGATTTGGAGAGATAGGAAAGAAGGCCTGTTGTATGTTTCTCAATAGAAATATATTGAGAAGGTGTTGCAATCTTTTCAAATGGACAACTCTAAGCCAGTAAGTACTCCTTTGACGTCACATTTTAAATTTGATGTTAATGCACTACATAGTACTGATGCTGAGAAGGAATACATGAGCGCTGTTCCGTATTCGAGTGCGGTTGGAAGCTTGATGTATGCAATGGTCTGTACAACACCTGATTTAGCACATGCTGTTAGTGTGGTTAGCAGATTTATGAGTAATCCGGGAAAGACTCATTGGGAGGCGGTCAAGTGGATTATGCGGTATTTGAAGGGAACGAGTGGCATATGTCTGGTTTATGGTTCTAGTGGTGGTTCTGATGGAATTGTGGGCTATACAGATTCCGACTATGGAGGAGATCTTATTCGAAGGAGGTCCTTAACATGTTATATCTTCACCCTGTATGGATGTGCTATTAGTTGGAAAGCAACTTTACAATCTACAATTGCTTTGTCTACAACTGAGGTGGAATACATGTCATTGACAGAAGGGGTCAAGGAAGATATGTGGTTGCAAGGTCTGATTGATAGCTTGGGTTTAGAAGTTCAAAAGCCTGTGATTTATTGCGATAGTCAAAGTGCTTTGTGCTTGGCGAAGAATCTGGTGTATCATGAGAGATCAAAGCACATTGATGTGAGGATGAACTTCATTCGGGATGTCGTGGAAGACAAGAGATTTCTTATAGAGAAGATAGCCACTGCAGTTAATCCAACAGATATGTTGACAAAGCCATTGCCAATTGAAAAGTTCAAGCTTAGCTTGGACTTGGTTAATGTACGCATTGTATGAGGCCCTTAAAGGGCATGGATGGCAGAGAGAGAGTTGGTCTTGCTTAACTTTGACTTTGGAGTAATTTTAAGTCAAGGTGGAGAGTTTATTCTGTGATGCAATTTGGTGGCCTTTGTGATTTGCTGAAGAAGGTTTCAGGATTAATCTTGTTGGGTGTATTCGCCAAGGTGGAGATTGTTGAGTTATGGCTCATATCATTCCTATTTGGATTGGGATACTTAATCCTTTGTTTAGCATTGCTTTTCTTTTGGGATTTGTAATCTAGTTCCTTAATGGATTAGGACGTAAATTGTGTCTTAAAGGTTCACTATAAATACATGTGATGACCCTATTGTAAACTCACAACAAACATATAGAATAAATTCTCTCTCTATCATGGAGTAGATCGCATTGATCGAACCACGTAAAAAATCTTGTGTGATTCTTTTCTTTTTTCTTATTTATTTTCTGTTGCGCTAACACAAGCATTCGACATATACATAAGCTATAGGAAACTTTATATATCTTCATTAGCAAAAAGTTCGATTTCATCAAAATGAAAATCACTATCAAAATCCACAGAAGTAGCAATGTTGAAACTTTGACAAGTGTCCTCTGTGGAATGAGGCAAACTGAAGCAGGTAGGCGACTCAAATGCCACAAAATCTTTCCACACCATCATAGAGTCGGTTATATGAGTTGAGGTTTCTTCTTCATTGCATTCTTGCCTTACAACAATAGATTCCGAGAGATTGTTATCAAGAATCAAGTCGTCCCTGCAGGTATGATGGCCAATGTAAGTTGTGCAGTACACTTGCGGGTCTTGTTCCATTTTCTGAACTTGTTTTGTTGCTTTGCAACCTCGATCATACTTGTGTGTGCACCTAAAGTAACTCCTGCAATATGCCCATCAACATCAAAACCTAGAACACTACACAAACAGGTCATCAAAGCACGACCATCTTCAATAGGTACCTCATATACTTAGCATTGAGGATCTGCTTCTGCCCGTATTTTCTCCAAGCACGACCATCTTCAATCGAGGCAGAGACAGTTGCCCACGACTCTGAACTCTTTCTGCAGCCAATTTAAGTTTGATTATCAACTAATCATGTAGGGTTGAAGTTAAATAAAAGTGTGTGTATATATACTTACTTTCTCTTGTGAGAACCTCTCCCGTCCTTACAATTAGCTCTCTTCCTGCTCTCACCTGAAGCTTCAGACCTCCGGTCATCACAACCAACTGAGTCCACTTGCGATGTAGGAGCTAGATTCATCTCACAAACCTCAGCAGAAAGCAGAGAAAGAGCCTGAGTGAAAGATGTTAAGATGTGGAGTACAAGTTGATGTTGCAAAGTGAAAAAAGCATCATCCCCTTGAGGTTTCTTGAAAAGAATTTGAAGTTGAGTTGCAAAGTCTTGGCCTTGAATCAGCTCTTTCACCACACTGTCCTTGCTCATCATTGATAGCTTGTCAGGCCAATTTCTTGAACTGTTACGTTGCTATTATAATTTATATGTAAATGTATTCCTATATCCTATCATTCAAAGCAGAGAGCAATGGATTATAATTGAGTTATTATGATGATGTTGCTTAATGGAGAAAAAAAGGGTGGGGAAATAGAGAAGAAAATTGTAGGAAGGAGGCATGATACTGAAAGTGAATGGAAGTTCCAGAAACATGATGCTGACAAAGGGGTATGTGACGTTTTCACCATGATGCAATGCTTTCTTCAGTCTTCTCTTGGACAATTAATCAAGGATTCTATATTGGGCTTTTTATATGAAATACTGTTTTTTTCCAACATTTACTTTTTTTACCACCCCTTCTAGATCTTTACATTTCATACCAGCTTTCTTTTCTTTTATACTACTTTTTAAAAAAACTTTACTTTTTATATTAATTCATATTTTCCATCATTTTCTTTCATTATTTTTAATTATTTTTTTCACCATTATATTCATGCACTTAATATTCATCACATGTTTTAATTTCAATTTTTTTAATTTTTTTAATTTTTTTTAATTTTTTTGGATTTTGACTTTTTTTTTATTGCTGATGTTTTTTGTCAGTTATAATATCAACATGAAATCAACACGAAATCAACATATATAATAAATTTATTAATTTAAATTTTTCAATCTTTTTTTTGCACTAATTTTTATTTTTTAAACATTTTTTCAATTTGATATCAATTTTTTTATTTTATTTCACATATAATTTGTTCTTTTTCGTTGATGTTAAATCAAGTAAATATCAACATAATATCAACACAATATCAACATAAGATCAACATTGTAACATTACAATAATTTAACATCATTATTGTCTTCTTCACCGATGATAAAATCAACAAAATATCAACCGAAAATCAACACAATATCAACACTGTAATATTACAATAATTCAACATAATTATATGTCTTCTCCTTGATGCTACCATATTATTTCTAGTCTCAATTTAATTTAATTTAATATTTTTAGTTGATTTCACAAACATTATTATTTTATTTTTCAATATTAAAATATAAAAAAATCAGTTGATATTAACATAAGTCAATATAAAATCAACAATACTGTAACATTACAATAATTCAGCAATCAATCATCATCAAGAAATCGTTTTGCGGAATAATAAAAACGCAAAAACACAAAAAAATGCAGAAATAACAGAATTTTATTCTATAAAATCACAAAATTATTCTACATAACATGAAATGAGTATTAGATTCTTTAAAGATACTCTTTATACATATTTAATGGTGAAAAAACAGTAATAAATAAATAAATTACAGATATGAAAATAAAAGAAAGAACAAAAAATTTCAGATCTGAAATCAAAACGATAAAAGAAAGCTAACGGCGAAATGAAGGCAGAACGGCGGAGGCGAAACGACGAAAATGGAATGGCGGAGGCGGATTGATGCAAAGAACAAAAGGTGAGTTGAGAGAGAAAGGAGAGAGAAATCGGAGGAGAGAGAAAATAATCTTGTTTATAAGTGTTTGTGCTATTAGGGCTCTATTTATATGAATGGTATAAAAGTAATAATTTTTTTTTGTATGTTAGTTTTAAGAGAAAATTACAAAACTATACAAAAAGAGGAAGAAAATAACAACAATGCTAAATTTGCTGAAATATCACATGAGCACCTCAAAAAATTGAAACTTTACATGTAATACCTTCCCAATGAGAATGCAACACATGGCACGCACAAAACAAATAAAAAAAGGTCAAAAACGCGTCAGAAACGCGTCTGACATGCGTCTGACATGCGCGTCAGATTGCGTGCATCAGTCACGCGTCATTTTGTCAAACTATTCAAACATGTATCATTTATGTATCTGTTATGTATTGGATATGTATCAAACACATATCTGATTATTATTTTTTCATATTTCTAAAATAAAAATAAATAAATAAATATATTATTAATATGTACTATTTATATGTCTCTAAGGTGTATGTATAATATATTTTAAATTAAAAGATATATATATATATATATCACGTGCTTTAATAAAATTCACGCATCAAATTATATATATTATTGATATGTTACTATTCACTATAAATTGAAATATAAAAATAATAAGTTGTGATTTTTTTAACTCAACTTTGATCAATATAAACATCCTCACTTGAATTACAACCACTATTATATACAATGTATCAGAGATCTATCGATAATACTACATTTCAAAATACACACATAATACATATATTAAAATAAAAATTATAGGTCTAAACTATTTCTGATATGTATAAAAGATGTGTCGAATATGTATAGTATTTGTATTTGAGTTATATATTTAACGTATTGAATATATAACTTACGAGTAATTGAAATTTACCTATAACATATATTAAAATAAAAACATGTCATATGCTCTGTAAATTGTGTAAATTATTTATCAATGATACGTGTTAAGGATATATTTGTCATGTTTTAATTGTATATGAAAGATATATCTAAAAATACATCTAAAAGACATATATATTTATATAATATATATTTAAATATTCTTTGTGTTTCTGATATGTATTAATGACGTATGCAAGATGTATCGGAAATGTATAGGAGATGTACCGAAAATGTATCTCGAAGGCATTGAGGTACCACCATTGACGAGAAGTCGCATATCAAGGATATATTTATCATGTAATTATATATTAAAAATTTACCTAATAAATACATTTAAGAAACATATCAAACACGTTTGATGAATTAATATATATTTAAAAATAAATATAAACTGTTTCTAACATGTATCTGATATGTATAATATATGTATCTGCTATGTATAACATATGTATAACATAGATAAAAAAAAGCAGAAATCTAAAAAATTAGAGTTGGACTCAATACCATTCAACAAACACTTACAATTAGATACTGAACTTTTCTATCTTTTTTTTTACAAAGAAAGTTAAAATGTATCCTTTACCTAATATCTAAATACTTTTTCATATGTTTGGTTATTCTTAAGAAAGTTTTGTGAAAAATAAGAACAGGTGGTATAAGCATTTCAAGCAGGGTACTGCAAATCTAAACCTCTCAAAGGCTAGTTTTATCACAGCAAGAGAAAAAAACTAAGATATCCTTACAAACAAATTATGTAATCATTCACAAACTCTATTTAATTAAAAAAATTAACACAAAACATAATTTAGGCAAAGTTTCTAAGTATGCAGTAGAAATCTCCAGCTAAGTATGCAGTAAAATTTAGATTAAATCAACAAACCTAACTACCAAGCTAGTGGGCTAATCAGTTATTACTGGCTTTTTAAAAAGGTCAAGGTGAGCTTAATTCTTATCAATAGCCAAATTGTGAAGTGTGTTTAGTTGGAAAATTATCCAATACAACCGTTGTGCCATGTTATTCATGCAACAAATCAAGCCATGTAAAATTTGTAATGATTAAAAATTCAAATAATAATTGAAAAAATTTCTATCGCAAATACTAATTGACTTGTTGTACATATGACATGGAACAACTATTGCATGGGATAAACACTCTATTAGTTGATGTTTTTGTAATATAATATAAATATTAGGTTTTTGCAAATTAAATGACTTAAATTATATTTTTTTATTTTTTAGATACAAATTTAATAAATTAATAATTTTAATAATTATTAAATTAATAATTTTAATAATCAATAAATTTTTGGTCCGCTATGTATATTAATTATAAGAGGGTCTGTATCTAGTTTGAAGTCTATTAAATTAATGAAATTTTATTTATAAAAAAAGGGAATATAATGGAGTTTTAAATATTTTTTTTATATAAACTTTGTTATTTTAAGAGATTAATTTATAAGGAGATAAATGAAATGGTGAGTATAGAATGAAGTCTCGTAAACTATATATGCATTGTCACGTTGGATTTGAAATTGAAATAGAGAAGGACAGTAAAAAAAGAAATGGTAAAGTTAATTGTAAAGTTGGAATAGAGAAAGACACATGTTAATTTGAGAGAGAGTTAGCATTAGGTAAAATAAATATGAAAACTGGCACATTAATTGTAAAGTTAAAATTAGCATTGATGTAAATAATTAGAAGGGTTAACACTATTGTAATAATTGAGCGTGTTTAGCTCATTTTTGTAATTTTCTCTTGTTTTAAAATATCAAATATGAATTAGTATAAAAATAAATCAAACTTGAATATTGGTAATTTGAGTAAAAAGCCCTTCTATATTCTAATTGGACTTAGACAATACTAAAGTTTAGGCCCAATACGAAACCACGCCTGTAATTATAATAATTTAAAACCATTATCCAACAACAGCAGCCTCAAAGAGGCAGAATGGTGATTAGGTGCAGATCAGCTCCATTGCTCTCCCCCAGCATCTCAAGATTTATCAAACACTCTTCTATTTCTTCTTCCTCTCGCCTTCCTATTTTCTTTAAAACGAGGATTGATTCTCTCAGCTTACCTAAAAACATGACTTTACCCTCTATTGCTAACT
Organism: Mercurialis annua; assembly: GCF_937616625.2. Lineage (NCBI taxonomy): Eukaryota > Viridiplantae > Streptophyta > Magnoliopsida > Malpighiales > Euphorbiaceae > Mercurialis > Mercurialis annua. Next base: position 43,297,751 of record NC_065577.1, read on the forward strand.
GCTTCTCTTCTACTGCTGCTGCTGCTGCTGCTGCTGCCACGGCCACTGCCCCAGTTCCCATTGAATCCACTTTGGTGGTGCTTTCGTTCTACAAGTTCGCTGATTTTCCTGACCACGCTCATATGCGAAACTCCTTGAAGGACCTCTGCCAGCAGCTGGTATTTTCCCCTCATTTTTAGCTCATCTTGTTATTCTACTGCTTACTATCTTTCTTTGAGCGCACACCTCTCTGAACTGATCCTCTCCAGCGTGTTTCAGGCGGTATCATTCTCGCACCTGAAGGAATCAACGGAAGCATATGCGGGACTAGGGAATCCGTGGACAAAGTGATTGACTTCATCAAAAGCGATGAACGGCTGAAGGGGCTCAGACAGATGGAATCACCTGTCACTCCTGAGGATGAAGCTATCCATCATGGACACAGTGACACTTCTCCTCTGGCAGCAGGAGAGGATACCCCCTTTCGGTGGGATCATGTCAGGGTCAAGGTGAAGAAAGAGGTACTTTCTTATGCTTTTTGAGCTATTGTAAGCAGGTCTGGAGGAGAATCTTGATCATGGAATGCTTATATTTTTGTTCTTTCTTTATGCCTATGTAGATTGTTACTCTAGGAATGCCAGAGGTGTCTCCTATTGAAAGGGTCGGGAAGTATGTCAAACCAAAGGAGTGGAATGAATTGATCAGTGACCCAGATACTGTGAGCCACTTAAACTCTACCAATTACTATCCATATTTAAGTTGCTCTTTGTTGCCTTTGATTGCCCTTTCAAACTGCAGAATTAGGAAGTTGAGCTTGCCTTAAAAGAAATATCTGAGGATTATTTTCTGTTCAAGCCATTGCATTTAATTTCTTTCTTCCCAAACATCTTTGGCTAATTTTTGTTTAAAATAATATTCAACTAACTAGGCTTTTTTGTGTGAATGACATTTTAATGCATTTGGTCTTTTCATTGGGTTTGTTGGCTTATATATAGAAATTTGGTGGCTGGACTTGAATTTTATAAGCTTTTGTTTGTATGCAAATGGATAATAGATTTGTCGGTGCTATCGGCTATTAAGAGGTTATCATGGTTGCTTTCTCCAAGAGTTTATGGGCAATCAAATGTGTCCCAAGGAATATCAGGCCTGCATATGAGCTTTGGTCTTAAAAGCTTGTTTTAACTGACGATCTTGATTCTATTAGTTCCATTCCATTCATGTCAAAGTTGCTTATTCAACTCTATCATAGTATCACTGTATTTTTGAAAAGTTTCAAGATACTTAAGTCAAAACTCATCTACATTTTTGGAGTTTTAACACATCGAATGTCAAATTATGTAGAAGTTGGAGATGTATGCGCTTACAGGGCAGTAGAATTTAGAATTGGGAAGTTAACAAAATTAAAACCTAAAATGTTTTGAAGGTCGTGTATGTTTGCGCTTTTATGTTTTAATATTGTTCTCGATCCTCCACATAGGTGGTGATTGACGTCCGGAATGCTTATGAAACTAGAATTGGGAAGTTTGAAAGAGCAGTAGATCCTTGTACAACATCATTTCGCGAATTTCCTTCTTGGGTGGAGAATCAGTTCCAATTTGAAGACACTGCGGAGGAGAACCATCAAGAAGGAAACAAAGACACAGATGTTGAGAGCCCAAAAGAAAAAAAGCCACCTCGTGTGGCTATGTATTGTACTGGAGGAATTAGATGTGAGAAAGCTTCAAGTTATCTTCTCAGCAAAGGTTTCAAAGAGGTGACGTCCTATTGTTCTATCTTTTAAAGTGAAGTGTTTATACATAGAGTTTCGTTTCTTCTGCTTGTCTGCATATTCAGCATACATGTCTTCTCTTGTCCTTTTAGATTCTTATAGATTGGAGCGAGGGATTGTTTAGTTTCTGAAACAGAAGTGTGCAATCATTCAAAGTGAAAAATGTTTACCATATCTCAGCTGATACTTGCTGAGATATAGTATCATCCTCTGTGAACTGTTGAACATTCAATAGTTTGATTTCAATCTTGCTTATCTGCAGGTTTATCACCTGGAAGGTGGGATTCTGAAATACCTAGAGGAAGTTCCAAAGTCTGAGAGCCGGTGGGAGGGTGAATGCTTTGTTTTTGACAAGCGAGTCTCAGTGAAGCATGGGTTGGAACAGGGTGAATTCAAGCTGTGCTATGGATGTAAGCAACCAGTGAGTGATGCTGACATGGAAACTCGAGAATGGGAGACTGGGGTTTCTTGTCCGTATTGTTATTCATTGAAATCGGAGGAAGAAAAGGAAAGGGCAAGAGCACGGCATATGCAGTTTAAGAGCTGGGGCCTCATTGGAGGTCCTGACAAGGGTCGCCGGCCAATATCTAAACCAGATAGTAATACTAATAGGAGCAGCTTAAACAAGCAGTCAAGCTGAATGTAGGCAGTAAGCTGCAAGAATAGATGATTTTGTTAGAATGAACTTGGACTATTTTTATCTACCGGTGTCTCTGCCTTGCAGTGTTATTAATTAATTCTTTTATGTGTAATTGAAATTAGCAAAGCAGCATTTCCTTTTATTATTACTCTTCACTCTTCAGCTAAATGTTACTATTTTAAAGCTTATACATGTTGCTACTACATATAATTACTATTTTTTTTTATCTAAAATGAATATATGTATACTGATTGAAACGTATTTTGGGTGATTTAAATTAATTCAATAAAATATACATCATTGATTTATATTAAATCAGTATAAAATATGGGATTTTGTTTGATCTTTTATTATGTTTAGTAGATAAAAATACTGGTCACTATTTTTAAGAATAAAAGGGTCAACGCGCCCCCTGAACTTGTGATACGAGGTCATCTAATTCAATTTTTATTTTTTTGAGCAACTAACCTCAAAACTCTTCATTTTTGGGTCAAATAACCCTATAATTGTATTTTTAAAATGTGTAAAATACAAATCGGAAATGAGAGATACAAAAATATAATTAGATACTTCCATAATTGTTGCGATATAATTATCCTAAATTCATTTTTTTGAAATAAAAATATAAATTATGTGTTATTTGACCGAAAAATAAAGAGTTTTGGGGTTAGTTGCTTAAAAAAGTACTATAAATTGGGTTAAATGACTTCGTGTCACAAGTTCAGGGGGCGCGTTGACTCTTTGTTTCTATTTTTAATATATCTTAGTCAATTATTATGGGCTTAACAGCCCAAAGGTTCATATAAATGATCTAGGTTGAATTTACAAATACGACGAAAGAAGAACAATTTGATTTTTGATTTTCTCTCGATTTTGAAAAGTGATACAATCGAATCGGTTGAGAAATGGCAGGCGAAATGACGATATTCAAGTTCCTAAAGCCAAGGTCTCGTCCTCAACCCGCTGATGTGCAAGCCGCCGCCGTTTGGGGCGTCGCCGCCGCCACAGGTGCTCTTTGGTTCGTTCAGGTAAAATTTTCTCCGATTCATCTGTCTTATATACTTATCCTTCGAATTGCTAGCCCATCTTTTGCAATAATAAAAAAACCATCTTCTTTTGTTCTTTAATTTTGCAATAAGCTATAGAATTCATGAAATTAGTCAAAGTAAGGGTTATAATCTTATTTTAAGATAATTACAATTCTGTTTTGGTTTAGATTGGATCTTACAATTCTTGTTCTAAAATTTACTAGTTCGTTGTATGTGGTTGCTATACTGGTTTTACCAGATGCTCAACTTCATCTACTGTAATATTATTCTTATCTGCAGGTTGCTTTGAATTGCCTGAGTTTTACTTGCTAGAGTCTGTATTCAAGTTATAACCAAAACTGTGCTTATCTTTGGGTACCAGCTTACAATATTCACATCATTATTATAAAAAACATGTAAATAATAGTACCTATATTGCACAGAAATTTATGGAGACTTTCTGAAAACGATCTGGATTCTCCAAAACTTTATATTTATAACCTATTCTTATCAAAACTATTATTTTGCTGTTTCTTCGTCTCAGCATTTGTCCGTTTCAAGTTTTTTTCTTTCCGGTGCAACATAGATAGGTTTTGTGTCTGTATGAAAGCTGAAAACTGAATCACAAAAAGTTGGCTGGTTATATCACCATAGGAGAGTGTAGGTTTTGTAATTTGTAGGCATGGAGAGGATGGAGCCTTCCTTTGGTCACTTTTAATAGTTGGATATTTTATTTTCAATTTCAATCATCTAGTCTTGAATGTTGTTTTGCTTCATTTTTACTGATTTGTAGTGAAAAATTTCGCTTTCTGTCTTTGTATATCATCTTTCTGTGCCTGTATGTTTCTGACAAACCGTCTAGGAGAAGTAGGATTCTATATGCATGTTAGACAACGTCTGCTAGATTTCTGATTTTTTTATCAACCTTTACCAATTTAATTAACGTTGGCAGACCGTGCTTAAATTTATTAAAGTGTTGCATCTCACTACCAATTCATGGAAAATTGGGAAAATATAGACCCGAGTTTTTCTCTGCACCCTTGTTCTTTCTTCCTTGCATTATTACAATTTTTTAGTCATAAGTTTCTTTTATTAAGTGTTTTTCTTCTTTCTCTCAGCCATTTGATTGGATTAAGAAGACTTTTTTCGAGAAGGGAGAGCCTGAAGCCTGAAGGAAAATGAGTGATTTTTTTTTTTGAGTGCTTGCATCAGGGAAAGCAATGAAACAGAGTCGATATAAATAATGTTGTTCCATTTTCTAATCCATTGTTGAGGCCTTATTGGGCAGTAATATTTGGTGTCATTCTGGCATGGAACTATTTTTATCTCTTCCATAATCTGTGTTATCTTAACTGTACTTGAGCTTTTTGCTAATCTATTTTTCTTCTTTGACACCAACTTCCTTAATTTAGTAATTATTGCCAAGTGGATAAGATTATGTTTGTTTATGCTCCTAATATTCGCACACTTTGATAAGCTTAATGGTGACAGAATGATTTGTTGAATGGATCACAATTGCATGATAAACAGGTTATAACACGTTCCGGAAAAGAGATGAAAAAGTAAAACAGAGAAAGTATGCAGTTCCTAGTTGTAAGGTTTGGCTGCAATAAGAAACTAAAGCCTAAATATAGTTAAAAATCGAAAAAAGAATTAATGCTACTGCCTAGGTATTTTATCAGAAATTCCTACTTCTTGGGTTGTGGAAATGGTAAAAATTGAAATCATGGGGATAGATTTAATTGATGACCATATTCTAACCAACTTCTCTTTTGAGTCGAACTCCATATTCTTTATGTATGTAGTTTCCAAGTTGAACAGAAAAGCCTTTCCTTCTCTCTTTCTATCTTCTTATCCCCTCGGATTGGCCATAGTTCTTTTAATCTTTTGAATTGTATCAGTTTGTTAGTGGAATGAATGTATAATGGTGGTGGAGAGATAAAAGGAGAAAGCATCAGTGGAGTTATTCGAAGCTGCTAAGAGAGCTGCCGAGTTGGAGGAAGGAGGAGGCGCGAAGAAAATAGGTGGCTTGATGCATTGTCTCAGCTTAAGGCCTTTCCTGTCACCATTCAACTTCTTGTTTCCATTCAGGTTAGCTTAGCGTTTATTATGTGTACTTGATCTCTAGAAATATGCTCCTGTTACTGTCAGCATCAAATATACTCCTATTAATGTGCTCATGAATTTGATGACATATTGACATGGCCTCATTACATAAAACGGACTAGAACCTGACTGTTGTCTGTTCGTACACATATATATATACTGGTTAGAACTGCTGTTTCTTGCAAAACAAATTGATGTACTTTGATTTGTTTTCCTGCAGGTTGGTAAGCCTCTCTGATTTCTTACAAAGCATTCTAGGAAGAACATCAATTATCTTGCTTTTGATGTGTTTGCACTGCATGCGGAGAAAAATGCCAATGGAGCAAAGAAATAATGTCAGAAGTGCCTTGTGTTTGGAAGCTCTGTTCATTAATCTGTTTATACTCGGATTTGAGCTTCCATCTCCTTAGGTTATATTATTGAACTGCCAGTTTAGGATGTGTATATGTATTCAGGAGTGTTTAGAGTATCATAGTTATGAATTTGAAATAATGGATACTGTAATTAAGCAATTGCTATCACTTGATTGTCCTTTTGTGCAAAAATGATTGATTCATTAGATTCTAAATTCCACAAGTGACATTGAGCAAGAATTGATAGTATGGTTACACTCGAAAAAACAAGAAGGACAGTTGATGATTGACAGAATGAAAATGAAATGTAAGATTAGTGAGAAGGTGGGGTAGTGCGTTGCTTGAGTGCCTGAAAGACTTGAGAACTCTTGTCGAAGATCTGAGCTCTTCTGTTGTAATCATTAGGGTTCCTGCCTTGATCATCCCCCATGATTGCTTCTCTCTCTAAGCACTCCAACAGCTCCACTATCCCCTTCCTTTCTTTGCTCCTCCCCAACTCCCTCATCCATTCTTCCTCCTCTTTTTGGTTCATCTCACTGAGCCACCTGAATCCAGCTTAGCACACCCGGCAGCCAGCCTTTGGAGCTTCAAGTTCAGGCTGGTCGTGGATGGAGGAGTTGAACTAAGTTGAGGTTTAGTTTGGTAAGAAAATAAAGATGTAGAATTCTGATAAGAAATCAATGATTTCATTGTCGTAAGAGGTAGACTTTTTCTGACTTGGAGGATGGATGATGAGCTTTTATAATGGAGCAACCCACATGCAGAAGCGGCCACGTGTAAGCATGGCTGTTGGTGAGATTTGGGGCACGCGCTTCAAAGATTGATAGCCACGTTCCTGTCAAAATCTGTTTTTATTTGGCAACTTGTCCATTTGCAATCAATGCAGCGGCTCTGATCATCTTCTTCTTCTCCACCCGGCCCAAACTTCTGACGTTCTACAATACAAAACTTGGGGAATGGATCTCCTCAAGTTCATAATTTCCTCTATTTTTCTCAACTATACTTAGATAAATGATACATAAGTAAAATAATAAATTTATTATCAAACTAAATTATAATTTGTTTATGTGTCATCCATTTAAGTGGACTTGAGGGAAATTGAGGGATTATTGACTTGAGGGAAGTCACTCCCCAGAACTCGCGCTACTTAGGCTCTATTTTTATCCAACAAGATGACGTGTGATTAAAGAAAAGGCAAAGACTGGAAAACAAAATATAGACGTATATAAATTTATTTTTTGGAGAAGAATAAAATAGCAAACAGATGATATACGTCCCTTACTGAAAAATACGCTCAAATGGAAAAATTAAATATTGTAATCATAAATATAATATTATACTTAAAAAAAAAACATAAATAAACAATTACTTATATAATATGTTAAGCACCATTTTGATTGAAAATTTGTGGATTTTAAATTTATAAAATAAAATCATAAACTTAAAGATTTTATTGTTTGTACTATAGAATTAATGATCCTGTAAGAATAACTTTAAAATAATAAAATATTACAACAAACCAAGATGATTGTTTTTTAAAGACGGGGATTGTTATCATGTTTTAACATACATCACACCGCTGATTATTTTTTAATTATTTGTCTAAAATTCCTCATGCCTTATTTTTTCATTGTATTATAAAATTAAAATTTAACTTGTATAGATGACTATTTTTTAGTGTAAAACGAATATTATATTTAACCAAACTATTTCACAATGAACAAATAGTAAAGAAGAAAAACACTGGCATTTGTATTAGTATGCACAGCACAGTTATGTATCCAAAGCCTGGCATGACACTTGCAGCATTTCCATTCCATGACAAGCAAGTACTGAGTGATTAAAGCTTCCTTTTATATTTGACAATGTACAGATTATACTAATTTACCAATTGATGAATCAGTTGCCTACAATGAGCTACAATTTTTTTTTCCCGATAAATAAGCTACAATCTACATTAGTCTCCCTACCTGTTAGTGAGGACTTAATGATTGCCTATGTACACCAAAAAACTAACATTCTAGCTGCAAACAAAAGTTTGGTTAGAGAACCTACAAATACAGTGGGATGATCAAGAGCTTCTGTCAGATGTAAGATGACCAGAAGATCGCTTTATTGCAGTTGCATTCCGGTGGTTTTCTACTAGCATCCCCGTTACAAAGAATGTCATGCTGTATTCTCCTTTAGTCTCCTCTCAGCTGCTATAGCAGCAGCCGCAGAAGCAGGCAAATGTCTAAGACTTTCAGTCGCCTCTTCACCACTTTCTGGAACTGCAGATCCTACTGTCGCGAATAAGGACTCAACATCCTTGAGTGTCAAAAGTGGCTGATCCTGTTTTTTTGTGTTGCCACTTATAAAAGATTTGGTATTTCTGCTCCTATTCAGCTTATATATGCTCTCCTCCACCGTGTTTTGAACCTGAACTCATTTAAGAATAGATAAAACAAATATTGAGTGATGAAAAATAAAAAAAATGATCAAGCAGAAAGAAACGAGCTTATATATGTCTAAACATATGATACGTGAGGGAGTGCGTTTTAAAATGCAGTTTTCTTACTATAAAACGATGGACGAGTGTTCTCTTTTCCTGCCCAATTCGGTGTACCCGGCTAATTGCTTGTGCTTCAGCTGCAGGGTTAAGTAGTGGCTCCACAAGAACAACATGTTGTGCTTCTAAGAGATTAAGACCATTAGCGCCATGTTGGATTAAGAGCATCAACACTTGAGCTGATTTTGGCGATTCCATTTCGCCACCTACTCCTTGGGTTCCTTTCGCATTCATTGCCTGTCCTTTGAACTGGCTGATGGAAACATGTGCTTTTCTAAAGTAAAAGAACCAACAGCAAACGAATGAGAACAGACATAAGTTTATAACCATTAAATAATAGCAAATCTGTATGTGCCAGCTTTTTGTTTATCATAGCAGCCAAACCGTTATATCTATTACCAAATTAAGAATATTTAGTAGCTTCTTTTACCTGCCTCCTTTCATCCGTATATAGGTGATACCATTACTATTGAAAGCATGTTCTAACACATCAAGGACATCATTCCAACTTGAGAAAACCAAAACTTTTGCTTCAGGATCTGAAGATTTTATCCACAGTATTCTTCTCGTGACAGCTTCAATCTATATGTCACAAATATGCACATGTAAAGAAGGGGTACAAAAAGAATTATGAGCTATCCTACAGCAAAATTTATTCACATAAAAAACGTAAGCGCCCAGTATTTCATAACGCACTGACTTAGGAAGGAGTACCTTCGTTCCATATGACCCTTGAACAGACAAAGATACTTCACTCTTTTCATAATCTTGAACTGTACTTAATGCTGCTCGATTGCAAGATTTGTCATGTCTGTCATCTGCATAAGCAATATTTCCAAAATCTGTATGCTGCCGACAGGTTGGGCACATTACCCACTTATGTTGGAGCTTTTTCTCGTGCAGCTCAGTCATGGAAAATAAACCTGCAAGAAATGATCATGATATTGTAATTAGATGAGTGGTAATATTAAGTATAAACCCCAGAAAATGGGCATTTGACAATATAAGACATCTTGTAGACAAGTGTGCTTTCATAAGAGAGATGAGCTGGGTCTCTTGCATGGTTAAAATGTTTGATAACGATCCAAGGAAGCTCGCAGATATAAACCACTATGTCATAGGCGCACCTTAAATGTTTTCTGGTCAAGCTGAATCCTATCTGAGCAAGCGAAATGGCTATAGCACTCCAGGGATTGTTTAAAATAAATCAATGATTATAATAGAAGGAAAGAAGAAAGGGCAGAAAGTGAGTTGCTTATCATGTGAATATAAGGAAAGAAGAAAGGCATAATTGAAATATGATAGTCATAGGCATGAAGGACAACTAAAGATGACGAACAAAAGAACAAAACCCATTCTATAGTGAGAAGATTGTTAATATTTTAATGACAGAAATCGAAAGATAAGACTTTCTTTGAGAAAACACTGACAGTCGCTTCATACAAGATGAAAGATTGAATCTAGAAATAGATTGCTGGAACATCTAAAAGGCTTATGACATGGAAATTGAACCTTTTCAATTTGAAAAAAAAATTAAGTTGTCAGAGATAATAATACTACTGTTGGAGCCGCACCTAACAACTTAAACTTTTGGCTGATTGGTTATTTGACACGTCTTAATATCGAAAAGTCTAAAGTTCAATCTTGGGCAATCCTCATTTGATTAATTAAATATACAAGGTAAAATAGGCATGTACTTGTCCACGCTTCAAGTGCAGTGAGCCAGTGAGCATTCGCATGCGGGACATGTTAAAGATAATATAATTATTGGAGTCTTGCTTAGCAGCTTGACCTTTTGGCTGAATTGAATATTTGACATCTATAAATTACTTGCAAGCAATACAGATAAAAAAACAAAATAACATGCTTTTTCCTATTCATATATCAGCCACTTGTCTGTGACTCTGTGTTTTCACATTCAGAATATTTTTCATGGGATCTTATACAGAAGAAATTAGATTTATGGTACTCTCTCATGCATGGCCTTTGCAGCAGTTAGATCATGATGAAACAGGCAATGAAAAAAAACTTACATTTACAGCAAGTGAAATGTCCACATTGAAAAACCATCTTTTGATTGTTGAGCTTTTCTTGACAGATTGGACATGCTTCCTCTTCATTTTTGTAAAGGTCTTCATTTATCTTCTCTCTAGATGATGTCGCCCTAGATATTCCATGTGGTAACCCGGAACTTGAACTTTTTGCTGGTGAGTTCTGTTTGGAGGATGCCAAACCCTAAATATACAAGAGTAAAAATGCAGCAGCTCAGGAATCATTTCATCTAACGAAAAAAAAATGATTGGTCACTGGTCAGTGACAAACGTGCAATATCTGTTTAGACCATGCAGATGAGAAAACTCAGGATAGACATTTGATATTTCCTTACATATATTATAAAGTTTGAACCCACAGGGAAAAATAATTTTAATAAAGATAAATTGAAGTGGGTAACAGATGTTCGCAGTTCGCCCATAGTAGTGGAGGATAGCAAACCTTCCCATCAACCCATAATACTAAAATATTAAAATGCCATTTCCTCAGTAAATTTTACTAAGATGGTAATCCATATAACTGAAATTTCAAAAATGCTAATACCTTTAGATATCGAAGCCTCCCTTTTATTTGTGACAATGAGGTTAAGGAAATAAACTTTTCAGTGGACTGTATCACACTAGCAGACTCCAATTCATTTGGACCTAAAGCATCAATTGAATTATCATCTTCACTCTCTCTTAGGTGCAAACGCGAGGTCGCCATCTTAATCTCATCATGGGCACACAGGAGTTGAGCTTGGGAAACTGCTAAGGATCTGGCATGGCTGTATTCCTTTCTCATGCCCTTGTCAGTGTAAATGGAAGGACGCAAAAAGAAAATCAGATTTCTGAACAGATATGGAATGCTTGCATGCAGTTATGAATGGTTCAATCATATCAATGCACGGCCATTTTAGCTGTTGCTAGCAGCATAAAGGGATTAGCGGACTATACCTCCAAAATGTGTAGCTGCTTACTGGCTGCTGACATACCGTGCTTTCCTAACTGAACTTTGCCATAGCTCTTTATAACACCAAGAACAACCTCTAAATCCGAGGGTGACTTTGAAACCTACCAACTCAAAACCATTAATAGAACTACAAGGAAATTCTAGCCTTTCTAATTATCAAGTTTCAGCCAAAATTGACACAGAAAAGAATCGATACTCATAGTACTTCTCACACAAACATTTGGCAGGGTCTCTTCGAACTTGTAGGTATATTTAATAATGAAGCACAAGTTAAAAGCATGACATATCAAATATAAGCACCATCAATTTCTTGCATGCATGTGTTTTGGATCCTAAATTGTACTTCTGATGAGCCTACCCATCAAAATCTTTTCAGGTTACTAACAGGAAGGAAAAAGAATTGAACAGAAAGGTTTATTGGATTTCTCTGGATTACAGTGTACTCCAACTTTTAGGAATTATGGATGCTTTTTTTTTTTAACACAATCACAATTTAGGATTAACAATAATAAAGATATTCTTATGCTGTCGCCATATTTTACAGAGAAACCCCCCCCACACACACCCTCATAATCTGGTGAAAGATAAAATTATCCACCATCTCCTGCATGTGCTCCAATAAAGGATCGTCCAATGACAACCTAGTACATGCAACTTTGAACTGAAAGATTTAGAAGATGAGCCATATCCAGTGCCAAAAAGTGGGTCTTAACATGTAGGTGGAAACTTCTTATCAGTCGACTTAAGTTCATTGCAGGCCAAGGAGCAAATCAAGATGGTAGATAAAATTTGGTTAACTTTGGCCCAAGGTAAAGTAACTTACCACTATTCTTTCTCCGGCATCTCTCTTCTTTGAAGCTTTGTTAACATCAGTAGATGATGTACTCTTATTTGTCCCCGATAAGTTCCAGTAGAAACGATTAAGTGCAGAGTTTTTTTCCTGCAAATCTACAGCCTCTTCTGCAGATGTAATAATCTCTCCATGTGATTTATTGAGTCGGAACAGTCTTGCCTCATAATCCTGATGAAAGAAGAAAAAAATATCCATTTTTTCTATTTCAACTCTAATTTTTATGAACTAAGCAACTTAAGCAGGCAGGACAGCAGCAAACCTTAAATAATCCCTCTAGTTCACAATGAAGACATGTAGGACCATCATCAGTAGCTTGGCAAATTTGACAGTATCTTACACGTTCAATATCCTCATCCTTTGGTTTCTCCATAGTCTGATCAATTTCCAAAATCCGATCAAGCAATATTTTCCTAGAGGTTTCCAACTGGTCAAGGCGAGTCTGAATATGGTACTTTAAAGCAGTAACACTTCGGAAGCTGAAATAGAATCCATGACAGTTTATCACTATCAAATGAAACTCAAAGAAGAAAGTACATAAACATGTTAAAACTTAGTTTATTTAATTTAATCATTCAAAATAGAACAGATAAAATAATTGCTGAGAAGTGCATTTATCTTAAGCTAAAGAAACCCTAACTTTTCTATTCCTGCAGGTCTATCTCTCCATTCAAATACTCCATAGCATCATGGAAAAGCAGTATCTCATAGTTCTTTATTACCCTCTTCATGAACTAAAGCTCTACATTTTAAACTAAGAAATTCCTATGTGTTCAATCACATCAAACTCTCATCAAACAGACTGAAAGAGAGAACCCCAGTAGCTCATGGCCATTCACTTCAGAGTAAAATTAGTATGCATTGATCGCATTAATATGTGAAGGTCAGGTAGTGCCCATCCACTCCCCACCAAATCCATTCTTTCTATAACCATGAAGCTATTTCTGAAGTAACTATGTAACAGAATCGTGTATTAAGCATGCAACAATTATAAAATGGTCAGTAACAGCTATAAGCCATTATATTATTCCAAACTGAGAATGAAGGAAATGCATTCTAGCATCAATATATACCAACATATAGAGAAGAGAAGAGAATATGAGGAAAAAAATTACAAAGTCATCTCAATCAATAATGCTATCAAAGAAGTGCACATGAAAAATGATTGTCAATGTGAGGAAACAAGCATATTTCTTAAAAAGAAAAAAAAAATCATAAGATAGATACTGACTGTGATGCGATTCTGGATGATCTTGAATTGTTTAGAGTTACTGAGACAGCCTCTTCAATCTTTTTTATCAAGTCTCTTGAGTAGTCTTTGTTCAGCTCAGCATGATGAAGAACATCCAACCACCATGCTGACAGCTGATTTTCTTCATTACTAATTGCATTACAAACCTTGAAAAGAATTAAAAAAAAAAACTTTTTCAAACCAGATTGTTTAAAACATGCTGATGAAACTAATAAAAACAAGTGCCACATGACGAATTCCATCATTTGGTTTTGCAGATCTCTCCAGCATTTAAGAATAACCAAAACACTTGGCAGGGCATGTTGATAATAGATGCCAACAGTTTTACATGCATGACATACATTCTATGGGCCAGCATGGTTAAAATATACCTGCATGTATGACTTTTTGAAGTCTTGTTGAGCCACAGAGAGCTTTGCAGTAAAGACAGCTAGATATTTTTGTTTTAATTCTTCACATGATGCTCGTAGAGATCCCTCGCTGAAAGATCTAGAGAATACTTTAGATTTATCACTACCTCCCATGCCACCATGCAAGTTATCTTCTGATGCAAATAAAATATTCCCAGCATCAGCAGTGAAAACTGAATTGGCTTCTCCACTAACTTTTTGTTTCTTTACAGCATTAATGTTGCAATCTTCAAGTGTGTGCAGCTTAGAGGCCTTTTCTCCATGCAACTGTTGTCCGTTTAAGGAGAGATGAGATGAGCAGTCAGGGACCAATGGAAGTATGTCAGCAAGGTTATGATGAATGTGAATATTCAATAAAGGGTCTAGGCGGAAATCTTCAGAATGCTCTTCAGTCAGAGACAGTGCTTCTCTATATAACGATACAGCTTGAGAAAAGTTGTTCTCAATCATAGCTATCCCAGCAATTGCATTTAAAGCAACAACTAACTTCCTGAGAGCTTCTTCCCCTTCTATCTTGGTCTTACCAATAAGGACCTTTAAAAGAGAGATCCCAATGAACAAGATTTATTAAGGGAATCTTCATAAAAAAGACTCATTCAAATGAACCATACCATTAATATTTCTTCCATAGTCATGGGAGATTGTTGCATAGAACGCAGCCCTGAACTTCCCACTTGAGGGTGGCAGCAGGCTTGCCGAAGCTTCAAGAGTGAGTTGAGTAGCTTTGCAGCCTCTGCATGGGTAATGAACGGATCATATGAATCATTAGCAGGTGGACAGCCTGTTTGAAGCAAACATGAAGACAATTTAAAGACATATTTTTCCTGTGATTATACATTATAGCAAATGCTTCGAGAAGAATTGACCCTTAGATGAAGGTGCAGGACATCATATAAGAACCTGTGGCTTTTCTTTTAAGAATGTCATCTTTCAAACTTGCAACAACTTCGCGAGCATAACTAACACAAGTTTCATGCTGTCTCTGGTAAAAGTGCTCTTCAATAGCTGACAAGGAGAGCCAAGATACACATTCTTCTTGAGGTGGGAGTTCTAACTCATCAGCAACATGTACTTTTGAAGAACGCCACATGATTTGTTTGAAGAACTTATGGGTAAACTCCATAGCTCCTACATCTCTTCTCTGCATAGATCAGAAACTAGATACTAATATTTTCCCAACATACAAATATTATATAGATGAAGGAATTGACAATCACAGACCTCATATGGATCTTTAATAACATCAGTCCACCAACGAGATATATTGAAAGGGCTTGCTTTTAGGAATCTTAGAAGTCCATATAAGTCATCAAGTTTGCGCTGTATTGGAGTGCCTGTAATACACCAGCGGTACTTAGCAGACAATCGAAGAGCCATTTCTGCTGCTGCTGCTGCATTACTCTCCACCATTTGAGCCTCATCCAAGCACACTCTCCACCAAAATATCCTGGTAAGAAGAGTTGGAATGACAGGATACCTACAACATATGGCCACAGATTATTTTTGCATACTCAGTTTAAGTACTAAAACTACATCTAGCTAGAATAATTCTCTGGAATAAATCACAAAAGTTTAAACCTTTTTAATACTTCACTAGCAGTTGAGAAGCTAGCATCAGTAAATATGACAAGACATATTGAAGCACCGTGTTATTATTATGCATATGATTTACTGTATAAGAGATACAGTAAAGCTCGTATTCAGAACCAAGCAAATTTCCTAAGAATTAGCGATCAATTATAAAGAATGCAAATACAAGCCAATTTCGAGGAAGGAAAAAAGAAGTTATCTCTAATAAAACTAACAAATCACAAGGTTTGTAAGAACCTCTTCTGGAGTCTCAGGAAGTGTCGATCACCTTCATGCCTATCAGAGTCATGTGATAAATCCTCTTTAAGCACATCATATGTTGTCAGTACGATGTCCGCATTGACAAGTTCACTGATATCTATTCCAGGTGAATTTGAAAGAGACGCATCCCTCACACCTTCGTATACACAGGTTTTTAAAGAGCCTGGACGTGTATGACTAAGAAAACAAATTAAGAGGATCAAGTCAGTACCAAATTTGATCCATTGGAAAATCACTATAGAGTGATTTGATGCAATGGAAAATCACTATAGAGTGATTTGATGCAATGGAAAATCATTGTATACTGCATAGTGATTTGATGCATCGGAAAATCACTGTATAGTGTTTATGAATAAAATTAAACAAGTAATGACATAAAATATTTTGTTATAATTTTTACTCCTCCACATCCACACTGAAGGACCACATCGAAAGGCATTGTGGCAAATAAAAGATCACTCTCAATATCCTAAGGAATTTTAGTTCTACAAGCAACAGATAAACTTGATTTCTGCACTTCAAGTCTTGAAATATGCTAGTGTAACAAATAAATAACTATTAACTAGAAGTTAATACCGTGCAATTTCAGAACACCACTGGGGCAATATAGGAGCAGGACAGACAATAAGAGTGGCTCCGGTGTCTATGGGAGAGTCAGTAGCTTGTATCAATTCAGAGCACATCCTACAAACATGCTCTCCATCTCTCTCAACAAAGTTGACTGTAGTTTTCTTTCTATGTTTTTGTACCTCGACTGCTGACCTTTTCTTTTTCCCCTTGGCAGAATAACCAACACAATCTGCATGTTGCCAAGCATCACAAACGTCACACTGTACCCATAGTCCTTTATATTTATAACTTTCACTCACAGCTCCACATATGCACTCAACACGCTCTTTTTTCAACCTTTTAAGTCCAACTTTCTGGTGTCCAGTATCTTCCCATGCATTATCAATGAAGATGTCATCCTCAGACTCTGACTTCCGATGAGCAAATACACAAGCAAGCAGTTCAACAGTCTTACCCAAACCCATCTCATCTGATGCAGTCATAAAAGATCAAAGTCACTATAACAATTTAGATTAAGCCCCCTGCAAACGTAGCTGTATTTAACCTAGTTCATTTTAAATAAAGATATACATAGATCCATAATGGTTTTATAATTGTCACTGTTTTTTTTTTTTGATGAATTCAACGTCAATGTTACTAAACTTTCAACGTGTCAATAGGTGAAAACTGAAGCTATGTTACTGAAAAGATAAGAGTAAATATTCTGATCTCACTTAAAAAAATTGAAATCCAGTTTGACAGTCCAAAATTCTCTGCAATCAAACATTCCTAACACTTATTCATTAAGGATCAGTTCCCAAAGACATTTATTGGTCTCATTTAACTTACAAATATATAATTCTATGGTTGATTAAATTTTGATTCTAGGCAGATGTGAGTAGAAGGATATACAAGCTTATAAGCAGGAATTTTGACAAATGGAAGACAGAGTATAGCGATGGACATACCAGCAAGAATACCACCAAAAATACACGGTGAAGAAATATCTGGGCACAATGAAACATTGCCACTGCAGACAATTTATAGTAAATATAAGTAAGAGACAAAGTGTGGTTGGGAGGAAAGGGGTTTATCTTTGGAAAGGTATCACAACTTTGAACCATCTGTCCCGAGCCAATAATTCATACCTGAATGGATTATAGAACATTGTTGAATGACCATCAACAAAATCCACGGGCATGCACAGGGGAGAAAAGAAGTGACTTCTCTCCTTTTTGCTTAAATCTTTTGAATCTCCTCTCTCTTGTTGTAACATCCAGTAAGCAGCACGGCGCTGATATGGTCTCAACATAGGGAGTAAGTCAGGCAGGTCATCATCAAGCATTGGATTAGACCTGTAAGAAAATAATGTGATGGATATACATGATTAAATAATCTCTTTGGTATGCATACGAAAAGTATGACCAGTCAATTGAAAATAGCACGCACTCACTTCAATGGCTTGATGGCTTCATAGAACCCAGCAACATCGAATCTAGCACGTTTCCTGGAGTTGCTCATATCCATCCCCACCTCTCCAAGCGAGACAACTTCCATTTGTGTAGATTGAGTAACTCCATACCTAGCCTCTGAAGTGACTACCTCTGGTCGCAACCAGGCCATTAAATTCATCATACTTTTCATCCATAGTTGCCTGGTATGTTCCAGAAGGGACTCGCCGGCACTAAATGCTTTCTTAAGTATCTCAACTCTCACTCTGAGAGACATCATCTCCTCAGAACAATTAAACCCCAAAACTGGCCTCAAAGTCAAAAATTCTAAACTAATCAAGTGAACGAGAGCAGTAATACCCTCGTCTGGTCCATCAAAGCTTCCAGAAAAAATTACTGATTGCGTCTCTTTATCTTCAACCATAGATTTATCAATACATTCTAAAGATATACCAGAGGAGGAAAGCACAGGCCAATGACCTAATTTGATACGAGTGATGACAAATTCATCAGTATAGCGCACTCGAAACCTCAAGGAATACTTAGATTCATGATAAAATTGTGAGTCTATCCTGAAACTAGAATATGATTCTCTTAAACTAAAATCATTTAAGATGAGTTCAGCTATATCAAAGTGGTCATTTGAAGGCCAATTAGTGGAATCAACTTCCACAAAATAAGGTGTATGAGCAGGAACAAAATCCCCATTTGGTGATGTGTGAGTCTGAGATGCTTTTTGTTTGTCAAACTCTGGTTCAGCAGCACCATTGTTTGGTACAAGTAATGCACCGGATCGATGTGGACGGGATTGCTTCCTTCTGCCCATCTCTAGGAGTGAAGTAAGATCAATAAAACAGTGCAATTACAGAGTAAAGCTCATATGTTTACTAATTAAAAGTTCAAACACAGTAAGCTCAATTTGAATAGCACAAGACAGCAGCATATAAGTTACCAGAAAATTGTAAAAACCAGAGGAACAAACAGAATTGGGAAAGAATATAACCTCTTGAACAATTGTGGCTTCAGACCATATTGCCTTATGCTCTGTTGAGTTGTGCTGGGGAAGAAAGCAAAGGAAAACGCAAATCACGCGCGAGTTGAGCAAAAGCCGCTTCTAATTCTAACTCACCTTCCTATTGAAAATTACACTTATGTCCTTCCTCTACCTCCATAACAAATTATCAAAAAAAATGGGAGCTTGAGCAGCAACATGGCATCAGCATGCTAGTAGGAATAACTCATTATTAGGTCCCTTAACTATCATGTTTTTGTTTAATAGGTCCCTAAACTTCACTTTGAGCTTACGTCTATGTGTTTCTTCTCCCTCGGATCCTTATTTGGATCTCTGTCAAGCAAGTGATTTCACGCGCCGTTAATTTAAATGAAAAATAATTACGAATTTCCACGTATAAATTATATGATGATAATAATCAGGTATGGGTCAACAAAAATAAACGGGTTAATGGGTTAGAGGTGTTAGGGTTTATCAGTCTCTTTATTCTGATTCTAAACTGGCGATCATTTGGCCAAAAAAACTGATGATCATTTCCTCTCGTTACTCTCTACATTATGGTTGACTGATCAAGAGATGGATTTCCCGTTTTTAATTTCGGTACAAAGTGTCCATGAAGTTAATTTTGGCAGTATTTCACTTTCTCCTTCTTGGATTCTTGGTCTGGGTTAGTGAAATCTGATGTAATCTAAGGGTTTATTACTGTTATTATTACTGGATTCAAAAGTTAACATTCAATTCAATTACCTGCATAAGTGCAGTAGCTTTCTTTTTCTCTTGAAAACATAACAACAGTCCATTGCATTATTTGAAATGAATCTACTTAATTTATTGGAAAAAGATCCGATTATGAGTTTCAAATTGTTGTAGACTTGTGAGATAGTGATGTCTAGTGTTGAAGAGAAAACCTGAAAGATCTCTTTCATAGTCAGCAATTTTAATTCCAGCTGCTTGTCCTATGTGGCGATCTCACTCTGCAAAACAGGAGCGTGAAACCACAGGTTTGACAGAGATCCAAATAAGGACATGAGAAAGAAGTTTAGGGACTACTTAAGCCGTAACTGAAGTTTAAGGACCTATTCAACAAAAACATGATAGTTAATAATGGGTTATTCCTATATTCTACCAAGGAATTTGGTGCCACGTGGACTTCTAACTGTCATGTGTTTAAAATGGAAATGTTTGTCAGTACTAGACCCAGGAAGAGAAGCAAAGCAAAGTTGTGCATATGGCGATGATTTCTGTGTCGTCGCTATTGAGAGGATTGCTGAATCCGTGTCCTTGTCCTCAGGTCAGCTCACTCTTTTGTTTTTCCAATTGCTTCTGGGTTTTATTTTGTGTGTGTCCTCTCATCATTGTATTTGTATCAATCCTTGCAGCTGTGTGTAGCAAGTTATGGACCCAGGAAGCTTCATTTCCGGTCAAAGCTTTTTGCTAGGTATTCACCTGCACAGGATCGTTTCTCTTCGCGACTTCAAGGTATTGATTTTAGTTATATATGGATTAGACTGACATGCAATTATGAAGTCCTACAACATCTTCATGCCACATCTTCATACCAAGACAAAGTCCTACAACATCTTTATCATGCTACACTTTGCATCTGTGGTTATCCTTGACCAATTTCATAATTTGGATTTTTATTATTTACTTTTTATCTACAAGTCTGCTTCATGCCACAATAATTGATGTTTAAGCTCAAATGCTTCTCCACTTTCAGACAGTATTGAAAACTTGCCCAAACTTGTGGAGGATATCATCCAGACATCTATCAGCACAGGTCCTCGTGGACCCTTAAGGCTAGCTCAAGGCATCCAAGCTGTTCTTGGAGTTGGTAGCGAGTGGCTGGCAGATGTCTCACAGGTACTTTTCGTTCAACCAAAGGGATTCCCTGTTTCCTTTATTTTTATGTGTATGTATGTTATTTTACTTTCCTTAGTCCCTCAGGTACTAGAATGAAGGTTTTGGGCTGCCATAGCACAGAAGTCACTAATCTTCAGTAGCATTCTTAAATTTGCAGTCAACAAATTCACCTTCTGGATTGACTACCCAATCGCAGCTTGGATTACTTTCTCCACTATATCTGAGGAAATTGTTTGAACGTATGGGAGCAACCTATATCAAATTAGGTCAGGTAAGTCCTATTGCTGCTGTCTTAGATTCTTCATGAGCGCAGAGTCATTCGTCTGTCTATCTGTTTGATTCTTTGATTAACCTTATAAAGATGTTATAACATGAAGATGAATTTGTATGTTCAAAAAACCCACTGTTTTTATGCAATTAGCAGGTTAACTTTATGTGAATACATTCATTGCTTTAAAGCAATAAGTTTAGTTTATCTATCCTGGCCTTTTATGTAACTATTAATTATTATTTAACTAATGCTTTCTTACCATATATGTTTCCCAGTTCATAGCTTCTGCACCAACAATATTTCCACCAGAATATGTTGAAGAATTTCAGAACTGTTTCGATAGAGCTCCAGCAGTACCCTTTGAAGAAATTGAAGCCATCCTGCGCGAGGAATTAGGAAGGCCAATAGAAAGTGTGTATGAGTTTGTTGACCCGACACCAATTGCCTCAGCCTCAATAGCACAGGTATCATTTTCTTTGCTTTTTTTTTCTCTCCTTCTGCAATGGTTTATGTGTCTATGGCCAACTGTGGTCTGCCTCCTTCCCTCATATTATCATTAATCAAATGATCGGTTGATGCCTATGATTATATTGCCTAGGTTCATGGGGCTAGACTTAAAGGTACTCGAGAAGATGTGGTTATAAAGGTCCTGAAACCTGGATTGGAAGATATATTAGTGGCAGATTTGAACTTTGTGTACATTGTTGCTCGCCTGCTGGAGTTTTTAAGCCCTGAACTCAGTCGAGCATCGCTGGTAAAATTGTTGACTTTGTTCATTTTCTTGCAACTTATGGCAGGTTGCAGTTTTTGCAGAGAATTCATCCCTTTCTATTTATGTAGTTATATGGGTAACTATGATCCTCTAATACCCAAGTACTTACGCGTTAGCTGAAAAATTTGAATCAACCAATGTATTGGTTTTTGTGTTTCTTGGCCTTTGCGTCTGTGTAAGAATTTTTTTAATATTGACATAAGAAGTTTTCTCAGAAAACATGCATCTGTGTTTATTCTTTTCTTGTTTTTGCTTATGCTTTATGTTTGGTTAGGTTGCTATTGTCAAAGACATAAGGGAATCCATGCTTGAAGAAGTTGACTTTTATAAGGAAGCTGCAAATGTTGAATCATTTCGGAGATATTTAGAAGCTATGGGACTTACAAGGCAGGCTACTGCCCCAAAAGTCTATCAGCATTGCAGCACCCGGCGAGTTTTAACCATGGAGAGGCTTTATGGAGTACCTCTTACTGACCTGGACTCCATAAGTTCACTTGTTGCTAGTCCAGAGACCAGTCTTATAACAGCCCTAAATGTTTGGTATGATGTTGGAAAAACTGACATGCTTGCGATATTTAATGTGTGTTCCGAAGATCGTTTATTAAGTTAAAGAAGTTAATACGCATTGATTTTTAATTTATGTGCAGGTTTGGTAGTTTGCTTGCATGTGAAACTTTCCATGCAGATGTACATGCTGGCAATTTGTGGCTATTACGTGATGGACGTATTGGGTTCCTAGATTTTGGTAAGATACTAAGATAAAGTTTCGCAAGATGTTTATTTGTGTTTTGCTTCATATGAACTTTAATAAAGTCATCAATTTCCTTAACAAGCTTAGGATTGTTCTTATAATTAAAAATTATTAGTTTTTCAATAGACGGTTCTGGTAGCTGCTTTACTTCAGTGCATAGTTGTTGAATTAGGTACTTTCTGCAGATACTCTGCCAGTGGCTAAGCCTTGTATACTGCTCGCATGATGGTTATTGCTATGTGTCTAAATTATCATCACATTTTCTGCTTTTCTGTAAATTTCTGGCAAGCATCCTGTGTTAATCAGCAAAGTCATACAAAATTTGAGTCTTTTATCATTCCTTTGTGACCCACGCACAGTAATATTAAACAGAGTGTGAAGGAGAATCATTTAGTAAATTGTAGACTATAGAGTACACATTTCAGTTTTTTTCTGTTAGATTTTGCATTGCCCAATAATATGTTGTATCTCCTGAATTTTGTTCAATGAGGAGTAGACAAAATAGAAAATGTAGAGCTATCTGTGATGGTTTCACTGAGCACATATGGTTCTGACCAACTTAAACTAACCCATATCAACAGGTATTGTGGGGCGCATATCTCCCAAAACTTGGGCTGCTATGGAAGTCTTTCTGACATCAATTTCTAGTGAAGAGTATGAATCAATGGCATCTGCTTTGATTGAAATGGGGGCTACAGACAAGGATGTTGATGTTAACGCCTTTGCTCGAGACTTAGAAAAAATATTTTCATCAATACAGGCAAGCACTGATTACTTTGAAATGGTTAGCTTTGAAGTTGCTCTTAATTCATTGCTGTTCTGTTTTTTCTTTTCAGAGTAAACCTCTAAACTTTTTAAATTCAAGTGCAGGAACTCGATACAGAATTAGTTGTTGCAACAGCAAGAGACGCTAATACAAGAGCAACCGCTGTTTCTGCCAATGTACTTGTTGATGAAAGGCAAATGAATGCAATTTTTCTCGATGTGGTAAGAGGATATATCCTAGTTCTTTGAGGAGGAAAACAGTTGTGTGAATCAGTTCCAAAGCTATTTCAATTATTAGTTGATATTAGGTCCAAAAGGTTTGCCAACGAGTGAAAAAAACCTTGTTATTCGTGGTAGATTACCAAATGACTAGCTTCTTAAACCCAAACTAGCTCTTAGCCTGTAAAGTGGCTTTTTTGCCAAGCATATGATTTCTTGTAATGCTGGAGTCGCAGATCACAGACTCCGGATTTGCAATAAGGCATAAATCAGCTTGCAAAAATAGTCTGCAAGTTTGTGGGTAAGACATTTTCGTAAATATTATCTTGGGGCTCTAGCTCAGGTCACAAAAGAATATGCTAAGATCAAGATGGATCTTTATTTTGATGAATATATAAGTGTACTTTCCTCGATACAATTTAGAACATAAAGTGAAATAAGTTGGTCCATTATGCAAGAAAAGAATTAAGTATAATATTTGATGGAGCTAACAAAACCTGTAGAATCTTTTTGCATTTTCTAGCGGTCTTCATCTGCCTGATTGTAATTACAAAACGGAACCATTATCATTCACTATTATTCTTTGTTTACTACAGGTTCGTGTCAGTGAATCTTATGGACTCAAATTTCCAAGGGAGTTTGCCCTTCTTATGAAACAGCTTCTTTATTTTGATCGCTATACTCGGTTGTTGGCCCCTAACATGAACATGCTTCAAGATCAGAGGATTACAGTTGTTTCAAATGGACGAAGCAGAAACAGCAGGGATAACTTCAAATGAAGGTTGCATATGCAGGCACCAGTAGCTTTGTTTTATTCCATTTTGTTTTACTTTGTAAATACAACAAAGTGAATTGGAATGCACTACACTCTTTAGAAGCCATTCACAAATAGGAAATATATAATACCCAGTTTGCCTATCTTATTTGTTTCTGCAGTGGAATGAATGCAGTTTTACAGCGGTAAATTCTTTTTGGATTAAAACATACAGCTACTTATATGAACATGTCAATATTGTAAATGCAGCAGCATTTGAACCATTACTTTTTAGATCATGAAGCTTTTTATTACCACAAATGGCAACCAATCCATGGTCAAAATAAAATAATATTAATTCATTTTTGATACAGAGCAGGTATTGGACAAGTGCTTCAAAAACATTCTATACAGTCAATGAACTATACTGGTACAGAAACATCTTTACACAATTAAATGTCTGGCTCTACTTCTATTATATACTGGGACTCTCAAATGTGTACTAAATGTATGAAATATAAACAACAAAGGGAAATCTTCTTGAAAAGTAAGCCAAGTAACTAGAATACCATGCCTCTGGTTGAGAACAAAAATTCCATTTCTCTCACGTCAGGTTGCGTGTTTGATGGAACGAGCTTGCCTTTGGGTCAGATGGTCCGCTACCAAGCATCACAGCACTTGGTGAAGAATAACCCATCAATCGATGAAGTGGTGAACCTCTTCCTCCTGTTGCTGATTCTGGAAGCTCCTCAATTTCTGAGTACTCTTTCTTTGAATTGTATTTACTAGTGGAAGGGCCTCTAGATTCATATACTTCAACATGATTCTTACCCTTACTTTTAGAATCCTTTAAAACAAACCTCTTCCTCTCTTTTCCATGATCAAGTGAGCTGTATGAAACATTTCTTTCAACCGCATTTCCATGGATATCACGAGGATCCCTCTCGGTAAAATCATCAGAATCTGAAACAGGACAACCACTGACATGAGACGTTGAAGTAAAGTTTCTCCGGTGAGTAGCATTATTATACTCATCGGCCTCAATTGGTGGACCAACTTCACTGATTGGTGTAAATGGGATTAGATGACTTCCGTTTACAAGTGAATACTTGAGTACCTCTGAACAAGCTCCACATCTTAGCCGATGAAATCTTCTTTCTTTGAAGAGGAGAAAGTCTGCAGGTAGCTGAAGAAGTTTCAAGCAACAAGGACAAGTCGAGAGAGGCGCTCCACCTGCTATGGGCCTGAGGTGTCGCTTGGCCAAGTGGTGTTTCTCTCTCAAGTACGTGTGCACCTCGTGATCTCTATGCCTCTGGTCATCAGACTTGGCTCCACGGCTATATGTAGGAAATCCAGAGTCCACATGCCGTTGAGGACTTGATGGAAGAGATCCATAAGTATTATAAAGGTTGAGGCGAGAATGTACCTGACAGAACCCTTTGTAGTGGTGAAGCAGAGATGGAGGTAATGGTGCCGAATGCTTCCAGTCTTGGGGACAGGAGCACGAGGAATGATCAAATCGGTGTCTACTGGTTGTTGCCTCAGCAGAGAATGGTATTCTCGAGTAATTCCTCTGTTGAGGCCAGTTGCTCCCATCTCCGAGTCCTCCAGAATATTTAGGAATGTACGAACTATGCAAACTTTCCTGTTGTCTGGCCTCATGATCATAGTACATGGAACTACGATTATCTTTCCAAGCGACTCCTCCCTTTGTTTTATGACTTATGGAGGTGCTGTTAAGTTGCTCCTGCAATTCATGAACCGTTCTCAACAGTTTCATCTTCTCCTGTTCAGCGTATGCGGACATGTCTTGAGAAGGAAAGCTTGAACTGTTATAGAAACCATGCTGCACTTGACCAGAGGGACTACCACTTTCATAGCCGGGCAGAAATTCTCTTTGATGCAAAAGATGCTGAGACATATATGCATCTCTCTCTGCCATTCTCCAGTCTCTAATTGTATGTCCTAATCTTGTTGGCTCCAGCAATTCACCTCGATCCAAGTTGCTGAATTTCCTGGTATAAAGTGTCTTTTCAGGCAGCACGGGTGCATAATTCCTCGAAAGATGTTGCATATCATAGTTGCTGTAGGCCTGAAATCTTTCTCTCTTGCTCCTTGCATCAGCAGCTGCATTGTTTGCAAGCCTATAAGCATGTTTTGATGGATAGTTGTGTCTATCAGGTAATTGATCATCGGTTTCTTCATAAGAAGAGATGTCATCATCGTAATAAGCATGTGTGCTCCTAGTTGTTGGAGATTTTGATAAATCTATGAGAGTGCCACTGAGCTCAGAGCTTGGATTGACTAAATTGGTTGTTTCAAATGTATTTATAGATCTAAAACCGTGATGTTGAGTACCGTCCAGAGGCTGCTTTTGAAGTTGAGTAGTCGAATTTACAAGACCATCAGGTGAGATGCCTTCTACAGCTGGCCTATGGACAGGGGAAAATGCAGCATTTCCCTCTGTTTGGGCCATATCCCTTTCACCTAATCTTCTCAAAATGGAATTACTCTCATGAATTTCATCTGCTTCTGCCTCTACTTCTGTTTTCACTTTTTCATCTAATGGCGAGTTTTCATCATTATCTTCGACTTCTGAACAACCTCCTGATAAAGAGGACTGGGACAGTTCTCCATTAGCAAACTTAGCAGGATCACTTGCTGAAGATTCTTCATTAGGAAGTCCAAACTTCTCAACAATGCACATGAAAGATTCATTTCTATGGCTTCTATTGTAGAGATCTTCACTTGATAAGTTTAGAACTTTCCCATTTTCACATTCTTCAGATCCATTTTCATATTCTTCAGATCCATTTTCATCACTTCCACTCTTTTGGTCATCGTTCAGCGAGTCCTTATCTTCAAGATGCTGACTATCAAAATCCTCATATCCATTTTGGTCAGTTACATGGTTTTCATCCTCAATTTTTAAGTTTGCGCCTGTGAGCCTGTCACCGTTGCAATCACCGAAAAGTTTTTCTCGTTCCACAGACCCAGCAGAATGAAGAATTGCTTCATGACTTGAGCTACTGGATTCCTTATCTTCAGAAACATGATCCGATCTCTTTGTCTCTGCAGCATTTACTTCAGCTAAGCTAGACGTTGTGCTTGCAGCATTTGCTTCAGCTAAGCTATACGTTGTGCTTGCAGCATTTGCTTCAGCTAAGCTAGACCTTGCGCTTGCAGCATTTGCGTCAGCTAAGCTAGACGTTGTGCTTGCAGCATTTGCTTCAGCTAAGCTAGACGTTGTGCTTGCAGCATTTGCTTCAGCTAAGCTAGACCTTGCGCTCGCAGCATTTGCTTCAGATAAGCTAGACCTTGCGCTCGCAGCATTTGCTTCAGATAAGCTAGATGTTGCGCTTGCAGCATTTGGTTCAGCTAAGCTAGATGTGCTTGCAGCATTTTCTATCCGCAGTTTTGCTGTATGAGGACAGAAGAATCAATTAAAAACTGAATAGCAGCTTCACATTTGCAGGATACATCAAAGTTCCATAAAGGAAATGTCAAAAAAAATAACGGCATTCAATAACTAAATGCCTTTGAAATGATTATGAGGCGATATTTCAAAAAGAAAGATGCAGGCAAAGATAAGCAGGCTTATTAAAATGAGAGAATATATGAGAAAATCCAGAGCTGAGTACTGTTCGGGCAGTCTTAAATTGTAGCATGCAGCAGAATGAAGATGGATGATTGTTGTTATTGAAAGAGAATATGTTACCTTGGAGATGAATTCCGCAGCCGCCGCACTGGTAGACAGGAACATTAGGCAACTCTGGAAGGATCTGGCGACATCTAGGACATCTTACTAATCGAATCTTTGCGCTGGTTTTGCCGCTCATGTTTGGCCAAATATAGTAGTAAGTGTAGTTTATCCAACCTTTGCCTGCCTAGACACTAAATATCATATTCAAACATGAATCAGACCCTATTGTAAGACTGAGGGCTGAGAGTGGGCTAATGTGAAATTAGATGAACAAAATTGAAGCATAAAGCATAATGGGCAGGGGAAAGTGAATGGGAGCAAATAAATAGAAAATAAAGAGGAGTTGGGATGAGATTAAGGAGCAATAAGTAAAAGAAAAAGAGTGGAGAAGAGATCCAAATGATATAGTAAAATTAGGATTGGAAGAAGCAGACAAGAAAGAAAGTAAAGAGGGTAGAGATCGGATCAAAACTCCCAAAGAAAGTAGAAAAGCAATAAATGAAAGGAACAGGATACACATGAAAAAGCAGTAAGTAAATAATATATATAAACAGAGGGAGGGAGAGATGAAACAACCTTAGTTAGCAAAAGCTTCTGGATAAATAATATCTTCTTCTTGCTGTTGCTGTTGCTGTTTGTTCGTCCACCAAACCATATTTATACAAAGTCTTCTTCTCTTGGAGTTGGAAGGTGATTTTAATTTTGCAAGTCAACCCAAGAGAAGGGATATAAATGAAGTTAGTTATGTAGTCTAGTGAGTAAATACCTACTTTTTTACCTCTTATATAAAGCCTTTTCTTGCACAGAGACGGACAGACAAGGGAATTGACTCATTGAAAATGTCTTGTTGATAGAAATGCTTAATTAATTATGAACGAGTGGTGAGACCAATGAGTTAGTTAGTGGTAATTAATTATAATGAAGTGAGTCGCTCATGTCTATTGTATTCCTTAGCACGACGACCTTCTCTTCATTTTTAATTCCGTGTTTCTAGAAGTCGTAGGTTTGACCTGGAATTGGCATCAAATTACTTATTTTAATGCAATCATTTATGTGTCAGCTTTTACACATAAAACACTATCTCATCAATCTCACTTTTCCTTCACCTTTCATTTCCACAATTCTACCAAATATGTAACAAATTGATTCACTTTTACTACTCATTAACACACAAAATTAAGCTCAATAATGTCTTATTCATTGACCTGTTTATGGGCCTCCATATCCGTCCAAGCCCATCTCCTACGATCGGGTTTGGATTGTAATTTTTTCATTTTAAAGCCCAATTTTAGCCTCAATTCGAAAAAGCACCTAATTTTATTTGCTTGCTGGTTTCATTTTACACGGCGATGTAAGCTCGGAAAAATTTAGTCCGGACCCACATATATAGAGTATAAGAGCCGGGTTTTGGACTTACATAAATAATAAAAAGTACGACCCATAAACAGGAGTGGGGGTGCAAACAAATTTGAGTTACTTGAGATAGGTTTAAAAATCCTAGTTAAATTCGAATTCGATCTGCATTTCATTATTTGATTAAATTGCATAGTTTATAATAAAAAAAAGTTCATTGAGAATAATACCTTTTAAAGAATAAATTTCATTTTTATTGAATTCGATGTCGAGTTCGAATTCAAACTCGAGCTTAACTTTGAAGATTTAATCCATCTGAGCTCGAATTTATACAACACGCTCAACCTCCAGCTCGAACTTGTAGAAATCATTCAACGTCGAGTTTGATCTAATTCGTACTCGACTCAGCCTGCTTACACCTCGAGAGGAATTTTTTAGATATGAACTGAGTTTTAGGTGAAACAAACGGTGCTCACATGGAGACCAAAACTGGTGACTAGTACTAATTTATTAACGGAGCACTATAAACTTGAACTCTACACACAATACTGATATCAAATGGTATATTCAATCTAATTTTAACACCAAATACCCTGTTATGACAATGCATATTATATTGAATTCCAATGGTCCAAGCCTAACCTTTCTGAGAAAACATAATAGTAATACAACAAAAACATGAGTAGCAGTGCAGCAAGCATTAAAATGTTTTGATACCACAAACAACAAATTGAATAAGCAAATATGGAAATTTCACTTAAGAAGCAATAACTGAATGCCTTATCTGAAATGCTCGGCAGATTTCTCTATACCCACTCCTGTAGTGATCCAAGGAGAAACAAAGCTGCCTTATTGCTTCCCTTTTCTCCTCTGCCCCATCAAAAAGCTCACATCTTTGCTTCTCCACTTCCTTCTCCAGCTCCACTATTCTCATTCTCAACTCACCCACGGTCTTTTCCGCACATTCTGTCCCAGCAATCAGGTTCGAATTTTCAATATGCATTTGCCTCATTTCATTGTCCTTGCAACTCACTTCTGCAATCAGTTGGTTCACCTTGGCATTCATCTCATCTTTCTCTGCCATAACCATGTCATACTTGAACTTAAGGCTGTCAAGATTCTTATTCAGATTCTCCACATGGACATTTTTGTTGCCAATTTCCTCCTTCAGTTCACTTATCTCTCCTTGCAGCCCTATCCTCTGACCATCATAAAGAAGCTGCATTTCCATTTTCTCATTTTCAATTTGCCTATACTTCTCCTCCATGGATTTCCCTTGTAATTCCCACTCTCTTTGCCTTGACTCCATCATAGTGTTTCTCTCTAACAAACTAGATATCTCAGACTGCAAATGTGCTCTTTCAGCTAAGAAATTTTCCTGCGCGTCAACTAGTGCAAGTTTTGATGCTTTCACCTCATTATCAAGTGCAGAAACATCATTTTTATATTTAACAATCTTCTCTTGCAAGTCTACAACCTGCCAGAACTCTGAATCAAGCTTGCTCCTTAACAAGTTTTTTTCTTCTTCAGCCGATTTTAGCTGGCCTTGTAATTCATTTGTATTGTCAGCTAATCCCTTTTGCAGCTCCACCACTTTTGTTCTCTCCACTTCAAGATCAGCGTCCCTCGTTCTGATATCTCTATGTGCCAATTCAAGCTGATCCTGCAAAGTCTCTGCAATAACCGTAAAGGGTTGGCTTTTCTCAAGCTCACCCTTTAATCTAGCAACCTCTTCTTCCGAGAGCTGGAGCTTTCGCTTTGAACCCCTCAACTCTTCCTCATATCTCATAATTTTTCCAAGCAGTTGTTCAAATTTCCCATTTTCTTGTTCATTAAACATGCTATTGCTATTTTCTTCTGCGGCTAACTGGAGCTCTATGTTCATGATTGGGCCAGCCTCCAGCTCCGTGACCTTCTGGCGAAGTCCCTTGCGTTCAGTGTTCACTGGCATGCTATAGTAGGCACTGCCTGAGGAGTCTGAGTCAGAGTCTGATGACGATGAAGACAAATCGGAACCAGCTTTCAATGAAATGTCAGAGGTGGCACTATCAGAACTCATAGAGGCAGCTTGATGGCCAGTCTTGTGCAATGGCTGCTTTTGCTCAGGAGTTAGCGTCGGAGTGCCGGGGACAGTGCTCGCATCGTGCAAATGAAATTCAGGTGGTAAAGTCTTGTGCAATTCAGCATTCAGATGATGAGAGCGTAGAGCCAGTGAGCGATATAAGCTGTGGAAATCCTCAATTTCAGCAATCAAGTGAGGCCTAGTGAGTTTGCAGATTTCAGCTTTGTTTGGTAGAGATGCAGCATCTTGCTCAATCATGTTGAAGACTCTGCTGATAGTCGGGTCCATCTGTGTACAAAATAAAAAAGGATGCAAAAATATAAAGTAGAGCACAGTTGTGGAACAAAAAAGATGTTGATGGAAATAAAATTAGACAAGTGTAGTTGCAGTTAAAAGCAAAAAAAAGTATAAATGAAGAGGATGAGAAGGGATTGCAAGTTGAAGATGTAAGAGAAGGATTGGATGATGAGCGAATAGAATAAAGAAGAGGGCAGTGAGTGGCTAAAAGGAAAAAAATGTACAAAATGATATACCTATACGTTTGTGCAATTAAAAGTAAGTCCAGTGAAGAGCATAACTGACCTGAATAGGATAGCTGCCTGGAGAGAAGCAAATAATAATAATGAAAGAGAGTGGAGACAGTGAGAAAGGTTCAGAGGAACATCAGCTCTTTTTCAAAATCATTCATACAGTTGCCGCTTTTCAATTTTCAAATTTCAACTTCAATCTACCACTACCCTCCTTTCAAACATTATTAGGGTACTACAGTCTACATCCAATAAACATTTGCAACCTAACCCACCACGCGCTTCAACCCATTCCATCATTAACCCAATATTACTCTCATTTTAATTTTTCCTCACAAATATAAAAAAACTAGTCGTAAGGCGCATTTGCACCGAAACTAATTAATAATTATATTTTTAAAATAAATTCACAGCTAAAATTTAATAAGTTAAAATTTATAAAATAATGAATAAATGCTTTATTCAATTTAAAAAATTAATGAAAATTATTTATTAATAATCATTTTAAAATAATAAATAAGTGTTCTATCTAGGTCAAATGACCAAAAAAGTCAAATTTTTCATGAAAGTTCAACAAAAGTTCAAATTTTTCAATTTTATCCATTTTGTTCTGAAATGCATGATTTCGTTTCAATAATATCAACTATGCAATATTGTTCATGTGTACCCTACATGGCACTGATGTGGCATTATGCTACACATCAGCGCCAAATGAGTAAAATTATGTAATTGCACATAATTGAAATGAAATCATGAGTTTTAAAATAAATTGGATAAAATTGAACAATTTGAATTTTTGTTAAACTTTCATGAAAGTTTTGACTTTTTTTAGTCATTTGTCTTTTATTTATGGTTATTTATAAAAGTGCTTTCTTATCCTCTCAATTATATAAGTATATAGATGTTTGATTTATGAACCTAAAAACTATTGTTTAACCAGTTCAGCTGAAAAAATTAGAAATCGGTGCCTTTTTTTTAGAATCAATATGAGCTTTATTAGAGATCAAAATAAAGTTACAAGCTCATTAACCGGAAAAGGAATATTTCCGTTATAAACACGATCCCTCCCAAAGAAAATGCCTCATTTAGCTAAGGCATGAGCTACTTGGTTGCATGAACGATTAGCATACTGAAACCGAACATCACGACCTTCGCAAGCAGCTAAGCAATCTTCGACCATCACCTGCAGGTAGTCCTCAGCGCAATTAGGGCCATCAAGCCTAGTAGCCACATTTGAGGCATCCATCTCGCAAACAAAGCTAGGAGAAGCTAACTCTCTAGTCAACAGTAAGCCATAATGCACTGCTTTTACCTCAGCTATTTCTGCATTAACACAACCATGCAGAATTGACACCCCAGAACGAACCACTTCCCCTTTTGAATTCCTGCAAACCGCACTCAAAACCGACAAGTTCTTTTGAACTGAAACAGATGCATCTGAATTTATTTTCAGGCAAGGTGACACCGGAGGAGTCCAAACCTGGCCATCTGAAGCACGACTACTATCCTTCCGCTTCTTGCAATTCCCTGAGGAAATCATCGAATGAATGTTGTTGAAGAGCATCGGCGTTGGCACCCTGTGGTTTTCAAAAACAATATTGTTTCTATCTAACCAAATCACCCAAAGGATCATGATAAACAAATCCAAATCCTCTCCTTCCAATTTACTGCTCATAATCGAAAGCCAGTCCCTCACAGAACAACACCGGAATATATCCACCCTAACAGCTAACGGCGACACCAACCACAATCCTCTGACCACTTCACACTCTATAAGGCAATGAATGTATGTTTCAACCTCAATGTGGCAACGAGGGCAAAGATCAGAGACATTAACCTTCTTTTTTACCAAATTATCGTTGCACGGAAGAGTATGATGGGCAATACGCCAAAGAAAGTGTTTTACCTTTGGAGGCACTGATGCACGCCAGATATTATTCCAAAGACATGGATTATCGTCCATTGAAAGACCTGCAACACAATCTCTCACCCTCTTAGCTGCAATATAGTAGGCCGATTTAACCGTGAAGAGACCCATTTTAGTGTGCGGCCAGAAAAGTTTATCAGGTGGAAGCCGATTACTGATGGGCAATTGCAGAATATTAGCTGAATCCGTCTCCGTAAAAACTTGTTTAATCTTATCCGCATTCCAGCAGCAATGTTCCTCGTCGATAAAGGAGCTAACCCGAACACTATCATTAGAGAAATTTGCACCAATAGGTTTCATATAGCTAGTTGTCGTAATCCAGTTGTCGCACCTTGCATCTATTGATTTACCATTCCCTATACGCCACGCTAATCCATCGATCAACACTGATCGACTCTCAATAAAACTTTGTCAAACGTAGCTCGCCCACTTTCCCTTGCTAGCCTTAAGAACATCAGATTCTGGGAAATACTTAGCGCAGAAGACTTTACCACACAATGAGTCCGAATACTGATAGAGCCTCCATACTTGCTTTGCTAACATAGCAAGGTTAAAAGCCCGAACATTTCTAAACCCCAATCCTCCTTTGCTCATTGGCATTACAAATCTTTTCCCAACTAATCCAAGAAATTTTCCGTTTGTTTTCCGCTCCACTCCAAAAACACCGAGCCGTAGAGCTTTGAATCTCGTTGCAAACCGAAATAAGCAAAGCAAAACAACTCATTATATACGTAGGGATTGACTGAACAATAGAATTTATCAACACCTCCCGACCCGCCTTAGACAAGTAGTTTTCTTTCCATCCATCCATCCGTTTGTGGATCCTATCCCTAATAAACGCAAAAATAGGTTTTCGAGACCTTCCAATCATAGTAGGGACGCCAAGATATTTTTTAAAGAAAGCAACTTCCCTAACTTCCACAATGCTGCCAATCATGATCCGAGTATGTGTTGGAGTCCCTCGACTGAACATCATCTCCGACTTGTCAAAATTCACCAACTGCCCCGACGCACATTCATATTTTCTAATAACCTCTTTTAAGTAACGACATTCCCTTTCATTGGCTTTGGCGAAGAGAATACTATCGTCCGCAAAAAAGAGGTGATTAATCACCGGGCCCTCTCTACAAATCTTGCCTCCTGTCAACCGACCATTTACCATTCCTTTCCTAAGCAAGCCCGAGAATCCTTCGGTACATAAAAAGAAATAAATATGGTGAGAGCGGGTCGCCCTGTCGAAGTCCTCGTTGTGGATGTATCAAACCGTGGGCTTGTCCATTAATCATAACCGAAAATGAAGCAGTTTTAATACAAGACATGATTAATTTAATAAAGTGAGCTGGAAACATCATTTTCCGCATAACTCCCTCCACTCTATCATAAGCTTTGCTCATGTCAAGTTTAATTGCCACTGAACCGCGCTTATTCCTTTTTCTAGTAGACATCGAGTGAAACATCTCAAAAGCCACCAAAGCATTATCAGTAATAAGCCGTCCCGGGACAAAAGCACTCTGAGACTCATTAGTAACTGTAAATAAGACCCGCTTCAATCTATTCGCTAACGTCTTCGCAATTAACTTATAGACCACGTTACATAAGCTAATAGGATGAAAATCTTTCATCGACGACGGCTTCGCTACTTTTGGGATTAACACGATATTAATGTGATTCATAGACTTCGGCATAACCCCATTGACAAAGAATTATTTTACACATTTAAGCACATCTGGACCCACCACACTCCAGTAAGTACTGTAGAAAAGCGCCGACATTCCATCCGGACCTGGGGGCCTTAGTCGGGCTTATATGCTTGAGAGCCTGGACAACCTCCTTTGGATTAAAAGATCTCCCCAAACAATCTGCCTGTTCAGCTGAAATAGCCGAGTCAATAGAAGAAAAAACTTCTTCTTGACTAGTCGGACCAGACGAAGAAAACAAGTTCTGAAAATAACAAAGAGCCACTCGTTTCACTCCCTCACCAACCTGCCACGCATTCATCTCGTCTTTAATATGATATATCGTATTGTTTTTTCTTCTGTTTGTAGCTTTTTGGTGAAAGAACTTCGTATTCCTATCGCCGCTTTGCAACCAATCCGCTCTGGTGCCTTAACTGGCCAGATTGCTATAAAATTTCTCTTTTTAACCAGTCTGTTGAAATGCGCCGGACCGAAAAATCTGGTCCAAAATTGCCAAGTTTGACAGAGTTTTTCTATTATTTAATTTTATCGAAACCAAGTTATTTACTCATTTTTAAATTTAATGGTTGTACAACACAACTCATGAGATGTATGAAGTTTATTTTTCTAATCAAATTATTCAATATATATTGTTCTTTATATCCTGGAAAATAGGTTCAGCCCCCTGCTCAACCTTTAATATGTATATCACTATCATTTGCTAAAAACTAG
Source organism: Mercurialis annua (assembly GCF_937616625.2). Classification (NCBI taxonomy): domain Eukaryota; kingdom Viridiplantae; phylum Streptophyta; class Magnoliopsida; order Malpighiales; family Euphorbiaceae; genus Mercurialis; species Mercurialis annua. Next base: position 43,333,926 of record NC_065577.1, read on the forward strand.
TAAAAATTTAAAAAAAAAATTGAATTGATTAACCATCGTTCAATTTTTTTATTTATTTGTTAGTGCATGATTTATTTATTACTACAGGAGTATTATTTTGTAATTTTTTTGGTACTTATACTTTTATACATGTATTAAAATTTTAATTATACATATATATTATACACGTACATATATTGTTAATAAAATTTGAAATCATGGATTTCATCACATGATTAAGCATAAAAGTACGAATCGACATCTAGTGAGATCAAGTTTTTAAAAAATTTATATTCCATCATAGATGTTGATAGGAGTAGAATACTCCTAATACTTAAATAGTTTTTTTGCATTGTTTAGTTGTGCTTTAACATGTATTTTTAAGCGATTATGTGCCTTATTACTTGCATAAGTGTTTCAGGCACAACGGAGCGATTGCGGAGCGAATGTGGTCAAAAAGCGTAAAGAATCGAAGAACTGTCGAAGTTGCAAAAGTCTTGAGTGAAGAAATATTGACAGATGAATTTTCTACTGAAAATTATCAAGGAATGTAGGCAGATGAATTTTTGCTCATATCTTGATCAAGACATATCCTTCTCGATCGAGAAGCACTTTAAATATATGATGAGATTTTAATTTTGGAGTAACAAGACATGAGGTACCACTTTCGTTTTTGGACCAACCTTGAACTTGTATTAAGAGGATTCTTTCTTATTTTGTAAGCCCTATTTAAGGTAATTTATCTCTAAATTAGGAATACAACTCACATACACTTTATAAAGAACATTTCACCCACCTTTAGTTGTTTTTTTTAGTTAGGAGTAGAGTAGTTTTAGGGTTTTGTGCCTCCATTTTTTCCACTATTGTTGTGGCTTAGAGCTTTATTTTATAAAAACAAATTTATTATCTATGCAAGTTTATTATTGGAATCTTCATTTTCTTGTTTATGCTTTTAATACCCATTCTACTTAAGGTAAGCATCTTACTCTTTATTAAGCTTAGTAATTATTGCTTAGTGGTTAATGCTTGTTTAGTTATGAGTAGCTAAACCCCTAGTTTATGGGTTGTTTTAATTGCCATGTTTGATTGCTTGATGATTGGTTAGGGTTGTATGCAGAGGCGGAACTAGGGAGGGTCGAAGAGGGTCGGCCTACCCTCCTCGCCGGAAAAAATTTAAAAAAAAAATAGAATTTTTAGGTTTTTTTTAGTAGGGACGGTTATAACCGCCCCTAGAAACCGTCCCTACATGTGTTAGGGGCGGTTTTTTCTTTGTAGGGGCGGTTAAAACCGCCCCTAGAACTACAAATTAACATATTTACACCATATTTACCGCCGTTTGATTTTTTAAATAGCCGAATGTAAAAAATTTTACCCTCTTAAGCTGGAGTCCTGGTTCCGCCACTGGTTGTATGTGTTAGGGTTTTGTTGTGTTTATTAATTTTAATGCTTAGATTAAGTTGGCCTCTTAATCCATGATTAGTGTTTTTTTTAGTGAGGGCGAGTGTAATACCCCAAATATTTTAAGATAATTAAATCATGTCACGTGTCACGAATTCCAATACATTAAATCAGAATGGATTTAATGTAATAGTATCAGGAATTTAGAGTAAATTTTATTAAGCGTATTAGCGGGATTTGAGGATAAGGTTAGAAAATTAATATAAAATAAATCCCGTGATGGATATTATTTCGCCAAGGTAGGCGAAATAGTTTATATTAATTGTAATAAAAGTCTCGAGTCAATCCGAGACCTTTTAAAATTTGGACGTAGATGCGTTTTGGGCTAAATTGCAATTTTTTCAAAGTTCAAGGACTAAAGTATAAATTAGCCAATTAAGCCTCGAAAAATTTCAATTAAAGGATTATTGGTGGAAAATAATAATTTTAGAATTCGTATTATTTATTGGTGATACCTTCTTCTCCATTCAATACGTAGGTAATTGAGTTAAAGTGAATAATTAACCAATTGGTTAAAATAAAAAGTTTGAAAGAGAATTGGTTTAAGTTAAAGGACTAAAATGGATAATTAGCCAAACTATATATATGAATGGAGAAGAGAAAGGAATGATCCAGAGAGGAAAAAGAGTATCAGAGGAAGGTTTAACGATCATCGTCGATCCGTCGCCGTTTCGCCGTTTCTCGTCCGAATCGCACGTTCTTTATGTCGATTTGTTCAGAATTCAATTCTCTATCTACTACGAGCTTCAAAACGAGGTAAGATTGAATGATTAGCTCAAGGTTTTGAAAGTTCTTTGACTGTTTTAATAATTAACGAGGTAATCGAATCGTATACGTCGAAATTATGTTTAATCGACGTTTTTGAAGTGATATTGTTAGAAACAATGTATTGCTCGTTTTAGGGTATCGAGCACGTCGGGGCGGCCTGGAAAAAGAATTCTGGGACCGTGCAAATGCACGGTGTGCGAACGCACACAATGTGCAATCGCACACACACGGTTGTGCAAACGACACACTCACTCGTGCGCTCGCACAACCAATGACGAAGTCATTTGGGGCATTTTCGCCCCGTTTAGACCTAAATTTCCGACTTCAAGTACGTCGGGCCTTAAAAGTGAATCACAGACTCTGAGAACACAAAATTTGGATATCAAACGTGACATGTTCGATTTAGATTTTAATATATAAGAAGCGTATAGTTAGATATCAATAAAAAGGAATATGATTAAGAGATTATCAAGATTAAGAGTCGTATTGGAATAAGATTGTGTTTACCTAAGTTAATAACTTAGGGTTTTAGTACTAAGTCTACGTTTATGGATTAAACGTACAGGTAACTCAATTAAGTAACTGACGTACCGACAAGCTACCAAGCCGTCTAGCTGGAGTAGCTACGTAATCGAACAACGCATGGAGCTTACGCTTGCGGGATTATAATATTGCAATTTTGGGATAGCGAATTCTGTGAGTTTCAATTTACTTTCGCGTATTATTTATAAAGTTATTTTCATATATTATGAATATTATGATTTTATACATCGCATTTATATGATTCAATGATTTGAATGATTGTTTTTGAACTTAGACTAGTACGCGATCCGAAGAAACTAGCTACCTTTTGGGTGTCAATAGGCTGTGTGATCACCAGTATCGAGTCAATCTAGTGTGTTTGCATATGAAATATAATATGAATATGAACATGATACGAATATAAATATGAATTTCGAAGTTGGACAATGAATTCGATACGAGTGAGCACTCGGTTACGGTGTAACCTGGAGTCCCCATATCTAGTGAGTTGGACTCACACTTTGGGATTAAAAGATTGGTCGTGATCGACGTGGTAGAGTGTGAACACTCCCGGGTCGGACCATTTGGAACAGTATGATTTGAATATTCGTAAGTTGTGTTGCATTTTAGGTTATTAGTTTCGAACGGATCAAATACCTGCTTATATGTATTATTTTAATATTACTGCTTTCTTAAATGCGATGTTACGTTTTATAATACCGTTAGTAACTTGCAAGCTCACTCTGTATTTTCCCAAAATACTGACCTCCTCACAGTATTTTCTTTCAGGTGATCGGAGTCGTATCAGACAGACCATCTCCTTTTTGTTGGCAGTCCGTGGGCTTACACAAAGTACAAGTCTTTATAGAGCTGCAGTAGTCAGTAGGTGTCAGTATAATGTTTACGATTTAATTTCAAACGGTATTTGAAAAGTAAACTCTGATATAATTTTATAAATAAGTTGTTTATAAAAATGATGTTTTGTCCGTTTGAATTTGGTATCAATTGCCATGAATGGAATTTGTTATGATTGTGACTGGAAACAGGACGGTGCTGGATATGAGATATCGCTCGGTAAGACCCTGATTTATAAGAATTGTTTCAGATCTGTTTTCAGAAGTGAATACGAGATTTTGATACTTGTAATTATATTATTAAAGAAGTTCATGAAAATGTTTTATTAATAATAATATATTTTTATTCGCGAAAAATTTATAGTGGTTTAGGCTTGCTATGGGATTTAGAGCTATCACTCCCATTCTCTAGCGCCGGTCGCGGCTCAATAATTTGGGTCATGATAGCGAGAGTTAAACTAATCAAATAGACCTAGTTAAGCATAAACTTTAGACCTAGATGCACGAGGGTGATTTAGGGATTTAGCGGTTGTTTGACTTTGCGGATTAATCAGATTGATTGGTGTAGTTGACATTGCGAGAGTGAGTTGGACTTCGACTTATCAATCAATTGTCGGTCTTCGACTTCCGGCTCGAGAGAGCGGATTTAGATACCTTAAGATGGCTTGACCCAAACCAATACCCTTAGACGCTTTTAATTATTGTTTTAATCTTTTTAATCACTTAGTTGTTCAATTGTAGTTTGTTTTATAGTTTAATCGTTGCTTGTTTTAGTTTAATTCCGTAGTTGTTAATCGAAAAACCTTTTACTCGTTGCTAAACGAATTGGATTTCATAGTCAATTTCACTCACTTTTAAACCTCTCGTATCTGTGGGTTCGACTTCGACTTATCGAGTATTACAAGTTGTTAAGTAAAATTATCAATAGATGTATGGATGTTTATCACATATATTAATTGTGTTACAACAAGCCAATAAGTATTAGCGATAGAAATTTTTTTAATTATTAAAAATTGCACATGGATAACGTATAATTAGTTTGTTGCACGAATGATATTGCTGAAACGATTGCACTGAATAATTTTTCTCGATATACATATTTCAAAAAAGGCATAAAATGAGTCGCTCAATCATTTTACAGCTAATCACAAAATGGGATAATCTTTTATAAAATATATATACATTCAAAGAAGGTAAAAACTCTTATCATGTCTCAATTTAAATAATGGATCCACATTGGTTGATAATGGCATCTTAGTGGGGACTATATAATATATGGTGGATTGGATTAGGCACTTTGTAGATATCATCAAAATAAAAATGATAATTATCAAATTAATGGCTCTTTCCGTTTGACTTGTTGTGAATGGAGGCCTCTCATTCAACATTTTGTGCACCATTTTGACAATTCAGATTCTTCACATTATCATCATAAACCAAGTTTTCCTCGCTTGTAGTTGTCTTCCTCATATTAATATTGTCTACAAAATCCTCCCCTTGATAAATCCTCTTATTCTTTCAGTTTATATTGTATTTTTGAATCTGTAAATTCTAGAGTGAACGCAATGATTAAAAAATAATGTGATCCGCTACAGTTTAGAATCCATTTTAAAAAAAGTATAATTAATTTTCAATTTTATCACTTATTATTTAGTATTATTTTAGATTAGGCTTTTGCTCCTAACATTACTTTGTCTTTATAGCCAATAGAAGTCTAACATGTGACAGTTTTGTTTTACATACCAACTTCTTTAGCTTAATACATAGTATAACCCCTGAATTTATACCCTTTTACTCATCTAATTTCTAAATTTAACGGTTGACCTATCGAACCCCTGAACTTATTAAATAATCCCTTTTGACCCCTGAATTTGATAATTTATAACTGTTTAACTCCTACTCGTCCACCTGGCTTTGGCGCGTGTGTTCCAATAAAAATTGGCGCGTCAGGGTAAAAAAGAAAAACTTAGGTAAAAAAATAAAATGGCTTAATACGTCATTTGACCCTTGAACTTGTACTAATATACCTACTTGACCCCTAAATTTTTTATTCAACCATCACACCTCTAAACTTGTTAAATTATCCTTCTTAACCCCTAAATTATCCTTCCAGACTTTATATTTTTTTTACTACATATCGTTTATTTTGTATTTATTTTATGTAAATTATCAATTTTAATAAAATTATAATAAAAATAGTTATATCTTATATAATTATTTTCATTTAATCTAATATTTATTTTATTTTATTTTATTTTTTGTTAATTTTAAGTATTATTTTCTTATATAATATTTATTTATAGTTTATTAAATGTTTATTTTATGATTATCATAGTTTATTTATGTTTATTATCTATATATTTTAAATTTATTTTTATATTATATAAAAACTATATTTACCAATATAATATAATATTTACTGGGCATTTGAGCTGCCTCTAACCTGATCATTTAAATCTCATCTCGTGTATTGCAGTTGCAAAATAAATTAAAATGAATATTAAATTAAATGGAATATTTATTCAATAAAATATAATTATTTTTCATTGCAATTTTATTCGAACTGATAATATATAAAACAAATAAACAGTATCATTTAAACAAATAGTGTATAAAATATGGAAAACAATATTTTTTTATTAATTATTAATTAAACTAAATATATATTAAAAATAAAATATAAATTAAAATAAATTTAAAACTCTCAAATTCAGGGGTTAAGAATGATAATTTAATAAGTTTAGAGGTGTGATCGGTTAAACAAAATGTGTAGAAGTCAAATAAGTAAATTAGTATAAATTCAGGGGTCAAACTATGTATTAAACATTATATATTTGGTGATGTGGTAGACAAGCTAGCAGTCTGGTCAAAGATCTTTTGCCACGTCACTGCGTTTGAGACTCAATCTCTGTTTCAGGGATTAAAAAGGATTATTTAATAAGTTCAGATGCTTGATGGGTAACACTTTAAGTTTAGAGGTTATATGGGTAAAAAGGTACAAGTTCAGGTTAAACTATAGAGAAAAATTGACAAATACCCTACATGACTATAATTAATTAGATTTTTACTGTTGACCAAAAAAAAGTTGATGACATACTTTTAAGTTTTCAAATTGCACAAATAACTTTATGATATTTGAGAATTACTGTCAACTATAAAAAAGGAAGGAGTGGTTACAAGAATCAAAATCTCCTACAAAATCTCAAAGAATAAATATATAGCAATTAATATTCAAGAATCTTTAATAATCCTTAATTATAGTTACTGATAATTTGAATTATATGCCATAAACGGCAAAAAGAAAACCAAAAAAATAAAATGATTAAAAAAATGAAAATAACAAGTATTTGAAAAACAAAAAAATCCAGCAAAACAAGAAATTCATCAACTCATCATAAACAATCAACAAATATGAATACACAATATAAATTCATTTATTTGTAAAAAAAACTGATATACTGTCAATTTACATGTAGTTAACCATTAATAAATTAAATTTAATAAAAAAAACTATTAACATCATAAAATCATTTTTAGATAAATCTAACAATAATATATCATAAAATTAACAGTACACCAAATTAGTTAACTGTCAGTTAACTTTAACTAATAAAAAAAAGATAATTAACATTATGTATTCATGTTTTAGATAACCAATACAAGTATAGTTAATCAATAGTTACTCGTTAGGAAACATATAATTATCCTCTAATTATTTTTAAAATTATTCAAATATAATAAAAAAACAACTGAACTTCAAATTTCAATTATTTTAAAAATAATCATACGTATAAAAATAACTGTCTATTAGTCACATATTAATTAACTGTAATTAAAAAAAATTATCACTATATATTCATGTTTTATATAAAAAAATCATACAAAGTTAGTTAACTATTAATTAACCATTAGAAAACATATAGTTAACCTTAATTATTTTTACATCATTGTTAATATCCCAATTACAATAAAAAAGACAACAGCTGCCGGCCACCGCGCCTTCGTTCATCGTTCGCTTTCGTTCATCGTTCGCCTATCTTCGTCCCACTCCAACAACTGCTTTCAGTTCACCTATAGTTAACCATCAGATAACTCCATAAGAACCCTTACACAATTAACAAACAAATAAAATGCATAAAAAAATAAAAACTAAAATAACTAACATAATACAGAGTTCATAAAAAGGGTCTAACACATAAATACATTCTAATCTTAGTTCACCCATAGGTAACCAACATACAACTAAATATTAACCATAAACAGATTAAAAACATATAACGTGCATTAAAAAAAATTGAAAAATTAAGAAAACAAATACATAATTTAAACACATCTAAACAAAACAACCAAATAGACAACATTTAGTTACACACCCTAAAATACATTATTGAATCACAGGAAACAAAATACAAAAATCAATTAAAGGTAAAAAAATAAAGAATTTTAATAAAAATTACCTTAACAGAAGTATGAGGAGAAGGAACAATTTTTCTTCTTCTTTTGATTATCAGTGACAGTGAATGCCTCGAAATCACTGTCACTATCTTCTTGATTACTAAGAACTCTAGGGTTCTTACTCGAAGTTTGAGCATCATCAAAATCAACTTTCCGTTTGCTAGATACCCTCTTCGATTTTGCCATTGCGGGTGTCTTTGATGAGGATGATTTCATATCAGAATTATTTGTTGAAGACGCCCTAGTTTTCGCCATTCCAGAATTTGTGTCAACCTAAAATCAAAGAAATGAGAAAGATTTGGAAAGTGGGATTGGAGAGTTGTTTGTGGAGTTATTTATGGAGTAATTTTCGGAGATATTCTTGGAAGTATCTATTTCAAATGTAAACATGCAATCGGCAATTAAAAGAGGGAGGTTACCATTTACGATAATGGCTTTTTTCTAATTTAAAAACCTATAATTGCTAACTAAAATCCTAAAATTCAAATAAATTAAAAGGGCCCCGTAAATCTCAATTCTCATTTTTGAGGTCGTATTATTCTAATTAAAATGGTCAAAGCCCGTAATTACTCTAATTTTCTCTAGACTATATTAAGCCCAACTTCTTTACTGGATGGGTGAGTTTTTATATGAGGCAATATATCCAACTAGGTCATTCAACTTTTATGCAAAGTTTATATATATATTCTTAAATTTATTTTTAATGGTAAAAATGCTCAAATAAACTTATCATAACATAAAATTAAAATTAAAAGTTTTTATATAATTTTAACATAAATTGTAATTTTATATATTATCTCATCATAATTTAAAATTAAAATTTTACATATAATCTCAATAAAATTAAGACAAAATTTATCCAAAAAAAAATTAAGATAAAATTTATTTTAAAGTCCATGTACATTTTTTTTTTATTTCGTTCCTAATAGTTTTTTTATTTGGTATTTTTATTTTTAGAAATAATTTAATAGTCCTTCTGTTAACGTGCTTGATAGTAATCATGCACCTAATCTTAAGTCACATGTATATTAATACCATGATTACCACTTGTCTATCAGTTTACTATTAGACAATGGATTAACAAATCTTAAAAGATATAAATTCATATATATTATTACATCTAAACACTAAAGGGATTGCTAGTCAGTATGGCAACTCCATTAAAAAGAGTAGCACTACAAAGAGCAACCCGAAAATAATATAATTATTTCATGAAATTTGTAGGGTTGGATATTTAATAAAAGCTCAAATCATTTCAAAAGCTAAAAAAATCGAGGTAATACAACAAATTCGTCGAGTATGCAGAGACTCTTCGATTTCGTATGTTTCCATCCAGCTAACTTTAAACTCAAGGTAACTTTTGTACTCGTCGAGTATCTTACTTACCACGAGTTTAAGTCCAAATGATGACAAATAAACTCGGGGTGAGGTTACAAACTCGTTGAGTTTGAAAGTTGGCCTCAAGTTTGAACTCCTACAAATTGGTCCAGACTCAAGATAAGCTTTATACTCGTCAAGTATATTGCTCACCTCGAGCAAAAAGCACATAAAGCAAAAATTACAAGATACCTTAAAAATCATTCAACAGTTTTTTTAATTGCACTTAATATCAATAAAGAAGGGGTTTACTATTCGCCGTCCCAAATTACTACCCACCGTCCAAGTTTTGACTGAAATGCCCCTAACATAATTTCAATTCAAAAACAAAAAAACAAAAATCCTCTCAACTCAAAAATCTCTCAAACTCAACCTAAAATTCCAACGATAACCGGAGCCGATTTATGTCGCAATCAACGGGAAATAAAAGATGAGAACCTTCGATAATTAATTTTTTTCGTTTTTAACTGTTTTAATAGAAAAGAAACTTTTTTTTATTTTTTTAAGAGCCATCGCCCGACGATGGCGATGGCCCTGTGCACCATCGCCTGGCGATGGCGATGGTGCACAGGGACAATCGTCCCCGAGGGACGATTGTCCCAGTGGATCATCGCCAAACAATGGCGCCTATGGGCCATCGTCATCGTCTGGCGATGGCCCATAGGCGCCATCGCTATTGTTTGGCGATGGCCCATAGGCGCCATCGCCATTGTTTGGCGATGGTCCATAGGCACCATCGCCATTGTTTGGCGATGGTCCACTGGGATAATCGTCCCTCGGGGATGATTGTCCCTGTGCACCATCGCCATCGCCAGGCGATGGTGCACAGGGCAATCGCCATCGCCGGGCGATGGCCATTAAAAAAATAAAATAATTTTTTTTTATTAAAACAGTTAAAAACAAAAAAAATTAATTATCGGAGGTTCCCGTCTTTTATCTCCCGTCGATTGCGGCATAAATCGGCTCCGGTTATCGTCGTGATTTTAGGTTGAGTTTGAGAGATTTTTGAGTTGAGAGGATTTTTATTTTTTTGTTTTTGAATTGAAAATATGATAGGGGCGTTTCAGTCAAAACTTGGACGGTGGGTAGTAATTTGGGGCGGTAAATAGTACACATAAAGAATAAACAAGTTCATTTATAAACTCTTTTAATCGTTTTTATGCAATTTCATCTTTCGAGAATGAAATTTGTTTAAGATTTTTTTACGATTTAAAGATCAATAAAAAGAGAAAAATGTCAAAGAAAATTAGACTTGTGCAATCTGGTGTTTTATTTATTAAATGGAAAACACTCAACCAAATGAAAATTGCACATATGGAATTTTTTAATAACAAACATGTGTTAAAAAAAGAGAAAAAACACAAAAATGTACGTGCTACATTAAAGACAAACCTTGTTCAAAAGGTTAAAAAAAAGATGAAGAGATTATACAACTAATCAGATTAAAAAAAATTAAAACGGTTATGAAATTCTTGATTGATTATCACCACGACTATACTGGGATATATTGGAATTTTTTTGTTTGAATTTAGAAGCTAAATTTCTTGGTGGTTTGAAATGGAAAGGATATTTAAATCGTGAAAATTGTTTTAAATTATAAGTTTTATAGGTGGCAGGACATCTACATAATATTCTAACAGTGTTGATTAATCCTTTTAAAATCAATGGTTGATATTATTTTGTTTAAAAACAAAGTACAAAGACCCTTTAGATTAATATTGAATCATAATCACTTAATTTTGGAACTAATCCATCAAAGTCTTTTAGTCCAATTTTAGGATGAGTTGACCAAAACTTATACCCCAATGACCCCCCATTAGCAAAAGGGCGTTATCATGAATTTGTTAAAGTAACAATCTTACTCGTAATTCACAAAAATGGTTAATTTAATTGGAAGAGACATTCGGAAGACAACATCTACTTAGTTCTTTTCATTTACTATATTATTTTATGCAAACACTGAATAATTGTCTCTTCGTCCTTTCCCATATTCGCATCTCCATCCCAATTTTTTAAATGATAGGATATGATTGAGATCATGAGATTTATTCACAAAATTAATTAACCAGTCTTCTATATCTTTAGTAGCCAATTGAATCAAAAAAAAAAAAAAAGTAGCCAGTTGAATTAATGCAAAAAATCTGATATAAATTAATTAACCATCTTAAGTACTTTAAGTTTTATGTTACTAGTAACTTTTTAGGACAAAGTACACATATAAAGAAACTTTTTTAATATTAGCCAGTTGGCATTAAATTCTTTTATCCTTCCCATCACTATATTTAGCTTTATATATGACCCCACTTATAGCTCTTTGTCAATCATATGCCTCAATTCAGTTTTCTTGGTGGCTTAATTAAACATATTTATTTCTTATTATACTTTAGAAATTGCTATGAACGACTCAAGGTTTTATAACACAAACACACACATGTAATAGTTGAATTGAAACAGAAATGAATTAAGGTTGATTTAGTTTAAGAATGATGCAAAAAATGACAAGTGGTGGTCATGATATTGATATCCCATCAAAAAACTAAAAAATAGGATATTGTCGGCCGGCAATATGCACTAATAAACAAAGAAAGCAATGAAATTGTGAAATCATTTTTTAATTATATATATTTTGAGTATATCACAAAAACATCACCAATTACCAAAGGAAAATTAATGAGAATTTCCACAACAAATTACTAATGGAGTGTATAGCATAAACTAACACACATGTGATATGATGCGATCAAGTGGGGCCATGTGGTGGTGTTGAAAAATTAGAACCGTTGATCTAATTAAACCCCAGTGAGAAGTAGGTAGGGTTGAGCCTAGAATGGAAATATGATTGCAGCATAAAGGCAAACATGATTACTATTTGGATGAACTGCTTCTAATATTTAAAAACAGCAACAGCAACAGCAACAGCAACAGCAAGAAAAAGCGTTCCCATGGCAGAGAAGGCACACTTTGTGCTGGTGCATGGAGTAGGCGGCGGGGGCTGGTGCTGGTATAAGCTGCGGTGTCTGATGGAGAATTCAGGCTACAAGGTGTCTTGTATTGACCTCAAAGGAGCCGGCATCGATCCCACTGATCCTAATTCTCTACTTTCTTTTCATGATTACAATCATCCTCTCATCGACTTTTTGTCTTCCTTGCCCGATCATCACCAGGTGCTCTTTCAATAATATTCCTTCCGATATATGATTAAAATTCTTAATTAGTATGAATCTGGCAAAATATAGGTAATATTGGTAGGGCACAGTGCGGGTGGGCTAAGCGTAACGCACGCAACTCACAAATTCTCAAACAAGATCAAGTTAGCTGTCTATTTAGCAGCCACCATGCTCAAGTCCGGCTTCTGCACTGATCAAGACATTCAACAGGTAAATTCTATAGCCCTTCAATTACAACAATGAGACAACATATTTTAACTTCAAGATTCAGCTTCTTTTTGTACTGCAGTGCTGCATCTGCATGTATTAGATTGATAGTAAATTAATGGGGGAGGGATGAGATTTATATTTGGATATTATTGAGTTGTTATCCACTTCACTCACATCCTTCACTCTATGCATATACCTTACTTTTCCATTTCATACCAAATTTAATAACTGCTAGTATAATTTTAGGGCATTTCTAATAATATTATTATCATCTTAAACTTTGTATAAAAAATGGGAACATATTAATTTATCATTGTTTTTTTTTAATTTACCCTTTTTTATCTTATTTTGTCACATAATAGTTATTTGAAGAAAATAATAGATTTATTGTAGTAATTTTTTTATTGATTAGACATGGTAAAATTTCTATCAAATGGACACTATGGATTGATTGTCGTATTAATGGTGCGCGCCTTCTGTATAATTTTTTTGGCCTTTCACCATGTCTATATTATTTTATTTAGGGTTAATCATTAAGAAAAACCCTCACCTTTTAATCCCTTTATCAGTTGCATCCTGACGTTGCAATTTTCTCAGTTGCATCCTAATTTGCACCTTTGGGTTTCAATTCCACCTTTTAAATCAAATTAGACTTTTTTCACTCGAAAAAAATTCATAAAAACTCTTATAAAGTATTCGTTTGAACTTTTTTCCACATAAAAGGTTAAAAAGTTAAAAACGGATGACTTATTTTAACCTTTTTTCAAATGAAAAAGAGATTAATTTAGTACTTGCGGGTGGAATTGAAAACCAAATGTGTGAATTAGAGTATAACTGACAAAATTGCAACATTAGGATGCATTTGAAAAGGGGTTAAAAGGTGGGGTTTTTAAGCCTTTTATTTAATATATTATTATAATTTTTTATGTATATAATTATTTTTTTATATTCTATGATCATACCTTGAATAGTATCCAATAGTCTTATCTATTCAATAATATCAGATGTAAAAATAAAATAACATACCAAACGAATTAAGTGATAATCTAGTGTTATCCAAATCAAAAATCAGAGTCAGTAGTGTACTACTAGTAATTATTATGAGGTGACATGTGATTTGGTAATTGATGAATATGTGGAAGCTAGCTGTTAAAGAAAACTGAGTCGTCTTGCTTAAAGGACTGTTCTTTCCCAATGCATAAAGTTTAAGTATTTGTTTGGAATAATTCATTTTCAGCTCCCTAAACTATACATATTTTGTCTATCCGGTCTTAAACTATTTTCTATTCTGAGAAATTTTTAAGTAGGCTCAATCTATCACGTTATTAATGGACTAAACCTATCACATTATGACACATCATAAAAATAATGGCACTATCGTAATATTACTATTTAAAAGTGTAAAAAAATAATAAACCAAATTACGATAATGCCATTATTTTAATGACGTGTCATAATATGATAGGCTAGTCCAAAGATAATGTGGTAGACTGAATCTACCTAAAAATCTCTCTTCTATTCTTATCTAGTCCTTTAATTTAGCGAAATGCCATTTTCAAGTTCCTAAACGATAAAAACGATGTTGTTTCGTTATTTTTGGAAATACTATTTGTTACCCTAAATGATGTCGTTTTTGTCAATTAAGGACTCAAAAATAATTTTTTGCTAAATTGAAAAACTAGATAAGAACAAAAAAATAATTTAAGATCCGGATGAACAAAATATGTATAGTTTAAAGACCTAAAAATGAGTTATTTCTATTTGTTTTTACCTTTATATTCACCAAAATATCAAAACTTAAACAACATTGTTTTTTATCAATCAAGAACTTAAAAATGATTTTTTCACTAAGTTGCAAGATCAAATAAGAAAAAAAAAAGTTTAAAGACCGGATAAATAAAATATGTATAGTTTAAGAAACTAGAAAATGAGTTATTCCTATTTGTGTTTTTACCTTTTTAATCACCAAAATATAAAAACTTATACGTACAGGGAGTTCCTGATCTATCGTCATACGGGGACGTGTATGAGGCAGGATTTGGATTAGGGAGTGATAAACCTCCGACCAGTGTCATCATCAAGAAACAATTCCAGCGCCAAATCATATACCAATTGACTCCACTCGAGGTATATTTTTATTTTACTAGTACATGATTTGAATTGAAGATACTATTTAATTAAGTTTAATCCTTGTGCTGAAGGATTCGACTCTAGCTGCCATGCTGCTGAGGCCAGGACCCATCCAAGCATTACAGTCGGCACAGTTCAAGAAAGAGGAGGAGGACGACGACGGGATAGAGAAGGTGAAGCGCGTGTACATAAAGACACTGCAAGATCATGTGCTGACACCACAACAACAGGATGCCATGATCAACAGGTGGCCTCCCTCTCAGGTTTACGCCTTGGATTCTGATCACAGCCCTTTCTTCTCCTCTCCCTTTCTTCTCTTCGGCCTGCTTCTTAAAGCTGCTGCTTCTGTCTCTTCTAATATTATTTAGCTCCCTATATTTTACCTGGGGAACTACTTCTTTAATTCTTGATATGTTATCTTCTTTCCAAGGAATTTGACATTGAAATAAGACTATATGGCTCCAAAACACAAGGGGAAAATCAAACAATTCAAATCATTAGATTGTATTTCTAGCGAAGCATCTTTTGTCAGTTGTATATGCTTTTTTATTCTCGCCATATAACACCATCTCAACTTCCACCTTTCTGACATTCCAAAGATGAACATTAGTTATTTATACTAGAAAAACTAGCCATTTCTCACCCACTTGTGCAAAAAAGAACGATTTCGCAGGGAACAAATGAAGGAAAAGTTTAGAAAATACGAAAAATTCTCAGTGAGAAAGCACTATGGACCACCCTTTTCAAGCTTTTCCATCTCATCCCGGTGCTTTCTTTCTGCTTCCTCAAGTTCTCTCTCAGCGTCCTCCTCTTCCTCAATATCATCAAGATCATCAAATTCCTTGCTGGCTGCCATCGCTTTCACAACTGGATCTCTCAGCTCAGATATTAATCCACCGCCAACTTTGTACTCGTCTTCATCCCCAATAAGAAACAGTCTCTGGTCAGGTCCTGATGCCATAGGAATGTCGACAGCTAAAAGCCTCATATCATACTGCACACCACATAGTATCATATTATAACGTTTAGACCAATATGTGACCGTTCTTATAATCATCCGAGGAAAAGGAAAAAATCTTAAATATGAAAGCAGTAGCAGCTACATAAATTCATATTTTAGAGATATAAAAGAAAATGTATTGGACACAAAAATAAGCAGCATAATGAATTAAATTGAGAGGACACTTTTGAATATGTTTAAGACTGTGTTCATCTATCATGCTGGAAGACAGATATCCACAGAAACACAGGGACTACAAGTTCTCCGAAGTCTGAAATCCCAAAATACAATTATCTTTAGCTATTTAGGACGACAGAGACTACACTCCTCCTTTTACTCCCCTCCAAAGCTCAACAACTTCAGTAAAAGGCATAATATTTTCACCAGCCCCCGCTATAAACATACATCATTTTTCAAAAGCCTATGGTATCTCCAAATATGACATCAAATTCTATTTCCAAATAGGAATCAGACTTGTATTTTATTTGTCTACTGGAAAATGACTGGCATGTGAACAGAATTTTCACTAAAAATTATATCTAGCCAATAAATAATTACCCACTAGTAAAAACATTGAAAGTCAATTGATTCATATTTAATCCCTGGAAAAAATTGGAAAAAAATGTTTTCTTCAATAAAGAATAACCATATAATTTTTTTTTGTAGTAACACATAATAATATTCGCACAAAATGGGGCAAAAATATGGGATTTTCCTGCGACTGCTAATGAAGTACTTGGCGGCGGTTTCCGGTCAGTAGTTGTTCTCTGGTAAATCCCTTTGATGTTTATGAGTTTCTATAATCGTAGACAACTTCATGCTTTTACCACAACATTTTCATTATTAACATCTATATGCATGCTAAATGCTACAATAAGCATAAAAATGTTTTAGGGACATTTTCTCAAATAAATGCTCAAATCTCATATTAGAAGTCACATTATTAACAAGGAGTCAACAGTTCAATCCATTCTTCACGAGAAGAGCCACTCATTTATTGTCTAAGAAGACCAACAATTGACTAGAGAACAAAATACATCATGTTCATAATCACGATCACTTCAATAATTTCCAGGAGTAAGTTTTGTTTATAAAATAATATAGAAGAGATAAATAAGATTAGCTTTCATCAAAAAACAAAAACATGCTTCAGCATTTTACTTCCCTCCATCATATAGTGCAAGGTAATGATTTTAAAAATCTCAATGAAATGCTGTAATGCCTCATTACATGAGCAAAAACAAATGGAGAATGAGATATTAGAAGCAAACCTGGCCTTTTTTCTTTTTAACTTCCACGCTGACTAATCCCTTTCTCTCAGAACCTCTTATTGGGAAGATAACAAAACATCTTTTGCTTCTAAGCCTTGGCTTGAAGTTTTTCAATGTAATCCCACCTCCGGACATCACGTAGGCTCTCAAATCTGTTCCAGTGAGTGGAGCGCCCATAACCTCAAGAATTGCAGCAGAAGTATTAAGCTTCCTCATTGCTATTCTATAAACTCTATCAGGATTGACTGTGATTCTAGAGCGGAGATAGAGTCCCTACAACAAATTAGAAACACGTAAGATGCAAACCTTTTAGCACGACTAATGCTGCAGCACCACAACAGCAATAGATCAACCCACTAATCCTGCTAAGACATTGATTTCTTTTTGCTTTTCCTTTTTAGAGAGGTAGGGATTTCATATCGAAAAGGAATGCACAGATCAAGCAGTAATAATGATAGCCACAGATTAGCTCATTCACTTGCAGCATGATGAACTGTGAACTATTGCCAGATCTACATTGAGATATGACACTTAAAGAATGTGCATGTTATCGATGCGTTTCCAAAGAGAGATTGCTTACCATCAATTCAGATTATTCAAAAGAAATTAGTCTAAGCAATACAAATTAAGTTAGTCAGTAGTAGTTTTCCAATCTTGTAATTAATTTGAATTCATCAAAAACAACGAGCTTGTATTGATGTGAGCACCAATGGAGTTATTCATGCTAAATGTGCTCCAAAATGGAAGGAAACCATCCAATAAACTAAAGGGAACACTATAAAGTAGTTTTATTGATGAAATAATAAGACGAGATAGGGGAGGGGCTTACAGCAAAGGCAACAATGGCAGAGGAAAGGGCAAGAAAACCATACTTGGCCATGCCTTCAGAGAGGCCAACAAAAGTATTGGCAATCCCGAACATGATCCTCCAGAGCAAACCACACATAACCACTCCACCTGCCCCCACCAGGAACAGAACATTCCTCTTCCAAAAGGCATCCATCTGCAGCCCTATGGCTCCACGATACCTGGAGAAAGCAGCCGCCGGCTTCTCAACAACCTTTCTAGCAAAGCCAGTCACAGTTTTGCCGCCCAAATTGGAAGAAGAAGAAGAAGAAGAAAAGTGTGTGTTCATCCCATAATACCAAGGGCTACTGCTTCCCCTCTGTTTAGAAAGAAGCGATAATGAACCCACATTAACTTTTGTAGCAGTGTTATATAGGGAAGTTGATCTTGAAGTAAATGAAGGGTTTAAGGAAGAGAAATAATGGCCTTGAGTTGTAATTCTTCTAGAACATAAAGAGGAAGAAGAAGAGGATTTTGACAAGTTTTTGAGCTGGAGGAGAAGTAGGATTTTTCTTTGGGACATTTTTGTTTTGGATTCACAAATTAAGTGAAAATTTAAAACATTTGCGAACTAGAAATAGCGGCAAGAAGATTAAATCTGGCGAACAATGCTCTTCTTTTTCTGGTTTGATTTGGGGAGAAAGGAAGCTGTTTATTTGATTTCTTTCATTCTTGCGAAAACGGTGTCGTATTAGAACTGAAGGGGCACGTGGCGAAAAGAGATAGCCTCCACCGCACTGTTGAAATAGACAAAGAAGAAGAAGAAGAAGAAGAATTAAGAGAGAAAAGATGAAGATCTTCCATATTCCTTGCCTAGAAGATAACTACGCCTATCTGTGAGTATTGTTTTGTGTTGGCTGTATTGAATTTAATTTTATGATTGACTCATATGATATGTACTATAGGATAATAGACGAGGACACTAAAGAAGCAGCAGTAGTGGATCCCGTGGAGCCGCAAAAGGTGCTTGACCTCGCCAATCTCCATGGCGTCCATCTCAAGTTCCTCCTCACCACTCACCATCACTGGTTCTTCCTCCTCCTTTTACTTTTATGCTATATCTCACTTGTTTACATATGAACTGAACTCAAACACAGGGATCATGCTGGGGGTAATGAGAAGATGAAGGAGCTCGTCCCTGGGATTCAGGTGTGCGGTGGTTCCCTCGACAACGTCAAGGCCTGCACCCATCTAGTTCACAATGGTGATACCTTTACTCTTGGTTCTCATCTCACTATTTTGGCTCTCCACACTCCTTGGTATTTCCATCATTCTCTTGCTGCAAATCCACATCACCCTTATTTTAATTCACAACACTCTCATATCTTCAACCATATTTCTTATGCTCTCTATTATCAGTCATACTAAGGGTCACATAAGTTATTATGTTACTGGCAAGGAGGGAGACCATCCTGCAGTTTTCACTGGCGACACACTGGTTAGTTTTACCCTATTTTCATTGTTTTTTATACCAATATTTGTTTAAAGTACCTGACAAAATCAAATATGTTGTGTGCTTAGGATAATTTTATTTTTCGGTTTGAACAATTTCTCATTGCTAGAGAAGTAGATAGAATGTATCCAGTTAATCATACAATGTATATAGGATAGGTAGGATACTTGCCATTGCTATTTATCAGGTCATTTGAACAGTAGACCACCTAAATTATCCCCATTATTTAAAGATTGATCCTTCCTCTTTAGTAATACACTTTTAAGCAATGCGTCATTACCATCATCATTACTGTGTTTTTTTAACTTATTGCTTATGCAGTTTATTGCTGGTTGCGGGAAATTCTTTGAAGGCACTGCAGAACAGATGTATCAATCACTTTGTGTCACGTTGGGTTCACTGCCAAAACCTACTCAAGTCTATTGTGGTCACGAGGTAATTCTTTTTCTTTTTCATTTTCTTGGTTTACAACTTTAGATAACATTAAAATGCTGCTTTCTTTTTCTCTCGTGGATGAACTAAACTGAATCTCCTTATCATTTATTTATGCTTTGAGATCTCATTGAAAATCAGATTTTATTGATATTTCTTATAACTTAAAGTTCATCTCTCCCTCATTTTTTTTCCTTTGGGCTATTTCTGTTGTTTTTGTATTTCTGCCCATTTTAACTTAGACTGCTATAAAGTTGAGTACTTCACAGATGTTTAACAACAGAAAAAGAGTATAGTTACAAGGGTTTAGGTGACTTTACTAGTGTTTTGAATATCTGAAAATGGTTAAGTGAGGATATTGACTTTGGGGTTTTTCCTATTCTAAACAAATTCATGCGAGGATGCATAAAAGGAAACTTTTAATTGACGACATGATATGGAAATAGGAAAGGGTATTAAAATGAAATCATTTGTTTGAGCATAATTTAAGTGGCATTCACTCTTGTCTTTTGATTGATTGGTAAGGATGCGTTATATGCATGCTCTATCAGTATCACTAGCATTGCAGCTCCCCTTAGGAAAAGGAAAAAAAATCAATTAGCATGCAATTCAATCTGGATGCAGGGGTGATCTAATGGCTACTTTAGTAGTTTGCAAGTGAACATTATAGTTATGTATTTAATTTTAGTAAATTGGAAGATCAATTCATTTTCTGATCTCCACTAACGTGGTTGTTCTTTTTTGATATTTGTTTATTTTTATTTTTTTCCAGATTAGTTTCAGTTGACATGTAACATCTGGTATTATATTTCTCCAGTACACTATCAAAAACTTGCAATTTGCTCTATCAATTGAACCGGATAATGTGAAGTTACACGAGAAGCTTAAATGGGCTCAGAAACAGCGCCAAGAAGGTCTCCCCACCATTCCCTCAACAATTGAGGAAGAGTTGGAGACAAATCCATACATGCGCGTGGATCTTCCGGAGCTTATGGTTCCTCTTTTTACTCTCGTTCTAATTGGGTTAAACAGAAATATATACCAAATGAAAGTTGTGGAAATGATAAAAGATATGGGACTTAGATTTGGAATTGTACCCTTTCTCAATGTTCTATATTGTTAGGCTTCAAGCTTTCACAAACTCCTGCATAACTTTTGTATTATTTCTGCATATGCCTTGTTGTGCAAAGATCTAAAATAACTTGCTTATCTAAAATCTTGCTACATTCGCAGGCAAAAGTGGGCTGTGAATCTCCTGTTGAAACCATTCAGAAGTTAAGGAAGCAGAAAGACAATTGGAGAGGCTAGATCAGGATTTTTTTTATCTTCTTTATGTTATGTCCGAGGGCATCAAGAAGTTAAACTTTATATCTGTGAAGTCGATGAAAATGCTTTGGTTGCAGATCGTTATGTAATATGCAGATGCTAACTGCAAACTCTTTTCATGTTTTTATTATGAAATGACATGGCATGTTTTAAAATAGTTTGTCCAGAGATAGCAGATGCATCTTCCCCATTTGGCTCTTTTGCTTTCTATCTTTGCAAAGGGCAGTCTATTGTATGTATATAAGTAATAGAATCTGATTTCACCTCAGTTGTTGCTGGAGGATTGTGCAATTAGGACACTATAGTCTGCTGTGCTTTGGTTTCAGCTACAATTTTGAGCCTGTGAAGTTCTGCTGGACAAAAAACTAGTAAAATCTTGTTTAACTCATCTTCGAGGCAGATTGCATGTAAAGTGAATTGTACCAATGATGGGAGAATCCATTCCGTGATGGTAACTTTATCTTAGCTTGAATTATGGTAGTTTTGCTGCTAATTTGTTTTTATTGTTAGGGGAGAACATAAAAGCATGACTTGTATTGGAGTGCAAATCTCGGAAAGAGAAATAAATAAATACTTTAAATGGAGTGTGTAGAAACAAGTATGAATTTTCTGTTAATAAGTGGAGATGAGCGTGATGCTAACTAAAACATGTGCTGGAACAAAATAAGCTAACTTGCTTAAGGTTGGGTTAAGACACCTCTTCTTCATTGGTCTGAAGTTGAACTCTCGGATCTCTGTGCAGTTGCATCATCTAATTTATATTGTATACTCCAAAGACCTATTAAATTTTCCTGGTAATGTTTCCTGTTTATGTTCTTCATTTATATTCTTATTTTTACAATTTTATTTTCTCTGCAGTTGGAGATAACTTTTCAAACTTCTTCCTCTAAACAACTGCTACATTATTATTTGAAACTTCAAGTGCAGAAACCGGAACGCCAGGCTCAAATATTTGCATGCGCCAGTTTTACTCCACAAGCAACCATTGGTACTGGTTTTAACTCGGGATGTTTCAGTCATCTCTTTCTTTTCTGTTGGAGCGTGCTGGTATTGTTTTAACCCCACCTTCCGACCAACTGCATCAAACCAGCCAACATTTGTTAGTCGATGGAGCTTTCCCTCCAACTCAGTTGCCCAATTCTGCTGCCACTAGCAATAGAATTAGCACGGCCGAGGTTCTTATTCAGATTGCTGAATCTGTATACAGTGATCATCATGGGATAGGAAGAGAGGAGCAAAATAACGAAACATCAGATAGTGAAACAAGTACTGATAATGGAAGTACAACTGATGAGAGATTTGATTTAGTGTCTTCTCCTGCATTAGCTCCTCGTTCTAACCGTATAAGCTTGATTGGGGATGTTGTCTGGGATGGGCAAGATTCTTCTATCCAGGGTACTGAGTTGCACCACATTGGCAGATGGATTGAGCAAATTTTTCCATTCTTCTTGCTGTTGCTAGTTGTTTTCATTCGTCAACATTTGCAAGGTAAATAGTATTGATGTTGTTTTGCATTCTTGGCGGGTACATCTACAGCTAATAAGGTAGAGCAGTGTGTTTTTTCTTTTATAATCTAGATTGACTTCAGTTCAACAATGATGTTCCATCTAATGGCTTGCATTTGCATCACTTGCTTGGTTTAAATAATTTTGTCCTTGTAATATGTGCTGTATATTCGAGAGTCTGGTAGAAGGAAAATTTCGGGATTATATGATTGATAAGACTGCATGGTTTAGACTTCCCCTGTTCATCCTGGAACATTGACAATCTAATAGATATTTCATCATTGACGAAAAATTTCATAACATGATATAAGGAGTCAGACTTCTGCAATTAATTATGTATTCTAATCAGATTCAGATGTTGATTGAACTTGGGAATTCAGGAAAATTATTTGGCTGGTATTTTTTTTCTTTTCAAGTTTCTTCCCAAACCATGAAGCAAATATTGTTCAACTGCTTTTACTTAATAAGCCAGTAAATCTCTTAGTCTCTTTCTTATTTGGAATTTGGAAGTACTTACTCTTATAGTAGAATCTAGAGAGCATATGTTTCTTCACTTATAATTGCTTGAAATGTGTCTTATCTTGTTTCTTTCTCTTTTTTGCAATCTTGAACTATTGTTCAAGTCGGCTTATTTTTATTCTTTTATACTTTCAGGATTTGCTGTTGCAATCGGGATTACAGTTATACTTCTCAAGTCAAATGACATTCTGCAAAGACAAGTTGCTCTAAAGGTTATCTTGTTTGTGTGGCATTTACGGAAATTATTTCTTCCAGTTTAACTTCTGTTGTGAAAATAGTTTTAAAAGAGAAGGTTAATCACTGTTTATGCAGGGAGATAGCAAGATCTATGTTTTTGCTCTGATCTCCATATTTGGCATCCTTTATGTGATTGGTCTTTACTATTGTTATCGAAATGATGATCTTTTGCCTCCATTGGTCATGCTCCCTCCAAAAGTCTTACCACGTTTTCGGACTGCAGTATTCATCATCATAATAAATGGTATATCTTTTGAGTTTTGAGCAGTCCTCATGAATTTTAATTTCTAGTAATATACAGGTGTTATGGTGATGGAGGTATCTCAGTGTTTAGATGCTGCTTATTTGGTAAACTATCTATGAATAGCAAACCATATAAGTTTAATGAAGCATCAAGACAATCAAGAGTTATCATTCTTTCTGCATTAGAAATATTTCTTTATATTATAGCAACTAATCGTCAGCTTTCCTGTTCAATATGGTTTAGCTTTTTTGGAATGTGTCATTTTTGTCAACCATTCTGATTTTTCGACAAATAGAAAGAAAGAAATATTTTGGTGATAATTGCAGTCAGTCCTTGCTCTTTTGCCAGATTCATCCTTTTGCACACTTCTTTTGGTTCAGTTTTCCCTTTCAATGTTTTTCATGTTCCTTTAAACTCGTGTCTGTTGTAATGAGTATTCTCTAAACTTTTACTACTTTCAGATGCATTGGTTCGACAGGCAGCAATGACTTTCAAGTGTTTACTGTTATTGTATTACAAGAATGGTGGTGGCCTCAATTATTACCGGCAGGTGAATGATGTGATGCCCTACAAAGTTATGTTTCATTTCAAGTATTACGTTCAACTGCAAGTCCGTTTTTTAGAAGTTTGAAAGAACCTTTGACTTCAATTTGGAATTTGGTTTGTAAGGGTCAAATGCTAACGTTGGTTGAGCATATGTTGCTGTTGTACCGCACCATGATACCAACGCCTGTATGGTTTAGATTCTTGTTGAACAAAGAAAATGGATGCCTCTTCTCATCACTGACGACAGGGTTTTATTTAACATTCAAGATTACTTGTGTAATTGAAAAGGTAAGTTGTGCTCAATGATTGTGGTTCATTCTGTCTGCTTGTGTTGCTGATTTGCTAATTATGTTTAGTTAATTGGTTGTGATTATAGGTAAAATCCTTGCTTGCAGCCTGGAAGGCGTTATCACAAAAGGAAGTTCATTACAGATCATATGCAACTGCGGAACAGGTGAGAATGGTGATTCAGGCTCCTGTATTTCCAGGGAGGAAGAAACTTGTAATTTACTTGTAAACTGTTGAGATGTTTCTTTGAAATTGAAATTGCAGCTGATATATAAAAATGTGCATCAGAAGTAATGAACTGAAGTTATTTGATGCAGGTAAGTGCAGCAGGCGATCTGTGTGCCATTTGCCAGGAAAAGATGTATTATCCTGTATTGTTGCACTGTCGACACATATTCTGTGAAGAGTGTGTTTCAGAATGGTGAGTTTGCTGGTTGCTGAATTTACTGTAAAACATGGTCAAAGTGGTATTATTTGGTGGTGCAGGTTTGAGAGAGAAGGGACGTGCCCATTGTGTTGGGCGTTGCTGAAACCGAGAAATGTGAGGTCATTTGGGGACGGGTCAACAAGTATAGTATTCCAGTTGTTTTGAAATATCTGGATCAAAGTGGATGATTGACATAAATAGAGGTAGGAGGGGAACAAATGGGATAATCCATTTATGTATAAAGGTGCTGCATTTCTATCTCTGCATGGGACCCTCATTGATGGTGGGAGATAGATATTGGTAGTAATATAATTAGGTTTTGGTGGCAAGTTGTTTTGTGCTGTCGTACAAAAAGCTGGTGTATTGGTAAGAAGAGATTAAAAGAAAGAAAGAAAAATATGTGCGTATGACTTTGCACAAAGTTAGCCTGAAAATGGAAACAGTATGATGATGGCAACTCGGACCTTAATCTGCAAAGGACCACAAATGCAGTGTGAGTGAGGCAGGAGAGGAAGTAATAAATAGAAAGATGACTTTCATTGTTACCATTTTTGAATTCAGTGCAGTCTCACCCCTGTAATGTCCATCTATCACTCTCTAAATTACTCATTTGTGATTTGAATAGAAAAATATAAAATATAAGATTCTCTCATACAATGATCAACTATATATATTTTTGCTGATAAGAATGTGTGTGTCTGCGTGTGTGAGCAAGGTATAGTGGATTAATATTTGATGTGAATAAAATAAGAGATGCATGAAAAATGTTTGGGGAAAGTTGGAGTTGCATATCCTAATGAAAGTGGAGGAAATGATGGATGAATGAGGAGATGAGAGAGAGGCAGTGAGGGATCTGCCGACTCATTGATTCAAGCTAAATATTGGACCTCTTTTTCTGTTTCTTTTCTTCTTTCATTTCCTCATACATACATATTGCTTCATCATTCACTAATTATAATATAGTATATCATATGCCAACAAATGCTTCTATTCCACCACACCCTATGCTTCCCAATTTTCATTTCTTCTTAACACAACTGCTTACATCTCTTTCTACCACTTTAATACTATTACTATACAAATTCCTCTCTGCTGCTGCTGCTGCTGCATTGCCCAACATGGATCAAACTAATCTTCCTCTTTAACCAATTCAACTCCATCTACTTTGTATGCTATTACTCATCTCTATAAATTCATTCTTATGATTTCCATTTGAACTAATAATTAATTAATCTGTAAGATTTAAATCCCTTCATTTTTATATTTCTATTATAATCACTAAATTACTACAATCAATATATATTTCTACCTTTCTCATCACCTTGCAATTTTCTATTCTGTTAATGTCAGTATGAAAATCAAACTATTTTTGCTTGTCTTCTTAAGTTTCATCAACAGGTTACTTAAATCACAATCAAACCCTTTTTTATCTAATAAACTTGTAATGTAAGTAAAGCAAAATCTTGAAAGGCCAACACAATACATACGGGGAAGCAAAAGTTTCTAAATTCATAGAATTCAATGAATACGTTATTATGGTAATTTATTGGTCATACAAAGTTTTATATGTAGAACTCATCATATAAAAATTAATATATCTGTATTTAGATTAGTTGTAAATTTATTTTTAAAAATATAATCAAATTGATAATATATATTTTAAATAAAGTATTAACAAATAAAAGGTAAATGAAATTATAACTTAAGAATCTAACGAAGCTTATAAAAGGATATTGAGAAATATTTTTTATATTTTATTTGAAATAAAAAGTTCGTGAAGGCAAGTAGATGATGAGAAAATTGCCAGCGCAATTTTTAGGTTTCAATTGTTCAATTTTTAATTTGAAGGGTTTATATGACAAATTTTGAAGTTTTAAGGGAAATTTGTGTAACTCTAAATAAAATGAAGGGCATTAAATAAGATGGATGATAGGAGAAAGTGCAGAGGAAGAACAAAGTAAATGAAGAAACCTCAACGCTCTCCTACTGTCTGTACCTCAGAGGTTCGTCTTCCTATCTCGTTCCGATTTGTTTTGCCTAATGTTTTTAGATTATGCGATCAATTTTTTCATTGAAATTGGAACTGAAAATTGGGTTTTTCTTGTTCGAATCATCAGAATGATAATGAAAAAGGTTTCAAAGTTTCCTTTATGTTTATTATGAATTTGTACTAATACATGTTATTTGTGTGTTAATTCTACTGACTCACTCTTTTTAAGTCTTTGGATACGGGAATCTGTTTTATTAAACATTTATTTTGGTTGCTGTGCTGAATTGCTGCTTATTTCATTCAATTGAATTATGCATTCTGGCAGTGGTCTACCTCTATAACTGCAACATTGCGTATCCTGTGTCCTATGGGTTCCTAGCAAGCCATATTCACCTCTCCTCATGACTTCCACTGTTTCTTCTTCTCGCGGGTTTCTTCCACCAACACCCCATGCCTCCTTTGGTTCTCCCAACATCATTCCTCCTCCTCCATCTATGGCCCACCCCCAAACCGACAGCCTCGAAACCGAGTTACTCTCTGTCTCTTGGAATCAGGACTATGGATGCTTTGCTGCTGGCACAAACTCTGGCTTTCGTATCTATAACTGCGACCCCTTTAAAGAAACCTTCAGACGCGATCTCAATAGTGGCGGATTCAAAATCGTTGAGATGCTCTTCCGCTGCAACATTTTGGCGCTTGCAGGCAGTGGTGCTAATTCCCAGTATCCTCCAAACAAAGTCTTAATTTGGGATGATCATCAAAGCCGATGCATTGGTGAATTTTCATTCAGGTCTGAGGTGCGTGCAGTAAAACTAAGACGGGACCAGATTGTCGTGGTTCTTGAGCACAAAATATATGTTTATAGTTTCATGGATCTTAAACTCCTTCATCAGATTGAGACTTTAGCCAATCCTAGGGGGCTATGTTGCCTTTCTCACCATTCAAATACGTCTGTTTTAGCTTGCCCAGGTCTTCATCGAGGGCAGGTTCGGATTGAACACTTTGGGCTCAATGTCATGAAGTTGATCAATGCCCATGACTCCCATCTTGCATGCATCACCTTGACTATGGATGGCCTGCTTCTAGCAACTGCCAGTACTAGAGGCACTTTGATCAGAATTTTCAATACCATGGATGGGTCTCGCTTGCAAGAGGTATCAGGCAGACATTTATTATGTTGATGTGAATATGTATGCAGTCTTAAACTATCACCACTAGTTTTCTTCTTGGTTTCTATCTTCTGGAGTTGCGTGATTCACAAATAAAACTATCATGCTGCAACACTTTGTAGTTTGTTATTTTAGTTATTGATTGTTAAACTTTTATCAGAAATACCTGCCTATGTGGCAGCTGCAAAGATAAGTAGTGGGCTAATCATGCTAATCAGCCTGTTTGAAATTTTTGTATTGAGGATATGAAATTTTTGTATTGAGGATAACATGTCATTTTATTTTAAGTTTTACTGCGCACAAAACCTTACAAAGACCTGGTTGATTGCAGAAAGGTAACATTTGTTTCCCATTTTATTATTCTGGCATGATGCTTTTATTGTAATGTGGAAACAAAATTCAAATGATGACCAGGCTTCATCTTGAACTGCTATTGATATTTTAAGATTCTCACATATAAATGTTAGTCGTTGTCTTCTTGTAAACTAAGTTGTGTATAGTTCAGATGGGATTCAGATTTACAAAGCTGTTTACTTATAGGTTCGAAGAGGAGTTGACAGGGCCGATATTTATGGCATTGCGCTGTCTTCGAATGTCCAATGGCTAGCTGTTTCTAGTGATAAAGGTACTGTTCACATTTTCAGTCTTAGAGTTCGAGTGGCTGGAGAGGACTCTTCCTCTTACTCAAGTCCTATTCAGGGTTCAGCATTGTTGAAGCAGAATTCATCAACTTCTCTTGATGCTCTTATTTCTCCAAGTTCTAGTGCCAACCCTGGTTCATCCTTGTCTTTTATGAGAGGTAAATATACTTAATCAGTACTATGCAGTGTGTATATATAATATAAGCTCTTCGATACAGTCTTAGGGGAAAATGTACCATAACTCTTCATTCTATGTTTATTTATATTTTCGATAAAATCTGGAACTAGAATGACTTTCATAACCAGGACCTGCATGATAAATTACCATAAGGTTTGGTCCGATAGCAAGTTGATTGCATGAACTCAGGTAATGAATTTTTTAAGATATATGAGATTTAAGCAACTGAATTGGTTGGATTTGTAGACAATATCTAGGAACCCAAGATTCATGTTCAAATGTTAGAATATTTATTACTGGTTACTTCAAAAGTAGATTGCTTTATTTTTTGGTTTACTTGGTGTGTGTTCTGTGGATAATATTACATGTGTCCTTCCTTTCTAGTTTTCAGACCTCTTCTTCTTCCTGCCCGTATCTTCCATTTTTTACAGGGAGGTGAGAATTCAGTTTTCTCCCTCTAGTCTTATCTTTTTGATACTTGTTCTTACAGGGATGTTACCAAAGTATTTTAGCTCAGAGTGGTCATTTGCCCAGTTCCACTTGCCAGAAGACACCCATTTTATTGCAGCATTTGGATCCCAGAATACTGTTATTATTGTTGGCATGGATGGAAGGTGAGGAGGATGTGCCCTGTTCTTTTATCTGCTGAAGCTGTGCATTTTATCATAATTTTAGTTTTGATTATATTTTGTTGCTTGATGGCCGAATAGATTAATAAACGAGCTCATAATACTATATCCCTTTCGGTCCCCTGAACCTTAACTATATCTTTAATGAACTTTCATTGTCGCTAATGTTTGGTTTAAGTGCAAATTTGAGATCCAAATTGCAGAGGCTTTTATTTTGTTGTTGTGTCTGTTTGCAAACTGTTTTCTTTCACTGTGAACAGTTTCTCACAGATTTGAATCATGTTATCAGTTTCTACAGATGCAGCTTTGATCCAGTTCATGGAGGGGAGATGGTGCAGCAGGAATATGCTCGCTTTCTGAAAATAGAGAGCATTCCGCGATAGGGATACGAGTCACTGTCATTGTCGTGTGTAAATACGGATCATCAATGTACATATTGTGAATGCTGTTATTGATTGCTGACGAGCAAAATTGCAAATATACAATATCGCAAATCTATCTATATAATTGAGAGGTTCAATAGAGTATTCTTAATAATTCTCACCGAATAAAGCATTTTTACGAGTTCCCACCTTTTTTAAATTATTTTTATTAATTATTTAAACTTTCAAATTTAGAAAACTATTTGTTTTTATAATGATTTTTAGATTGATTAAAGGCGATGTTTGGTTCATGGAATAGGTGCGGAATGGAATAACTATTCTATATAGAATGAATATTCTTTGCTTTGGTTCGTGGAATAGCTATTCCATGGAATGGAATAACTATTCCATGATTTTGTGTGATAAACACTCCTCTCAAAAAGTAAAGAATAGCTACCATTCCATGAAGGCAATACATCAATCGTTACCTAATAATTATCTAAAAATAAGTTTGAGATGATAACTAAAGAGCTTTAGATAGCAAGTATAAATTGTGATTGTTATGCAATCGTAATTCGTAAATTAGTTCCATTTGCATACATTTCACTATAGTTAAACAATGAATTAAAGTATTAAACTGTAATAAGACTAAGCAAATTGAGAGGTGAGGAATATTAGCAATTAAGGGAATGTTTGGTTAAACTTTTTGGTGGAGTTTTTTATTTTTATTTTTCAAAAAACTTCACTAAAGTGCTTGGTGAGATTTTTGTAAAAGTTTTTTATGGAGTTTTTTGAACCTCCAAAACCTGATAGCTGTTTCAATATTTTTAATTAGACAAAATTACCCCATTAGAATATATCGTTTCTTTAATATATAAAATTATTTAAATTATTTTTAAATACTTTAATCATTTATAAATTATATTAAAACAACTATAATTTAATTTTTTTTTAAATAAATCATAAATTATCAAAAAAATATCTAAATAAGTTTAAACTAAATATTTCTTTTTATAAAAAATAATTATTAACATTTTTATTAAATATTATATAATATGATATATTTATAATTTTATAAATAAAATAAAAATTGTGCTCTTTAATTACGATCATTTTATATATAAAACAACAACAGTCATTTTATATATAAACAACAACATTCATTTTATATATAAAAAACAACAGATCAAATTTCACCGAAACACATATAGTACTCTATCTGCTAACAGCTAGAAACACATATGTTATCGATGCGTTTCCAAAGAGAGATTGCTTACCATCAATTCAGATTATTCAAAAGAAATTAGTCTAAGCAATACAAATTAAGTTAGTCAGTAGTAGTTTTCCAATCTTGTAATTAATTTGAATTCATCAAAAACAACGAGCTTGTATTGATGTGAGCACCAATGGAGTTAGTCATGCTAAATGTGCTCCAAAATGGAAGGAAACCATCCAATAAACTAAAGGGAACACTATAAAGTAGTTTTATTGATGAAATAATAAGACGAGATAGGGGAGGGGCTTACAGCAAAGGCAACAATGGCAGAGGAAAGGGCAAGAAAACCATACTTGGCCATGCCTTCAGAGAGGCCAACAAAAGTATTGGCAATCCCGAACATGATCCTCCAAAGCAAACCACACATAACCACTCCACCTGCCCCCACCAGGAACAGAACATTCCTCTTCCAAAAGGCATCCATCTGCAGCCCTATGGCTCCACGATACCTGGAGAAAGCAGCCGCCGGCTTCTCAACAACCTTTCTAGCAAATCCATTCACAGTTTTGCCGCCCAAATTGGAAGAAGAAAAGTGTGTGTTCATCCCATAATACCAAGGGCTACTGCTTCCTCTCTGTTTAGAAAGAAGCGAGAATGAAGAGTAATTTGAACCCACATTAAGTTTTGTAGCAGTGTTATACAGGGAAGTTGATTTTGAAGTAAATGAAGGGTTTAAGGAAGAAAAAATTGAATAAGAAGAAGGGCCTTGAGTTGTAATTCTTCTAGAACATAAAGAGGAAGTGAACGAAGAAGAAGAGGATTTTGATAAGCTTTTGAGCTGGAGGAGAAGTAGGATTTTTCTTTGGGAAGGCTTTGACATTTTTTTTTTTTTGGGTATTTACAGATTCACCAATTACGCGAAAATTTAAAACATTTACGAACTAGAAATAGCGGCAAGAAATGAGAAGATGGAACAATTAAATCTGGCGATTATTATTACGATGCTCTTCTTTTTCTGGTTTGATTTGGGGAGAAAGGAAGCTGTTTGTTTGATTTCTTTCATTCTTGCGAAAACGGTGTCGTATTAGAACTGAAGGGGCACGTGGCGAAAAGAGATAGCCTCCACCGCACTGTTGAAATAGACAAAGAAGAAGAAGAAGAAGAAGAAGAAGAATTAAGAGAGAAAAGATGAAGATCTTCCATATTCCTTGCTTAGAAGATAACTACGCCTATCTGTGAGTATTGTTTTGTGTTGGCTGTATTGAATTTAATTTTATGATTGACTCATATGATATGTACTATAGGATAATAGACGAGGACACTAAAGAAGCAGCAGTAGTGGATCCCGTGGAGCCGCAAAAGGTGCTTCACCTCGCCAGTCTCCATGGCGTCCATCTCAAGTTCCTCCTCACCACTCACCATCACTGGTTCTTCCTCCTCCTTTTACTTTTATGCTATATCTCACTTGTTTACATATGAACTAAACTCAAACACAGGGATCATGCTGGGGGTAATGAGAAGATGAAGGAGCTCGTCCCTGGGATTCAGGTGTGCGGTGGTTCCCTCGACAACGTCAAGGCCTGCACCCATCTAGTTCACAATGGTGATACCTTTACTCTTGGTTCTCATCTCACTATTTTGGCTCTCCACACTCCTTGGTATTTCCATCATTCTCTTGCTGCAAATCCACATCACCCTTATTTTAATTCACAACACTCTCATATCTTCAACCATATTTCTTATGCTCTCTATTATCAGTCATACTAAGGGTCACATAAGTTATTATGTTACTGGCAAGGAGGGAGACCATCCTGCAGTTTTCACTGGCGACACACTGGTTAGTTTTACCCTATTTTCATTGTTTTTTATACCAATATTTGTTTAAAGTACCTGACAAAATCAAATATGTTGTGTGCTTAGGATAATTTTATTTTTCGGTTTGAACAATTTCTCATTGCTAGAGAAGTACATAGAATGTAATCCAGTTAATCATACAATGTATATAGGATAGGTAGGATACTTGCCATTGCTATTTTTCAAGTCATTTGAACAGTAGACCACCTAAATTATCCCCATTATTTAAAGATTGATCCTTCCTGTTTAGTATTACACTTTTAAGCAATGCGTCATTACCATCATCATTACTGTGGTTTTTTAACTTATTGCTTATGCAGTTTATTGCTGGTTGCGGGAAATTCTTTGAAGGCACTGCAGAACAGATGTATCAATCACTTTGTGTCACGTTGGGTTCACTGCCAAAACCTACTCAAGTCTATTGTGGTCACGAGGTAATTCTTTTTCTTTTTCATTTTCTTGGTTTACAACTTTAGATAACAATAAAGTGCTGCTTTCTTTTTCTCTCGTGGATGAACTAAACTGAATCTCCTTATCATTTATTGATGCTTTGAGATTTCATTGAAAATCAGATTTTATTGATATTTCTTATAACCTAAAGTTCATCTCTCCCTCATTTTTTTTCCTTTGGGCTATTTCTGTTGTTTTTGTATTTCTGCCCATTTTAACTTAGACTGCTATAAAGTTGAGTACTTCAGAGATGTTTAACAACAGAAAAAGAGTATAGTTACAAGGGTTTAGGTGACTTTACTAGTGTTTTGAATATCTGAAAATGGTTAAGTGAGGATATTGACTTTGGGGTTTTTCCTATTCTAAACAAATTCATGCGAGGACGCATAAAAGGAAACTTTTAATTGACGACATGATATGGAAATAGGAAAGGGTATTAAAATGAAATCATTTGTTTGAGCATAATTTAAGTGGCATTCACTCTTGTCTTTTGATTGATTGGTAAGGATGCGTTATATGCATGCTCTATCAGTATCACTAGCATTGCAGCTCCCCTTAGGAAAAGGAAAAAAAATCAATTAGCATGCAATTCAATCTGGATGCAGGGGTGATCTAATGGCTACTTTAGTAGTTTGCAAGTGAACATTATAGTTATGTATTTAATTTTAGTAAATTGGAAGATCAATTCATTTTCTGATCTCCACTAACGTGGTTGTTCTTTTTTGATATTTGTTTATTTTTATTTTTTTCCAGATTAATTTCAGTTGACATGTAACATCTGGTATTATATTTCTCCAGTACACTATCAAAAACTTGCAATTTGCTCTATCAATTGAACCGGATAATGTGAAGTTACACGAGAAGCTTAAATGGGCTCAGAAACAGCGCCAAGAAGGTCTCCCCACCATTCCCTCAACAATTGAGGAAGAGTTGGAGACAAATCCATACATGCGCGTGGATCTTCCGGAGCTTATGGTTCCTCTTTTTACTCTCGTTCTAATTGGGTTAAACAGAAATATATACCAAATGAAAGTTGTGGAAATGATAAAAGATACGGGACTTAGATTTGGAATTGTACCCTTTCTCAATGTTCTATATTGTTAGGCTTCAAGCTTTCACAAACTCCTGCATAACTTCTGTATTATTTCTGCATATGCCTTGTTGTGCAAAGATCTAAAATAACTTGCTTATCTAAAATCTTGCTACATTCGCAGGCAAAAGTGGGCTGTGAATCTCCTGTTGAAACCATTCAGAAGTTAAGGAAGCAGAAAGACAATTGGAGAGGCTAGATCAGGATTTTTTTTATCTTCTTTATGTTATGTCCGAGGGCATCAAGAAGTTAAACTTTATATCTGTGAAGTCGATGAAAATGCTTTGGTTGCAGATCGTTATGTAATATGCAGATGCTAACTGCAAACTCTTTTCATGTTTTTATTATGAAATGACATGGCATGTTTTAAAATAGTTTGTCCAGAGATAGCAGATGCATCTTCCCCATTTGGCTCTTTTGCTTTCTATCTTTGCAAAGGGCAGTCTATTGTATGTATATAAGTAATAGAATCTGATTTCACCTCAGTTGTTGCTGGAGGATTGTGCAATTAGGACACTATAGTCTGCTGTGCTTTGGTTTCAGCTACAATTTTGAGCCTGTGAAGTTCTGCTGGACAAAAAACTAGTAAAATCTTGTTTAACTCATCTTCGAGGCAGATTGCATGTAAAGTGAATTGTACCAATGATGGGAGAATCCATTCCGTGATGGTAACTTTATCTTAGCTTGAATTATGGTAGTTTTGCTGCTAATTTGTTTTTATTGTTAGGGGAGAACATAAAAGCATGACTTGTATTGGAGTGCAAATCTCGGAAAGAGAAATAAATAAATACTTTAAATGGAGTGTGTAGAAACAAGTATGAATTTTCTGTTAATAAGTGGAGATGAGCGTGATGCTAACTAAAACATGTGCTGGAACAAAATAAGCTAACTTGCTTAAGGTTGGGTTAAGACACCTCTTCTTCATTGGTCTGAAGTTGAACTCTCGGATCTCTGTGCAGTTGCATCATCTAATTTATATTGTATACTCCAAAGACCTATTAAATTTTCCTGGTAATGTTTCCTGTTTATGTTCTTCATTTATATTCTTATTTTTACAATTTTATTTTCTCTGCAGTTGGAGATAACTTTTCAAACTTCTTCCTCTAAACAACTGCTACATTATTATTTGAAACTTCAAGTGCAGAAACCGGAACGCCAGGCTCAAATATTTGCATGCGCCAGTTTTACTCCACAAGCAACCATTGGTACTGGTTTTAACTCGGGATGTTTCAGTCATCTCTTTCTTTTCTGTTGGAGCGTGCTGGTATTGTTTTAACCCCACCTTCCGACCAACTGCATCAAACCAGCCAACATTTGTTAGTCGATGGAGCTTTCCCTCCAACTCAGTTGCCCAATTCTGCTGCCACTAGCAATAGAATTAGCACGGCCGAGGTTCTTATTCAGATTGCTGAATCTGTATACAGTGATCATCATGGGATAGGAAGAGAGGAGCAAAATAACGAAACATCAGATAGTGAAACAAGTACTGATAATGGAAGTACAACTGATGAGAGATTTGATTTAGTGTCTTCTCCTGCATTAGCTCCTCGTTCTAACCGTATAAGCTTGATTGGGGATGTTGTCTGGGATGGGCAAGATTCTTCTATCCAGGGTACTGAGTTGCACCACATTGGCAGATGGATTGAGCAAATTTTTCCATTCTTCTTGCTGTTGCTAGTTGTTTTCATTCGTCAACATTTGCAAGGTAAATAGTATTGATGTTGTTTTGCATTCTTGGCGGGTACATCTACAGCTAATAAGGTAGAGCAGTGTGTTTTTTCTTTTATAATCTAGATTGACTTCAGTTCAACAATGATGTTCCATCTAATGGCTTGCATTTGCATCACTTGCTTGGTTTAAATAATTTTGTCCTTGTAATATGTGCTGTATATTCGAGAGTCTGGTAGAAGGAAAATTTCGGGATTATATGATTGATAAGACTGCATGGTTTAGACTTCCCCTGTTCATCCTGGAACATTGACAATCTAATAGATATTTCATCATTGACGAAAAATTTCATAACATGATATAAGGAGTCAGACTTCTGCAATTAATTATGTATTCTAATCAGATTCAGATGTTGATTGAACTTGGGAATTCAGGAAAATTATTTGGCTGGTATTTTTTTTCTTTTCAAGTTTCTTCCCAAACCATGAAGCAAATATTGTTCAACTGCTTTTACTTAATAAGCCAGTAAATCTCTTAGTCTCTTTCTTATTTGGAATTTGGAAGTACTTACTCTTATAGTAGAATCTAGAGAGCATATGTTTCTTCACTTATAATTGCTTGAAATGTGTCTTATCTTGTTTCTTTCTCTTTTTTGCAATCTTGAACTATTGTTCAAGTCGGCTTATTTTTATTCTTTTATACTTTCAGGATTTGCTGTTGCAATCGGGATTACAGTTATACTTCTCAAGTCAAATGACATTCTGCAAAGACAAGTTGCTCTAAAGGTTATCTTGTTTGTGTGGCATTTACGGAAATTATTTCTTCCAGTTTAACTTCTGTTGTGAAAATAGTTTTAAAAGAGAAGGTTAATCACTGTTTATGCAGGGAGATAGCAAGATCTATGTTTTTGCTCTGATCTCCATATTTGGCATCCTTTATGTGATTGGTCTTTACTATTGTTATCGAAATGATGATCTTTTGCCTCCATTGGTCATGCTCCCTCCAAAAGTCTTACCACGTTTTCGGACTGCAGTATTCATCATCATAATAAATGGTATATCTTTTGAGTTTTGAGCAGTCCTCATGAATTTTAATTTCTAGTAATATACAGGTGTTATGGTGATGGAGGTATCTCAGTGTTTAGATGCTGCTTATTTGGTAAACTATCTATGAATAGCAAACCATATAAGTTTAATGAAGCATCAAGACAATCAAGAGTTATCATTCTTTCTGCATTAGAAATATTTCTTTATATTATAGCAACTAATCGTCAGCTTTCCTGTTCAATATGGTTTAGCTTTTTTGGAATGTGTCATTTTTGTCAACCATTCTGATTTTTCGACAAATAGAAAGAAAGAAATATTTTGGTGATAATTGCAGTCAGTCCTTGCTCTTTTGCCAGATTCATCCTTTTGCACACTTCTTTTGGTTCAGTTTTCCCTTTCAATGTTTTTCATGTTCCTTTAAACTCGTGTCTGTTGTAATGAGTATTCTCTAAACTTTTACTACTTTCAGATGCATTGGTTCGACAGGCAGCAATGACTTTCAAGTGTTTACTGTTATTGTATTACAAGAATGGTGGTGGCCTCAATTATTACCGGCAGGTGAATGATGTGATGCCCTACAAAGTTATGTTTCATTTCAAGTATTACGTTCAACTGCAAGTCCGTTTTTTAGAAGTTTGAAAGAACCTTTGACTTCAATTTGGAATTTGGTTTGTAAGGGTCAAATGCTAACGTTGGTTGAGCATATGTTGCTGTTGTACCGCACCATGATACCAACGCCTGTATGGTTTAGATTCTTGTTGAACAAAGAAAATGGATGCCTCTTCTCATCACTGACGACAGGGTTTTATTTAACATTCAAGATTACTTGTGTAATTGAAAAGGTAAGTTGTGCTCAATGATTGTGGTTCATTCTGTCTGCTTGTGTTGCTGATTTGCTAATTATGTTTAGTTAATTGGTTGTGATTATAGGTAAAATCCTTGCTTGCAGCCTGGAAGGCGTTATCACAAAAGGAAGTTCATTACAGATCATATGCAACTGCGGAACAGGTGAGAATGGTGATTCAGGCTCCTGTATTTCCAGGGAGGAAGAAACTTGTAATTTACTTGTAAACTGTTGAGATGTTTCTTTGAAATTGAAATTGCAGCTGATATATAAAAATGTGCATCAGAAGTAATGAACTGAAGTTATTTGATGCAGGTAAGTGCAGCAGGCGATCTGTGTGCCATTTGCCAGGAAAAGATGTATTATCCTGTATTGTTGCACTGTCGACACATATTCTGTGAAGAGTGTGTTTCAGAATGGTGAGTTTGCTGGTTGCTGAATTTACTGTAAAACATGGTCAAAGTGGTATTATTTGGTGGTGCAGGTTTGAGAGAGAAGGGACGTGCCCATTGTGTTGGGCGTTGCTGAAACCGAGAAATGTGAGGTCATTTGGGGACGGGTCAACAAGTATAGTATTCCAGTTGTTTTGAAATATCTGGATCAAAGTGGATGATTGACATAAATAGAGGTAGGAGGGGAACAAATGGGATAATCCATTTATGTATAAAGGTGCTGCATTTCTATCTCTGCATGGGACCCTCATTGATGGTGGGAGATAGATATTGGTAGTAATATAATTAGGTTTTGGTGGCAAGTTGTTTTGTGCTGTCGTACAAAAAGCTGGTGTATTGGTAAGAAGAGATTAAAAGAAAGAAAGAAAAATATGTGCGTATGACTTTGCACAAAGTTAGCCTGAAAATGGAAACAGTATGATGATGGCAACTCGGACCTTAATCTGCAAAGGACCACAAATGCAGTGTGAGTGAGGCAGGAGAGGAAGTAATAAATAGAAAGATGACTTTCATTGTTACCATTTTTGAATTCAGTGCAGTCTCACCCCTGTAATGTCCATCTATCACTCTCTAAATTACTCATTTGTGATTTGAATAGAAAAATATAAAATATAAGATTCTCTCATACAATGATCAACTATATATATTTTTGCTGA
The DNA here is from genome assembly GCF_937616625.2 of Mercurialis annua. Classification (NCBI taxonomy): domain Eukaryota; kingdom Viridiplantae; phylum Streptophyta; class Magnoliopsida; order Malpighiales; family Euphorbiaceae; genus Mercurialis; species Mercurialis annua. Next base: position 43,373,185 of record NC_065577.1, read on the forward strand.
TAAGAATGTGTGTGTCTGCGTGTGTGAGCAAGGTATAGTGGATTAATATTTGATGTGAATAAAATAAGAGATGCATGAAAAATGTTTGGGGAAAGTTGGAGTTGCATATCCTAATGAAAGTGGAGGAAATGATGGATGAATGAGGAGATGAGAGAGAGGCAGTGAGGGATCTGCCGACTCATTGATTCAAGCTAAATATTGGACCTCTTTTTCTGTTTCTTTTCTTCTTTCATTTCCTCATACATACATATTGCTTCATCATTCACTAATTATAATATAGTATATCATATGCCAACAAATGCTTCTATTCCACCACACCCTATGCTTCCCAATTTTCATTTCTTCTTAACACAACTGCTTACATCTCTTTCTACCACTTTAATACTATTACTATACAAATTCCTCTCTGCTGCTGCTGCTGCTGCATTGCCCAACATGGATCAAACTAATCTTCCTCTTTAACCAATTCAACTCCATCTACTTTGTATGCTATTACTCATCTCTATAAATTCATTCTTATGATTTCCATTTGAACTAATAATTAATTAATCTGTAAGATTTAAATCCCTTCATTTTTATATTTCTATTATAATCACTAAATTACTACAATCAATATATATTTCTACCTTTCTCATCACCTTGCAATTTTCTATTCTGTTAATGTCAGTATGAAAATCAAACTATTTTTGCTTGTCTTCTTAAGTTTCATCAACAGGTTACTTAAATCACAATCAAACCCTTTTTTATCTAATAAACTTGTAATGTAAGTAAAGCAAAATCTTGAAAGGCCAACACAATACATACGGGGAAGCAAAAGTTTCTAAATTCATAGAATTCAATGAATACGTTATTATGGTAATTTATTGGTCATACAAAGTTTTATATGTAGAACTCATCATATAAAAATTAATATATCTGTATTTAGATTAGTTGTAAATTTATTTTTAAAAATATAATCAAATTGATAATATATATTTTAAATAAAGTATTAACAAATAAAAGGTAAATGAAATTATAACTTAAGAATCTAACGAAGCTTATAAAAGGATATTGAGAAATATTTTTTATATTTTATTTGAAATAAAAAGTTCGTGAAGGCAAGTAGATGATGAGAAAATTGCCAGCGCAATTTTTAGGTTTCAATTGTTCAATTTTTAATTTGAAGGGTTTATATGACAAATTTTGAAGTTTTAAGGGAAATTTGTGTAACTCTAAATAAAATGAAGGGCATTAAATAAGATGGATGATAGGAGAAAGTGCAGAGGAAGAACAAAGTAAATGAAGAAACCTCAACGCTCTCCTACTGTCTGTAACTCAGAGGTTCGTCTTCCTATCTGGTTCCGATTTGTTTTGCCTAATGTTTTTAGATTATGCGATCAATTTTTTCATTGAAATTGGAACTGAAAATTGGGGTTTTCTTGTTCGAATCATCAGAATGATAATGAAAAAGGATTCAAAGTTTCCTTTATGTTTGTTATGAATTTGTACTAATACATGTTATTTGTGTGTTAATTCTACTGACTCACTCTTTTTAAGTCTTTGGATACGGGAATCTGTTTTATTGAACATTTATTTTGGTTGCTGTGCTGAATTGCTGCTTATTTCATTCAATTGAATTATGCATTCTGGCAGTGGTCTACCTCTATAACTGCAACATTGCGTATCCTGTGTCCTATGGGTTCCTAGCAAGCCATATTCACCTCTCCTCATGACTTCCACTGTTTCTTCTTCTCGCGGGTTTCTTCCACCAACACCCCATGCCTCCTTTGGTTCTCCCAACATCATTCCTCCTCCTCCATCTATGGCCCACCCCCAAACCGACAGCCTCGAAACCGAGTTACTCTCTGTCTCTTGGAATCAGGACTATGGATGCTTTGCTGCTGGCACAAACTCTGGCTTTCGTATCTATAACTGCGACCCCTTTAAAGAAACCTTCAGACGCGATCTCAATAGTGGCGGATTCAAAATCGTTGAGATGCTCTTCCGCTGCAACATTTTGGCGCTTGCAGGCAGTGGTGCTAATTCCCAGTATCCTCCAAACAAAGTCTTAATTTGGGATGATCATCAAAGCCGATGCATTGGTGAATTTTCATTCAGGTCTGAGGTGCGTGCAGTAAAACTAAGACGGGACCAGATTGTCGTGGTTCTTGAGCACAAAATATATGTTTATAGTTTCATGGATCTTAAACTCCTTCATCAGATTGAGACTTTAGCCAATCCTAGGGGGCTATGTTGCCTTTCTCACCATTCAAATACGTCTGTTTTAGCTTGCCCAGGTCTTCATCGAGGGCAGGTTCGGATTGAACACTTTGGGCTCAATGTCATGAAGTTGATCAATGCCCATGACTCCCATCTTGCATGCATCACCTTGACTATGGATGGCCTGCTTCTAGCAACTGCCAGTACTAGAGGCACTTTGATCAGAATTTTCAATACCATGGATGGGTCTCGCTTGCAAGAGGTATCTGGCAGACATTTATTATGTTGATGTGAATATGTATGCAGTCTTAAACTATCACCACTAGTTTTCTTCTTGGTTTCTATCTTCTGGAGTTGCGTGATTCACAAATAAAACTATCATGCTGCAACACTTTGTAGTTTGTTATTTTAGTTATTGATTGTTAAACTTTTATCAGAAATACCTGCCTATGTGGCAGCTGCAAAGATAAGTAGTGGGCTAATCATGCTAATCAGCCTGTTTGAAATTTTTGTATTGAGGATATGAAATTTTTGTATTGAGGATAACATGTCATTTTATTTTAAGTTTTACTGCGCACAAAACCTTACAAAGACCTGGTTGATTGCAGAAAGGTAACATTTGTTTCCCATTTTATTATTCTGGCATGATGCTTTTATTGTAATGTGGAAACAAAATTCAAATGATGACCAGGCTTCATCTTGAACTGCTATTGATATTTTAAGTTTCTCACATATAAATGTTAGTCGTTGTCTTCTTGTAAACTAAGTTGTGTATAGTTCAGATGGGATTCAGATTTACAAAGCTGTTTACTTATAGGTTCGAAGAGGAGTTGACAGGGCCGATATTTATGGCATTGCGCTGTCTTCGAATGTCCAGTGGCTAGCTGTTTCTAGTGATAAAGGTACTGTTCACATTTTCAGTCTTAGAGTTCGAGTGGCTGGAGAGGACTCTTCCTCTTACTCAAGTCCTATTCAGGGTTCAGCATTGTTGAAGCAGAATTCATCAACTTCTCTTGATGCTCTTATTTCTCCAAGTTCTAGTGCCAACCCTGGTTCATCCTTGTCTTTTATGAGAGGTAAATATACTTAATCAGTACTATGCAGTGTGTATATATAATATAAGCTCTTCGATACAGTCTTAGGGGAAAATGTACCATAACTCTTCATTCTATGTTTATTTATATTTTCGATAAAATCTGGAACTAGAATGACTTTCATAACCAGGACCTGCATGATAAATTACCATAAGGTTTGGTCCGATAGCAAGTTGATTGCATGAACTCAGGTGATGAATTTTTTAAGATATATGAGATTTAAGCAACTGAATTGGTTGGATTTGTAGACAATATATAGGAACCCAAGATTCATGTTCAAATGTTAGAATATTTATTACTGGTTACTTCAAAAGTAGATTGCTTTATTTTTTGGTTTACTTGGTGTGTGTTCTGTGGATAATATTACATGTGTCCTTTCCTTTCTAGTTTTCAGACCTCTTCTTCTTCCTGCCCGTATCTTCCATTTTTGACAGGGAGGTGAGAATTCAGTTTTCTCCCTCTAGTCTTATCTTTTTGATACTTGTTCTTACAGGGATGTTACCAAAGTATTTTAGCTCAGAGTGGTCATTTGCCCAGTTCCACTTGCCAGAAGACACCCATTTTATTGCAGCATTTGGATCCCAGAATACTGTTATTATTGTTGGCATGGATGGAAGGTGAGGAGGATGTGCCCTGTTCTTTTATCTGCTGAAGCTGTGCATTTTATCATAATTTTAGTTTTGATTATATTTTGTTGCTTGATGGCCGAATAGATTAATAAACGAGCTCATAATACTATATCCCTTTCGGTCCCCTGAACCTTAACTATATCTTTAATGAACTTTCATTGTCGCTAATGTTTGGTTTAAGTGCAAATTTGAGATCCAAATTGCAGAGGCTTTTATTTTGTTGTTGTGTCTGTTTGCAAACTGTTTTCTTTCACTGTGAACAGTTTCTCACAGATTTGAATCATGTTATCAGTTTCTACAGATGCAGCTTTGATCCAGTTCATGGAGGGGAGATGGTGCAGCAGGAATATGCTCGCTTTCTGAAAATAGAGAGCATTCCGCGATAGGGATACGAGTCACTGTCATTGTCATGTGTAAATACGGATCATCAATGTACATATTGTGAATGCTGTTATTGATTGCTGACGAGCAAAATTGCAAATATACAATATCGCAAATCTATCTATATAATTGAGAGGTTCAATAGAGTATTCTTAATAATTCTCACCGAATAAAGCATTTTTACGAGTTCCCACGTTTCTTAAATTATTTTTATTAATTATTTAAACTTTCAAATTTAGAAAACTATTTGTTTTTATAATGATTTTTAGATTGATTAAAGGCGATGTTTGGTTCATGGAATAGGTGCGGAATGGAATAGCTATTCTATATAGAATGAATATTCTTTGCTTTGGTTCGTGGAATAGCTATTTCATGAAATTGTTATTTCATGATTTTGTGTAATAAACACTCCTCTCAAAAAGTAAAGAATAGCTACCATTCCATGAAGGCAATACATCAATCGTTACCTAATAATTATCTAAAAATAAGTTTGAGATGATAACTAAAGAGCTTTAGATAGCAAGTATAAATTGTGATTGTTATGCAATCGTAATTCGTAAATTAGTTCCATTTGCATACATTTCACTATAGTTAAACAATGAATTAAAGTATTAAACTGTAATAAGACTAAGCAAATTGAGAGGTGAGGAATATTAGCAATTAAGAGAGTGTTTGGTTAAACTTTTTGGTGGAGTTTTTTATTTTTATTTTTCAAAAAACTTCACTAAAGTGCTTGGTGAGATTTTTGTAAAAGTTTTTTTTGGAGTTTTTTGAACCTCCAAAACCTGATAGCTGTTTCAATAGTTTTAATTAGACAAAATTACCCCATTAGAATATATCGTTTCTTTAATATATAAAATTATTTAAATTATTTTTAAATACTTTAATCATTTATAAATTATATTAAAACAACTATAATTTAATTTTTTTTTTTAAAATAAATCATAAATTATCAAAAAAATATCTAAATAAGTTTAAACTAAATATTTCTTTTTATAAAAAATAATTATTAATATTTTTATTAAATATTATATAATATGATATATTTATAATTTTATAAATAAAATAAAAATTGTGCTCTTTAATTACGATCATTTTATATATAAAACAACAACAGTCATTTTATATATAAACAACAACATTCATTTTATATATAAAAAACAACAGATCAAATTTCACCGAAACACATATAGTACTCTATCTGCTAACAGCTAAAAACTATTGCCTATCACTATCGGCTATAAGAAAAAGATGAACCAAACAGGCCCTAAGAATTATTGATCCGAGGGAAGAATAAGGTTTCCCAGTAAATTCCAAATTCAGAGGATCGAAATGGAAGTTTGACATGTCTAAAGGTTTTCTTCTTGGTGTCATAAAATAGCAGAATATTTGCAAAGGAGCTGAAAATAATCTCTCCATTCTTTAGGCCCTTCACTTCTCCGATGAGTCTCCTATCAATAATTCCTTGAATTGCAATTAACCCTCCTTTATACCAAAACGAAGAGCGGTGATCTTTAAGCATCCACACCACCACTTGAGAGCTGGTGATCTCAACCATGCACAGCATTCCGCCGAGGTCAGCCAGGTGCAGGGAATTACCATCGTCTCTCCAATCAGGAGGATGAGTGACGACGGAGAACTTCTCCTGTCTCAGATTAAAACAAAGAATGTAGTCATTGCTCCTCCTGAGGGGCTGATGGGTGGTCTTCCGATCGATCTTCCAGTAAATATGGTCATTGACCAACACCGGATAGTTGAACTCCTCCACCAAATAAGGGCATCCTTCATTCAGCACTCTCCAAGAGGTGGGGTAGTTGGCTGCTGAAAGTGTAGCAACGGAGCACTCAATCCTGCCTCTGCTGCCATGAGAGATGAATCGGACCACTTTGCAGCCGTTGATGGAGTCCAGATATCCGAATCCGAATCCGGCGATGGAAGTTCGAGGAGGACATGGAGGGAGCTCAAGAATTTGACGGGTGGCAGGGTTACATACGTAAATACAGAATTGAGAGGCGAAACAAACTAAACCGCAGGAGGAAGAGACGAGGAGCTTGATGGGGTCGTCGACTTTGACGGTGAAGCGAGAGCGGACGGCACCGGAAGCATCAACGGAAACAAAGGCATAGGAGAAGGGGTGATGGGGAAGAGGATTGTAGAAAAACTGAGTGGAGCGGTAGAGAAAGAGAGGGTGATTGCCGGATCTTGATCGGTGCAGTTGTTGAAAACGAAGAGTCGAAATCAGGTGACACCAGGTTTTGCACACACTCTTCGACCTCAATATACTCTTCACGTCTAATCTCGAAAGAATGTCCTCCGTTATAGTTTCCGGCAACACCATTCTTCCAATTCCTAAAAAGTAAAAACTGGAGCCGCTATTTAATTAGATATTCGTATCCTGCGTACAGAAAATAGAAAGTTAGAGCAGTTATGGAAATAGAAAAATTGGTGAGTTGGTGCTTTTGTTTTGTTTCACTTTCAGTAGTAGCAGTTTTATAAACGAAGGATTCTTCTTCTACTCGCCACCTACAATTTCATTCATCTTTCCATAACTGCCATTTCTTCTTTTTTTTGGTCATCGCATTTTACTTGTTCATTATGTTAATGTTGCACACATCCATTTCTTTTTGTTTCAACATTAATTTTCTTAAACTGCATGAATCTGAATGTTCATTGTAAATATATTTTCCAATATTTGATCAATTGTACTGAGATGTTGTTTGGTTGAACTATTATTCTATTAGATGTTTGTTGTTGTTGATAGCTAATAACTATATAGTAGCTATCCGCAATAGTAGTTTGAATAATTTTAAATAATATAATAATTTTTTTATTATATCTTATATTTATAAATAAATTATACTATATCTAATAAAATTATTAAAATGATTTAATTATAAGAAATAACTTTTAATTTAAATAGCTGTTATATACACATTATTTTATTCACCTTTTGTGTGATATGAGGTACAGAAAAATTCTTATCTAGATCCATAAATATTCCATAAAATTACCTAATGAAATGTTAGAAAATTTAATATAATTTTTTTTCTCTCCTAATTTTCCCTTTCTTCTTATTTTCTTAACATCTAAATTGGATAAGTCCATAATTTTCTATGAATCGGGTCTAGGTTAGAATTTCCCATGAGATACAAAATAATCTTAAAGTCTTTGGAGTTCTTGTAAAGAGTTAACCATATTTTTATTCTAACGGTATAGTTATAAAAAATGTTATTTATTTGGTGATTTTCTATCAATTTCGTGTTTATTTTTTGATGATTAGTGGATGAATCGATTTTTTCCGTGATTATAAGCGTAATTATAAACCATATAAATCTCTTGTGTTATTATTTGTTAATTGAACACCTTCTGAATTTGATTCTACTATGCCTACCAATTTCGTTACAACCAATCCTCACTACTTAGTAATTTATCTCTCATTCTACTAAAGGCTAATTAGAAATTTGCTTGTTTTACCCATCACATCAGTTGGTTTTAAATGTGGTCAACAAGCATAACATAAAGGTCAGATCTCTAGTTCGAATCCCACATCTCGCATGAGAGTTGTTGAAAGTATTTATAGAAATTGTTAAGACCTGAGAAATGGAATATCGAGACTACTCTCTTTGGGGATGTATCCAAGTGGTTGGACTCGGCCACAAAAGAATGCTCGAATTCCGCCGGAGTTCCCCCGTTACCAAAAAAAATTGCTTGTTTGTGTTTCGAGCAAATAATTCTCAAACTCCCACATATTTTATACTACCTCCGTTTTTTTTAGTTGTCCATTTAGCCAATATTGCACATACCAAGATAGTGCTTCTTTTGTCTCAATTTATAAAGAAAAAAATACTAATATAGCCCTGTTAGTTAATAAATGCCTTTTAAATTAAAACATAGGGTCATTTATTAGGGATGCATAAACTTGGAAGATAAATAGCTAATATCACATGAAATTACTAAATGGACAACTATTTGTAGACAAATAAAATTGGCTAAATGGACAACTAAAAAAGAACGGAGAGAGTAATTCACAATTTATTACTCTTTGTTTAAAAATCCTATTAAATGGCTCCTCGCAATTAATTATGTTGATAATGAGGAACTTTTATTTCAGTTAGGTTAATGATCACTCACTTTCAGAAGAAACTTTTAGATAGATCGAGATCTACTACGTTATCCATAAACTAAGCCATTCACAATAGAACACCTCATTAAAATGATGGTAATATTGTAATATCACCATTAAAATTTAAATACATTCATTGCATAATTATTGCGATATTAACCTCATTTTAACGAGGTGTATGGCTTAATCTACAGATAACGTGGTAAACTCAATCTATTTAAGAATTTATGCACTTTCAGTTATGTTGACAATTAGATAATTATTTTACAAGTAAAATCAATACCTTATATAACAAAATTCAAAATATTTCTTTATTTTACTTTAATAATGTGGCTAATTGCAAATTAAATCACAAAATTTAGCGTGATTTGCAATTACAACACACATTTTGAGACTTAGTAATGTCAGTTATCAACTTTTATTTTTTGACAAATTAAAATATCGACCAATCATGAAACAACAAAAATGCTAATGTGACTGTATAATATAATGTCCACGTCATCATTTTTAAATTTGGTGTTCAGATTGCTAAAAAAAATAAAAGTTTGTGACTAACCAAATTTTAAAGTTCATGTTAATTGCAAATTACACTAAAATTTATGATTTAATTTACATTAACTCTTAATAATATGATTTGACTTGATGGACCCTCCAGGTTACGGGTACAACACTCTCTGTCTACATTTTCTTCCTCTTCAACAATCACAAACATCTAAAGATCAAACAGTATTATAAGATTACAATCCAGAAAATATTCTCGAGCACAACACAAATTAGCAGCCAACAACCACAAGAGCAGAAATTTAGAGAAAAATGTAACAATGTAACAATTAACTTCTAGAGACAACAAGGCCGGTATAATACAAATCCCGACATGCACAACTTTTCCAAGCCAGAAAATAACAACTAGACGATCTCTTCATGTTGCAATTCATAAGAGACTCTCAATGATAGATCATACCTAGCAGATTAGTTTGCAGTCCAAGCTTATTTTATTATGTCTGTTTAATCAATACCCTTCTTTACTTGGCAACTTCTTGTGTCCTTATTATCTTTGCTGTAAACCAATTATTAACATTCTGCATAAGCATTCCAGCTACTCCAACTTCAAAGCCTAGAAGTTACACTTCTTTGATCATCTAATGCAATCATCAACTTTCCGATTGCTTTCCTGTCTCTAAGATCAGAAAATGCAACTCTAGCCTGCCAACAACATTTAATAAGTAAACAAATAGAAATCCCAAATAAATATCCAAACAGAATTATATTCCTTGACAAATAATTTCCACACAACTTGCAAAATTTATTTAAACCAAACACACCATTTACTGCTAATTGTAATGCACGAATTTTCATGATATAAAGAAGCAGAGCAAGCATGTTTAGATCCATACAACGTGTACACCAAGAAACATACCAACAAACTATTCAGCCTAGAATGCTTTGGTTTCGTCAAATATTTGAGCCTTAAGAACCCCATTTTTGTATTCACTATTGGTGTTAAGTTCACAAGTTAGACCCACCAAAATGAAGAACAGAATGATATCACATAAACCAAACACACCATTTACTGCTAATTGTAATGCACGAATTTTCATGATATAAAGAAGCAGAGCAAGCATGTTTGGATCCATACAACGTGTACACCAAGAAACATACCAACAAACTATTCAGCCTAGAACGCTTTGGTTTCGTCAAATATTTGAGCCTTAAGAACCCCATTTTTGTATTCACTATTGGTGTTAAGTTCACAAGTTAGACCCACCAAAATGAAGAACAGAATGATATCACATAAACCAGTTACTTCTCTCTAGAAATGCAATAGAATTGAGTTAAAGATGTCCAATATTTAGTATGCAAACTGAATAAGCAACTCCCTATAAATTTGGGTATTTTTAATTTGCTTAAGGTGACTTGATGCAGGACCTGTCCCTTTGTACCCTTTTAACTGGAATCAAAAGAATGATTACATCGTGTTGAGCCATGGCCCGCAGAATAGATTTTCAGAAAATCAATTTTTATTTCTTTTGGGAGGAAGACTAATATAGTTAAATAGCTATTAGCTAAAGGCTTACTCCATTGAAAGGAAAGAAAAAACAGGTGCAAAAACAATAAAGCATAGAGTTACAAACCTCAGCAAGGCTATAAGTATGAGAAATGTGGATGGTAATTAATCCCTTTTCCATCCATGAGAGTAGCTCTCTGATAGAATCTTCAAGAACCACTGGTCTGTGTATTCTGTAGCTACCCCAATAAAGTCCATGTATGGTCCAATTCTGCATATCAGGCAATCAAACATTATTTGCTATTACTTAGAATTTGTAATGCATGATTGTTTAAGCGAAGGTGAACCACTGGAAATACAACAAAATGTATGTTGCCTTAGTTGGAGAATGGACATTGGCGTTTATCTGATTCACTAATTATTAATTCCCTTGTGTTAATAAAGTTTTTTTTAACTTAAATTTGTACTATGTCTAGAAAAGGCATAAAAGAGTAGTTGAGAAGATAAGAGTACCTTGACGAGAGCAATATTAGAAGGGATGACGGGGATGTCCCCACTAGCAAATCCGATGACCAAAATTTGAGCACCCCAATTCAAAAGCTTGAGTGAATCTTTAGCGAGCTTGCCTCCAACAGGATCATACAAAACATCGACACCTTTAAGGTTCCTGGACTTGAGAAAGTCCTTGACACTGAGAATTAGATTTTCTTTGTTGGAGTCAACCACATGATCCACTGCCAGTGACTTCAAAAACTCTACCTTTTGAGCTCCCCTGTTTAAATAGGATACAAATTGAGGAGCTTGATTGGAGAAAGAAAGAGGAGCATAATGAAATGGAATACCTAACAACGGCAATAACAATGGCACCGCAGGCCTTGCCAATTTGAAGAGCAGAAAGGCCAACACCGCCAGCAGCACCAAGAACCAACAGCACCTGAGAAGAGGACAAGCGAGCTCTGTGAACAAGAGCGACATGGGAGGTTCCGAAAGCCACCGGGAGTGCGGCGGCAGCCACCAGATCACAGTCGTCTGGAACGGGAAATCTTTTTTTGTTGTTGAAACAGAAAAAGAAAAATTAAAAAGACATGGATAAGTATAGCAGTAAATAAAAGAAAATAGAAAAGAAAGAAGACATACAGATGGGATTGATCGGCGATGATGAATTGAGCGAAGGAGCCGAGGGAAGCAAAGGAACAGACGCGGTCGCCGATCTTGAAAGAGGAGACAAGAGGTCCGACGGCATCGATGACACCGGAGTAATCAGAGCCTGGGATGAAAGGGAGGGGTGGCTTTTCTTGGTATTTGCCCAAAATCTGCAGGTAATTTGCGTAGTTCAAGCTCGTGGCCTTCACTCTTACCCTCACAGCAGTCGGGGAGTTAAGCTGAGGAATCGGGTGATTTTTCTGTATCTCAATTACCGTATTTGCTTCACTTGGGATGGGAATGGGAATGGGATCACCCAATTTGTTGCACACCAGAGCTTCCATCTTTCAATTTCACATCTCTTTGTAACTGCCTGCCACCCCCATTTGTTAACTCTTGGCCAAACCCATCTGCGAGTCCCTGTACTTTAGACTTTTTCTTTCGGAGGTCCTTTTATTTCAATTTTATATTACTTGGTCCTTGTACAATTATTTTTCCAATTAAAATACCCTTATATGGATGGAATTTGGAGAGTGTGTCACACTCTCCGTTATTGAGAGTGTTAAACAAAAAAATATAACATTTAAATTTTAAAATAAAATAAAAAATACAATAAAACTCTTATATTTTATCTATAATATATTTAAACCCTTAAACTTAATTTACAAATCAAAATCAACTTAAATTTTTAAATTAAATTATTTAATGAAATTATTATAAATTCATATATATATTTCATAAATAATTAATATTTTTTTATTAACTAATTAAACCTAATTTTAACAATTATAATTCATTTATTAAATTTTAATTTATCTCAAAATTAAATTCTATTCCGAAATAAAATTTAGTCTAGAATTATAATTCTGCCACCATTTTTTTCTCCGTTCTCGTGGGTTCTCAATTTTTTCATACGGAAAAGAAAAAATTTCTGGCCAAAAAACCAGAAAAAAAGAAAGATTTCAGCCGGCTACCACTAAAAAGTGGTGGCCGGCCTCTCCTCTATTAATGGAGGAGATGCCAGCCACCATTTTTCAGTAGTGGTTGGCTGAATTTTTTTTATTTTTTAAAATTTTGTTTTTTTTTTTAGAAAAAAGTGCTAATTGGTCTCTGAAATTATTTATTTTTTGTTTAAAAAATTGACACGTCATATTTAACGGAAGTTTGCTGTTTAACGGAGAGTGTGGTACACTCTCTGTGTTCCATCCACTCAAGGGTATATTAATCGGAAAAATCGTTGTAGAGGGACCAAATAAGATAAAATAAATGTTTAAGGACCTCCGAAAAAATGTTGAAAGTACAGGGACCCAGATGGGTTTGGCCTTAAATCTTTTGTTTTCCACACCACACGACACGCCGTTAGCAACTGTTTTTGTTTTTATCCTTAACCATAAATTTTTTTTTTTTTTTTTTTTTTTGGTAAGCCCATCCGGTTTCCAAGGCTTCGCCCTGACTAATCCGGATCCGACCCGTGTCGCGCACCTGGCATGGTGGGTGAGTCTACCAGTGGGAATTTTCTGCATTCACAAGGACTCGAACCCGAGACCTTACTTAAGCGATACCAAGCCGCTTACCACTTGGACCAACCCCCATTGGTATCCTTAACCATAAATTGAAGTCAAAGGTCAAAAAAATAAAGAGAGAATGAGCGGAGGGATAGTGTTTCAGCAGCTGAGCTTCCTATCCCACCACCGCCCTTACCATTTACTGACTGGGCAGGCTCCGCCACTTGCAGTTTCTTGTCCAAGACTTCACTTCATCGCTCGTGTTTCTTCCTCTTCTGCAGGTATCCCTCTGTGTTTGTCAATGAACATAATTATGCTTGGTTAACTTTTCTTGAATTACTCATGTTTATGCTATTCAACAAATTCATTTGCAAATACAAATACACTGGAATGGAATAACTTTAACATTCTACAATCATTCATTTGTTCGATTATCCAACAGACCAGTGGCTGGACCCAAAAACACAGCGGAGAAACAAGAGAATAGCTGGAATTGAGCAAGATGAACTGTTGGAACCTCATCATTTAGCTGATCCAGACAGTTGCTTTTGCCAGTTTCAAGGAGTCCGCATACACCACAAGCTCTGCACTCCTCCACCACTACCACAACCCTCCAACATTAACTCTGCCTTCCCCCCTGTGATCCTATTACATGGCTTTGGAGCATCTGTTTTCTCTTGGTCCCGAGTTATGAAGCGCCTTGCGGAGGTTGCCACTTCTAAAGTTCTTGCCTTTGACAGACCTGCTTTTGGATTAACATCAAGACCTGATTCTTTCACGCTGGATGATACAAAACCATTCAATCCTTACTCCATGGCGTTTGCCGTCCTCGCTACCTTGTATTTTATCGATTTCTTGGCATCTGACAAGGCTATTCTAATTGGGTACAATACAATTTTATTGTTTTCAATCTTTTTTTCTCCCCTTTGATAGACCTGCCTTTGGATTAATCTCTCAGGCTTCTTTTTTCAGTGCTATTATTCTTTGAACCAACCATACATTGCTCCTTTCTTTGACATTCTTCGGGTGGGTGTAGGTATCATAGACTATAATAAGCCTATTCTTGTTTATACCTGCATTTGAATTATAAAAGAACAATTTATGTTTTATCATCCTATTTTTCTACTGGAAGGCAATGCATTGTAAGTCATACCGATTCATTGAGACTAACATATTATCACTTAAAGATAGCAAGAAACTAGAGTGCCGACAGATAGACTTAGGACTCATTCTTGTTGGTTTTTCGTACGCCTTCTCACTGCTATTTGGGTTCAATCATTTAAAATCATTCCCTAATTTATTGCTGATTCTTTGTAGTTTTCCGATCTTTCTAAATCTGTTAAAAATTTGATGTGCCAGGCATTCTGCTGGTTCTCTTGTAGCTGTCAATGCATATTTTGAAGCTCCAGAAAGAATTGCAGCTTTAATCCTTGTTGCCCCAGCAATAATTGCTCCACGTGCTGCTCATAAGGTTTCTGGAATAAATGAAGCAGCAAGTGATACACACAGTAAAAAATATGGATCAAATTCAAATATATTCACAGAACTTTCAATCAAGCTACTAGAGATTTTGTCAAAGTTTACAGCAAACATTGCTCAGGCAATGATGCAGATGGTTAAGGGAACGAAGGAGATGCTTAACTCTATGTATAAGAAAATGCTGTCAGCCATTTTTTGCTCTGCCTTTGGTGTAATGCTGGTATTGGATTTCCTTGTCTCATTACTTGATTTACACCGTTTCCATGCTTCCTTCTTAAGACTTACTGTTACCAACTTCAAACTATATTTTTATCTTCAATACCTTCTTTAGCGGTAACTTTTTCTATGTCTATCAGATAAGGACGATAATTGATAAATTTGGTATAGCAGCAGTGAGAACTGCTTGGTATGACTCAAATCAAGTTACAGAACATGTTCTAGATGGTTATACGAAGGTAATAATGTTTTTCCTGTTTAATTCCTTGTTTTCTTTCAGATCGTAGAATATTGAAGCATGGAAGAGCTTAAGCAGCATTTACTTGTTGTTACCTTCATAATAATTTCCCGGTTATTACCTTGAATGCAGCCACTAAGAGCCAAGGGCTGGGACAAGGCTCTTGCAAAATTTACTGCAGCAGCAGTTGCAAGTTCCGAATCTGATTTAAAGCTACCTGTTTCCAAAAGACTCCATGAAATTTCGTGTCCTGGTAATTATGTTATTTTAATGGTCCATGAGGGAGCACCTTCAAAAGGATTTATAGGCATATAAAAAAATTCTGTTCAAGTTTTCTTGTATCTATTTTATTGCCAAGCACTTTTAAGTTCTAAATTCCAATATCTACTGTGTGTATATTGTAATGGTAATCCTTGTCATTTTTTTTTTGGGCCCTCAGTTTTAATTGTCACTGGCGACAGTGATCGAATAGTTCCTGCTTGGAATGCTAAGAGACTCTCACAAGCTATACCTGGATCTTCCCTTGAAATAATTAAGCATTGTGGTCATTTGCCCCATGAAGAGAAGGTGGAAGAGTTTGTTTTAGTTGTTGAGAAGTTTCTGCAAAGAGCTTTTTCTGATTCAATGGAAGCATCTCTTCAAACTATTATTTAAACTGCATGTACAACTGTATACTATTTCATTATTTTGACTTTACAGTGGTATATGTTAACTGTGTCCATATGCACGAAATATTCAGCCGTTTCATTGTTTTTGTTTGTAAACGGGAAGTTGTAGTTATGGTTATTGCAGGATCTACTGATAATCAGTGTGCTACTTGATATTATACTGAGCAAAGCAATTGAAGAATTTATTTGGGTGAACATGTCTCATATAGCAATATCAAATCGACAAATTACAGGAAGCTGTAGCAGCATTCAATCAGAAAGGAGGATCTGTTGATATTGTAAGACTGGGATCTGGTAAACTTGAAGGAATACTGAATCCTGACATGAAGTCATCACCGAAAATCACAGCACCTGCAGCAAGAGCCCCAGCACCAACTCCCATGGCTGAACTAGGTGTCATGCCCCCTCGTCTGGGTGCTGCTAGGGACGATGGCATATTAATGTAATCTGAATTTGGGAGAAAAGTCGGCACATAACCAACATTGGAAGGAGGTGGCGGTGGGGGAGGGGTTCGTGGCGGATTATAGCTAGTTCCTCCTGCAGCCGGGGGTCCAAATCCACCGGTGGATTGATTAGGATGTTTTGGAGGATATGGCATTGGATTGACATGTGCATAATCTGAGAACTGATTTTGTGGGCCTCTTGGCGGAGCAAGAGGTAGGTCTGACGGATAGGCGGCTTGTCCCGCTCCACCTCCAGAACCAGAAGACGATGCAATGTCATTGCCGTGATCCATCAGAGCTAAACCGCCTTCATCTCCTGCATTGGCTCAATAAGTAAACTGGAACCGGATGTTTCAAAAGTTAAAAAGACAGAGATCTGTATTATACCTCGGTAAGAACTTGGTTCTCCTCTATCCTCTGAGATATGAATAGAAACATCTATAAATCCTTGTGGTTTACTGGAACTTTTTTTGCGCAGTTGATAGCTCCCTACTTGTTTTCCTTTCTGCCTTGAGGAATCTGAGCTATAATTTGCTAGGAACTCTTTCAAGACGACAGTTGCAGCGCCTTGAAGAGTCTCTCTTAGGAAAAGAGGCTCTCTACTGTATACTTGAACATGTAACGCTGCGTCATGAAAGTTCGAATCATCAAGCAAGGCAGCAAACTTGGTTTTCCATACAGGATTGGAGTTCCCAGAAGGATGAATGTTGGTGCAGTATTTGTTGTTGGGGTCAATCCAGCCAACAGCAAACCACTGAAGCTTCCAAAGGGAGGATGTCCGGCGAAGGCCGCGAGCAGAAATGAGGCAAACTTCAACCCAGATTTTGGCCATACTGAAACAGAAAGGGACATGAAATGATAATTAGTATTACTTAGTGGGGAGCAGAACCAATTCTTTTCTTTTCTTTAGACAAAGTTGATGCGATACTATTTAGTTGGCGTTATCCATAAGACTGTTTATATCTGTAGGGAACAGACGGTTACTTTGCACAATTAACGGGTAAAAACTTAAAGTACATCTCAGGCTGGCAAGAATCTGTGAGCCACAAGAGATGGCACAAAAGTCTTTCTTTATGCAGAATAATCAGGAGGGAAGAAAGTCATATAATTTTGCTAGTTTCAAGAAAAGAGTTACTAGGGTAATTGATCCTAATGGTCACTGAATTTTTGAGTTTTTTTATTTCAGTCACTAAACTATTTTTCTTTTCTTTTTAATCACCGAACTTTTATTTTTTTTCATTTTGATATTCAGGCCAAAAATGCTTAGGTGGCAGCCGGAAATTGACATGTGACAACCAAAATTTACTAGTTTTACTGTGAAAAATTATCAAATATACATAATTTCACTTTAAAAATGAGTTTTTAGGTCAAATTATGCATATATGGCAAATTTATAGATTAAAAAAAAATTAATTCCGGCTACCACCTAAGCATTTTTGGCAGAAAAATACCAAAATGAAATAAAATAAAAGTTTGTGATTAAAAAGAAAAGAAAAGAAAAATAATTTAATGACTGAAATGAAAAAATTCGAAAGTTCAGTGACCATCAGGATCAATGACCCAGAGTTACTACTATATAATTTGGCAAGGACTTGAAGGGCATTTCATCATCAATCAGACTGTCAGATTACTAATCAAAATGTTGGTTCGGTTAATAATCAATCAATTTAACCAAAACCTATACCTCAGAATTTATAATTTTAAATAGAATTGATTTAACTGAATTAATTAAAATCGTAAAACTATAAAACTAAGTCGTGTGAATTAGTTGGTTAATTCAGTTAAACCAATAAAAACATAAAAATTAAATTAAAATATATACAATATTCATTTTTTTGAAGCGGCAAGACTCACTGGAGGCTGCAGTTTTGAAAAAGGAAAATACAATGTCAAACCAATAAAATAAAATCCGGATTCCTATACAAATATAAACCCGAATAAAAAAAGACGGATTAATTATTTGAAATAGAAAGCAACTCTTGTAAAGCAACTAAACTAAATATAATATCTTCCGAAGGACAAATTTTTATCATGAAAAACATGACCATTCTTTCACTTCAAAATTTTCCAAATAAGAAAAATCCAAAGAACTTTCCATAATACACTATGGCCATGTTTGGTTCATGGAATAGGTGCGGAATGGAATAGCTATTCCGTATAGAATGACAATTCTTTGCTTTAGTTCATAGAATAGGTATTCCAAAGAATTGCTATTCCCTGATTTTGTGGAATAAACACTCGTCTCAAAAACTAAAGAATGGCTATTCTATTCCTTATGAAATAACTATTCAATTCCATGCTATTCTATTATAGGCTATAACCACATCTCATAGTCATGAGACGCCATTGAAATAGTCTCATTATCTTTATTACATTAAAATTAACCGATTGAATTTAATTCAGTCGAAAATCGACTATAACCCGATTCGAATGGAGAAAAGTAAAAATAATTATCCGGTCGATATTTTTTCAAATTTTTTTTCAAAAAAATTTCCTGAAGGAAAAGCATGTTTCTCCTTTTCCGAGATACCCGCCGCCACTGTCCGACGGTAATTTTTTCCAGAATTTTTTTGAAGGATCAGGCTCATCCTCTTTCGAGGCACCCGCTGCCGCCGTCTGGCGGAAATTTTTTTCGAATTTTTTTAATCCCTATATTTTTTCAGAAATTTTTTTTCGATTTTTTCTGGATTTTTTTTTTCAACGGTAATTTTTTTCCGAATTTGTTTTTTGAAGGATTAGTTTCCTCCTCTTCCGATGTAACCGTTTCGACAATTTTTGTTTTTTCATTTTTTTAATCCACATATTTTTTCTGAAATTTTTTTTCCGAATTTTTTCTTCTGGAGGATCAGACTCCTCCTGTTCCGAGGTACCCGCTGTCGGTGTCTGACCGGAAATTATTTTTCGACAATTTTTTTTGAATTTATTTTAATCCACATATTTTTTGAAAAAAAAATTCCGAATTTTTTTTTCTTCAAAGGATCAGGCTTCTCCTCTTCCGAGG
Organism: Mercurialis annua; assembly: GCF_937616625.2. Lineage (NCBI taxonomy): Eukaryota > Viridiplantae > Streptophyta > Magnoliopsida > Malpighiales > Euphorbiaceae > Mercurialis > Mercurialis annua. The sequence goes on from NC_065577.1 coordinate 43,392,309, forward strand.
TACCCGCTATGGCTGTTCGACAAAAAAAATTTTTGACAATTTTTTTTTTCAAATTTTTTTTTCTAGAGGATCAGGCTCCTATTTCAAGGTATCCGCAGACGCCATCCGACTGAAATTTTTTTTCCGAATTTTTTTAATCCACAGATTTTTCCGAATTTTTTTCCAGGAGGATATGGCTCCTCCTCTTTCGACGTACCTACTGAAGCCATCAGACGAAATTATTGTTTTCAGAGGAGGAGATTCTTAGATACCCGCCGCCACCCCCCGATAGAAATTTTTTATTTTTATGATTTTTTCTAAATAAAAATTACAAAATTTTTGAAAAAAAATCCGTTAGAGGACAGCGACGGATACCTCGGAAGAGAAAGATCAGGTTCCTCCTGAGGAAAAAATTTTTTGTCGGAGGGCGGCGGCAAATACATCTGAAGAGGAGGAGCAAGCTCCTTTTTTCGGGAATTTGTTTTTGAAATTTTATATTGGAAAACTTTAAAAAATTATTCGGATTAATTATAAAAAATAATTAAATTTTTTTAAAAAAATTGGAAAATTTTCGTGTTGAAAAACTATTTCTTTCAAAATTTTGGTTTGGTTTTATTTAAAAAAAATGGAAATAGAATTGTTCGGATAAATTTGATTTTATAAAAAATTTATTTTTCGGTTCGATTTTGAACATAAAAAATTTAGTTACATTATAATATAAACCAAACTAAAAAAATTAACCAGTTCAAGATTTTTTGTATTACTTTCAAAATTTTGATTCTATTGGTTTGGTTCGATATAAAAAAAAAATATTTTTTGAATTATTATTTTTAAAAATATTAATTTTTTAAAAAATAGAAAATAGAAAATTGATTATTAGTTAAATATTATATATATTGAGAGTTCAAATTTTTTTGTTTATCCAAACAATAAATTTGAAATTCATGGATTTGAAATGTAAAATTTGAAATCCAAATTTGAAATTCAAATCCATGTATCTAAACACACTCTTAAAGAATTCGGAAGTGTCCAATAAAGACCAAGTTTCCTAGTTACACCTTACCAAACTGCGACCTTGCAAAATTACAATGCATGAACAAATGGCTTTGAGTTTCATCCATACCACAAAGATCACATCCCGGTTAGCATAAGAAACAATCAATCGATGAGCTAAGAATGAATGCCTAGGAACTCAATCATGCAGTGGTAACCAAATGAAGAATTTTACCCTTGGAGCAGCAGATGTCTAACTCGCCATGAAAGGAGCTGCCGGAAACAAAGCAGCAGTCACCGCACCAGATTGGGCTGCAGCAAAACGTGGAGAAACGTCTGAACAGCTGCAGAAGCAGAATGGACAGCAGCTGAATACAGAGCAGCAGCTTGAACAAAACCAGAACCAGAATGAACAACAGCAGTAAGAGATTAAACAACAGCTGAATACAGCGCATCAGCTTGAACAAAACCAGAACCAGAATGAACAACAACAGTAAGAGATTGAACAGCAGCTAAACTAGAAGAAGGAAGCAGTTTCGAAATGCTTCCCATCGTGAAAGACTGATTCACAGACCTCCATAAGGTGACGTCTTCAGCCAGAGAATTCACATGGAGCTGCTGAAACTGGTGGTGCAATATTCAATTAATTTGACTAACCAAATTCTTAACACTTTCAACTCCAATTGGAATTTTATTAACGAGCTAACTGAATTATCCAGAACTTGTATTTGAACTTAAACCAAAATAGATTGGTTAATTAGGTTGAAGGCAACCAGTAGTAATTAGAATGAATGAAGAATGTGTTTACATACAGAGTACATAGGATACAAAAGTTTGATAAAGTTTAGAGTTTGAAACTAGTCTTGCGAAGTTGAAAGGGCCTTATCAGCTAGTGGAGCAGCACCTTCTTGTGGTTGAGCATACATCATTGTAGTGGAACCCAATATGTCATCTCCAAAACCACATGCTCCAAAGAACAACCTAATCCAAACATATAAAACATTATTTGAGAATCAAATACTATTAGGCCGTTGGTTCATGGAATGGAATAGTATGGAATGGAATTGCAATTGTATAGAATAATTATTCCATGAATCAAAGTCGAGAATAGTCATTCCATAAGGAATAGCTGTTCCATTCCGCAGACCTTAATAGATGCATCAATCACGGAAGAAGGAAGCAAATCACCTCTGATCGGCAGAACAAAGGGCGGCAATATCATAAATGTCTTTACTGGTGAGAATTCTGGAGCAAATGTGAGAGATGATAAGATAGAGAGTAGAGAGTAAGTGTAGATTTAGTAGAGAGGAGAGGAGAAGAGAACCTAATGATTTTGTGAACAATCATCTTTCCAATTCCCATTCTGCGCATGGGAGGGATAACCTGAGAGCAACACCATCAATGACTATATCAGCATTAAAATTAAATAGAAGAATGGGATTTAGCATTACCACAACATCGTAGATGGAAGCAGTCAATCCCAAATCAGAAACAGCGCGGCCAAAGCCAATGAGCTGGGACTTGGAGGGAGACACCATACCCACAGGGAAAGGAAGAAACGGAGGAGGTGAATGCTGTAAATTGGCAAAGACGGAGACGAGAAGAGAGGTATGGGAGAGGGCGAGACGGAGCTTATTTAAATCAACAGCTGCTGAAGAGTGGTTGCAGGAGGCGAAGAGGTCCCTGAGGTGCAGTGGGTTAACATGAGATGGATTAACGGAGATGTAAATGGGTACTCTTCTTTTGCCTCTTCCTCTGCTGTTTGCCCATTTTATTTCCATGCTCGTTTTGCAACCCCTACCATTTGAATTTGAATTTGAATGACACCCCATCGGCATCGGAATCGGAATCGGAATCTGCATCATCATCATCACTCCCCTCTATCACTTCTTTTTTTGGTAATAAAAAAAGTATTATTGGTATTTAAAAATATAATTATAAAACCCTCTCTTCCTCTAAACAGTACTAGTACATAATAAAAATTGAAGAGAAAGAAACCCTACTGAGCTACCAAATGGACAAAGGCGCTTCCTTTCTATTCGCTGGCATCACTTTCGATAAGAAGAAGTTTTCCGGCGACTTCTCCCGATTCCAGGTCCTCCATATTTTCCTTTACTCTTTTCTTTTTCTTTATCAAAACTTTATTCTTCAATCCTTTTGCTGCTGTTCAGGAGAAAAAACAGATTACTGATAATGATAATGATAATGATAATGATGATTTGCGCTCACTCCAAACCACAATTTCAGAGCCACTGCAACAGCAACTGCCTCTTAACAAGAAGAAGCGGAAACATGCTACTTCTTCTGGTACTTATTACTTTTAAGTTTCTTTTTTTTCTTTTATCATGTATGCAGTATAATACTATTGTTTTGCTTGCACTGTGAATGATTAACAATTTCAGTTCATTTGAAACAAAAAAAAAAACAAACAAACAGAAACGGTGGAGGGTTTTAATGTCTTTAAGGCTTCAAAGTCTTTAGCTTTGGCAGCAGATGAACATAACGACCAAGATGATCAAACACACCACTCTTCTTTGAAGAATAAGAACAAGCAAATTGAGGTCTTTCTTTTTCCCACTTCCTTTTCTTCATTGTCTGCTGCTTAACTTTCATTATCCTTCTTAATTTCTTGATGACATTAGAGAGATGCTCTTTTAAGGAAAGAGTATGGCATTCATGTATCTGGGGATAACGTCCCTTCCCCACTTCACAATTTTGCCGAGCTAAGCTCCAGGTATTACCCTGTCTTCCTTTTTATTAAAAAAAATAAATGATAGCCTGTATAATTCTTCGGTTTATTTTTGATGAATTAAGCTGCATCTCAGAGTTCTATCCTCCAATTTTTTGTTACTATGACGTGAGCTTTTTCATTTGTGCACAACAAGTGTTGGCATTATCTTATGTGTTACTTTTAGCTTTCATCTAAATCCTCTACTTTTCATGTTGAAAGGTTAGACTACTGTTTTCTTCTTCTTCTTCTTCTTCTGGTTTGAAATGCTTATAATACTGGATACACTGGGTTTCTATTATGTCTATGCTTTCTATTTCATTGGGTCAGTCATCGCACCCCAATTCTCCTTCATGTTTCTCTCCTTTTCTTCATTGCTGTGGTTTCTGTCTCAGTCTTCCTCTTATTGTGTGTTTAAATGTCCGATGTTCATTTCATTGGTCGGTTTGCTTACTGTTATAGTTCTGTAAAGTACTGTGATTGTATCTAGTCCACTTCTTTTGTTCCTTGCTCCATTTATAAGATACATCAAACTTCATATTGTGTTTATGATAATTATCTGTGTGTCAGGTTGCCACTTTTCTAACTGGAAAATCAAATTTATGGTCCATTTGCAGATACGATTGCGAGCCTTATTTATTACACAACCTGGTTGAACTTGGATTTATGGAGCCAACTCCAATTCAAAGGCAGGCTATTCCAGTCCTCCTATCTGTATGGTCTTTCACTTAAGCTATATTCTGCTATGACTGATTTTTACTCCCTCTCTTAGTTTTGAGTTCCATATGATAAAAAAAATCGTATGAAAATGACAAAGATTTAGTTAGTCTGCAAAAATAATTATACAGGCAAAATTGAGGGCATTGATTGGTGGTTATGTGCTATTTTTTTTTTGAAATCATTCTATGTACTTTAGCTATTTTGTTATTTTTGCATTGTAGGGCCGAGAATGCTTTGCTTGTGCCCCAACTGGATCCGGGAAAACCTTGGCTTTTATTTGTCCAATGTTTATGAAACTTAAGGTACTGTTTAAGCCTTTGAGGTTTTGAAATTGCTATTTCACAATCTCCTCTAATGAACTTTTCCATTAACAGAATTCGTCAAAGGATGGTATTAGAGGTGTTATCTTGTGTCCCACGCGTGAATTAGCTTCTCAGACAACAAGAGAGTGCAAAAAATTGACAAAAGGAAAATTATTTCATATTAAGTTGATGACCAAAGAACTTTTAAGAACTGCTGATTTTTCAAAGTTGCGATGCGATATTCTCATATCAACACCGCGTCGGTTACAGATAGCTATCCGCAAGAAAAAGGTGGACCTAAGCAGGTGGGTGCTCATTAATCATGCAAACTTTTGTTAATGTAATACCAAGACAACTGTTTGAGACCCCAAACCACAATTTCAATGATAGTCTTCTAATAGACCATTCATAACATTTTAAGGGATATTGTAGAAGAAACTGTTGAAACGCAAGGGGCTTTCCCCCTCTTTTCCTCTTCTAATTAACCTAACGGACAAATCATAGTTCCAAAATATTTGTCTCATTTTATCTTAACCTACTTGTCCGTAGGTATATATCGGTGAATGTCATGATGTGCAACTACTCACATTATTTAGTTTCACTATAATTTGCATACATCTTTGATCAAACTACAGTTGCTCTATAAGTATCCAATAATGAACTATTTGGTTGTACTGCTTCACTAAGTGAATTTTATTATATGTTATGATCAAACAATGGACGATTTACCAATGTTTCATTCCTTTTCTTGTTTTCCCTCTCCCTCTACTTTATTTCTTTATTTCTTCCCTTATCTTGTGTGAGGAGAAAAGAAAAGAAACAGAAAACAAGCTTTATGCTTGTTTTGTGTAATAGACACATGTATGGAGGATGTTTTTTTTATTACATTTTATTCTTCTAATGCATTTATTACGGAAATAGGAAAACATACTTGTAATTTTGATTCCGTTGGTTTTCTTAAAGGATTGCTTAACTTTAGCAAAAAGCTTTCTATCTTTGCTATTCCTGATTCTTATTTTTTCCTTATGATCGAGCAATGATGGTTTGTTTGCAAATCATTATACATTTTAGTGAAAGAAAATGAATCTACATTGTGATATGTTTGCTCATATATTTTGGTTGGCATGTAGGGTTGAATATCTTGTTCTGGATGAATCTGACAAGCTATTTGAGCTTGGCTTGTTGAAGCAGATTGATTCTGTAGTCAAAGCATGCTCAAACCCTTCAGTTGTACGTTCATTGTTCAGTGCTACTCTGCCTGATTTTGTTGAGGAGCTTGCACGTACAATAATGCATGATGCTGTCAGAGTAATCATTGGCAGAAAGTGAGTATTACCTTTTTTTACTAGGGAATGCAGTGCAATTTCTTTGATATGCATACTTTATGTGATCTCTTGAACAGGAATGCTGCTTCTGAAACAATCAAGCAAAAGTTAGTTTTTACTGGAAGTGAAGAAGGGAAACTGATTGCACTTCATCAAAGTTTTTCAGAGGTATGCTGCTAATATACATCTTAGCAAAGCGTCTTGTATCTTTTTTTTTTCCCTGAAGGCTGAGTCTGGCTGAATTCACATGCTCTAAGTTATACAAAGGAGGTTTGCCTATGTTTCTTAGGATGACTACTCCTTTGGTATGTGAACTCATTGGATGATTTTGAACAATGAATCTCTATCCAACACCAATATCCAAAGGGGATTCCCTTGGACAATAGAGATCTCATTCATTGTGAACTAGCAAGTGCAGTTTCTATTATGTTTCATTTGATATCTTAGCAAGTGCTGCTCCAATGGATACAATAGTTTGGGCCCTTCTCTACGTCTTTAACAGATAACATATTTAGCTCCTGATAGTAGTTCTATGCATTTGAGATAGTACTTATTCAAGTCCTTAGGAATTAAGCATGAATGACGTTTTGTTTTGATGTGTATTTCTTTATGTTAATGCTTCCAACTATTCTTGAAACATCTCATATTTTTGACTAACTTTTATTCTATTGTATCTCATGATTGACAGTAGAGTCTGAACCCACCAGTATTGATTTTTGTGCAAAACAAGGAACGTGCAAATGAATTATTTGAGGAACTGAAATTTGACAGCATTAGAGCTGGTGTTATTCATTCTGATTTGACTCAATCACAGGTACCCCATTTCTGCTCTATTTTGTACTTGATTTTCTTTTTATATAAGCTCATATGTTTGTGTTTAAGAATGAAAATACAGATCATGTGAGAGTTCTGGTGTCCGGTGGTACCAGGTCTCTAATAGCTCTGCTCTGTCTTATTGTTAATGAGATGTATAATACGCATTTTCTTTGCACTTACTCTATCCTAGATACTCAGTTTACACTAACCTTTTGTATTGAATGCAGCGTGAGAATGCTGTTGATGATTTTAGAGCTGGTAAGACGTGGGTCTTGATTGCGACTGATGTTGTTGCTCGTGGTATGGATTTCAAAGGGGTCAATTGCGTGATAAATTATGACTTTCCAGATTCTGCTGCTGCTTATATTCACAGGATTGGTATAGTTTTTCAGTCTTCAACTTTTTTTTGCCTGTATTAATTAGATGTGCAGTTAATTGTATGCCTTGATATAATATTGGATCTTGATCAGCTTCAGAACCGCATTCTGGAGCCCTTAGCCTTAAACCTTTTCTCATCTGTTTGATCTAGAAGTGCTGTTAGCAGATCAGTTTATTTCCCACTTCCAAGTCAATGTAGTCAAATAATTAATTGATTTCCTGTGCATTGGACCATTAATAGCCTCTAAACAACCAACATGTTGTCGATGCATCAACTAATTCTTTCCTTTAGAATGGCTTTAAATATTAAATTGACTGTTTCCTGGAGCTTGAAGAGCTCTGCTCTCTTCAGCTGGCTTGAAATTTCGGGTCACTGGCATATACTAACCTAACTACAAGGCTGATATTTGATATATTTAATGCATTTTTGTTTACGTAAATTTTCCTTAAGAATGATTGAAACTTCAGCTGGCTTGAAATTTCGGGTCACTGGCATATACTAACCTAACTACAAGGCTGATATTTGATATATTTAATGCATTTTTGTTTACGTAAATTGTCCTTAAGAATGATTGAAAGCACTGCCCTTTTTCTTTCCCGGAAATCTTTACTGACTTTTTGCTGATATCTCAATAGGACGGTCTGGCAGAGCAGGGAGGACCGGAGAAGCTATTACATTCTACACAGAAAATGATGTTCCAGTTTTACGTAATATAGCTAATGTTATCACAGGATCTGGCTGTGAGGTTCCTTCTTGGATCATGGCTTTGCGCAAGGTGAAGTGGAGAAAGCACCGTCCAAAAAGAGATTCGATTTCAACAAAACCAAAAGGCCTTGAAGATTGAAACAAAGATTCGAACAAAAATTACTAGAGTGTTTGCTATTCAAAAATTCTTAATATTTGAATTTGGATTGCTTTAGATACATAATTCCTAAACTTGTGATACAGTGCAAATTTTGCTGCACTTCTTGTTAGTGATCTAAACAAGGAAGAGGGTACTAAAACAACTAAACTAGCTGTATTGAAAAAGATGCAGAGCACTGTTTCACACTTTTGATCGACTTTAAGATATAACACATCCTTCTGAGCTGCAGTCTCTTCTTCCTCGTGCTTCATTCCCAACAGCATTGCTTCCTGCTCTTCAAGCACACCTACTGATATTATGATGATAAGGTTCAAGACGCTCAAATGCATATAGAAATGTTGAACTTTAAGTTTACTGCTCCAGCAGTAGCTCATAATTAGCTCCTTTCTTAATCATGTTCCTCTTGAGACTACTCAAAGTATCATACATCTCATTTGTCATCGGAGATGAACAACTCCCCGAAAAGAAAACATCTACCTTGTTTCTCACTTCTATCCAGCTACATCCCGGCGTTTTCTTCAATCCCTTCTCTTTCATTGATGCCCGTAGATTTGCTGCTCTATCCCACAATTCAGCATCTCCATAAAGATTCAATAGTTGGACATAATTGCTCCCTCCGCACGGTTCCATATTTAATAGATTGTTTGCTACAATTTCTCCGAGTTCAATATTTTGATGGTTTCGGCAGGAAGATAACAAAGATAGCCAGACACTCCTGTCAGGATCAATGGGCATCTTTTTTACAAAAACATAAGCATCATCTAACCGTCCTGCACGACCATAAAGATCAACTATGTTTACATAATGGTCCATCCTTGGATCAATCCCATACTCATTTTTCATCAACTGAAATAGTTGTAGGCCTTCTTGAACCAAACCAGAGTGGTTGCAAGATGACAACAGAGAAAGAAAAGTAATATGATCAGGTTCAACTCCACAACTTTGCATTTCATTAAATAACTTGATTGCTTTGAAGCACGCTCCATAAGATCCATAACCTGCAATCATCGTATTCCACGTTACCAAGGTCGCCTGAGACATGTTCTGGAAAATAGACTCTGAATATTTCAAGAACCCACACTTGATATACATATCAATTAAGGCATTCTCCACTTGAATATCAAATGGTATACAGAGTCTGATCAAGTATCCATGTACACTTTTTCCTTTCAGCAGTGCTGCAACTGTTGAGATGGCAACAAGAACACTAGTAAAGGAGAAAGAATCTGGATAAAATCCATTCCCCATAATTTGAGAAAATAGTCTGATGGACAGCTCTGGGAGATCATTCTTGCAGTAGCCGGAGATAATAGAATTCCAAGACACAAGATTTTTAACGGACATTTCAGAAAATACATTTCCGGCTCTTTCTGGAAAACCAAATTTGGCGTACATATCTAACAGTGAACTTGCAACAAATAAATCCAATTCCAGTCCACTTTTAATAACAAATCCATGAATTCCACAACCTAATTCTACCTTATCTAATCCAGTACAAGTACTGATAATGCTCGCCATAATATCAGAGTCGGGTTTCACCCCATTTGCCTCCATTGCTCTGAAAAAGTCCAGTGCTTCTTTGTATTTACTATTTTGGTTAAAACCCGATATCATAGAGCCCCATGTAACCACGTCTCTTTCCTTCATTGTGCAAAAAATCAAACTAGCATTATCAGTTTCTCCAAATTTACAGTACATAGTCAAGAGTGCACTTTGTATAGTGATGTTACTTTCTGCAGCTACCTTCACAATCTCTGTATGCATTGACCTACCAATATCATAAATTCCAACCGTACTGCTTGATGTTAAAACATTTAAAAACGTGAATGAGTCGGGAAGAATTCTACATGATCTCATCTGTTTGTATACTGCTAACACATTATAAGCATATCCATTACCAACATAAGCTGAGATTAGTGCATTCCATACTTCAATTCCTTTATCTGAGACCTGACTAAAAACTTTTTCTGCGAATTCAACTGATTGGCACTTGGCGTACATTGTCATAAGGGAAGTCAGAACGTAAGGATCATAGTCAAACCCCACCTTAATCACATCACAGTGAACCTGCACGCCAAAACTCAGAGACTCGCATTGACTGCAAGCACTTACAGCACTAGTAAATGAATGTGACACAAGTTTTACATTCTCATTTTTTGCTAATAAATATGACTCCAAACTGTTCTCCCACAGTCCATTTTCTGCAAAACCTCTAATGACCACGTTCCAAGCTACAACATTGCTCTTATCTTTCAGCTCTTTGAACACAGACCATGCAACTGTTGGCGTACCACAACTAAAGTACATATCAATGAGTGCAGTCTCCAAGAAAGGATCAGCATTCAACATGTTTCGAATAATGTAACCATGAATATGTTTCCCTACCCTGTACCCTATATGCCCATCACCCAGTAGAATGCACAAGGAGTAGGCATCAGGCCTAACACCGAACAACTGCATACGATAAAACTGAGCAACACCTTCTTCGTGACAGCCAAAACGGAAATACCCATCCATGATAGAGTTCCAAACTGTGATATCATGCCCGCTTTTTTCAGGCAATTGATCAAACACGTGAAGTGCATCAGTGAGAGGCCCACATTTGACATACATGTTAATGAGTGAAGCAGTGATGAAGTGATCAGAGCATAACCCTGCGGTGATGATATTAGAATGGATAATTTGTCCATACTGGATATTTGAAAGAGAAGCACAGGCCTTGAGGAGTGAAGGGTAGGTGAATCTAGTGGTATGAAAAGTAGGATTGTTGGAGTAGAGTTGCAAGGCTTCTGTGTGTTGCCGTTGCTGAACCAACCCTCTGATTTCAGAATTGAGCAAGGATGTTAGGGACAAAGGACCAGAGTTAGATGAAAGGTTTCGGGAGAAATACATGTCCACATTTTTGGACTAGAGGTCAGATGAGTTGGGTTGGGTAAGTAGCTTCGCATCAAAGTGGAATACTTTTATAAATGCTTCTGTTTGTTTTACTGTCAAAATTTGTATACTCCTTGGCAGCCTGATTAGAGAAAAGCCTAAAACAAACTTTTACGCCAATGAATCATCAATTATTTCCATTGAAGAAAGAAAAATCAGTTTTATAACCCATTACAAAATCTATACTTAATTAGGGTAGCATTGCATAGTAAGCAAAACATCTAATCTAATATCTATATTATAAAACTGGGTTTCAAATGAACACTAACTTTTTATTCCTTTTATGCCCACCACTTCCCCCTTAATCGAACTTTTTATTCTGGAATAATTTCAAAAGAACTACCGTAACATTTGTGTTTGAACAAAAATTTCCTACTGCCTTGGTATTTTTAATTTATTATTATTTGATTAATTAACCAATTAAGCTTATTCATTTTTCAGATTAACAATAATAGCCTCCCATTACTAAAAAAACATATAAATTACAGCAACAACAATATTTGTTTGAATTGTAATTATTTATTTTGATTATATGCTTTTTTTTTTAAAACTGGAATTAACTGTGATGCTAATTTGAAATTTTAAACCTATCAATTTCCTGTTCAAATTTAGCATAACCATCATCGAAATGGCAAGCAGTGGCTTTAACATTGATTTTATTCAACATAAATTTCCTCCAAATTCCAGAACCACAAGTTTGTTTGGATTGGAAAGCACTGCTAATGTAAAATCAATAATCTTCAATAAGCTGACACAGTACACGAGAAATTATTCCTAATTGGTTCGAGAAATACGAGCAACTTGTTTGTATTGGGTGTTTTTTTTTGTCAAAGATAGAATTATACTAGGTTAGGTGTTAGTTATCAGTGTTAAGTTTTTAGGAAATATAATTTTTCAGCCCACTGGCTGGCAGAGGGGTGGGTCGAACCCACGCCCTCATGCAAATGCACAGTGAACTGTGGCCAACCGGGCCAACAGTCACTTGCTAGTATTGGGTGTTGATAACACGATGATAACATTTCTGTATATAAAATGCATATTTTAAAATCTTATTAAATACTACAAGTGAAAATGCTTTTTCCTTTTCACTTTAAAATCTGTTGCAGAACATTACTATTGCTATGTTAAACAATGAAATTGAAAGAAGATCCATATTAACAAAAATGTAAATGATTCATAAAGAAATGAATATATATGAACTTGGGCCGTTGCCACCATTTTTACTGATTTTGTTCATATTTGAAGAGTGGATGTTGGTTGAAAAATGCTAATAGAGCTATTTGTCGTTGTTGTAATTTATGTGTATCTTTAATAATATTGGAGTTATTATTATTACTCTAATAAAGAGCAACTAAAATAAACATGGCGTGGCAGCTTCTTAGGGTGCCACACACCATGCTGCAGGAATTTCCTCCTGCCTAAGCAGCAGGAAATTTTTGTTCTTTGTGTTTATGGTTGTCTATTTTAGTCAATTCATGTTATTTGCTATTTGTTTAATTTCAGAAAAGCCAAGGTAAGTTCATTTTATTTTTGTATGATAGCTGGTTTGTTAAAAGGCTAATCCCTTGAAAAATCCCTCACCTTTCAACTCCTTTCGTTTGCACCCTCATCTTTCAAAAACGCCAATTTTATCCTAATTACCACCTTTCAATTTCAATTGCACCCTCAAAATATTAAATTTACTTTTTTTTACAGGAAAAAGTATAAATTTATATTCTATATTTCAATAAATATTCTAAATAGTATTCCATGTTAAAATATAAACAAAAAAATCATCTTCACTAAAAAAACTTAATTAAATTACATTTTTCAACAAAAAAATTAAAAAAATTGAATTTAATTAATTTATAAATTATATTACAAACTCTTGACCACCTGTAATATAGGAGAAAAGTCAGAGAAAAAAAATATGGAAAAAGAGGTGCTAAAATGGAAATGGATAGCAATAGTGGCAAGCATGTGTGGATTAAATGCAGTAGCGGTGCATCCTACACCTTCCGCATCTACTCTCCCATTCTCAAATCCTCCCAAAACTACGACCAACAAACTCTCGACACTGTCTCTGTGTTCAAAGACATCGGAGCTAACGCCGGAATCATCTCCGGCCTCCTCTATTCCGCCGTCACCCTCGACCGCAACCGCCGATGGCTCGGCATATTTGGGTCTCCATGGGTGGTTCACGCTGCCGGAGCAATCCAATGCTTTATCGGGTATCTCATGATGAGGGCCAGTGTTGTTTGGTTGATCCCACGGCCGCCGGTGGCTGTTATGTGTTTGTTTATGTGGATGGCGGCTCACGCGTAGACCTTTTTTCATACGGCCAATGTTGTTCATAATTTTCGTGATTATGGTAGGACCATTGTTGTATTTTGAAGGTATTCTGAGCTATTAGTCCTTTGATTTTACCTGGTGTTAGTTAGTATGATTTATTTAATTTGGGTGTAATTTTACTGTTGTCTAGTGTTTGATTGATGTTTATTGAGGTTTTGATTAAATGTTTTGTGTTGGGTTTTGGGTAGTACATAGAAAAGATTGGATTTTGGGTAGTTCGAAAATATTAAGATCTTGAAGAAGAACAATTCTAGACATGGCTAAAAGATTTATTTATTTTTTTATGTTTTTTAAATTTAATTTAATTAATTTTTTTAGGGAAGATGGTTTTATTGTTCAAAATTTAATACTGAGGACTAATATATATTAAAATATAAAGTATTGATTTAATTTTTTTTTTCAGTAAAAAGAGGTCGATTTAATACTTTGAGAGTGCAATTGAAATTGAAAGGTGGTAATTAAGGTAAAATTGGCGATTTTGAAAGGTAAAGGTGCAAACGAAAGGGAGTTAAAAGGTGAGGGATTTTTCAGAGAATTAGCCTTATTAAAAATACCCCTCTGTTTTGCTTTATTTTCTGAAAAAAATGCCCATTATACTATACATTAAAACTGAAGAAAAACGGCATAAAGACTCCACGACATAAATGATTAATCAAAACGGTAAAATGGTAGAACAACAAAACAAGAGGGCATGTGCATGTTGTCTTAAAACGATGAAGACGATGAGAACAAAATGTATATTGTGTACTTTAGAGATCCAATAACTTTCTAATGCTGCCTAATAAGTTAAAATAAAATAAAAAAAATAACATCTGCACTCCTTAATTTATATGAAGAGTTCTACTGCAATTCTTCAAATATTTTTTATGATTAAATTATTTTTAAAAATTAATTTATTTATTAATCTATCACATCTTATCATTATTTTAATTTTACAAATATGTTCCAATTTGATCAATATGTTGTTATTGTGTCCAATCTTTTTGTGTCTTACTTTTAAATTCAAACTTTTTCTATTTTATCAATTGTGGCCAATCCTTTTGGAATGAAAGACCATTCAAAAATTTAAATATCTGTACTCTTAAAATATTTTATTGAAATTGATATAAAATACAAATATTTGAATTTAAAAATTTGGTTAGTTCAAAAATAATGTTAAGATTTGAATTTGATGATTATTTATCCTTAATTAAATTTTTATAAACAAAGATAAACATATTTTGGGCCAAAAGATACAATTTTTTATATTTTATATTTTATGGATTAATGATTTTTTGTGTGAACCTAATTTTTTAATTTTTTTATGTTAAATTATTATCACGATAAAATTATTTTAAATTTATTGTATTAATTTATATTAATAATTTTAAACATCAAATTAAATTTTACTTTTTGTAATATTTATTAATATTATTAAATTGTTTCATTTTTCTACTTCAATACAATACTTTTTAATTTATATTTTTTTCTTAATATGCATCTCTTATCAAGGTTTGTAATTATTTTAATAAAATAATACAACTTCTAAAATTAATATTGCGTAATAATGAAATTGGTTCACTGATAATATTTTACGTAAAATAATGTGTCAATTTCAATACTCATTATTTGATCGATAATTAAAGGCCAAAGCAACGCTTGACTATTTTGCTAGTTAAGTAATATTCGTAAAGGTATATTTTAGTATAAGATTCCTTTTTATTTTACAAAGAGTCAGGTTAAGTTTTTTTATTTACAAAACAATCGTTATAGAGATGAGAAGAAGGAAATGAAAAAAAAATATCTATGTTATCTTTTATTTTAATACTAAAGGTATAAAAAAATCTTTCGAATTATTCAAAAAAAAAAAGAACATACATTTTTTTAATTTTTAGGCCATTTTAACTTCAACGTTTTTAAATGTTGTAAGCAGCTTTAATTTTTGAAAAGAGCACCAAAGCCTATTAGTTTATTTTTTGGACGCTTAACCTCTCACATTTTTAATTATTTATGTGATCTTTTTCAAGTGTAAGGATTTATTCGTACCATTTAAATAATTAAGGGTCTAAATGGCAAAGAAAAAAAACTAAAGAGACCTATAAATTCTTTTTGAATATCTTGAATGGCTTTTATGCATCCCCTACCTTATTTTTAAAAAAATATTTATTAACGTATTCACTTTTAGTATATATATATATATAAAAATTTGTCATTTACATAAATTAAATAATTTTTTTTGGTAAAATGCACCAAATAGAATAAAAGCTCAAAATCAACATAATTACAACTCTAAAATCCAGGCCCTGCCACAGAAAACCAGCAGAACACAGGACTCACTGCCACCCAAAGCTAAGATAGAAAACTAGCAAATACTAAGCTATACTCTGCCATTTTTGGTATAACCGTACAAAGATCAAAGAACTATTTCTCCTGTAATACAACTTCAGAAGTATATCTCTTCTAATTGTAGCAATGATTTCTGCTTCTTCAACTCTTCTATTTTCAAAAATGCAACTGTTTCTTCCTCTCCAGATATGGTATATACAGCAATTAAAAGCAATCATGCGCACTCTTGCCAGTAAGCTCTTACCAACAGCCTTATTAGCCATCCAAGACCATTTTCTTCTCCATCTGAATACTTCTCTGTTAATCAGGCAACACTGTAGTACTTTCCTCATAATGCTCTTTGAGATAGCACAATTAAAGAACAGATGCTCTACCGTTTCAGTCTCCCCATTACAAAACACACATTTATCATCATTAATCACACCCCATTTAAACAGTTTGTCTCTAGTTTTAAGTCTATGTTTAATAGCAAGCCACGAAATAAAGGCATGTTTTGGAACAGGACCAGCATTCCAAATGACTTTCCACCACATCACATTAGGATAATGACTTCTAAAATGATCATAAGCTGAGTTTATAGAGAATTTACCACTTTTGCCATGCTTCCACACAATACTATCATTTTTATCATTTTCAATTTTGTACTGACCTTTGATCAAATTCCATGCCTCCTCAGTTTGTTCATTCATAGGATCAGGGAGTCTCCATCTACCTGAATGCCAGACTTCATTAACTTTAGCTTGCTTAGGGACATCAGCATCCGAAATGGACATCTCAGGATACAAATCTTTCAGAGCTTTACCATTTATTCATGGATCATACCAAAAGGAACAATCCCCTTTCCCCAGAGTATAGTCAAAACTATCTTTTAATTCACTTCTCAACTTAATTAAGCTTCTCCAGTTCCAACTTGCATTCAATGGCTTTGTGATACCCCAGTAGCTCATAAGTTTAAACTTGTTCTTTGCAATCCAGTGTGTTCACATAGATTCTTTACTTTTCAGCAGATCCCACACATGTTTCATGACAACATATTTATTCCATATTGCAATATCTCTGATCCCCAACCCACCTTCTTGCTTACTTTTGCAGACCTCTTTCCAAGATACCAAACTACCATGTTTGCAGTCTGATGTTCCTTTCCACATGAAGTTTTTACAGATTCTCTCTACCCCTTTGACAACAGCAACAGGGTGAATGAATATTGTACTCCAAAAAACTTGCATACTGAATAGCACAGCTTTTATAAGTTGTAATCTCCCAGCATAAGAAAGGTACCTGGTGGTCCAGTGGTTGACTCTATTAGTTATTTTCAATATCAAATCACCACAATCACTTTTACTCGGTCTTTTGCTTATCAAAGGTACCCCTAGATATCTTATAGGTAGTATCCCCTCCTGGAACCCCCAATCTCCTGCAAAATTTCCAACTTCAGTTCCTCCTGCACTCCACTAAAATATATACTGCTCTTCTGTGCATTGATCTGTAGCCCAGAGACATCATAGAAATGTTTAAGCACACTGAAACTTATCTGATGCTAGTCAAATTGCACTTGCAGAAAATAAATAGATCATCAGCAAAGGCCATATGTTTGATCTTCAACTCCTTACATCCATTATGGTACCCAAAACTATCATCACATCTAGCAATTAGGGCTCTAAATAAATATTCCATAACAATCACAAACAATAGAGGTGATACAGGAGGGGACATTTGTGTTTATGGTTGTCTATTTTAGTCAATTCATGTTATTTGCCATATAGTAGCCATCGTTGTTTAATTTCAGAAAAGCCAAGATAAGTTCATTTTATTTTTGTATGATAGGTGGTTTGTTAAAAGGCTAATCCCCTGAAAAACCCCTCACCTTTCAACCCCTTTCGTTTGCACCCTCACCTTTCAAAAACGCCAATTTTATCATAATTACCACCTTTCAATTTCAATTGCACCTTTCAATATATACTGCTCTTCTGTGCATTGATCTGTAGCCCAGAGACATCATAGAAATGTTTAAGCACACTGGAAACTTATCTGATGCTAGTCAAATTGCACTTGCAGAAAATAAATAGATCATCAGCAAATGCCATATGTTTGATCTTCAACTCCTTACATCCATTATGGTACCCAAAACTATCATCACATCTAGCAATTAGGGCTCTAAATAAATATTCCATAACAATCACAAACAATAGAGGTGATACAGGATCCCCTTGTCTGATCCCCTTAGCTCCTTTGAAAAAACCCTCTGGCTGCCCATTTATCATTACTGAGTAGCATGGAGTCCTCACACACAGCATAATCCAATTAATCAATTTTGGAGGGAACTTTAAACCCACCAGGATCTCTTCAATGCAATCCCACTGAATGGAATCATAAGCTTTTCTGAGATCTATCTTCATTGCATAATCACCTTTCCCATTCACTCTGTGATAGTTATACACAAGCTCATGGGCCATCAAAATATTATCCCCAATTCTCCTCCCTGGGATAAAAGCAGATTGGGATTTATCAACCAGATATTCAAAGCAGGTCTTAAGCCTTATAGCCAAAATCTTCGTAATGCATTTATAGAGGACATTGCGGCAAGAAATTTGTCTGAAATCCCCTAATTTCTCAGCATTTACTATTTTTGGGATGATAGTAATTACAGTTGCATTGATCTGCTTCAACAATCTGCCATTATCAAAAAATTCTCTAACTGCAGCACATACATCATTCCCAACAGCTTCCCATGATTTCTTAAAGCACGGACTTCCATATCCATCAGGCCCTGGGGCTTTGTCACTCCCAATATCAAACATGGCACTTTTAATCTCCAAGTCAGAAACTGGTTTACACAGAGTAATGCTATCATTATCATTCACTACCATACCCTGACTAAACACATTGTAATCAACACTAGCCAATCTATGACTATTTTTCCCCAATAAATCAGTATAATATCCCACAATCTCATTTCTGATTATCTATTGATCTATAATAATGACTCCCTCCACACACAATTGGGTAATCCTATTCATAGAATGTCTCTGCTTTAAGGATCTATGAAAGAATTTAGTATTTAGGTCTCCAAGTTCAATCCATTGAGCCCTAGATTTTTGCCTATAGATATTCTCACTACAAGAAAACAGGGCTTTAGCGACGGAAATATCCGTCGCTAAAGCCCTCAAATCCGTCGCAAAACTACCTTTGCGACGGATTTGCGACGGACTGTGTCCGTCGCAACATATTTAGTCGCAAACAAAGTTTGCGACCAACAACGTGTCCGTGGCTAATTGAGCGACGGACAAGTCCGTCGCAACTTCCACAACTTCCGTCGCAAATGTGTCTCCAAATCATATCGTTTGGAGACAAATTGGCGACAGAATTTTTGGATGTTGCGACGGATCTTTCTGTCGCCAATTCACCAGCTTTTGGAGACAAAAGCTGATGAATTTGCGACGGATATATCCGTCGCAAATCAGCGACGGACCATATCCGTCGCCAATTCATCAGCTTTTGTCTCCAAAAGCTGATGAATTGGCGACGGATATGGTCCGTCCAAATCCCAAAGTCTGTCGCAAATTTCATAATTTTTCGGCATTTTTCTGCCGCTTTACGCTATTTTTTTGCCGTTTTCCCCTGTCGTTTTAAATACAGTAAAACAATTCAATTATGAATTACAATCAATTAAAACTGACAAATATATATATATATATATATATATATATATATATATATATATATATATATAAATATAAGAGTATACATATAAACGTCAGAATATAAAAAAAACCGTATTATATGTTTGTAATAAAATAAACTAACACGACACTACAAAGCTGGTGTGTCGTCATCGTCTGGTGGGGTAGGTGGGCGCTTTGGCCGATACTCTGCCGGAAGGTTAGGAATCATCCTGGCAATCTCCTCGTGTATCATCTGGGCCATGTTCGCAGCCTGATGTTCCCGAGCCAGTCGCAGACCCTCCTGAATGCCGGCCTGCACACGGCGCTCGACCTCCTCGTCTGCCTGCTGCGACGTCCTAGAAGAGCTGCCTCGATGCACCCTGGTGCTTGGCCCGGCGTACCTGCTGCTCGCAGAACCCAAGCCGTACACGCGTTTCTTCTTGTTGATGCCCTCGATGTCTAGAAACACCTGGGTCTCGTCCACGGCAGCTGGGCTCGAGGAGCTACCCTCTCTGGTCTGAGGCTGTGTCGCAGCAGCAAGCCTCTCAGTGATGGCGTCCTACAAAACAATAAAAAAGATATCAGTTTAGTTTTAAAGCAACCAAAAATGCATAACATATTACAAAGTAAACCTAATTTCTAACGAAATTTCGACAGCATTTCCTCTGTAATATGAGCATCACCCATTTTTCAAGGAAGTCCTGCAAGCAAATTCCAGTATATAATCTAATAATAAACATGTTTAACAGCTAACCAACAAGCATTTTCAATCTAATATATCATTTCCGAATTATTAAATTCAACTTAGAGAATTACAAGTTTAATAAAAACTTACAGTCATATCCTGAGCCCGTTTGTCAACCGGCTTCTTGTCAGCCTTCGTGGAGTGAAGGCGAGTGTACAACTCCGTCGCACTCGGTTTCCGGCCAAGCTCCCTTTCCTAAAATAAAAAATACAATTCATTTAGTATCAAAATAAAATAAATACGTTATTTAAGTATTTTAATTACTGAATTTTAAAACAAACCATCACATCCATATGCTTCAGAGCAGAGCGAGATCCACCAGTATGGCGGACAGGTCCAGAACCGGCGCCCGCTGGCTCGCTCATCCGATTTGCTCGGGCGGTTTCTGACCTTTTCTTCTCTTTCTCTGAGTTCCAGAACGCGTTCCAAGCATCCCAGATCTCCTGGGTCACAGAAATATGCTTCTGTTGCGTCCTCCTCATTCTGTGAATGTTGTCTTTGTAACGGTTGGCTGCATGGACCATGAAGACCTGTCTAATGACCTCCTCGCTGTACGCCGCACTATCCCACCAGAACTCTTTTTGCAAACAGAACAAACATGTTGCATTAGTTAGTTTTTTCAAAAAAAAAACATAATTTAAACGTTACGAAGCTGTAAATTGAATTACCTGGAACTCCTGGAAGTAGAACTCTCTCTGCTCGGCTGTGAGAAAGCGCCATGCTGTTCCATTATCGAACCAGCACTTCCTAAAAATCTCCCGAATAGCCCGTGAAACAGGCCCAGAGTCGATCAACATCGTCCTGTGATTTTTTAGGCATAGTTTAGTATATATACATATTACAATTTAAACGTGGATAACTAAATTGTAAACATACCTGCTAGGGTCCGGGTGAACCCTCGCCCTACCCCGGTCGTCCAGAACAGCCGGGGGCTCGCCAGGCTCACGCTGCTGCCGAGGCTGAACAGGTGCTCCAGCCTCTAACTGCTGCTGCTCCTCAGCAACGTCGTCATCGCCAGGAACAGGGTCTGATCCCCGTCCGCGTTCTCGGCCTGAGGCTGATCCTCGGCCTGTGCCTGATCCTCGACCTCGACCCCTCATACCTGCACATACATCAATTTTAAATGTTCGACAAACAACCAACACATTTATTAATAAAATTATACATTCCTTCGTGAAACATAAAACTAAGAAATATAAATTCAAATTCAACAAGTGTACACATGAATAATATAATTAAAAAACATAATTTCGAGCAGCGTTAATACATCATCTTTAATAATTGATTATGGTTGCAAAAAATCTAGTACATAAAATTTACTAAACTACTAAAGTTCTTCGCTTTCATCTTCGTCTGATGAGGATGCGATGAACTCATCTTCTGTTTCTTGTTCAGGAGGCATGAACAACGCATCTTCCTCAGCTTCTCCAGTTTGATCAGCCAAATATGTCGGATTGTCTTCTGTTGCAACAATGAGAGGATTTTCTTCTATGTCATCTTGAAAGGCCGGGATAATCCTCTCGGGCATGTCAAGCTCTGATCGCGCCTTTATCCTGCAAACTGCCCACCAATTTATTTTATCCCTTCTTTTACTCGGATATGACAGGTAATGAACTTGGTCGGCCTGTTCAGCTAAGATGAACGATTCATACTTGTTGTATCTCTTTCTGTTATTAATATCCACCATGTTGTATTTTTTGTTACTAATTGTGCCTGAATTTTGCGCTGGGTCGAACCATTCGCATTTAAATAAGACAGTCGTTTTCATTGGAAGCGCTGGATACTCTAACTCAATTATGTCTGTCATAAATCCATAAAAGTCATTTTCACTATCGACATATTGAGTTCCCCTTACGCAGACTCCACTATTCATTGTAAGTTGTTCCTCCCCATAAGCTTGAGTCTGAAACTTGAACCCGTCTACACGGTACCCCTTAAATGTTCTGACTGATCTAAGAGGTCCTTTAGCGAGACTAAGAATGAAGGGATTGGTACAGACAGTTGGATCTTGCACCTGAAGCGTAAAAGTGTATTATAAATCGGAACTTTTAACTAAAAGAATCGAAATATATTCTGTAAAATACTTACATATTGTTGAAACCAGCAGGCAAAGTCACTCTCGAACTTTGCTTCAATTTGCGAGGTGCTGATTTTAGGATTTCCTCTACGCAACTCGCCTTCGAAAACCCTTTAGTTACGAAGAAAACAATAATTAGAAGCTAAATAATCATTATTAATTACATTGACAGCTGTATTAAAGCTTACTCTCTGTAATTTTCAATTTCTGAACAATTCAACAGAACATATGTCCGGGCAGCAACAATCTCAGCATCTTCAAGATATCTCTTGCGGCAAGCATCCACTGATTGCCCTTGCGGCTTGAAAATAGATAGTCTCTCAACATCGTCGTCGACTTCAATGTCACAAACTTTATTTCTTTGCAGCCGCTCATGTATCATTGGGTCACCTTCTAAAAAATAATAAGCTGCAAATTTTGCGGTTTCTTCATTTAAGTATCCGCTACTAATGCTTCCTTCCACCCTCCCTTTATTACTCACTTTTTTTTCCAGTTTTCTCAAATATCTGATTCCACATACGCCACAGTAAGTAAACATTACATGTTAATATACTGATACACAGAATTGAGAAACTTCAGTAATATTACCTTTCAAATGGGTACATCCAGCGATACTGAACCGGCCCTGCCATCATAGCTTCGTACGGTAGATGTACGGGTAGATGTTCCATGGAGTCAAAAAAGCTGGGAGGAAAAATACGTTCCAGCTTACACAATATCTTTGGGATTTCCAGCCTCATACGATCTAGATCTTTCTCTGTTAGAGACGTGGAGGTTAACTCACGAAAGAAGATACTCAACTCTGTTATAGGCTCCCACACTTCCTTCGGTAATAGCTCACGGAGAGCGATTGGCATAAGTCTTTGCATAAAAATGTGGCAGTCGTGACTTTTCATTCCATGCATTTTCATACCGATTGTATCGACACATCTGGACAAGTTGGACGCATAGCCATCTGGAAATTTTATTAACTTAATCCACTCGAGCAAAGCCTTTTTTCCGTCCCTGTCCAAAGCATACATTGCCTTAGGAAATCTCCCAGTAACCGGATCTTTTGCTAACTCAGGCCGAGCACATATGTCATTCAACTCTTCTCTCGATTTTGCATGGTCTTTTGTTTTCCCGGGAATATTTAGTACAGTATTAAAAATGTTGTCGAATACGTTTTTCTCAATATGCATGACATCGAGATTGTGACGAATTAGATTCGTTTTCCAATATGGCAAATCCCAGAATATACTTTTTTTATTCCAACCATAATTTTCCGACTTCGCAACATTATTTTTCTCAGCCCCAATTTCATATGCCTTCATAAATCCCAGACTGTCCACCTCTGCCAACAATTCTTCTCCGGTTTTCGGCTTTCCGAAACTATTGTTTACGGTTTTTCCTTTTTGGAAATGAGTTGTATTACGACGGTACGGGTGACCACGAGGCAAGAACTTTCTGTGCAGGCAAATAAGATAAAGATCAACATCATAACTAGTCAATTTACAACAAATGCACTATTTTTGCAAAAGTCTAAGAATATGAAGGGTAAAACTTTTATTCAGAATTGCATACGATCTAGTGTTGCACTCTAGTCTGTACCAAAAGTTAGCACCACTGATACTGTAACTGTATTGTTAAAATTAGCCGACTCGGTAAGCCGTTCCGAAAATACAATTTGATCAAACATAAAGGGCAACTAATATGAACACATGCAAGTTTTGCAATGAAATGAGTTGGTTAGGAAACTTTAAATAGCCTAATTTTATCTTACAGGAGGCTGTGCATAGAACGATATTCTTGCAGTGCAAGTAATGATAATTAATCCATAAAATATGCGATAAAAATTAACTGAAAGAACAATAAATCTTCATAACATATAAAATTTAGCTTCAGTAAACTAATTTTAACCTTACACTTTAAATTTAATATAAAGAAAATCATTGGCTGCTATCAAAAACAACTTATAATCAAACCTAATCAGCACTATCAAGGTAAGGGTAAGTCACTCCCAAGCCAGAAACGCAAAAACCCTAACAGAAGAATCACCCCCGGAATCCTGTACCTTCCCCCCCACTGAATCATAACTTTCGACTACCGCATAAGTACACAAAGCATTAAATACTCCTAAATTGTCCACGATCCGCAATATTTGCATCCTGGCAAACATAACTACAGTCAGTGCAAAACCAACTATATAATTATATTAAAAATCTCCCATAAATCTACAGACAAGGCAATTAATAACTAATATGAGCCCATCTGCAACAGGCTTGCCGATTCCTCCAAATCCATCTCTACAAATATGCATAGCTCGGATATTTCTCAGAGAAGCACTGAACACAAGAACAGAAAGCCAACTACCAAATATATAGATGGTCGCAAATACCATCAAAAATTGAGAATGCTCTGCCGGAAAGCTGTCGCCTGTGGAGACCCAACTCATCATAAATTGTAAAGCCCACGTTTCCAGTAGACACCACAAAACCCAACTCTTCTCGCCGATTAATAATTTCCGTAGTACTTCAATACCTCTCTTAATCTGTAAAAGACATTGTCTCCACCTCCTAATCTGTAAACAGCGGAGCAGCGACGGCACCGGCGCTGCCACGTCAGTCTTCTGCTCCATATCTATCGTCATCTCGTCTCTCACCGCGGAAATGGGAGCGGGTACCGTCAGAGGGATATGGTTGATATTCTCTGTCGGAGCCGTGGCCTGTGTGTTAGTGGGAGTGCTAGGGTTGGTTGGAGAGGGTCTTTCGGCGGTGGCCTCTTTGGTGGTGGGACGGTTAGGGTAGACGAATTGTGTCGGAGGGGCGTCGGGAATCGGAAAGATACGGCGAACCATTTCTGAAATTGGACATATAATTTCTCCAACAATTATGTGCCTCGGAAAGGATGCTTCGGCCGCCATAGTGGGTTGTTTGGTGGCTAGTTAGAGTGAGATTTTTTTTGCCAAAGAGAGAGTAAGATATATATAGAGTGTGTTGTTTTTGTTGCCAAAGAGAGAGTAAGATATATATAGACTATGGAGAGCTCATTGAGTGGAGAGGTGCACACAGGATAATTGTCTCTCTGTTTCTTGCATCAGACGGTGTATGATGAGTGACGGGAGATTTGGCGATGATCATGTGGTATCGTATGGTCAAAAAGAAAGTTAGAGAGAATTAACAAGAAAATGAGCTCCTGAATGAACTGTACAATGTGCACCGGCTCACAGGATAATTGTCTTTCTGTTTCTTGCATCAGACGGTGTACAATGAGGGAAGGAAGATTTGGCGATGATCATGTGGTTATGTAATGATTACTTGCGAGCGAATTTTTGAAAAAGCTGTTTTGATTTTTAATTTAGTAGAGGAAGCGGGAGACATGTATGTGTGCGCGTTTTGGGCTGTGCAGCCAGTCGTGTGAGTTTAAGATCGTGTGTATGCACGCGTGATTTTAACATCAGTATCAGTTATGATTGGAATTAATATGGGCCGTTCGATTGCATTATATGTCTCGTATGGAGTTTGATTGCATTGTAGATATAAGCACGTGGGAATGAAAGCGAGTGGGGTGTGTGAATGAGAAGTAACAGAAAAATGGAATCAGTTTTGGGTGGAGGCAGGGAGCTATAACCAACAAATTAAAAGCTCCTCTGACACCTACTAGGTAGAGCTGAGCCGAATCCTTGCATTTTTAAGCTGAGAAAATCAAAGAGAACTTTCGGACCCATCAGCCCAGTTACACGATTAAATTTTTAATTATAAAATGGTTATAAAGCTCATATTTGGTTGTAAAAATGTATGACCTAAGTAGTACGGAAACGGAAAATAAAAATGATGCCGAACGGTATAGAGAAATGATATTTTTCTAGATGATGTGGATAATAAAAATTATAGGTAATTTATTGAAAAATATTATTTCTTGAGAATTTTTTAAGTTTTTTCTACGATTGCCTAGTTTTTTCAATTTATCAAAATCACCCAAAATTCAAAAACAGGACACACAATTTTATTAAAGTTTCCGTCCTTCATAGCTTATAACTACCGTATCTAGAAAGTGATATGCAGGAGACATTATCTTTTCAATAAGGTGTTAAAAAGGTTACCAAATGTAAAATAAAAAATCAAATCTTTCCAAAAAAAATTGATCCAGGAAACTTTACAATTCATTGTGATACTTACAATTACACATAAATCAAGAACCATCAAATAAAACAGCACAATAAACATTTTTGTCCAAGTAATTAAGTATAACATGTTAGTAAACAGTAATAAAAGATGTAAACCAATAAAAATATATCTTCTGAACTGATGATGCATCAAATTCTCGGAACTTTATATATCATTAATGTAATTGTTCACTGTCTGTCATACACATGACACAAAATTCGGCCCAAAAAAGAAAGAAATGAATGTGAATGTCCACATTGTCCATTCTTCAAAGGATTGAACATTTAATCAAAGTATATTTTAAGGATTGATTATCAGTACTTGTATATAAGTATATGTATATCTAGCTTGATGTAAATAAGTACTCCCTCCGTTCTGTTTTTTTAGTTGTCGCTTTAGACAAATTTTTTTATTTATCAATAGTTATCACTTTAGAATTTTTATGTGATTTTTACAATAGTATTCCAAATTTAACCTTCTTATTAATTTCATTAAATGGTGGTTCAATTTTCAAAGTTAAATCATCTAATAGTGGGTTAATAACTCTATTTTCAAAACTAATTTTTTTTTAAAATAGAGTTTATAAATAGGATTATACTAGTCTTTATGTTTGTAATTTAAGACAAAAGAAGTACTTTTTTAATCTTAGCAATTTAGCCTAAAACGACAATTAAAAAAAACGGAGGGAGTAATTAATAATACGATGATTATTGAATAAACCCTAATTGGTAGACCGTTATCAAGATCGGACATGGTCTTTTGAGCTAATATATGAAGATGGAGAATGAAACGGTATCGTATGATCAGAAAGAAAGTTAGAGAGAATTAACAAGAAAATGAGCTCCTGCATGAACTGTACAATGTGCACCGGTTCACGGGATAATTCTCCTTCTGTTTCTTGCATCAGACGGTGTATAATGAGTGACGGGAGATTTGGCGACGATCATGTGGCTGTGTAATGATTACTGGCGAGCGAAATTTTGAAAAAGCTGTTTTGATTTTAGTTGGTAGAGACATGTATGTGTGTGCGTTTTGGGCTGTGCAGGAGGGGGAGTCAGTCGCGTGGTGTTAACAATATGTACTCCCTCCGTCCCAATAGAGTTGTCCACTTTGCCTTTATCACACAGTTTAAGAAAAGCAATTATTGTTCATGGGTTTTATAAAATTTTCCTTACTTTTCTTTTCATACCCCTATTTAATATAGGGTCCACTTTCAATTTACTTATTAGTGGATTTTAAATAGGGGTAATATAGAAAAATTGAATGTAAAAGTTAGTTACTTTTTGAAAGTGGACAAGTATTTTGGGACAAATTTTTTTCTCAAAGTGGACAACTCTATTGGGACGGAGGGAGTATCAGATTTGATTGAAGTTAAACTGTGCTTGAAGTTAATCTGGGCCGTGTGATTGTTTTTTAAGTATAAATAATAAACATATAGGAATATATTTATAATATTAAAAATTATAAAATGCCACTAAATTTTATTTATATATTTATACCAACTAATAAAATAAATCAAATATAATCAAATCTAACAAACATACAAAGATAGTATTTATTGTAAATAATATGAATAATAGAAATTGCAAGTAATTTATTAAATTAAAAAATTGTTGAGAATTTTTTAAGTATTTTTACAATAATAGTTTTTTTTTTATTTACAAAAACGGCTCCTTATGAGTTTTCGAAAATTTAATAAAATTAAATCATTACTAATCAAATTATTCTAAATAAAAAATGCTAGACTCGAAGCGAAGCGAGAGCCGTGTACTTAGTATTTAAAATAAAACAGAAAGAATTTGATTAAGCTGACTCTGCAAGTATCTCCTCTTAATATGAAATGAGGCATTTCAGATCCTCCCCACCTTCTTACACTTCTTCAACCTATAAACATAACCATAAGAATACAACTTCAGTATCCATTGTAGAAACTCATTCAATAATCTCAAAATTGGATTAAGTTTAAAAGTAAACAAGCGTTTATAGTGAACAGAGATTTTCAATGACCTGAGGCAGTCTCATCAATTCAAGAACAGCCTTTTTTGGAGTCAATTCATTATCTATGATCCGAGCAACTGCTGTCAAAACTGGCATCTTAACGTTATATTTCTGGGCCAATGCAATCACCGCCCCTGCTGTTGAGACACCTTCTGCCACCTATTGAACATAATCGTCCCGCCAATATCCATCAATTAGCAAAAGTTTAGCCATTAACAGCCAACAATTACAGAAAAATGTTTGCAAGCACCTGGTTCATGGAACTCAATATTTCATCAAGCTTCTCCCCTGATCCAAGGCGCACTCCGACTGTCTTATTTCTTGAGAGATTAACAAAACATGTAAGCATAATATCTCCTGTTCCTGACAGACCAGTAATTGTAGCAGGCTTTGCACCCATCTTCAGCAATCAAAGTAAAGGTAGATACACATCAAACTTTTAATCATTTGTACCAAGAACAAATACTTTAGTAATAGCCATAATAGAAAAACAAACAGAAAAAGTAGGTAAATAATTCTGATAAACTAATGCAACAAAATGAAAATTAAGAAAGACAAAGGCATGAATTGCGGATGTAAAGGACCACTGATGGGGCCATGATGAGAGACAAAATAATAAATTTAGATCAAATTTAATACTTTTCTTTTTTTAAAAGCAGAAAAACAATCAAGATCGTGCATGATACATCTACATCTTAGCTCGATCTAAGTATTTTACCCCATCCAAGTCAACAAAATATCTTCACTACAGACACTGAGATTGAATGATCATTGTAATCAATCTGAAGAGAGGATATAAAGAATACCTCTAAGGTGCAGTTTTTTCAGACAGTACTATCAAAGTAGATTCCACTAGAATGTTAATCTTCCCTAAGTTTTCCTATGATAATGAATGAACTACCCATCCTACGCCTAAAAGAAAAACACAAAGTTACTATTTGGAAAGCTAATGGCTTATTAGAGAGCAAAGGAACAGATAGAACACCTTTGTAGCCAGCCAGCGGATTTCAGAACAACCTTGTGCCACAAGAGCTGCCATGGAATTATTACCAAGATTCATTCCTTCCACAATTCCAGCTGCTATGGCCAGCACATTTTTAAGTGCGCCTGCAATTTCCACCCCTGTAACATCACTGGAGTTCATCAGAGATTACAAAGTGAGTATGTAACACTTGTGTTGTATATACTTATTTTTCTAGACTAAACCAATACAAAGATAACTAGACATAGGGCCTCTGAGGAAACAGAAAAATATACATAGGCTTTTAAAAAGACGAGTAAGATGTCGAGCTCAATAGACCAAAAAAAGGGAAGCCAATCAGAAATGCAATTAATCCATTTGATTGTCCTTGAGGAAATAAAATTACACGCTTTACCATACACAGCTACCAAAACAATGATCACTCCATGTAATTTAAGTTTCTATTTGATGTCTTTTTTCATCCATCAGTTTATGTAATTGTGACTCATTAAATACCATATTTTGAAAACTAACCTAAACATTTATAGTAGGAATTGAATGAAATTACATGTGTGCATGAGAAGAGACAAATAAAGCATCAAATGAAAAAAATTTACAAAGAGGAGAGTCAAGACCCACAAAATTAGTGAATTTCATAATCATGGATTCATCATATACCTTGAAGTGCTGATTCTTAAATGAGAAGAAGCTAGTAGCTGTTGTACGGCATAAGCCAATTTTTTGTCCTTAGAAGCCACAACCATTGCTGCAGAAAAGCAAAAGGAGGATCAAATAATCTAATCACCCCAGTGCAAAACTAAGTTGAAGGTTTAGACTTTTAGTTTATTTAGTGTCCACAAATTACCTGTCGGTAACTTGTTCATCAATTCCAGTGCAAAAGACGGGCCGGATAGTGCAATAAAAGGCTGACGAGGGTTCTTGAGTGCCTGGGGAATAATCTGAGACATCATCCGCAAGGTGTTGAGCTCTAAGCCCTTGCTAAGGGATATAAAAGGCAAGGCAGGATCAACAAATTCAGAAATGCCCTCAAGAAACAAGGAGCTGAACTGCATTGAAGTTTTAAATAGCCAGGATTGAGTATATGCAAGTTATTAAGAATGCAAAATGCATGCATGAATGAAATACAAGGATTGACCTGGACAGGCACAGCATGAAGACAGTAGTCTGCACCAAGCAAAGCAGTTTTGGGATCAGTGGTGGCAATCACATTGTGCGGTAGCATGTGTTCTGGAAAGTATTTGCTGAGAGGGAGAAATGAAAAAGCAATTACTAAAACCAAGTCAAAAACAAAGGCAGTGATTGCATATGTATGTGAAGGTTACCAGTTACAGTGGTTGTCATTGATTGACCGACATACTAAAGAATCACGCACAAGCATATGAACCTCCAAACCAGACTTTCTATTAGCAACATGGGCAGCCATAGCTGTACCAAAGGAACCACCTCCAAGAACAACCACCTAAACCCACCAACCAAACCAAATGCTTATCATAACTTGATTATTAATTATGAGTAGAAAGAGAAAGAAAGAGACCTTGGTGGTGCGTCGGAGGACATCAGTGCTGTTCTTATTGCGCCAAGAGCGGGACCACCGGACAAGCTTCTCCCAGGCGATTTTAACAATCTTCCGAGAGCGTTCAGGAGACGAATTTGGAGAATTTTCCGAGAGTTGAGGAGAAGCTGAGAAAGAAATGCAAGTCTTTGTAGTAGAGGACGAGGGGGGCAATAGTGATGGGTAGTTGTTGCTGCAATTCAAGTATTGTGGCGATGCTGCTTCTAACAGTGCCGTCATTGGGGATTCTCTTCCTCTATGTATGTGAATGTGAGATAGAAAAATCAACTGTCCTACAAGCGCGCGTCTTTCTTCCCATCCAAACACACTTTCAGTTGGGCTCAATAGCCCTTGTTATCTCAATTTTAGGAAAAAATTACGACTTAAATAGCAATTTGCCCCTTCAATTTGTAATCAATGAACAATTAACACATAAATTAACTTTATTGGCAAATTAACACACGAGCAATTAGCCCATTTTGACAAATTAATTTACAAGCTAAAAGAGCAAATTTCCAATTTAGAAGACAATTAACTTACAAATTGAGGGGCAAATGGCCAAATTGGGACAAATTGCCCATAATTACTAAGTTCGTGTACTGGTTTGTCCATAAAATTAATTTATGTGGTAATTGCTCATTGCTTACAAGTTGGAGGGACATATTGCCACTTAAGTCAAAAAATTACACTATATCACCCAAATAAATGGCTAATAATCACCCATGGCCCTTGACTTTTGAATATGTGATCACTACCTAATTTTTATGGCGGCGTTCACAAACTCCCCTAAATTCCAAATATGACTAAAATACCCGTTATGCTATCTTTTTTTGTCAATTGTTATTCCTTTAAAAAAAATTGACAGCGCCATATGCCAGTTGCCACGTCATCAAATTATTATAAAAGAATTAAAATCTCCAAAAAACCCCAAAATTAAATTGACCCAACCCAACTCAATCTAACTCAATCACCCGGTCAATCCATCTACTATCGACCACACACTGCCGCCACCCAAGCACCATCGGAAAAACATGAGGACAGATCTAAGAACGGATATGTACTTTATAAATAGATCTATGACAGATCTGTTCATGAAGAACAAATCCGCCATGAAGAACAAATCCAAAGAACGACGAATTTGTTCATGAAGAACAAATTCGTTCTTTACCATGAAGAAAGATTTGTTCTTTGAAGAATAGACCTCTGTTCTTCAAAGAACAGGTTGGAGAAAATGACCAGAGAAATTTCTGACAGTGGCCGGGCGGCGGCGAGCGGGCGCGCGGTGATGGATGGACTGACCAGGTGATTGGATTAGATTGAGTTGGGTTGGGTCAATTTTTTTTATTTTGTTTAATTAAATATAGGGGTACTTTGAGGGTTTTAATTTTTTATGATATTTTGATGACGTGGAAGCTGACGTGGCGCCTTTAATTTTTTTTAAAGAACGACAGTTAACTAAAAAAGACGACGCCTGAGGTATTTTAGTCATATTTAGGGCTTAAGTTTTGTAAGCGCCACTATAAAAATCAGGAGGTTTAGTGATCGTTTCTTTATGAGAAAATTACAAGATAGTGCTGAAACCAGGAAATCAATATATAAAGTATAAAGTAGAACCCAAAAACACTGTACATTGAACAATGTTTTTGGGTCAACTTTACCATTATACCCTGATTTGATTTGAAAAATCCATTTTAGTCCTTTGCTTCTTTTTCTTTCTTTTAATTCAGCATTCTTTCTAGGCTTAATTCTTTAAAAAAGCCCCACCTTATATTTTTTTTTTCGTTTATACCCTGACCTTGTAAAAACACCATTTGTACCCAATTTTGAGTTTTTATGTTTCATCTCTACCCAAAAGCATTAAATTGTACTTTTTTCATTTGAAAAAGAATTTAAAACAATCCTTCATTTTTAACTTATATACTAATTAGAAATTAATGTTATTAATAGTACAAAAATACCATCTTCTTCAAAAAATTAAAAATAATAATAATTTTTTTTTTAATTTTTTAAAATAATATTTCCGATTTTTTTTTACTTTTTTTAATTTTTTTTAAAAATATTTCTGACAAAAATTAAAAATAATATATATTTTTATAATTTTTTTTTATTTTATAAAATTAAAAAAATTAATTAATTATTTGGATGTATTTGATTATTTTTTAAGTTTAAGGATTTATTTGTATATTTTAAAATAGAAAAAAGTATGTTTTAAACTCTTTTCCAAATGAAAAGAGTACAATTTAATGCTTTTGGGTAGGGATGAAACATAAAAACCCAAAATTGGGTACAAATGGTGTTTTTACAAGATCAGGGTATAAACGAAGAAAAAGTGCACGGTGGAGGTTTTTTAAGGAATTAAGCCTTCTTTCTAATGCACTGTACGGTACAAACACCCCTAATTTCTAAACTTCGCTTCCTTCAACTTCAATTCTTACTTAATTCTCACCTTACTGTAATTCTTCGACTGACACACTTAACTTCATCGGTTTCAAAGTGAAAGTTAATTTTTTTTTTGCCTCAATTTCTACCGAACACATCGCCGGCCACCGATCTAACTAAAAAGATAAATACCATTGCCCGGTCGTCAATCAACAACCAGCTGACCACTAAAAATGAAAAGATAAGTTAGTTGTTGCTCTTAATTATTCGGCTCAACTTCAGTTTGAAGCTCATTTTTTTTCGTTTGCCTGATTTTTGTTATATTTGAAAGTTCAAGAATCTATGTTTATTTTACTATTTTCTATTTTTTTTGACTTATTTTTAATTGAGCTAATTTCAATTTGATAATTTAATTTTAATAAACATCTTGGTTGTTATTGAGCTAATTAAATTAGTTTTGTATTGCAGGAGATCGGAAGTGCTTTGGTTTTGATAATTGAATTTTAATATATCATGATATTTGATGATTGATCATCAAAATTTTGATTAGATATTTTTTTTGCGACTCTATATTATCTGATTTTCTGGATTTGATGCCTGTTTCCATCTTCTATTGTATGTCACATAGTTGTATGCTGTTTGAACTGAATAATTTTGCACATCTAGGTTGATGGGGTCTTACTCTGTGGGATTAGATAAGCAACTGGCTTTATAAAGAGTTATAAGTAACATTGTTAAAAGCTGTAATTTTTGTTAAGATGTTCGATAGTTTACTTTGAGTTATTAGAACCTTAGTCTTGATTTTAGGGACTTTCTGGATTTTCTGTCATTGTATATTATTGTTTATGAGTCTTATTTTCATCCACTAATTGATGGTAAGTGCATAAATTGAAGTAAATGCATGTTATGCATAAATTAATATGTTATTTCATTCTAATGAATGTGCTTGGTTTCTAAACAACAGTTCTAGCTATATGTTTATCATCTATTCTTATTGTTTGCAGTACAAATTAATTCAATTCTTTACTTCTAATAACTAAATATTGTATCTTTAAGTTATGCTTCTTGAAAATATGAATTATTGGATGGGTTAATGTTGTGCAATCAGAAGAATTCAAGATGGCTAACTGGAGTCAGAGGCGTTCAGGTAGTGCTTCTTTAATTTTTTAGCAATTGTAACAGTTTGTCAAATTAAACAGATATACCTTTTGTTATTATCTGTTTATTTATTTTTTTGGCCATACATAAAACAATTAATATTGCATAAATAGAAATCTAAATTGCTTATGCTATTGTTCTATAATCAAGCCGCTTAAAACCGTATGACTGTTATTTTACTTATTTAAATTATTTATAAAAATTTAAATAGGTCCTTTATTGTTATTGTTATTTATTTGTATAAGTTTTAATAATTAATATTCTTTACATATGTAAACAAATCAAGATTACAAGAATTTATCATCATTGATTGCTCTGTGAGCAGATGTTAAAGTTGTAGTAGCAGATGATCTTTGCAATAATTCATGAATGGAGTGATTGTTATTAGCTTACCAACTCAAGATGCAAACCGATTAGCATAATTATTTTCAGAATTTTTTTACAGCATCTCCCTAAAAGATTCTGCTCTAAATTCTTTAAAAAATTCAATATTTTAAATTAAAAAAAATTGACAATAAATTAGAGGTCAAGTTAACTTATTATTTAAATTAGCGATTTCTTCTGCGATGGCTAGTTGTTTTTCGGGTGAGTGTCTTCTCTTCTTTTATACCACGGGCTTTGAGTCGGCCGCGATGTTTAACCGATGGCATATGACATTCGGGTCTACCCCGATCAGTTCGTCTGTTGTCCAGGCAAAGGAATCTCCAAGTGCTCTGAGATTTTCTGTCAGAGATCGTTTGATTCCTTCCTCCAGCTCGTCTCCTACCACCATCTCTTTTCCTGGGGACAGTTCTATCTTCGAGGTTCGCCCATAATGTTCCGCCCTCTCTGTCTTTTCTGGAGGTTCCACTGTTAATACTGGCAAAGTTACGTGAACTTTTCTGAGAGCCGTAAAGTATGCCTCTCTGGCTGATTTTTGGCATCCCCTGACTTCCGCGTCGCCTTCTCTGGTCGGGATTTTCATCAGTAAATATCTCATGCAAATGGATGCGCATGTGTCATGTAAAAGCGGCCTTTCGAGAATCACGTTATAGACGAAGTCCATATTGACTATCATGAATTCCGCTCGGACTTCTTTATAGACCTCTCCATCCCCCAGTTGGATATTTATTTCCAATGATCCTTCCACGTGTACAGATTTTCCGCCGAGTCCTACCAGTGGAGTGGATACGCGTGTCAAATTCTCCTTTTTTTAATCCGATTCTATCAAACACCTCCATCGTGATCATGTTTACCGAACTTCTCGTGTCTACAAGCATCCGAGATACCTCGAAATTGTTGAGCCGCCCCTTAACTACTAGGGCGTCCTCATGGGGGAGTGATAAGTCATGGCTATCACCTTCTGAAAAAGATACGCTTCCGAACTTCTTTACGTCTGGTGCACCTGGGCTGACAGAGTAAACCATTTTACCTGCTTTCTTTCTGGTAGTATTGTTGTCTTCTCCGGTTGATCCACCCATTATTACGTTAACCACGCCTGTCGGCTCCGGCCTAGGCCTTCTGGTAGTTTCTTCTTTTCGTTCCTTCTTTCTTTCTATTTCGGCCTCTTTGGCTTCGGTATCCCTTTTCACGAACTGGGAAAGGGACCCCCTTTCTATCAGCTTTTCTATCTCTTCCTTCAGGTGCCAATATTCGTCTGTGGTGTGGCCGTTGTCTCTGTGGAATTCGCAGTATTTGCTGTTGTCTCTTTTGCTAGCTGATGCAACATTCATTTTTCTTGGCAATCTGACCTTCTCCCGGTTGTCTTTTACCCAAAATAATACGTTGGTTCTGGTTGTATTTAGGGGGGTGTATCACCTATCTTCGTCCGTTTTTCTCTTATTTCTGAAACGGTCGTTGCCTTTCTCTCCAAACCTTTTTCCTATGGGCGATCTGTCTCCATTCCTTCTTTCTGAAAATGATCGTTCTTCTGCTCGTCCGTGACGGTTCTCTATCTCTCTCTGGCCGTCATCCACTCTAATTTGTGTATGTGTGATGGTCATCAGTGTAGTAAATGATCTTGGTGATTTGGCCAGCAACTCTTTCCGCAGGTCGGAATTAGTTGTCCCGTTGAGTAACGCTGTATAGGCGATCTCTTGGCTCAGGTCTTCTATTTGCATCGCCTCCTTGTTGAACCTCTCTACATATCTCCTGAGCGTCTCTCTGTCTCTTTGCATGATAGCCAGCAGATCTGTGGACAACTTCTTCTGAGGGATGCATGCTACGAATCTGGCCTGAAATAGTCCTGAGAATTGTTTGAATATTAGCACCGATCCTGGCTTTAAGCTTTGGTACCATTCCTGCGCCAGACCTTTTAGGGTAGTAGGAAAAAGCTTGCATAATAAATGATCCAGGTTTGTCTGAACATTGATTACTGCTTGGAATTTATGCACATGGCTTTTGGGGCAGCCAGTCCCGTCAAGGGGTGAGTCATTTCGAAGAGAAATGTCTACGTCTTCACATCTTATTCCGAGCCTGCTCATGACTTGACAGACTTTTTCCTCCAGATGTTCTTCTCTATCCTTGAAGATGTGTTGTTCGTCCATCCAGCGTTCATCATCCGGGATTGTTATGGGGGCGTTTTGTTTCTTTGTGGAATTTTCTGGCGCCTCTTCTTGCCGCACTGGTTCCTTTCCTTTATCTATGGGCGATGTCGACTTCTGTGCTGATAATTTCCCTGATTCTGGCCCTTGCGATTGTAGCGATACTGTCTGTTTGATGTCCTTGAGTAAACTGGTGATCTCTAGGAAAGCTTTGAACATCGCCTGATTGCTGACTGGCTCTTCATTAGGCGTTCCTGTAATCGGAGGGATCATCTTTCTTATCGCCTGGGGGTCGCTAGTTTCTCCTTCTTCACTGCCTGGGGGGAACAGATTTAGGGCCGACATCTCTGTTTCCCTGTCTCCTCTGTTGGTAACTGGTGGGGTATTATCTCCCGGGGGATCCATTCTTGAAAAGCAAACTCTGAAAATATCAATAAGGAACGACGAAACTAATAAGTTCCACGTTCACCGCACCAAATGATACAGGTCGAACTACGAAGGTCGCCCGTACTGTTTTCCTGCACAAGTAACAAATGTAAGCTCAAAGGACCTCAGGCTGATTTAGCCTGGAAGCCACTCCGATGCTTAAGTCAATAAGGGTTTTTTAGTAGGTAAATGAGTGTTGATGTGTTTAAGTCTAATTTGTGCGTACCTCTCTAAGCATTCCGTGGCTTCCTTTTATAATGAATTTATGGCGGTTGTTATCTGGTAGTTCGTGGGTTTGTCCCACGAACTTTGATAACGGTTAGGGCACGTTTTCCGATTATCCCGGGTAGTGGGTGTAAGAGAACGAAGTGGATGAGGTCAGCTCGATAGCTGACCGGGAGGAGTCTGATTAAGACCGATATGGGCGACACTTGTATTATCTTTGGGCGATGAATCTTTCAGAGACTCAATGGGCGAGCATAGCATTTTCTAGGCGATTCTTGGAGTTCGGTATTCTTAGGTCGGTATCACAGTTGTCCGTGTAAAATTCTTAATGCCCTATTTTCAACATAATATCAATGAACAATTCAAACTCTTCATACCAACCAGTTGCAAGAAACACAAATAACTAGTTACTGAAGGTTGATCTTCAATTGATTTTCAGTTGATTTTTGGTTGATTTTCAATTGATTTCTGGTTGATCTTAAGTTGCACTACTCACTTCCTTAATTCGTTTAAGAGCAAGTTCACATGTTTCTCTAACCTCATGAGCCGGATCTACAACCAAATGTTTTTTAAGCAATGGAATATTACTCTCTAAACCAATTGCAATAAGAGCTTTTGCAGCCTATCTATATATGTTCATTAATTTTTTCTTAAAATATTAAAACTTCACAATCCAAGTTGAAAACTGATTCGAGTCCTCATTATTGTTAGTGAAAAATATTTGACATTTAATTGACTTTCAGTTGACCTTCGGGTAATTTGCAGTTGACGTTTGGTTGATTTTCGATTGACATTCGGTTAATTTGCAGTTGACTTCTTGGTTTGATTTTGGTTGACATCCGGTTAATCTTCAATCGATATATTTGGTTGATTTTAGTTGAAATTCGATTAATTTTCGATTTACATTTGGTTGGTTTGTAAATTTACAAAGCTATTATAGATTTTCTAAGATATATTTAAATTTATGAACATTCACCAATGGAATTTACAATTTATAGAAGATGATGAATGATAAATGCTAAAATATAATGAACATATTAACAATCAACCAACTTCAAGGTGAATGTGAGAAATGATGAGTACAAATCTCAAATATTAGTTACTAAATTCATTAAAATCATAGTGCATTTTATTTTCTCGAAATATTGCAAAACAGGCTTGTCTATCACAGTAGACAATCATTAATTTTCGCAGCTGCCTGCATGCTTCTCTTGATCCTGAAGAACACAACGTTGCCGTCCTATAAACAACACAACCAAGCAAAAAAAATTAACTAATTAAACTATGAGCAAACTATACTGCACATTCATAATACAACAAGTAAATGATAAAGATTAAAACTTTAAACTCTAAAATAACCATATACTTATTAACCAGAGACAAGTTTTACACACTTTCAATGATAAAATACAGTCAATAAATCATTTATATGCCACAACCAAACCCTAGAAAAACATAATCAACTAAAAAAAAGGCAACTCAACTCAAACTATAGCATAAATCCATAAATAAGCAGCACCACTTCCAATTTGCAAACCCAAGCCAACACCCTTTTCATCAAAAACTAAAAACTAAAAAATACCCAGACAAACAAAAAAACCAACACATACTTGTCCCTTAATTTTAAGATTAATGTGAGCGTTTTGATCCACATGCTTCTTGCCTTCCTCTTGATCACAATCCAAAGGAAAAGAAGAGAGTATGTAATGTATTGATTCCATAAAATTCATTGTACCCTTTGTCAATTTTTTTCGCTTCTATTACTTTTTTCTTCAGATTCTCTATCAGCGATAACGGCGGTGCAACCTCCACTGGCCACCATCAGTGACGAGTTTCTCGACAGTAGAATTAACGATTATCTAGCAGAGGCGGCGATCTTTGTTTGTCCTTGGAATTTTTTCCCACATCCGCAATAGTGACCGCCAATTCATCGGCTTTGGAAACAACAAATTTCTCATATACCAGCACCGCCGACTATCAGTAGTCCGACCACCGGCAAAGAATTCCTAAATCTGAATTAGAACCACCATTATTAAAATTAAAAAGAGAAGCAGAGTACATATGCAAAGAATTTCTAAATCTGAACTTGATTATCTAATAATAATTTGATTGATAAGACACATGTATGGTAGAAGGGAAGGGGAGCAGGTGTAGAGGGGAACGAGTGTAATGAGTGATAGGCTGAAGGGTAAAATAGGAGTAAAAATTAAATGAGGTATAAATGAAAAGTATTTTAAACAAATGAGAGAATTCTGCATTTTTTTATTTCTTGAGTCACTAATGTATACATTTATAGAAATTGATGTATAGGATGTAATTTCCTCTTCTATATATCAAGAGGTTTGGTGATTACGGACCCAAAATCAGAAGCATGAGTGATTATTAGCCCAAATAAAGAAAAATTTATGTTTTTTTTTCACAAACCTGTAACTCAAACGGTAGAAGCTCTAAACAGATAATTGTTGAAATTGTGGGTTCAATTCCTCTCACAATTCTTTCCACAAGCGCTCTCTTCTCCTCAATTATATATAAAAAAATCATTTGATTTTAAAATTCTCTTTACAGTATCCCTATTTCATTTTTTTTCTTTTTATTTTATTTTTGGACTCTATTATACTATTGTGCATATTATACACATTATTTTCTCCCACTTTCTACTCTCTTTATATGTTATTTTCTACTTTTTTTTTCTCTCCGGCTTCTCCATAACCATGTGTTAACCTTCTATTTTTCATTATCTCCTCAATTGCTCTTCGTTGTCTCCATAACTTCCTAAATTTTCTCCATAAGTTCCTTAAGTTTTTTCTTAAACTCTTTATTTATCTCCATTACATCGTTTTTCTCTATTTCCATTATTACTACACATCTTGGTTCTGATTCTGAAGTTAAAATTAAAACCGGAGGTATGAGGAAACACAAGCTCCAAATTTTTTTAAGGTGAAATCGAATGGCGAAGGTTCATCTCGTTGTTTTCCTATTTCAAAGTCCTTCTTAAGTGTATCAATAGCACCAATTGACCACACATCAACTGCTTTTCTCCAAAACATTGGAGTTGAACCAAAATCGAGGATATATCCTCAGTTTACCTTCATACAGCAGACTATGGAGAGATTTCCGATACTTGAGCTCTTGAGCAGCAACATAACAACACCTTTGCATCAGTAACCTCAAATCCCGAATTTCACTGA
This sequence comes from Mercurialis annua, assembly GCF_937616625.2. Taxonomy (NCBI): domain Eukaryota; kingdom Viridiplantae; phylum Streptophyta; class Magnoliopsida; order Malpighiales; family Euphorbiaceae; genus Mercurialis; species Mercurialis annua. The sequence goes on from NC_065577.1 coordinate 43,433,065, forward strand.
TATTTGACACACTAAAACAAAAGCATTCTAGTTGAAATAATTAACTCTTTAAATTCTGTATTAATAAATAGATAAATACGATATTTTATCTATCTCAAGAAATAAAATATGTTTATGCAATATTGGACAGATGTGAAGTCTCAATTTGTTGAGAGAAGGCAAACATGTACTCTATAATGATTTCGAATCAGTTGGAACTTTTTGCTTTCTCCTCAGATGTATCATCTCCAACTGATGCTGTAAAATTGCGCCGTTCATCAGCTGTAGCTGTAATGACTGGCATCCATACATCAGCAGTACCACTCAAGAGAGATTGAACCTGTGGATCTGCAGCCATGGCTGAAGTTATCATTTCATCAGCACTGTCCAACTTTGCTGACAGTTTATCCAACTCGCTTGCTAATTCTAGCTGTCAGCAAAATTAAACAACTAGATTACGCAATCTTTGTGAACGTATACAGTGATATATACCAACATAGCTAATAAAGACAAGGCCTAATTACTTAAAAACATTAGAACCGAATCGTATACAGTGATATATACCAACATAGCTAATAAAGACAAGGCTTAAGTACCGTACCGAACCATTAGAACCGAATCCCCGTACCGAACTGTACCGAAAAATAAAATACGCGAACCGAACCGATTATTGGTGCGGATCCGGAGATCCAATTTTCGATATCCCTGACTTTTGGTTTGGTTCCGGAGATTTGTCAATCCCCGGATTCCCCCCGAACCGTGCTCACCCCTATGACATAACCATTCTATTTAGTTGTTTTTAATGTTTTCATCCTCAAATTAATTAAATTGTCCAAAAATTTAATTTTGGGGTAGAGATAAAACATGAAAACTCAAAAAGGGTACAATTGGTTTCTTTCCTAGGTCAGGGTATAAATGAAAAAATATTTTAATATGGGTGGTTTTTAAGTAATTAGGCCTAAAATCAAATAAAAAATACTGCGACATTTGAAACAAGCTTAAACAGGACATTTGGTCTTACCTCACTGAGATTATTTTTCGACTTGGAAAGATCTTTTGTAACCTCTAAACCAAGTGTTTCAATTTTGGACCGCAGTTCAACTTCTTCTTGATTGGTTAGTGATTCCACCTAAATAATTGGAAAAGAAGATCAAATTTAAATTTTTACACAAGATCATTCACTGGCTAAGAACGAAAATTTAATCAAACATCATACAGAAACATTTATGACCAATAATGATTCCGTAAACAGTAGGCTGTCTCTTAAGCTTGTGATCAAATGGTATGATAAGAAAACTGATAGTTAAACAGCTAGGTAGCACGGACACGGACACGGGAAAACAGGACACTTATGAGCTGGACATGACTAACCTATAAAGTTCAGATGAGACCTCAAAAACCTTAAATTTAACTAATATAGCTTGTTTTGGGTTCTCAGGTAAAACGTCATCTCTAAAACTTATAAAATCTCACCAATTACAGAAATTTCACCTCATACGGAAAAAACAGAACCAGCTGAAACTGATATCTAATACAACAAATGATTTAATAAGAGCGAGTAAGGATCATTGGCCCGAACTCAAAATAAAATCATGAGAGCATCCACAAATAAACAAAGTGAAAAAATCAAGATCATGAAAATAATTGTATTGAGATGCACAATTATCCATTAGATCGAAGAGAATTACTTGATTGAGAAGGGTAGAGAGCAGTTGAAAAAATTGAGCATCTACTCTGCCATCTTCTCCCATTTTCTTTCTTCCGTTTTTGACGGCACAAATAGGCTCTTTATTTTGAAGCCTTCTTTTGCGAAAAAAAAAAGTAGTAAATACAAGGCTTAATCATAAAAAAAAACCCCTACCTTTTAGCCCCTTTCAAATGTATCTTGATATTGCAATTTTATCAGCTGCACCCTAATTCGCACATTTGGTTTTTGATTCCACCTTCAAATACTAAATTGATATCTTTTCCATTTGAAAAAGTTAAAACAAGTCATCAAAGAGTTCAGAAGAGTACTTTATAAGGGTTTTTATGAATTTTTACCGAGTGAAAAAGAGTCCAATTTGATTTTGAAGGTGAAATTGAAACTCAAAGGTGCGAATTAGGAGAAATTCTTAGGTAGACTTAGTCCACCATGTCATCCATGGATTAAACCAATCATATCATAACACCTCATTAAAGTGAGGGTATTCTTGTGATTTCGTCTGTTATTTGCATACACTTTTGAATAATGATATTACAAGAATACCCTCATTTTAATGAGGTGTTATAATATGATTGGTTTAGTCCACAGATGACGTGGGTGGACTGAGTCTACCTAAGAATTTCTCGCGAATTAGGGCGCAGCTGACAAAATTGCAACGTCAGAGTGCAACTGAAAAGGGGCTAAAAAGTGTAGGTTTTTTTTAGTGATTAAGCCTAAATACAATCATAAAATTTCAAAAGTAAAATATTAATTTTAATCATAACAGATAACAATTTTTTACATTTTAATTATCCAGATGCTATAATCATTATTATTTTTTCTAATTGTTAAAATAAATTATAAATATTATTTGTAGTATAAATTTTATTTCGGCACCGTGTCCACGTGAAATAAATATAACTAGCTTATATAATCAAACTCTTTTAATTAAAATCCATTGGAAAAGCATTTGTAAATATGATGTATTGTAACTTGGCCAAAAGATTTTGACTATATAAAACAAACCTGAAGGATTGAATTGAGAAATATGATAAAATATAAGGATGACAAAAGAAGTTTAACTTTAGTTAAAGACTAGTGCATACCAGGTTCAAGTGCAACTTTCTACAGATGTTTTGGTTGTCCATCCGGTTTCCAGGGATTCGATCTGACTAATCCGAATCTGACTCGCGTCGCACACCTAGCATGTTTGTTCAACAATTTTACCAACTACTCTCTTTTACATGCTCATGCTTACTTGTTTTTTTTTTGGTATAAGGGAAAGAGGCAAAGCCTAAGACAAACTAGAAACTTACATTATCGTAAGAAACGCCATAAAAATCATGCAAGATCCAAGGCCTAAGACTGTTAGGAACAGATTCATGATACATGCTACCAATAATGTAGCCGTCGCTCAGAGAAGCTAAGTGATTCGCCACAAAATTTGCCTCCCTGTAAATATGAAGCATTTTAACCTCCCAATTTCTGTTAATCAACCTGCGAATGGCATTCACCACATTTGTGAGATGAGCTGCTTCAGTTCTATTAGAGATCTTGTCCACTGTAGACTTACTATCAACCTCCAAAATAACTTTAGACAGCCCCATCTTCCACGCTAACTGCAAGCCCAACAGCCTGCCACTATATTCAGCCTCCAAGATCGACCCTTCACCTATCGTCGATGAGAAACTAGCAATCCAGCTACCCATATTGTTCCTAATGATGCCTCCTGCTTTGGCAATCCTTGTCGTAGGGTTGTATGCACCGTTCATATTAACTTTGAACCAAAGATCTGGAGGACAAACCCAACCAATCTGAATATCCAATCTAGGAGGTCTGAACCCATTATTAAATTGGCTATTATCAAAGGCCAACTTAATATACTCAACCCGACGATAAATATCATCAAGCACTTGACTGATAGGCTCCTTATTCGTCCCAATCACCGTGTTGTTCCATGCTCATGCTCATGCTTACTTGTTAATAATTCTCAAACTTTACTATAACAAGGTAAGTTAGTCTTTGAGAAATAAAAGAATAAATGAAGTCTTCAGTTAGGTAAGTTGATCATGCAAATTTAAGCTTCTTACCCAAGTTTTTTTTGTATTTCTATATATGATCAAATTTCTTTCCTCTTCTTTTTATTAAAACGTATGCACAAGAATGAATTTTACTTAATTGAATCCTTGTGATTTTATTAGTTTTTGTTTTTATATAATTGACCGGGAAAGCGTTTGTGGGAGGAAATAAGCCTACAACCTTAACAGATTGCTGCTTAGCGCTTATGTTAGCATGAGAATTTACAGCTTCTTATTGAATTTAATTGATTATCCTTCTTTAGTAAAGCTAAAATCCATAGGCACGAACTTCAATTTTTGATTCATTTTGTATTATATATTTGCAATCAAACACTTGCTACTGTAGCCTGTAGGTTCTGGAATTGGAGTATGGGTTTTTTTTTTGAAAAAAAGGGAGCATGGGTTATCTAATTGCCTCTTTGTTTATGTCTTTCTTATGGTTTATGGTATATGACAAGTAATAAAAATGTCCAATAGAAGGGGTTAGGGGTGAGCATCGGTCGGTTTGGTTCGGTTTGGTTCCAGAATCATCAAAACCGGCCATACCGAAGTTAATTAAATTAGACACCGGACCGTTTGTTTTTTCACCAAACACCGAAATATTTTTTAACCGAAAATTTCGGTCGGTTCGGTTCGGTATCGGTTATTTAAAACGGTTTGGGCCATTTAAAAAGCTCATTTATTTTTTGGGCCACATTCAATAAAGCCTTAAAAAAGACAATGAAAAAGACAATTCATTCATTATAAAAAAATTAATTTATTTTGAAGAATGAAAAATAACATCACAAATTCATAAGTCTACTCTTAACTGAAGTAGCAAACTGCAAAAGGTAAAAACTAAGCAGCTAAATATTACATTCATCCAATTAACTATTAAAATAGCAAAAATAATAATCAACAGTTAAATATTACATTCATCCAAAAATAACTTAAGTAGCAAAAATTAATGAACTATATAGATTACATTCATCCAAAAATTAAATTATATGTCTAAGTTATCAAAAAATATAACTGAACTATGCAGTATGCACGCTGCCGGCCTATAGCATTCAAAAATAGCCATTTCCAGCACCGAAGCAGAACAGGAATCTCAGGAATGAAGAATCACAGAATTCAGAACAAGAACATTTCCTGAATTGAGGCAATTAAAACTAATTGAAAAACTTGAAAAGTGTATTATTTATACTGAAAAAGAAGTATTTACACTTTAAAATAAAAAAAAAATGAAATGTTTTTTAAAAACAGGGGCTCAGAATTAGGTTTTGACATCTTTATAAGGCGATGTAATCCACATGGTGGCTAAATTAAAGCCTCATCATGCAAATATGTCAAGACCTTATGTACTATCAGATTTTTGAAGTGGTGGAAGCTTCATCATAGCCCAAAACTAAACAGTAAAGCAATTTCAAAGCAAGAAAAGATTCATAGGTTATAAGTTATAACCAAAACAGAAAGTTTATGAATCAATTTTTTTTTTGCCATTATGAATCAATTTGAAAGCAATAAAAGAATCATAAGTTATAACTTATAACCAAAATAGAAAGCTTTGAAGCAATTTGAAAGTAATAAAAGATTTATAGGTTATAAGTTATAACCAAAACAAAAAGCTTATGAAGCAATTTGAAAAGTAAAATCCTTTCAAATAGACAATTTTAAAAAAGACAGTAAAGAAAAACAGTAAAGTAATTTGAAAGAAATTTAAAATTTCAAAACCTTGTTAAGTGCTTCCACCACTTTTCTGTATAGGGACAGGGACAACCCAAACAACAAGCAGCATCAGGCTTTAGGCAATAGGCAGCATTAGGCAACAATAGCAAAATTGGCTTCCACACCAAGTTGCCACAAAATCAAAAATTAGCAAGAGTCCAACTTCTTAGTTGGGCAACCCTGCATTAAGAACCAACAACACAAGAACATAAACTATTAAATAGTTCTAAATATAAAAAGAATTACAAATCAGATAATAAATACAAGTTAGTTTAAGAACATAACCTTGCTCAAAGGGTTCCAATTCATCGAGGCACTCTTCAATCACCAAAGGGCAGGCTTCTGGTCTAAGCCAATCCTGAGTGCACACCAATGCTTCCACCAATCTTGGAGTTAAAGAACTCCTAAAGCAGTCTAGTACTCTGCCAGAAGTACTAAATGCTGATTCAGATGCAACAGTAGAGATAGGGACAACAAGAATATCTCGAGCCATCCTCGAAAGGATTGGAAATCTCCCTGAGTTTAGCTTCCACCACTTCAAAATATTGAAATTATCATCATTCTCAACCGTAGCCTCACTCGGGTACAATTCCAGCTCAGATTTCCTACTACCAGAATCACTACCCTTGTTCTGCTCATCAAATTTGGCCTTCATAAGGGACATATGTCTTTTTGCAGGTGGTGGCAGGATTGGTGTTTGAACAGAAACAGCCTCTGAAGACTGACTAAGACTAACATAAGCAGATGAACCACCATGCACATAAGCCTTTTCATACTCAACAAACAGGATTGTTAGCTTATCATTCACAGTGTCAAATAATTTAAGACCTTCCTCAGGACCAAATAGAGCTTTCAAAGCAAACAACAAATGTTTCATTTTACTGCTAGGATCAAAAACATGTGCAAAAAAAATCAGATTATTCATCTTCAGGGGATCACCCCAATATTTGTTAAATTTTTCCCTCATTTTTCTTCCCATTAGAATAATCTGTTGGTCATCACTAACAAGCATTTCATCCAACATGATAGAAAGGTCAACAATCTCTTGAAAATGCATGTTAGATGTGACATACAAAGAGCCAAATATTCTCAAAGTTGTGACATAGAAATAGGACAAGCAAGTAGTAAATTTTTTCACATTTTCCCAATTAACAAAAGTAGGAATGCATTCAGCCATATCAGACCTAAAACTCTCATCAGATTCTTCATAACTCTCAAAACAGATTGAAACAAGCAAGCAGTGTCAAACATAAGATAAGTGGAGTTCCACCTAGTTGCAACATCAAGACACGAGGACTTTTTTGTGCCAAGTTTAGCATCAACAGCAAGGTCTTTAAATTTCTTATGTCTAGATGGACTGTTCCTAATGTAACGTATACAATCTCTAACTTTCTTTACAGAGTTATGCATTTCTTTCAGACCATCAGACACAACCAAATTGATCACATGTGCTATACACCTCATATGCAAATATTCACATTTACAAATATCAGTGCCCCAAGAAATCATTTTTTTCTTAAATGTAGCAATAGCAATGTTATTATTACCAGCATTATCCATAGTCACAGTTAAAACATTTTTAAGACCCCAACCAAGCAAGTAATTTTCAAGTGTTTTACTTATGTAGTCCCCTTTATGCCCACAAACAGGTACAAGATTAATGATTCTTTTATGAAGAATCCAATCATTATTTATCCAATGGCAGGTAACACACATATAATTAACACGTTGAATACTAGTCCATGTGTCTGTTGTGATACTGACTCTTTGACTCCCATTTTTAAAATATTTTTCAACTTCAACCTTTCATCAAGAAACATTTGGTAGCAGTCCTTATTAACAGTCCATCTAGAAGGAATGCGAAACCTTGGGCATGCAACACTCATAAATCTCTTAAACCCCATACCCTCTACATGCTTAAAAGGCAACTCATCTACAATAAGCCTATAAGACAATGCTTTCCTAATGTCATCTTGATTAAATTTCCAAACCCCCAAATTTCCCTTCCCCTCATTTTCATCATGATTAGCAGAAACAGGTTGCAGAGTTAACAAGGACTGTCTGGTCTCTTTACTATGAGGGTTCTTAAGACGTGCTTGCATGTGGGCTCTAAGTGTGGAAGTCCCATTCACTTTAGTAACAGAATTATAAATTTTTGCACAATACAAGCATTTAGCCATAAGTAATTTGCCATATTCATCAAATATGCGCATAATGTTCCCAAACTTTAGATCTAACAAAAATTTGCTTGCGTTTTTTATCAACTGGATTACCTCCAGTAGCAGCGGGATTAGCATCTTCTTGTTGCTGCTGAGAAGGCTCAGATGAGCCCTCAGCAGCAGCAACAGGTTGCTCCTGCTGAGTTGAAGGGGGTAACTCAGGAGATGAGCCAACAACCCCCTCAACATCAACAACAGCAACTTGCTGTTGGTCAAGGTTTGACATCTGTGTGAGCAGAGAACCACATTTAATAAATACAGAGACATCAAGCAACCACTTAGATAATCAGCATCCAAACCACTTTTTCATTTTAAGTTCTAAACTATGACATTTAATTAATACAGAGGCATCACTTAATACTAGTTAATAGCTTCCAAACCACTTTCATTTTGTATGTTTTAAACATTTTAAACATGCTAAGATCATACAAACCAACAAACAGCCAGACAATCATAATTATCAAATTCGCAGAATACAAACCAATCCACCAAACAATTATTAACTACTAATCAAATACATAAGAAGGAATGCACATACCCAGCAGCAGATGCAATCCAAGCAGCATGTAAGCAAATTAGGTGTTAGATCAAGTGATTCAAGTCACTCAGTCTCAGATTTGGGGCCACGAATCCAACAGTAAAGGGCTTCCACCACAAAAGATTCACTCATTCACTTAGTGAGTGAATCTTTTCATTTTTTGCAGACATGCCATGAAAACAAAGCAAAAGACAAAATTCATTAGATTAAATCAAGACAAAGAAATAAGTAACTAGTAACTAGTCCACAAATAAAAACACTAAAAGATATTTACCTGTTCTTGTAAAATCAAAGCCAAATCCGAAAGAGTTTCCAGAAATTCCCAGTTCTGAACAAGGAGGAAAGAAATAAACCATATCAGTTATATAGATAATCAAAAAATCAGAACAAACAACCATAAAAGAACAAGAACAAACTGAAAAATAAAGATGTATTACCTGATAATTGCATGAATCCCACATTTTGCACATGAAAAGCAAAAAACAATTATCAAATAGGGCAGAAATCAAAACCCTAAAACATAAATATTGAAATTAAACCTCTATGACAGAGGATAATCGATGATATACTCACATAATCTTTAACAAACTCAGTGAGATACTGGGACTGAGACTTTCAGAGATTAGTTTAATCTCGTTTTGGGATCGAATCGAAAGTTGAAACTCTTCATTTTCTTCGATTAAAAGCACAATACAGTTGATGAATAAACAAATTATGACTAAACGAAGACTGTATTAGGGTGAGAAATTGAGAGAATCAGTGAGAAACTGAGAGAATCAGAGAGAAGATATGATTTAGGGTTAGGGTTTTCAGAGGAAAATTCGAGAGAGAGGCTGCGGGTGAGTCTGAAAGAGAGGGTAAATGATTTTAGGGTTAGGGAAAATTATAAGGTGGTTTAAATATGCAGGGGTAGGCGGTGTCGTTTTAGGGTAGATTAGAGAGGTATTAAAACGACATAGTTTTGCCTTCTCAGTTTAAACGGTTTTTCGTAGGTTCGGTTATACAAACCCTCAAACCAAATTATAAACCAAACTCCATACTTCCCTCATTTTCAAACCAAATCAGTCCAGAATCACCAAACAACCGAGAACCAAAGTCAATTTCGGTTCGGTCCGGTCCGGTTTCTCGGTTTGGTTCGGTTTCTGCTCACCCCTAGAAGGGGTTCTGATAATCCCCCGCTGCAGAGGTGGTTATGCGGACTCAGACAGCTGGTAATCTCGAGGAGTTCATGTTGGACAGTGAGGTGGTGCCTTCTTCACTAGTTGAGATTGCTCCGATTCTCCGAGTTGCTACTCAAGTTGAGAGCAGCAATCTTAGAGTTGCTTATCTTCGTAAGTTTCTATTTTAACTTATGATTTTAGATGGAGTACAAATTGTATCGCTAGAGAACAATATGAGGAATTATTTCCAGGGTTCTTCGATTAAATTTCTTCACTCGACCATGGCCACGCGGATCTCACTCGCAGTGGTGAGTCCAACAACTCATATCTGTCATCATTGAAAGACAGCCCTTAAAATAATTGAATGCCTGGATATCGATAGAGAAACAATTGGTTTATGCATACTATACTATAACATAAAATAAAATCAGATGAATGAAATAGCGACAATATTTACTGGAAATATTGAAGGAAAAAGATGAAGATGCATGAGCTTTGCAATGAAACAAGTAGATAAGCAAAGAGTTGATGCACAAACTATGTTACAAACAAGTAAGGATATAGTCATATAGAGAATTAACGTTTGCATGCTTACCAGTCACCAAACAACTGGTTGCTCTGAACACTACGCATCATCTGACATATATATAATCTTTCACAAAGATGATCAACTTAGTCAAAGTGTTTCCACAGCTATACACAGTCAAATCTTCTAAACTAATCTTCCACAACTATACACAGTCAATTAAACGTCAAATGAGGGGAAAAAACATCTAAATAACAGAATTGAGCAAGTAGATTTCAGTGTTTAGCCAAGGATCATGCTATCAATTGAGTCTTCCTTCTTGGGACCATGTCACATTAACCTTCTCCTTCTGGATTCACGTAATGATCTGTTATCAGCATCTGAATCTCCAGGAAGTTCACTTCTTCTCCTGGAAGTTGAAGAGGAATTGGCTGCCATCGAATTGCTCTTTTATCTATTTTGCAATTCTATATTTCTTGAACATTCAGCTCTTCTACTAGTAGAAGATGATGAGATGGGTGTAACAGAACTGCTTTCTCCAACATTGATAATTCTCTGGTTTTCTGATGGGAGAACAGTATAGCTACTAAAAGACGATGAAGGACGATGACCCAATATTAAATCCACATCAGCTTCATTATTATCTAGAATTTGGTTAGTTTGTACTGCAGCAGCAGTGATGCTAGAAAAAGAGTTTCTATCAATATCACCCGATTGTCGCTGATAGTTTGTTCTCATACGGCAACGATGAATAGAATCCTCCAGGTTATCAACTAGTCTTTCTACAGAATCCACTGCAGAGTTCATTGCAGATGAAAGAAAAGAGAGTGATGCAGATCCCTGTGACAATCGCCTTGAAACTTGAGAGAAATCGTGATGCTGATTGTTCTGTGCCTGCATGACAGGCAGTGCCTGGGAAGTAAAGGATTGATTGACCCATCTTTCACCATTCTCCTCTGACCGAGATCTCTCCTCCATTTCGACTATCCTATTATATACCCTTATGTTCAAATCAATCACAGAGGAGCTTGGTCTACGATTGATGACTTTCTGCCTCAGACTTTCAACTCTTTGTGCACCGGGCCTAGGAGGGACCTTCGAGCCAGAATCTATCAACTTGGACTTCTGGGTTTTAGTATTGTTACCATTTCCATAAATTGGAATAACGCTCGCATCTGTAACCTCTCCCATGCACGCCGGACACTCCTTCACGTTCAAATGAACATATGACAAGTGATAGAAGCATGACCAACAAAATAGATGACCACACTGGGTCAATATAGGTTCTCTTGCATTAGTTAAGCATATATTACAATCAAAAAATCTTCTTTTATAGCCTTTAATCTTCAGCACATCTGTATCTGTACCCAGTGCCTTGGCTATTAAATGAGTATTATTCCTTTTCACAAATTTTCCTGCTTCTAATGCCATCTCTGGGGCCGCGACACCAACTCCACTAGAACGTAGTATACCATCATTATGATTGACTGAAACACCAATGCCATTAGAAATCAACGCATCATCACTTCGAACTTCAGTTGTTGATTCCATAGGATTATCCAACATTTGATGGGTATTATTATGCTGTCTCCGTATCCGTCGCTGCATAGCCCTAGAAGTTACTGCTTCAAGCTGTCTGATTCGCTCTTCTATACAACCATGAGCGGTTTCCAGTTCATTCAGTAATGATCAGAGAGCTGTGGGGAGAGTCCAAAGCCTCCTGGTTCAAATCAGCATCCATTTTATCTCCTTTTACCTATCATTTCCCATAAGAAACTAAAACCAGACAAAACAAAATATCTCGAGTAATCCATATCAAAATTCCTACTAATTCCCACGACAACAAAATAACAAAGACACTTCTTTATTCTCACCACACGGATGTGAGTTTCATTCTAAATAATTCATTTGCATCTTTCTTCAGGTTGTAACCTTTGATGGTAGAGCATTTTTCGTGTTTGTAGCAATTTAAGCACAACTTTTTATTAATTCAGGAGAAAAAAACCCAAAATTTCGTTTCTTGATATTTTCTAGCACCAAAGAATTTTATTCTTCACCAAATGATGTTGCTTTGACGGAACGACATCGGATAATGATTTTGGTCATAAAATACCTAAAAGTGAAAGGTTAAGCTGTTTATGTCAAGTTTTAACTATTGTTCTTAAATCGTTACAAAAGTTTAGGATTTTATATGCAAATAACTGTATATTAATGCCTAAAACCATAAAATATCTCTCTGAAACTAAAATCTTTCATTCTCTTTAATGTTTTTCAGAAATCACAAACTAATTGATATAAAATCTAAATCTTTCAGCTTTAATTAACAAAAAGTGAGAAAAGAATTGCACAATTCTTCAATTGGGTAGTTGAAAATTCTTTTCTTTCAAATCTTTGATGTTCTTATAATCAGTTTAATATTAAAAATCAAGAAAGCCAAACAAAAGGAGATGAGATAAAGAGACGAACCTAAATCAATTATGAGGGTGAGAAATTGAATCATTAGACATTAATTGTTGATAGCGCGAGGCATGTGGTTTTTTGATTTTCCTGCTGGGAGACGAAGATGTTAATGATATTTTAAATGCTCTTTAGATAAAATGCCTATAAAAAGAAAAAATATTCTTAAAAGTACAATGTTAATTTTTTTTAAAATACAAATTATATTTTTTTATAATTTTTTAGTCTCAAAAATCCCTTTTTAATCTTAAAAATATAATTTTAGTTAACCAACAATATGTTGACAGGTTACTAACGATATATATAAACACTAATTTATATTTTAAATGCATAATTCAGGTTTAATAAAAAAATATTAACGATATACAAAAAATTAATTAACTATAAATTTATCAGCGGTTTACTCAAAGTTCACTAACGTAATGGTATCCTAAAAACAAAATTATCAATTTTATGTAATGTACAGTTTGTTTAAAATTCACAATTCATTAATGATATAAGCAAAATAAAAGTCACTACAAATTTACCAATGGTTAATCTAATGTTTACTGACAGTGTACTAAAAATAAAATTATTTGTGTACCATTAACAAACCACTGGTTAACCGACAAATCATTATAAATACACAAAGTGAAAAAAATACATTAGAAAATTAAGATCATTATTACAAAACAGCCAAGGTTAACCAACACCCAAAACATTACAATACACAAAGTGAATAAAAAACAAGAAAATATCATGAAAAAATTAAGAGGAGAACAGCCGCCGCCTCCATATTTCATAAGCATTTCTTCAAACACCAAGACTGCAGCACCAAAATCGGACCACCACCGACAACCACCATCCTCCACAACCATCAAATCAGACAACGACTGAAATCACAAACAAAAGGATCATTGTAGAACAACCGCCGCCTCTATTGGTGGTGGCGCTTCTGATGGCGGTGGATGAAGATCGCGGGAAGAACGGCGGTTGGAGAAGATGACATCGCTGGAAAAAAGATTGACCTTCATCACGAAATCCAAATCCACCACCGCGGCCTCCACCATCGCGACCTCCACGTCATTAGAAACCCCCCTACAATTTTAGATGCACATTCAAGTGGGTTAAACATAAAATAACATGATTTCAACATAGTATGAATTAATAATGATATCTTCAGTTAATTGTCAAAGCAAATAGTACTAAATACGTAGAGAAATCTTAAATGGAATATAGACATATAGAAAACCAATATGAAGAATACATGTAGCAAAATCATGTAAAAAATGACAATAATGCAAAAAGAAAACACCAATATTGTTCCAGATGAGCAGCAAATTGTTCTACGTTCTGTTTGCATTGATTCGCAGCAGTAGTTATAGTGATCCAATTACTTGAATTAATGTATAGACCCTCTTTCTTACATGCATCGGTAGTAAAGCTCCATTCACAAAAAATATAGGTTGCAATATATTCATTCTAATTCAAACAAAAAACAAAAAGTTAAACCCATAATTGAAGCATATTATCAAACAGGTAAAATGCAATTGTTACATGTTGACATAATAACAAAAATCAAATCTATTAAAATTAAAGACAAATTTGTAGTAAAGAAATTACTTTTCATAAGAGAAAGATACTATAGAGGACCGGTGACAAGTACAATAACTAAACCTTGCATAGTATTGTAAATCTTCTAAACAAATTGTCTCCCCCTACAAGCAATCATTACTATTGATTAATACGAGCAAGAAAAACATTACTCCAGGAATTCTAGGAAAGCTCATCATGGATTATGGAACGGTAGAATAAGAAATGCGAATTGCAGGAGAGCACATCATGGATTTTGGGTTGGGAGATGCAATCTTTCTTCTCTGTGGAAATCGAAATCAACATTACGTTAAGCATCATCAAAAATTGAATAATTAATATAAGAGTAGTAAAAATTCTCTTTGAAAAAAAATTACATAGCACGCATTCTTTTGAACATGAAATACTTAATTAAATCTGTACATAAACATAAGATGAGACAATATATAAATAGCAGATAAAGCTAAAAAAATAAATCAATGAGATGAGACAATACGAGTTCTGTCGCTCTTCTGTTTTCGCCTCACAAAACCAAAGGTACCCAAGGCCTCCACAAATTCATAGCATTTATAGATATAATATTGCTGGAAATCAAATAGAGTGAGAAGGAGAAGAATAGTATCGATGGGTGATTTTTTAAAAGAAACTGTAAAAGAAAGAAGTTACTCAAGGAACCAATGAGCTATAGCTCAAATGGTATAAGCGCTGAGCAGTAAACTGTTAGGTTTCGATTCCTCCCACAAGCGCCCCCCCTCCCCAAATTATCCAAAAAAAAAGAAGTTACTCAAGGAAGATGAAGAGTTTATTTTTGAAACAAAACTGGGTGTTGAGAAAGTTCAAGAGTCTAATGTAGAATTAAATGGTTCAAATAGTTTTAAAAGCATCACTATACGTTTTAAAAACATGAAGCTTAAGAGAGTATACATGGCTCAAATGCACAAGTCCACATGGCGGTATAATATGATTGGGAGCTCAGCTTTATAGTATTGTATAGATAGATTATAGGGAAAGTGATTTAATAAATTAATTATCGTTTTTCCCAATAATTAATTTATTTAAGCTAATCTGGAGAGCTAATTAAGTAAAATTCAAAAGTTGTTATTTAACATACGGAAAATGTGATCATATCTTTATTTCATTTGAAGATAGAAAATTATAACCCTGCTCGCTTGGCAGTTTTTGGGGCTGTTCTGCTGTTGAACAAAAAGCGCAACTTGTAATAATCCGGAAGTCGGAATCGATCCCACGAGGAGTGAATTTAGAGCGATCGATGAGAATGAAATTTAGTTGCGATTCAATTCGTTTAGCACAACAAATAATTGAAGGTTCAAGTAACCAATTTACTAACTAAGAATTCAACTAACGTGAAATTGCGATTTAAACAAGTAAAGAGAATTAATTATCAAGAATCTAATTCAATAAAAGGGGAAAGTCAAGGAGTTAGTAATCCAACCTAGGTTATGCAATTATGATTGGTCAAAGTGTAAACTACTAAGGACCGAGCGAGGCCTAAAACGTCATTCCCGCTCTCTCGAGCCTCAAGGAATGCCAAAACCGCTATCTAATCATTCAATCACACCAAGCTCACTCTCGTGTTACAAGGCAAACTAAATCAATATCAAACGATTAATCAATCCGCTCCAAGGTCACTTAGGTTCAAGCCCACTCTCGTGGAGCTCTAAAATCTAGGTTTTCTAACCTAAAGGTCGATCTAATCAACCACCTCTCGGTGTGTCAATCAAACTATAACATTGATTAAGGTAGCTAATCCTAATCAAGCAATGAGTAATAGGAAAGAAACATGAGCATACAACACTACGGACCAACCAATCAATCAAACCCCTAAGTTATCATACTAACCCCCTAACAAGGGGGATTTAGCTGCTCATATTTAGATTAACACAAACAATTAAGGAATGAGAAAAGTAGAACATTAAAGTAAGAAGAATTACCTTGATTAAATAAGTAGAACAAAAATAACCATAAAGATAATGAAGATTCACAATAAGTAGCTTGTAATAAAAATGAAGATCTTGTTCTCATAAAGCAAATAAAACTTGCATCAAGCTCCAACAATGGAGGAATCTCCAAGGAGAAGATGGCTAATCTAAAAGAGGTAAAAACTAGAGAATAATCAAAATGTCTACAACTTGTTTTTTTACCCTAAAAAAGATAAGGTGCTATTTATATGGGTTACAAATGAGGTAAACAAAGGACACCCTTCTAAGGAGTGTTGGGCCTAAAATAGAAATTGAGCCCTTGAGTTTTGTCTTGTCTCGAAATTCAAATTCTGAGCTTCTTTTTAAGGGGCTCGATCGAGCCATCCACTTAAGAGTGAGGGCTCGATCGAGCCTTATGCCTTGAAGAAACTTCTGGACAGCTTTGTACATAGGGCTCGATCGAGCCTTCCTTCATAAGTGAAGGGCTTGATCGAGCCCCTCCTTTAAACGCCCATATCTTGCTCGTTTCTTCGCTCTTTCAACTCGCTCCTATTCCGATACTTGATTTCTTCATTCTTTAAGCCCAAAACACTTCGCATTGCTTCATTTTACCTGAAACGCTACTACACAAAATAAGCACACCAATACGGGGAAAAAGCGCTTCAAAGTATACTAAAAACAAGCGAAAAAAACTCCTAAACATAGGTGTAAAATGCACCTATCAAACCTCCTCACACTTACCCTTTGCTTGTCCCCAAGCAAGAAATGAATCTCACTATCAAAACAACATTAACAACCTTGGTGATTATGAACTCATGTCAACAACCGAACTCCCAATCAATGAAGACACAAATACAATCATCTAGTATTATCAACCACAAGCGATGCAAACAAATGAGGAATGCAATTATAATGACATAGTCCAATGACATTGAGAATACTATCGATATGGCATCATGTCAAGCAATCTCGAAGTTACAATCATCTACGGGACATGCACACATTGGTCCACGAGAAATGGCAATTCATGGCATATTGTTCATAGACATCAAGCAAAAGCAATTTAATTCTCACAAGATGGCACTCCAACACTCAAGTGTTTCGGGTAAACAATTAGGCTCACTACATGCAAAATTTCACCATAAGCTTGCTCTTAGTCCCGAACTCCACTACTTGATTCGGTAATCAACAACTATCATATGGACTTGTGTAAGGGTTGTAGCTTGGCTAGGGGTTATGGGTAGGAAAATTTGGATAATTGGCTAAAACTTGACTTGAACAACTAACTTATAATGCACTTTTTGACCTAGCTCGGATTTTTCCACACTTGTGAACTTTTTTTTTATTATGACTTTATTCACACCAATTTTTTTTTTTCCTTTTCTTTCTTCTTTTTTTTGATTTTCTTTTTCTTAAGGCACATTTTCTTTTTAGAGCACTTTCACATTTTCTTCCTAATCATCAAGCTAGTGTCACAACTTTTCAATATTAAGTTATTCAAGTCAAATTTGGGTGTTTAAGAGGTAAATTGTTGAAGGATAATGGTGTATAATTGGTGTGTATCAAGGAAGGGTTTAGGCTCAAATGGTGAATTCTAAGGGTGAAGGGTAGGCTTTTAAAGTGGTCTTATTCGAAAATGGGGTTAGTCCTAATGCCATACTCATTTCGCTATTGACACTCAACCATATAGTCTCGAACGGACACCAAGCAAGTTCTAGGAATTAGCAAGCAAACGACACTCATCAAAAATAATTAGGCTCAATCAAACACTCAAATAAAGGTGGTGTCATGCCAAATACTTAATTCCTATGAACACATGCCAATCATGCTTTTAAATTTCAAAATGGCACCAATTTTTACAATTTAAAGCACATATCATGCATCCGCATTAAGTAGCTCCGAAAATTGCCAAAATCACAACAACCAACTAATTGAATTCACCTTAATCACATTGAAAAATGTCATACAAATTGCATTTCATTAAGCAAGCATCAACATTTGATTGATTAAACTAGAAAACACACTTGATGACTTCATTGATCGGGAAATACATTAGTTGACAAATTCCAAAAGTACACCAAGGCCACTAATCATGCTTTCAACAAACTAAAGCCAAAGATTTCGTGCTTAAGGTGACTCAAAACAACCCAAAATAAATAGCACAAACACTAAAAACAAACTTAAAATAAACGAAAGCATAAAACATAAGAAAAACATAAAAGCAAGATACAATTTCACAACCAACCCTCCTCACACTATTTCTAGCTTAGTCCCGAAGCATGAAATAGAGAAAAAATAAAGCGTGAAATTGAATAAGAAAGAGTTGGAGAAATCAAATCTTGCTAATCGAATGCCGGGGGTTCCGGAGATGGTATGGGCGATGGGTAGCATGGCCCGCCTTGGGCGTTGAGATAATCCCTCAATTTCTCCTCTTGCCTTCTTTGCCTAGCCCGAAGGTATTTCATCATATACCTTTGTTCCTTCATGAATTGGCGTTGTTCCGCCTCAAAGTCACTCGGGGCTTGTTGATGACTAGCTTGGGCCCCTTGGAACTCGGTTTCGGGCCAATTCTCCCATTCGGCACCTTGCTCTTCTCCTTGAGCGCTAGTCTCCGCTACACCCTTGTCTCTCCTCCGCACTTGTTCTTTTTGAGGCCTTTGCCTCGGCGCCTCAACTTCTTGCTCTTGTTCTTGCTCGGTGTCTACTTCGGCGTCTTCTTCTTCATCACTCGGTGATGGAGGTCGAGCACCATGTCGACTCACATAAGCGGCTCTTCGATAGTAAGGCACAATTTCTCCTTTTTTGACATATGAAGCCGCCCGCAAGTGCTCCATGTTGATCATTTTCGGCTTTTCCCACTTGTAGTCACCGAATTCCAACGTCTCTCTCTTTGCTAGCATAGTGACAAACCACCCAAAACCAATCTTCTTCGTACTTAGCTCCGGTATTTCACCAATATTGCGCATGAGCCTATACGCCGAATTAACTCGGTATGCTTCCACCTCCGGGTGTAACATGGCGTTGAAAGCCAAAAGATCCTCCTTAGCCAACTTGCTATATTCATTTCGACCACAAAAAGTGTGACCGTACCATTTGAGGACTACCACATGTGCGTAATCCATCACTTCGTTGGTCTTGGAGGTGTTTGAGTTGTAATGATCCAACCCGGAGAGTTCCTTCCAAATGGCGTGCTCATCAAAACCGACCCCCAGAATGCATTTCAAACCTTCATCGCTCATTTTGAAATCCCATGTCAACTCATCCAATTCATAATGAGCTTGCCTCCCACCCAATCGAAACTCAAACTCGGTAAGCGATTCTCCACTTGTTTTCAAAGTTGTGAAAAACTCATAAATGAGAGCTTCACAATAGTCATGAGGGAGTTGTGCCAATTCAAGCAAGTCTAAGCGCCAAAGAAGCCTCTTCACCATAGCTTCAATCCCCAATTTCTTCATGGTTTCCCAATCAATTTGGAATGGCTTTGTGATACCTCTTGCTTTGAGTTTCTCATAGAGCAAGCCTTCCTCTTCGGAACGGATTTGAAAAGGTGCATTGAAACGTCTTGTGAGAGATGCCGGAGTGTTAACCCCTACTTCTCTTGCTCCGGAGGCGGTAGTTTTCCGGCGAGAACGAATGGTGGTGGTGCGTGGAGCTTGTTCTTGAGGTGGTGGATTTTTAGCGGACTTGGATGATTGCCCGGATTTTCCCATTAGAAGAGTAAGGAAAAGGGTGTTTGAAAGTGTGGTTAGATTTGAGTTTCGCCGGAGGATGGTGGGGGTAAGGTGGTGGCCGAAATTTTTGAAGAAGAGAAGGAAAGCTATGGAGTTTTCTAAATGGGGTAAAAAGAATGAGGAAGAAGATGAATGAATGTGGACATTTATGGCAAAAATGAGGGGGAAACACCTTTGATTTTGAATTTTGAATTTGAAAGCTTAAAATGAAGCCACCTCACCCATCCATGTGATTTGTGTTTTCTTTTAATGGCTTGAGATCATGCCACATCATCAATCCAAACCTCCATCTTTGAACCAATCAAAATAAAACAATCCCATTCTTCCTTAATTGGCTTGGCTCAATCGAGCCCTTGAATTTTAGTGGAGGGCTCGATCGAGCCCTATGTGGGAAAAAATCCCTGCTTCCATTTACAAAGGGGGCTCGATCGAGCCCTTCACTTAAGAAGGAGGGCTCGATCGAGCCCTATGTGTAAAAGGGGGCAGAAAAGTTTTCCTTTCCACTTGATTCCTACACACCAAAAACGAAACATACCCGGTATCAAATCGAACATAAATAACAAAAAGAACAACACAAAAACACAAGATTAAAAGATAAGAACATAAAATAAAAGGTAGAAAATCGAACCTCTCGGGAATGCCTCCCGAGTGCGCTTGTTTAAAGTCGAAAGCTCGACTATCTTGCGGTGAATTCAAGTAGGAGTGGTGAACGAAACTTCATCTTCCACCCGATTGGTCAATGGCCCAAGATATGGCTTGTATCTTTGTCCGTTGACCTTGAAGGTCTCACCCTTAGAATTCTCCAATTCTACCGCACCGTGATTTGCCATGTTTCGGATTTTAAACGGGCCACTCCAACGGGACTTAAGCTTTCCCGGAAACAACCGCAAACGAGAGTTATAGAGAAGGACAAATGAACCAACCTCTAGCACCTTGGGGGCAATATGGGCGTCATGCCATTGCTTCATTTTTTCTTTGTAAAGCTTGGCATTTTCATATGCCATGAATCGGAATTCATCCAGCTCATTCAATTGAAGCAATCTCTTTTCCTCCGCCTTCTTGAAGTCAAAGTTTAACTTCTTAATAGCCCAATACGCTCTATGCTCAAGCTCTAGAGGAAGATGACACGCCTTCCCATAAACAATACGGAATGGTGACATACCGAGTGGAGTCTTGTAGGCCGTCCGATATGCCCACAATGCGTCATCCAACTTCAAGGACCAATCTTTCCGGGATCCGTTTACCGTTTTCTCCAAAATTCTTTTCAACTCTCGGTTGGAAACTTCTACTTGGCCACTAGTTTGGGGATGATACGGGGTGGCGACCCGGTGATGCACATTGTACTTCCTCATGAGAGCTTGAAATTGCCGATTGCAAAAATGCGAACCGCCATCACTAATGACCACTCTAGGGGTCCCAAACCGATTCACTAGCCGCTTAAGAAAACTCAATACCACTTTAGCATCGTTAGTGGGCAAAGCCTCCGCTTCTACCCATTTTGACACATAATCCACACATACCAAAATGTATTGGTTTTTGAATGATACCGGAAAAGGCCCCATGAAATCAATACCCCATACATCAAATATCTCCACTTCTTGAACCGAGGTCAAAGGCATCTCGTCTCTTTTTGATATGTTGCCTACACGTTGACACCTATCACAATGGTCAACAAACTCTTTGGCATCACGAAATAAGGTTGGCCAAAAGAACCCGCTCTCAAGAACTCTAGCGGCGGTTCTTGCCGAACCATAATGTCCGGTCTCATGACATGAACTCAAAATGGGCATCATTTCTCCCAAAGCCACACATCGTCTCAACATCCCATCCCCACATATTTTAAACAAGAAAGGTTCATCCCACAAGTACCTTTTAACATCGGATAAGAACTTCTTCTTTTTGTGAGATGTCAAGTCCGGAGGCATGACTCCCGAGGAGAGGTAGTTTGCAAAATCGGCATACCATGGTGTCTCCACTTCCCGAATCATCATAAGTGTTTCATCCGGAAAACACTCCTTGATATCCTCACCGATTGGAATTGGTTCCGGAATTTCGAATCTCGAAAGGTGGTCCGCTACCACATTCTCCGTACCTTTCTTGTCTCGGATTTCTACATCGAATTCTTGCATGAGAAGAATCCACCGAATGAGCCTTGGCTTGGCATCTTGCTTAGTGAATAGATACCGTAAAGCGGCATGGTCGGTGTATATGATGCATTTCGACCCAAGCAAATATTGTCTAAACTTGTCGAGGGCAAAGACAACCGCCAACATCTCCTTTTCGGTAGTGGTATAGTTGAGTTGTGCTCCCGCCATAGTTCGACTAGCATAGTAGATCACATGCACCCGCTTGTCCTTTCGTTGCCCCAACACGCAACCCAATGCTTGGTCACTAGCGTCACACATTAGCTCAAAAGGTAAACTCCAATCCGGAGATGAGATAATGGGAGCGGTCACGAGTGCCTCCTTTAGCTTCTCAAAAGCACCTTGACATTCCGTTGTGAAGTCAAACGGCGCATCTTTTACTAGCAAACTTGTCAAAGGCCGTGCGATAGATGAAAAATCCTTAATGAATCGCCGGTAAAAACCCGCATGGCCCAAAAATGCCCGAACTCCTTTAACCGTAGCCGGAGCGACGAATTTTTCAATAACCGCCGTCTTTGCCCTATCCACTTCAATTCCCGCCTCCGATATCCTATGCCCGAGTACAATGCCTTCATCCACCATAAAATGGCATTTTTCCCAATTTAGCACCAAGTTTGTCTCCACACATCTTGCTAAAACCCGCCTTAAGTTCGCTAAGCAACCATCGAACGAATCGCCAAACACGGAGAAATCGTCCATGAACACCTCCATTATATCCTCAATCATGTCGTTAAAAATAGAGGTCATACATCTTTGAAATGTGGCGGGTGCGTTGCATAGTCCGAAGGGCATTCGCCGATACGCAAAGGTACCGTAGGGGCATGTGAAGGTCGTCTTCTCTTGATCTTCCAGGAGGATTAATATTTGATTGTAACCGGAGTACCCATCAAGGAAACAATAAAACTTGTGTCCCGCTACCCTTTATAACATTTGATCGATAAATGGTAGCGGAAAGTGATCCTTTCGGGTTACCTCGTTGAGCCAACCGGTTACCGTCCGTGTGGAGATTTGCTCTCCTTTTTCATTTTCCACCATTGTCATACCTCCCTTTTTAGGTACACATTGAATGGGGCTAACCCACTCACTATCCGAAATTGGATAAATTATTCCGGCATCGAGGAGCTTGACGATCTCTTTGTGCACTACCTCCTTCATATTCGGATTTAACCTTCGTTGCCTTTGAGTTGACTTCTTTGACTCGTCTTCGAGATTAATCTTATGCATCACAATTTGAGGACTTATTCCGCGAATGTCGGAGATTTGCCACCATTGCTAACACGTGCTCTTTCACTACTTGCACAACCTTCATTTCTTGATCCTTAGAAAGCTTATTTGAGATGATTATCAGCAAGGTCTCATTTTCCCCAACAAAAGTATACCGAAGGTGTGGCGGAAGCGGCTTCATTTCAACCTTAGGGGGCAACTCCGAAGATGGTGGAGTCACACCATTGCTCTTGTTTAAACTTTCCGGCTTCGGTTCATCCTCTCTAGTATATTCATCATCCCCCGACCCGGAATGAAACGAGACTTGAGAAATGTGTTGAGAAAAAATTTCTGCCCCCTTTAACTCATGGGGCTCGATCGAGCCTTTCATTAAAAGGGAGGGCTCGATCGAGCCCTTAGTGTTAAAGGAAGCAGGGATGTTTTCCTTTGAGAAGCTTGACAACTCAAAATTTTCAGAAATTTCCCCCTTTGCTTGATTCAACACTTGCACATTTTTTTGAAGTTGTTCTTGCACAATTTCATCAATCAAGTCTATCCTCATGCAATCCTCCTCCTCGATGGCATTCCGCATCACTCTCTTCATATTAAACTCCACACTTTCCTCATCAATTCTCAAGGTGAGCTTGCCGGCATGAACATCGATGAGAGCACGCCCGGTATTCATAAAAGGGCGACCAAGGATCATAGGACATTCTTTATCCACCGCATAGTCTAAGATCACAAAATCCACCGGAAAGATGAATTTATCCACTTTAACGAGTACGTCTTCCACTATCCCATACAGCTTTTTGAGAGAGTGATCGGCAAGTTGCAATACCATCGAGGTGCGCTTTACCGGTTGATCACCAAACAAAGACCTAAAAAGAAACAATGGCATCAAGTTAATACTTTCCCCAAGATCACACAAACAATTTATAGCATTCATATTTCCTATGGTGCAAGGTATAGAAAAACTCCCTGGATCTTTAAGCTTTATCGGTAAGTTGCTTTGGATTATGGAACTACAATGCTCCGTGAGCGGTATTGTCCCACCTTGCTCCCAACTACGCTTGTTCATAATTATGTCTTTCAAGAATTTTGCATATTGGGGCATCTCCCGAAGTGCATCCGCCAAGCTTAGATTGATTTGCAATTTCTTGAAAATCTCAAGGAACTTGTGAAATTTTTCGTTCCCTTGAGCTTTCCTTAACCGGCTTGGGAATGAAACCGGTGCTACAAACGGTGGCGGCGGTGGTGGCCTCACATAGGGCTCTTCAACCTCGATAACCACTTCCTCACATTCCATTGGTAGTTCTTGGCTTGAGCTTGTTACATCAACAATCACTTGAGGCTCATCCTCTTCAACAACATGCTTCTTCCCATTGGCTTTCTCAAGGTTTCTCCCGCTTCGGAGCTCTACCGCCTTAACTTGCTCTCTAGGGTTGTTTTCCGTAGTGGATGGCAACCCTCCTTGAGGTCTTCCTTGAAGCGAAATCGCCATTTGAGAAATTTGAGTTTCCAAATGATGGATAGTAGAAGCTTGATTCTTCTCCCTTTGCTCCATTTTCTCTAACTTCTCTAGTACCTTGGAAAGCACATTTCCCTCATCCGTATTCTTTTGTGGTTGGAATCCCGGAGGGTGTTGAGGTCTACCACCATAGTTGTTTCCTTGCCCTTGATGGTTATGATAAGGGCCTTGATAAGGACCTTGTTGTTGGGGCCTATTTCCTCCTTGAAAACTAGGACCCGCTTGTTGATTTGCTTGCACATTGCCTTGGCCCTCTTGATTCCTCCATCCGAAGTTAGGATGGCTTCTCCACCCCGGATTATAGGTATTCGAGTAAGGATCATTCCCTTGGCGTTGACCTCCCACATAATTCACTTGTTCGCTCCAAGTTTGACCCGTGGCATAGCACTCATTACTTCCATGATTGAAATCTCCACAATGCTCACAACCTACTTGGACATACGCAACCGGAGCATTCCGTGGAGCCACTTGCTTCTTCAAGGCATCAACTTGACTTTGCAAAGAGGCATTCATAGCTTTCATTGCTTCAAACTCCTTGGATTGATCAAGCGTCATTAATGCCTTTTGAGCCGGTGGTCTTCTCCTTTCCGAGGACCAAGTGCTACTCACCATAGCCAATTTTTCAATCAACTCATTAGCCTCATCAAGCGTCTTTTGCATCAAAGAACCTCCCGCGGCCGAATCAATGGTAGATCTTATAATCTCACCCAAACCATTATAGAATATTTGAAGCACATGCTCCCTTACAAGTCGATGATGAGGTACGTGCCTTTGGAGATCCTTGAACCTCTCCCAAGTTTCATAGAGAGATTCCCCCTCATATTGGTAATAATCAATGATGTCCTTTGTCAACTTTGCGGTTCTCCCCATCGAAAAGTACTTATGAAGGAAAGCTTGAGCAAGATCCCGCCAATTGTGGATTGATGCATTAGGTAGTGATCGAAGCCACAAGCTAGCTTTATCTCTTAGTGAGAACGAAAACATCCGAAGCTTGATTTGATCGGAGGTGACATTATGGAGCTTGAATGTGTCCAACACTCCCAAGAACTTGGCTATGTGTTCATTCGGATCCTCACTTGGTAACCCAAAGAATTGGCACCGATTCTCTAGGAGTTGAATTGTGCTAGGCTTGATCTCAAAAGTAGCCGCGGTGACCGGTCTTGCAAAGCACCCATAAGTAGCATTATCCACATCCGGGAGGAAGAAATCCCCCAAAGTTTGTCTTTGTGCTTGATGGCCTTGAACTTGAGGGTGATTGTCCCCTTGTTGCTCTTGCCGATTTCTCTCATCGAGTGGAGGAGGTGGATGTTGCCTCACTCCATCGTCTTGAGGGTGATAATGCTCCTCCTCATAGTTATCATCCCTATGTTCCATGATAACGGGTATACGATTCTCCCTTCTCACACTTCTTTCAAATCTCCCGAGGTTGTCTTGAAACGGTTCTAGCGGAAGATTGGCCCTTCGTGTATTGTGCATACACTATAGTTGATCTCCTACACAAACAACATCAAGCAAACCACGCGTAAATCCGGAAAGAAGCAAAAACAACAAAAGTGATAAAAAAACAGAAAATAGAGCTAACTCGACCGAACAATAACTAATTTCAATCAATCAATAAACACTCGTCACTCCCCGGCAACGGCGCCAAAAACTTGTTGAACAAAAAGCGCAACTTGTAATAATCCGGAAGTCGGAATCGATCCCACGAGGAGTGAATTTAGAGCGATCGATGAGAATGAAATTTAGTTGCGATTCAATTCGTTTAGCACAACAAATAATTGAAGGTTCAAGTAACCAATTTACTAACTCAGAATTCAACTAACATGAAATTGCGATTTAAACAAGTAAAGAGAATTAATTATCAAGAATCTAATTCAATAAAAGGGGAAAGTCAAGGAGTTAGTAATCCAACCTAGGTTATGCAATTATGATTGGTCAAAGTGTAAACTACTAAGGACCGAGCGAGGCCTAAAACGTCATTCCCGCTCTCTCGAGCCTCAAGGAATGCCAAAACCGCTATCTAATCATTCAATCACACCAAGCTCACTCTCGTGTTACAAGGCAAACTAAATCAATATCAAACGATTAATCAATCCGCTCCAAGGTCACCTAGGTTCAAGCCCACTCTCGTGGAGCTCTAAAATCTAGGTTTTCTAACCTAAAGGTCGATCTAATCAACCACCTCTCGGTGTGTCAATCAAACTATAACATTGATTAAGGTAGCTAATCCTAATAAAGCAATGAGTAATAGGAAAGAAACATGAGCATACAACACTACGGACCAACCAATCAATCAAACCCCTAAGTTATCATACTAACCCCCTAACAAGGGGGATTTAGCTACTCATATTTAGATTAACACAAACAATTAAGGAATGAGAAAAGTAGAACATTAAAGTAAGAAGAATTACCTTGATTAAATAAGTAGAACAAAAATAACCATAAAGATAATGAAGATTCACAATAAGTAGCTTGTAATAAAAATGAAGATCTTGTTCTCATAAAGCAAATAAAACTTGCATCAAGCTCCAACAATGGAGGAATCTCCAAGGAGAAGATCGCTAATCTAAAAGAGGTAAAAACTAGAAAATAATCAAAATGTCTACAACTTGTTTTTTTACCCTAAAAAAGATAAGGTGCTATTTATATGGGTTACAAATGAGGTAAACAAAGGACACCCTTCTAAGGAGTGTTGGGCCTAAAATAGAAATTGAGCCCTTGAGTTTTGTCTTGTCTCGAAATTCAAATTCTGAGCTTCTTTTTAAGGGGCTCGATCGAGCCATCCACTTAAGAGTGAGGGCTCGATCGAGCCTTATGCCTTGAAGAAACTTCTGGACAGCTTTGTACATAGGGCTCGATCGAGCCTTCCTTCATAAGTGAAGGGCTCGATCGAGCCCCTCCTTTAAACGCCCATATCTTGCTCGTTTCTTCGCTCTTTCAACTCGCTCCTGTTCCGATACTTGATTTCTTCATTCTTTAAGCCCAAAACACTTCGCATTGCTTCATTTTACCTGAAACGCTACTACACAAAATAAGCACACCAATACGGGGAAAAAGCGCTTCAAAGTATACTAAAAACAAGCAAAAACAACTCCTAAACATAGGTGTAAAATGCACCTATCATCTGCAGTCCCCAAAACTGCTCAGGGAGGGAAGTACTTTACTAGAAAACATCAAATTAGCGACGGATTTTAGTGACAGAACTAAAATCCGTCGCTAATTTAACTTATTTGCGACGGATTTTAGTGACAGAACTAAAATCCGTCGCTAATTTAACTTATTTGCGACGGAATTAACGACCTAAAACATATCGGTCGTTAAACCGTCAGAATTCATGGCGGGAGTGTTCCCGCCAGGTTAGCGACGGGTATTTGGTCTCCAGTCCGTCGCGAACTTGGCTGTAATTTGGAGGGAAAAGGGAGCGCCAAAATTTGGCTAAACATTTGCGACGGATGTCAACTTTCCGTCGTTAATGTTTAGTCCAGACTAAAACGCCGCGTTCAGGGTAGCTATTTAGCGACGGAATGGAAATTTCGTCGCTAAATACATTGCCCTGAACGCAACGTTTCATTTAACACTGATTTAGCGACGGAAATAAGATCCGTCGCTAAATCAGTGTTAAATTGAAACGCTGCGCCTTCTTCCCCCTTTCTTCTTTCTTTCTGATTTTTTTTGTAACCGCCGCCGTTCAGTTTGCCCTCCCCCGTTGCCGCCCACCACCGCCGTTCAGTTCCCCTCCCCCCATTGCTGCCACCACCGCCGTCAGTTTCCCTCCCCCTTGCTGCCACCTCCGCCGTCAGTTTCCCTCCCCCTTGCGCTGCCACCACCGGTGTTCCCCCTTCCCCTTGCTGCCACCGCCGTCCTCTTCTCCCACCTGCAACCGCCTCTCCCTTTTTCCCACTGCCACCGTTGTCAGTTTCCAGGTAAGTTTTTTTTTTAATTTATAATTTGTTATTTATTATTTATTATATATTGTAATTTATAATTTAAATTTATTATTTTATTTACAGCCTCTCCGCTGCCTCCGCCTCCGCTGCCCCGCCGAATTTCGCTGCGTCCGGTAAGTTTCAGTTTTAATTTTTATTATTTTATTTATTAATTAATTAGATTATTTGATTAGTTGTTAATTAGATAACTCGTAATAATTTAGGTTGCGAATTAAACAATTAGGTTAGTTAATGAATAATTAGTTAGTATAAAATATTGTTAATTAAATTTAAGTATTTTAATTATTTGTTAGATATATTAATTTACTAATTAGTTTAATTTAGGGTATAATATATGTTTAATTTAGTTTATTACTTTCATTAATTATGAATAGAGTTTAATAGAATAATTTAATTTGATTTATTAGTTAATCTTTGTTAATATAATATGTTTTAATTTATTGTTATAATTATTTATAAAATTAGGATATATTCGATTAACTAATTAACTACGTATTTTAATTAATTTGAGGTATAATTGGTTAAGTAATGTAATTTTTAGGTATAGTTGGTTAATAAGTGTAATTTAGGCTAGCTAGTTAGTGTAATTATCGTTATAAATGTTAATTTCGCTATGAGAGGATTGATTGTTTGTTTGTATATTGTAAATAGCTTGCAGGACTTCCCTGAAAAATGGGCGATGCTCTATTTTTATGGGAAGTGCTGCCAATTGTTTTTCAAAAAATTAATATTTATTTACATAATAATAAAGTATTGAAACTAATTACCTGATAGGTTTGATAGCTGTCGATTGTTTGCATCGCTCCAAGATTTCACATATTTAGTTATCTGTTGCGGTTCTGCTCTGCAACAAGTAAGTACTATTTTTATTTTATTATTTTTTTTTTCATTTAATTAACAGTCAAATTATTCAACTTAAATTGAACTCGATTATTCCCACCAAATAAAATCGTAAACCTAGCCGTAGAGTTTCCGTCCCGTGTGTTCAAGAGATTGAACGACACAGGATTGTACAGTTTGTACAGTTCGCAAAACTGGCCCTCCCGTAACCCGATCACGAAAACCATATATGTCTAGTGGCGATATAAAAATATTAAGTTGTTTTCCAGCGTTTGTTCTCCGGGTGGATGTATAGTATATGTTCTGTAACGCTTATTCCTCGCGGAATATATAATTAGCGTTACACCACATATATTAAATATCGCACTGAAGGAGAACGACGCCGGAAGGCTGCCGAATATTTTCTCCGTTGCAAGGCATATATCGTGGCCGAGTTAAGGGGCGCCAGTTTTGCGAATGGGATAGGTCCATACCTTTAAAACGTCAATTACATTGACTTTGCTATTTCCGAGCGAAAACCCCTCCTAATTATCTGTGCTACAGAAATGGATACAGACTGAAGTTGGATGTATAGACGGCTCCAGGGCGGGTTGCTATACCCAGGCTTTACCGAGCGCGTGCTGGAGTTTGTTAATTTTGCTTTACGCCATCCCACGTGTATGAGTGGGCCCGAGATTAAATGCCCTCGTCCTAGGACAAGATGTAAAAATGCGAGTTATCGAGACGTCGAAACGGTGAAACTACACATTCTGCAGAAAGGGTTTGTGGCAGATTATGAAGTGTGGGTTTTTCATGGGGAGGGAAATGTTTTAAATCCCCGTCCCGTTGCACAGCTACCGAAGTATGACGTTGACATGGAAAACGAGGGGGGAGACGACTTCAGCTCTGTTCAGAGAATGGTTATCGATGCTGCCGGGCCAGAAGTAGTGTTCACGGAGGAGGAACCGAATAACGAAGCTAAACATTTTTATGATATGATGCGTGCGGCCAAAGAACCTGTATGCCCCAGTAATAGCAAACACTCTCCGTTGTCTGCGGCTGTTAAAATGTTGGACTTCAAATGTCGTCATAGTGGGTCAGTATCTTTAGTAGATGATGTGACCGAATTTATACAAGAGTTGCTCCCAGAGGAGAACAAGATGCCAAAGAACTTTGCCGAAATAAAGAAGATGGTTAGAGGTCTTGGGTTGCCGGTCAAAGTTATCGATTGCTGTTTGCGCAACTGCATGATTTACTGGGGGTCAGACACGGATTTATCGCGATGCAAAATTTGCGATCACGAACGGTGGAAACCGCCCCCTAAAGGAAATTCTGTAAAAAGACGATTTAACGTCCCTTATAGGAAAATGTTTTATTTTCCTATAACTCCGAGACTGCAGAGATTGTACGCTTCTAAAGCTACCGCCAAGCATATGACGTGGCACGCATAACACGAAATGGTTGATGGAAAGATGTGTCACCCGTCAGACTTCCCGGCATGGAAACATTTAAGTGAATTGTATACAGAGTTTGCAGAAGAAGTTCGAAATATCAGACTAGGCCTGTGTACTGATGGGTTTCAACCATTCGGGGCCTTCGGGCAGAATTATTCATCATGGCCAGTAATTTTGACACCCTATAATCTCCCCCCCAGGGATGTGTATGAAAGATGAGTTCATGTTTTTAACTATTATTGTCCCTGAGCCTCGAAATCCTAAACACCAAATGGATATTTTCCTGCAGCCGTTGATAGCTGAGTTGAACTAACTGTGGGAATTTGGAGTGCAGACATTCGACGTTCACAGGCGACAAAATTTCCAAATGAAAGCGGCACTTATGTGGACGATTAATGATTTCCCCGCTTATTCTATGTTATCTGGCTGGAGCACATCTGGAAGACTGGCTTGCCGACACTGCATGGAAAATACGGAAGCTTTCACGCTTAAAGGGAGTAGAAAACAGTCGTGGTTTGATTGCGACAAAAAGTTCTTGCCTCGTGGTCACATGTACCGTCGTAATACTACTGATTTCCGAAAAGGAAAAAGCTTAAATAAAGAATTCGGACAGCCAAAAACCGGAGAAGAATTGTTGGCAGAGGTGGACCGTTTGGGGTTTATGAAGGCATATGAAATTGGGGCTGAGATAAATAATGCGGCGAAGTCGACAGATTATGGTTGGAATAAAAAAAGCATCTTCTGGGATTTGCCGTATTGGAAAACGAATCTGGTTCGTCACAATCTCGATGTCATGCACATTGAGAAAAACGTATTTGATAACATTTTCAATACTGTACTAAATGTTCTCGGGAAAACAAAAGACCATGCAAAATCTAGAGAAGAGTTGAATGACATATGTGATCGGCTTGCGTTAGCAAAAGATCCGGTTACTGGGAGATTTCCTAAGGCGATGTATGCGACATGGACGGAAAAAAGGCTTTACTTGAGTGGATTAAGTTGATAAAGTTTCCAGATGGTTACGCGTCCAACTTGTCCAGATGTGTCGATACAATCGGTTTGAAAATGCATGGAATGAAAAGTCACGACTGCCACATTTTTATGCAAAGACTCCTACCAATCGCGTTCCGTGAGCTATTACCGAAGGAAGTATGGGAGCCCTTAACAGAGCTGAGTATCTTCTTTCGTGAGTTAACCTCCACGTCTCTAACAGAGAAAGATCTTGATCGTATGAGGCTAGAAATTCCAAAGATATTGTGCAAGCTGGAGCGTATTTTTCCGCCGAGCTTTTTTGACTCCATGGAACATCTTCCCGTACATCTACCGTATGCAGCTACGATGGCAGGTCCATTTCAATATCGCTGGATGTATCCATTTGAAGGTAATATTACTGAAGTTTCTCAATTATGTGTATCAGTTTATGCACATATAATGTTTACTAACTATGTCATGTCGAATCAGATATTTTGAGAAAACTGAAAAAAAAAGTCGGTAATAAAGGGAGGGTGGAAGGAAGCATCAGTAGCGGATACTTGAATGAAGAAACCGCAATATTTGCAGCTTATTTCTTTTCAGAAGGTGACCCAATGATGCCCGAGCGGCTGCAAAGGAATGAAGTTTGTGACATTGAAGTCGACGACGATGTTGACCAGACTATCTGTTTTCAAGCCGCATGGGGAATCAGTGGGTGCTTGCCGCAAGAGATATCTTGAAGAAGCTGAGATTGTTGCTGCCCGGACATATGTTCTGTTGAATTGTTTACAGAGAGTAAGCTTTAATACAGCTGTCAATGTAATTAACAAAATGATTCAGTTTGTAATTAATGTTTTCTTCTTAACTAAAGGGTTTTCGAGGGCGAGTTGCGTAGAGGAAACCCCGAAATCAGCACCTTACAAATTGAAGCAAAGTTCGAGAGTGACTTTGCCTACTGGTTCCAACAATATGTAAGTATTTTACAAATTATATTTCAATTCTTTCAATAAAAAGTCTCGATTTATAATACACTTTTACGCTACAGGTGCAAGATCCAACTGTCTGTACCAATCCCTTCATTCTTAGTCTCGCTAAAGGACATCTTAGATCAGTCAGAACATTTAAGGGGTATCGTGTAAACGGATATAAGTTTCAGACTCAAGCTTTTGGGGAGGAACAACTTACGATGAATAGTGGAGTCTGCGTGAAGGGAACTCAATATGTCGATAGCGAAAATGAATTTTATGGAATTCTGACCGACATAATTGAGTTAGAGTATCCGGCGCTTCCAATGAAGACGACTGTCTTATTTAAATGCGAGTGGTTCGACCCAGTTCATAATTCCGGCACAATTAGTAACAAAAAATATAACATGGTGGATATTAATAACAGAAAGAGATACAATAAGTATGAACCATTCATCTTAGCCGAACAGGCCGACCAATTTCATTACCTTCCATATCCGAATAAAAGAAGGGATAAATTAAATTGGTGGGCAGTTTGCAGAATAAAGGCGCGATCAGAACTTGACATGCCCAAGGGGATTATCTCGGCCTTTCAAGATGAGATAGAAGAAAATCCTCTCGTTGTTGCAACGGACGAAAATACGACATGTTTGGCTGATCAAAATGGAGAAGCTGATGAAGATGCGTTGTTCGTGCCTCCTGAAGAAGAAACAGAATTAGATGAGTTCATCGCATCCTCATCAGACGAAGATGAAAGCGAAGAACTTTAGTTGTGTACAGAAGATTTTATATATTACATTGTTTCTTAATTATATTTATGTTTCTTAATTATATTATTCAAGTGTACCTTTTGAATTTGAATTTATATTAATTATTAGTTATATGTTTCACGTATGGCTGTATAATTGTATTGTTATAATATGTTGTCTGGTTGTGGACAATTAAGCTTGACATGTTTACAGGTATGAGGGGAAGAGGCTCAGGCAGAGGTTCAGGCCGGGGATCAGGCCGAGGACGTGGACAGAGAGACCCTACCGAGTCTGATGCCGAGGCGCAGCAGCAGGGCAGGCTAAAGTACCTGTCCAGCCTCTGCAGCAGCGTGAGCCTGGCGAGCCACCAGCTATTCTGGACGACCAGGGTAGGGCGATGGTTCGCCCGGACCGTAGCAGGTTTGAGGATAAATTTTTTAATTTTTGTATATTGTAATATGTAATTAATATGTGTTGAAAATAACATTATGCTTATTAAATCACAGGACATTGTTGCTGGACTCTGGGCCTGTTTGTAGGGCTACACAGGACATTTTCAGACAATGCTGGTTTGAGACTGGATCAGCATGGCGCTTTCTGACAGCGGACTAGAGGGAGTTCTATTTTCAAGAATTTCAGGTAATTAAATTTTCAGTTTCATATATTTAAGTTGTGATTCTGTGGAAATGCTAACTCACAGCTCATGTTATTACTTTCGCAGAAAAAGTTATCAGACAGGTCATCAGACAGGTCTTCATGACCCACGCAGCCACTCGGTACAAAGACAATATCCATAAAATGAAGAAGTTGAAAGCTAAGCACACATATGTGAACCAGGAAATCTGGGAGGCCTGGAATGCTTTCTGGTACACAGAGAAAGAGAAGAAAAAGTCAGAGATAGCCCGGGCAAACCGAATGAGCGAGCCGGCAGGCGCTGGTACTGGACCTGTCCGCCATACCAGGGGATCTCGCTCCGCTATCAAGCATGTGGATGTGATGGTTTGTCTCTAAATTCAGTAATCAAATAACTTAATATAGTATTTGGTTTTATTTTAATACTAATGAAATTGTATTTTTCTGATAGGCTAAGGAGCTCGGCCGGGAGCTGACTGCAACGGAGCTGTACAGTCGACTTCACTCAACGAAGGCTGATAAGAGGCCGGTCGACAAGCGGGTCCAAGACATGACTGTAAGTCTTTATCACATTTGAAAGTTTATAAGTTGTGTAAATGTTTAAGTGTTGAAAATATTATACTTGTTAAATATATTAGGTTTAAATGTGAAATTATATAGGTTGTTTGGACTTAACGTTTTTGTAATTAGATTGAAAGTATTTGGTGGCTGTGTTATATATTGTATTTACTTGCAGGACTTCCCTGAATAATGGGTGATGCTGATATTGTAGCAGAAATGCTGCTGAAATTTTGTTAGAAATTAGGATTATCTAATTTTATATACTTTTTTATTTGTTACAAAACTAAATTGATATGTTTGATTTGTAACTGTTTTGTAGGATGCCATCGCTCAAAGGCTCGCTGCCGCGACACATTCGCAGACCGGAGAGGGTAGCTCTGCGAGTCCAGGTGAACGAGACCCAGCTGTTTCTAAACACTGAGGGCGTCAACAAGAAGCACCGGGTGTACGGCCTAGGTTCGGCGAGCAGCAGATATGCAGGCCCGAGCAGTAGGACGCAGCGAGGCAGCTCTTCCAGGACGTCGCATCAGACAGAAGAGGAGATCGATCGCCGTGTTCAGGCCGGCATTCAAGAGGGTCTGCGTGAGGTTGAGCAGAGGCTAGCAGAGAAGCAGAGACAGGAGTTGGCGGAGCAGCTGGCGGCTGTGTGGCGTGAGTAGCAGGAGAGCATGGCCCAACTTATCCGTGAGGAGATCGCGAGGATGATGCCTACTCTCCCTGCAGAGTATCGACCACAGTTCTCCCCTCCCCCGCCAGACGGCGGCGACACTACAAATTTGTATTCTTCTCCTAGTTTATTTTCCGAACAAATTGCGTGTTTTATCTTTCGGATGTTATATGTATACTTTAATATTACTTATATATATATTCAGTGTTTGTTTCAATTTATTGTGATTTATGAACGCAGTAACATTACTGTATTTAATAGGTGTAAAACAACAGGAATAAACAGAAAAATCGGCTGCAAACCGTAAAATTCTGCCAAAATCAGTAAAAACGGCGACAGATTTGTAACAAATAGCGACAGATTATCCGTCGCTATTTTGTGCCATTTCTGTCTCAAAAATGCCACAATTAGCGACGGATTGTGATCCGTCGCTAATATAGTATAATTAGCGACGAATTATCCGTCGCTAATTGTGCCATTTCTGAGACATATTTGTTACAAATCCGTCGCCATTTTGTCTCAAAATCGGTCTCAACAGGTTGACAAATAGCGACGGATATAACAAAATTAGCGACGGACACTCCGTCGCTAATTTTGCCACGGAATTGGAAAATGGTCGCAAAATTGTTTTGCGACCATTTGTCCGTCGCAATTCCGTTGCTAACCTATGTTACGGACGGAATATGGGCCAAACTAGTTTGGGTCCGTTTTTTGACCCCCCTACGCGTACCAGATGAACTTCAGGGAGATGAACTTCAGGGTTCAGGGTTCAGGGTTCAGGGTTCAGGGTTCTATTTATAATCATAGAAAAGTGATTTGATAAATAAATTATCGTTTTATCCCGTTTTTGGGACTTTTCTGCATTCCCCAAAATTGCTCAGGGAGGGGAATTTGGGCGCGTTTACTGACCCCCTACGTGTACCAGATGAAGTTGGAACCTAAGCGGAAGTTATCGATGGTGTTTCCGAAAATAAGAATGTTAAATTGGTTTGGTAATCAGATTAATTTAAGTTAGCGTTTTGATAGCCCGAAGTAGGCTAGAAAAAGGATTTTTGAAAAGTTGAGTTTAACTAGGAATTTTGTTAGCTCGATAAGTTATTTGTTATTCGGACAATGTTTCTAGTTGGGATTAAGTGATTTGATAAATAAATTATCGTTTTATCCCGTTTTTGGGACTTTTCTGCATTCCCCAAAATTGCTCAGGGAGGGGAATTTGGGCGCGTTTACTGACCCCCTACGTGTACCAGATGAAGTTGTAACCAAAGCGGAAGTTATCGATGGTATTTCCGAAAATAAGAATGTTCAATTGGTTTGGTAATCAGATTAATTTAAGTTAGCGTTTTGATAGCACAAAGTAGGCTAGAAAAGGGATTTTTGAAAAGTTGAGTTTAACTAGGAATTTTGTTAGCTCGATAAGTTATCGGTTATTCAGACAACGTTTCTAGTTGGGATTATTTAAAAAAATAAAAAAGTTATTTGATAAATTAATTATTGTTTTATCCCATTTTTGAGGCTTTTCTGCATTCCCCAAAACAGCTCAGGGAGGGGAGTTTGGGTGCGTTTTTTGACCCCTTGCGCGTACCGGATCAAGTTGGAACCTAAACGGAAGTTTTAGACAGTGTTGCAGAAAATTAAAATGTCTATTTAGTTTTGTAATCAGACTGTATTAAGTAAGTGGTTTGATAGTCCGAAATAGGATAGAAAAGGGATTTTTGAAAAGTTGTGTTTAACTAGGAATTTTGTTAGCTCGATAAATTATCGGTTATTCGGACAACGTCTCTAGTTGGGATTATTGAAAATCATATAAAAGTTATTTGATAAATTAATTATCGTTTTATCCTGTTTTTGGGGCTAGTCTGCATTCCCCAAAACAGCTCAGGGAGGAGAGTTTGGGTGTGTTTTTTGACCCCCTACGCGTACCAGATGAAGTTGGAACTTAAACGTAAGTTTTAGAAGGTGTTGAAAAAAATAAGAATATTCAATTATTTTGGTAATCAGACTGTTTTAAGTAAGCGTTTTGATAGCCCGAAGTAGGCTAGAAAAGGGATTTTTGAAAAGTTGAGTTTAACTAGGAATTTTGTCTCGATAAGTTATTTGTTATTCGGACAATGTTTCTAGTTGGGATTATTTATAATCATAGAAAAGTGATTTGATAAATAAATTATCGTTTTATCCCGTTTTTGGGACTTTTCTGCATTCCCCAAAATTGCTCAGGGAGGGGAATTTGGGCGCGTTTACTGACCCCCTACGTGTACCAGATGAAGTTGGAACCTAAGCGGAAGTTATCGATGGTGTTTTCGAAAATAAGAATGTTCAATTGGTTTGGTAATCAGATTAATTTAAGTTAGCGTTTTGATAGCCCGAAGTAGGCTAGAAAAGGGATTTTTGAAAAGTTGAGTTTAACTAGGAATTTTGTTAGCTCGATAAGTTATCGGTTATTCAGACAACGTTTCTAGTTGGGATTATTTAAAATAATAGAAAAGTTATTTGATAAATTAATAATTGTTTTATCCCATTTTTGGGTTTCTGCATTCCCCAAAACAGCTCAGGGAGGGGAGTTTGGGTGCGTTTTGTGACCCCTTGCGCGTACCGGATCAAGTTGGAACCTAAACGGAAGTTTTAGACAGTGTTGCAGACAATTAAAATGTCTATTTAGCTTTGTAATCAGACTTTTTTAAGTAAGTGGTTTGATAGTCCGAAATAGGATAGAAAAGGGATTTTTGAAAAGTTGTGTTTAACTAGGAATTTTGTTAGCTCGATAAACTATCGGTTATTCGGACAACGTCTCTAGTTGGGATTATTGAAAATCATATAAAAGTTATTTGATAAATTAATTATCGTTTTATCCTGTTTTTGGGGCTAGTCTGCATTCCCCAAAACAGCTCAGGGAGGAGAGTTTGGGTGTGTTTTTTGCCCCCTACGCGTACCGGATGAAGTTGGAACTTAAACGTAAGTATTAGAAGGTGTTGAAAAAATAAGAATATTCAATTATTTGGGTAATCAGACTGTTTTAAGTAAGCGTTTTGATAGCCCGAAGTAGGCTAGAAAAGGGATTTTTGAAAAGTTGAGTTTAACTAGGAATTTTGTCTCGATAAGTTATTTGTTATTCGGACAATGTTTCTAGTTGGGATTATTTATAATCATAGAAAAGTGATTTGACAAATACATTTCTGCATTCCCCAAAATTGGTCAGGGAGGGGAATTTGGGCGCGTTTACTGACCCCCTACGTGTACCAGATGAAGTTGGAACCTAAGCGGAAGTTATCGATGGTGTTTTCGAAAATAAGAATGTTCAATTGGTTTGGTAATCAGATTGATTTAAGTTAGCGTTTTGATAGCCCGAAGTAGGCTAGAAAAGGGATTTTTGAAAAGTTGAGTTTAACTAGGAATTTTGTTAGCTCGATAAGTTATCGGTTATTCAGACAACGTTTCTAGTTGGGATTATTTAAAATAATAGAAAATTTATTTGATAAATTAATTATTGTTTTATCCCATTTTTGGGGCTTTTCTGCATTCCCCAAAACAGCTCAGGGAGGGGAGTTTGGGTGCGTTTTTTGACCCCTTACGCGTACCGGATCAAGTTGAAACCTAAACAAAAGTTTTAGACAGTGTTGCATACCATTAAAATGTCTATTTAGTTTTGTAATCAGACTCTTTTAAGTAAGTGGTTTGATAGTCCGAAATAGGATAGAAAAGGGATTTTTGAAAAGTTGTGTTTAACTAGGAATTTTGTTAGCTCGATAAATTATCGGTTATTCGGACAACGTCTCTAGTTGGGATTATTGAAAATCATATAAAAGTTATTTGATAAATTAATTATCGTTTTATCCTGTTTTTGGGGCTAGTCTGCATTCCCCAAAACAGCTCAGGGAGGAGAGTTTGGGTGTGTTTTTTGACCCCCTACGGGTACCGGATGAAGTTGGAACTTAAATGTAAGTTTTAGAAGGTGTTGAAAAAATAAGCATATTCAATTATTTTGGTAATCAGACTGTTTTAAGTAAGCGTTTTGATAGCCCGAAGTAGGCTAGAAAAGGGATTTTTGAAAAGTTAAGTTTATCTAGGAATTTTGTTACCTCGATAAGTTATTTGTTATTCGGACAATGTTTCTAGTTGGGATTATTTATAATCATAGAAAACTGATTTGATAAGTAAATTATCGTTTTATCCCGTTTTTGGGACTTTTCTGCATTCCCCAAAATTGCTCAGGGAGGGGAATTTGGGCGCGTTTACTGACCCCCTACGTGTACCAAATGAAGTTGGAACCTAATCGGAAGTTATCGATAGTGTTTCCGAAAATAAGAATGTTCAATTGGTTTGGTAATCAGATTAATTTATGTTAGCGTTTTGATAGCCCGAAGTAGGCTAGAAAAGGGATTTTTGAAAAGTTAAGTTTAACTAGTAATTTTGTTAGCTCGATAAGTTATCGGTTATTCGAACAACGTTTCTAGTTGGGATTATTTAAAATAATAGAAAAGTTATTTGATAAATTAATTATTGTTTTATCCCATTTTTGGGCTTTTCTGCATTCCCCAAAACAGCTCAGGGAGGGGAGTTTCAGTGCGTTTTTTGACCCCTTACGCGTACCGGATCAAGTTGGAACCTAAACGGAAGTTTTAGACAGTGTTGCAGACCATTAAAATGTCTATTTAGTTTTGTAATCAGACTGTTTTAAGTAATTGGTTTGATAGTCCGAAATAGGATAGAAAAGGGATTTCTGAAAAGTTGAGTTTAACTAGGAATTTTGTTAGCTCGATAAGTTATTTGTTAGTCGGACAATGTTTCTAGTTGGGATTATTTATAATCATAGAAAAGTGATTTGATAAATAAATTATCGTTTTATCCCGTTTTTGGGACTTTTCTGCATTCCCCAAAATTGCTCAGGGAGGGGAATTTAAGCGCGTTTACTGACCCCCTACGTGTACTGGATGAAGTTGGAACCTATGCGGAAGTTATCGATGGTGTTTCCAAAAATAAGAATGTTCAATTCGTTTGGTAATCAGATTAATTTAAGTTAGCGTTTTGATAGCCCGAAGTAGGTAAGAAAAGGGATTTTTGAAAAGTTGAGTTTAACTAGGAATTTTGTTAGCTCGATAAGTTATCGGTTATTCAGACAACGTTTCTAGTTGGGATTATTTAAAATAATAGAAAAGTTATTTGATAAATTAATTATTGTTTTATCCCGTTTTTGGGGCTTTTCTGCATTCCCCAAAACAGCTCAGGGAGGGGAGTTTGGGTGCGTTTTTTGACCCCTTACGCGTACCGGATCAAGTTGAAACCTTAACGAAGGTTTTAGACAGTGCTGCAGACCATTAAAATGTCTATTTAGTTTTGTAATCAGACATTTTTAAGTAAGTGGTTTGATAGTCCGAAATAGGATAGAAAAGAGATTTTTTGAAAAGTTGTGTTTAACTAGGAATTTTGTTAACTCGATAAATTATCGGTTATTCGGACAACGTCTCTAGTTGGGATTATTGAAAATCATATAAAAGTTATTTGATAAATTAATTATCGTTTTATCCTGTTTTTGGGGCTAGTCTGCATTCCCCAAAACATCTCAGGGAGGAGAGTTTGGGTGTGTTTTTTGACCCCCCTACGCGTACCGGATGAAGTTGGAACTTAAACGTAAGTTTTAGAAGGTGTTGAATAATAAGCATATTCAATTATTTTTGTAATCAGACTGTTTTAAGTAAGCGTTTTGATAGCCCGAATTAGCTAGAAAAGGGATTTTTGAAAAGTTGAGTTTAACTAGGAATTTTGTTAGCTCGATAAGTTATTTGTTATTCGGAAAATGTTTCTAGTTGGGATTATTTATAATCATAGAAAAGTTATTTGATAAATAAATTATCGTTTTATCCCGTTTTTGGGACTTTTCTGCATTCCCCAAAATTGCTCAGGGAGGGGAATTTGGGCGTGTTTACTGACCCCCTACGTGTACCAGATGAAGTTGGAACCTAATCGGAAGTTATCGATAGTGTTTCCGAAAATAAGAATGTTCAATTGGTTTGGTAATCAGATTAATTTATGTTAGCGTTTTGATAGCCCGAATTAGGCTAGAAAAGGGATTTTTGAAAAGTTGAGTTTAACTAGGAATTTTGTTAGCTCGATAAGTTATCGGTTATTCGAACAACGTTTCTAGTTGGGATTATTTAAAATAATAGAAAAGTTATTTGATAAATTAATTATTGTTTTATCCCATTTTTGGGGCTTTTCTGCATTCCCCAAAACAGCTCAGGGAGGGGAGTTTGGGTGCGTTTTTTGACCCCTTACGCGTACCGGATCAAGTTGGAACCTAAACGGAAGTTTTAGACAGTGTTGCAGACAATTAAAATGTCTATTTAGCTTTGTAGTCAGACTGTTTTTAGTAACTGGTTTGATAGTCCGAAATAGGATAGAAAAGGGATTTTTGAAACGTCGTGTTTAACTAGGAATTTTGTTAGCTCGATAAATTATCGGTTATTCGGACAACGTCTCTAGTTGGGATTATTGAAAATCATATAAAAGTTATTTGATAAATTTAATTATCGTTTTATCCTGTTTTTTGGGGCTAGTATGCATTCCCCAAAACAGCTCAGGGAGGAGAGTTTGGGTGTGTTTTTTGACCCCCTACGCGTACCGGATGAAGTTGAACTTAAACGTAAGTTTTAGAAGGTGTTGAAAAAATAAGAATTTCAATTTTTTTGGTAATCAGACTGTTTTAAGTAAGCGTTTTGATATCCCGAAGTAGGCTAGAAAAGGGATTTTTGAAAAGTTGAGTTTAACTAGGAATTTTGTTAGCTCGATAAGTTATTTGTTATTCGGACAATGTTTCTAGCTGGGATTATTTATAATCATAAAAAACTGATTTGATAAATAAATTATCGTTTTATCCCGTTTTTGGGACTTTTCTGCATTCCCAAAATTGCTCAGGGAGGGGAATTGGGGCGCGTTTACTGACCCCCTACGTGTACCAGATGAAGTTGGAACCATAGCGGAAGTTATCGATGGTGTTTCCGAAAATAAGAATGCTCAATTGGTTTGATAATCAGATTAATTTAAGTTAGCGTTTTGATAGCCCGAAGTAGGCTAGAAAAGGGATTTTTGAAAAGTTGAGTTTAACTAGGAATTTTGTTAGCACGATAAGTTATCGGTTATTCGGACAACGTTTCTAGTTGGGATTATTTAAAATAATAGAAAAGTTATTTGATAAATTAATTATTGTTTTATCCCATTTTTGGGGCTTTTCTGCATTCCCCAAAACAGCTCAGGTAGGGGAGTTTGGGTGCGTTTTTTGACCCCTAACGCATACCGGATCAAGTTGGAACCTAAACGGAAGTTTTAGACAGTGTTGCAGACAATTAAAATGTCTATTTAGCTATGTAATCAGACTGCTTTAAGTAAGTGGTTCGATAGTCCGAAATAGGATAGAAAAGGGATTTTTGAAAAGTTGTGTTTAACTAGAAATTTTGTTAGCTCGATAAAATATCGGTTATTCGGACGACGTCTCTAGTTGGGATTATTGAAAATCATATAAAAGTTATTTGATAAAATAATTATCGTTTTATCCTATTTTTGGGGCTAGTCTGCATTCCCCAAAACAGCTCAGGGAGGAGAGTTTGGGTGTGTTTTTTGACCTCCTACGCGTACCAGATGAAGTTGGAACTTAAACGTAAGTTTTAGAAGGTGTTGAAAAAAAATCAGAATATTCAATTATTTTGGTAATTAGACTGTATTAAGTAAGCGTTTTGATATCCCGAAGTAGGCTAGAAAAGGGATTTTTTAAAAGTTGAGTTTAACTAGGAATGTTGTTAGCTCGATAAGTTATTTGTTATTCGGACAATGTTTCTAGCTGGGATTATTTGTAATCATAAAAAACTGATTTGATAAATAAATTATCGTTTTATCCCGTTTTTTGGACTTTTCTGCATTCCCCAAAATTGCTCAGGGAGGGGAATTTGGGCGCGTTTACTGACCCCCTACGTGTACCAGATGAAGTTGGAACCAAAGCGGAAGTTATCGATGGTGTTTCCGAAAATAAGAATGTTCAATTGGTTTGGTAATCAGATTAATTTAAGTTAGCGTTTTGATAGCCCGAAGTAGGCTATAAAAGGGATTTTTGAAAAGTTGAGTTTGACTAGGAATTTTGTTAGCTCGATAAGTTATCGGTTATTCGGACAACGTTTCTAATTGGGATTATTTAAAATAATAGAATAGTTATTTGATAAATTAATTATTATTTATCCCATTTTTGGGGCTTTTCTGCATTCCCCAAAACAGCTCAGGGAGGGGAGTTTGGGTGCGTTTTTTGACCCCTTACGCGTACCGGATCAAGTTGGAACCTAAACGGACGTTTTAGACAGTGTTGCAGACAATTAAAATGTCTATTTAGCTTTGTAATCAGACTGTTTTAAGTAAGTGGTTTGATAGTCCGAAATAGGATAGAAAAGGGATTTTTGAAAAGTTGTGTTTAATTAGGAATTTTGTTAGCTCGATAAATTATCGGTTATTCGGACGACGTCTCTAGCTGGGATTATTGAAAATCATATAAAAGTTATTTGATAAATTAATTATCGTTTTATCCTGTTTTTGGGGCTAGTCTGCATTCCCCAAAACAGCTCAGGGAGGAGAGTTTGGGTGTGTTTTTTGACCCCCTACGCGTACCAGATGAAGTTGGAACTTAAACGTAAGTTTTAGAAGGTGTTTAAAAAATAAGAATATTCAATTATTTTGGTAATCAGACTGTTTTAAGTAAGCGTTTTGATATCCCGAATTAGGCTAGAAAAGGGATATTTGAAAAGTTGAGTTTAACTAGGAATTTTGTTAGCTCGAT
This sequence comes from Mercurialis annua, assembly GCF_937616625.2. Lineage (NCBI taxonomy): Eukaryota > Viridiplantae > Streptophyta > Magnoliopsida > Malpighiales > Euphorbiaceae > Mercurialis > Mercurialis annua. The sequence goes on from NC_065577.1 coordinate 43,477,104, forward strand.
AAGTTATTTGTTATTCATACAATGTTTTTAGTTTGGATTATTTATAATCATAGAAAAGTGATTTGATAAATAAATTATCGTTTTATCCCGTTTTTGGGACTTTTCTGCATTCCCCAAAATTGCTCAGGGAGGGGAATTTGGGCGCGTTTACTGACACCCTACGTGTACCAGATGAAGTTGGAACCTAAGCGGAAGTTATCGATGGTGTTTCCGAAAGTAAGAATGTTCAATTGGTTTGGTAATCAGACTAATTTAAGTTAGCGTTTTGATAGCCCGAAGTAGGCTAGAAAAGGGATTTTTGAAAAGTTGAGTTTAACTAGAAATTTTGTTAGCTCGATAAGTTATCGGTTATTCGGACAACGTTTCTAGTTGGGATTATTTAAAACAATAGAAAAGTTATTTGATAAATTAGTTATTGTTTTATCCCATTTTGGGGCTTTTCTGCATTCCCCAAAACAGCTCAGGGAGGGGAGTTTGGGTGCGTTTTTTGACCCCTTGCGCGTACCGGATCAAGTTGGAACCTAACCGGAAGTTTTAGACAGTGTTGCAGACAATTAAAATGTCTATTTAATTTTGTAATCAAACTGTTTTAAGTAAGTGGGTTGATAGTCCAAAATAGGATAGAAAAGGGATTTTTGAAAAGTTGTGTTTAACTAGGAATTTTGTTGGCTCGATAAATTATCGGTTATTCGGACAACGTCTCTAGTTGGGATTATTTAAAATCATATAAAAGTTATTTGATAAATTAATTATCGTTTTATTCTGTTTTTGGGGCTAGTCTGCATTCCCCAAAACAGCTCAGGGAGGAGAGTTTGGGTGTGTTTTTTGACCCCCTACGCGTACCGGATGAAGTTGGAACTTAAACGTAAGTTTTAGAAGGTGTTGAAAAAAAATAAGAATAGTCAATTATTTTGGTAATCAGACTGTATTAAGTAAGCATTTTGATATCCCGAAGTAGGCTAGAAAAGGGATTTTTGAAAAGTTGAGTTTAACTAGGAATTTTGTTAGCTCGATAAATTATTTGTTATTCGGACAATGTTTCTAGTTGGGATTATTTATAATCATAGAAAAGTGATTTGATAAATAAATTATCGTTTTATCCCGTTTTTGGGACTTTTCTGCATTCCCCAAAATTGGTCAGGGAGGGGAATTTGGGCGCGTTTACTGACCCCCTACGTGTACCAGATGAAGTTGGAACCTGAGCGGAAGTTATCGATGGTGTTTCCGAAAATAAGAATGTTCAATTGGTTTGGTAATCAGACTAATTTAAGTTAGCGTTTTGATAGCCCGAAGTAGGCTAGAAAAGGGATTTTTGAAAAGTTGAGTTTAACTAGGAATTTTGTTAGCTCGATAAGTTATCGGTTATTCGGACAACGTTTCTAGTTGGGATTATTTAAAATAATAGAAAACTTATTTGATAAATGAATTATTGTTTTATCCCATTTTTGGGGCTTTTCTGCATTCCCCAAAACAGCTCAGGGAGGGGAGTTTGGGTGCGTTTTTTGACCCCTTGCGCGTACCGGATCAAGTTGGAACCTAAACGGAAGTTTTAGACAGTGTTGCAGACAATTAAATTATCTATTTAGCATTGTAATCAGACTGTTTTAAGTAAGTGGTTTGATAGTCCGAAATAGGATAGAAAAGGGATTTTTGAAACGTCGTGTTTAACTAGGAATTTTGTTAGCCCGATAAATTATCGGTTATTCGGACAACGTCTCTAGTTGGGATTATTGAAAATCATATAAAAGTTATTTGATAAATTAATTATCGTTTTATCCTGTTTTTGGGGCTAGTCTGCATTCCCCAAAACAGCTCAGCGAGGAGAGTTTGAGTGTGTTTTTTGACCCCCTACGCGTACCGGATAAAGTTGGAACTTAAACGTAAGTTTTAGAAGGTGTTGAAAAAAAATAAGAATATTCAATTATTTTGGTAATCAGACTGTATTAAGTAAGCATTTTGATATCCCGAAGTAGGCTAGAAAAGGGATTTTTGAAAAGTTGAGTTTAACTAGGAATTTTGTTAGCTCGATAAATTATTTGTTATTCGGACAATGTTTCTAGTTGGGATTATTTATAATCATAGAAAAGTGATTTGATAAATAAATTATCGTTTTATCCCGTTTTTGGGACTTTTCTGCATTCCCCAAAATTGGTCAGGGAGGGGAATTTGGGCGCGTTTACTGACCCCCTACGTGTACCAGATGAAGTTGGAACCTAAGCGGAAGTTATCGATGGTGTTTCCGAAAATAAGAATGTTCAATTGGTTTGGTAATCAGACTAATTTAAGTTAGCGTTTTGATAGCCCGAAGTATGCTAGAAAAGGGATTTTTGAAAAGTTTAGTTTAACTAGGAATTTTGTTAGCTCGATAAGTTATCGGTTATTCGGACAACGTTTCTAGTTGGGATTATTTAAAATAATAGAAAAGTTATTTGATAAATTAATTATTGTTTTATCCCATTTTTGAGGCTTTTCTGCATTCCCCAAAACAGCTCAGGGAGGGGAGTTTGGGTGCGTTTTTTGACCCCTTACGCGTACCGGATCAAGTTGGAACCTAAACGGAAGTTTTAGACAGTGTTGCAGACAATTAAAATGTCTATTTAGCTTTGTAATCAGACTGTTTTAAGTAACTGGTTTGATAGTCCGAAATAGGATAGAAAAGGGATTTTTGAAACGTCGTGTTTAACTAGGAATTTTGTTAGCTCGATAAATTATCGGTTATTCGGACAACGTCTCTAGTTGGGATTATTGAAAATCATATAAAAGTTATTTGATAAATTAATTATCGTTTTATCCTGTTTTTGGGGCTAGTCTGCATTCCCCAAAACAGCTCAGCGAGGAGAGTTTGGGTGTGTTTTTTGACCCCCTACGCGTACCGGATGAAGTTATAACTTAAACGTAAGTTTTAGAAGGTATTGAAAAAAATAAGAATATTCAATTATTTTGGTAATCAGACTGTTTTAAGTAAGCGTTTTGATATCCCGAAGTAGGCTAGAAAAGGGATTTTTGAAAAGTTGAGTTTAACTAGGAATTTTGTTAGCTCGATAAGTTATTTGTTATTCGGACAATGTTTCTAGTTGGGATTATTTATAATCATAGAAAAGTGATTTGATAAATAAATTATCGTTTTATCCCGTTTTTGGGACTTTTCTTCATTCCCCAAAATTGCTCAGGGAGGGGAATTTGGGCGCGTTTACTGACCCCCTACGTGTACCAGATGAAGTTGGAACCTGAGCGGAAGTTATCGATGGTGTTTCCGAAAATAAGAATGTTCAATTGGTTTGGTAATCAGACTAATTTAAGTTAGCGTTTTGATAGCCCGAAGTAGGCTAGAAAAGGGATTTTTGAAAAGTTGAGTTTAACTAGGAATTTTGTTAGCTCGATAAGTTATCGGTTATTCGGACAACGTTTCTAGTTGGGATTATTTAAAATAATAGAAAACTTATTTGATAAATGAATTATTGTTTTATCCCATTTTTGGGGCTTTTCTGCATTCCCCAAAACAGCTCAGGGAGGGGAGTTTGGGTGCGTTTTTTGACCCCTTGCGCGTACCGGATCAAGTTGGAACCTAAACGGAAGTTTTAGACAGTGTTGCAGACAATTAAATTATCTATTTAGCATTGTAATCAGACTGTTTTAAGTAAGTGGTTTGATAGTCCGAAATAAGATAGAAAAGGGATTTTTGAAACGTCGTGTTTAACTAGGAATTTTGTTAGCCCGATAAATTATCGGTTATTCGGACAACGTCTCTAGTTGGGATTATTGAAAATCATATAAAAGTTATTTGATAAATTAATTATCGTTTTATCCTGTTTTTGGGGCTAGTCTGCATTCCCCAAAACAGCTCAGGGAGGAGAGTTTGGGTGTGTTTTTTGACCCCCTACGCGTACCGGATGAAGTTGGAACTTAAACGTAAGTTTTAGAAGGTGTTGAAAAAAATAAGAATATACAATTATTTTGGTAATCAGACTGTTTTAAGTAAGCGTTTTGATATCCCGAAGTAGGCTAGAAAAGGGATTTTTGAAAAGTTGAGTTTAACTAGGAATTTTGTTAGCTCGATAAGTTATTTGTTATTCGGACAATGTTTCTAGTTGGGATTATTTATAAACATAGAAAAGTGATTTGATCAATAAATTATCGTTTTATCCCGTTTTTGGGACTTTTCTGCATTCCCCAAAATTGGTCAGGGAGGGGAATTTGGGCGCGTTTACTGACCCCCTACGTGTACCAGATGAAGTTGGAACCTAAGCAGAAGTTATCGATGGTGTTTCCGAAAATAAGAATGTTCTATTGGTTTGGTAATCAGACTAATTTAAGTTAGCGTTTTGATAGCCCGAAGTAGGTTAGAAAAGAAATTTTTGAAAAGTTGAGTTTAACTAGGAATTTTGTTAGCTCGATAAGTTATCGGTTATTCGGACAACGTTTCTAGTTGGGATTATTTAAAATAATAGAAAAGTTATTTGATAAATTAATTATTGTTTTATCCCATTTTTGGGGCTTTTCTGCATTCCCCAAAACAGCTCAGGGAGGGGAGTTTGGGTGCGTTTTTTGACCCCTTACGCGTGCCTGATCAAGTTGGAACCTAAACGGAAGTTTTAGACAGTGTTGCAGACAATTAAAATGTCTATTTAGTTTTGTAATCAGACTGTTTTAAGTAAGTGGTTTGATAGTCCGAAATAGGATAGAAAAGGGATTTTTGAAAAGTTGTGTTTAACTAGGAATTTTGTTAGCTCGATAAATTATCGGTTATTCGGACAACGTCTCTAGTTGGGATTATTGAAAATCATATAAAAGTTATTTGATAAATTAATTATCGTTTTATCCTTTTTTTGGGGCTAGTCTGCATTCCCCAAAACAGCTCAGGGAGGAGAGTTTGGGTGTGTTTTTTGACCCCCTACGCGTACCGGATGAAGTTGGAACTTAAACGGAAGTTTTAGAAGGTGTTGAAAAAAATAAGAATATTCAATTATTTTGGTAATCAGACTGTTTTAAGTAAGCGTTTTGATATCCCGAAGTAGGCTAGAAAAGGGATTTTTGAAAAGTTGAGTTTAACTAGGAATTTTGTTAGCTCGATAAGTTATTTGTTATTCGGACAATGTTTCTAGTTGGGATTATTTATAATCATAGAAAAGTGATTTGATAAATAAATTATCGTTTTATCCCGTTTTTGGGACTTTTCTTCATTCCCCAAAATTGCTCAGGGAGGGGAATTTGGGCGCGTTTACTGACCCCCTACGTGTACCAGATGAAGTTGGAACCTGAGCGGAAGTTATCGATGGTGTTTCCGAAAATAAGAATGTTCAATTGGTTTGGTAATCAGACTAATTTAAGTTAGCGTTTTGATAGCCCGAAGTAGGCTAGAAAAGGGATTTTTGAAAAGTTGAGTTTAACTAGGAATTTTGTTAGCTCGATAAGTTATCGGTTATTCGGACAACGTTTCTAGTTGGGATTATTTAAAATAATAGAAAACTTATTTGATAAATGAATTATTGTTTTATCCCATTTTTGGGGCTTTTCTGCATTCCCCAAAACAGCTCAGGGAGGGGAGTTTGGGTGCGTTTTTTGACCCCTTGCGCGTACCGGATCAAGTTGGAACCTAAACGGAAGTTTTAGACAGTGTTGCAGACAATTAAATTATCTATTTAGCATTGTAATCAGACTGTTTTAAGTAAGTGGTTTGATAGTCCGAAATAGGATAGAAAAGGGATTTTTGAAACGTCGTGTTTAACTAGGAATTTTGTTAGCCCGATAAATTATCGGTTATTCGGACAACGTCTCTAGTTGGGATTATTGAAAATCATATAAAAGTTAATTGATAAATTAATTATCGTTTTATCCTGTTTTTGGGGCTAGTCTGCATTCCCCAAAACAGCTCAGCGAGGAGAGTTTGAGTGTGTTTTTTGACCCCCTACGCGTACCGGATAAAGTTGGAACTTAAACGTAAGTTTTAGAAGGTGTTGAAAAAAAATAAGAATATTCAATTATTTTGGTAATCAGACTGTATTAAGTAAGCGTTTTGATATCCCGAAGTAGGCTAGAAAAGGGATTTTTGAAAAGTTGAGTTTAACTAGGAATTTTGTTAGCTCGATAAGTTATCGGTTATTCGGACAACGTTTCTAGTTGGGATTATTTAAAATAATAGAAAAGTTATTTGATAAATTAATTATTGTTTTATCCCATTTTTGGGGCTTTTCTGCATTCCCCAAAACAGCTCAGGGAGGGGAGTTTGGGTGCGTTTTTTGACCCCTTACGCGTGCCTGATCAAGTTGGAACCTAAACGGAAGTTTTAGACAGTGTTGCAGACAATTAAAATGTCTATTTAGTTTTGTAATCAGACTGTTTTAAGTAAGTGGTTTGATAGTCCGAAATAGGATAGAAAAGGGATTTTTGAAAAGTTGTGTTTAACTAGGAATTTTGTTAGCTCGATAAATTATCGGTTATTCGGACAACGTCTCTAGTTGGGATTATTGAAAATCATATAAAAGTTATTTGATAAATTAATTATCGTTTTATCCTTTTTTTGGGGCTAGTCTGCATTCCCCAAAACAGCTCAGGGAGGAGAGTTTGGGTGTGTTTTTTGACCCCCTACGCATACCGGATGAAGTTGGAACTTAAACGGAAGTTTTAGAAGGTGTTGAAAAAAATAAGAATATTCAATTATTTTGGTAATCAGACTGTTTTAAGTAAGCGTTTTGATATCCCGAAGTAGGCTAGAAAAGGGATTTTTGAAAAGTTGAGTTTAACTAGGAATTTTGTTAGCTCGATAAGTTATTTGTTATTCGGACAATGTTTCTAGTTGGGATTATTTATAATCATAGAAAAGTGATTTGATAAATAAATTATCGTTTTATCCCGTTTTTGGGACTTTTCTTCATTCCCCAAAATTGCTCAGGGAGGGGAATTTGGGCGCGTTTACTGACCCCCTACGTGTACCAGATGAAGTTGGAACCTGAGCGGAAGTTATCGATGGTGTTTCCGAAAATAAGAATGTTCAATTGGTTTGGTAATCAGACTAATTTAAGTTAGCGTTTTGATAGCCCGAAGTAGGCTAGAAAAGGGATTTTTGAAAAGTTGAGTTTAACTAGGAATTTTGTTAGCTCGATAAGTTATCGGTTATTCGGACAACGTTTCTAGTTGGGATTATTTAAAATAATAGAAAACTTATTTGATAAATGAATTATTGTTTTATCCCATTTTTGGGGCTTTTCTGCATTCCCCAAAACAGCTCAGGGAGGGGAGTTTGGGTGCGTTTTTTGACCCCTTGCGCGTACCGGATCAAGTTGGAACCTAAACGGAAGTTTTAGACAGTGTTGCAGACAATTAAATTATCTATTTAGCATTGTAATCAGACTGTTTTAAGTAAGTGGTTTGATAGTCCGAAATAGGATAGAAAAGGGATTTTTGAAACGTCGTGTTTAACTAGGAATTTTGTTAGCCCGATAAATTATCGGTTATTCGGACAACGTCTCTAGTTGGGATTATTGAAAATCATATAAAAGTTATTTGATAAATTAATTATCGTTTTATCCTGTTTTTGGGGCTAGTCTGCATTCCCCAAAACAGCTCAGCGAGGAGAGTTTGAGTGTGTTTTTTGACCCCCTACGCGTACCGGATAAAGTTGGAACTTAAACGTAAGTTTTAGAAGGTGTTGAAAAAAAATAAGAATATTCAATTATTTTGGTAATCAGACTGTATTAAGTAAGCATTTTGATATCCCGAAGTAGGCTAGAAAAGGGATTTTTGAAAAGTTGAGTTTAACTAGGAATTTTGTTAGCTCGATAAATTATTTGTTATTCGGACAATGTTTCTAGTTGGGATTATTTATAATCATAGAAAAGTGATTTGATAAATAAATTATCGTTTTATCCCGTTTTTGGGACTTTTCTGCATTCCCCAAAATTGGTCAGGGAGGGGAATTTGGGCGCGTTTACTGACCCCCTACGTGTACCAGATGAAGTTGGAACCTAAGCGGAAGTTATCGATGGTGTTTCCGAAAATAAGAATGTTCAATTGGTTTGGTAATCAGACTAATTTAAGTTAGCGTTTTGATAGCCCGAAGTATGCTAGAAAAGGGATTTTTGAAAAGTTTAGTTTAACTAGGAATTTTGTTAGCTCGATAAGTTATCGGTTATTCGGACAACATTTCTAGTTGTGATTATTTAAAATAATAGAAAAGTTATTTGATAAATTAATTATTGTTTTATCCCATTTTTGAGGCTTTTCTGCATTCCCCAAAACAGCTCAGGGAGGGGAGTTTGGGTGCGTTTTTTGACCCCTTACGCGTACCGGATCAAGTTGGAACCTAAACGGAAGTTTTAGACAGTGTTGCAGACAATTAAAATGTCTATTTAGCTTTGTAATCAGACTGTTTTAAGTAACTGGTTTGATAGTCCGAAATAGGATAGAAAAGGGATTTTTGAAACGTCGTGTTTAACTAGGAATTTTGTTAGCTCGATAAATTATCGGTTATTCGGACAACGTCTCTAGTTGGGATTATTGAAAATCATATAAAAGTTATTTGATAAATTAATTATCGTTTTATCCTGTTTTTGGGGCTAGTCTGCATTCCCCAAAACAGCTCAGCGAGGAGAGTTTGAGTGTGTTTTTTGACCCCCTACGCGTACCGGATGAAGTTATAACTTAAACGTAAGTTTTAGAAGGTATTGAAAAAAATAAGAATATTCAATTATTTTGGTAATCAGACTGTTTTAAGTAAGCGTTTTGATATCCCGAAGTAGGCTAGAAAAGGGATTTTTGAAAAGTTGAGTTTAACTAGGAATTTTGTTAGCTCGATAAGTTATTTGTTATTCGGACAATGTTTCTAGTTGGGATTATTTATAATCATAGAAAAGTGATTTGATAAATAAATTATCGTTTTATCCCGTTTTTGGGACTTTTCTTCATTCCCCAAAATTGCTCAGGGAGGGGAATTTGGGCGCGTTTACTGACCCCCTACGTGTACCAGATGAAGTTGGAACCTGAGCGGAAGTTATCGATGGTGTTTCCGAAAATAAGAATGTTCAATTGGTTTGGTAATCAGACTAATTTAAGTTAGCGTTTTGATAGCCCGAAGTAGGCTAGAAAAGGGATTTTTGAAAAGTTGAGTTTAACTAGGAATTTTGTTAGCTCGATAAGTTATCGGTTATTCGGACAACGTTTCTAGTTGGGATTATTTAAAATAATAGAAAACTTATTTGATAAATGAATTATTGTTTTATCCCATTTTTGGGGCTTTTCTGCATTCCCCAAAACAGCTCAGGGAGGGGAGTTTGGGTGCGTTTTTTGACCCCTTGCGCGTACCGGATCAAGTTGGAACCTAAACGGAAGTTTTAGACAGTGTTGCAGACAATTAAATTATCTATTTAGCATTGTAATCAGACTGTTTTAAGTAAGTGGTTTGATAGTCCGAAATAGGATAGAAAAGGGATTTTTGAAACGTCGTGTTTAACTAGGAATTTTGTTAGCCCGATAAATTATCGGTTATTCGGACAACGTCTCTAGTTGGGATTATTGAAAATCATATAAAAGTTATTTGATAAATTAATTATCGTTTTATCCTGTTTTTGGGGCTAGTCTGCATTCCCCAAAACAGCTCAGGGAGGAGAGTTTGGGTGTGTTTTTTGACCCCCTACGCGTACCGGATGAAGTTGGAACTTAAACGTAAGTTTTAGAAGGTGTTGAAAAAAAATAAGAATATACAATTATTTTGGTAATCAGACTGTTTTAAGTAAGCGTTTTGATATCCCGAAGTAGGCTAGAAAAGGGATTTTTGAAAAGTTGAGTTTAACTAGGAATTTTGTTAGCTCGATAAGTTATTTGTTATTCGGACAATGTTTCTAGTTGGGATTATTTATAATCATAGAAAAGTGATTTGATGAATAAATTATCGTTTTATCCCGATTTGGGACTTTTCTTCATTCCCCAAAATTGCTCAGGGAGGGGAATTTGGGCGCGTTTACTGACCCCCTACGTGTACCAGATGAAGTTGGAACCTAAGCAGAAGTTATCGATGGTGTTTCCGAAAATAAGAATGTTCTATTGGTTTGGTAATCAGACTAATTTAAGTTAGCGTTTTGATAGCCCGAAGTAGGTTAGAAAAGAAATTTTTGAAAAGTTGAGTTTAACTAGGAATTTTGTTAGCTCGATAAGTTATCGGTTATTCGGACAACGTTTCTAGTTGGGATTATTTAAAATAATAGAAAAGTTATTTGATAAATTAATTATTGTTTTATCCCATTTTTGAGGCTTTTCTGCATTTCCCAAAACAGCTCAGGGAGGGGAGTTTGGGTGCGTTTTTTGACCCCTTACGCGAGCCTGATCAAGTTGGAACCTAAACGGAAGTTTTAGACAGTGTTGCAGACAATTAAATTCTCTATTTAGCATTGTAATCAGACTGTTTTAAGTAAGTGGTTTGATAGTCCGAAATAGGATAGAAAAGGGATTTTTGAAACGTCGTGTTTAACTAGGAATTTTGTTAGCCCGATAAATTATCGGTTATTCGGACAACGTCTCTAGTTGGGATTATTGAAAATCATATAAAAGTTATTTGATAAATTAATTATCGTTTTATCCTATTTTTGGGGCTAGTCTGCATTCCCCAAAACAGCTCAGGGAGGAGAGTTTGGGTGTGTTTCTTGACCCCCTACGCGTACCGGATGAAGTTGGAACTTAAACGGAAGTTTTAGAAGGTGTTGAAAAAAATAAGAATATACAATTATTTTGGTAATCAGACTGTTTTAAGTAAGCGTTTTGATATCCCGAAGTAGGCTAGAAAAGGGATTTTTGAAAAGTTGAGTTTAACTAGGAATTTTGTTAGCTCGATAAGTTATTTGTTATTCGGACAATGTTTCTAGTTGGGATTATTTATAATCATAGAAAAGTGATTTGATGAATAAATTATCGTTTTATCCCGTTTTTGGGACTTTTCTTCATTCCCCAAAATTGCTCAGGGAGGGGAATTTGGGCGCGTTTACTGACCCCCTACGTGTACCAGATGAAGTTGGAACCTAAGCGGAAGTTATCAATGGTGTTTCCGAAAATAAGAATGTTCAATTGGTTTGGTAATCAGACTAATTTAAGTTAGCGTTTTGATAGCCCGAAGTATGCTAGAAAAGGGATTTTTGAAAAGTTGAGTTTAACTAGAAATTTTGTTAGCTCGATAAGTTATCGGTTATTCGGACAACGTTTCTAGTTGGGATTATTTAAAATAATAGAAAAGTTATTTGATAAATGAATTATTGTTTTATCCCATTTTTGGGGCTTTTCTGCATTCCCCAAAACAACTCAGGGAGGGGAGTTTGGGTGCGTTTTTTGACCCCTTGCGCGTACCGGATCAAGTTGGAACCTAAACGGAAGTTTTAGACAGTGTTGCAGACAATTAAAATGTCTATTTAGCTTTGTAATCAGACTGTTTTAAGTAAGTGGTTTGATAGTCCGAAATAGGATAGAAAAGGGATTTTTGAAACGTCGTGTTTAACTAGGAATTTTGTTAGCTCGATAAATTATCGGTTATTCGGACAACGTCTCTAGTTGGGATTATTGAAAATCATATAAAAGTTATTTGATAAATTAATTATCGTTTTATCCTGTTTTTGGGGCTAGTCTGCATTCCCCAAAACAGCTCAGCGAGGAGAGTTTGGGTGTGTTTTTTGACCCCCTACGCGTACCAGATGAAGTTATAACTTAAACGTAAGTTTTAGAAGGTGTTGAAAAAAATAAGAATATTCAATTATTTTGGTAATCAGACTGTTTTAAGTAAGCGTTTTGATATCCCCAAGTAGGCTAGAAAAGGGATTTTTGATTAGTTGAGTTTAACTAGGAATTTTGTTAGCTCGATAAGTTATTTGTTATTCGGACAATGTTTCTAGTTGGGATTATTTATAAACATAGAAAAGTGATTTGATAAATAAATTATCGTTTTATCCCGTTTTTGGGACTTTTCTGCATTCCCCAAAATTGGTCAGGGAGGGGAATTTGGGCGCGTTTACTGACCCCCTACGTGTACCAGATGAAGTTGGAACCTAAGCAGAAGTTATCGATGGTGTTTCCGAAAATAAGAATGTTCTATTGGTTTGGTAATCAGACTAATTTAAGTTAGCGTTTTGATAGCCCGAAGTAGGCTAGAAAAGAGATTTTTGAAAACTTGAGCTTAACTAGGAATTTTGTTTGCTCGATAAGTTATCGGTTATTCGAACAACGTTTCTAGTTGGGATTATTTAAAATAATAGAAAAGTTATTTGATAAATTAATTATTGTTTTATCCCATTTTTGGGGATTTTCTGCATTCCCCAAAACAGCTCAGGGAGGGGAGTTTGGGTGCGTTTTTTGACCCCTTACGCGTGCCGGATCAAGTTGGAACCTAAACGGAAGTTTTAGACAGTGTTGCAGACAATTAAAATGTCTATTTAGGTTTGTAATCAGACTGTTTTAAGTAAGTGGTTTGATAGTCCGAAATAGGATAGAAAAGGGATTTTTGAAAAGTTGTGTTTAACTAGGAATTTTGTTAGCTCGATAAATTATCGGTTATTCGGACAACGTCTCTAGTTGAGATTATTGAAAATCATATAAAAGTTATTTGATAAATAAATTATCGTTTTATCCTTTTTTTGGGGCTAGTCTGCATTCCCCAAAACAGCTCAGGGAGGAGAGTTTGGGTGTGTTTTTTGACCCCCTACGCGTACCGGATGAAGTTGGAACTTAAACGGAAGTTTTGGAAGGTGTTGAAAAAAATAAGAATATTCAATTATTTTGGTAATCAGACTGTTTTAAGTAAGCGTTTTGATATCCCGAAGTAGGCTAGAAAAAAGATTTTTGAAAAGTTGAGTTTAACTAGGAATTTTGTTAGCTCGATAAGTTATTTGTTATTCGGACAATGTTTCTAGTTGGGATTATTTATAATCATAGAAAAGTGATTTGATAAATAAATTATCGTTTTATCCCGTTTTTGGGACTTTTCTTCATTCCCCAAAATTGCTCAGGGAGGGGAATTTGGGCGCGTTTACTGACCCCCTACGTGTACCAGATGAAGTTGGAACCTAAGCGGAAGTTATCGATGGTGTTTCCGAAAATAAGAATGTTCAATTGGTTTGGTAATCAGACTAATTTTAGTTAGCGTTTTGATAGCCCGAAGTAGGCTAGAAAAGGGATTTTTGAAAAGTTGAGCTTAACTAGGAATTTTGTTAGCTCGATAAGTTTTCGGTTATTCGGACAACGTTTCTAGTTGGGATTATTTAAAATAATAGAAAAGTTATTTGATAAATGAATTATTGTTTTATCCTATTTTTGGGGCTTTTCTGCATTCCCCAAAAAAGCTCAGGGAGGGGAGTTTGGGTGCGTTTTTTGACCCCTTGCGCGTACCGGATCAAGTTGGAACCTAAACTGAAGTTTTAGACAGTGTTGCAGACAATTAAAATATCTATTTAGCTTTGTAATCAGACTGTTTTAAGTAAGTGGTTTGATAGTCCGAAATAGGATAGAAAAGGGATTTTTGAAACGTCGTGTTTAACTAGGAATTTTGTTAGCCCGATAAATTATCGGTTATTCGGACAACGTCTCTAGTTGGGATTATTGAAAATCATATAAAAGTTATTTGATAAATTAATTATCGTTTTATCATGTTTTTGGGGCTAGTCTGCATTCCCCAAAACAGCTCAGGGAGGAGAGTTTGGGTGTGTTTTGTGACCCCCTACGCGTACCGGATGAAGTTGGAACTTAAACGTAAGTTTTAGAAGGTGTTGAAAAAAAATAAGAATATTCAATTATTTTGGTAATCAGACTGTTTTAAGTAAGCGTTTTGATATCCCGAAGTAGGCTAGAAAAGGGATGTTTGAAAAGTTGAGTTTAACTAGGAATTTTGTTAGCTCGATAAGTTATTTGTTATTCGGACAATGTTTCTAGTTGGGATTATTTATAATCATAGAAAAAGATTTGATAAATAAATTATCGTTTTATCCCGATTTGGGACTTTTCTTCATTCCCCAAAATTGCTCAGGGAGGGGAATTTGGGCGCGTTTACTGACCCCCTACTTGTACCAGATGAAGTTGGAACCTCAGCGGAAGTTATCGATGGTGTTTCCGAAAATAAGAATGTTCAATTGGTTTGGTAATCAGACTAATTTATGTTAGCGTTTTGATAGCCCGAAGTATGCTAGAAAAGGGATTTTTGAAAAGTTGAGTTTAACTAGGAATTTTGTTAGCTCGATAAGTTATCGGTTATTCGGACAACGTTTCTAGTTGGGATTATTTAAAATAATAGAAAAGTTATTTGATAAATGAATTATTGTTTTATCCCATTTTTGGGGCTTTTCTGCATTCCCCAAAACAACTCAGGGAGGGGAGTTTGGGTGCGTTTTTTGACCCCTTGCGCGTACCGGATCAAGTTGGAACCTAAACGGAAGTTTTAGACAGTGTTGCAGAAAATTAAAATATCTATTTAGCTTTGTAATCAGACTGTTTTAAGTAAGTGGTTTGATAGTCCGAAATAGGATAGAAAAGGGATTTTTAAAACGTCGTGTTTAACTAGGAATTTTATTAGCTCGATAAATTATCGGTTATTCGGACAACGTCTCTAGTTGGGATTATTGAAAATCATATAAAAGTTATTTGATAAATTAATTATCGTTTTATCATGTTTTTGGGGCTAGTCTGCATTCCCCAAAACAGCTCAAGGAGGAGAGTTTGGGTGTGTTTTTTGACCCCCTACGCGTACCGGATAAAGTTGGAACTTAAACGTAAGTTTTAGAAGGTGTTGAAAAAAAATAAGAATATTCAATTATTTTGGTAATCAGACTGTATTAAGTAAGCGTTTTGATATCCCGAAGTAGGCTAGAAAAGGGATTTTTGAAAAGTTGAGTTTAACTAGGAATTTTATTAGCTCGATAAGTTATTTGTTATTCGGACAATGTTTCTAGTTGGGATTATTTATAATCATAGAAAAGTGATTTGATAAATAAATTATCGTTTTATCCCGTTTTTGGGACTTTTCTGCATTCCCCAAAATTGGTCAGGGAGGGGAATTTGGGCGCGTTTACTGACCCCCTACGTGTACTAGATGAAGTTGGAACCTAAGCGGAAGTTATCGATGGTGTTTCCAAAAATAAGAATGTTCAATTGGTTTGGTAATCAGACTAATTTAAGTTAGCGTTTTGATAGCCCGAAGTAGGCTAGAAAAGGGATTTTTGAAAAGTTGAGCTTAACTAGGAATTTTGTTAGCTCGATAAGTTATCGGTTATTCGGACAACGTTTCTTGTTGGGATTATTTAAAATAATAGAAAAGTTATTTGATAAATGAATTATTGTTTTATCCCATTTTTGGGGCTTTTCTGCATTCCCCAAAACAGCTCAGGGAGGGGAGTTTGGGTGCGTTTTTTGACCCCTTGCGCGTACCGGATCAAGTTGGAACCTAAACGGAAGTTTTAGACAGTGTTGCAGACAATTAAAATATCTATTTAGCTTTGTAATCAGACTGTTTTAAGTAAGTGGTTTGATAGTCCGAAATAGGATAGAAAAGGGATTTTTGAAACGTCGTGTTTAACTAGGAATTTTATTAGCTCGATAAATTATCGGTTATTCGGACAACGTCTCTAGTTGGGATTATTGAAAATCATATAAAAGTTATTTGATAAATTAATTATCGTTTTATCCTGTTTTTGGGGCTAGTCTGCATTCCCCAAAACAGCTCAGGGAGGAGAGTTTGGGTGTGTTTTTTGACCCCCTACGCGTACCGGATGAAGTTGGAACTTAAACGTAAGTTTTAGAAGGTGTTGAAAAAAAATAAGAATATTCAATTATTTTGTTAATCAGACTGTATTAAGTAAGCGTTTTGATATCCCGAAATAGGCTAGAAAAGGGATTTTTGAAAAGTTGAGTTTAACTAGGAATTTTGTTAGCTCGATAAGTTATTTGTTATTCGGACAATGTTTCTAGTTGGGATTATTTATAATCATAGAAAAGTTATTTGATAAATAAATTATCGTTTTATCCCGTTTTTGGGACTCTTTTGCATTCCCCAAAATTGCTCAGGGAGGGGAATTTGGGCGCGTTTACTGACCCCCTACGTGTACCAGATGAAGTTGGAACCTAAGCGGAAGTTATCGATGGTGTTTCCGAAAATAAGAATGTTCAATTGGTTTTGTAATCAGACTAATTTAAGTTAGAGTTTTGATAGCCCGAAGTAGGCTAGAAAAGGGATTTTTGAAAAGTTGAGTTTAACTAGGAATTTTGTTAGCTCGATAAGTTATCGGTTATTCGGACAACGTTTCTAGTTGGGATTATTTAAAATAATAGAAAAGTTATTTGATAAATTAATTATTGTTTTATCCCATTTTTGGGGCTTTTCTGCATTCCCCAAAACAGCTCAGGGAGGGGAGTTTGGGTGCGTTTTTTGACCCCTTGCACGTACCGGATCAAGTTGGAACCTAAACGGAAGTTTTAGACAGTGTTGCAGACAATTAAATTATCTATTTAGCTTTGTAATCAGACTGTTTTAAGTAAGTGGTCTGATAGTCCGAAATAGGATAGAAAAGGGATTTTTGAAACGTCGTGTTTAACTAGGAATTTTATTAGCTCGATAAATTATCGGTTATTCGGACAACGTCTCTAGTCGGGATTATTGAAAATCATATAAAAGTTATTTGATAAATTAATTATCGTTTTATCCTGTTTTTGGGGCTAGTCTGCATTCCCCAAAACAGCTCAGGGAAGAGAGTTTGGGTGTGTTTTTTGACCCCCTACGCGTACCGGATGAAGTTGGAACTTAAACGTAAGTTTTAGAAGGTGTTGAAAAAAAATAAGAATATTCAATTATTTTGGTAATCAGACTGTATTAAGTAAGCGTTTTGATATCCCGAAGTAGGCTAGAAAAGGGATTTTTGAAAAGTTGAGTTTAACTAGGAATTTTGTTAGCTCGATAAGTTATTTGTTATTCGGATAATGTTTCTAGTTGGGATTATTTATAATCATAGAAAAGTGATTTGATAAATAAATTATCGTTTTATCCCGTTTTTGGGACTTTTCTGCATTCCCCAAAATTGGTCAGGGAGGGGAATTTGGGCGCGTTTACTGACCCCCTACGTGTACCAGATGAAGTTGGAACCTAAGCGGAAGTTATCGATGGTGTTTCCGAAAATAAGAATGTTCAATTGGTTTGGTAATCAGACTAATTTAAGTTAGCGTTTTGATAGCCCGAAGTAGGCTAGAAAAGGGATTTTTGAAAAGTTGAACTTAACTAGGAATTTTGTTAGCTCGATAAGTTATCGGTTATTCGGACAACGTTTCTAGTTGGGATTATTTAAAATAATAGAAAAGTTATTTGATAAATTAATTATTGTTTTATCCCATTTTTGGGGCTTTTCTGCATTCCCCAAAACAGCTCAGGGAGGGGAGTTTGGGTGCGTTTTTTGACCCCTTGCACGTACCGGATCAAGTTGGAACCTAAACGGAAGTTTTAGACAGTGTTGCAGACAATTAAATTATCTATTTAGCTTTGTAATCAGACTGTTTTAAGTAAGTGGTCTGATAGTCCGAAATAGGATAGAAAAGGGATTTTTGAAACGTCGTGTTTAACTAGGAATTTTATTAGCTCGATAAATTATCGGTTATTCGGACAACGTCTCTAGTCGGGATTATTGAAAATCATATAAAAGTTATTTGATAAATTAATTATCGTTTTATCCTGTTTTTGGGGCTAGTCTGCATTCCCCAAAACAGCTCAGGGAGGAGAGTTTGGGTGTGTTTTTTGACCCCCTACGCGTACCGTATGAAGTTGGAACTTAAACGTAAGTTTTAGAAGGTGTTGAAAAAAAATAAGAATATTCAATTATTTTGGTAATCAGACTGTATTAAGTAAGCGTTTTGATATCCCGAAGTAGGCTAGAAAAGGGATTTTTGAAAAGTTGAGTTTAACTAGGAATTTTGTTAGCTCGATAAGTTATTTGTTATTCGGACAATGTTTCTAGTTGGGATTATTTATAATCATAGAAAAGTGATTTGATAAATAAATTATCGTTTTATCCCGTTTTTGGGACTTTTCTGCATTCCCCAAAATTGGTTAGGGAGGGGAATTTGGGCGCGTTTACTGACCCCCTACGTGTACCAGATGAAGTTGGAACCTAAGCGGAAGTTATCGATGGTGTTTCCGAAAATAAGAATGTTCAATTGGTTTGGTAATCAGACTTATTTAAGTTAGCGTTTTGATAGCCCGAAGTAGGCTAGAAAAGGGATTTTTGAAAAGTTGAGCTTAACTAGGAATTTTGTTAGCTCGATAAGTTATCGGTTATTCGGACAACGTTTCTAGTTGGGATTATTTAAAATAATAGAAAAGTTATTTGATAAATTAATTATTGTTTTATCCCATTTTGGGGCTTTTCTGCATTCCCCAAAACAGCTCAGGGAGGGGAGTTTGGGTGCGTTTTTTGACCCCTTACGCGTACCGGATCAAGTTGGAACCTAAACGGAAGTTTTAGACAGTGTTGCAGACAATTAAAATGTCTATTTAGTTTTGTAATCAGACTGTTTTTAGTAAGTGGTTTGATAGTCCGAAATAGGATAGAAAAGGGATTTTTGAAAAGTTGTGTTTAACTAGGAATTTTGTTAGCTCGATAAATTATCGGTTATTCGGACAACGTCTCTCGTTGGGATTATTGAAGATCATATAAAAGTTATTTGATAAATTAATTATCGTTTTATCCTGTTTTTGGGGCTAGTCTGCATTCCCCAAAACAACTCAGGGAGGAGAGTTTGGGTGTGTTTTTTGACCCCCTACGCGTACCGGATGAAGTTGGAACTTAAACGGAAGTTTTAGAAGGTGTTGAAAAAAATAAGAATATTCAATTATTTTGGTAATCAGACTGTTTTAAGTAAGCGTTTTGATAGCCCGAAGTAGGCTAGAAAAGGGATTTTTGAAAAGTTGAGTTTAACTAGGAATTTTGTTAGCTCGATAAGTTATTAGTTATTCGGACAATGTTTCTAGTTGGGATTATTTATAATCATAGAAAAGTGATTTGATAAATAAATTATCGTTTTATCCCGGTTTTGGGACTTTTCTGCATTCCCCAAAATTGGTCAGGGAGGGGAATTTGGGCGCGTTTACTGACCCCCTACGTGTACCAGATGAAGTTGGAACCTAAGCGGAAGTTATCGATGTTTCCGAAAATAAGAATGTTCAATTGGTTTGGTAATCAGACTAATTTAAGTTAGCGTTTTGATAGCCCGAAGTAGGCTAGAAAAGGGATTTTTGAAAAGTTGAGCTTAACTAGGAATTTTGTTAGCTCGATAAGTTATCGGTTATTCGGACAACGTTTCTAGTTGGGATTATTTAAAATAATAGAAAAGTTATTTGATAAATTAATTATTGTTTTATCCCATTTTTGGGGCTTTTCTGCATTCCCCAAAACAGCTCAGGGAGGGGAGTTTGGGTGCGTTTTTTGACCCCTTGCACGTACCGGATCAAGTTGGAACCTAAACGGAAGTTTTAGACAGTGTTGCAGACAATTAAATTATCTATTTAGCTTTGTAATCAGACTGTTTTAAGTAAGTGGTCTGATAGTCCGAAATAGGATAGAAAAGGGATTTTTGAAACGTCGTGTTTAACTAGGAATTTTATTAGCTCGATAAATTATCGGTTATTCGGACAACGTCTCTAGTCGGGATTATTGAAAATCATATAAAAGTTATTTGATAAATTAATTATCGTTTTATCCTGTTTTTGGGGCTAGTCTGCATTCCCCAAAACAGCTCAGGGAGGAGAGTTTGGGTGTGTTTTTTGACCCCCTACGCGTACCGGATGAAGTTGGAACTTAAACGTAAGTTTTAGAAGGTGTTGAAAAAAAATAAGAATATTCAATTATTTTGGTAATCAGACTGTATTAAGTAAGCGTTTTGATATCCCGAAGTAGGCTAGAAAAGGGATTTTTGAAAAGTTGAGTTTAACTAGGAATTTTGTTAGCTCGATAAGTTATTTGTTATTCGGACAATGTTTCTAGTTGGGATTATTTATAATCATAGAAAAGTGATTTGATAAATAAATTATCGTTTTATCCCGTTTTTGGGACTTTTCTGCATTCCCCAAAATTGGTTAGGGAGGGGAATTTGGGCGCGTTTACTGACCCCCTACGTGTACCAGATGAAGTTGGAACCTAAGCGGAAGTTATCGATGGTGTTTCCGAAAATAAGAATGTTCAATTGGTTTGGTAATCAGACTAATTTAAGTTAGCGTTTTGATAGCCCGAAGTAGGCTAGAAAAGGGATTTTTGAAAAGTTGAGCTTAACTAGGAATTTTGTTAGCTCGATAAGTTATCGGTTATTCGGACAACGTTTCTAGTTGGGATTATTTAAAATAATAGAAAAGTTATTTGATAAATTAATTATTGTTTTATCCCATTTTGGGGCTTTTCTGCATTCCCCAAAACAGCTCAGGGAGGGGAGTTTGGGTGCGTTTTTTGACCCCTTACGCGTACCGGATCAAGTTGGAACCTAAACGGAAGTTTTAGACAGTGTTGCAGACAATTAAAATGTCTATTTAGTTTTGTAATCAGACTGTTTTTAGTAAGTGGTTTGATAGTCCGAAATAAGATAGAAAAGGGATTTTTGAAAAGTTGTGTTTAACTAGGAATTTTGTTAGCTCGATAAATTATCGGTTATTCGGACAACGTCTCTCGTTGGGATTATTGAAGATCATATAAAAGTTATTTGATAAATTAATTATCGTTTTATCCTGTTTTTGGGGCTAGTCTGCATTCCCAAAAACAACTCAGGGAGGAGAGTTTGGGTGTGTTTTTTGACCCCCTACGCGTACCGGATGAAGTTGGAACTTAAACGGAAGTTTTAGAAGGTGTTGAAAAAAATAAGAATATTCAATTATTTTGGTAATCAGACTGTTTTAAGTAAGCGTTTTGATAGCCCGAAGTAGGCTAGAAAAGGGATTTTTGAAAAGTTGAGTTTAACTAGGAATTTTGTTAGCTCGATAAGTTATTAGTTATTCGGACAATGTTTCTAGTTGGGATTATTTATAATCATAGAAAAGTGATTTGATAAATAAATTATCGTTTTATCCCGGTTTTGGGACTTTTCTGCATTCCCCAAAATTGGTCAGGGAGGGGAATTTGGGCGCGTTTACTGACCCCCTACGTGTACCAGATGAAGTTGGAACCTAAGCGGAAGTTATCGATGGTGTTTCCGAAAATAAGAATGTTCAATTGGTTCGGTAAATAGACTAATTTAAGTTAGCGTTTTGATAGCCCGAAGTAGGCTAGAATAGGGATTTTTGAAAAGTTGAGCTTAACTAGGAATTTTGTTAGCTCGATAAGTTATCGGTTATTCGGACAACGTTTCTAGTTGGGATTATTTAAAATAATAGAAAAGTTATTTGATAAATTAATTATTGTTTTATCCCATTTTGGGGCTTTTCTGCATTCCCCAAAACAGCTCAGGGAGGGGAGTTTGGGTGCGTTTTTTGACCCCTTACGCGTACCGGATCAAGTTGGAACCTAAACGGAAGTTTTAGACAGTGTTGCAGACAATTAAAATGTCTATTTAGTTTTGTAATCAGACTGTTTTTAGTAAGTGGTTTGATAGTCCGAAATAGGATAGAAAAGGGATTTTTGAAAAGTTGTGTTTAACTAGGAATTTTGTTAGCTCGATAAATTATCGGTTATTCGGACAACGTCTCTCGTTGGGATTATTGAAGATCATATAAAAGTAATTTGATAAATTAATTATCGTTTTATCCTGTTTTTGGGGCTAGTCTGCATTCCCCAAAACAGCTCAGGGAGGAGAGTTTGGGTGTGTTTTTTGACCCCCTACGCGTACCGGATGAAGTTGGAACTTAAACGGAAGTTTTAGAAGGTGTTGAAAAAAATAAGAATATTAAATTATTTTGGTAATCAGACTGTTTTAAGTAAGCGTTTTGATAGCCCGAAGTAGGCTAGAAAAGGGATTTTTGAAAAGTTGAGTTTAACTAGGAATTTTGTTAGCTCGATAAGTTATTTGTTATTCGGACAATGTTTCTAGTTGGGATTATTTATAATCATAGAAAAGTGATTTGATAAATAAATTATCGTTTTATCCCGTTTTTGGGACTTTTCTGCATTCCCCAAAATTGGTCAGGGAGGGGAATTTGGGCGCGTTTACTGACCCCCTACGTGTACCAGATGAAGTTGGAACCTCAGCGGAAGTTATCGATGGTGTTTCCGAAATTAAGAATGTTCAATTGGTTTGGTAAATAGACTAATTTAAGTTAGCGTTTTGATAGCCCGAAGTAGGCTAGAAAAGGGATTTTTGAAAAGTTGAGCTTAACTAGGAATTTTGTTAGCTCGATAAGTTATCGGTTATTCGGACAACGTTTCTAGTTGGGATTATTTAAAATAATAGAAAAGTTATTTGATAAATTAATTATTGTTTTATCCCATTTTGGGGCTTTTCTGCATTCCCCAAAACAGCTCAGGGAGGGGAGTTTGGGTGCGTTTTTTGACCCCTTACGCGTACCGGATCAAGTTGGAACCTAAACGGAAGTTTTAGACAGTGTTGCAGACAATTAAAATGTCTATTTAGTTTTGTAATCAGACTGTTTTTAGTAAGTGGTTTGATAGTCCGAAATAGGATAGAAAAGGGATTTTTGAAAAGTTGTGTTTAACTAGGAATTTTGTTAGCTCGATAAATTATCGGTTATTCGGACAACGTCTCTCGTTGGGATTATTGAAGATCATATAAAAGTTATTTGATAAATTAATTATCGTTTTATCCTGTTTTTGGGGCTAGTCTGCATTCCCCAAAACAACTCAGGGAGGAGAGTTTGGGTGTGTTTTTTGACCCCCTACGCGTACCGGATGAAGTTGGAACTTAAACGGAAGTTTTAGAAGGTGTTGAAAAAAATAAGAATATTCAATTATTTTGGTAATCAGACTGTTTTAAGTAAGCGTTTTGATAGCCCGAAGTAGGCTAGAAAAGGGATTTTTGAAAAGTTGAGTTTAACTAGGAATTTTGTTAGCTCGATAAGTTATTAGTTATTCGGACAATGTTTCTAGTTGGGATTATTTATAATCATAGAAAAGTGATTTGATAAATAAATTATCGTTTTATCCCGGTTTTGGGACTTTTCTGCATTCCCCAAAATTGGTCAGGGAGGGGAATTTGGGCGCGTTTACTGACCCCCTACGTGTACCAGATGAAGTTGGAACCTAAGCGGAAGTTATCGATGGTGTTTCCGAAAATAAGAATGTTCAATTGGTTCGGTAAATAGACTAATTTAAGTTAGCGTTTTGATAGCCCGAAGTAGGCTAGAATAGGGATTTTTGAAAAGTTGAGCTTAACTAGGAATTTTGTTAGCTCGATAAGTTATCGGTTATTCGGACAACGTTTCTAGTTGGGATTATTTAAAATAATAGAAAAGTTATTTGATAAATTAATTATTGTTTTATCCCATTTTGGGGCTTTTCTGCATTCCCCAAAACAGCTCAGGGAGGGGAGTTTGGGTGCGTTTTTTGACCCCTTACGCGTACCGGATCAAGTTGGAACCTAAACGGAAGTTTTAGACAGTGTTGCAGACAATTAAAATGTCTATTTAGTTTTGTAATCAGACTGTTTTTAGTAAGTGGTTTGATAGTCCGAAATAGGATAGAAAAGGGATTTTTGAAAAGTTGTGTTTAACTAGGAATTTTGTTAGCTCGATAAATTATCGGTTATTCGGACAACGTCTCTCGTTGGGATTATTGAAGATCATATAAAAGTAATTTGATAAATTAATTATCGTTTTATCCTGTTTTTGGGGCTAGTCTGCATTCCCCAAAACAGCTCAGGGAGGAGAGTTTGGGTGTGTTTTTTGACCCCCTACGCGTACCGGATGAAGTTGGAACTTAAACGGAAGTTTTAGAAGGTGTTGAAAAAAATAAGAATATTAAATTATTTTGGTAATCAGACTGTTTTAAGTAAGCGTTTTGATAGCCCGAAGTAGGCTAGAAAAGGGATTTTTGAAAAGTTGAGTTTAACTAGGAATTTTGTTAGCTCGATAAGTTATTTGTTATTCGGACAATGTTTCTAGTTGGGATTATTTATAATCATAGAAAAGTGATTTGATAAATAAATTATCGTTTTATCCCGTTTTTGGGACTTTTCTGCATTCCCCAAAATTGGTCAGGGAGGGGAATTTGGGCGCGTTTACTGACCCCCTACGTGTACCAGATGAAGTTGGAACCTAAGCGGAAGTTATCGATGGTGTTTCCGAAATTAAGAATGTTCAATTGGTTTGGTAAATAGACTAATTTAAGTTAGCGTTTTGATAGCCCGAAGTAGGCTAGAAAAGGGATTTTTGAAAAGTTGAGCTTAACTAGGAATTTTGTTAGCTCGATAAGTTATCGGTTATTCGGACAACGTTTCTAGTTGGGATTATTTAAAATAATAGAAAAGTTATTTGATAAATTAATTATTGTTTTATCCCATTTTGGGGCTTTTCTGCATTCCCCAAAACAGCTCAGGGAGGGGAGTTTGGGTGCGTTTTTTGACCCCTTACGCGTACCGGATCAAGTTGGAACCTAAACGGAAGTTTTAGACAGTGTTGCAGACAATTAAAATGTCTATTTAGTTTTGTAATCAGACTGTTTTTAGTAAGTGGTTTGATAGTCCGAAATAGGATAGAAAAGGGATTTTTGAAAAGTTGTGTTTAACTAGGAATTTTGTTAGCTCGATAAATTATCGGTTATTCGGACAACGTCTCTCGTTGGGATTATTGAAGATCATATAAAAGTTATTTGATAAATTAATTATCGTTTTATCCTGTTTTTGGGGCTAGTCTGCATTCCCCAAAACAACTCAGGAAGGAGAGTTTGGGTGTGTTTTTTGACCCCCTACGCGTACCGGATGAAGTTGGAACTTAAACGGAAGTTTTAGAAGGTGTTGAAAAAAATAAGAATATTCAATTATTTTGGTAATCAGACTGTTTTAAGTAAGCGTTTTGATAGCCCGAAGTAGGCTAGAAAAGGGATTTTTGAAAAGTTGAGTTTAACTAGGAATTTTGTTAGCTCGATAAGTTATTAGTTATTCGGACAATGTTTCTAGTTGGGATTATTTATAATCATAGAAAAGTGATTTGATAAATAAATTATCGTTTTATCCCGGTTTTGGGACTTTTCTGCATTCCCCAAAATTGGTCAGGGAGGGGAATTTGGGCGCGTTTACTGACCCCCTACGTGTACCAGATGAAGTTGGAACCTAAGCGGAAGTTATCGATGGTGTTTCCGAAAATAAGAATGTTCAATTGGTTCGGTAAATAGACTAATTTAAGTTAGCGTTTTGATAGCCCGAAGTAGGCTAGAATAGGGATTTTTGAAAAGTTGAGCTTAACTAGGAATTTTGTTAGCTCGATAAGTTATCGGTTATTCGGACAACGTTTCTAGTTGGGATTATTTAAAATAATAGAAAAGTTATTTGATAAATTAATTATTGTTTTATCCCATTTTGGGGCTTTTCTGCATTCCCCAAAACAGCTCAGGGAGGGGAGTTTGGGTGCGTTTTTTGACCCCTTACGCGTACCGGATCAAGTTGGAACCTAAACGGAAGTTTTAGACAGTGTTGCAGACAATTAAAATGTCTATTTAGTTTTGTAATCAGACTGTTTTTAGTAAGTGGTTTGATAGTCCGAAATAGGATAGAAAAGGGATTTTTGAAAAGTTGTGTTTAACTAGGAATTTTGTTAGCTCGATAAATTATCGGTTATTCGGACAACGTCTCTCGTTGGGATTATTGAAGATCATATAAAAGTAATTTGATAAATTAATTATCGTTTTATCCTGTTTTTGGGGCTAGTCTGCATTCCCCAAAACAGCTCAGGGAGGAGAGTTTGGGTGTGTTTTTTGACCCCCTACGCGTACCGGATGAAGTTGGAACTTAAACGGAAGTTTTAGAAGGTGTTGAAAAAAATAAGAATATTCAATTATTTTGGTAATCAGACTGTTTTAAGTAAGCGTTTTGATAGCCCGAAGTAGGCTAGAAAAGGGATTTTTGAAAAGTTGAGTTTAACTAGGAATTTTGTTAGCTCGATAAGTTATTAGTTATTCGGACAATGTTTCTAGTTGGGATTATTTATAATCATAGAAAAGTGATTTGATAAATAAATTATCGTTTTATCCCGGTTTTGGGACTTTTCTGCATTCCCCAAAATTGGTCAGGGAGGGGAATTTGGGCGCGTTTACTGACCCCCTACGTGTACCAGATGAAGTTGGAACCTAAGCGGAAGTTATCGATGGTGTTTCCGAAAATAAGAATGTTCAATTGGTTCGGTAAATAGACTAATTTAAGTTAGCGTTTTGATAGCCCGAAGTAGGCTAGAATAGGGATTTTTGAAAAGTTGAGCTTAACTAGGAATTTTGTTAGCTCGATAAGTTATCGGTTATTCGGACAACGTTTCTAGTTGGGATTATTTAAAATAATAGAAAAGTTATTTGATAAATTAATTATTGTTTTATCCCATTTTGGGGCTTTTCTGCATTCCCCAAAACAGCTCAGGGAGGGGAGTTTGGGTGCGTTTTTTGACCCCTTACGCGTACCGGATCAAGTTGGAACCTAAACGGAAGTTTTAGACAGTGTTGCAGACAATTAAAATGTCTATTTAGTTTTGTAATCAGACTGTTTTTAGTAAGTGGTTTGATAGTCCGAAATAGGATAGAAAAGGGATTTTTGAAAAGTTGTGTTTAACTAGGAATTTTGTTAGCTCGATAAATTATCGGTTATTCGGACAACGTCTCTCGTTGGGATTATTGAAGATCATATAAAAGTAATTTGATAAATTAATTATCGTTTTATCCTGTTTTTGGGGCTAGTCTGCATTCCCCAAAACAGCTCAGGGAGGAGAGTTTGGGTGTGTTTTTTGACCCCCTACGCGTACCGGATGAAGTTGGAACTTAAACGGAAGTTTTAGAAGGTGTTGAAAAAAATAAGAATATTAAATTATTTTGGTAATCAGACTGTTTTAAGTAAGCGTTTTGATAGCCCGAAGTAGGCTAGAAAAGGGATTTTTGAAAAGTTGAGTTTAACTAGGAATTTTGTTAGCTCGATAAGTTATTTGTTATTCGGACAATGTTTGTAGTTGGGATTATTTATAATCATAGAAAAGTGATTTGATAAATAAATTATCGTTTTATCCCGTTTTTGGGACTTTTCTGCATTCCCCAAAATTGGTCAGGGAGGGGAATTTGGGCGCGTTTACTGACCCCCTACGTGTACCAGATGAAGTTGGAACCTAAGCGGAAGTTATCGATGGTGTTTCCGAAATTAAGAATGTTCAATTGGTTTGGTAAATAGACTAATTTATGTTAGCGTTTTGATAGCCCGAAGTAGGCTAGAAAAGGGATTTTTGAAAAGTTGAGCTTAACTAGGAATTTTGTTAGCTCGATAAGTTATCGGTTATTTGGACAACGTTTCTAGTTGGGATTATTTAAAATAATAGAAAAGCTATTTGATAAATTAATTATTGTTTTATCCCATTTTGGGGCTTTTCTGCATTCCCCAAAACAGCTCAGGGAGGGGAGTTTGGGTGCGTTTTTTGACCCCTTACGCGTACCAGATCAAGTTGGAACCTAAACGGAAGTTTTAGACAGTGTTGCAGACAATTAAAATGTCTATTTAGTTTTGTAATCAGACTGTTTTTAGTAAGTGGTTTGATAGTCCGAAATAGGATAGAAAAGGGATTTTTGAAAAGTTGTGTTTAACTAGGAATTTTGTTAGCTCGATAAATTATTGGTTATTCGGACAACGTCTCTCGTTGGGATTATTGAAGATCATATAAAAGTTATTTGATAAATTAATTATCGTTTTATCCTGTTTTTGGGGCTAGTCTGCATTCCCCAAAACAGCTCAGGGAGAAGAGTTTGGGTGTGTTTTTTGACCCCCTACGCGTACCGGATGAAGTTGGAACTTAAACGGAAGTTTTAGAAGGTGTTGAATAAAATAAGAATATTCAATTATTTTGGTAATCAGACTGTTTTAAGTAAGCGTTTTGATAGCCCGAAGTAGGCTAGAAAAGGGATTTTTGAAAAGTTGAGTTTAACTAGGAATTTTGTTAGCTCGATAAGTTATTTGTTATTCGGAATGTTTGTAGTTGGGATTATTTATAATCATAGAAAAGTGATTTGATAAATAAATTATCGTTTTATCCCGTTTTTGGGACTTTTCTGCATTCCCCAAAATTGGTCAGGGAGGGGAATTTGGGCGCGTTTACTGACCCCCTACGTGTACCAGATGAAGTTGGAACCTAAGCGGAAGTTATCGATGGTGTTTCCGAAATTAAGAATGTTCAATTGGTTTGGTAAATAGACTAATTTAAGTTAGCGTTTTGATAGCCCGAAGTAGGCTAGAAAAGGGATTTTTGAAAAGTTGAGTTTAACTAGGAATTTTGTTAGCTCGATAAGTTATTTGTTATTCGGAATGTTTGTAGTTGGGATTATTTATAATCATAGAAAAGTGATTTGATAAATAAATTATCGTTTTATCCCGTTTTTGGGACTTTTCTGCATTCCCCAAAATTGGTCAGGGAGGGGAATTTGGGCGCGTTTACTGACCCCCTACGTGTACCAGATGAAGTTGGAACCTAAGCGGAAGTTATCGATGGTGTTTCCGAAATTAAGAATGTTCAATTGGTTTGGTAAATAGACTAATTTAAGTTAGCGTTTTGATAGCCCGAAGTAGGCTAGAAAAGGGATTTTTGAAAAGTTGAGCTTAACTAGGAATTTTGTTAGCTCGATAAGTTATTTGTTATTCGGAATGTTTGTAGTTGGGATTATTTATAATCATAGAAAAGTGATTTGATAAATAAATTATCGTTTTATCCCGTTTTTGGGACTTTTCTGCATTCCCCAAAATTGGTCAGGGAGGGGAATTTGGGCGCGTTTACTGACCCCCTACGTGTACCAGATGAAGTTGGAACCTAAGCGGAAGTTATCGATGGTGTTTCCGAAATTAAGAATGTTCAATTGGTTTGGTAAATAGACTAATTTAAGTTAGCGTTTTGATAGCCCGAAGTAGGCTAGAAAAGGGATTTTTGAAAAGTTGAGCTTAACTAGGAATTTTGTTAGCTCGATAAGTTATCGGTTATTCGGACAACGTTTCTAGTTGGGATTATTTAAAATAATAGAAAAGTTATTTGATAAATTAATTATTGTTTTATCCCATTTTGGGGCTTTTCTGCATTCCCCAAAACAGCTCAGGGAGGGGAGTTTGGGTGCGTTTTTTGACCCCTTACGCGTACCGGATCAAGTTGGAACCTAAACGGAAGTTTTAGACAGTGTTGCAGACAATTAAAATGTCTATTTAGTTTTGTAATCAGACTGTTTTTAGTAAGTGGTTTGATAGTCCGAAATAGGATAGAAAAGGGATTTTTGAAAAGTTGTGTTTAACTAGGAATTTTGTTAGCTCGATAAATTATCGGTTATTCGGACAACGTCTCTCGTTGGGATTATTGAAGATCATATAAAAGTTATTTGATAAATTAATTATCGTTTTATCCTGTTTTTGGGGCTAGTCTGCATTCCCCAAAACAGCTCAGGGAGGAGAGTTTGGGTGTGTTTTTTGACCCCCTACGCGTACCGGATGAAGTTGGAACTTAAACGGAAGTTTTAGAAGGTGTTGAAAAAAATAAGAATATTAAATTATTTTGGTAATCAGACTGTTTTAAGTAAGCGTTTTGATAGCCCGAAGTAGGCTAGAAAAGGGATTTTTGAAAAGTTGAGTTTAACTAGGAATTTTGTTAGCTCGATAAGTTATTTGTTATTCGGACAATGTTTGTAGTTGGGATTATTTATAATCATAGAAAAGTGATTTGATAAATAAATTATCGTTTTATCCCATTTTTGGGACTTTTCTGCATTCCCCAAAATTGGTCAGGGAGGGGAATTTGGGCGCGTTTACTGACCCCCTACGTGTACCAGATGAAGTTGGAACCTAAGCGGAAGTTATCGATGGTGTTTCCGAAATTAAGAATGTTCAATTGGTTTGGTAAATAGACTAATTTAAGTTAGCGTTTTGATAGCCCGAAGTAGGCTAGAAAAGGGATTTTTGAAAAGTTGAGCTTAACTAGGAATTTTGTTAGCTCGATAAGTTATCGGTTATTCGGACAACGTTTCTAGTTGGGATTATTTAAAATAATAGAAAAGCTATTTGATAAATTAATTATTGTTTTATCCCATTTTGGGGCTTTTCTGCATTCCCCAAAACAGCTCAGGGAGGGGAGTTTGGGTGCGTTTTTTGACCCCTTACGCGTACCAGATCAAGTTGGAACCTAAACGGAAGTTTTAGACAGTGTTGCAGACAATTAAAATGTCTATTTAGTTTTGTAATCAGACTGTTTTTAATAAGTGGTTTGATAGTCCGAAATAGGATAGAAAAGGGATTTTTGAAAAGTTGTGTTTAACTAGGAATTTTGTTAGCTCGATAAATTATTGGTTATTCGGACAACGTCTCTCGTTGGGATTATTGAAGATCATATAAAAGTTATTTGATAAATTAATTATCGTTTTATCCTGTTTTTGGGGCTAGTCTGCATTCCCCAAAACAGCTCAGGGAGAAGAGTTTGGGTGTGTTTTTTGACCCCCTACGCGTACCGGATGAAGTTGGAACTTAAACGGAAGTTTTAGAAGGTGTTGAATAAAATAAGAATATTCAATTATTTTGGTAATCAGACTGTTTTAAGTAAGCGTTTTGATAGCCCGAAGTAGGCTAGAAAAGGGATTTTTGAAAAGTTGAGTTTAACTAGGAATTTTGTTAGCTCGATAAGTTATTTGTTATTCGGACAATGTTTGTAGTTGGGATTATTTATAATCATAGAAAAGTGATTTGATAAATAAATTATCGTTTTATCCCGTTTTTGGGACTTTTCTGCATTCCCCAAAATTGGTCAGGGAGGGGAATTTGGGCACGTTTACTGACCCCCTACGTGTACCAGATGAAGTTGGAACCTAAGCGGAAGTTATCGATGGTGTTTCCGAAATTAAGAATGTTCAATTGGTTTGGTAAATAGACTAATTTAAGTTAGCGTTTTGATAGCCCGAAGTAGGCTAGAAAAGGGATTTTTGAAAAGTTGAGCTTAACTAGGAATTTTGTTAGCTCGATAAGTTATCGGTTATTCGGACAACGTTTCTAGTTGGGATTATTTAAAATAATAGAAAAGCTATTTGATAAATTAATTATTGTTTTATCCCATTTTGGGGCTTTTCTGCATTCCCCAAAACAGCTCAGGGAAGGGAGTTTGGGTGCGTTTTTTAACCCCTTACGCGTACCAGATCAAGTTGGAACCTAAACGGAAGTTTTAGACAGTGTTGCAGACAATTAAAATGTCTATTTAGTTTTGTAATCAGACTGTTTTTAGTAAGTGGTTTGATAGTCCGAAATAGGATAGAAAAGGGATTTTTGAAAAGTTGTGTTTAACTAGGAATTTTGTTAGCTCGATAAATTATCGGTTATTCGGACAACGTCTCTCGTTGGGATTATTGAAGATCATATAAAAGTTATTTGATAAATTAATTATCGTTTTATCCTGTTTTTGGGGCTAGTCTGCATTCCCCAAAACAGCTCAGGGAGGAGAGTTTGGGTGTGTTTTTTGACCCCCTACGCGTACCGGATGAAGTTGGAACTTAAACGGAAGTTTTAGAAGGTGTTGAAAAAAATAAGAATATTCAATTATTTTGGTAATCAGACTGTTTTAAGTAAGCGTTTTGATAGCCCGAAGTAGGCTAGAAAAGGGATTTTTGAAAAGTTGAGATTAACTAGGAATTTTGTTAGCTCGATAAGTTATTTGTTATTCGGACAATGTTTGTAGTTGAGATTATTTATAATCATAGAAAAGTGATTTGATAAATAAATTATCGTTTTATCCCGTTTTTGGGACTTTTCTGCATTCCCCAAAATTGGTCAGGGAGGGGAATTTGGGCGCGTTTACTGACCCCCTACGTGTACCAGATGAAGTTGGAACCTAAGTGGAAGTTATCGATGGTGTTTCCGAAAATAAGAATGTTCAATTGGTTTGGTAATCAGACTAATTTAAGTTAGCGTTTTGATAGCCCGAAGTAGGCTAGAAAAGGGATTTCTGAAAAGTTGAGTTTAACTAGGAATTTTGTTAGCTCGATAAGTTATCGGTTATTCAGACAACGTTTCTAGTTGGGATTATTTAAAATAATAGAAAAGTTATTTGATAAATTAATTATTGTTTTATCCCATTTTGGGGCTTTTCTGCATTCCCCAAAACAGCTCAGGGAGGGGAGTTTGGGTGCGTTTTTTAACCACTTACGCGTACCAGATCAAGTTGGAACCTAAACGGAAGTTTTAGACAGTGTTGCAGACAATTAAAATGTCTATTTAGTTTTGTAATCAGACTGTTTTTAGTAAGTGGTTTGATAGTCCGAAATAGGATAGAAAAGGGATTTTTGAAAGTTGTGTTTAACTAGGAATTTTGTTAGCTCGATAAATTATCGGTTATTCGGACAACGTCTCTCGTTGGGATTATTGAAGATCATATAAAAGTTATTTGATAAATTAATTATCGTTTTATCCTGTTTTTGGGGCTAGTCTGCATTCCCCAAAACAGCTCAGGGAGGAGAGTTTGGGTGTGTTTTTTGACCCCCTACGCGTACCGGATGAAGTTGGAACTTAAACTGAAGTTTTAGAAGGTGTTGAAAAAAATAAGAATATTCAATTATTTTGGTAATCAGACTGTTTTAAGTAAGCGTTTTGATAGCCCGAAGTAGGCTAGAAAAGGGATTTTTGAAAAGTTGAGATTAACTAGGAATTTTGTTAGCTCGATAAGTTATTTGTTATTCGGACAATGTTTGTAGTTGAGATTATTTATAATCATAGAAAAGTGATTTGATAAATAAATTATCGTTTTATCCCGTTTTTGGGACTTTTCTGCATTCCCCAAAATTGGTCAGGGAGGGGAATTTGGGCGCGTTTACTGACCCCCTACGTGTACCAGATGAAGTTGGAACCTAAGCGGAAGTTATCGATGGTGTTTCCGAAAATAAGAATGTTCAATTGGTTTGGTAATCAGACTAATTTAAGTTAGCGTTTTGATAGCCCGAAGTAGGCTAGAAAAGGGATTTTTGAAAAGTTGAGTTTAACTAGGAATTTTGTTAGCTCGATAAGTTATTGGTTATTCGGACAACGTTTCTAGTTGGGATTATTTAAAATAATAGAAAAGTTATTTGATAAATTAATTATTGTTTTATCCCATTTTGGGGCTTTTCTGCATTCCCCAAAACAGCTCAGGGAGGGGAGTTTGGGTGCGTGTTTTGACCCCTTACGCGTACCCGATCAAGTTGGAACCTAAACGGAAGTTTTAGACAGTGTTGCAGACAATTAAAATGTCTATTTAGTTTTGTAATAAGACTGTTTTAAGTAAGTGGTTTGATAATCCGAAATAGGATAGAAAAGGGATTTTTGAAAAGTTGTGTTTAACTAGGAATTTTGTTAGCTCGATAAATTATCGGTTATTCGGACAACGTCTCTAGTTGGGATTATTGAAAATCATATAAAAGTTATTTGATAAATTAATTATCGTTTTATCCTGTTTTTGGGGCTAGTCTGCATTCCCCAAAACAGCTCAGGGAGGAGAGTTTGGGTGTGTTTTTTGACCCCCTACGCGTACCGGATGAAGTTGGAACTTAAACGGAAGTTTTAGAAGGTGTTGAAAAAAATAAGAATATTAAATTATTTTGGTAATCAGACTGTTTTAAGTAAGCGTTTTGATAGCCCGAAGTAGGCTAGAAAAGGGATTTTTGAAAAGTTGAGTTTAACTAGGAATTTTGTTAGCTCGATAAGTTATTTGTTATTCGGACAATGTTTGTAGTTGGGATTATTTATAATCATAGAAAAGTGATTTGATAAATAAATTATCGTTTTATCCCGTTTTTGGGACTTTTCTGCATTCCCCAAAATTGGTCAGGGAGGGGAATTTGGGCGCGTTTACTGACCCCCTACGTGTACCAGATGAAGTTGGAACCTAAGCGGAAGTTATCGATGGTGTTTCCGAAAATAAGAATGGCCAATTGGTTTGGTAATCAGACTAATTTAAGTTAGCGTTTTGATAGCCCGAAGTAGGCTAGAAAAGGGATTTTTTAAAAGTTGAGTTTAACTAGGAATTTTGTTAGCTCGATAAGTTATTTGTTATTCGGACAATGTTTGTAGTTGAGATTATTTATAATCATAGAAAAGTGATTTGATAAATAAATTATCGTTTTATCCCGTTTTTGGGACTTTTCTGCATTCCCCAAAATTGGTCAGGGAGGGGAATTTGGGCGCGTTTACTGACCCCCTACGTGTACCAGATGAAGTTGGAACCTAAGCGGAAGTTATCGATGGTGTTTCCGAAAATAAGAATGTTCAATTGGTTTGGTAATCAGACTAATTTAAGTTAGCGTTTTGATAGCCCGAAGTAGGCTAGAAAAGGGATTTTTGAAAAGTTGAGTTTAACTAGGAATTTTGTTAGCTCGATAAGTTATCGGTTATTCGGACAACGTTTCTAGTTGGGATTATTTAAAATAATAGAAAAGTTATTTGATAAATTAATTATTGTTTTATCCCATTTTGGGGCTTTTCTGCATTCCCCAAAACAGCTCAGGGAGGGGAGTTTGGGTGCGTGTTTTGACCCCTTACGCGTACCCGATCAAGTTGGAACCTAAACGGAAGTTTTAGACAGTGTTGCAGACAATTAAAATGTCTATTTAGTTTTGTAATAAGACTGTTTTAAGTAAGTGGTTTGATAATCCGAAATAGGATAGA
This sequence comes from Mercurialis annua, assembly GCF_937616625.2. NCBI lineage: Eukaryota > Viridiplantae > Streptophyta > Magnoliopsida > Malpighiales > Euphorbiaceae > Mercurialis > Mercurialis annua. Next base: position 43,511,850 of record NC_065577.1, read on the forward strand.
AAAGGGATTTTTGAAAAGTTGTGTTTAACTAGGAATTTTGTTAGCTCGATAAATTATCGGTTATTCGGACAACGTCTCTAGTTGGGATTATTGAAAATCATATAAAAGTTATTTGATAAATTAATTATCGTTTTATCCTGTTTTTGGGGCTAGTCTGCATTCCCCAAAACAGCTCAGGGAGGAGAGTTTGGGTGTGTTTTTTGACCCCCTACGCGTACCGGATGAAGTTGGAACTTAAACGGAAGTTTTAGAAGGTGTTGAAAAAAATAAGAATATTAAATTATTTTGGTAATCAGACTGTTTTAAGTAAGCGTTTTGATATCCCGAAGTAGGCTAGAAAAGGGATTTTTGAAAAGTTGAGCTTAACTAGGAATTTTGTTAGCTCGATAAGTTATCGGTTATTCGGACAAAGTTTCTAGTTGGGATTATTTAAAATAATAGAAAAGTTATTTGATAAATTAATTATTGTTTTATCCCATTTTTAGGGCTTTTCTGCATTCCCCAAAACAGCTCAGGGAGGGGAGTTTGGGTGCGTTTTTTGACCCCTTGCACGTACCGGATCAAGTTGGAACCTAAACGGAAGTTTTAGACAGTGTTGCAGACAATTAAATTATCTATTTAGCTTTGTAATCAGACTGTTTTAAGTAAGTGGTTTGATAGTCCGAAATAGGATAGAAAAGGGATTTTTGAAACGTCGTGTTTAACTAGGAATTTTATTAGCTCGATAAATTATCGGTTATTCGGACAACGTCTCTCGTTGGGATTATTGAAAATCATATAAAAGTTGTTTGATAAATTAATTATCGTTTTATCCTGTTTTTGGGGCTAGTCTGCATTCCCCAAAACAGCTTAGGGAGGAGAGTTTGGGTGTGTTTTTTGACCCCCTACGCGTACCGGATGAAGTTGGAACTTAAACGTAAGTTTTAGATGGTGTTGAAAAAAAAATAAGAATATTCAATTATTTTGGTAATCAGACTGTATTAAGTAAGCGTTTTGATATCCCGAAGTAGGCTAGAAAAGGGATTTTTGAAAAGTTGAGTTTAACTAGGAATTTTGTTAGCTCGATAAGTTATTTGTTATTCGGACAATGTTTCTAGTTGGGATTATTTATAATCATAGAAAAGTGATTTGATAAATAAATTATCGTTTTATCCCGTTTTTGGGACTTTTCTGCATTCCCCAAAATTGGTTAGGGAGGGGAATTTGGGCGCGTTTACTGACCCCCTACGTGTACCAGATGAAGTTGGAACCTAAGCGGAAGTTATCGATGGTGTTTCCGAAAATAAGAATGTTCAATTGGTTTGGTAATCAGACTAATTTAAGTTAGCGTTTTGATAGCCCGAAGTAGGCTAGAAAAGGGATTTTTGAAAAGTTGAGCTTAACTAGGAATTTTGTTAGCTCGATAAGTTATCGGTTATTCGGACAACGTTTCTAGTTGGGATTATTTAAAATAATAGAAAAGCTATTTGATAAATTAATTATTGTTTTATCCCATTTTGGGGCTTTTCTGCATTCCCCAAAACAGCTCAGGGAGGGGAGTTTGGGTGCGTTTTTTGACCCCTTACGCGTACCAGATCAAGTTGGAACCTAAACGGAAGTTTTAGACAGTGTTGCAGACAATTAAAATGTCTATTTAGTTTTGTAATCAGACTGTTTTTAGTAAGTGGATTGATAGTCCGAAATAGGATAGAAAAGGGATTTTTGAAAAGTTGTGTTTAACTAGGAATTTTGTTAGCTCGATAAATTATCGGTTATTCGGACAACGTCTCTCGTTGGGATTATTGAAGATCATATAAAAGTTATTTGATAAATTAATTATCGTTTTATCCTGTTTTTGGGGCTAGTCTGCATTCCCCAAAACAGCTCAGGGAGGAGAGTTTGGGTGTGTTTTTTGACCCCCTACGCGTACCGGATGAAGTTGGAACTTAAACGGAAGTTTTAGAAGGTGTTGAAAAAAATAAGAATATTCAATTATTTTGGTAATCAGACTGTTTTAAGTAAGCGTTTTGATAGCCCGAAGTAGGCTAGAAAAGGGATTTTTGAAAAGTTGAGTTTAACTAGGAATTTTGTTAGCTCGATAAGTTATTTGTTATTCGGACAATGTTTCTAGTTGGGATTATTTATAATCATAGAAAAGTGATTTGATAAATAAATTATCGTTTTATCCCGTTTTTGGGACTTTTCTGCATTCCCCAAAATTGGTCAGGGAGGGGAATTTGGGCGCGTTTACTGACCCCCTACGTGTACCAGATGAAGTTGGAACCTAAGCGGAAGTTATCGATGGTGTTTCCGAAAATAAGAATGTTCAATTGGTTCGGTAAATAGACTAATTTAAGTTAGCGTTTTGATAGCCCGAAGTAGGCTAGAAAAGGGATTTTTGAAAAGTTGAGCTTAACTAGGAATTTTGTTAGCTCGATAAGTTATCGGTTATTCGGACAACGTTTCTAGTTGGGATTATTTAAAATAATAGAAAAGTTATTTGATAAATTAATTATTGTTTTATCCCATTTTGGGGCTTTTCTGCATTCCCCAAAACAGCTCAGGGAGGGGAGTTTGGGTGCGTTTTTTTACCCCTTACGCGTACCGGATCAAGTTGGAACCTAAACGGAAGTTTTAGACAGTGTTGCAGACAATTAAAATGTCTATTTAGTTTTGTAATCAGACTGTTTTTAGTAAGTGGTTTGATAGTCCGAAATAGGATAGAAAAGGGATTTTTGAAAAGTTGTGTTTAACTAGGAATTTTGTTAGCTCGATAAATTATCGGTTATTCGGACAACGTCTCTCGTTGGGATTATTGAAGATCATATAAAAGTTATTTGATAAATTAATTATCGTTTTATCCTGTTTTTGGGGCTAGTCTGCATTCCCCAAAACAGCTCAGGGAGGAGAGTTTGGGTGTGTTTTTGACCCCCTACGCGTACCGGATGAAGTTGGAACTTAAACGGAAGTTTTAGAAGGTGTTGAAAAAAATAAGAATATTAAATTATTTTTGTAATCAGACTGTTTTAAGTAAGCGTTTTGATAGCCCGAAGTAGGCTAGAAAAGGGATTTTTGAAAAGTTGAGTTTAACTAGGAATTTTGTTAGCTCGATAAGTTATTTGTTATTCGGACAATGTTTGTAGTTGGGATTATTTATAATCATAGAAAAGTGATTTGATAAATAAATTATCGTTTTATCCCGTTTTGGGGACTTTTCTGCATTCCCCAAAATTGGTCAGGGAGGGGAATTTGGGCGCGTTTACTGACCCCCTACGTGTACCAGATGAAGTTGGAACCTAAGCGGAAGTTATCGATGGTGTTTCCGAAAATAAGAATGTTCAATTGGTTTGGTAAATAGACTAATTTAAGTTAGCGTTTTGATAGCCCGAAGTAGGCTAGAAAAGGGATTTTTGAAAAGTTGAGCTTAACTAGGAATTTTGTTAGCTCGATAAGTTATCGGTTATTCGGACAACATTTCTAGTTGGGATTATTTAAAATAATAGAAAAGCTATTTGATAAATTAATTATTGTTTTATCCCATTTTGGGGCTTTTCTGCATTCCCCAAAACAGCTCAGGGAGGGGAGTTTGGGTGCGTTTTTTTAACCCCTTACGCGTACCAGATCAAGTTGGAACCTAAACGGAAGTTTTAGACAGTGTTGCAGACAATTAAAATGTCTATTTAGTTTTGTAATCAGACTGTTTTTAGTAAGTGGTTTGATAGTCCGAAATAGGATAGAAAAGGGATTTTTGAAAAGTTGTGTTTAACTAGGAATTTTGTTAGCTCGATAAATTATCGGTTATTCGGACAACGTCTCTCGTTGGGATTATTGAAGATCATATAAAAGTTATTTGATAAATTAATTATCGTTTTATCCTGTTTTTGGGGCTAGTCTGCATTCCCCAAAACAGCTCAGGGAGGAGAGTTTGGGTGTGTTTTTGACCCCCTACGCGTACCGGATGAAGTTGGAACTTAAACGGAAGTTTTAGAAGGTGTTGAAAAAAATAAGAATATTAAATTATTTTTGTAATCAGACTGTTTTAAGTAAGCGTTTTGATAGCCCGAAGTAGGCTAGAAAAGGGATTTTTGAAAAGTTGAGTTTAACTAGGAATTTTGTTAGCTCGATAAGTTATTTGTTATTCGGACAATGTTTGTAGTTGGGATTATTTATAATCATAGAAAAGTGATTTGATAAATAAATTATCGTTTTATCCCGTTTTGGGGACTTTTCTGCATTCCCCAAAATTGGTCAGGGAGGGGAATTTGGGCGCGTTTACTGACCCCCTACGTGTACCAGATGAAGTTGGAACCTAAGCGGAAGTTATCGATGGTGTTTCCGAAAATAAGAATGTTCAATTGGTTTGGTAAATAGACTAATTTAAGTTAGCGTTTTGATAGCCCGAAGTAGGCTAGAAAAGGGATTTTTGAAAAGTTGAGCTTAACTAGGAATTTTGTTAGCTCGATAAGTTATCGGTTATTCGGACAACATTTCTAGTTGGGATTATTTAAAATAATAGAAAAGCTATTTGATAAATTAATTATTGTTTTATCCCATTTTGGGGCTTTTCTGCATTCCCCAAAACAGCTCAGGGAGGGGAGTTTGGGTGCGTTTTTTTAACCCCTTACGCGTACCAGATCAAGTTGGAACCTAAACGGAAGTTTTAGACAGTGTTGCAGACAATTAAAATGTCTATTTAGTTTTGTAATCAGACTGTTTTTAGTAAGTGGTTTGATAGTCCGAAATAGGATAGAAAAGGGATTTTTGAAAAGTTGTGTTTAACTAGGAATTTTGTTAGCTCGATAAATTATCGGTTATTCGGACAACGTCTCTCGTTGGGATTATTGAAGATCATATAAAAGTTATTTGATAAATTAATTATCGTTTTATCCTGTTTTTGGGGCTAGTCTGCATTCCCCAAAACAGCTCAGGGAGGAGAGTTTGGGTGTGTTTTTTGACCCCCTACGCGTACCGGATGAAGTTGGAACTTAAACGGAAGTTTTAGAAGGTGTTGAAAAAAATAAGAATATTCAATTATTTTGGTAATCAGACTGTTTTAAGTAAGCGTTTTGATAGCCCGAAGTAGGCTAGAAAAGGGATTTTTGAAAAGTTGAGATTAACTAGGAATTTTGTTAGCTCGATAAGTTATTTGTTATTCGGACAATGTTTGTAGTTGGGATTATTTATAATCATAGAAAAGTGATTTGATAAATAAATTATCGTTTTATCCCGTTTTTGGGACTTTTCTGCATTCCCCAAAATTGGTCAGGGAGGGGAATTTGGGCGCGTTTACTGACCCCCTACGTGTACCAGATGAAGTTGGAACCTAAGCGGAAGTTATCGATGGTGTTTCCGAAAATAAGAATGTTCAATTGGTTTGGTAATCAGACTAATTTAAGTTAGTGTTTTGATAGCCCGAAGTAGGCTAGAAAAGGGATTTTTGAAAAGTTGAGTTTAACTAGGAATTTTGTTAGCTCGATAAGTTATCGGTTATTCGGACAACGTTTCTAGTTGGGATTATTTAAAATAATAGAAAAGCTATTTGATAAATTAATTATTGTTTTATCCCATTTTGGGGCTTTTCTGCATTCCCCAAAACAGCTCAGGGAGGGGAGTTTGGGTGCGTTTTTTTAACCCCTTACGCGTACCAGATCAAGTTGGAACCTAAACGGAAGTTTTAGACAGTGTTGCAGACAATTAAAATGTCTATTTAGTTTTGTAATCAGACTGTTTTTAGTAAGTGGTTTGATAGTCCGAAATAGGATAGAAAAGGGATTTTTGAAAAGTTGTGTTTAACTAGAAATTTTGTTAGCTCGATAAATTATCGGTTATTCGGACAACGTCTCTCGTTGGGATTATTGAAGATCATATAAAAGTTATTTGATAAATTAATTATCGTTTTATCCTGTTTTTGGGGCTAGTCTGCATTCCCCAAAACAGCTCAGGGAGGAGAGTTTGGGTGTGTTTTTTGACCCCCTACGCGTACCGGATGAAGTTGGAACTTAAACGGAAGTTTTAGAAGGTGTTGAAAAAAATAAGAATATTCAATTATTTTGGTAATCAGACTGTTTTAAGTAAGCGTTTTGATAGCCCGAAGTAGGCTAGAAAAGGGATTTTTGAAAAGTTGAGATTAACTAGGAATTTTGTTAGCTCGATAAGTTATTTGTTATTCGGACAATGTTTGTAGTTGGGATTATTTATAATCATAGAAAAGTGATTTGATAAATAAATTATCGTTTTATCCCGTTTTTGGGACTTTTCTGCATTCCCCAAAATTGGTCAGGGAGGGGAATTTGGGCGCGTTTACTGACCCCCTACGTGTACCAGATGAAGTTGGAACCTAAGCGGAAGTTATCGATGGTGTTTCCGAAAATAAGAATGTTCAATTGGTTTGGTAATCAGACTAATTTAAGTTAGCGTTTTGATAGCCCGAAGTAGGCTAGAAAAGGGATTTTTGAAAAGTTGAGTTTAACTAGGAATTTTGTTAGCTCGATAAGTTATCGGTTATTCGGACAACGTTTCTAGTTGGGATTATTTAAAATAATAGAAAAGCTATTTGATAAATTAATTATTGTTTTATCCCATTTTGGGGCTTTTCTGCATTCCCCAAAACAGCTCAGGGAGGGGAGTTTGGCTGCGTTTTTTTAACCCCTTACGCGTACCAGATCAAGTTGGAACCTAAACGGAAGTTTTAGACAGTGTTGCAGACAATTAAAATGTCTATTTAGTTTTGTAATCAGACTGTTTTTAGTAAGTGGTTTGATAGTCCGAAATAGGATAGAAAAGGGATTTTTGAAAAGTTGTGTTTAACTAGAAATTTTGTTAGCTCGATAAATTATCGGTTATTCGGACAACGTCTCTCGTTGGGATTATTGAAGATCATATAAAAGTTATTTGATAAATTAATTATCGTTTTATCCTGTTTTTAGGGCTAGTCTGCATTCCCCAAAACAGCTCAGGGAGGAGAGTTTGGGTGTGTTTTTTGACCCCCTACGCGTACCGGATGAAGTTGGAACTTAAACGGAAGTTTTAGAAGGTGTTGAAAAAAATAAGAATATTCAATTATTTTGGTAATCAGACTGTTTTAAGTAAGCGTTTTGATAGCCCGAAGTAGGCTAGAAAAGGGATTTTTGAAAAGTTGAGATTAACTAGGAATTTTGTTAGCTCGATAAGTTATTTGTTATTCGGACAATGTTTGTAGTTGGGATTATTTATAATCATAGAAAAGTGATTTGATAAATAAATTATCGTTTTATCCCGTTTTTGGGACTTTTCTGCATTCCCCAAAATTGGTCAGGGAGGGGAATTTGGGCGCGTTTACTGACCCCCTACGTGTACCAGATGAAGTTGGAACCTAAGCGGAAGTTATCGATGGTGTTTCCGAAAATAAGAATGTTCAATTGGTTTGGTAATCAGACTAATTTAAGTTAGCGTTTTGATAGCCCGAAGTAGGCTAGAAAAGGGATTTTTGAAAAGTTGAGTTTAACTAGGAATTTTGTTAGCTCGATAAGTTATCGGTTATTCGGACAACGTTTCTAGTTGGGATTATTTAAAATAATAGAAAAGTTATTTGATAAATTAATTATTGTTTTATCCCATTTTGGGGCTTTTCTGCATTCCCCAAAACAGCTCAGGGAGGGGAGTTTGGCTGCGTTCTTTGACCCCTTACGCGTACCCGATCAAGTTGGAACCTAAACGGAAGTTTTAGACAGTGTTGCAGACAATTAAAATGTCTATTTAGTTTTGTAATAAGACTGTTTTAAGTAAGTGGTTTGATAGTCCGAAATAGGATAGAAAAGGGATATTTGAAAAGTTGTGTTTAACTAGGAATTTTGTTAGCTCGATAAATTATCGGTTATTCGGACAACGTCTCTAGTTGGGATTATTGAAAATCATATAAAAGTTATTTGATAAATTAATTATCGTTTTATCCTGTTTTTGGGGCTAGTCTGCATTCCCCAAAACAGCTCAGGGAGGAGAGTTTGGGTGTGTTTTTTGACCCCCTACGCGTACCGGATGAAGTTGGAACTTAAACGGAAGTTTTAGAAGGTGTTGAAAAAAATAAGAATATTAAATTATTTTGGTAATCAGACTGTTTTAAGTAAGCGTTTTGATAGCCCGAAGTAGGCTAGAAAAGGGATTTTTGAAAAGTTGAGTTTAACTAGGAATTTTGTTAGCTCGATAAGTTATTTGTTATTCGGACAATGTTTGTAGTTGGGATTATTTATAATCATAGAAAATTGATTTGATAAATAAATTATCGTTTTATCCCGTTTTTGGGACTTTTCTGCATTCCCCAAAATTGGTCAGGGAGGGGAATTTGGGCGCGTTTACTGACCCCATACGTGTACCAGATGAAGTTGGAACCTAAGCGGAAGTTATCGATGGTGTTTCCGAAAATAAGAATGTTCAATTGGTTTGGTAAATAGACTAATTTAAGTTAGCGTTTTGATAGCCCGAAGTAGGCTAGAAAAGGGATTTTTGAAAAGTTGAGCTTAACTAGGAATTTTGTTAGCTCGATAAGTTATCGGTTATTCGGACAACGTTTCTAGTTGGGATTATTTAAAATAATAGAAAAGCTATTTGATAAATTAATTATTGTTTTATCCCATTTTGGGGCTTTTCTGCATTCCCCAAAACAGCTCAGGGAGGGGAGTTTGGGTGCGTTTTTTGACCCCTTACGCGTACCGGATCAAGTTGGAACCTAAACGGAAGTTTTAGACAGTGTTGCAGACAATTAAAATGTCTATTTAGTTTTGTAATCAGACTGTTTATAGTAAGTGGTTTGATAGTCCGAAATAGGATAGAAAAGGGATTTTTGAAAAGTTGTGTTTAACTAGGAATTTTGTTAGCTCGATAAATTATCGGTTATTCGGACAACGTCTCTCGTTGGGATTATTGAAGATCATATAAAAGTTATTTGATAAATTAATTATCGTTTTATCCTATTTTTGGGGCTATTCTGCATTCCCCAAAACAGCTCAGGGAGGAGAGTTTGGGTGTGTTTTTTGACCCCCTACGCGTACCGGATGAAGTTGGAACTTAAACGGAAGTTTTAGAAGGTGTTGAAAAAATAAGAATATTCAATTATTTTGATAATCAGACTGTTTTAAGTAAGCGTTTTGATAGCCCGAAGTAGGCTAGAAAAGGGATTTTTAAAAAGTTGAGTTTAACTAGGAATTTTGTTAGCTCGATAAGTTATTTGTTATTCGGACAATGTTTGTAGTTGGGATTATTTATAATCATAGAAAAGTGATTTGATAAATAAATTATCGTTTTATCCCGTTTTTGGGACTTTTCTGCATTCCCAAAATTGCTCAGGGAGGGGAATTGGGGCGCGTTTACTGACCCCCTACGTGTACCAGATGAAGTTGGAACCATAGCGGAAGTTATCGATGGTGTTTCCGAAAATAAGAATGCTCAATTGGTTTGGTAATCAGATTAATTTAAGTTAGCGTTTTGATAGCCCGAAGTAGGCTAGAAAAGGGATTTTTGAAAATTTGAGTTTAACTAGGAATTTTGTTAGCTCGATAAGTTATCGGTTATTCGGACAACGTTTCTAGTTGGGATTATTTAAAATAATAGAAAAGTTATTTGATAAATTAATTATTGTTTTATCCCATTTTTGGGGCTTTTCTGCATTCCCCAAAACAGCTCAGGTAGGGGAGTTTGGGTGCGTTTTTTGACCCCTAACGCATACCGGATCAAGTTGGAACCTAAACGGAAGTTTTAGACAGTGTTGCAGACTATTAAAATGTCTATTTAGCTTTGTAATCAGACTGTTTTAAGTAAGTGGTTTGATAGTCCGAAATAGGATAGAAAAGGGATTTTTGAAAAGTTGTGTTTAACTAGGAATTTTGTTAGCTCGATAAATTATCGGTTATTCGGACAACGTCTCTCGTTGGGATTATTGAAGATCATATAAAAGTTATTTAATAAATTAATTATCGTTTTATCCTGTTTTTGGGGCTAGTCTGCATTCCCCAAAACAGCTCAGGGAGGAGAGTTTGGGTGTGTTTTTTGACCCCCTACGCGTACCGGATGAAGTTGGAACTTAAACGGAAGTTTTAGAAGGTGTTGAAAAAAATAAGAATATTAAATTATTTTGGTAATCAGACTGTTTTAAGTAAGCGTTTTGATAGCCCGAAGTAGGCTAGAAAAGGGATTTTTGAAAAGTTGAGTTTAACTAGGAATTTTGTTAGCTCGATAAGTTATTTGTTATTCGGACAATGTTTGTAGTTGGGATTATTTATAATCATAGAAAAGTGATTTGATAAATAAATTATCGTTTTATCCCGTTTTTGGGACTTTTCTGCATTCCCCAAAATTGGTCAGGGAGGGGAATTTGGGCGCGTTTACTGACCCCCTACGTGTACCAGATGAAGTTGGAACCTAAGCGGAAGTTATCGATGGTGTTTCCGAAAATAAGAATGGTCAATTGGTTTGGTAATCAGACTAATTTAAGTTAGCGTTTTGATAGCCCGAAGTAGGCTAGAAAAGGGATTTTTGAAAAGTTGAGTTTAACTAGGAATTTTGTTAGCTCGATAAGTTATCGGTTATTCGGACAACGTTTCTAGTTGGGATTATTTAAAATAATAGAAAAGTTATGTGATAAATTAATTATTGTTTTATCCCATTTTGGGGCTTTTCTGCATTCCCCAAAACAGCTCAGGGAGGGGAGTTTGGGTGCGTTTTTTGACCCCTTACGCGTACCAGATCAAGTTGCAACCTAAACGGAAGTTTTAGACAGTGTTGCAGACAATTAAAATGTCTATTTAGTTTTGTAATCAGACTGTTTTTAGTAAGTGGTTTGATAGTCCGAAATAGGATAGAAAAGGGATTTTTGAAAAGTTGTGTTTAACTAGGAATTTTGTTAGCTCGATAAATTATCGGTTATTCGGACAACGTCTCTCGTTGGGATTATTGAAGATCATATAAAAGTTATTTGATAAATTAATTATCGTTTTATCTTTTTTTTGGGGCTAGTCTGCATTCCCCAAAACAGCTCAGGGAGAAGAGTTTGGGTGTGTTTTTTGACCCCCTACGCGTACCGGATGAAGTTGGAACTTAAACGGAAGTTTTAGAAGGTGTTGAAAAAAATAAGAATATTAAATTATTTTGGTAATCAGACTGTTTTAAGTAAGCGTTTTGATAGCCCGAAGTAGGCTAGAAAGGGATTTTTGAAAAGTTGAGTTTAACTAGGAATTTTGTTAGCTCGATAAGTTATTTGTTATTCGGACAATGTTTGTAGTTGGGATTATTTATAATCATAGAAAAGTGATTTGATAAATAAATTATCGTTTTATCCCGTTTTTGGGACTTTTCTGCATTCCCCAAAATTGGTCAGGGAGGGGAATTTGGGCGCGTTTACTGACCCCCTACGTGTACCAGATGAAGTTGGAACCTAAGCGGAAGTTATCGATGGTGTTTCCGAAAATAAGAATGGTCAATTGGTTTGGTAATCAGACTAATTTAAGTTAGCGTTTTGATAGCCCGAAGTAGGCTAGAAAAGGGATTTTTGAAAAGTTGAGTTTAACTAGGAATTTTGTTAGCTCGATAAGTTATCGGTTATTCGGACAACGTTTCTAGTTGGGATTATTTAAAATAATAGAAAAGTTATGTGATAAATTAATTATTGTTTTATCCCATTTTGGGGCTTTTCTGCATTCCCCAAAACAGCTCAGGGAGGGGAGTTTGGGTGCGTTTTTTGACCCCTTACGCGTACCAGATCAAGTTGCAACCTAAACGGAAGTTTTAGACAGTGTTGCAGACAATTAAAATGTCTATTTAGTTTTGTAATCAGACTGTTTTTAGTAAGTGGTTTGATAGTCCGAAATAGGATAGAAAAGGGATTTTTGAAAAGTTGTGTTTAACTAGGAATTTTGTTAGCTCGATAAATTATCGGTTATTCGGACAACGTCTCTCGTTGGGATTATTGAAGATCATATAAAAGTTATTTGATAAATTAATTATCGTTTTATCTTTTTTTTGGGGCTAGTCTGCATTCCCCAAAACAGCTCAGGGAGGAGAGTTTGGGTGTGTTTTTTGACCCCCTACGCGTACCGGATGAAGTTGGAACTTAAACGGAAGTTTTAGAAGGTGTTGAAAAAAATAAGAATATTAAATTATTTTGGTAATCAGACTGTTTTAAGTAAGCGTTTTGATAGCCCGAAGTAGGCTAGAAAAGGGATTTTTGAAAAGTTGAGTTTAACTAGGAATTTTGTTAGCTCGATAAGTTATTTGTTATTCGGACAATGTTTGTAGTTGGGATTATTTATAATCATAGAAAAGTGATTTGATAAATAAATTATCGTTTTATCCCGTTTTTGGGACTTTTCTGCATTCCCCAAAATTGGTCAGGGAGGGGAATTTGGGCGCGTTTACTGACCCCCTACGTGTACCAGATGAAGTTGGAACCTAAGCGGAAGTTATCGATGGTGTTTCCGAAAATAAGAATGGTCAATTGGTTTGGTAATCAGACTAATTTAAGTTAGCGTTTTGATAGCCCGAAGTAGGCTAGAAAAGGGATTTTTGAAAAGTTGAGTTTAACTAGGAATTTTGTTAGCTCGATAAGTTATCGGTTATTCGGACAACGTTTCTAGTTGGGATTATTTAAAATAATAGAAAAGTTATGTGATAAATTAATTATTGTTTTATCCCATTTTGGGGCTTTTCTGCATTCCCCAAAACAGCTCAGGGAGGGGAGTTTGGGTGCGTTTTTTGACCCCTTACGCGTACCAGATCAAGTTGGAACCTAAACGGAAGTTTTAGACAGTGTTGCAGACAATTAAAATGTCTATTTAGTTTTGTAATCAGACTGTTTTTAGTAAGTGGTTTGATAGTCCGAAATAGGATAGAAAAGGGATTTTTGAAAAATTGTGTTTAACTAGGAATTTTGTTAGCTCGATAAATTATCGGTTATTCGGACAACGTCTCTCGTTGGGATTATTGAAGATCATATAAAAGTTATTTGATAAATTAATTATCGTTTTATCCTGTTTTTGGGGCTAGTCTGCATTCCCCAAAACAGCTCAGGGAGGAGAGTTTGGGTGTGTTTTTTGACCCCCTACGCGTACCGGATGAAGTTGGAACTTAAACGGAAGTTTTAGAAGGTGTTGAAAAAAATAAGAATATTCAATTATTTTGATAATCAGACTGTTTTAAGTAAGCGTTTTGATAGCCCGAAGTAGGCTAGAAAAGGGATTTTTAAAAAGTTGAGTTTAACTAGGAATTTTGTTAGCTCGATAAGTTATTTGTTATTCGGACAATGTTTGTAGTTGGGATTATTTATAATCATAGAAAAGTGATTTGATAAATAAATTATCGTTTTATCCCGTTTTTGGGACTTTTCTGCATTCCCAAAATTGCTCAGGGAGGGGAATTGGGGCGCGTTTACTGACCCCCTACGTGTACCAGATGAAGTTGGAACCATAGCGGAAGTTATCGATGGTGTTTCCGAAAATAAGAATGCTCAATTGGTTTGGTAATCAGACTAATTTAAGTTAGCGTTTTGATAGCCCGAAGTAGGCTAGAAAAGGGATTTTTGAAAAGTTGAGTTTAACTAGGAATTTTGTTAGCTCGATAAGTTATCGGTTATTCGGACAACGTTTCTAGTTGGGATTATTTAAAATAATAGAAAAGTTATTTGATAAATTAATTATTGTTTTATCCCATTTTTGGGACTTTTATGCATTCCCCAAAACAGCTCAGGTAGGGGAGTTTGGGTGCGTTTTTTGACCCCTAACGCATACCGGATCAAGTTGGAACCTAAACGGAAGTTTTAGACAGTGTTGCAGACAATTAAAATGTCTATTTAGCTTTGTAATCAGACTGTTTTAAGTAAGTGGTTTGATAGTCCGAAATAGGATAGAAAAGGGATTTTTGAAAAGTTATGTTTAACTAGGAATTTTGTTAGCTCGATAAATTATCGGTTATTCGGAAAACGTCTCTCGTTGGGATTATTGAAGATCATATAAAAGTTATTTGATAAATTAATTATCGTTTTATCCTGTTTTTGGGGCTAGTCTGCATTCCCCAAAACAGCTCAGGGAGGAGAGTTTGGGTGTGTTTTTTGACCCCCTACGCGTACCGGATGAAGTTGGAACTTAAACAGAAGTTTTAGAAGGTGTTGAAAAAAATAAGAATATTAAATTATTTTGGTAATCAGACTGTTTTAAGTAAGCGTTTTGATAGCCCGAAGTAGGCTAGAAAAGGGATTTTTGAAAAGTTGAGTTTAACTAGGAATTTTGTTAGCTCGATAAGTTATTTGTTATTCGGACAATGTTTGTAGTTGGGATTATTTATAATCATAGAAAATTGATTTGATAAATAAATTATCGTTTTATCCCGTTTTTGGGACTTTTCTGCATTCCCCAAAATTGGTCAGGGAGGGGAATTTGGGCGCGTTTACTGACCCCATACGTGTACCAGATGAAGTTGGAACCTAAGCGGAAGTTATCGATGGTGTTTCCGAAAATAAGAATGTTCAATTGGTTTGGTAAATAGACTAATTTAAGTTAGCGTTTTGATAGCCCGAAGTAGGCTAGAAAAGGGATTTTTGAAAAGTTGAGCTTAACTAGGAATTTTGTTAGCTCGATAAGTTATCGGTTATTCGGACAACGTTTCTAGTTGGGATTATTTAAAATAATAGAAAAGCTATTTGATAAATTAATTATTGTTTTATCCCATTTTGGGGCTTTTCTGCATTCCCCAAAACAGCTCAGGGAGGGGAGTTTGGGTGCGTTTTTTGACCCCTTACGCGTACCGGATCAAGTTGGAACCTAAATGGAAGTTTTAGACAGTGTTGCAGACAATTAAAATGTCTATTTAGTTTTGTAATCAGACTGTTTTTAGTAAGTGGTTTGATAGTCCGAAATAGGATAGAAAAGGGATTTTTGAAAAGTTGTGTTTAACTAGGAATTTTGTTAGCTCGATAAATTATCGGTTATTCGGACAACGTCTCTCGTTGGGATTATTGAAGATCATATAAAAGTTATTTGATAAATTAATTATCGTTTTATCCTGTTTTTGGGGCTAGTCTGCATTCCCCAAAACAGCTCAGGGAGGAGAGTTTGGGTGTGTTTTTTGACCCCCTACGCGTACCGGATGAAGTTGGAACTTAAACGGAAGTTTTAGAAGGTGTTGAAAAAATAAGAATATTCAATTATTTTGATAATCAGACTGTTTTAAGTAAGCGTTTTGATAGCCCGAAGTAGGCTAGAAAAGGGATTTTTAAAAAGTTGAGTTTAACTAGGAATTTTGTTAGCTCGATAAGTTATTTGTTATTCGGACAATGTTTGTAGTTGGGATTATTTATAATCATAGAAAAGTGATTTGATAAATAAATTATCGTTTTATCCCGTTTTTGGGACTTTTCTGCATTCCCAAAATTGCTCAGGGAGGGGAATTGGGGCGCGTTTACTGACCCCCTACGTGTACCAGATGAAGTTGGAACCATAGCGGAAGTTATCGATGGTGTTTCCGAAAATAAGAATGCTCAATTGGTTTGGTAATCAGATTAATTTAAGTTAGCGTTTTGATAGCCCGAAGTAGGCTAGAAAAGGGATTTTTGAAAAGTTGAGTTTAACTAGGAATTTTGTTAGCTCGATAAGTTATCGGTTATTCGGACAAAGTTTCTAGTTGGGATTATTTAAAATAATAGAAAAGTTATTTGATAAATTAATTATTGTTTTATCCCATTTTTGGGGCTTTTCTGCATTCCCCAAAACAGCTCAGGTAGGGGAGTTTGGGTGCGTTTTTTGACCCCTAACGCATACCGGATCAAGTTGGAACCTAAACGGAAGTTTTAGACAGTGTTGCAGACTATTAAAATGTCTATTTAGCTTTGTAATCAGACTGTTTTAAGTAAGTGGTTTGATAGTCCGAAATAGGATAGAAAAGGGATTTTTGAAAAGTTGTGTTTAACTAGGAATTTTGTTAGCTCGATAAATTATCGGTTATTCGGACAACGTCTCTCGTTGGGATTATTGAAGATCATATAAAAGTTATTTGATAAATTAATTATCGTTTTATCCTGTTTTTGGGGCTAGTCTGCATTCCCCAAAACAGCTCAGGGAGGAGAGTTTGGGTGTGTTTTTTGACCCCCTACGCGTACCGGATGAAGTTGGAACTTAAACGGAAGTTTTAGAAGGTGTTGAAAAAAATAAGAATATTAAATTATTTTGGTAATCAGACTGTTTTAAGTAAGCGTTTTGATAGCCCGAAATAGGCTAGAAAAGGGATTTTTGAAAAGTTGAGTTTAACTAGGAATTTTGTTAGCTCGATAAGTTATTTGTTATTCGGACAATGTTTGTAGTTGGGATTATTTATAATCATAGAAAAGTGATTTGATAAATAAATTATCGTTTTATCCCGTTTTTGGGACTTTTCTGCATTCCCCAAAATTGGTCAGGGAGGGGAATTTGGGCGCGTTTACTGACCCCCTACGTGTACCAGATGAAGTTGGAACCTAAGCGGAAGTTATCGATGGTGTTTCCGAAAATAAGAATGGTCAATTGGTTTGGTAATCAGACTAATTTAAGTTAGCGTTTTGATAGCCCGAAGTGGGCTAGAAAAGGGATTTTTGAAAAGTTGAGTTTAACTAGGAATTTTGTTAGCTCGATAAGTTATCGGTTATTCGGACAACGTCTCTCGTTGGGATTATTGAAGATCATATAAAAGTTATTTGATAAATTAATTATCGTTTTATCTTTTTTTTGGGGCTAGTCTGCATTCCCCAAAACAGCTCAGGGAGGAGAGTTTGGGTGTGTTTTTTGACCCCCTACGCGTACCGGATGAAGTTGGAACTTAAACGGAAGTTTTAGAAGGTGTTGAAAAAAATAAGAATATTAAATTATTTTGGTAATCAGACTGTTTTAAGTAAGCGTTTTGATAGCCCGAAGTAGGCTAGAAAAGGGATTTTTGAAAAGTTGAGTTTAACTAGGAATTTTGTTAGCTCGATAAGTTATTTGTTATTCGGACAATGTTTGTAGTTGGGATTATTTATAATCATAGAAAAGTGATTTGATAAATAAATTATCGTTTTATCCCGTTTTTGGGACTTTTCTGCATTCCCCAAAATTGGTCAGGGAGGGGAATTTGGGCGCGTTTACTGACCCCCTACGTGTACCAGATGAAGTTGGAACCTAAGCGGAAGTTATCGATGGTGTTTCCGAAAATAAGAATGGTCAATTGGTTTGGTAATCAGACTAATTTAAGTTAGCGTTTTGATAGCCCGAAGTAGGCTAGAAAAGGGATTTTTGAAAAGTTGAGTTTAACTAGGAATTTTGTTAGCTCGATAAGTTATCGGTTATTCGGACAACGTTTCTAGTTGGGATTATTTAAAATAATAGAAAAGTTATGTGATAAATTAATTATTGTTTTATCCCATTTTGGGGCTTTTCTGCATTCCCCAAAACAGCTCAGGGAGGGGAGTTTGGGTGCGTTTTTTGACCCCTTACGCGTACCAGATCAAGTTGGAACCTAAACGGAAGTTTTAGACAGTGTTGCAGACAATTAAAATGTCTATTTAGTTTTGTAATCAGACTGTTTTTAGTAAGTGGTTTGATAGTCTGAAATAGGATAGAAAAGGGATTTTTGAAAAATTGTGTTTAACTAGGAATTTTGTTAGCTCGATAAATTATCGGTTATTCGGACAACGTCTCTCGTTGGGATTATTGAAGATCATATAAAAGTTATTTGATAAATTAATTATCGTTTTATCCTGTTTTTGGGGCTAGTCTGCATTCCCCAAAACAGCTCAGGGAGGAGAGTTTGGGTGTGTTTTTTGACCCCCTACGCGTACCGGATGAAGTTGGAACTTAAACGGAAGTTTTAGAAGGTGTTGAAAAAAATAAGAATATTCAATTATTTTGATAATCAGACTGTTTTAAGTAAGCGTTTTGATAGCCCGAAGTAGGCTAGAAAAGGGATTTTTAAAAAGTTGAGTTTAACTAGGAATTTTGTTAGCTCGATAAGTTATTTGTTATTCGGACAATGTTTGTAGTTGGGATTATTTATAATCATAGAAAAGTGATTTGATAAATAAATTATCGTTTTATCCCGTTTTTGGGACTTTTCTGCATTCCCAAAATTGCTCAGGGAGGGGAATTGGGGCGCGTTTACTGACCCCCTACGTGTACCAGATGAAGTTGGAACCATAGCGGAAGTTATCGATGGTGTTTCCGAAAATAAGAATGCTCAATTGGTTTGGTAATCAGACTAATTTAAGTTAGCGTTTTGATAGCCCGAAGTAGGCTAGAAAAGGGATTTTTGAAAAGTTGAGTTTAACTAGGAATTTTGTTAGCTCGATAAGTTATCGGTTATTCGGACAACGTTTCTAGTTGGGATTATTTAAAATAATAGAAAAGTTATTTGATAAATTAATTATTGTTTTATCCCATTTTTGGGGCTTTTCTGCATTCCCCAAAACAGCTCAGGTAGGGGAGTTTGGGTGCGTTTTTTGACCCCTAACGCATACCGGATCAAGTTGGAACCTAAACGGAAGTTTTAGACAGTGTTGCAGACAATTAAAATGTCTATTTAGCTTTGTAATCAGACTGTTTTAAGTAAGTGGTTTGATAGTCCGAAATAGGATAGAAAAGGGATTTTTGAAAAGTTGTGTTTAACTAGGAATTTTGTTAGCTCGATAAATTATCGGTTATTCGGACAACGTCTCTCGTTGGGATTATTGAAGATCATATAAAAGTTATTTGATAAATTAATTATCGTTTTATCCTGTTTTTGGGGCTAGTCTGCATTCCCCAAAACAGCTCAGGGAGGAGAGTTTGGGTGTGTTTTTTGACCCCCTACGCGTACCGGATGAAGTTGGAACTTAAACAGAAGTTTTAGAAGGTGTTGAAAAAAATAAGAATATTAAA
This sequence comes from Mercurialis annua, assembly GCF_937616625.2. Lineage (NCBI taxonomy): Eukaryota > Viridiplantae > Streptophyta > Magnoliopsida > Malpighiales > Euphorbiaceae > Mercurialis > Mercurialis annua. The sequence goes on from NC_065577.1 coordinate 43,530,704, forward strand.
TTATTTTGGTAATCAGACTGTTTTAAGTAAGCGTTTTGATAGCCCGAAGTAGGCTAGAAAAGGGATTTTTGAAAAGTTGAGTTTAACTAGGAATTTTGTTAGCTCGATAAGTTATATGTTATTCGGACAAAGTTTCTAGTTGGGATTATTTATAATCATAGAAAAGTGATTTGATAAATAAATTATCGTTTTATCCCGTTTTTGGGACTTTTCTGCATTCCCAAAATTGCTCAGGGAGGGGAATTGGGGCGCGTTTACTGACCCCCTACGTGTACCAGATGAAGTTGGAACCATAGCGGAAGTTATCGATGGTGTTTCCGAAAATAAGAATGCTCAATTGGTTTGGTAATCAGATTAATTTAAGTTAGCGTTTTGATAGCCCGAAGTAGGCTAGAAAAGGGATTTTTGAAAAGTTGAGTTTAACTAGGAATTTTGTTAGCTCGATAAGTTATCGGTTATTCGGACAACGTTTCTAGTTGGGATTATTTAAAATAATAGAAAAGTTATTTGATAAATTAATTATTGTTTTATCCCATTTTTGGGGCTTTTCTGCATTCCCCAAAACAGCTAAGGTAGGGGAGTTTGGGTGCGTTTTTTGACCCCTAACGCATACCGGATCAAGTTGGAACCTAAACGGAAGTTTTAGACAGTGTTGCAGACAATTAAAATGTCTATTTAGCTTTGTAATCAGACTGTTTTAAGTAAGTGGTTTGATAGTCCGAAATAGGATAGAAAAGGGATTTTTGAAAAGTTGTGTTTAACTAGGAATTTTGTTAGCTCGATAAATTATCGGTTATTCGGACAACGTCTCTCGTTGGGATTATTGAAGATCATATAAAAGTTATTTGATAAATTAATTATCGTTTTATCCTGTTTTTGGGGCTAGTCTGCATTCCCCAAAACAGCTCAGGGAGGAGAGTTTGGGTGTGTTTTTTGACCCCCTACGCGTACCGGATGAAGTTGGAACTTAAACAGAAGTTTTAGAAGGTGTTGAAAAAAATAAGAATATTAAATTATTTTGGTAATCAGACTGTTTTAAGTAAGCGTTTTGATAGCCCGAAGTAGGCTAGAAAAGGGATTTTTGAAAAGTTGAGTTTAACTAGGAATTTTGTTAGCTCGATAAGTTATTTGTTATTCGGACAATGTTTGTAGTTGGGATTATTTATAATCATAGAAAAGTGATTTGATAAATAAATTATCGTTTTATCCCGTTTTTGGGACTTTTCTGCATTCCCAAAATTGCTCAGGGAGGGGAATTGGGGCGCGTTTACTGACCCCCTACGTGTACCAGATGAAGTTGGAACCATAGCGGAAGTTATCGATGGTGTTTCCGAAAATAAGAATGCTCAATTGGTTTGGTAATCAGATTAATTTAAGTTAGCGTTTTGATAGCCCGAAGTAGGCTAGAAAAGGGATTTTTGAAAAGTTGAGTTTAACTAGGAATTTTGTTAGCTCGATAAGTTATCGGTTATTCGGACAACGTTTCTAGTTGGGATTATTTAAAATAATAGAAAAGTTATTTGATAAATTAATTATTGTTTTATCCCATTTTTGGGGCTTTTCTGCATTCCCCAAAACAGCTCAGGTAGGGGAGTTTGGGTGCGTTTTTTGACCCCTAACGCATACCGGATCAAGTTGGAACCTAAACGGAAGTTTTAGACAGTGTTGCAGACAATTAAAATGTCTATTTAGCTTTGTAATCAGACTGTTTTAAGTAAGTGGTTTGATAGTCCGAAATAGGATAGAAAAGGGATTTTTGAAAAGTTGTGTTTAACTAGGAATTTTGTTAGCTCGATAAATTATCGGTTATTCGGACAATGTCTCTCGTTGGGATTATTGAAGATCATATAAAAGTTATTTGATAAATTAATTATCGTTTTATCCTGTTTTTGGGGCTAGTCTGCATTCCCCAAAACAGCTCAGGGAGGAGAGTTTGGGTGTGTTTTTTGACCCCCTACGCGTACCGGATGAAGTTGGAACTTAAACAGAAGTTTTAGAAGGTGTTGAAAAAAATAAGAATATTAAATTATTTTGGTAATCAGACTGTTTTAAGTAAGCGTTTTGATAGCCCGAAGTAGGCTAGAAAAGGGATTTTTGAAAAGTTGAGTTTAACTAGGAATTTTGTTAGCTCGATAAGTTATTTGTTATTCGGACAATGTTTGTAGTTGGGATTATTTATAATCATAGAAAAGTGATTTGATAAATAAATTATCGTTTTATCCTGTTTTTGGGACTTTTCTGCATTCCCCAAAATTGGTCAGGGAGGGGAATTTGGGCGCGTTTACTGACCCCCTACGTGTACCAGATGAAGTTGGAACCTAAGCGGAAGTTATCGATGGTGTTTCCGAAAATAAGAATGGTCAATTGGTTTGGTAATCAGACTAATTTAAGTTAGCGTTTTGATAGCCCGAAGTAGGCTAGAAAAGGGATTTTTGAAAAGTTGAGTTTAACTAGGAATTTTGTTAGCTCGATAAGTTATCGGTTATTCGGACAACGTTTCTAGTTGGGATTATTTAAAATAATAGAAAAGTTATTTGATAAATTAATTATTGTTTTATCCCATTTTTGGGGCTTTTCTGCATTCCCCAAAACAGCTCAGGTAGGGGAGTTTGGGTGCGTTTTTTGACCCCTAACGCATACCGGATCAAGTTGGAACCTAAACGGAAGTTTTAGACAGTGTTGCAGACAATTAAAATGTCTATTTAGCTTTGTAATCAGACTGTTTTAAGTAAGTGGTTTGATAGTCCGAAATAGGATAGAAAAGGGATTTTTGAAAAGTTGTGTTTAACTAGGAATTTTGTTAGCTCGATAAATTATCGGTTATTCGGACAACGTCTCTCGTTGGGATTATTGAAGATCATATAAAAGTTATTTGATAAATTAATTATCGTTTTATCCTGTTTTTGGGGCTAGTCTGCATTCCCCAAAACAGCTCAGGGAGGAGAGTTTGGGTGTGTTTTTTGACCCCCTACGCGTACCGGATGAAGTTGGAACTTAAACAGAAGTTTTAGAAGGTGTTGAAAAAAATAAGAATATTAAATTATTTTGGTAATCAGACTGTTTTAAGTAAGCGTTTTGATAGCCCGAAGTAGGCTAGAAAAGGGATTTTTGAAAAGTTGAGTTTAACTAGGAATTTTGTTAGCTCGATAAGTTATTTGTTATTCGGACAATGTTTGTAGTTGGGATTATTTATAATCATAGAAAAGTGATTTGATAAATAAATTATCGTTTTATCCCGTTTTTGGGACTTTTCTGCATTCCCAAAATTGCTCAGGGAGGGGAATTGGGGCGCGTTTACTGACCCCCTACGTGTACCAGATGAAGTTGGAACCATAGCGGAAGTTATCGATGGTGTTTCCGAAAATAAGAATGCTCAATTGGTTTGGTAATCAGATTAATTTAAGTTAGCGTTTTGATAGCCCGAAGTAGGCTAGAAAAGGGATTTTTGAAAAGTTGAGTTTAACTAGGAATTTTGTTAGCTCGATAAGTTATCGGTTATTCGGACAACGTTTCTAGTTGGGATTATTTAAAATAATAGAAAAGTTATTTGATAAATTAATTATTGTTTTATCCCATTTTTGGGGCTTTTCTGCATTCCCCAAAACAGCTAAGGTAGGGGAGTTTGGGTGCGTTTTTTGACCCCTAACGCATACCGGATCAAGTTGGAACCTAAACGGAAGTTTTAGACAGTGTTGCAGACAATTAAAATGTCTATTTAGCTTTGTAATCAGACTGTTTTAAGTAAGTGGTTTGATAGTCCGAAATAGGATAGAAAAGGGATTTTTGAAAAGTTGTGTTTAACTAGGAATTTTGTTAGCTCGATAAATTATCGGTTATTCGGACAACGTCTCTCGTTGGGATTATTGAAGATCATATAAAAGTTATTTGATAAATTAATTATCGTTTTATCCTGTTTTTGGGGCTAGTCTGCATTCCCCAAAACAGCTCAGGGAGGAGAGTTTGGGTGTGTTTTTTGACCCCCTACGCGTACCGGATGAAGTTGGAACTTAAACAGAAGTTTTAGAAGGTGTTGAAAAAAATAAGAATATTAAATTATTTTGGTAATCAGACTGTTTTAAGTAAGCGTTTTGATAGCCCGAAGTAGGCTAGAAAAGGGATTTTTGAAAAGTTGAGTTTAACTAGGAATTTTGTTAGCTCGATAAGTTATTTGTTATTCGGACAATGTTTGTAGTTGGGATTATTTATAATCATAGAAAAGTGATTTGATAAATAAATTATCGTTTTATCCCGTTTTTGGGACTTTTCTGCATTCCCAAAATTGCTCAGGGAGGGGAATTGGGGCGCGTTTACTGACCCCCTACGTGTACCAGATGAAGTTGGAACCATAGCGGAAGTTATCGATGGTGTTTCCGAAAATAAGAATGCTCAATTGGTTTGGTAATCAGATTAATTTAAGTTAGCGTTTTGATAGCCCGAAGTAGGCTAGAAAAGGGATTTTTGAAAAGTTGAGTTTAACTAGGAATTTTGTTAGCTCGATAAGTTATCGGTTATTCGGACAACGTTTCTAGTTGGGATTATTTAAAATAATAGAAAAGTTATTTGATAAATTAATTATTGTTTTATCCCATTTTTGGGGCTTTTCTGCATTCCCCAAAACAGCTCAGGTAGGGGAGTTTGGGTGCGTTTTTTGACCCCTAACGCATACCGGATCAAGTTGGAACCTAAACAGAAGTTTTAGACAGTGTTGCAGACAATTAAAATGTCTATTTAGCTTTGTAATCAGACTGTTTTAAGTAAGTGGTTTGATAGTCCGAAATAGGATAGAAAAGGGATTTTTGAAAAGTTGTGTTTAACTAGGAATTTTGTTAGCTCGATAAATTATCGGTTATTCGGACAACGTCTCTCGTTGGGATTATTGAAGATCATATAAAAGTTATTTGATAAATTAATTATCGTTTTATCCTGTTTTTGGGGCTAGTCTGCATTCCCCAAAACAGCTCAGGGAGGAGAGTTTGGGTGTGTTTTTTGACCCCCTACGCGTACCGGATGAAGTTGGAACTTAAACAGAAGTTTTAGAAGGTGTTGAAAAAAATAAGAATATTAAATTATTTTGGTAATCAGACTGTTTTAAGTAAGCGTTTTGATAGCCCGAAGTAGGCTAGAAAAGGGATTTTTGAAAAGTTGAGTTTAACTAGGAATTTTGTTAGCTCGATAAGTTATTTGTTATTCGGACAATGTTTGTAGTTGGGATTATTTATAATCATAGAAAAGTGATTTGATAAATAAATTATCGTTTTATCCCGTTTTTGGGACTTTTCTGCATTCCCAAAATTGCTCAGGGAGGGGAATTGGGGCGCGTTTACTGACCCCCTACGTGTACCAGATGAAGTTGGAACCATAGCGGAAGTTATCGATGGTGTTTCCGAAAATAAGAATGCTCAATTGGTTTGGTAATCAGATTAATTTAAGTTAGCGTTTTGATAGCCCGAAGTAGGCTAGAAAAGGGATTTTTGAAAAGTTGAGTTTAACTAGGAATTTTGTTAGCTCGATAAGTTATCGGTTATTCGGACAACGTTTCTAGTTGGGATTATTTAAAATAATAGAAAAGTTATTTGATAAATTAATTATTGTTTTATCCCATTTTTGGGGTTTTTCTGCATTCCCCAAAACAGCTCAGGTAGGGGAGTTTGGGTGCGTTTTTTGACCCCTAACGCGTACCGGATCAAGTTGGAACCTAAACGGAAGTTTTAGACTGTGTTGCAGACAATTAAAATGTCTATTTAGCTTTGTAATCAGACTGTTTTAAGTAAGTGGTTTGATAGTCCGAAATAGGATAGAAAAGAGATTTTTGAAAAGTTGTGTTTAACTAGGAATTTTGTTAGCTCGATAAATTATCGGTTATTCGGACAACGTCTCTCGTTGGGATTATTGAAGATCATATAAAAGTTATTTGATAAATTAATTATCGTTTTATCCTGTTTTTGGGGCTAGTCTGCATTCCCCAAAACAGCTCAGGGAGGAGAGTTTGGGTGTGTTTTTTGACCCCCTACGCGTACCGGATGAAGTTGGAACTTAAACAGAAGTTTTAGAAGGTGTTGAAAAAAATAAGAATATTAAATTATTTTGGTAATCAGACTGTTTTAAGTAAGCGTTTTGATAGCCCGAAGTAGGCTAGAAAAGGGATTTTTGAAAAGTTGAGTTTAACTAGGAATTTTGTTAGCTCGATAAGTTATTTGTTATTCGGACAATGTTTGTAGTTGGGATTATTTATAATCATAGAAAAGTGATTTGATAAATAAATTATCGTTTTATCCCGTTTTTGGGACTTTTCTGCATTCCCAAAATTGCTCAGGGAGGGGAATTGGGGCGCGTTTACTGACCCCCTACGTGTACCAGATGAAGTTGGAACCATAGCGGAAGTTATCGATGGTGTTTCCGAAAATAAGAATGCTCAATTGGTTTGGTAATCAGATTAATTTAAGTTAGCGTTTTGATAGCCCGAAGTAGGCTAGAAAAGGGATTTTTGAAAAGTTGAGTTTAACTAGGAATTTTGTTAGCTCGATAAGTTATCGGTTATTCGGACAACGTTTCTAGTTGGGATTATTTAAAATAATAGAAAAGTTATTTGATAAATTAATTATTGTTTTATCCCATTTTTGGGGCTTTTCTGCATTCCCCAAAACAGCTAAGGTAGGGGAGTTTGGGTGCGTTTTTTGACCCCTAACGCATACCGGATCAAGTTGGAACCTAAACGGAAGTTTTAGACAGTGTTGCAGACAATTAAAATGTCTATTTAGCTTTGTAATCAGACTGTTTTAAGTAAGTGGTTTGATAGTCCGAAATAGGATAGAAAAGGGATTTTTGAAAAGTTGTGTTTAACTAGGAATTTTGTTAGCTCGATAAATTATCGGTTATTCGGACAACGTCTCTCGTTGGGATTATTGAAGATCATATAAAAGTTATTTGATAAATTAATTATCGTTTTATCCTGTTTTTGGGGCTAGTCTGCATTCCCCAAAACAGCTCAGGGAGGAGAGTTTGGGTGTGTTTTTTGACCCCCTACGCGTACCGGATGAAGTTGGAACTTAAACAGAAGTTTTAGAAGGTGTTGAAAAAAATAAGAATATTAAATTATTTTGGTAATCAGACTGTTTTAAGTAAGCGTTTTGATAGCCCGAAGTAGGCTAGAAAAGGGATTTTTGAAAAGTTGAGTTTAACTAGGAATTTTGTTAGCTCGATAAGTTATTTGTTATTCGGACAATGTTTGTAGTTGGGATTATTTATAATCATAGAAAAGTGATTTCATAAATAAATTATCGTTTTATCCCGTTTTTGGGACTTTTCTGCATTCCCAAAATTGCTCAGGGAGGGGAATTGGGGCGCGTTTACTGACCCCCTACGTGTACCAGATGAAGTTGGAACCATAGCGGAAGTTATCGATGGTGTTTCCGAAAATAAGAATGCTCAATTGGTTTGGTAATCAGATTAATTTAAGTTAGCGTTTTGATAGCCCGAAGTAGGCTAGAAAAGGGATTTTTGAAAAGTTGAGTTTAACTAGGAATTTTGTTAGCTCGATAAGTTATCGGTTATTCGGACAACGTTTCTAGTTGGGATTATTTAAAATAATAGAAAAGTTATTTGATAAATTAATTATTGTTTTATCCCATTTTTGGGGCTTTTCTGCATTCCCCAAAACAGCTCAGGTAGGGGAGTTTGGGTGCGTTTTTTGACCCCTAACGCATACCGGATCAAGTTGGAACCTAAACAGAAGTTTTAGACAGTGTTGCAGACAATTAAAATGTCTATTTAGCTTTGTAATCAGACTGTTTTAAGTAAGTGGTTTGATAGTCCGAAATAGGATAGAAAAGGGATTTTTGAAAAGTTGTGTTTAACTAGGAATTTTGTTAGCTCGATAAATTATCGGTTATTCGGACAACGTCTCTCGTTGGGATTATTGAAGATCATATAAAAGTTATTTGATAAATTAATTATCGTTTTATCCTGTTTTTGGGGCTAGTCTGCATTCCCCAAAACAGCTCAGGGAGGAGAGTTTGGGTGTGTTTTTTGACCCCCTACGCGTACCGGATGAAGTTGGAACTTAAACAGAAGTTTTAGAAGGTGTTGAAAAAAATAAGAATATTAAATTATTTTGGTAATCAGACTGTTTTAAGTAAGCGTTTTGATAGCCCGAAGTAGGCTAGAAAAGGGATTTTTGAAAAGTTGAGTTTAACTAGGAATTTTGTTAGCTCGATAAGTTATTTGTTATTCGGACAATGTTTGTAGTTGGGATTATTTATAATCATAGAAAAGTGATTTGATAAATAAATTATCGTTTTATCCCGTTTTTGGGACTTTTCTGCATTCCCAAAATTGCTCAGGGAGGGGAATTGGGGCGCGTTTACTGACCCCCTACGTGTACCAGATGAAGTTGGAACCATAGCGGAAGTTATCGATGGTGTTTCCGAAAATAAGAATGCTCAATTGGTTTGGTAATCAGATTAATTTAAGTTAGCGTTTTGATAGCCCGAAGTAGGCTAGAAAAGGGATTTTTGAAAAGTTGAGTTTAACTAGGAATTTTGTTAGCTCGATAAGTTATTGGTTATTCGGACAACGTTTCTAGTTGGGATTATTTAAAATAATAGAAAAGTTATTTGATAAATTAATTATTGTTTTATCCCATTTTTGGGGTTTTTCTGCATTCCCCAAAACAGCTCAGGTAGGGGAGTTTGGGTGCGTTTTTTGACCCCTAACGCGTACCGGATCAAGTTGGAACCTAAACGGAAGTTTTAGACTGTGTTGCAGACAATTAAAATGTCTATTTAGCTTTGTAATCAGACTGTTTTAAGTAAGTGGTTTGATAGTCCGAAATAGGATAGAAAAGAGATTTTTGAAAAGTTGTGTTTAACTAGGAATTTTGTTAGCTCGATAAATTATCGGTTATTCGGACAACGTCTCTCGTTGGGATTATTGAAGATCATATAAAAGTTATTTGATAAATTAATTATCGTTTTATCCTGTTTTTGGGGCTAGTCTGCATTCCCCAAAACAGCTCAGGGAGGAGAGTTTGGGTGTGTTTTTTGACCCCCTACGCGTACCGGATGAAGTTGGAACTTAAACGGAAGTTTTAGAAGGTGTTGAAAAAAATAAGAATATTAAATTATTTTGGTAATCAGACTGTTTTAAGTAAGCGTTTTGATAGCCCGAAGTAGGCTAGAAAAGGGATTTTTGAAAAGTTGAGTTTAACTAGGAATTTTGTTAGCTCGATAAGTTATTTGTTATTCGGACAATGTTTGTAGTTGGGATTATTTATAATCATAGAAAAGTGATTTGATAAATAAATTATCGTTTTATCCCGTTTTTGGGACTTTTCTGCATTCCCCAAAATTGGTCAGGGAGGGGAATTTGGGCGCGTTTACTGACCCCCTACGTGTACCAGATGAAGTTGGAACCTAAGCGGAAGTTATCGATGGTGTTTCCGAAAATAAGAATGGTCAATTGGTTTGGTAATCAGACTAATTTAAGTTAGCGTTTTGATAGCCCGAAGTAGGCTAGAAAAGGGATTTTTGAAAAGTTGAGTTTAACTAGGAATTTTGTTAGCTCGATAAGTTATCGGTTATTCGGACAACGTTTCTAGTTGGGATTATTTAAAATAATAGAAAAGTTATGTGATAAATTAATTATTGTTTTATCCCATTTTGGGGCTTTTCTGCATTCCCCAAAACAGCTCAGGGAGGGGAGTTTGGGTGCGTTTTTTGACCCCTTACGCGTACCAGATCAAGTTGGAACCTAAACGGAAGTTTTAGACAGTGTTGCAGACAATTAAAATGTCTATTTAGTTTTGTAATCAGACTGTTTTTAGTAAGTGGTTTGATAGTCCGAAATAGGATAGAAAAGGGATTTTTGAAAAGTTGTGTTTAACTAGGAATTTTGTTAGCTCGATAAATTATCGGTTATTCGGACAACGTCTCTCGTTGGGATTATTGAAGATCATATAAAAGTTATTTGATAAATTAATTATCGTTTTATCCTGTTTTTGGGGCTAGTCTGCATTCCCCAAAACAGCTCAGGGAGGAGAGTTTGGGTGTGTTTTTTGACCCCCTACGCGTACCGGATGAAGTTGGAACTTAAACGGAAGTTTTAGAAGGTGTTGAAAAAAATAAGAATATTCAATTATTTTGATAATCAGACTGTTTTAAGTAAGCGTTTTGATAGCCCGAAGTAGGCTAGAAAAGGGATTTTTAAAAAGTTGAGTTTAACTAGGAATTTTGTTAGCTCGATAAGTTATTTGTTATTCGGACAATGTTTGTAGTTGGGATTATTTATAATCATAGAAAAGTGATTTGATAAATAAATTATCGTTTTATCCCGTTTTTGGGACTTTTCTGCATTCCCAAAATTGCTCAGGGAGGGGAATTGGGGCGCGTTTACTGACCCCCTACGTGTACCAGATGAAGTTGGAACCATAGCGGAAGTTATCGATGGTGTTTCCGAAAATAAGAATGCTCAATTGGTTTGGTAATCAGACTAATTTAAGTTAGCGTTTTGATAGCCCGAAGTAGGCTAGAAAAGGGATTTTTGAAAAGTTGAGTTTAACTAGGAATTTTGTTAGCTCGATAAGTTATCGGTTATTCGGACAACGTTTCTAGTTGGGATTATTTAAAATAATAGAAAAGTTATTTGATAAATTAATTATTGTTTTATCCCATTTTTGGGGCTTTTCTGCATTCCCCAAAACAGCTCAGGTAGGGGAGTTTGGGTGCGTTTTTTGACCCCTAACGCATACCGGATCAAGTTGGAACCTAAACAGAAGTTTTAGACAGTGTTGCAGACAATTAAAATGTCTATTTAGCTTTGTAATCAGACTGTTTTAAGTAAGTGGTTTGATAGTCCGAAATAGGATAGAAAAGGGATTTTTGAAAAGTTGTGTTTAACTAGGAATTTTGTTAGCTCGATAAATTATCGGTTATTCGGACAACGTCTCTCGTTGGGATTATTGAAGATCATATAAAAGTTATTTGATAAATTAATTATCGTTTTATCCTGTTTTTGGGGCTAGTCTGCATTCCCCAAAACAGCTCAGGGAGGAGAGTTTGGGTGTGTTTTTTGACCCCCTACGCGTACCGGATGAAGTTGGAACTTAAACAGAAGTTTTAGAAGGTGTTGAAAAAAATAAGAATATTAAATTATTTTGGTAATCAGACTGTTTTAAGTAAGCGTTTTGATAGCCCGAAGTAGGCTAGAAAAGGGATTTTTGAAAAGTTGAGTTTAACTAGGAATTTTGTTAGCTCGATAAGTTATTTGTTATTCGGACAATGTTTGTAGTTGGGATTATTTATAATCATAGAAAAGTGATTTGATAAATAAATTATCGTTTTATCCCGTTTTTGGGACTTTTCTGCATTCCCAAAATTGCTCAGGGAGGGGAATTGGGGCGCGTTTACTGACCCCCTACGTGTACCAGATGAAGTTGGAACCATAGCGGAAGTTATCGATGGTGTTTCCGAAAATAAGAATGCTCAATTGGTTTGGTAATCAGATTAATTTAAGTTAGCGTTTTGATAGCCCGAAGTAGGCTAGAAAAGGGATTTTTGAAAAGTTGAGTTTAACTAGGAATTTTGTTAGCTCGATAAGTTATCGGTTATTCGGACAACGTTTCTAGTTGGGATTATTTAAAATAATAGAAAAGTTATTTGATAAATTAATTATTGTTTTATCCCATTTTTGGGGTTTTTCTGCATTCCCCAAAACAGCTCAGGTAGGGGAGTTTGGGTGCGTTTTTTGACCCCTAACGCGTACCGGATCAAGTTGGAACCTAAACGGAAGTTTTAGACTGTGTTGCAGACAATTAAAATGTCTATTTAGCTTTGTAATCAGACTGTTTTAAGTAAGTGGTTTGATAGTCCGAAATAGGATAGAAAAGAGATTTTTGAAAAGTTGTGTTTAACTAGGAATTTTGTTAGCTCGATAAATTATCGGTTATTCGGACAACGTCTCTCGTTGGGATTATTGAAGATCATATAAAAGTTATTTGATAAATTAATTATCGTTTTATCCTGTTTTTGGGGCTAGTCTGCATTCCCCAAAACAGCTCAGGGAGGAGAGTTTGGGTGTGTTTTTTGACCCCCTACGCGTACCGGATGAAGTTGGAACTTAAACGGAAGTTTTAGAAGGTGTTGAAAAAAATAAGAATATTAAATTATTTTGGTAATCAGACTGTTTTAAGTAAGCGTTTTGATAGCCCGAAGTAGGCTAGAAAAGGGATTTTTGAAAAGTTGAGTTTAACTAGGAATTTTGTTAGCTCGATAAGTTATTTGTTATTCGGACAATGTTTGTAGTTGGGATTATTTATAATCATAGAAAAGTGATTTGATAAATAAATTATCGTTTTATCCCGTTTTTGGGACTTTTCTGCATTCCCCAAAATTGGTCAGGGAGGGGAATTTGGGCGCGTTTACTGACCCCCTACGTGTACCAGATGAAGTTGGAACCTAAGCGGAAGTTATCGATGGTGTTTCCGAAAATAAGAATGGTCAATTGGTTTGGTAATCAGACTAATTTAAGTTAGCGTTTTGATAGCCCGAAGTAGGCTAGAAAAGGGATTTTTGAAAAGTTGAGTTTAACTAGGAATTTTGTTAGCTCGATAAGTTATCGGTTATTCGGACAACGTTTCTAGTTGGGATTATTTAAAATAATAGAAAAGTTATGTGATAAATTAATTATTGTTTTATCCCATTTTGGGGCTTTTCTGCATTCCCCAAAACAGCTCAGGGAGGGGAGTTTGGGTGCGTTTTTTGACCCCTTACGCGTACCAGATCAAGTTGGAACCTAAACGGAAGTTTTAGACAGTGTTGCAGACAATTAAAATGTCTATTTAGTTTTGTAATCAGACTGTTTTTAGTAAGTGGTTTGATAGTCCGAAATAGGATAGAAAAGGGATTTTTGAAAAGTTGTGTTTAACTAGGAATTTTGTTAGCTCGATAAATTATCGGTTATTCGGACAACGTCTCTCGTTGGGATTATTGAAGATCATATAAAAGTTATTTGATAAATTAATTATCGTTTTATCCTGTTTTTGGGGCTAGTCTGCATTCCCCAAAACAGCTCAGGGAGGAGAGTTTGGGTGTGTTTTTTGACCCCCTACGCGTACCGGATGAAGTTGGAACTTAAACGGAAGTTTTAGAAGGTGTTGAAAAAAATAAGAATATTCAATTATTTTGATAATCAGACTGTTTTAAGTAAGTTTTTTGATAGCCCGAAGTAGGCTAGAAAAGGGATTTTTAAAAAGTTGAGTTTAACTAGGAATTTTGTTAGCTCGATAAGTTATTTGTTATTCGGACAATGTTTGTAGTTGGGATTATTTATAATCATAGAAAAGTGATTTGATAAATAAATTATTGTTTTATCCCGTTTTTGGGACTTTTCTGCATTCCCAAAATTGCTCAGGGAGGGGAATTGGGGCGCGTTTACTGACCCCCTACGTGTACCAGATGAAGTTGGAACCATAGCGGAAGTTATCGATGGTGTTTCCGAAAATAAGAATGCTCAATTGGTTTGGTAATCAGACTAATTTAAGTTAGCGTTTTGATAGCCCGAAGTAGGCTAGAAAAGGGATTTTTGAAAAGTTGAGTTTAACTAGGAATTTTGTTAGCTCGATAAGTTATCGGTTATTCGGACAACGTTTCTAGTTGGGATTATTTAAAATAATAGAAAAGTTATTTGATAAATTAATTATTGTTTTATCCCATTTTTGGGGCTTTTCTGCATTCCCCAAAACAGCTCAGGTAGGGGAGTTTGGGTGCGTTTTTTGACCCCTAACGCATACCGGATCAAGTTGGAACCTAAACGGAAGTTTTAGACAGTGTTGCAGACAATTAAAATGTCTATTTAGCTTTGTAATCAGACTGTTTTAAGTAAGTGGTTTGATAGTCCGAAATAGGATAGAAAAGGGATTTTTGAAAAGTTGTGTTTAACTAGGAATTTTGTTAGCTCGATAAATTATCGGTTATTCGGACAACGTCTCTCGTTGGGATTATTGAAGATCATATAAAAGTTATTTGATAAATTAATTATCGTTTTATCCTGTTTTTGGGGCTAGTCTGCATTCCCCAAAACAGCTCAGGGAGGAGAGTTTGGGTGTGTTTTTTGACCCCCTACGCGTACCGGATGAAGTTGGAACTTAAACAGAAGTTTTAGAAGGTGTTGAAAAAAATAAGAATATTAAATTATTTTGGTAATCAGACTGTTTTAAGTAAGCGTTTTGATAGCCCGAAGTAGGCTAGAAAAGGGATTTTTGAAAAGTTGAGTTTAACTAGGAATTTTGTTAGCTCGATAAGTTATTTGTTATTCGGACAATGTTTGTAGTTGGGATTATTTATAATCATAGAAAAGTGATTTGATAAATAAATTATCGTTTTATCCCGTTTTTGGGACTTTTCTGCATTCCCAAAATTGCTCAGGGAGGGGAATTGGGGCGCGTTTACTGACCCCCTACGTGTACCAGATGAAGTTGGAACCATAGCGGAAGTTATCGATGGTGTTTCCGAAAATAAGAATGCTCAATTGGTTTGGTAATCAGATTAATTTAAGTTAGCGTTTTGATAGCCCGAAGTAGGCTAGAAAAGGGATTTTTGAAAAGTTGAGTTTAACTAGGAATTTTGTTAGCTCGATAAGTTATCGGTTATTCGGACAACGTTTCTAGTTGGGATTATTTAATATAATAGAAAAGTTATTTGATAAATTAATTATTGTTTTATCCCATTTTTGGGGCTTTTCTGCATTCCCCAAAACAGCTCAGGTAGGGGAGTTTGGGTGCGTTTTTTGACCCCTAACGCATACCGGATCAAGTTGGAACCTAAACGGAAGTTTTAGACAGTGTTGCAGACAATTAAAATGTCTATTTAGCTTTGTAATCAGACTGTTTTAAGTAAGTGGTTTGATAGTCCGAAATAGGATAGAAAAGGGATTTTTGAAAAGTTGTGTTTAACTAGGAATTTTGTTAGCTCGATAAATTATCGGTTATTCGGACAACGTCTCTCGTTGGGATTATTGAAGATCATATAAAAGTTATTTGATAAATTAATTATCGTTTTATCCTGTTTTTGGGGCTAGTCTGCATTCCCCAAAACAGCTCAGGGAGGAGAGTTTGGGTGTGTTTTTTGACCCCCTACGCGTACCGGATGAAGTTGGAACTTAAACAGAAGTTTTAGAAGGTGTTGAAAAAAATAAGAATATTAAATTATTTTGGTAATCAGACTGTTTTAAGTAAGCGTTTTGATAGCCCGAAGTAGGCTAGAAAAGGGATTTTTGAAAAGTTGAGTTTAACTAGGAATTTTGTTAGCTCGATAAGTTATTTGTTATTCGGACAATGTTTGTAGTTGGGATTATTTATAATCATAGAAAAGTGATTTGATAAATAAATTATCGTTTTATCCCGTTTTTGGGACTTTTCTGCATTCCCAAAATTGCTCAGGGAGGGGAATTGGGGCGCGTTTACTGACCCCCTACGTGTACCAGATGAAGTTGGAACCATAGCGGAAGTTATCGATGGTGTTTCCGAAAATAAGAATGCTCAATTGGTTTGGTAATCAGATTAATTTAAGTTAGCGTTTTGATAGCCCGAAGTAGGCTAGAAAAGGGATTTTTGAAAAGTTGAGTTTAACTAGGAATTTTGTTAGCTCGATAAGTTATCGGTTATTCGGACAACGTTTCTAGTTGGGATTATTTAAAATAATAGAAAAGTTATTTGATAAATTAATTATTGTTTTATCCCATTTTTGGGGTTTTTCTGCATTCCCCAAAACAGCTCAGGTAGGGGAGTTTGGGTGCGTTTTTTGACCCCTAACGCGTACCGGATCAAGTTGGAACCTAAACGGAAGTTTTAGACTGTGTTGCAGACAATTAAAATGTCTATTTAGCTTTGTAATCAGACTGTTTTAAGTAAGTGGTTTGATAGTCCGAAATAGGATAGAAAAGAGATTTTTGAAAAGTTGTGTTTAACTAGGAATTTTGTTAGCTCGATAAATTATCGGTTATTCGGACAACGTCTCTCGTTGGGATTATTGAAGATCATATAAAAGTTATTTGATAAATTAATTATCGTTTTATCCTGTTTTTGGGGCTAGTCTGCATTCCCCAAAACAGCTCAGGGAGGAGAGTTTGGGTGTGTTTTTTGACCCCCTACGCGTACCGGATGAAGTTGGAACTTAAACAGAAGTTTTAGAAGGTGTTGAAAAAAATAAGAATATTAAATTATTTTGGTAATCAGACTGTTTTAAGTAAGCGTTTTGATAGCCCGAAGTAGGCTAGAAAAGGGATTTTTGAAAAGTTGAGTTTAACTAGGAATTTTGTTAGCTCGATAAGTTATTTGTTATTCGGACAATGTTTGTAGTTGGGATTATTTATAATCATAGAAAAGTGATTTGATAAATAAATTATCGTTTTATCCGGTTTTTGGGACTTTTCTGCATTCCCAAAATTGCTCAGGGAGGGGAATTGGGGCGCGTTTACTGACCCCCTACGTGTACCAGATGAAGTTGGAACCATAGCGGAAGTTATCGATGGTGTTTCCGAAAATAAGAATGCTCAATTGGTTTGGTAATCAGATTAATTTAAGTTAGCGTTTTGATAGCCCGAAGTAGGCTAGAAAAGGGATTTTTGAAAAGTTGAGTTTAACTAGGAATTTTGTTAGCTCGATAAGTTATCGGTTATTCGGACAACGTTTCTAGTTGGGATTATTTAAAATAATAGAAAAGTTATTTGATAAATTAATTATTGTTTTATCCCATTTTTGGGGTTTTTCTGCATTCCCCAAAACAGCTCAGGTAGGGGAGTTTGGGTGCGTTTTTTGACCCCTAACGCGTACCGGATCAAGTTGGAACCTAAACGGAAGTTTTAGACTGTGTTGCAGACAATTAAAATGTCTATTTAGCTTTGTAATCAGACTGTTTTAAGTAAGTGGTTTGATAGTCCGAAATAGGGTAGAAAAGAGATTTTTGAAAAGTTGTGTTTAACTAGGAATTTTGTTAGCTCGATAAATTATCGGTTATTCGGACAACGTCTCTCGTTGGGATTATTGAAGATCATATAAAAGTTATTTGATAAATTAATTATCGTTTTATCCTGTTTTTGGGGCTAGTCTGCATTCCCCAAAACAGCTCAGGGAGGAGAGTTTGGGTGTGTTTTTTGACCCCCTACGCGTACCGGATGAAGTTGGAACTTAAACAGAAGTTTTAGAAGGTGTTGAAAAAAATAAGAATATTAAATTATTTTGGTAATCAGACTGTTTTAAGTAAGCGTTTTGATAGCCCGAAGTAGGCTAGAAAAGGGATTTTTGAAAAGTTGAGTTTAACTAGGAATTTTGTTAGCTCGATAAGTTATTTGTTATTCGGACAATGTTTGTAGTTGGGATTATTTATAATCATAGAAAAGTGATTTGATAAATAAATTATCGTTTTATCCGGTTTTTGGGACTTTTCTGCATTCCCAAAATTGCTCAGGGAGGGGAATTGGGGCGCGTTTACTGACCCCCTACGTGTACCAGATGAAGTTGGAACCATAGCGGAAGTTATCGATGGTGTTTCCGAAAATAAGAATGCTCAATTGGTTTGGTAATCAGATTAATTTAAGTTAGCGTTTTGATAGCCCGAAGTAGGCTAGAAAAGGGATTTTTGAAAAGTTGAGTTTAACTAGGAATTTTGTTAGCTCGATAAGTTATCGGTTATTCGGACAACGTTTCTAGTTGGGATTATTTAAAATAATAGAAAAGTTATTTGATAAATTAATTATTGTTTTATCCCATTTATGGGGCTTTTCTGCATTCCCCAAAACAGCTCAGGTAGGGGAGTTTGGGTGCGTTTTTTGACCCCTAACGCGTACCGGATCAAGTTGGAACCAAAACGGAAGTTTTAGACTGTGTTGCAGACAATTAAAATGTCTATTTAGCTTTGTAATCAGACTGTTTTAAGTAAGTGGTTTGATAGTCCGAAATAGGATAGAAAAGAGATTTTTGAAAAGTTGTGTTTAACTAGGAATTTTGTTAGCTCGATAAATTATCGGTTATTCGGACAACGTCTCTAGTTGGGATTATTGAAAATCATATAAAAGTTATTTGATAAATTAATTATCGTTTTATCCTGTTATTGGGGCTAGTCTACATTCCCCAAAACAGCTTAGGGAGGAGAGTTTGGGTGTGTTTTTTTGATCCCCTACGCGTACCGGATGAAGTTGGAACTTAAACAGAAGTTTTAGAAGGTGTTGAAAAAAATAAGAATATTAAATTATTTTGGTAATCAGATTGTTTTAAGTAAGCGTTTTGATAGCCCGAAGTAGGCTAGAAAAGGGATTTTTGAAAAGTTGAGTTTAACTAGGAATTTTGTTAGCTCGATAAGTTATTTGTTATTCGGACAATGTTTCTAGTTGGGATTATTTATAATCATAGAAAAGTGATTTGATAAATAAATTATCGTTTTATCCCGTTTTTGGGACTTTTTTGCATTCCCCAAAATTGCTCAGGGAGGGGAATTTGGGCGCGTTTACTGACCCCCTACGTGTACCAGATGAAGTTGGAACCTAAGCGGAAGTTATCGATGGTGTTTCCGAAAATAAGAATGTTCAATTGGTTTGGTAAATAGACTAATTTAAGTTAGCGTTTTGATAGCCCGAAGTAGGCTAGAAAAGGGATTTTTGAAAAGTTGAGCTTAACTAGGAATTTTGTTAGCTCGATAAGTTATCGGTTATTCGGACAACGTTTCTAGTTGGGATTATTTAAAATAATAGAAAAGCTATTTGATAAATTAATTATTGTTTGATCCCATTTTGGGGCTTTTCTGCATTCCCCAAAACAGCTCAGGGAGGGGAGTTTGGGTGCGTTTTTTGACCCCTTACGCGTACCGGATCAAGTTGGAACCTAAACGGAAGTTTTAGACAGTGTTGCAGACAATTAAAATGTCTATTTAGTTTTGTAATCAGACTGTTTTTAGTAAGTGGTTTGATAGTCCGAAATAGGATAGAAAAGGGATTTTTGAAAAGTTGTGTTTAACTAGGAATTTTGTTAGCTCGATAAATTATCGGTTATTCGGACAACGTCTCTCGTTGGGATTATTGAAGATCATATAAAAGTTATTTGATAAATTAATTATCGTTTTATCCTGTTTTTGGGGCTAGTCTGCATTCCCCAAAACAGCTCAGGGAGGAGAGTTTGGGTGTGTTTTTTGACCCCCTACGCGTACCGGATAAAGTTGGAACTTAAACGGAAGTTTTAGAAGGTGTTGAAAAAAATAAGAATATTCAATTATTTTGGTAATCAGACTGTTTAAAGTAAGCGTTTTGATAGCCCGAAGTAGGCTAGAAAAGGGATTTTTGAAAAGTTGAGTTTAACTAGGAATATTGTTAGCTCGATAAGTTATTTGTTATTCGGACAATGTTTGTAGTTGGGATTATTTATAATCATAGAAAAGTGATTTGATAAATAAATTATCGTTTTATCCCGTTTTTGGGACTTTTCTGCATTCCCCAAAATTGGTCAGGGAGGGGAATTTGGGCGCGTTTACTGACCCCCTACGTGTACCAGATGAAGTTGGAACCTAAGCAGAAGTTATCGATGGTGTTTCCGAAAATAAGAATGTTCAATTGGTTTGGTAAATAGACAAATTTAAGTTAGCGTTTTGATAGCCCGAAGTAGGCTAGAAAAGGGATTTTTGAAAAGTTGAGCTTAACTAGGAATTTTGTTAGCTCGATAAGTTATCGGTTATTCGGACAACGTTTCTAGTTGGGATTATTTAAAATAATAGAAAAGCTATTTGATAAATTAATTATTGTTTGATCCCATTTTGGGGCTTTTCTGCATTCCCCAAAACAGCTCAGGGAGGGGAGTTTGGGTGCGTTTTTTGACCCCTTACGCGTACCGGATCAAGTTGGAACCTAAACGGAAGTTTTAGACAGTGTTGCAGACAATTAAAATGTCTATTTAGTTTTGTAATCAGACTGTTTTTAGTAAGTGGTTTGATAGTCCGAAATAGGATAGAAAAGGGATTTTTGAAAAGTTGTGTTTAACTAGGAATTTTGTTAGCTCGATAAATTATCGGTTATTCGGACAACGTCTCTCGTTGGGATTATTGAAGATCATATAAAAGTTATTTGATAAATTAATTATCGTTTTATCCTGTTTTTGGGGCTAGTCTGCATTCCCCAAAACAGCTCAGGGAGGAGAGTTTGGGTGTGTTTTTTGACCCCCTACGCGTACCGGATGAAGTTGGAACTTAAACGGAAGTTTTAGAAGGTGTTGAAAAAAATAAGAATATTCAATTATTTTGGTAATCAGACTGTTTTAAGTAAGCGTTTTGATAGCCCGAAGTAGGCTAGAAAAGGGATTTTTGAAAAGTTGAGTTTAACTAGGAATATTGTTAGCTCGATAAGTTATTTGTTATTCGGACAATGTTTGTAGTTGGGATTATTTATAATCATAGAAAAGTGATTTGATAAATAAATTATCGTTTTATCCCGTTTTTGGGACTTTTCTGCATTCCCCAAAATTGGTCAGGGAGGGGAATTTGGGAGCGTTTACTGACCCCCTACGTGTACCAGATGAAGTTGGAACCTAAGCGGAAGTTATCGATGGTGTTTCCGAAAATAAGAATGTTCAATTGGTTTGGTAAATAGACTAATTTAAGTTAGCGTTTTGATAGCCCGAAGTAGGCTAGAAAAGGGATTTTTGAAAAGTTGAGCTTAACTAGGAATTTTGTTAGCTCGATAAGTTATCGGTTATTCGGACAACGTTTCTAGTTGGGATTATTTAAAATAATAGAAAAGCTATTTGATAAATTAATTATTGTTTGATCCCATTTTGGGGCTTTTCTGCATTCCCCAAAACAGCTCAGGGAGAGGAGTTTGGGTGCGTTTTTTAACCCCATACGCGTACCAGATCAAGTTGGAACCTGAACGGAAGTTTTAGACAGTGTTGCAGACAATTAGAATGTCTATTTAGTTTTGTAATCAGACTGTTTTTAGTAAGTGGTTTGATAGTCCGAAATAGGATAGAAAAGGGATTTTTGAAAAGTTGTGTTTAACTAGGAATTTTGTTAGCTCGATAAATTATCGGTTATTCGGACAACGTCTCTCGTTGGGATTATTGAAGATCATATAAAAGTTATTTGATAAATTAATTATCGTTTTATCCTGTTTTTGGGGCTAGTCTGCGTTCCCCAAAAAAGCTCAGGGAGGAGAGTTTGGGTGTGTTTTTTGACCCCCTACGCGTACCGGATGAAGTTGGAACTTAAACGGAAGTTTTAGAAGGTGTTGAAAAAAATACGAATATTAAATTATTTTGGTAATCAGACTGTTTTAAGTAAGCGTTTTGATAGCCCGAAGTAGGCTAGAAAAGGGATTTTTGAAAAGTTGAGTTTAACTAGGAATTTTGTTAGCTCGATAAGTTATTTGTTATTCGGACAATGTTTGTAGTTGGGATTATTTATAATCATAGAAAAGTGATTTGATAAATAAATTATCGTTTTATCCCGTTTTTGGGACTTTTCTGCATTCCCCAAAATTGGTCAGGGAGGGGAATTTGGGCGCGTTTACTGACCCCCTACGTGTACCAGATGAAGTTGGAACCTAAGCGGAAGTTATCGATGGTGTTTCCGAAAATAAGAATGTTTAATTGGTTTGGTAATCAGACTAATTTAAGTTAGCGTTTTGATAGCCCGAAGTAGGCTAGAAAAGGGATTTTCGAAAAGTTGAGCTTAACTAGGAATTTTGTTAGCTCGATAAGTTATCGGTTATTCGGACAACGTTTCTAGTTGGGATTATTTAAAATAATAGAAAAGCTATTTGATAAATTAATTATTGTTTTATCCCATTTTGGGGCTTTTCTGCATTCCCCAAAACAGCTCAGGTAGGGGAGTTTGGGTGCGTTTTTTGACCCCTTACGCGTACCAGATCAAGTTGGAACCTAAACGGAAGTTTTAGACAGTGTTGCAGACAATTAAAATGTCTATTTAGTTTTGTAATAAGACTGTTTTAAGTAAGTGGTTTGATAGTCCGAAATAGGATAGAAAAGGGATTTTTGAAAAGTTGTGTTTAACTAGGAATTTTGTTAGCTCGATAAATTATCGGTTATTCGGACAACGTCTCTCGTTGGGATAATTGAAAATCATATAAAAGTTATTTGATAAATTAATTATCGTTTTATCCTGTTTTTGGGGCTAGTCTGCATTCCCCAAAACAGCTCAGGGAGGAGAGTTTGGGTGTGTTTTTTGACCCCCTACGCGTACCGGATGAAGTTGGAACTTAAACGGAAGTTTTAGAAGGTGTTGAAAAAAATAAGAATATTAAATTATTTTGGTAATCAGACTGTTTTAAGTAAGCGTTTTGATAGCCCGAAGTAGGCTAGAAAAGGGATTTTTGAAAAGTTGAGTTTAACTAGGAATTTTGTTAGCTCGATAAGTTATTTGTTATTCGGACAATGTTTGTAGTTGGGATTATATATAATCATAGAAAAGTGATTTGATAAATAAATTATCGTTTTATCCCGTTTTTGGGACTTTTCTGCATTCCCCAAAATTGGTCATGGAGGGGAATTTGGGCGCGTTTACTGACCCCCTACGTGTACCAGATGAAGTTGGAACCTAAGCGGAAGTTATCGATGGTGTTTCCGAAAATAAGAATGTACAATTGGTTTGGTAATCAAACTAATTTAAGTTAGCGTTTTGATAGCCCGAAGTAGGCTAGAAAAGGGATTTTCGAAAAGTTGAGTTTAACTAGGAATTTTGTTAGCTCGATAAGTTATCGGTTATTCGGACAACGTTTCTAGTTGGGATTATTTAAAATAATAGAAAAGTTATTTGATAAATTAATTATTGTTTTATCCCATTTTGGGGCTTTTCTGCATTCCCCAAAACAGCTCAGGGAGGGGAGTTTGGGTGCGTTTTTTGACCCCTTACGCGTACCAGATCAAGTTGGAACCTAAACGGAAGTTTTAGACAGTGTTGCAGACAATTAAAATGTCTATTTAGTTTTGTAATAAGACTGTTTTAAGTAAGTGGTTTGATAGTCCGAAATAGGATAGAAAAGGGATTTTTGAAAAGTTGTGTTTAACTAGGAATTTTGTTAGCTCGATAAATTATCGGTTATTCGGACAACGTCTCTAGTTGGGATTATTGAAAATCATATAAAAGTTATTTGATAAATTAATTATCGTTTTATCCTGTTTTTGGGGCTAGTCTGCATTCCCCAAAACAGCTCAGGGAGGAGAGTTTGGGTGTGTTTTTTGACCCCCTACGCGTACCGGATGAAGTTGGAACTTAAACGGAAGTTTTAGAAGGTGTTGAAAAAAATAGGAATATTAAATTATTTTGGTAATCAGACTGTTTTAAGTAAGCGTTTTGATAGCCCGAAGTAGGCTAGAAAAGGGATTTTTGAAAAGTTGAGTTTAACTAGGAATTTTGTTAGCTCGATAAGTTATTTGTTATTCGGACAATGTTTGTAGTTGGGATTATTTATAATCATAGAAAAGTGATTTGATAAATAAATTATCGTTTTATCCCGTTTTTGGGACTTTTCTGCATTCCCCAAAATTGCTCAGGGAGGGGAATTTGGGCGCGTTTACTGACCCCCTACGTGTACCAGATGAAGTTGGAACCTAAGCGGAAGTTATCGATGGTGTTTCCGAAAATAAGAATGTTCAATTGGTTTGGTAATCAGACTAATTTAAGTTAGCGTTTTGATAGCCCGAAGTAGGCTAGAAAAGGGATTTTCGAAAAGTTGAGTTTAACTAGGAATTTTGTTAGCTCGATAAGTTATCGGTTATTCGGACAACGTTTCTAGTTGGGATTATTTAAAATAATAGAAAAGTTATTTGATAAATTAATTATTGTTTTATCCCATTTTGGGGCTTTTCTGCATTCCCCAAAACAGCTCAGGGAGGGGAGTTTGGGTGCGTTTTTTGACCCCTTACGCGTACCAGATCAAGTTGGAACCTAAACAGAAGTTTTAGACAGTGTTGCAGACAATTAAAATGTCTATTTAGTTTTGTAATAAGACTGTTTTAAGTAAGTGGTTTGATAGTCCGAAATAGGATAGAAAAGGGATTTTTGAAAAGTTGTGTTTAACTAGGAATTTTGTTAGCTCGATAAATTATCGGTTATTCGGACAACGTCTCTAGTTGGGATTATTGAAAATCATATAAAAGTTATTTGATAAATTAATTATCGTTTTATCCTGTTTTTGGGGCTAGTCTGCATTCCCCAAAACAGCTCAGGGAGGAGAGTTTGGGTGTGTTTTTTGACCCCCTACGCGTACCGGATGAAGTTGGAACTTAAACGGAAGTTTTAGAAGGTGTTGAAAAAAATAAGAATATTAAATTATTTTGGTAATCAGACTGTTTTAAGTAAGCGTTTTGATAGCCCGAAGTAGGCTAGAAAAGGGATTTTTGAAAAGTTGAGTTTAACTAGGAATTTTGTTAGCTCGATAAGTTATTTGTTATTCGGACAATGTTTGTAGTTGGGATTATTTATAATCATAGAAAAGTGATTTGATAAATAAATTATCGTTTTATCCCGTTTTTGGGACTTTTCTGCATTCCCCAAAATTGCTCAGGGAGGGGAATTTGGGCGCGTTTACTGACCCCCTACGTGTACCAGATGAAGTTGGAACCTAAGCGGAAGTTATCGATGGTGTTTCCGAAAATAAGAATGTTCAATTGGTTTGGTAATCAGACTAATTTAAGTTAGCGTTTTGATAGCCCGAAGTAGGCTAGAAAAGGGATTTTCGAAAAGTTGAGTTTAACTAGGAATTTTGTTAGCTCGATAAGTTATCGGTTATTCGGACAACGTTTCTAGTTGGGATTATTTAAAATAATAGAAAAGTTATGTGATAAATTAATTATTGTTTTATCCCATTTTGGGGCTTTTCTGCATTCCCCAAAACAGCTCAGGGAGGGGAGTTTGGGTGCGTTTTTTGACCCCTTACGCGTACCAGATCAAGTTGGAACCTAAACGGAAGTTTTAGACAGTGTTGCAGACAATTAAAATGTCTATTTAGTTTTGTAATCAGACTGTTTTAAGTAAGTGGTTTGATAATCCGAAATAGGATAGAAAAGGGATTTTTGAAAAGTTGTGTTTAACTAGGAATTTTGTTAGCTCGATAAATTATCGGTTATTCGGACAACGTCTCTAGTTGGGATTATTGAAAATCATATAAAAGTTATTTGATAAATTAATTATCGTTTTATCCTGTTTTTGGGGCTAGTCTGCATTCCCCAAAACAGCTCAGGGAGGAGAGTTTGGGTGTGTTTTTTGACCCCCTACGCGTACCGGATGAAGTTGGAACTTAAACGGAAGCTTTAGAAGGTGTTGAAAAAAATAAGAATATTAAATTATTTTGGTAATCAGACTGTTTTAAGTAAGCGTTTTGATAGCCCGAAGTAGGCTAGAAAAGGGATTTTTGAAAAGTTGAGTTTAACTAGGAATTTTGTTAGCTCGATAAGTTATTTGTTATTCGGACAATGTTTGTAGTTGGGATTATTTATAATCATAGAAAAGTGATTTGATAAATAAATTATCGTTTTATCCCGTTTTTGGGACTTTTCTGCATTCCCCAAAATTGGTCAGGGAGGGGAATTTGGGCGCGTTTACTGACCCCCTACGTGTACCAGATGAAGTTGGAACCTAAGCGGAAGTTATCGATGGTGTTTCCGAAAATAAGAATGTTCAATTGGTTTGGTAATCAGAGTAATTTAAGTTAGCGTTTTGATAGCCCGAAGTAGGCTAGAAAAGGGATTTTTGAAAAGTTGAGTTTAACTAGGAATTTTGTTAGCTCGATAAGTTATCGGTTATTCGGACAACGTTTCTAGTTGGGATTATTTAAAATAATAGAAAAGTTATGTGATAAATTAATTATTGTTTTATCCCATTTTGGGGCTTTTCTGCATTCCCCAAAACAGCTCAGGGAGGGGAGTTTGGGTGCGTTTTTTGACCCCTTACGCGTACCAGATCAAGTTGGAACCTAAACGGAAGTTTTAGACAGTGTTGCAGACAATTAAAATGTCTATTTAGTTTTGTAATCAGACTGTTTTAAGTAAGTGGTTTGATAGTCCGAAATAGGATAGAAAAGGGATTTTTTAAAAGTTGTGTTTAACTAGGAATTTTGTTAGCTCGATAAATTATCGGTTATTCGGACAACGTCTCTAGTTGGGATTATTGAAGATCATATAAAAGTTATTTGATAAATTAATTATCGTTTTATCCTGTTTTTGGGGCTAGTCTGCATTCCCCAAAACAGCTCAGGGAGGAGAGTTTGGGTGTGTTTTTTGACACCCTACGCGTACCGGATGAAGTTGGAACTTAAACGGAAGTTTTAGAAGGTGTTCAAAAAAATAAGAATATTCAATTATTTTGATAATCAGACTGTTTTAAGTAAGCGTTTTGATAGCCCGAAGTAGACTAGAAAAGGGATTTTTGAAAAGTTGAGTTTAACTAGGAATTTTGTTAGCTCGATAAGTTATTTGTTATTCGGACAATGTTTGTAGTTGGGATTATTTATAATCATAGAAAAGTGATTTGATAAATAAATTATCGTTTTATCCCGTTTTTGGGACTTTTCTGCATTCCCCAAAATTGGTCAGGGAGGGGAATTTGGGCGCGTTTACTGACCCCCTACGTGTACCAGATGAAGTTGGAACCTAAGCGGAAGTTATCGATGGTGTTTCCGAAAATAAGAATGTTCAATTGGTTTGGTAATCAGACTAATTTAAGTTAGCGTTTTGATAGCCCGAAGTAGGCTAGAAAAGGGATTTTTGAAAAGTTGAGTTTAACTAGGAATTTTGTTAGCTCGATAAGTTATCGGTTATTCGGACAACGTTTCTAGTTGGGATTATTTAAAATAATAGAAAAGTTATTTGATAAATTAATTATTGTTTTATCCCATTTTGGGGCTTTTCTGCATTCCCCAAAACAGCTCAGGGAGGGGAGTTTGGGTGCGTTTTTTGACCCCTTACGCGTACCAGATCAAGTTGGAATCTAAACAGAAGTTTTAGACAGTGTTGCAGACAATTAAAATGTCTATTTAGTTTTGTAATCAGACTGTTTTAAGTAAGTGGTTTGATAATCCGAAATAGGATAGAAAAGGGATTTTTGAAAAGTTGTGTTTAACTAGGAATTTTGTTAGCTCGATAAATTATCGGTTATTCGGACAACGTCTCTAGTTGGGATTATTGAAAATCATATAAAAGTTATTTGATAATTTAATTATCGTTTTATCCTGTTTTTGGGGCTAGTCTGCATTCCCCAAAACAGCTCAGGGAGGAGAGTTTGGGTGTGTTTTTTGACCCCCTACGCGTACCGGATGAAGTTGGAACTTAAACGGAAGTTTTAGAAGGTGTTGAAAAAAATAAGAATATTAAATTATTTTGGTAATCAGACTGTTTTAAGTAAGCGTTTTGATAGCCCGAAGTAGGCTAGAAAAGGGATTTTTAAAAAGTTGAGTTTAACTAGGAATTTTGTTAGCTCGATAAGTTATTTGTTATTCGGACAATGTTTGTAGTTGGGATTATTTATAATCATAGAAAAGTGATTTGATAAATAAATTATCGTTTTATCCCGTTTTTGGGACTTTTCTGCATTCCCCAAAATTGGTCAGGGAGGGGAATTTGGGCGCGTTTACTGACCCCCTACGTGTACCTGATGAATTTGGATCCTAAGCGGAAGTTATCGATGGTGTTTCCAAAAATAAGAATGTTCAATTGGTTTGGTAATCAGACTAATTTAAGTTAGCGTTTTGATAGCCCGAAGTAGGCTAGAAAAGGGATTTTCGAAAAGTTGAGTTTAACTAGGAATTTTGTTAGCTCGATAAGTTATCGGTTATTCGGACAACGTTTCTAGTTGGGATTATTTAAAATAATAGAAAAGTTATTTGATAAATTAATTATTGTTTTATCCCATTTTGGGGCTTTTCTGCATTCCCCAAAACAGCTCAGGGAGGGGAGTTTGGGTGCGTTTTTTGACCCCTTACGCGTACCAGATCAAGTTGGAACCTAAACGGAAGTTTTAGACAGTGTTGCAGACAATTAAAATGTCTATTTAGTTTTGTAATCATACTGTTTTTAGTAAGTGGTTTGATAGTCCGAAATAGGATAGAAAAGGGATTTTTTAAAAGTTGTGTTTAACTAGGAATTTTGTTAGCTCGATAAATTATCGGTTATTCGGAGAACGTCTCTCATTGGGATTATTGAAGATCATATAAAAGTTATTTGATAAATTAATTATCGTTTTATCCTGTTTTTGGGGCTAGTCTGCATTCCCCAAAACAGCTAAGGGAGGAGAGTTTGGGTGTGTTTTTTGACCCCCTACGCGTACCGGATGAAGTTGGAACTTAAACGGAAGTTTTAGAAGGTGTTGAAAAAAATAAGAATATTAAATTATTTTGGTAATCAGACTGTTTTAAGTAAGCGTTTTGATAGCCCGAAGTAGGCTAGAAAAGGGATTTTTGAAAAGTTGAGTTTAACTAGGAATTTTGTTAGCTCGATAAGTTATTTGTTATTCGGACAATGTTTGTAGTTGGGATTATTTATAATCATAGAAAAGTGATTTGATAAATAAATTATCGTTTTATCCCGTTTTTGGGACTTTTCTGCATTCCCCAAAATTGGTCAGGGAGGGGAATTTGGGCGCGTTTACTGACCCCCTACGTGTACCTGATGAAGTTGGAACCTAAGCGGAAGTTATCGATGGTGTTTCCGAAAATAAGAATGTTCAATTGGTTTGGTAATCAGACTAATTTAAGTTAGCGTTTTGATAGCCCGAAGTAGGCTAGAAAAGGGATTTTCGAAAAGTTGAGTTTAACTAGGAATTTTGTTAGCTCGATAAGTTATCGGTTATTCGGACAACGTTTCTAGTTGGGATTATTTAAAATAATAGAAAAGTTATTTGATAAATTAATTATTGTTTTATCCCATTTTGGGGCTTTTCTGCATTCCCCAAAACAGCTCAGGGAGGGGAGTTTGGGTGCGTTTTTTGACCCCTTACGCGTACCAGATAAAGTTGGAACCTAAACGGAAGTTTTAGAAAGTGTTGCAGACAATTAAAATGTCTATTTAGTTTTGTAATCATACTGTTTTTAGTAAGTGGTTTGTTAGTCCGAAATAGGATAGAAAAGGGATTTTTTAAAAGTTGTGTTTAACTAGGAATTTTGTTAGCTCGATAAATTATCGGTTATTCGGAGAACGTCTCTCATTGGGATTATTGAAGATCATATAAAAGTTATTTGATAAATTAATTATCGTTTTATCCTGTTTTTGGGGCTAGTCTGCATTCCCCAAAACAGCTCAGGGAGGAGAGTTTGGGTGTGTTTTTTGACCCCCTACGCGTACCGGATGAAGTTGGAACTTAAACGGAAGTTTTAGAAGGTGTTGAAAAAAATAAGAATATTCAATTATTTTGATAATCAGACTGTTTTAAGTAAGCGTTTTGATAGCTCGAAGTAGGCTAAAAAAGGGGTTTTTAAAAAGTTGAGTTTAACTAGGAATTTTGTTAGCTCGATAAGTTATTTGTTATTCGGACAATGTTTGTAGTTGGGATTATTTATAATCATAGAAAAGTGATTTGATAAATAAATTATCGTTTTATCCCGTTTTTGGGACTTTTCTGCATTCCCCAAAATTGGTCATGGAGGGGAATTTGGGCGCGTTTACTGACCCCCTACGTGTACCTGATGAAGTTGGAACCTAAGCGGAAGTTATCGATGGTGTTTCCGAAAATAAGAATGTTCAATTGGTTTGGTAATCAGACTAATTTAAGTTACCGTTTTGATAGCCCGAAGTAGGCTAGAAAAGGGATTTTCGAAAAGTTGAGTTTAACTAGGAATTTTGTTAGCTCGATAAGTTATCGGTTATTCGGACAACGTTTCTAGTTGGGATTATTTAAAATAATAGAAAAGTTATTTGATAAATTAATTATTGTTTTATCCCGTTTTTGGGGCTTTTTTGCATTCCCCAAAACAGCTCAGGAAGGGGAGTTTGGGTGCGTTTTTTGACCCCTTACGCGTACCAGATCAAGTTGGAACCTAAACGGAAGTTTTAGACAGTGTTGCAGACAATTAAAATGTCTATTTAGTTTTGTAATCAGACTGTTTTATGTAAGTGGTTTGATAGTCCGAAATAGGATAAAAGGGATTTTTTAAAAGTTGTGTTTAACTAGGAATTTTGTTAGCTCGATAAATTATCGGTTATTCGGACAACGTCTCTAGTTGGGATTATTGAAAATCATATAAAAGTTATTTGATAAATTAATTATCGTTTTATCCTGTTTTTGGGGCTAGTCTGCATTCCCCAAAACAGCTCAGGGAGGAGAGTTTGGGTGTGTTTTTTGACCCCCTACGCGTACCGGATGAAGTTGGAACTTAAACGGAAGTTATCAATGGTGTTTCCGAAAATAAGAATGTTCAATTGGTTTGGTAATCAAACTAATTTAAGTTAGCGTTTTGATAGCCCGAAGTAGGCTAGAAAAGGGATTTTTGAAAGGTTGTGTTTAACTAGGAATTTTGTTAGCTCGATAAATTATCGGTTATTCGGACAACGTCTCTAGTTGGGATTATTGAAAATCATATAAAAGTTATTTGATAAATTAATTATCGTTTTATCCTGTTTTTGAGGCTAGTCTGCATTCCCCAAAACAGCTCAGGGAGGAGAGTTTTGGTGTGTTTTTTGACCCCCTACGCGTACCGGATGAAGTTGGAACTTAAACGGAAGTTTTAGAAGGTGTTGAGAAAAATAAGAATTTTCAATTATTTTGGTAATCAGACTGTTTTAAGTAAGCGTTTTGATAGCCCGAAGTAGGCTAGAAAAGGGATTTTTGAAAAGTTGAGTTTAACTAGGAATTTTGTTAGCTCGATAAGTTATTTGTTATTCGGACAATGTTTCTAGTTGGGATTATTTATAATCATAGAAAAGTGATTTGATAAATAAATTATCGTTTTATCCCGTTTTTGGGACTTTTCTGCATTCCCCAAAATTGCTCAGGGAGGGGAATTTGGGCGCGTTTACTGACCCCCTACGTGTACCAGATGAAGTTGGAACCTAAGCGGAAGTTATCGATGGTGTTTCCGAAAAGAAGAATGTTCAATTGGTTTGGTAATCAGACTAATTTAAGTTAGCGTTTTGATAGCCCGAAGTAGGCTAGAAAAGGGATTTTTGAAAAGTTGTGTTTAACTAGGAATTTTGTTAGCTCGATAAATTATCGGTTATTCGAACAACGTCTCTCATTGGGATTATTGAAGATCATATAAAAGTTATTTGATAAATTAATTATCGTTTTATCCTGTTTTTGGGGCTAGTCTGCATTCCCCAAAACAGCTCAGGGAGGAGAGTTTGGGTGTGTTTTTTGACCCCCTACGCGTACCGGATGAAGTTGGAACTTAAACGGAAATTTTAGAAGGTGTTGAAAAAAATAAGAATATTCAATTATTTTGATAATCAGACTGTTTTAAGTAAGCGTTTTGATAGCTCGAAGTAGGCTAGAAAAGGGGTTTTTAAAAAGTTGAGTTTAACTAGGAATTTTGTTAGCTCGATAAGTTATTTGTTATTCGGACAATGTTTGTAGTTGGGATTATTTATAATCATAGAAAAGTGATTTGATAAATAAATTATCGTTTTATCCCGTTTTTGGGACTTTTCTGCATTCCCCAAAATTGGGCATGGAGGGGAATTTGGGCGCGTTTACTGACCCCCTACGTGTACCTGATGAAGTTGGAACCTAAGCGGAAGTTATCGATGGTGTTTCCGAAAATAAGAATGTTCAATTGGTTTGGTAATCAGACTAATTTAAGTTAGCGTTTTGATAGCCCGAAGTAGGCTAGAAAAGGGATTTTCGAAAAGTTGAGTTTAACTAGGAATTTTGTTAGCTCGATAAGTTATCGGTTATTCGGACAACGTTTCTAGTTGGGATTATTTAAAATAATAGAAAAGTTATTTGATAAATTAATTATTGTTTTATCCCATTTTGGGGCTTTTCTGCATTCCCCAAAACAGCTCAGGGAGGGGAGTTTGGGTGCGTTTTTTGACCCCTTACGCGTACCAGATCAAGTTGGAACCTAAACGGAAGTTTTAGACAGTGTTGCAGACAATTAAAATGTCTATTTAGTTTTGTAATCAGACTGTTTTTAGTAAGTGGTTTGATAGTCCGAAATAGGATAGAAAAGGGATTTTTTAAAAGTTGTGTTTAACTAGGAATTTTGTTAGCTCGATAAATTATCGGCTATTCGGACAACGTCTCTCATTGGGATTATTGAAGATCATATAAAAGTTATTTGATAAATTAATTATCGTTTTATCCTGTTTTTGGGGCTAGTCTGCATTCCCCAAAATAGCTCAGGGAGGAGAGTTTGGGTGTGTTTTTTGACCCCCTACGCGTACCGGATGAAGTTGGAACTTAAACGGAAGTTTTAGAAGGTGTTGAAAAAAATAAGAATATTCAATTATTTTGATAATCAGACTGTTTTAAGTAAGCGTTTTGATAGCTCGAAGTAGGCTAGAAAAGGGGTTTTTAAAAAGTTGAGTTTAACTAGGAATTTTGTTAGCTCGATAAGTTATTTGTTATTCGGACAATGTTTGTAGTTGGGATTATTTATAATCATAGAAAAGTGATTTGATAAATAAATTATCGTTTTATCCCGTTTTTGGGACTTTTCTGCATTCCCCAAAATTGGGCATGGAGGGGAATTTGGGCGCGTTTACTGACCCCCTACGTGTACCTGATGAAGTTGGAACCTAAGCGGAAGTTATCGATGGTGTTTCCGAAAATAAGAATGTTCAATTGGTTTGGTAATCAGACTAATTTAAGTTAGCGTTTTGATAGCCCGAAGTAGGCTAGAAAAGGGATTTTCGAAAAGTTGAGTTTAACTAGGAATTTTGTTAGCTCGATAAGTTATCGGTTATTCGGACAACGTTTCTAGTTGGGATTATTTAAAATAATAGAAAAGTTATTTGATAAATTAATTATTGTTTTATCCCATTTTGGGGCTTTTCTGCATTCCCCAAAACAGCTCAGGGAGGGGAGTTTGGGTGCGTTTTTTGACCCCTTACGCGTACCAGATCAAGTTGGAACCTAAACGGAAGTTTTAGACAGTGTTGCAGACAATTAAAATGTCTATTTAGTTTTGTAATCAGACTGTTTTTAGTAAGTGGTTTGATAGTCCGAAATAGGATAGAAAAGGGATTTTTTAAAAGTTGTGTTTAACTAGGAATTTTGTTAGCTCGATAAATTATCGGCTATTCGGACAACGTCTCTCATTGGGATTATTGAAGATCATATAAAAGTTATTTGATAAATTAATTATCGTTTTATCCTGTTTTTGGGGCTAGTCTGCATTCCCCAAAATAGCTCAGGGAGGAGAGTTTGGGTGTGTTTTTTGACCCCCTACGCGTACCGGATGAAGTTGGAACTTAAACGGAAGTTTTAGAAGGTGTTGAAAAAAATAAGAATATTCAATTATTTTGATAATCAGACTGTTTTAAGTAAGCGTTTTGATAGCTCGAAGTAGGCTAGAAAAGGGGTTTTTAAAAAGTTGAGTTTAACTAGGAATTTTGTTAGCTCGATAAGTTATTTGTTATTCGGACAATGTTTGTAGTTGGGATTATTTATAATCATAGAAAAGTGATTTGACAAATAAATTATCGTTTTATCCCGTTTTTGGGACTTTTCTGCATTCCCCAAAATTGGTCATGGAGGGGAATTTGGGCGCGTTTACTGACCCCCTACGTGTACCTGATGAAGTTGGAACCTAAGCGGAAGTTATCGATGGTGTTTCCGAAAATAAGAATGTTCAATTGGTTTGGTAATCAGACTAATTTAAGTTACCGTTTTGATAGCCCGAAGTAGGCTAGAAAAGGGATTTTCGAAAAGTTGAGTTTAACTAGGAATTTTGTTAGCTCGATAAGTTATCGGTTATTCGGACAACGTTTCTAGTTGGGATTATTTAAAATAATAGAAAAGTTATTTGATAAATTAATTATTGTTTTATCCCGTTTTTGGGGCTTTTTTGCATTCCCCAAAACAGCTCAGGAAGGGGAGTTTGGGTGCGTTTTTTGACCCCTTACGCGTACCAGATCAAGTTGGAACCTAAACGGAAGTTTTAGACAGTGTTGCAGACAATTAAAATGTCTATTTAGTTTTGTAATCAGACTGTTTTATGTAAGTGGTTTGATAGTCCGAAATAGGATAAAAGGGATTTTTTAAAAGTTGTGTTTAACTAGGAATTTTGTTAGCTCGATAAATTATCGGTTATTCGGACAACGTCTCTAGTTGGGATTATTGAAAATCATATAAAAGTTATTTGATAAATTAATTATCGTTTTATCCTGTTTTTGGGGCTAGTCTGCATTCCCCAAAACAGCTCAGGGAGGAGAGTTTGGGTGTGTTTTTTGACCCCCTACGCGTACCGGATGAAGTTGGAACTTAAACGGAAGTTATCAATGGTGTTTCCGAAAATAAGAATGTTCAATTGGTTTGGTAATCAAACTAATATAAGTTAGCGTTTTGATAGCCCGAAGTAGGCTAGAAAAGGGATTTTTGAAAGGTTGTGTTTAACTAGGAATTTTGTTAGCTCGATAAATTATCGGTTATTCGGACAACGTCTCTAGTTGGGATTATTGAAAATCATATAAAAGTTATTTGATAAATTAATTATCGTTTTATCCTGTTTTTGAGGCTAGTCTGCATTCCCCAAAACAGCTCAGGGAGGAGAGTTTTGGTGTGTTTTTTGACCCCCTACGCGTACCGGATGAAGTTGGAACTTAAACGGAAGTTTTAGAAGGTGTTGAGAAAAATAAGAATTTTCAATTATTTTGGTAATCAGACTGTTTTAAGTAAGCGTTTTGATAGCCCGAAGTAGGCTAGAAAAGGGATTTTTGAAAAGTTTAGTTTAACTAGGAATTTTGTAAGCTCGATAAGTTTTTTGTTATTCGGACAATGTTTCTAGTTGGGATTATTTATAATCATAGAAAAGTGATTTGATAAATAAATTATTGTTTTATCCCGTTTTTGGGACTTTTCTGCATTCCCCCAAATTTGGGCGCGTTTACTGACCCCCTACGTGTACTAGATGAAGTTGGAACCTAAGCGGAAGTTATCGATGGTGTTTCCGAAAATAAGAATGTTCAATTGGTTTGGTAATCAGACTAATTTAAGTTAGCGTTTTGATAGCCCGAAGTAGGCTAGAAAAGGGATTTTTGAAAAGTTGTGTTTAACTAGGAATTTTGTTAGCTCGATAAATTATCGGTTATTCGGACAACGTCTCTAGTTGGGATTATTGAAAATCATATAAAAGTTATTTGATAAATTAATTATCGTTTTATCCTGTTTTTGGGGCTAGTCTGCATTCCCCAAAACAGCTCAGGGAGGAGAGTTTGGGTGTGTTTTTTGACCCCCTACGCGTACCGGATGAAGTTGGAACTTAAACGGAAGTTTTAGAAGGTGTTGAGAAAAATAAGAATATTCAATTATTTTGGTAATCAGACTGTTTTAAGTAAGCGTTTTGATAGCCCGTAGTAGGCTAGAAAAGGGATTTTTGAAAAGTTGAGTTTAACTAGGAATTTTGTTATCTCGATAAGTTATTTGTTATTCGGAAAATGTTTCTAGTTGGGATTATTTATAATCATAGAAAAGTGATTTGATAAATAAATTATCGTTTTATCCCGTTTTTGGGACTTTTCTGCATTCCCCAAAATTGCTCAGGGAGGGGAATTTGGGCGCGTTTACTGACCCCCTACGTGTACCAGATGAAGTTGGAACCTAAGCGGAAGTTATCGATGGTGTTTCCGAAAATAAGAAAGTTCAATTGGTTTGGTAATCAGACTAATTTAAGTTAGCGTTTTGATAGCCCGAAGTAGGCTAGAAAAGGATTTTTGAAAAGTTGTGTTTAACTAGGAATTTTGTTAGCTCGATAAATTATCGGTTATTCGGACAACGTCTCTAGTTGGGATTATTGAAAATCATATAAAAGTTATTTGATAAATTAATTATCGTTTTATCCTGTTTTTGGGGCTAGTCTGCATTCCCCAAAACAGCTCAGGGAGGAGAGTTTGGGTGTGTTTTTTGACCCCCTACGCGTACCGGATGAAGTTGGAACTTAAACGGAAGTTTTAGAAGGTGTTGAGAAAAATAAGAATATTCAATTATTTTGGTAATCAGACTGTTTTAAGTAAGCGTTTTGATAGCCCGTAGTAGGCTAGAAAAGGGATTTTTGAAAAGTTGAGTTTAACTAGGAATTTTGTTATCTCGATAAGTTATTTGTTATTCGGAAAATGTTTCTAGTTGGGATTATTTATTATCATAGAAAAGTGATTTGATAAATAAATTATCGTTTTATCCCGTTTTTGGGACTTTTCTGCATTCCCCAAAATTGCTCAGGGAGGGGAATTTGGGCGCGTTTACTGACCCCCTACGTGTACCAGATGAAGTTGGAACCTAAGCGGAAGTTATCGATGGTGTTTCCGAAAAGAAGAATGTTCAATTGGTTTGGTAATCAGACTAATTTAAGTTAGCGTTTTGATAGCCCGAAGTAGGCTAGAAAAGGGATTTTGAAAAGTTGTGTTTAACTAGGAATTTTGTTAGCTCGATAAATTATCGGTTATTCGAACAACGTCTCTCATTGGGATTATTGAAGATCATATAAAAGTTATTTGATAAATTAATTATCGTTTTATCCTGTTTTTGGGGCTAGTCTGCATTCCCCAAAACAGCTCAGGGAGGAGAGTTTGGGTGTGTTTTTTGACCCCCTACGCGTACCGGATGAAGTTGGAACTTAAACGGAAATTTTAGAAGGTGTTGAAAAAAATAAGAATATTCAATTATTTTGATAATCAGACTGTTTTAAGTAAGCGTTTTGATAGCTCGAAGTAGGCTAGAAAAGGGGTTTTTAAAAAGTTGAGTTTAACTAGGAATTTTGTTAGCTCGATAAGTTATTTGTTATTCGGACAATGTTTGTAGTTGGGATTATTTATAATCATAGAAAAGTGATTTGATAAATAAATTATCGTTTTATCCCGTTTTTGGGACTTTTCTGCATTCCCCAAAATTGGGCATGGAGGGGAATTTGGGCGCGTTTACTGACCCCCTACGTGTACCTGATGAAGTTGGAACCTAAGCGGAAGTTATCGATGGTGTTTCCGAAAATAAGAATGTTCAATTGGTTTGGTAATCAGACTAATTTAAGTTAGCGTTTTGATAGCCCGAAGTAGGCTAGAAAAGGGATTTTCGAAAAGTTGAGTTTAACTAGGAATTTTGTTAGCTCGATAAGTTATCGGTTATTCGGACAACGTTTCTAGTTGGGATTATTTAAAATAATAGAAAAGTTATTTGATAAATTAATTATTGTTTTATCCCATTTTGGGGCTTTTCTGCATTCCCCAAAACAGCTCAGGGAGGGGAGTTTGGGTGCGTTTTTTGACCCCTTACGCGTACCAGATCAAGTTGGAACCTAAACGGAAGTTTTAGACAGTGTTGCAGACAATTAAAATGTCTATTTAGTTTTGTAATCAGACTGTTTTTAGTAATTGGTTTGATAGTCCGAAATAGGATAGAAAAGGGATTTTTTAAAACTTGTGTTTAACTAGGAATTTTGTTAGCTCGATAAATTATCGGCTATTCGGACAACGTCTCTCATTGGGATTATTGAAGATCATATAAAAGTTATTTGATAAATTAATTATCGTTTTATCCTGTTTTTGGGGCTAGTCTGCATTCCCCAAAATAGCTCAGGGAGGAGAGTTTGGGTGTGTTTTTTGACCCCCTACGCGTACCGGATGAAGTTGGAACTTAAACGGAAGTTTTAGAAGGTGTTGAAAAAAATAAGAATATTCAATTATTTTGATAATCAGACTGTTTTAAGTAAGCGTTTTGATAGCTCGAAGTAGGCTAGAAAAGGGGTTTTTAAAAAGTTGAGTTTAACTAGGAATTTTGTTAGCTCGATAAGTTATTTGTTATTCGGACAATGTTTGTAGTTGGGATTATTTATAATCATAGAAAAGTGATTTGACAAATAAATTATCGTTTTATCCCGTTTTTGGGACTTTTCTGCATTCCCCAAAATTGGTCATGGAGGGGAATTTGGGCGCGTTTACTGACCCCCTACGTGTACCTGATGAAGTTGGAACCTAAGCGGAAGTTATCGATGGTGTTTCCGAAAATAAGAATGTTCAATTGGTTTGGTAATCAGACTAATTTAAGTTACCGTTTTGATAGCCCGAAGTAGGCTAGAAAAGGGATTTTCGAAAAGTTGAGTTTAACTAGGAATTTTGTTAGCTCGATAAGTTATCGGTTATTCGGACAACGTTTCTAGTTGGGATTATTTAAAATAATAGAAAAGTTATTTGATAAATTAATTATTGTTTTATCCCGTTTTTGGGGCTTTTTTGCATTCCCCAAAACAGCTCAGGAAGGGGAGTTTGGGTGCGTTTTTTGACCCCTTACGCGTACCAGATCAAGTTGGAACCTAAACGGAAGTTTTAGACAGTGTTGCAGACAATTAAAATGTCTATTTAGTTTTGTAATCAGACTGTTTTTAGTAATTGGTTTGATAGTCCGAAATAGGATAGAAAAGGGATTTTTTAAAACTTGTGTTTAACTAGGAATTTTGTTAGCTCGATAAATTATCGGCTATTCGGACAACGTCTCTCATTGGGATTATTGAAGATCATATAAAAGTTATTTGATAAA
The DNA here is from genome assembly GCF_937616625.2 of Mercurialis annua. Taxonomy (NCBI): domain Eukaryota; kingdom Viridiplantae; phylum Streptophyta; class Magnoliopsida; order Malpighiales; family Euphorbiaceae; genus Mercurialis; species Mercurialis annua. The sequence goes on from NC_065577.1 coordinate 43,569,361, forward strand.
TTAATTATCGTTTTATCCTGTTTTTGGGGCTAGTCTGCATTCCCCAAAATAGCTCAGGGAGGAGAGTTTGGGTGTGTTTTTTGACCCCCTACGCGTACCGGATGAAGTTGGAACTTAAACGGAAGTTTTAGAAGGTGTTGAAAAAAATAAGAATATTCAATTATTTTGATAATCAGACTGTTTTAAGTAAGCGTTTTGATAGCTCGAAGTAGGCTAGAAAAGGGGTTTTTAAAAAGTTGAGTTTAACTAGGAATTTTGTTAGCTCGATAAGTTATTTGTTATTCGGACAATGTTTGTAGTTGGGATTATTTATAATCATAGAAAAGTGATTTGACAAATAAATTATCGTTTTATCCCGTTTTTGGGACTTTTCTGCATTCCCCAAAATTGGTCATGGAGGGGAATTTGGGCGCGTTTACTGACCCCCTACGTGTACCTGATGAAGTTGGAACCTAAGCGGAAGTTATCGATGGTGTTTCCGAAAATAAGAATGTTCAATTGGTTTGGTAATCAGACTAATTTAAGTTACCGTTTTGATAGCCCGAAGTAGGCTAGAAAAGGGATTTTCGAAAAGTTGAGTTTAACTAGGAATTTTGTTAGCTCGATAAGTTATCGGTTATTCGGACAACGTTTCTAGTTGGGATTATTTAAAATAATAGAAAAGTTATTTGATAAATTAATTATTGTTTTATCCCGTTTTTGGGGCTTTTTTGCATTCCCCAAAACAGCTCAGGAAGGGGAGTTTGGGTGCGTTTTTTGACCCCTTACGCGTACCAGATCAAGTTGGAACCTAAACGGAAGTTTTAGACAGTGTTGCAGACAATTAAAATGTCTATTTAGTTTTGTAATCAGACTGTTTTATGTAAGTGGTTTGATAGTCCGAAATAGGATAAAAGGGATTTTTTAAAAGTTGTGTTTAACTAGGAATTTTGTTAGCTCGATAAATTATCGGTTATTCGGACAACGTCTCTAGTTGGGATTATTGAAAATCATATAAAAGTTATTTGATAAATTAATTATCGTCTTATCCTGTTTTTGGGGCTAGTCTGCATTCCCCAAAACAGCTCAGGGAGGAGAGTTTGGGTGTGTTTTTTGACCCCCTACGCGTACCGGATGAAGTTGGAACTTAAACGGAAGTTTTAGAAGGTGTTGAGAAAAATAAGAATATTCAATTATTTTGTTAATCAGACTGTTTTATGTAAGCGTTTTGATAGCCCGAAGTAGGGTAGAAAAGGGATTTTTGAAAAGTTGAGTTTAACTAGGAATTTTGTTAGCTCGATAAGTTATTTGTTATTCGGACAATGTTTCTAGTTGGGATTATTTATAATCATAGAAAAGTGATTTGATAAATAAATTATCGTTTTATCCCGTTTTTGGGACTTTTCTGCATTCCCCAAAATTGCTCAGGGAGGGGAATTTGGGCGCGTTTACTGACCCCCTACGTGTACCAGATGAAGTTGGAACCTAAGCGGAAGTTATCGATGGTGTTTCCGAAAAGAAGAATGTTCAATTGGTTTGGTAATCAGACTAATTTAAGTTAGCGTTTTGATAGCCCGAAGTAGGCTAGAAAAGGGATTTTTGAAAAGTTGTGTTTAACTAGGAATTTTGTTAGCTCGATAAATTATCGGTTATTCGAACAACGTCTCTCATTGGGATTATTGAAGATCATATAAAAGTTATTTGATAAATTAATTATCGTTTTATCCTGTTTTTGGGGCTAGTCTGCATTCCCCAAAACAGCTCAGGGAGGAGAGTTTGGGTGTGTTTTTTGACCCCCTACGCGTACCGGATGAAGTTGGAACTTAAACGGAAATTTTAGAAGGTGTTGAAAAAAATAAGAATATTCAATTATTTTGATAATCAGACTGTTTAAAGTAAGCGTTTTGATAGCTCGAAGTAGGCTAGAAAAGGGGTTTTTAAAAAGTTGAGTTTAACTAGGAATTTTGTTAGCTCGATAAGTTATTTGTTATTCGGACAATGTTTGTAGTTGGGATTATTTATAATCATAGAAAAGTGATTTGATAAATAAATTATCGTTTTATCCCGTTTTTGGGACTTTTCTGCATTCCCCAAAATTGGGCATGGAGGGGAATTTGGGCGCGTTTACTGACCCCCTACGTGTACCTGATGAAGTTGGAACCTAAGCGGAAGTTATCGATGGTGTTTCCGAAAATAAGAATGTTCAATTGGTTTGGTAATCAGACTAATTTAAGTTAGCGTTTTGATAGCCCGAAGTAGGCTAGAAAAGGGATTTTCGAAAAGTTGAGTTTAACTAGGAATTTTGTTAGCTCGATAAGTTATCGGTTATTCGGACAACGTTTCTAGTTGGGATTATTTAAAATAATAGAAAAGTTATTTGATAAATTAATTATTGTTTTATCCCATTTTGGGGCTTTTCTGCATTCCCCAAAACAGCTCAGGGAGGGGAGTTTGGGTGCGTTTTTTGACCCCTTACGCGTACCAGATCAAGTTGGAACCTAAACGGAAGTTTTAGACAGTGTTGCAGACAATTAAAATGTCTATTTAGTTTTGTAATCAGACTGTTTTTAGTAAGTGGTTTGATAGTCCGAAATAGGATAGAAAAGGGATTTTTTAAAAGTTGTGTTTAACTAGGAATTTTGTTAGCTCGATAAATTATCGGCTATTCGGACAACGTCTCTCATTGGGATTATTGAAGATCATATAAAAGTTATTTGATAAATTAATTATCGTTTTATCCTGTTTTTGGGGCTAGTCTGCATTCCCCAAAATAGCTCAGGGAGGAGAGTTTGGGTGTGTTTTTTGACCCCCTACGCGTACCGGATGAAGTTGGAACTTAAACGGAAGTTTTAGAAGGTGTTGAGAAAAATAAGAATATTCAATTATTTTGGTAATTAGACTGTTTTAAGTAAGCGTTTTGATAGCCCGTAGTAGGCTAGAAAAGGGATTTTTGAAAAGTTGAGTTTAACTAGGAATTTTGTTATCTCGATAAGTTATTTGTTATTCGGAAAATGTTTCTAGTTGGGATTATTTATAATCATAGAAAAGTGATTTGATAAATAAATTATCGTTTTATCCCGTTTTTGGGACTTTTCTGCATTCCCCAAAATTGCTCAGGGAGGGGAATTTGGGCGCGTTTACTGACCCCCTACGTGTACCAGATGAAGTTGGAACCTAAGCGGAAGTTATCGATGGTGTTTCCGAAAATAAGAAAGTTCAATTGGTTTGGTAATCAGACTAATTTAAGTTAGCGTTTTGATAGCCCGAAGTAGGCTAGAAAAGGATTTTTGAAAAGTTGTGTTTAACTAGGAATTTTGTTAGCTCGATAAATTATCGGTTATTCGGACAACGTCTCTAGTTGGGATTATAAAAAATCATATAAAAGTTATTTGATAAATTAATTATCGTTTTATCCTGTTTTTGGGGCTAGTCTGCATTCCCCAAAACAGCTCAGGGAGGAGAGTTTGGGTGTGTTTTTTGACCCCCTACGCGTACCGGATGAAGTTGGAACTTAAACGGAAGTTTTAGAAGGTGTTGAGAAAAATAAGAATATTCAATTATTTTGGTAATCAGACTGTTTTAAGTAAGCGTTTTGATAGCCCGTAGTAGGCTAGAAAAGGGATTTTTGAAAAGTTGAGTTTAACTAGGAATTTTGTTATCTCGATAAGTTATTTGTTATTCGGAAAATGTTTCTAGTTGGGATTATTTATTATCATAGAAAAGTGATTTGATAAATAAATTATCGTTTTATCCCGTTTTTGGGACTTTTCTGCATTCCCCAAAATTGCTCAGGGAGGGGAATTTGGGCGCGTTTACTGACCCCCTACGTGTACCAGATGAAGTTGGAACCTAAGCGGAAGTTATCGATGGTGTTTCCGAAAAGAAGAATGTTCAATTGGTTTGGTAATCAGACTAATTTAAGTTAGCGTTTTGATAGCCCGAAGTAGGCTAGAAAAGGGATTTTTGAAAAGTTGTGTTTAACTAGGAATTTTGTTAGCTCGATAAATTATCGGTTATTCGAACAACGTCTCTCATTGGGATTATTGAAGATCATATAAAAGTTATTTGATAAATTAATTATCGTTTTATCCTGTTTTTGGGGCTAGTCTGCATTCCCCAAAATAGCTCAGGGAGGAGAGTTTGGGTGTGTTTTTTGACCCCCTACGCGTACCGGATGAAGTTGGAACTTAAACGGAAGTTTTAGAAGGTGTTGAAAAAAATAAGAATATTCAATTATTTTGATAATCAGACTGTTTTAAGTAAGCGTTTTGATAGCTCGAAGTAGGCTAGAAAAGGGGTTTTTAAAAAGTTGAGTTTAACTAGGAATTTTGTTAGCTCGATAAGTTATTTGTTATTCGGACAATGTTTGTAGTTGGGATTATTTATAATCATAGAAAAGTGATTTGACAAATAAATTATCGTTTTATCCCGTTTTTGGGACTTTTCTGCATTCCCCAAAATTGGTCATGGAGGGGAATTTGGGCGCGTTTACTGACCCCCTACGTGTACCTGATGAAGTTGGAACCTAAGCGGAAGTTATCGATGGTGTTTCCGAAAATAAGAATGTTCAATTGGTTTGGTAATCAGACTAATTTAAGTTACCGTTTTGATAGCCCGAAGTAGGCTAGAAAAGGGATTTTCGAAAAGTTGAGTTTAACTAGGAATTTTGTTAGCTCGATAAGTTATCGGTTATTCGGACAACGTTTCTAGTTGGGATTATTTAAAATAATAGAAAAGTTATTTGATAAATTAATTATTGTTTTATCCCGTTTTTGGGGCTTTTTTGCATTCCCCAAAACAGCTCAGGAAGGGGAGTTTGGGTGCGTTTTTTGACCCCTTACGCGTACCAGATCAAGTTGGAACCTAAACGGAAGTTTTAGATAGTGTTGCAGACAATTAAAATGTCTATTTAGTTTTGTAATCAGACTGTTTTATGTAAGTGGTTTGATAGTCCGAAATAGGATAAAAGGGATTTTTTAAAAGTTGTGTTTAACTAGGAATTTTGTTAGCTCGATAAATTATCGGTTATTCGGACAACGTCTCTAGTTGGGATTATTGAAAATCATATAAAAGTTATTTGATAAATTAATTATCGTTTTATCCTGTTTTTGGGGCTAGTCTGCATTCCCCAAAACAGCTCAGGGAGGAGAGTTTTGGTGTGTTTTTTGACCCCCTACGCGTACCGGATGAAGTTGGAACTTAAACGGAAGTTTTAGAAGGTGTTGAGAAAAATAAGAATTTTCAATTATTTTGGTAATCAGACTGTTTTAAGTAAGCGTTTTGATAGCCCGAAGTAGGCTAGAAAAGGGATTTTTGAAAAGTTTAGTTTAACTAGGAATTTTGTAAGCTCGATAAGTTTTTTGTTATTCGGACAATGTTTCTAGTTGGGATTATTTATATTCATAGAAAAGTGATTTGATAAATAAATTATTGTTTTATCCCGTTTTTGGGACTTTTCTGCATTCCCCCAAATTTGGGCGCGTTTACTGACCCCCTACGTGTACTAGATGAAGTTGGAACCTAAGCGGAAGTTATCGATGGTGTTTCCGAAAATAAGAATGTTCAATTGGTTTGGTAATCAGACTAATTTAAGTTAGCGTTTTGATAGCCCGAAGTAGGCTAGAAAAGGGATTTTTGAAAAGTTGTGTTTAACTAGGAATTTTGTTAGCTCGATAAATTATCGGTTATTCGGACAACGTCTCTAGTTGGGATTATTGAAAATCATATAAAAGTTATTTGATAAATTAATTATCGTTTTATCCTGTTTTTGGGGCTAGTCTGCATTCCCCAAAATAGCTCAGGGAGGAGAGTTTGGGTGTGTTTTTTGACCCCCTACGCGTACCGGATGAAGTTGGAACTTAAACGGAAGTTTTAGAAGGTGTTGAAAAAAATAAGAATATTCAATTATTTTGATAATCAGACTGTTTTAAGTAAGCGTTTTGATAGCTCGAAGTAGGCTAGAAAAGGGGTTTTTAAAAAGTTGAGTTTAACTAGGAATTTTGTTAGCTCGATAAGTTATTTGTTATTCGGACAATGTTTGTAGTTGGGATTATTTATAATCATAGAAAAGTGATTTGACAAATAAATTATCGTTTTATCCCGTTTTTGGGACTTTTCTGCATTCCCCAAAATTGGTCATGGAGGGGAATTTGGGCGCGTTTACTGACCCCCTACGTGTACCTGATGAAGTTGGAACCTAAGCGGAAGTTATCGATGGTGTTTCCGAAAATAAGAATGTTCAATTGGTTTGGTAATCAGACTAATTTAAGTTACCGTTTTGATAGCCCGAAGTAGGCTAGAAAAGGGATTTTCGAAAAGTTGAGTTTAACTAGGAATTTTGTTAGCTCGATAAGTTATCGGTTATTCGGACAACGTTTCTAGTTGGGATTATTTAAAATAATAGAAAAGTTATTTGATAAATTAATTATTGTTTTATCCCGTTTTTGGGGCTTTTTTGAGTTTAACTAGGAATTTTGTTAGCTCGATAAATTATCGGTTATTCGGACAACGTCTCTAGTTGGGATTATTGAAAATCATATAAAAGTTATTTGATAAATTAATTATCGTTTTATCCTGTTTTTGAGGCTAGTCTGCATTCCCCAAAACAGCTCAGGGAGGAGAGTTTTGGTGTGTTTTTTGACCCCCTACGCGTACCGGATGAAGTTGGAACTTAAACGGAAGTTTTAGAAGGTGTTGAGAAAAATAAGAATTTTCAATTATTTTGGTAATCAGACTGTTTTAAGTAAGCGTTTTGATAGCCCGAAGTAGGCTAGAAAAGGGATTTTTGAAAAGTTTAGTTTAACTAGGAATTTTGTAAGCTCGATAAGTTTTTTGTTATTCGGACAATGTTTCTAGTTGGGATTATTTATAATCATAGAAAAGTGATTTGATAAATAAATTATTGTTTTATCCCGTTTTTGGGACTTTTCTGCATTCCCCCAAATTTGGGCGCGTTTACTGACCCCCTACGTGTACTAGATGAAGGTGGAACCTAAGCGGAAGTTATCGATGGTGTTTCCGAAAATAAGAATGTTCAATTGGTTTGGTAATCAGACTAATTTAAGTTAGCGTTTTGATAGCCCGAAGTAGGCTAGAAAAGGGATTTTTGAAAAGTTGTGTTTAACTAGGAATTTTGTTAGCTCGATAAATTATCGGTTATTCGGACAACGTCTCTAGTTGGGATTATTGAAAATCATATAAAAGTTATTTGATAAATTAATTATCGTTTTATCCTGTTTTTGGGGCTAGTCTGCATTCCCCATAACAGCTCAGGGAGGAGAGTTTGGGTGTGTTTTTTGACCCCCTACGCGTACCGGATGAAGTTGGAACTTAAACGGAAGTTTTAGAAGGTGTTGAGAAAAATAAGAATATTCAATTATTTTGGTAATCAGACTGTTTTAAGTAAGCGTTTTGATAGCCCGTAGTAGGCTAGAAAAGGGATTTTTGAAAAGTTGAGTTTAACTAGGAATTTTGTTAGCTCGATAAGTTATCGGTTATTCGGACAACGTTTCTAGTTGGGATTATTTAAAATAATAGAAAAGTTATTTGATAAATTAATTATTGTTTTATCCCATTTTTGGGGCTTTTCTGCATTCCCCAAAACAGCTCAGGGAGGGGAGTTTGGGTGCGTTTGTTGACCCCTTACGCTTACCCTATCAAGTTGGAACCTAAACGGAAGTTTTAGACAGTGTTGCAGTCAATTAAAATGTCTATTTAGTTTTGTAATCAGACTAATTTAAGTTAGCGTTTTGATAGCCCGAAGTAGGCTAGAAGAGGGATTTTTGAAAAGTTGTGTTTAACTAGGAATTTTGTTAGCTCGATAAATTATCGTTTATTCGGACAACGTCTCTAGTTGGGATTATTGAAAATCATATAAAAGTTATTTGATAAATTAATTATCGTTTTATCCTGTTTTTGGGGCTAGTCTGCATTCCCCAAAAAAGCTCAGGGAGGAGAGTTTGGGTGTGTTTTTTGACCCCCTACGCGTACCGGATGAAGTTGGAACTTAAACGGAAGTTTTAGAAGGTGTTGAAAAAAATAAGAGTATTCAATTATTTTGGTAATCAGACTGTTTTAAGTAAGCGTTTTGATAGCCCGAAGTAGGGTAGAAAAGGGATTTTTGAAAAGTTGAGTTTAACTAGGAATTTTGTTATCTCGATAAGTTATTTGTTATTCGGAAAATGTTTCTAGTTGGGATTATTTATAATCATAGAAAAGTGATTTGATAAATAAATTATCGTTTTATCCCGTTTTTGGGACTTTTCTGCATTCCCCAAAATTGCTCAGGGAGGGGAATTTGGGCGCGTTTACTGACCCCCTACGTGTACCAGATGAAGTTGGAACCTAAGCGGAAGTTATCGATGGTGTTTCCGAAAATAAGAATGTTCAATTGGTTTGGTAATCAGACTAATTTAAGTTAGCGTTTTGATAGCCCGAAGTAGGCTAGAAAAGGGATTTTTGAAAAGTTGTGTTTAACTAGGAATTTTGTTAGCTCGATAAATTATCGGTTATTCGGACAACGTCTCTAGTTGGGATTATTGAAAATCATATAAAAGTTATTTGATAAATTAATTATCGTCTTATCCTGTTTTTGGGGCTAGTCTGCATTCCCCAAAACAGCTCAGGGAGGAGAGTTTGGGTGTGTTTTTTGACCCCCTACGCGTACCGGATGAAGTTGGAACATAAACGGAAGTTTTAGAAGGTGTTGAGAAAAATAAGAATATTCAATTATTTTGTTAATCAGACTGTTTTATGTAAGCGTTTTGATAGCCCGAAGTAGGGTAGAAAAGGGATTTTTGAAAAGTTGAGTTTAACTAGGAATTTTGTTAGCTCGATAAGTTATTTGTTATTCGGACAATGTTTCTAGTTGGGATTATTTATAATCATAGAAAAGTGATTTGATAAATAAATTATCGTTTTATCCCGTTTTTGGGACTTTTCTGCATTCCCCAAAATTGCTCAGGGAGGGGAATTTGGGCGCGTTTACTGACCCCCTACGTGTACCAGATGAAGTTGGAACCTAAGCGGAAGTTATCGATGGTGTTTCCGAAAATAAGAATGTTCAATTGGTTTGGTAATCAGACTAATTTAAGTTAGCGTTTTGATAGCCCGAAGTAGGCTAGAAAAGGGATTTTTGAAAAGTTGTGTTTAACTAGGAATTTTGTTAGCTCGATAAATTATCGGTTATTCGGACAACGTCTCTAGTTGGGATTATTGAAAATCATATAAAAGTTATTTGATAAATTAATTATCGTCTTATCCTGTTTTTGGGGCTAGTCTGCATTCCCCAAAACAGCTCAGGGAGGAGAGTTTGGGTGTGTTTTTCGACCCCCTACGCGTACCGGATGAAGTTGGAACATAAACGGAAGTTTTAGAAGGTGTTGAGAAAAATAAGAATATTCAATTATTTTGTTAAACAGACTGTTTTAAGTAAGCGTTTTGATAGCCCGAAGTAGGGTAGAAAAGGGATTTTTGAAAAGTTGAGTTTAACTAGGAATTTTGTTAGCTCGATAAGTTATTTGTTATTCGGACAATGTTTCTAGTTGGGATTATTTATAATCATAGAAAAGTGATTTGATAAATAAATTATCGTTTTATCCCGTTTTTGGGACTTTTCTGCATTCCCCAAAATTGCTCAGGGAGGGGAATTTGGGCGCGTTTACTGACCCCCTACGTGTACCAGATGAAGTTGGAACCTAAGCGGAAGTTATTGATGGTGTTTCCGAAAAGAAGAATGTTCAATTGGTTTGGTAATCAGACTAATTTAAGTTAGCGTTTTGATAGCCCGAAGTAGGCTAGAAAAGGGATTTTTGAAAAGTTGTGTTTAACTAGGAATTTTGTTAGCTCGATAAATTATCGGTTATTCGGACAACGTCTCTAGTTGGGATTATTGAAAATCATATAAAAGTTATTTGATAAATTAATTATCGTTTTATCCTGTTTTTTGGGCTAGTCTGCATTCCCCAAAACAACTCAGGGAGGAGAGTTTGGGTGTGTTTTTTGACCCCCTACGCGTACCGGATGAAGTTGGAACTTAAACGGAAGTTTTAGAAGGTGTTGAAAAAAATAAGAGTATTCAATTATTTTTGTAATCAGACTGTTTTAAGTAAGCGTTTTGATAGCCCGAAATAGGGTAGAAAAGGGATTTTTGAAAAGTTGAGTTTAACTAGGAATTTTGTTAGCTCGATAAGTTATTTGTTATTCGGACAATGTTTCTAGTTGGGATTATTTATAATCATAGAAAAGTGATTTGATAAATAAATTATCGTTTTATCCCGTTTTTGGGACTTTTCTGCATTCCCCAAAATTGCTCAGGGAGGGGAATTTGGGCGCGTTTACTGACCCCCTACGTGTACCAGATGAAGTTGGAACCTAAGCGGAAGTTATCGATGGTGTTTCCGAAAATAAGAATGTTCAATTGGTTTGGTAATCAGACTAATTTAAGTTAGCGTTTTGATAGCCCGAAGTAGGCTAGAAAAGGGATTTTTGAAAAGTTGAGTTTAACTAGGAATTTTGTTAGCTCGATAAGTTATCGGTTATTCGGACAACGTTTCTAGTTGGGATTATTTAAAATAATAGAAAAGTTATTTGATAAATTAATTATTGTTTTATCCCATTTTTGGGGCTTTTCTGCATTCCCCAAAACAGCTCAGGGAGGGGAGTTTGGGTGCGTTTGTTGACCCCTTACGCTTACCCTATCAAGTTGGAACCTAAACGGAAGTTTTAGACAGTGTTGCAGTCAATTAAAATGTCTATTTAGTTTTGTAATCAGACTAATTTAAGTTAGCGTTTTGATAGCCCGAAGTAGGCTAGAAGAGGGATTTTTGAAAAGTTGTGTTTAACTAGGAATTTTGTTAGCTCGATAAATTATCGTTTATTCGGACAACGTCTCTAGTTGGGATTATTGAAAATCATATAAAAGTTATTTGATAAATTAATTATCGTTTTATCCTGTTTTTGGGGCTAGTCTGCATTCCCCAAAAAAGCTCAGGGAGGAGAGTTTGGGTGTGTTTTTTGACCCCCTACGCGTACCGGATGAAGTTGGAACTTAAACGGAAGTTTTAGAAGGTGTTGAAAAAAATAAGAGTATTCAATTATTTTGGTAATCAGACTGTTTTAAGTAAGCGTTTTGATAGCCCGAAGTAGGGTAGAAAAGGGATTTTTGAAAAGTTGAGTTTAACTAGGAATTTTGTTATCTCGATAAGTTATTTGTTATTCGGAAAATGTTTCTAGTTGGGATTATTTATAATCATAGAAAAGTGATTTGATAAATAAATTATCGTTTTATCCCGTTTTTGGGACTTTTCTGCATTCCCCAAAATTGCTCAGGGAGGGGAATTTGGGCGCGTTTACTGACCCCCTACGTGTACCAGATGAAGTTGGAACCTAAGCGGAAGTTATCGATGGTGTTTCCGAAAATAAGAATGTTCAATTGGTTTGGTAATCAGACTAATTTAAGTTAGCGTTTTTATAGCCCGAAGTAGGCTAGAAAAGGGATTTTTGAAAAGTTGTGTTTAACTAGGAATTTTGTTAGCTCGATAAATTATCGGTTATTCGGACAACGTCTCTAGTTGGGATTATTGAAAATCATATAAAAGTTATTTGATAAATTAATTATCGTCTTATCCTGTTTTTGGGGCTAGTCTGCATTCCCCAAAACAGCTCAGGGAGGAGAGTTTGGGTGTGTTTTTTGACCCCCTACGCGTACCGGATGAAGTTGGAACATAAACGGAAGTTTTAGAAGGTGTTGAGAAAAATAAGAATATTCAATTATTTTGTTAATCAGACTGTTTTATGTAAGCGTTTTGATAGCCCGAAGTAGGGTAGAAAAGGGATTTTTGAAAAGTTGAGTTTAACTAGGAATTTTGTTAGCTCGATAAGTTATTTGTTATTCGGACAATGTTTCTAGTTGGGATTATTTATAATCGTAGAAAAGTGATTTGATAAATAAATTATCGTTTTATCCCGTTATTGGGACTTTTCTGCATTCCCCAAAATTGCTCAGGGAGGGGAATTTGGGCGCGTTTACTGACCCCCTACGTGTACCAGATGAAGTTGGAACCTAAGCGGAAGTTATCGATGGTGTTTCCGAAAATAAGAATGTTCAATTGGTTTGGTAATCAGACTAATTTAAGTTAGCGTTTTGATAGCCCGAAGTAGGCTAGAAAAGGGATTTTTGAAAAGTTGAGTTTAACTAGGAATTTTGTTAGCTCGATAAGTTATCGGTTATTCGGACAACGTTTCTAGTTGGGATTATTTAAAATAATAGAAAAGTTATTTGATAAATTAATTATTGTTTTATCCCATTTTTGGGGCTTTTCTGCATTCCCCAAAACAGCTCAGGGAGGGGAGTTTGGGTGCGTTTGTTGACCCCTTACGCTTACCCTATCAAGTTGGAACCTAAACGGAAGTTTTAGACAGTGTTGCAGTCAATTAAAATGTCTATTTAGTTTTGTAATCAGACTAATTTAAGTTAGCGTTTTGATAGCCCGAAGTAGGCTAGAAGAGGGATTTTTGAAAAGTTGTGTTTAACTAGGAATTTTGTTAGCTCGATAAATTATCGTTTATTCGGACAACGTCTCTAGTTGGGATTATTGAAAATCATATAAAAGTTATTTGATAAATTAATTATCGTTTTATCCTGTTTTTGGGGCTAGTCTGCATTCCCCAAAAAAGCTCAGGGAGGAGAGTTTGGGTGTGTTTTTTCACCCCCTACGCGTACCGGATGAAGTTGGAACTTAAACGGAAGTTTTAGAAGGTGTTGAAAAAAATAAGAGTATTCAATTATTTTTGTAATCAGACTGTTTTAAGTAAGCGTTTTGATAGCCCGAAATAGGGTAGAAAAGGGATTTTTGAAAAGTTGAGTTTAACTAGGAATTTTGTTAGCTCGATAAGTTATTTGTTATTCGGACAATGTTTCTAGTTGGGATTATTTATAATCATAGAAAAGTGATTTGATAAATAAATTATCGTTTTATCCCGTTTTTGGGACTTTTCTGCATTCCCCAAAATTGCTCAGGGAGGGGAATTTGGGCGCGTTTACTGACCCCCTACGTGTACCAGATGAAGTTGGAACCTAAGCGGAAGTTATCGATGGTGTTTCCGAAAATAAGAATGTTCAATTGGTTTGGTAATCAGACTAATTTAAGTTAGCGTTTTGATAGCCCGAAGTAGGCTAGAAAAGGGATTTTTGAAAAGTTGAGTTTAACTAGGAATTTTGTTATCTCGATAAGTTATTTGTTATTCGGAAAATGTTTCTAGTTGGGATTATTTATAATCATAGAAAAGTGATTTGATAAATAAATTATCGTTTTATCCCGTTTTTGGGACTTTTCTGCATTCCCCAAAATTGCTCAGGGAGGGGAATTTGGGCGCGTTTACTGACCCCCTACGTGTACCGGATGAAGTTGGAACCTAAGCGGAAGTTATCGATGGTGTTTCCGAAAATAAGAAAGTTCAATTGGTTTGGTAATCAGACTAATTTAAGTTAGCGTTTTGATAGCCCGAAGTAGGCTAGAAAAGGATTTTTGAAAAGTTGTGTTTAACTAGGAATTTTGTTAGCTCGATAAATTATCGGTTATTCGGACAACGTCTCTAGTTGGGATTATTGAAAATCATATAAAAGTTATTTGATAAATTAATTATCGTTTTATCCTGTTTTTGGGGCTAGTCTGCATTCCCCAAAACAGCTCAGGGAGGAGAGTTTGGGTGTGTTTTTTGACCCCCTACGCGTACCGGATGAAGTTGGAACTTAAACGGAAGTTTTAGAAGGTGTTGAGAAAAATAAGAATATTCAATTATTTTGGTAATCAGACTGTTTTAAGTAAGCGTTTTGATAGCCCGTAGTAGGCTAGAAAAGGGATTTTTGAAAAGTTGAGTTTAACTAGGAATTTTGTTATCTCGATAAGTTATTTGTTATTCGGAAAATGTTTCTAGTTGGGATTATTTATAATCATAGAAAAGTGATTTGATAAATAAATTATCGTTTTATCCCGTTTTTGGGACTTTTCTGCATTCCCCAAAATTGCTCAGGGAGGGGAATTTGGGCGCGTTTACTGACCCCCTACGTGTACCAGTTGAAGTTGGAACCTAAGCGGAAGTTATCGATGGTGTTTCCGAAAATAAGAATGTTCAATTGGTTTGGTAATCAGACTAATTTAAGTTAGCGTTTTGATAGCCCGAAGTAGGCTAGAAAAGGGATTTTTGAAAAGTTGTGTTTAACTAGGAATTTTGTTAGCTCGATAAATTATCGGTTATTCGGACAACGTCTCTAGTTGGGATTATTGAAAATCATATAAAAGTTATTTGATAAATTAATTATCGTTTTATCCTGTTTTTGGGGCTAGTCTGCATTCCCCAAAACAGCTCAGGGAGGAGAGTTTGGGTGTGTTTTTTGACGCCCTACGCGTACCGGATGAAGTTGGAACTTAAACGGAAGTTTTAGAAGGTGTTGAGAAAAATAAGAATATTCAATTATTTTGGTAATCAGACTGTTTTAAGTAAGCGTTTTGATAGCCCGTAGTAGGCTAGAAAAGGGATTTTTGAAAAGTTGAGTTTAACTAGGAATTTTGTTATCTCGATAAGTTATTTGTTATTCGGAAAATGTTTCTAGTTGGGATTATTTATAATCATAGAAAAGTGATTTGATAAATAAATTATCGTTTTATCCCGTTTTTGGGACTTTTCTGCATTCCCCAAAATTGCTCAGGGAGGGGAATTTGGGCGCGTTTACTGACCCCCTACGTGTACCAGATGAAGTTGGAACCTAAGCGGAAGTTATCGATGGTGTTTCCGAAAATAAGAATGTTCAATTGGTTTGGTAATCAGACTAATTTAAGTTAGCGTTTTGATAGCCCGAAGTAGGCTAGAAAAGGGATTTTTGAAAAGTTGTGTTTAACTAGGAATTTTGTTAGCTCGATAAATTATCGGTTATTCGGACAACGTCTCTAGTTGGGATTATTGAAAATCATATAAAAGTTATTTGATAAATTAATTATCGTCTTATCCTGTTTTTGGGGCTAGTCTGCATTCCCCAAAACAGCTCAGGGAGGAGAGTTTGGGTGTGTTTTTCGACCCCCTACGCGTACCGGATGAAGTTGGAACATAAACGGAAGTTTTAGAAGGTGTTGAGAAAAATAAGAATATTCAATTATTTTGTTAATCAGACTGTTTTATGTAAGCGTTTTGATAGCCCGAAGTAGGGTAGAAAAGGGATTTTTGAAAAGTTGAGTTTAACTAGGAATTTTGTTAGCTCGATAAGTTATTTGTTATTCGGACAATGTTTCTAGTTGGGATTATTTATAATCATAGAAAAGTGATTTGATAAATAAATTATCGTTTTATCCCGTTTTTGGGACTTTTCTGCATTCCCCAAAATTGCTCAGGGAGGGGAATTTGGGCGCGTTTACTGACCCCCTACGTGTACCAGATGAAGTTGGAACCTAAGCGGAAGTTATCGATGGTGTTTCCGAAAATAAGAATGTTCAATTGGTTTGGTAATCAGACTAATTTAAGTTAGCGTTTTGATAGCCCGAAGTAGGCTAGAAAAGGGATTTTTGAAAAGTTGTGTTTAACTAGGAATTTTGTTAGCTCGATAAATTATCGGTTATTCGGACAACGTCTCTAGTTGGGATTATTGAAAATCATATAAAAGTTATTTGATAAATTAATTATCGTCTTATCCTGTTTTTGGGGCTAGTCTGCATTCCCCAAAACAGCTCAGGGAGGAGAGTTTGGGTGTGTTTTTCGACCCCCTACGCGTACCGGATGAAGTTGGAACATAAACGGAAGTTTTAGAAGGTGTTGAGAAAAATAAGAATATTCAATTATTTTGTTAAACAGACTGTTTTATGTAAGCGTTTTGATAGCCCGAAGTAGGGTAGAAAAGGGATTTTTGAAAAGTTGAGTTTAACTAGGAATTTTGTTAGCTCGATAAGTTATTTGTTATTCGGACAATGTTTCTAGTTGGGATTATTTATAATCATAGAAAAGTGATTTGATAAATAAATTATCGTTTTATCCCGTTTTTGGGACTTTTCTGCATTCCCCAAAATTGCTCAGGGAGGGGAATTTGGGCGCGTTTACTGACCCCCTACGTGTACCAGATGAAGTTGGAACCTAAGCGGAAGTTATCGATGGTGTTTCCGAAAAGAAGAATGTTCAATTGGTTTGGTAATCAGACTAATTTAAGTTAGCGTTTTGATAGCCCGAAGTAGGCTAGAAAAGGGATTTTTGAAAAGTTGTGTTTAACTAGGAATTTTGTTAGCTCGATAAATTATCGGTTATTCAGACAACGTCTCTAGTTGGGATTATTGAAAATCATATAAAAGTTATTTGATAAATTAATTATCGTTTTATCCTGTTTTTTGGGCTAGTCTGCATTCCCCAAAACAACTCAGGGAGGAGAGTTTGGGTGTGTTTTTTGACCCCCTACGCGTACCGGATGAAGTTGGAACTTAAACGGAAGTTTTAGAAGGTGTTGAAAAAAATAAGAGTATTCAATTATTTTTGTAATCAGACTGTTTTAAGTAAGCGTTTTGATAGCCCGAAATAGGGTAGAAAAGGGATTTTTGAAAAGTTGAGTTTAACTAGGAATTTTGTTAGCTCGATAAGTTATTTGTTATTCGGACAATGTTTCTAGTTGGGATTATTTATAATCATAGAAAAGTGATTTGATAAATAAATTATCGTTTTATCCCGTTTTTGGGACTTTTCTGCATTCCCCAAAATTGCTCAGGGAGGGGAATTTGGGCGCGTTTACTGACCCCCTACGTGTACCAGATGAAGTTGGAACCTAAGCGGAAGTTATCGATGGTGTTTCCGAAAATAAGAATGTTCAATTGGTTTGGTAATCAGACTAATTTAAGTTAGCGTTTTGATAGCCCGAAGTAGGCTAGAAAAGGGATTTTTGAAAAGTTGTGTTTAACTAGGAATTTTGTTAGCTCGATAAATTATCGGTTATTCGGACAACGTCTCTAGTTGGGATTATTGAAAATCATATAAAAGTTATTTGATAAATTAATTATCGTCTTATCCTGTTTTTGGGGCTAGTCTGCATTCCCCAAAACAGCTCAGGGAGGAGAGTTTGGGTGTGTTTTTCGACCCCCTACGCGTACCGGATGAAGTTGGAACATAAACGGAAGTTTTAGAAGGTGTTGAGAAAAATAAGAATATTCAATTATTTTGTTAAACAGACTGTTTTATGTAAGCGTTTTGATAGCCCGAAGTAGGGTAGAAAAGGGATTTTTGAAAAGTTGAGTTTAACTAGGAATTTTGTTAGCTCGATAAGTTATTTGTTATTCGGACAATGTTTCTAGTTGGGATTATTTATAATCATAGAAAAGTGATTTGATAAATAAATTATCGTTTTATCCCGTTTTTGGGACTTTTCTGCATTCCCCAAAATTGCTCAGGGAGGGGAATTTGGGCGCGTTTACTGACCCCCTACGTGTACCAGATGAAGTTGGAACCTAAGCGGAAGTTATCGATGGTGTTTCCGAAAAGAAGAATGTTCAATTGGTTTGGTAATCAGACTAATTTAAGTTAGCGTTTTGATAGCCCGAAGTAGGCTAGAAAAGGGATTTTTGAAAAGTTGTGTTTAACTAGGAATTTTGTTAGCTCGATAAATTATCGGTTATTCAGACAACGTCTCTAGTTGGGATTATTGAAAATCATATAAAAGTTATTTGATAAATTAATTATCGTTTTATCCTGTTTTTTGGGCTAGTCTGCATTCCCCAAAACAACTCAGGGAGGAGAGTTTGGGTGTGTTTTTTGACCCCCTACGCGTACCGGATGAAGTTGGAACTTAAACGGAAGTTTTAGAAGGTGTTGAAAAAAATAAGAGTATTCAATTATTTTTGTAATCAGACTGTTTTAAGTAAGCGTTTTGATAGCCCGAAATAGGGTAGAAAAGGGATTTTTGAAAAGTTGAGTTTAACTAGGAATTTTGTTAGCTCGATAAGTTATTTGTTATTCGGACAATGTTTCTAGTTGGGATTATTTATAATCATAGAAAAGTGATTTGATAAATAAATTATCGTTTTATCCCGTTTTTGGGACTTTTCTGCATTCCCCAAAATTGCTCAGGGAGGGGAATTTGGGCGCGTTTACTGACCCCCTACGTGTACCAGATGAAGTTGGAACCTAAGCGGAAGTTATCGATGGTGTTTCCGAAAATAAGAATGTTCAATTGGTTTGGTAATCAGACTAATTTAAGTTAGCGTTTTGATAGCCCGAAGTAGGCTAGAAAAGGGATTTTTGAAAAGTTGAGTTTAACTAGGAATTTTGTTAGCTCGATAAGTTATCGGTTATTCGGACAACGTTTCTAGTTGGGATTATTTAAAATAATAGAAAAGTTATTTGATAAATTAATTATTGTTTTATCCCATTTTTGGGGCTTTTCTGCATTCCCCAAAACAGCTCAGGGAGGGGAGTTTGGGTGCGTTTGTTGACCCCTTACGCTTACCCTATCAAGTTGGAACCTAAACGGAAGTTTTAGACAGTGTTGCAGTCAATTAAAATGTCTATTTAGTTTTGTAATCAGACTAATTTAAGTTAGCGTTTTGATAGCCCGAAGTAGGCTAGAAGAGGGATTTTTGAAAAGTTGTGTTTAACTAGGAATTTTGTTAGCTCGATAAATTATCGTTTATTCGGACAACGTCTCTAGTTGGGATTATTGAAAATCATATAAAAGTTATTTGATAAATTAATTATCGTTTTATCCTGTTTTTGGGGCTAGTCTGCATTCCCCAAAAAAGCTCAGGGAGGAGAGTTTGGGTGTGTTTTTTGACCCCCTACGCGTACCGGATGAAGTTGGAACTTAAACGGAAGTTTTAGAAGGTGTTGAAAAAAATAAGAGTATTCAATTATTTTGGTAATCAGACTGTTTTAAGTAAGCGTTTTGATAGCCCGAAGTAGGGTAGAAAAGGGATTTTTGAAAAGTTGAGTTTAACTAGGAATTTTGTTATCTCGATAAGTTATTTGTTATTCGGAAAATGTTTCTAGTTGGGATTATTTATAATCATAGAAAAGTGATTTGATAAATAAATTATCGTTTTATCCCGTTTTTGGGACTTTTCTGCATTCCCCAAAATTGCTCAGGGAGGGGAATTTGGGCGCGTTTACTGACCCCCTACGTGTACCAGATGAAGTTGGAACCTAAGCGGAAGTTATCGATGGTGTTTCCGAAAATAAGAATGTTCAATTGGTTTGGTAATCAGACTAATTTAAGTTAGCGTTTTGATAGCCCGAAGTAGGCTAGAAAAGGGATTTTTGAAAAGTTGTGTTTAACTAGGAATTTTGTTAGCTCGATAAATTATCGGTTATTCGGACAACGTCTCTAGTTGGGATTATTGAAAATCATATAAAAGTTATTTGATAAATTAATTATCGTCTTATCCTGTTTTTGGGGCTAGTCTGCATTCCCCAAAACAGCTCAGGGAGGAGAGTTTGGGTGTGTTTTTTGACCCCCTACGCGTACCGGATGAAGTTGGAACATAAACGGAAGTTTTAGAAGGTGTTGAGAAAAATAAGAATATTCAATTATTTTGTTAATCAGACTGTTTTATGTAAGCGTTTTGATAGCCCGAAGTAGGGTAGAAAAGGGATTTTTGAAAAGTTGAGTTTAACTAGGAATTTTGTTAGCTCGATAAGTTATTTGTTATTCGGACAATGTTTCTAGTTGGGATTATTTATAATCATAGAAAAGTGATTTGATAAATAAATTATCGTTTTATCCCGTTTTTGGGACTTTTCTGCATTCCCCAAAATTGCTCAGGGAGGGGAATTTGGGCGCGTTTACTGACCCCCTACGTGTACCAGATGAAGTTGGAACCTAAGCGGAAGTTATCGATGGTGTTTCCGAAAATAAGAATGTTCAATTGGTTTGGTAATCAGACTAATTTAAGTTAGCGTTTTGATAGCCCGAAGTAGGCTAGAAAAGGGATTTTTGAAAAGTTGAGTTTAACTAGGAATTTTGTTAGCTCGATAAGTTATCGGTTATTCGGACAACGTTTCTAGTTGGGATTATTTAAAATAATAGAAAAGTTATTTGATAAATTAATTATTGTTTTATCCCATTTTTGGGGCTTTTCTGCATTCCCCAAAACAGCTCAGGGAGGGGAGTTTGGGTGCGTTTGTTGACCCCTTACGCTTACCCTATCAAGTTGGAACCTAAACGGAAGTTTTAGACAGTGTTGCAGTCAATTAAAATGTCTATTTAGTTTTGTAATCAGACTAATTTAAGTTAGCGTTTTGATAGCCCGAAGTAGGCTAGAAGAGGGATTTTTGAAAAGTTGTGTTTAACTAGGAATTTTGTTAGCTCGATAAATTATCGTTTATTCGGACAACGTCTCTAGTTGGGATTATTGAAAATCATATAAAAGTTATTTGATAAATTAATTATCGTTTTATCCTGTTTTTGGGGCTAGTCTGCATTCCCCAAAAAAGCTCAGGGAGGAGAGTTTGGGTGTGTTTTTTCACCCCCTACGCGTACCGGATGAAGTTGGAACTTAAACGGAAGTTTTAGAAGGTGTTGAAAAAAATAAGAGTATTCAATTATTTTTGTAATCAGACTGTTTTAAGTAAGCGTTTTGATAGCCCGAAATAGGGTAGAAAAGGGATTTTTGAAAAGTTGAGTTTAACTAGGAATTTTGTTAGCTCGATAAGTTATTTGTTATTCGGACAATGTTTCTAGTTGGGATTATTTATAATCATAGAAAAGTGATTTGATAAATAAATTATCGTTTTATCCCGTTTTTGGGACTTTTCTGCATTCCCCAAAATTGCTCAGGGAGGGGAATTTGGGCGCGTTTACTGACCCCCTACGTGTACCAGATGAAGTTGGAACCTAAGCGGAAGTTATCGATGGTGTTTCCGAAAATAAGAATGTTCAATTGGTTTGGTAATCAGACTAATTTAAGTTAGCGTTTTGATAGCCCGAAGTAGGCTAGAAAAGGGATTTTTGAAAAGTTGAGTTTAACTAGGAATTTTGTTAGCTCGATAAGTTATCGGTTATTCGGACAACGTTTCTAGTTGGGATTATTTAAAATAATAGAAAAGTTATTTGATAAATTAATTATTGTTTTATCCCATTTTTGGGGCTTTTCTGCATTCCCCAAAACAGCTCAGGGAGGGGAGTTTGGGTGCGTTTGTTGACCCCTTACGCTTACCCTATCAAGTTGGAACCTAAACGGAAGTTTTAGACAGTGTTGCAGTCAATTAAAATGTCTATTTCGTTTTGTAATCAGACTAATTTAAGTTAGCGTTTTGATAGCCCGAAGTAGGCTAGAAGAGGGATTTTTGAAAAGTTGTGTTTAACTAGGAATTTTGTTAGCTCGATAAATTATCGTTTATTCGGACAACGTCTCTAGTTGGGATTATTGAAAATCATATAAAAGTTATTTGATAAATTAATTATCGTTTTATCCTGTTTTTGGGGCTAGTCTGCATTCCCCAAAAAAGCTCAGGGAGGAGAGTTTGGGTGTGTTTTTTGACCCCCTACGCGTACCGGATGAAGTTGGAACTTAAACGGAAGTTTTAGAAGGTGTTGAAAAAAATAAGAGTATTCAATTATTTTGGTAATCAGACTGTTTTAAGTAAGCGTTTTGATAGCCCGAAGTAGGGTAGAAAAGGGATTTTTGAAAAGTTGAGTTTAACTAGGAATTTTGTTATCTCGATAAGTTATTTGTTATTCGGAAAATGTTTCTAGTTGGGATTATTTATAATCATAGAAAAGTGATTTGATAAATAAATTATCGTTTTATCCCGTTTTTGGGACTTTTCTGCATTCCCCAAAATTGCTCAGGGAGGGGAATTTGGGCGCGTTTACTGACCCCCTACGTGTACCAGATGAAGTTGGAACCTAAGCGGAAGTTATCGATGGTGTTTCCGAAAATAAGAATGTTCAATTGGTTTGGTAATCAGACTAATTTAAGTTAGCGTTTTGATAGCCCGAAGTAGGCTAGAAAAGGGATTTTTGAAAAGTTGTGTTTAACTAGGAATTTTGTTAGCTCGATAAATTATCGGTTATTCGGACAACGTCTCTAGTTGGGATTATTGAAAATCATATAAAAGTTATTTGATAAATTAATTATCGTCTTATCCTGTTTTTGGGGCTAGTCTGCATTCCCCAAAACAGCTCAGGGAGGAGAGTTTGGGTGTGTTTTTTGACCCCCTACGCGTACCGGATGAAGTTGGAACATAAACGGAAGTTTTAGAAGGTGTTGAGAAAAATAAGAATATTCAATTATTTTGTTAATCAGACTGTTTTATGTAAGCGTTTTGATAGCCCGAAGTAGGGTAGAAAAGGGATTTTTGAAAAGTTGAGTTTAACTAGGAATTTTGTTAGCTCGATAAGTTATTTGTTATTCGGACAATGTTTCTAGTTGGGATTATTTATAATCATAGAAAAGTGATTTGATAAATAAATTATCGTTTTATCCCGTTTTTGGGACTTTTCTGCATTCCCCAAAATTGCTCAGGGAGGGGAATTTGGGCGCGTTTACTGACCCCCTACGTGTACCAGATGAAGTTGGAACCTAAGCGGAAGTTATCGATGGTGTTTCCGAAAATAAGAATGTTCAATTGGTTTGGTAATCAGACTAATTTAAGTTAGCGTTTTGATAGCCCGAAGTAGGCTAGAAAAGGGATTTTTGAAAAGTTGTGTTTAACTAGGAATTTTGTTAGCTCGATAAATTATCGGTTATTCGGACAACGTCTCTAGTTGGGATTATTGAAAATCATATAAAAGTTATTTGATAAATTAATTATCGTCTTATCCTGTTTTTGGGGCTAGTCTGCATTCCCCAAAACAGCTCAGGGAGGAGAGTTTGGGTGTGTTTTTTGACCCCCTACGCGTACCGGATGAAGTTGGAACTTAAACGGAAGTTTTAGAAGGTGTTGAAAAAAATAAGAGTATTCAATTATTTTGGTAATCAGACTGTTTTAAGTAAGCGTTTTGATAGCCCGAAATAGGGTAGAAAAGGGATTTTTGAAAAGTTGAGTTTAACTAGGAATTTTGTTAGCTCGATAAGTTATTTGTTATTCGGACAATGTTTCTAGTTGGGATCATTTATAATCATAGAATAGTGATTTGATAAATAAATTATCGTTTTATCCCGTTTTTGGGACTTTTCTGCATTCCCCAAAATTGCTCAGGGAGGGGAATTTGGGCGCGTTTACTGACCCCCTACGTGTACCAGATGAAGTTGGAACCTAAGCGGAAGTTATCGATGGTGTTTCCGAAAATAAGAATGTTCAATTGGTTTGGTAATCAGACTAATTTAAGTTAGCGTTTTGATAGCCCGAAGTAGGCTAGAAAAGGGATTTTTGAAAAGTTGAGTTTAACTAGGAATTTTGTTAGCTCGATAAGTTATCGGTTATTCGGACAACGTTTCTAGTTGGGATTATTTAAAATAATAGAAAAGTTATTTGATAAATTAATTATTGTTTTATCCCATTTTTGGGGCTTTTCTGCATTCCCCAAAACATCTCAGGGAGGGGAGTTTGGGTGCGTTTGTTGACCCCTTACGCTTACCCTATCAAGTTGGAACCTAAACGGAAGTTTTAGACAGTGTTGCAGTCAATTAAAATGTCTATTTAGTTTTGTAATCAGACTAATTTAAGTTAGCGTTTTGATAGCCCGAAGTAGGCTAGAAGAGGGATTTTTGAAAAGTTGTGTTTAACTAGGAATTTTGTTAGCTCGATAAATTATCGTTTATTCGGACAACGTCTCTAGTTGGGATTATTGAAAATCATATAAAAGTTATTTGATAAATTAATTATCGTTTTATCCTGTTTTTGGGGCTAGTCTGCATTCCCCAAAAAAGCTCAGGGAGGAGAGTTTGGGTGTGTTTTTTGACCCCCTACGCGTACCGGATGAAGTTGGAACTTAAACGGAAGTTTTAGAAGGTGTTGAAAAAAATAAGAGTATTCAATTATTTTGGTAATCAGACTGTTTTAAGTAAGCGTTTTGATAGCCCGAAGTAGGGTAGAAAAGGGATTTTTGAAAAGTTGAGTTTAACTAGGAATTTTGTTATCTCGATAAGTTATTTGTTATTCGGAAAATGTTTCTAGTTGGGATTATTTATAATCATAGAAAAGTGATTTGATAAATAAATTATCGTTTTATCCCGTTTTTGGGACTTTTCTGCATTCCCCAAAATTGCTCAGGGAGGGGAATTTGGGCGCGTTTACTGACCCCCTACGTGTACCAGATGAAGTTGGAACCTAAGCGGAAGTTATCGATGGTGTTTCCGAAAATAAGAATGTTCAATTGGTTTGGTAATCAGACTAATTTAAGTTAGCGTTTTGATAGCCCGAAGTAGGCTAGAAAAGGGATTTTTGAAAAGTTGTGTTTAACTAGGAATTTTGTTAGCTCGATAAATTATCGGTTATTCGGACAACGTCTCTAGTTGGGATTATTGAAAATCATATAAAAGTTATTTGATAAATTAATTATCGTCTTATCCTGTTTTTGGGGCTAGTCTGCATTCCCCAAAACAGCTCAGGGAGGAGAGTTTGGGTGTGTTTTTTGACCCCCTACGCGTACCGGATGAAGTTGGAACATAAACGGAAGTTTTAGAAGGTGTTGAGAAAAATAAGAATATTCAATTATTTTGTTAATCAGACTGTTTTATGTAAGCGTTTTGATAGCCCGAAGTAGGGTAGAAAAGGGATTTTTGAAAAGTTGAGTTTAACTAGGAATTTTGTTAGCTCGATAAGTTATTTGTTATTCGGACAATGTTTCTAGTTGGGATTATTTATAATCATAGAAAAGTGATTTGATAAATAAATTATCGTTTTATCCCGTTTTTGGGACTTTTCTGCATTCCCCAAAATTGCTCAGGGAGGGGAATTTGGGCGCGTTTACTGACCCCCTACGTGTACCAGATGAAGTTGGAACCTAAGCGGAAGTTATCGATGGTGTTTCCGAAAATAAGAATGTTCAATTGGTTTGGTAATCAGACTAATTTAAGTTAGCGTTTTGATAGCCCGAAGTAGGCTAGAAAAGGGATTTTTGAAAAGTTGTGTTTAACTAGGAATTTTGTTAGCTCGATAAATTATCGGTTATTCGGACAACGTCTCTAGTTGGGATTATTGAAAATCATATAAAAGTTATTTGATAAATTAATTATCGTCTTATCCTGTTTTTGGGGATAGTCTGCATTCCCCAAAACAGCTCAGGGAGGAGAGTTTGGGTGTGTTTTTTGACCCCCTACGCGTACCGGATGAAGTTGGAACTTAAACGGAAGTTTTAGAAGGTGTTGAAAAAAATAAGAGTATTCAATTATTTTGGTAATCAGACTGTTTTAAGTAAGCGTTTTGATAGCCCGAAATAGGGTAGAAAAGGGATTTTTGAAAAGTTGAGTTTAACTAGGAATTTTGTTAGCTCGATAAGTTATTTGTTATTCGGACAATGTTTCTAAGTTGGGATCATTTATAATCATAGAATAGTGATTTGATAAATAAATTATCGTTTTATCCCGTTTTTGGGACTTTTCTGCATTCCCCAAAATTGCTCAGGGAGGGGAATTTGGGCGCGTTTACTGACCCCCTACGTGTACCAGATGAAGTTGGAACCTAAGCGGAAGTTATCGATGGTGTTTCCGAAAATAAGAATGTTCAATTGGTTTGGTAATCAGACTAATTTAAGTTAGCGTTTTGATAGCCCGAAGTAGGCTAGAAAAGGGATTTTTGAAAAGTTGAGTTTAACTAGGAATTTTGTTAGCTCGATAAGTTATCGGTTATTCGGACAACGTTTCTAGTTGGGATTATTTAAAATAATAGAAAAGTTATTTGATAAATTAATTATTGTTTTATCCCATTTTTGGGGCTTTTCTGCATTCCCCAAAACAGCTCAGGGAGGGGAGTTTGGGTGCGTTTTTTGACCCCTTACGCTCACCCTATCAAGTTGGAACCTAAACGGAAGTTTTAGACAGTGTTGCAGACAATTAAAATGTCTATTTAGTTTTGTAATCAGACTGTTTTAAGTAAGTGGTTTGATAGTCCGAAATAGGATAGAAAAGGGATTTTTGAAAAGTTGTGTTTAACTAGGAATTTTGTTAGCTCGATAAATTATCGGTTATTCGGACAACGTCTCTAGTTGGGATTATTGAAAATCATATAAAAGTTATTTGATAACTTAATTATTGTTTTATCCTGTTTTTGGGGCTAGTGTGCATTCCCCAAAAAAGCTCAGGGAGGAGAGTTTGGGTGTGTTTTTTGACCCCCTACGCGTACCGGATGAAGTTGGAACTTAAACGGAAGTTTTAGAAGGTGTTGAAAAAAATAAGTGTATTCAATTATTTTGGTAATCAGACTGTTTTAAGTAAGCGTTTTGATAGCCCGAAGTAGGGTAGAAAAGGGATTTTTGAAAAGTTGAGTTTAACTAGGAATTTTGTTAACTCGATAAGTTATTTGTTATTCGGACAATGTTTCTAGTTGGGATTATTTATAATCATAGAAAAGTGATTTGATAAATAGATTATCGTTTTATTCCGTTTTTGGGACTTTTCTGCATTCCCCAAAATTGCTCAGGGAGGGGAATTTGGGCGCGTTTACTGACCCCCTACGTGTACCAGATGAAGTTGGAACCTAAGCGGAAGTTGTCGATGGTGTTTCCGAAAATAAGAATGTTCAATTGGTTTGGTAATCAGACTAATTTAAGTTAGCGTTTTGATAGCCCGAAGTAGGCTAGAAAAGGGTTTTTTGAAAAGTTGAGTTTAACTAGGAATTTTGTTAGCTCGATAAGTTATCGGTTATTCGGACAACGTTTCTAGTTGGGATTATTTAAAATAATAGAAAAGTTATTTGATAAATTAATTATTGTTTTATCCCATTTTTGGGGCTTTTCTGCATTCCCCAAAACAGCTCAGGGAGGGGAGTTTGGGTGCGTTTTTTGACCCCTTACGCGTACCCTATCAAGTTGGAACCTAAACGGAAGTTTTAGACAGTGTTGCAGACAATTAAAATGTCTATTTAGTTTTGTAATCAGACTGTTTTAAGTATGTGGTTTGATAGTCCGAAATAGGATAGAAAAGGGATTTTTGAAAAGTTGTGTTTAACTAGGAATTTTGTTAGCTCGATAAATTATCGGTTATTCGGACAACGTCTCTAGTTGGGATTATTGAAAATCATATAAAGTTATTTGATAAATTAATTATCGTTTTATCCTGTTTTTGGGGCTAGTCTGCATTCCCCAAAACAGCTCAGGGAGGAGAGTTTGGGTGTGTTTTTTGACCCCCTACGCGTACCGGATGAAGTTGGAACTTAAACGGAAGTTTTAGAAGGTGTTGAAAAAAATAAGAGTATTCAATTATTTTGGTAATCAGACTGTTTTAAGTAAGCGTTTTGATAGCCCGAAATAGGGTAGAAAAGGGATTTTTTAAAAGTTGAGTTTAACTAGGAATTTTGTTAGCTCGATAAGTTATTTGTTATTCGGACAATGTTTCTAGTTGGGATTATTTATAATCATAGAATAGTGATTTGATAAATAAATTATCGTTTTATCCCGTTTTTGGGACTTTTCTGCATTCCCCAAAATTGCTCAGGGAGGGGAATTTGGGCGCGTTTACTGACCCCCTACGTGTACCAGATGAAGTTGGAACCTAAGCGGAAGTTATCGATGGTGTTTCCGAAAATAAGAATGTTCAATTGGTTTGGTAATCAGACTAATTTAAGTTAGCGTTTTGATAGCCCGAAGTAGGCTAGAAAAGGGATTTTTGAAAAGTTGAGTTTAACTAGGAATTTTGTTAGCTCGATAAGTTATCGGTTATTCGGACAACGTTTCTAGTTGGGATTATTTAAAATAATAGAAAAGTTATTTGATAAATTAATTATTGTTTTATCCCATTTTTGGGGCTTTTCTGCATTCCCCAAAACAGCTCAGGGAGGGGAGTTTGGGTGCGTTTTTTGACCCCTTACGCTCACCCTATCAAGTTGGAACCTAAACGGAAGTTTTAGACAGTGTTGCAGACAATTAAAATGTCTATTTAGTTTTGTAATCAGACTGTTTTAAGTAAGTGGTTTGATAGTCCGAAATAGGATAGAAAAGGGATTTTTGAAAAGTTGTGTTTAACTAGGAATTTTGTTAGCTCGATAAATTATCGGTTATTCGGACAACGTCTCTAGTTGGGATTATTGAAAATCATATAAAAGTTATTTGATAACTTAATTATCGTTTTATCCTGTTTTTGGGGCTAGTGTGCATTCCCCAAAACAGCTCAGGGAGGAGAGTTTGGGTGTGTTTTTTGACCCCCTATGCGTACCGGATGAAGTTGGAACTTAAACGGAAGTTTTAGAAGGTGTTGAAAAAAATAAGTGTATTCAATTATTTTGGTAATCAGACTGTTTTAAGTAAGCGTTTTGATAGCCCGAAGTAGGGTAGAAAAGGGATTTTTGAAAAGTTGAGTTTAACTAGGAATTTTGTTAACTCGATAAGTTATTTGTTATTCGGACAATGTTTCTAGTTGGGATTATTTATAATCATAGAAAAGTGATTTGATAAATAAATTATCGTTTTATTCCGTTTTTGGGACTTTTCTGCATTCCCCAAAATTGCTCAGGGAGGGGAATTTGGGCGCGTTTACTGACCCCCTACGTGTACCAGATGAAGTTGGAACCTAAGCGGAAGTTGTCGATGGTGTTTCCGAAAATAAGAATGTTCAATTGGTTTGGTAATCAGACTAATTTAAGTTAGCGTTTTGATAGCCCGAAGTAGGCTAGAAAAGGGATTTTTGAAAAGTTGAGTTTAACTAGGAATTTTGTTAGCTCGATAAGTTATCGGTTATTCGGACAACGTTTCTAGTTGGGATTATTTAAAATAATAGAAAAGTTATTTGATAAATTAATTATTGTTTTATCCCATTTTTGGGGCTTTTCTGCATTCCCCAAAACAGCTCAGGGAGGGGAGTTTGGGTGCGTTTTTTGACCCCTTACGCGTACCCTATCAAGTTGGAACCTAAACGGAAGTTTTAGACAGTGTTGCAGACAATTAAAATGTCTATTTAGTTTTGTAATCAGACTGTTTTAAGTATGTGGTTTGATAGTCCGAAATAGGATAGAAAAGGGATTTTTGAAAAGTTGTGTTTAACTAGGAATTTTGTTAGCTCGATAAATTATCGGTTATTCGGACAACGTCTCTAGTTGGGATTATTGAAAATCATATAAAAGTTATTTGATAAATTAATTATCGTTTTATCCTGTTTTTGGGGCTAGTCTGCATTCCCCAAAACAGCTCAGGGAGGAGAGTTTGGGTGTGTTTTTTGACCCCCTACGCGTACCGGATGAAGTTGGAACTTAAACGGAAGTTTTAGAAGGTGTTGAAAAAAATAAGAGTATTCAATTATTTTGGTAATCAGACTGTTTTAAGTAAGCGTTTTGATAGCCCGAAATAGGGTAGAAAAGGGATTTTTGAAAAGTTGAGTTTAACTAGGAATTTTGTTAACTCGATAAGTTATTTGTTATTCGGACAATGTTTCTAGTTGGGATTATTTATAATCATAGAAAAGTGATTTGATAAATAAATTATCGTTTTATTCCGTTTTTGGGACTTTTCTGCATTCCCCAAAATTGCTCAGGGAGGGGAATTTGGGCGCGTTTACTGACCCCCTACGTGTACCAGATGAAGTTGGAACCTAAGCGGAAGTTGTCGATGGTGTTTCCGAAAATAAGAATGTTCAATTGGTTTGGTAATCAGACTAATTTAAGTTAGCGTTTTGATAGCCCGAAGTAGGCTAGAAAAGGGATTTTTGAAAAGTTGAGTTTAACTAGGAATTTTGTTAGCTCGATAAGTTATCGGTTATTCGGACAACGTTTCTAGTTGGGATTATTTAAAATAATAGAAAAGTTATTTGATAAATTAATTATTGTTTTATCCCATTTTTGGGGCTTTTCTGCATTCCCCAAAACAGCTCAGGGAGGGGAGTTTGGGTGCGTTTTTTGACCCCTTACGCGTACCCTATCAAGTTGGAACCTAAACGGAAGTTTTAGACAGTGTTGCAGACAATTAAAATGTCTATTTAGTTTTGTAATCAGACTGTTTTAAGTATGTGGTTTGATAGTCCGAAATAGGATAGAAAAGGGATTTTTGAAAAGTTGTGTTTAACTAGGAATTTTGTTAGCTCGATAAATTATCGGTTATTCGGACAACGTCTCTAGTTGGGATTATTGAAAATCATATAAAAGTTATTTGATAAATTAATTATCGTTTTATCCTGTTTTTGGGGCTAGTCTGCATTCCCCAAAACAGCTCAGGGAGGAGAGTTTGGGTGTGTTTTTTGACCCCCTACGCGTACCGGATGAAGTTGGAACTTAAACGGAAGTTTTAGAAGGTGTTGAAAAAAATAAGAGTATTCAATTATTTTGGTAATCAGACTGTTTTAAGTAAGCGTTTTGATAGCCCGAAATAGGGTAGAAAAGGGATTTTTGAAAAGTTGAGTTTAACTAGGAATTTTGTTAACTCGATAAGTTATTTGTTATTCGGACAATGTTTCTAGTTGGGATTATTTATAATCATAGAAAAGTGATTTGATAAATAAATTATCGTTTTATTCCGTTTTTGGGACTTTTCTGCATTCCCCAAAATTGCTCAGGGAGGGGAATTTGGGCGCGTTTACTGACCCCCTACGTGTACCAGATGAAGTTGGAACCTAAGCGGAAGTTGTCGATGGTGTTTCCGAAAATAAGAATGTTCAATTGGTTTGGTAATCAGACTAATTTAAGTTAGCGTTTTGATAGCCCGAAGTAGGCTAGAAAAGGGATTTTTGAAAAGTTGAGTTTAACTAGGAATTTTGTTAGCTCGATAAGTTATCGGTTATTCGGACAACGTTTCTAGTTGGGATTATTTAAAATAATAGAAAAGTTATTTGATAAATTAATTATTGTTTTATCCCATTTTTGGGGCTTTTCTGCATTCCCCAAAACAGCTCAGGGAGGGGAGTTTGGGTGCGTTTTTTGACCCCTTACGCGTACCCTATCAAGTTGGAACCTAAACGGAAGTTTTAGACAGTGTTGCAGACAATTAAAATGTCTATTTAGTTTTGTAATCAGACTGTTTTAAGTAAGTGGTTTGATAGTCCGAAATAGGATAGAAAAGGGATTTTTGAAAAGTTGTGTTTAACTAGGAATTTTGTTAGCTCGATAAATTATCGGTTATTCGGACAACGTCTCTAGTTGGGATTATTGAAAATCATATAAAAGTTATTTGATAAATTAATTATCGTTTTATCCTGTTTTTGGGGCTAGTCTGCATTCCCCAAAACAGCTCAGGGAGGAGAGTTTGGGTGTGTTTTTTGACCCCCTACGCGTACCGGATGAAGTTGGAACTTAAACGGAAGTTTTAGAAGGTGTTGAAAAAAATTAGTGTATTCAATTATTTTGGTAATCAGACTGTTTTAAGTAAGCGTTTTGATAGCCCGAAGTAGGGTAGAAAAGGGATTTTTGAAAAGTTGAGTTTAACTAGGAATTTTGTTAGCTCGATAAGTTATTTGTTATTCGGACAATGTTTCTAGTTGGGATTATTTATAATCATAGAATAGTGATTTGATAAATAAATTATCGTTTTATCCCGTTTTTGGGACTTTTCTGCATTCCCCAAAATTGCTCAGGGAGGGGAATTTGGGCGCGTTTACTGACCCCCTACGTGTACCAGATGAAGTTGGAACCTAAGCGGAAGTTATCGATGGTGTTTCCGAAAATAAGAATGTTCAATTGGTTTGGTAATCAGACTAATTTAAGTTAGCGTTTTGATAGCCCGAAGTAGGCTAGAAAAGGGATTTTTGAAAAGTTGAGTTTAACTAGGAATTTTGTTAGCTCGATAAGTTATCGGTTATTCGGACAACGTTTCTAGTTGGGATTATTTAAAATAATAGAAAAGTTATTTGATAAATTAATTATTGTTTTATCCCATTTTTGGGGCTTTTCTGCATTCCCCAAAACAGCTCAGGGAGGGGAGTTTGGGTGCGTTTTTTGACCCCTTACGCTCACCCTATCAAGTTGGAACCTAAACGGAAGTTTTAGACAGTGTTGCAGACAATTAAAATGTCTATTTAGTTTTGTAATCAGACTGTTTTAAGTATGTGGTTTGATAGTCCGAAATAGGATAGAAAAGGGATTTTTGAAAAGTTGTGTTTAACTAGGAATTTTGTTAGCTCGATAAATTATCGGTTATTCGGACAACGTCTCTAGTTGGGATTATTGAAAATCATATAAAAGTTATTTGATAAATTAATTATCGTTTTATCCTGTTTTTGGGGCTAGTCTGCATTCCCCAAAACAGCTCAGGGAGGAGAGTTTGGGTGTGTTTTTTGACCCCCTACGCGTACCGGATGAAGTTGGAACTTAAACGGAAGTTTTAGAAGGTGTTGAAAAAAATAAGAGTATTCAATTATTTTGGTAATCAGACTGTTTTAAGTAAGCGTTTTGATAGCCCGAAATAGGGTAGAAAAGGGATTTTTGAAAAGTTGAGTTTAACTAGGAATTTTGTTAACTCGATAAGTTATTTGTTATTCGGACAATGTTTCTAGTTGGGATTATTTATAATCATAGAAAAGTGATTTGATAAATAAATTATCGTTTTATTCCGTTTTTGGGACTTTTCTGCATTCCCCAAAATTGCTCAGGGAGGGGAATTTGGGCGCGTTTACTGACCCCCTACGTGTACCAGATGAAGTTGGAACCTAAGCGGAAGTTGTCGATGGTGTTTCCGAAAATAAGAATGTTCAATTGGTTTGGTAATCAGACTAATTTAAGTTAGCGTTTTGATAGCCCGAAGTAGGCTAGAAAAGGGATTTTTGAAAAGTTGAGTTTAACTAGGAATTTTGTTAGCTCGATAAGTTATCGGTTATTCGGACAACGTTTCTAGTTGGGATTATTTAAAATAATAGAAAAGTTATTTGATAAATTAATTATTGTTTTATCCCATTTTTGGGGCTTTTCTGCATTCCCCAAAACAGCTCAGGGAGGGGAGTTTGGGTGCGTTTTTTGACCCCTTACGCGTACCCTATCAAGTTGGAACCTAAACGGAAGTTTTAGACAGTGTTGCAGACAATTAAAATGTCTATTTAGTTTTGTAATCAGACTGTTTTAAGTAAGTGGTTTGATAGTCCGAAATAGGATAGAAAAGGGATTTTTGAAAAGTTGTGTTTAACTAGGAATTTTGTTAGCTCGATAAATTATCGGTTATTCGGACAACGTCTCTAGTTGGGATTATTGAAAATCATATAAAAGTTATTTGATAAATTAATTATCGTTTTATCCTGTTTTTGGGGCTAGTCTGCATTCCCCAAAACAGCTCAGGGAGGAGAGTTTGGGTGTGTTTTTTGACCCCCTACGCGTACCGGATGAAGTTGGAACTTAAACGGAAGTTTTAGAAGGTGTTGAAAAAAATTAGTGTATTCAATTATTTTGGTAATCAGACTGTTTTAAGTAAGCGTTTTGATAGCCCGAAGTAGGGTAGAAAAGGGATTTTTGAAAAGTTGAGTTTAACTAGGAATTTTGTTAGCTCGATAAGTTATTTGTTATTCGGACAATGTTTCTAGTTGGGATTATTTATAATCATAGAATAGTGATTTGATAAATAAATTATCGTTTTATCCCGTTTTTGGGACTTTTCTGCATTCCCCAAAATTGCTCAGGGAGGGGAATTTGGGCGCGTTTACTGACCCCCTACGTGTACCAGATGAAGTTGGAACCTAAGCGGAAGTTATCGATGGTGTTTCCGAAAATAAGAATGTTCAATTGGTTTGGTAATCAGACTAATTTAAGTTAGCGTTTTGATAGCCCGAAGTAGGCTAGAAAAGGGATTTTTGAAAAGTTGAGTTTAACTAGGAATTTTGTTAGCTCGATAAGTTATCGGTTATTCGGACAACGTTTCTAGTTGGGATTATTTAAAATAATAGAAAAGTTATTTGATAAATTAATTATTGTTTTATCCCATTTTTGGGGCTTTTCTGCATTCCCCAAAACAGCTCAGGGAGGGGAGTTTGGGTGCGTTTTTTGACCCCTTACGCTCACCCTATCAAGTTGGAACCTAAACGGAAGTTTTAGACAGTGTTGCAGACAATTAAAATGTCTATTTAGTTTTGTAATCAGACTGTTTTAAGTAAGTGGTTTGATAGTCCGAAATAGGATAGAAAAGGGATTTTTGAAAAGTTGTGTTTAACTAGGAATTTTGTTAGCTCGATAAATTATCGGTTATTCGGACAACGTCTCTAGTTGGGATTATTGAAAATCATATAAAAGTTATTTGATAACTTAATTATCGTTTTATCCTGTTTTTGGGGCTAGTGTGCATTCCCCAAAACAGCTCAGGGAGGAGAGTTTGGGTGTGTTTTTTGACCCCCTACGCGTACCGGATGAAGTTGGAACTTAAACGGAAGTTTTAGAAGGTGTTGAAAAAAATTAGTGTATTCAATTATTTTGGTAATCAGACTGTTTTAAGTAAGCGTTTTGATAGCCCGAAGTAGGGTAGAAAAGGGATTTTTGAAAAGTTGAGTTTAACTAGGAATTTTGTTAACTCGATAAGTTATTTGTTATTCGGACAATGTTTCTAGTTGGGATTATTTATAATCATAGAAAAGTGATTTGATAAATAAATTATCGTTTTATCCCGTTTTTTGGGACTTTTCTGCATTCCCCAAAATTGCTCAGGGAGGGGAATTTGGGCGCGTTTACTGACCCCCTACGTGTACCAGATGAAGTTGGAACCTAAGCGGAAGTTGTCGATGGTGTTTCCGAAAATAAGAATGTTCAATTGGTTTGGTAATCAGACTAATTTAAGTTAGCGTTTTGATAGCCCGAAGTAGGCTAGAAAAGGGATTTTTGAAAAGTTGAGTTTAACTAGGAATTTTGTTAGCTCGATAAGTTATCGGTTATTCGGACAACGTTTCTAGTTGGGATTATTTAAAATAATAGAAAAGTTATTTGATAAATTAATTATTGTTTTATCCCATTTTTGGGGCTTTTCTGCATTCCCCAAAACAGCTCAGGGAGGGGAGTTTGGGTGCGTTTTTTGACCCCTTACGCGTACCCTATCAAGTTGGAACCTAAACGGAAGTTTTAGACAGTGTTGCAGACAATTAAAATGTCTATTTAGTTTTGTAATCAGACTGTTTTAAGTAAGTGGTTTGATAGTCCGAAATAGGATAGAAAAGGGATTTTTGAAAAGTTGTGTTTAACTAGGAATTTTGTTAGCTCGATAAATTATCGGTTATTCGGACAACGTCTCTAGTTGGGATTATTGAAAATCATATAAAAGTTATTTGATAAATTAATTATCGTTTTATCCTGTTTTTGGGGCTAGTCTGCATTCCCCAAAACAGCTCAGGGAGGAGAGTTTGGGTGTGTTTTTTGACCCCCTACGCGTACCGGATGAAGTTGGAACTTAAACGGAAGTTTTAGAAGGTGTTGAAAAAAATTAGTGTATTCAATTATTTTGGTAATCAGACTGTTTTAAGTAAGCGTTTTGATAGCCCGAAGTAGGGTAGAAAAGGGATTTTTGAAAAGTTGAGTTTAACTAGGAATTTTGTTAGCTCGATACACTACTAGAAAACAGTCATTTAGCGACGGATTTTTCCGTCGCTAAATGACCAAAATCCGTCGCTAAACACGTTTAGCGACGGATTTGCGACGGATTTAAGTTAGCGTTTTGATAGCCCGAAGTAGGCTAGAAAAGGGATTTTTGAAAAGTTGAGTTTAACTAGGAATTTTGTTAGCTCGATAAGTTATCGGTTATTCGGACAACGTTTCTAGTTGGGATTATTTAAAATAATAGAAAAGTTATTTGATAAATTAATTATTGTTTTATCCCATTTTTGGGGCTTTTCTGCATTCCCCAAAACAGCTCAGGGAGGGGAGTTTGGGTGTGTTTTTTGACCCCTTACGCGTACCTTATCAAGTTGGAACCTAAACGGAAGTTTTTGACAGTGTTGCAGACAATTAAAATGTCTATTTAGTTTTGTAATCAGACTGTTTTAAGTAAGTGGTTTTATAGTCCGAAATAGGATAGAAAAGGGATTTTTGAAAAGTTGTGTTTAACTAGGAATTTTGTTAGCTCGATAAATTATCGGTTATTCGGACAACGTCTCTAGTTGGGATTATTGAAAATCATATAAAAGTTATTTGATAAATTAATTATCGTTTTATCCTATTTTTGGGGCTAGTCTGCATTCCCCAAAACAGCTCAGGGAGGAGAGTTTGGGTGTGTTTTTTGACCCCCTACGCGAACCGGATGAAGTTGGAACTTAAACGAAAGTTTTAGAAGGTGTTGAAAAAAATAAGTGTATTCAATTATTTTGGTAATCAGACTGTTTTAAGTAAGCGTTTTGATAGCCCGAAGTAGGGTAGAAAAGGGATTTTTGAAAAGTTGAGTTTAACTAGGAATTTTGTTAGCTCGATAAGTTATTTGTTATTCGGACAATGTTTCTAGTTGGGATTATTTATAATCATAGAAAAGTTATTTGATTAATATATTATCGTTTTATCCCGTTTTTGGGACTTTTCTGCATTCCCCAAAATTGCTCAGGGAGGGGAATTTGGGCGCGTTTACTGACCCCCTACGTGTACCAGATGAAGTTGGAACCTAAGCGGAAGTTATCGATGGTGTTTCCGAAAATAAGAATGTTCAATTGGTTTGGTAATCAGACTAATTTAAGTTAGCGTTTTGATAGCCCGAAGTAGGCTAGAAAAGGGATTTTTGAAAAGTTGAGTTTAACTAGGAATTTTGTTAGCTCGATAAGTTATCGGTTATTCGGACAACGTTTCTAGTTGGGATTATTTAAAATAATAGAAAAGTTATTTGATAAATTAATTATTGTTTTATCCCATTTTTGGGGCTTTTCTGCATTCCCCAAAACAGCTCAGGGAGGGGAGTTTGGGTGTGTTTTTTGACCCCTTACGCGTACCCTATCAAGTTGGAACCTAAACGGAAGTTTTAGACAGTGTTGCAGACAATTAAAATGTCTATTTAGTTTTGTAATCAGACTGTTTTAAGTAAGTGGTTTGATAGTCCGAAATAGGATAGAAAAGGGATTTTTGAAAAGTTGTGTTTAACTAGGAATTTTGTTAGCTCGATAAATTATCGGTTATTCGGACAACGTCTCTAGTTGGGATTATTGAAAATCATATAAAAGTTATTTGATAAATTAATTATCGTTTTATCCTGTTTTTGGGGCTAGTCTGCATTCCCCAAAACAGCTCAGGGAGGAGAGTTTGGGTGTGTTTTTTGACCCCCTACGCGTACCGGATGAAGTTGGAACTTAAACGGAAGTTTTAGAAGGTGTTGAAAAAAATTAGTGTATTCAATTATTTTGGTAATCAGACTGTTTTAAGTAAGCGTTTTGATAGCCCGAAGTAGGGTAGAAAAGGGATTTTTGAAAAGTTGAGTTTAACTAGGAATTTTGTTAGCTCGATAAGTTATTTGTTATTCGGACAATGTTTCTAGTTGGGATTATTTATAATCATAGAATAGTGATTTGATAAATAAATTATCGTTTTATCCCGTTTTTGGGACTTTTCTGCATTCCCCAAAATTGCTCAGGGAGGGGAATTTGGGCGCGTTTACTGACCCCCTACGTGTACCAGATGAAGTTGGAACCTAAGCGGAAGTTATCGATGGTGTTTCCGAAAATAAGAATGTTCAATTGGTTTGGTAATCAGACTAATTTAAGTTAGCGTTTTGATAGCCCGAAGTAGGCTAGAAAAGGGATTTTTGAAAAGTTGAGTTTAACTAGGAATTTTGTTAGCTCGATAAGTTATCGGTTATTCGGACAACGTTTCTAGTTGGGATTATTTAAAATAATAGAAAAGTTAATTGATAAATTAATTATTGTTTTATCCCATTTT
This sequence comes from Mercurialis annua, assembly GCF_937616625.2. Classification (NCBI taxonomy): domain Eukaryota; kingdom Viridiplantae; phylum Streptophyta; class Magnoliopsida; order Malpighiales; family Euphorbiaceae; genus Mercurialis; species Mercurialis annua. The sequence goes on from NC_065577.1 coordinate 43,607,182, forward strand.
TGGGGCTTTTCTGCATTCCCCAAAACAGCTCAGGGAGGGGAGTTTGGGTGTGTTTTTTGACCCCTTACGCGTACCCTATCAAGTTGGAACCTAAACGGAAGTTTTAGACAGTGTTGCAGACAATTAAAATGTCTATTTAGTTTTGTAATCAGACTGTTTTAAGTAAGTGGTTTGATAGTCCGAAATAGGATAGAAAAGGGATTTTTGAAAAGTTGTGTTTAACTAGGAATTTTGTTAGCTCGATAAATTATCGGTTATTCGGACAACGTCTCTAGTTGGGATTATTGAAAATCATATAAAAGTTATTTGATAAATTAATTATCGTTTTATCCTGTTTTTGGGGCTAGTCTGCATTCCTCAAAACAGCTCAGGGAGGAGAGTTTGGGTGTGTTTTTTGACCCCCTACGCGTACCGGATGAAGTTGGAACTTAAACGGAAGTTTTAGAAGGTGTTGAAAAAAATAAGAGTATTCAATTGTTTAGGGTTTAGGGTTTAGGGTTTAGGGTTTAGGGTTTAGGGTTTAGGGTTTAGGGTTTAGGGTTTAGGGTTTAGGGTTTAGGGTTTAGGGTTTAGGGTTTAGGGTTTAGGGTTTAGGGTTTAGGGTTTAGGGTTTAGGGTTTAGGGTTTAGGGTTTAGGGTTTAGGGTTTAGGGTTTAGGGTTTAGGGTTTAGGGTTTAGGGTTTAGGGTTTAGGGTTTAGGGTTTAGGGTTTAGGGTTTAGGGTTTAGGGTTTAGGGTTTAGGGTTTAGGGTTTAGGGTTTAGGGTTTAGGGTTTAGGGTTTAGGGTTTAGGGTTTAGGGTTTAGGGTTTAGGGTTTAGGGTTTAGGGTTTAGGGTTTAGGGTTTAGGGTTTAGGGTTTAGGGTTTAGGGTTTAGGGTTTAGGGTTTAGGGTTTAGGGTTTAGGGTTTAGGGTTTAGGGTTTAGGGTTTAGGGTTTAGGGTTTAGGGTTTAGGGTTTAGGGTTTAGGGTTTAGGGTTTAGGGTTTAGGGTTTAGGGTTTAGGGTTTAGGGTTTAGGGTTTAGGGTTTAGGGTTTAGGGTTTAGGGTTTAGGGTTTAGGGTTTAGGGTTTAGGGTTTAGGGTTTAGGGTTTAGGGTTTAGGGTTTAGGGTTTAGGGTTTAGGGTTTAGGGTTTAGGGTTTAGGGTTTAGGGTTTAGGGTTTAGGGTTTAGGGTTTAGGGTTTAGGGTTTAGGGTTTAGGGTTTAGGGTTTAGGGTTTAGGGTTTAGGGTTTAGGGTTTAGGGTTTAGGGTTTAGGGTTTAGGGTTTAGGGTTTAGGGTTTAGGGTTTAGGGTTTAGGGTTTAGGGTTTAGGGTTTAGGGTTTAGGGTTTAGGGTTTAGGGTTTAGGGTTTAGGGTTTAGGGTTTAGGGTTTAGGGTTTAGGGTTTAGGGTTTAGGGTTTAGGGTTTAGGGTTTAGGGTTTAGGGTTTAGGGTTTAGGGTTTAGGGTTTAGGGTTTAGGGTTTAGGGTTTAGGGTTTAGGGTTTAGGGTTTAGGGTTTAGGGTTTAGGGTTTAGGGTTTAGGGTTTAGGGTTTAGGGTTTAGGGTTTAGGGTTTAGGGTTTAGGGTTTAGGGTTTAGGGTTTAGGGTTTAGGGTTTAGGGTTTAGGGTTTAGGGTTTAGGGTTTAGGGTTTAGGGTTTAGGGTTTAGGGTTTAGGGTTTAGGGTTTAGGGTTTAGGGTTTAGGGTTTAGGGTTTAGGGTTTAGGGTTTAGGGTTTAGGGTTTAGGGTTTAGGGTTTAGGGTTTAGGGTTTAGGGTTTAGGGTTTAGGGTTTAGGGTTTAGGGTTTAGGGTTTAGGGTTTAGGGTTTAGGGTTTAGGGTTTAGGGTTTAGGGTTTAGGGTTTAGGGTTTAGGGTTTAGGGTTTAGGGTTTAGGGTTTAGGGTTTAGGGTTTAGGGTTTAGGGTTTAGGGTTTAGGGTTTAGGGTTTAGGGTTTAGGGTTTAGGGTTTAGGGTTTAGGGTTTAGGGTTTAGGGTTTAGGGTTTAGGGTTTAGGGTTTAGGGTTTAGGGTTTAGGGTTTAGGGTTTAGGGTTTAGGGTTTAGGGTTTAGGGTTTAGGGTTTAGGGTTTAGGGTTTAGGGTTTAGGGTTTAGGGTTTAGGGTTTAGGGTTTAGGGTTTAGGGTTTAGGGTTTAGGGTTTAGGGTTTAGGGTTTAGGGTTTAGGGTTTAGGGTTTAGGGTTTAGGGTTTAGGGTTTAGGGTTTAGGGTTTAGGGTTTAGGGTTTAGGGTTTAGGGTTTAGGGTTTAGGGTTTAGGGTTTAGGGTTTAGGGTTTAGGGTTTAGGGTTTAGGGTTTAGGGTTTAGGGTTTAGGGTTTAGGGTTTAGGGTTTAGGGTTTAGGGTTTAGGGTTTAGGGTTTAGGGTTTAGGGTTTAGGGTTTAGGGTTTAGGGTTTAGGGTTTAGGGTTTAGGGTTTAGGGTTTAGGGTTTAGGGTTTAGGGTTTAGGGTTTAGGGTTTAGGGTTTAGGGTTTAGGGTTTAGGGTTTAGGGTTTAGGGTTTAGGGTTTAGGGTTTAGGGTTTAGGGTTTAGGGTTTAGGGTTTAGGGTTTAGGGTTTAGGGTTTAGGGTTTAGGGTTTAGGGTTTAGGGTTTAGGGTTTAGGGTTTAGGGTTTAGGGTTTAGGGTTTAGGGTTTAGGGTTTAGGGTTTAGGGTTTAGGGTTTAGGGTTTAGGGTTTAGGGTTTAGGGTTTAGGGTTTAGGGTTTAGGGTTTAGGGTTTAGGGTTTAGGGTTTAGGGTTTAGGGTTTAGGGTTTAGGGTTTAGGGTTTAGGGTTTAGGGTTTAGGGTTTAGGGTTTAGGGTTTAGGGTTTAGGGTTTAGGGTTTAGGGTTTA